>NC_080789.1:105038128-106308128 GCF_028018385.1 Neofelis nebulosa | reverse complement strand
CACAATTCTCCAGATGAGGACAAGGCTATTTAAAATCACATCCATCTCGGGGCGCCTGGGTGGCGCAGTCGGTTAAGCGTCCGGCTTCAGCCAGGTCACGATCTCACGGTCCGTGAGTTCGAGCCCCGCGTCAGGCTCTGGGCTGATGGCTCAGAGCCTGGAGCCTGTTTCCGATTCTGTGTCTCCCTCTCTCTGTCCCTCCCCCGTTCATGCTCTGTCTCTCTCTGTCCCAAAAATAAATAAACGTTGAAAAAAAAAAAAAAATAAAAAAAAATAAAATAAAATAAAATCACATCCATCCCTATCCTAGGAATGCAAGGTTGGTTCAAACATATAAAAATCAATCAATATAATGTACCATATGAACAGAATAAAGAACAAAAATCACACAATCACCTCAATAAATACAGAAAAAGCATTTTACAAAGTACAACACTTTTTGGGGCACCTGGGTGGCTCAGTCGGTTAAGCGTCCAATTTCGGGTCAGGTCATGATCTCGCAGTCCGTGGGTTCAAGCCCCGCGTCGGGCTCTGTGCTGACAGCTCAGAGCCTGGAGCCTGTTTCAGATTCTGTGTCTCCCTCTCTCTCTGCCCCTCCCCCACTTGCACTCTGTCTCTCTCTGTCTCAAAAATAAATAAACATTAAAAAAAAAAAGTACAACACTTTTTCATGATAAAAACACACAATAAACTAGGAACAAAAGGAAACTTCCTCAACATGATAAAGGGCATCTATGAAAAAATCCGAAGTTAACATCATACTTAATGATGAAAAATGAAAACCTTTCTCCTAAGGTAAAGAACAATTCAAGGATACAGGCTTCACTACCTCTATTCATCATCGTACTGAACAACTTGGGAATAGCAATTAGGAAAGAAAAAATAAAAGGCAGCTACATTGGAAAGGAAGAAGTATAGCCATCTCTTTGCAGGTGGCATAATCTTACATACAGACAATACTAAAAAATCCACTAAAACACTGTTAGAGCTAATAAACAAGTTTAGCAAAATTGCAAAAGGCAAAATCAATATACAAAGGTCAGTTGTGTATCCGCACACTAAAAATTAATAATCTGCAAATGAAATGAAAACAATTCCATTGGTAATGGCATCAAAAAGAAAAAAATATTTAGGAATAAATTTAAAGAAGTTCAAGACTTATAAATTGAAAACCACAGAACACTGATAAAGGAAATTAAAGACAACCTTGAGAAGTTGAAAGATACTCCATGTTCATCAACTGAAAAACTTGATATTGTCTGGCAATACTCTCCAAATTGATGAGCAGATTCAACACAGTCCCTACCAAATTTCCAAATTTCTTTTTTACAGAAATGGACACACTGATCTCAAAATTCATATGGAATTAAAAGGGACCCCCAAAAGCAAAAAACAATCTTGAAAAGGAACAAAGGTAGAAGATTCACAATTCCCAATATCAAAACCTACTGAAAATCTATAGTAATCAGGGGTGCCTGAGTAGCTTCATCAGTTAAGTATCCAACTTGGCTCAGGTAATGATTTCATAGTTCGTGAATTCAAGCCCCTTGTCAGGCTCTGTGCTGACAGCTCAGAGCATGGAGCCTGCTTCAGATTCTGTCTCTGCCTCTTTCTCTGCTCCTCCCCCACTCTGTCTGTATCTCTCACAAAAATAAACATTAAAAAAAAATTTTTTTTTAATCTAGAGTAATCAAGACAGAGTGGTATCACACATGGATAGACATATACACCAATGGAATAGAATTAAGAGTTCAGAAATAGAATTAATGTTCAGAAATGAACACACATGTCTACAACCAACTGATTTTTAGCAAGGGTCCTAAGACCATTCAATGGAGAAAGAACAGTATTTTTTTTTTTTTATGTTTATTTTTCAGAGAGAAAGAGAGAGAATGAATGAATAGATGAGCGGGGGAAGGGCAGAGAGAGCAAAGACAAAATCAGAAGCAGGCTCCAGGCTCTGAGCAATTAGCACAGAGCCCGATGTAGGGCTCAAACCCAAGAACAGCAAGATCATGACTTGTGGCCAGAGTCAGACACTTAACCAACTGAGCCACCTGGTGCCCCAAGAACAGTCTTTTCAACAAATGGTGCTGGGACAACTGGATATATCCACATACAAAATAATGAAGTTGGACCCCTACCATACACCAAGAACTAACTTGGAATGGTCAAAGATCTAGATATAAAATCTAAAACTATATAAACTCATAGGGGCACCTGGGTGGCTCAGTTGGTTGAGCATCCGACTTCAGCTGAGATCATGGTTGCAATAGTTCGTGAATCCAAGCTCCATGCTGGGCTCGCTACTGTCAGCCTGTAGGTGCAGAGCCTGCTTCAGATCCTTTATCCCCTTGCTCTCTGCCCCTCTCCCACTTAAGCTCTCTCTCAAAAAATAAAATATTAAAAATAAATAAATAAAACTATACAACTCATTGAAGAAAATGTAGGAGGAAATCTTTGTGACCTTCAATTAGGCAAAGGTTTATTAGATAGGACACCAAAAGCACAAGCAACCAAGAAGAAATCAGATAGATTGACTTTCATCAAAATTTAAAACTCTTGTGCACCAAGGGACTCTACCAAAAAAGTGAAAAGATAACCACAGTAGGGGAGATATGTTTGCAAATCCCATAACTGATAGGGGTGGAGTCTCCAATATATAAAGACTTTCCAGAACACAACAATGAAAAGATAAATAGCTCAATTTAAAAATAAATAATATGAATAGGCATTTCTCTAAAAGATACACAAATGGTCAAGTACATGAAAAGATGTTCAACATCATGAGTCATTATGGAAATGCAAGTGAAAACCACAAAAAGATACCACTACATATCTATTAGAATGGCTATTTATAGAAGAAAAATAACAGATGTTGATAGGAATGTAAAATCATATAGCTGCTTTAGAAACAGTTTAGCAGTTCCTCAAAAAGTTAAACTTGAAGTTAACATCATTTCCATTCCTAGATATATACACAAGAGAAATGAAAACACAAGTTCATACAAAAACTTGTACATCAATGTTCGTAGAATCATTATTCATAATAGGCAAAAGGTGCAAACAACCCAAATGTTCACAAACTGAAGAATGGATAAACAAAATGTGGTATATTCATTCCAATTCAGCCATTAAAAAGGAATGAAGACTGATGCCTGAATAAAGTACAACAATATGAATGAACCTAAAACCCATTACCTTTAAAAAGGCAGACACAAAAAGCTGCATGCTGTATTATTACATTTATATGAAATATTCAGAACAGCCAAGTCCATAGAGAAAAAGGGTAGGTTAGACATTGCCAGAGGATAGGGGTTATGACTGCTAACAGGAATGGGTTTCTTTTTGAAAATGTTCTGGAATTGAATAGTGGTGATGGTTACACAACCTTGTAAGTATACACAAACAACTGAATTCTACAGTTTAAAATGGCAAATTCTATGTTATGTGAATTATAGCTCTATTTTTAAAAACCCATTTAATTAACCCATAGTGCTGGCTTAAAAGTCAGAATTCCACAACACCCATCAATGAAGCATGAAGCTTCTCTAAGCCTGAGATGTATTCTGTTTTACTCCCCAAATAACACAAAACAATTTAGCCAAGTTTCTCTATTCTTAACAGACTTTAAAATCCTTTTGCATTCAATGTATCATCTACACACATCTTCAGTCCAATTATCTTCTAGATGGCACTATCTTCCACATTAGAGCACTAATATGCAAACTTTTCATCTAGACAGTTGTACTTCTCACCTGAGGTGAATCTTTAAAATAAATGTGTAGCATTAATTTACCTTCTGCTATGAGTCCACCCTTTGTACCTTTTTTTAACACCTTATTCCTTTGTACTCTTTTTTCGTATTTTTATACCCTGTGATAATTCCTGAACTTGGTAAAAAAATTTCAACTGCTTAGAATTTTTTCTGATTTGAAGGGACTTGTTAGGAACAATGGATGATAGTAGAAACTCTATGAATAACAGATTAAAACACTGAGTAGAACACAGAAACAGAAAAGTTCCTCTTCCATTATGATTAATAAAGCTGCAACATCAAAAGACAACAAAAAAGAGAGGAGTTTTATCACCATATCTCTCTCTCTCTCTCTCTCTCTCTCTCACTCTCTGTCTCTCTGTCTCTCTCTCTCTCTCTCTCTCTCTCTCTCACTCTCATATTCTCAATCTCTTATTCAACATTTTTATTGAATTGGAGCAGATATTTTCCAAAGATGGCCACAGCAATACCTCCCACCTTACATGCTCTTCTGCAATGTGGCTTTGCCATGCCTCCATTAAGAACTGAAGTCTATTTCTTGACCCCCTGAATCAAGATCAATCCTGTGGCTACTATGACAAACAGAATACAGCAAAAGGAATCCTCTGACACTTCCAAACCAATTCACAGCATATAACCCTTAACTCATCAGGCAGCTTCTGCTTCTAACACCTGTGACTGTGGAAATCAGGTGGCACATAAGAAGTGTGACTACTCCTATCATGCTGTGGTATACCCAGGGCATATGCAGAAGCCCTGAGGCAAAAGACATCATGTAACCATGCAGCCAGAGGCCAAGAAGTACCTATGCAGAATGTATGCAAGTGAAAAAGCCAGCTTGGCAGTGGATCATCCAACTGCAGACACCCCTAGCTGTCACCAAACAAATCAGGGACAAACTACTTGAGAGCCCTTCCTAAATTCATGATTCACAAATAAGTAAACAATCTGATATGGTTCTTTAAGTCACTAAGCCTTAGAAATAGTTCATTTATATAGCAATAGGTTTTTTTCCATCTATTGTAAAGCAATGCTATTGCTGTTGCTGTTTTAATTGCTTATATCTGAAATTTATTGTTTCTAGATTATCAGAATTATCAGAATGTAGGGTGATGGGTGCTGTGTTTGTTTTATTGTTTTTATTTTTTCAGATAAAAATGTTCTGGAAGGAGAAGGGATGGTAAGCAGGAATATATCATAACTAAAACAATTTATAACACAGTAAACTTTCCATAGGGAATAACGCATCAATCATCACAAAATGTCACTTGTATAAGATCAACATCACTTAAAAATAGTTATCTGTTGACACACTGGAAGTTAAATTAGACTTTCCAAGTTTAGCTGTTGACCTCCTTAAGGTTTACTTGAAAAAGAGGTGGCAGGGTGGGGAAAGGGAAGGTTATATGAAGACTGACTTTGTCTTCTCTTAATTTTAGCTTCATTAACAGCTGGGTTGTGACTTAAAAATAACATTTAGAAAACACTGCAATTAATCCTTATTAAAAATAAGAATTTTTTAAGGATATTAACTTTCTTGGGCACCCGGGTGGCTCAGTTGGTTGGGTGTCCAACTCCAGCTCAGGTCATGATCTCATCGTCTGTGAGTTCAAGCCCCGCGTCGGGCTCTGTGATGACAGCTCAGAGCCTGGAGCCTTCTTCAGATTCTGTATCTCCTTCTCTTTCTGCCCCTCCCCCCACTCACACTCTGTCTCTCTCTCTCTCTCTCTCTCTCTCAAAAATAAAATAAAAACATATACATAAATAAAATATTAACTTTCCCGGAGTAAAATTACTAAATGTTGTTTTTAGTATAAACCATATTCTCCTTTCCATTTTAAGGAAAAAGTGAAGACATGAACACTACCTTAGTCAATACTATGAAAAAAACAAATAAAATATATTTAAAAACTTATTCTTTCTGACTTGCTACCCAAAACTTTCTCTGTTACCCAGTAACAGAGAAAATTTTAAGAACCAATCTATGACCAAACAAACCACCTGCAACCTTCTAATTCTATATATTAATTAACTTTCTGCTACTCTTAAATCTAAACTCTAAACACCAAAACCAACAAAACTGGAGAAACAAGTAAGGCAAAACACAGAAGTTACAGAAGCACAGACGGGAATGATGGTAACATCTGCATCAGCAAATTAAACTCCAAGCAACATTATCATTTATAATCAATCAAGCAAGAAGCTGTACAATTTTAACACAGATTTCTGAATGCAGCTCAGATTCAAATGCTCAATTACATTTTCCAGGTCAGTAATTTATTATAAAGGTAAGAAATTTACTGTAACACAAAACTACTTTAAACCATAGGGGAGAACCCTGAGAAGGAGGAGCCCAATGCTAATCCCATTGTACAGCATGCCTAGCCATCTGCTATTGTCCCATTTTATTCTCTGAGCACAGGGCTATTCCAGTGCACACAAATACATAAACTACCTAGAGAGTTAGAAGATTGTGGGTGGGCAGTGGTGGCTGAGACAGAGTCAAAAATAGTGCAGAGTATGTGACTCACAATCCAGCCACTATCACAGCTGCTACTATTCTCAGAAAACAATGATGTTTTAAATGAATATCTAATATGCCAAAAGTAATGCCAAAGTAATATGCTTCCTGGCATTCCTTCTTAAATATTAAAATATTTAAATATTACTTAAACATACCATTATAAATATTTGTGAAAAAAAATGATTACAAAATCCAGATGTCAGAAATAAGAAAAAAGATGAAAGCAATTAACTTATCCCTCTTCCTTATGGACTAAGTCTCTGTATAAAGAAGCAAAGTAGGTTAAGTGTGCAGAATTAAGACTTTGCTCTAGGAATAGCTGACGTTCTACCTGAAAGGTTGTATCTCACTACCTACTGCAGATAAATTTCTAGTTTTTAACAGTAAATATTCAAGGCCAGAGAAAAGAAAAGTGGAACTCTATTAGTTTCCTAAATAAACTAAAAGGAAAATAAAGATGAGTATATTCACTGAAAACTTTCTCCTTATGTAAGAACTGGAAATAATTGTCCCAGTGACCAGGTAATAGGAGAGTTCATAATAAGAAAGAAAAGTCATTTGTAGACAGTGCTCTACCAGAACCTTGTAAGAATTCCTATTACAAAATGTTTGAAGAGCAAAGGCAGAATTCCAAGGCATGACAATGTGGAAAAGAACACTATTTCATGTTTTCATTCACACTGCTCTCTTAGCTTGGGATGTCTCACTCCTTTCCCATCTGCTTAGCAAACATTCATTCAATTTCACACAAGCTCAAATCTAAAATTCCTTGCTTTGTGCCCCACTATATACTATCTGTATCACCACTTCTTTGACTCCCAGAAATCTAAGACTTTAGATTTCTAAAGTCTTTCTAAAGTCTTTCTGGAGAGCAGAAACCACATCTTATTTGTCTTTGTACTTAGCACAGTGCCTACTATATAGTAGAAGGTACTATGCTGAATGGATGAATGAAGACAGTTTAAGAATACTGGGAAGCCACAAACACAATTTGACTATGCAACTATAAGTGGATGTGGTAGTGAAGAAATGGAGAAACAGCAAACAATATTCCATTGTGTGTATATATATATATATATACACATATACACACATATATATATGTGTATATGTATATATATATATACATTGCTTAGAAATCTAGAAAAATGTATGGGTAGTGGTCCTGAAAAAGCCAAAAACAGTTGAGTGTATCACTGGCTAATAACCCAGGCATCACTATAAGAAAGAATTATACAGAGTGATCTCTCCAATTAACTCAGATTTTTTTTTAAGCTTATTTATTTTACAAGAGAGAGAGAGAGAAAGCACAAGCAGGGGAGGGGCAGAGAGTGAGGGAGAGAGAGAATGCCAAGGAGGCTCTGCACTGTCAACACGTAGCCTGATGTGGGACTCAAACTCAAGAACCATGAGATCATGACCTGAGCTGAAATCAAGAGTCAGATGCTTAACCGACTGAGGCACCCAGGTGCCCCAACTGACTCAGATTTTTAAGACAGATATGTAAGAGTCTGAATGAGGAAGAGAAAGAAGAATCTTTAAAATGGCTAGACCTACAAATTTACAAGAATAAAAATTTTTAGATGACAAAAAGAGCTTTGAGAATTATTTTGAGAAATAAATCTGACAGATGTACAATATACCACAAAAGTCTTTTCTGGCCCTATTCAATATATTATCACTTATATGAAAGTATAAAGAATATGCTCACAGATGGGTAGAAGGCATAAAATTGAAGGAGACAAACTAAATAAATCAAGATTCAAAAAGATCCTCAAAGATTAATTGGCTGAATTTGGCAAAGTAAAATTAAGTAAGAATAAACAATATTAACACCTTCTATCCACAGTGTGTAACACTTTATAGGTTCCAAGGTACTTTCATACACATTACATCATCTAACAAAAACCTCCTGAAGTAACTATTATACCCTGTCTATAAATGAAAAAACTGAAGGTTAGTGAGTTTCAGAGAGTTGCCAATATCACGTATCAGCTAGGACCAAGAACAGAATATTCATAATGTTCTAATTATCTCTCTTGCAATTATATCCAAAATTCCAACTGGTCAAGTAAAGTATGGAAGAAAAATAAGTTCAGACAAATAACTCCCATCAGAAAAATTAAGGGCAAATGAGAACATTGAGAGGAACAGAAATATTTCACCTAGGAAAATAAGATGTGAGGGCTGTCCAAGAGCAAGCTCCCAATATCTAAAAAGTCATCCTACAGAAGGAGAATTATACTTATTCAATATGGCCCCAAGTTAATCTCAATCAGCAAACACTGTAAGTAGCCAAATTCTGGTTCAAGAATAAAGGCTCAAACTGTCCGAGTCGTTAATTCATCATAATTGGATACATTTGACCATAAGATGAATAAATTCACTTGCCAGAGAATTCATACAAAAAATTTTAATCAGACAGCTGAACTTCATCAAATAAGCCTCTACATCTGTATCAAACATTGTTTCAAAATGTACAAACGAACTTCTAGAGAAAGATGGCTCTAATTTTAGAATTATAAAATTAGGAACAAATTTAAAGTGAAATATATGAAAAGTTTTTTCTTTTTTTTTTTTTAAAGATACTTTACTCTCTGGGGCGCCTGGGTGGCTCAGTCGGTTAAGTGTCCGACTTCGGCTCAGGTCACGATCTCGCGGTCTGTGAGTTCGAGCCCCGCGTCGGGCTCTGGGCTGATGTCTCAGAGCCTGGAGCCTGCTTCTGATTCTGTGTCTCCCTCTCTCTCTGCCCCTCCCCCGTTCATGCTCTGTCTCTCTCTGTCCCAAAAATAAATAAACGTTAAAAAAAAAAAAAAATTTAAAGATACTTTACTCTCTTTTTTTTGTTGTTTCATGTTTATTCCTTTACCTTGAGAGAGAGACTGCAAGCTAGGGAGGGGCAGAGAGAGGGGGAGAGAGAGATCCAAGCAGGCTCCACACTGTCAGCACAGAGCCTGATGAGGGGCTCAATCTCACAAACCCATGAGATCATGACCTGAGCCAAAACCAAGAGTCAGTTTTTCTTTTCCAAAGAAAATACAGATATATACAAAGAGAGATGGGGTTTTTCTTCTTAAGCCTTTTTTAAGTTAATATTCAAACAAAGGGAAACTAATAAACACCAATGTACCAACCATGCAAGTTTAACAACACTTAATCTGCTTAGTTATTTTCATTTATGTCAAATAATATTTATTATATACATATATGTTATGAAGTATGTGAATAATAAGTTAAATACATACAAACTCATTCCCTATATTAAGATATTTACATATCCCTCCTTATGCCATTTCCCTTGCCTTCCCTATATCTAGAAGAAATGACTCTGCTGAATTTTTATCCTAAACATTCCTTTGCCCTAAAATAAGAGGCTCCATTGTGTGACTATACCAAATTTACTTATTCATTCTTCTCTTAATGAACATTTGTAGACTGTTTCCCAGTTTTGTTTTGTTATAGCCAAATAAGGCTACTATGAGCATTCCTACACGTATACTGGAGTTCATCTAAGGTATCTGTATCGGGGAGGGTATGCTTATGTTTAACTTCATAACTCCTTTCCAAAATATTTGTACCAATTTAAAAATCCAACAGTGCTCTTCAAGAAAACCAGGTGCCATATTTATTGACACTTGATACTGTCACAGACTTCTTAATTTTCACCAACATAGCATAAAAGTACAGATATAAAATTGTATGTTAATCTGGTCTTATTTTACGTTCTCTTGGTTACAGTCAGGGTAAATACTTCTCATATTACCTATGTTTTACTAATATATACATAGGTTATAAAAGTACAAAAGTATGTATCCTGATCCAATATATGAGGGCATTCATAAGTACCAAAATTAAGTGTTCAACTCTGGGACAGAATGGAGGACAATACTATCAAGTAAAGATATGCCAAGGAACATAAACTGTATTTGAATTTTCACTTCTTTTTTTTAAGTTTTTAATTTATTGTAGGGGAGGTGGTGACTAGCAGAGAGAGAGAGAATGTCAAGTAGGCTCTGTGCTGTTAGCACTGAGCCCAACACAGGGCTCGATCTCACCAACCATGAGATTGTGACATGAGCTGAAATCAAGAGTAGAGTCAGATGCTTAACCAACTGAGTCACCCAGGCACCCCTGAAGTTTTACTTAAGCTGAGTAACTACCATTACTCATTATTCTCTATATTCTTTGCATCTCTGTAACAATTAGTTATAAAATGTAAAGAAGATAATATAAATAACATAATCAATAAGCAAGAACATAGAAAACATCATACCTATGACCTTTCTTGAAAACCTATTCAATGGAATTCTAGGGCAATCAAGAATTAAATAAAAATTTAAACCTTGGCGTACAAAGCAGGAAAATGGCAGGGAAGACCTTAGGCTCACCTCCTCCCATGAACACAACTAGATAACTATCAAATCATCCTAAATTCCCCCAAAATCAACCTGAGGATTGACAGAACAAATTCCACAACTAAAGGCAGAGAAGAAGCCACATCCACTGTGCAGCTCCTGGACAGAAGGCAAGCAAACGACCTGGGGGCAAACAGCATGGAAACAGCGATGTGAAGAACACCTGAGGTACACAGTGCAGAAATTATTCACTCTTCTTGGAGCACTACCCTCAGAGGCAGCATTCATGGAGACACCTCTCTGGGAACAAGGGAGCTTATGAAGCCATTTTCCTCCCCTACCCCCTCATCTTAAACACAGAACCACCTGCAAGAGGCAGCACAGTGCCCAAAGGCTGACTAACTTGCTTACACTAAGCCCCATGCCCCTGGGCTCTAGTGGAACTGCCCTTCTCAGTCACCCTTGCCCCAACACGAGCATAGCAGACCCCTCCCCCAGAAGACCAGCACAAAGCCCTGCCCATACCACATCTCTGGACCAGAGAGTTTGGCAAGGCCTCAGTTACAGTGGAAATGATGACAACTCTCATTTCACAAGCCAACCAGACCACACCTAGCTAAAACTCACCACATCCAGGCTAGAGACAAAACACTGCCCACAGGAGGCAAGGAGAGCCTCTGCAGATAACTGACCTGAAGGACAGAACAACCAGAACACAACAGCAGACTGCACAGAGCACACACCAGAGGCAGTCCCTGAGATGCCAGACCCTGGACACTACCTTAACTCTTCTTCGTAAATCCATTACTTTCAGGAGCAGGAGACATTAACTGGCTTTTCTAACACAGAGAAGAAGACAGAGACTTAGACGAAATGCAAACACAGAGGAATTTATCCCAATGAAAGAACAAGATAAAACCACAGCCAGAGATCCAAGCAAAATAGATATAAGGAACATGACTGATGAAGAATTTAAAGCAACAATCCTGAGGCACCTGGGTGGTTCAGTCAGTTGAGCATCTGACTCTTGATTTGATTTCAGGCTCCGTGCTGAGCATAAAGCTTGCTTAGATTCTCTCTCTTTCCCTCTGCCCCTCTCCCCCATTCACACACTCTCTCTCTTTCTAAAATAAAAAAATAAAATACACATATCCTTAAAAAAACAAAACAACATCATAAGGATACTCATTTGAGTTTGAGGTTTGAGAAAAGAAGACATCAGTGACACCTTTACCACAGAGATAAAAGAGCTAAAAAGAATCCATAAGAGAGAAGAGTGCAATAAATGAGACTAGAAACACACCTGATGCATTGAACAGTAGGCAGGAAGAAGCAGAGGAATGAATTAGAAGAGAAAGTAATGGAAAGCAATGAAGATGAACAAAAGAGAGAAAAAAGAATTATGAAAGACAACAACAGACTTAAGGAACACAGTGACTCCGTCAAATGTAGTAACATTTGTATTATAGGAGTCCCAGAAGAAGAGAGAGAAAAGGGGGCAGAAAAATTACTTGAAGAAGTAATAGCTGAAAACTTCCCTTATCTGGGGAAGGAAATAAATATCCAAATCCAGGAGGCACAGAGAAATCAACAAAAGCAGGCCAACACCAAGACATACTGTAATTAAATTTATAAAATACAGTGATAAAGAAAAAACTTTAAAAGCAGCAAAATGAAAGAACTCATTAACTTACAACAGAAAACCCATAAGGCTAGCTGGAGATTTTTCATCAGAAACTTGGCAAGCCAGAAGGTAGTA
Organism: Neofelis nebulosa; assembly: GCF_028018385.1. Classification (NCBI taxonomy): domain Eukaryota; kingdom Metazoa; phylum Chordata; class Mammalia; order Carnivora; family Felidae; genus Neofelis; species Neofelis nebulosa. The sequence continues at coordinate 106,295,712 of NC_080789.1, read as the reverse complement.
CCATGATATATTCAAAGTGTGAATGGGAAAAATCTGCAGCTGAGAACAATATATCCAGCAAGACTATCATTCAGAATAGCATGACAAATAAAGAGTTTCCCAGCCAAACAAAAATCGGAAGAGTTCATGAGCACTATAAGCCAGCCCTGCAGGAAATATTAAAGGGGACTCTTTGAGTAGTAAAAAGAAACCAAAAGTGACAGTATGAAGGCAGGAAAAACAAAAGCAGTAAAAATGAATATTTCTGTAAAAAACAGTCAAGGAACTCACATACAAAGGATATAAAATATAATAACATATACCTATAAATGGGGAGGAGAGGAGAAAAGAATCGGTTCAAACTTGAATGACCATCACCTGAATATAGACTGATATTTGCAGAACACGTTGGTAATATATATATATATATATATATATATATATATATATATATATATATACAGACCTAATGGTAACCATACATCAAAAACCACTAATAAACATGCAAAGAATAAAGAGAAAAAAATCCAAATATATCACTAAAGAAAATCAGAAAAACATGAAAAAAAGAAAAAAATGAAAGGATCAGAAAAAATCTCCAGAAACACCCACAAAACAAGTAATAAATTGGCAATAAATACATATCTATCAATAATTAGTTTGAATGTAAATGGACTACATGCTCCAATCAAAAGACATGGGTATCAGAATAGATTACAAATACAATATCCTTTTATGTGCTGCCTACAAGAGACTCACCTCAGACCTAAAGACACCTCCAGATTGAAAGTGAGGGGAGAAACATTTATCATGCAAATGATGTCAAGTAGCAGGAATAGCAACACTTGTATCGGAGAAACTAGACTTCAAAACAAAGACTGTATGTAACAAAAGACGGAATGGCACTATACAGTAATGAAGGAGACAATCCAACAAGATATAACAATTATAAATATATATGCACCCAACATTATTATAATGGCTTATAACACACTGGAACAGATGGATGTAACAGATATGTTCAGAACATTCTATCCTAAAACAGAATACACATTCTTTTCAAGTGCACATGCAACATTCTTCAGAACAGATCACATACTAGGTTACAAAAGAGGCCTCAACAAACACAAAAATTGAAGTCATACAAGAACCTTTTCTAACCACAACAGTATGAAACTAGAAGTCAACCACAAGAAAAAAGTCTGGAAAGACCAGAAATACATGGAGGTTAAACAATATTCTACTAAACAATGAATGGGTCAACTAAGAAATTAAAGAAGAAATAAAAAGTACCTGGAAACAAATGAAAATAAAGACACAATGGCCCAAAACCTTTGGGATGCAGCAAAAGTAGTTTTAAGAGGGCAGTTTACTGCAATACAGGTTTATTTTAAGAAGAAAAATCTCAGATAAACAGCCTAACCTTACACCAAAAGGAGCTAGAAAAAAGAATAACAAATGAAGCCTAGGGTCAGCAGAAGGAAGGAAATAATAAAAATTAGAGCAGAAATAAAATGATACGGAAACTAAAGAAAAAAAATAGAACAGATCAAGGAAACCAGGAGCTAGTTCTTTGAAAAAATTAATAAAATTGATAAACCTCTGGCCAAACTTGTCAAAAAGAAAAGAGAAAGGACCCAAATAAAATTGCAAAAAAGAGAGGAGAAATAACAACTAACATCACAGAAATACAAACAATTATAAGTGAATATTATGAAAAAATATATGCTAATAATTGGACAACCTAGAAGAAATGGATAAATCCCTAGACTACAAATTACAAGAGCTGAAACAGGAAGCAATAGGAAACTTGAATAGACCAGCAAAGAAACTAATAATCAAAAATCTCCCAACAAACAAAAGTCCAGGACCAGATGGCTTCACAGGTGAACTCCAGCAAAAATTTAAAGAAGAGTTACTATGCATTCTTCTGAAACTATTCCAAAAATAAAAACTCCCAAATTCATTCAATGAGGCCAGCATTACCCTGATACCAAAACCAGATAAAGACATCACAATGAAAAGGAAATATAGGCCAAGATCCCTGATGAACGTGGATGCAAAAATTCATGATAAAAACCCTCAACAAAGTAGGTTTAGAGGGAGCATACCTCAACATCATAAAGGCTATATATGAAAAACCCACAGCTAATAACATCCTCAGTGGGGAAAACTGACAGCTTTTCCTTTATGGTCAGGAACAAGAAAGGGATGTCCATTTCTACCACTTATATTCAACTTAGTACTGGAAGTCCTAGCCATAGCAATCAGACAACAAAAAGAAATAAAAGGCATCCAAATAGGCAAGGAAGAAGTCAAACTTTCACTATTTGCAGATGTCATGATATTATGTATAGAAAACTTAAAAGACTCCATGAAAAAGACTGCTAGAACTGACAAATGAATTCATAAAGTCTCAGGATACAAAATCAATCTACAGAAATCTGCTACATTTCTATATACCAACAATGAATCATCAGAAAGAGAAATTAAAGAATCAATCCCATTTACAACTGCACCAAAAACAATTAAGATACCTAGAAATAAACATAACCAAAGAGACAAAAGATCTATACTCTGAAAAACATAAAACATGGATGAAAAATTGAAAACACAAAGAAATGGAAAGACATTCCATGCTCACCATTCAGAAGAATAAATATTGCTTTTTTTTAATGTTTTTTTTTTTTTTTTTTAAGAGAGAGAATTTGAGCAGAGGAGGGGCAGAAAGAAAGGGAGACATAGAATCCAAAGCAGCTCCAGGCTCTGAGCTGTCAGCACAGAGCCCAACATGGGGCTCGAACTTCAGGGAACTCTGAAGTCAGAAGCTTAACCAGCTGAGCCATCCAGATGCCCCAGAACAAATATTGTTAAAATGTCTATGTTACCCAAAGCAATCTAAACATTTAATGCAATCCCTATCTAAATACCAACAGCACTGTTCACAGAGCTAGAAAAACAATCTTAAAATTTATATGAAACCACAAAAGACCCTGAATACCCAAAGCAGCCTTGAAAAAGAAAAGCAAAGCTGGAGGCATCACAATTCCAGACTTCAAGTTATATTACAAAGCTGCCGTAATAAAAACAGTATGGTACTGGCACAAAAACAGACATACAGATCAATGGAACAGAATAGAAACCCCAGAAATGAACCCACAATTACATGGTCAATTAATCTTCCACAAAGCAGGATAGAATACCCAAAGGGAAAAAAGAATGTCTCTTCAACAAATGGTGTTGGGAAAATTGAACAGCAACATGAAAAAGAATGAAATTGGACCACTTATACCATGCACAAAAAGAAATTCAAAATGGACTAAAGACCTGAATTTGAGACCTGAAACCATAAAAATCCTAGAAGACAACACAGGCAGTAACTTCTTTGACATTAGCCATAGCAACTTCTTTCTAGATACGTTTCCTGAGGCAAAGGGAACAAAAGCAAAACTAAACTATTGGGACTACATCAAAATAAAAACTTCTGCACAGCAAAGGAAACAATCAACAAAACTAAAAGGCAACCTATGGAATGGGAGAGATATTTGCAAATGAAATATCTGATAAAGGGTTAGTATCCGAAATATACAAAGAACTTATAAAGCTCAACACCAAAAAAATGAATAACCCAATTATAAAATGGGCAGAAGACATAAACAGACACTTTCCCAAAGAAGCCATAGAGATGTCCAACAGACATATGAAAAGATGTTCAACATCACTTATCATCAGGGAAATGCAAATCAAAACCACAATGAGATATCACCTCATATCAAAATGTCAAAATGGCTAAAACCAACAACAGAAGACACAATAGGTGTTAGTGAGGAGGTGGTGAAAGGAGAACCCTGTTGCACTCTTGGTGAGAATACACTGATGCAACCAGTCTGGAAAATAGTATGGAGGTTCCTCAAAAAGTTAAAAATTGAACTACCCTAAGATCCAGCAATCATACTACTTGGTATTTACCCAAAGAATACAAAAGCACTAATGCAAAGGGATATATGCACCCCTATGTTTATAGCAACCTTATTACAAAAGCCAAGATATGGAAGCAGCCCAAATGTCCATCAACTGATGAATGGATAAAGAAGATGTGGCATATATATACAATGGCATATTACTGAGCCACAGAAAAGAATGAAACTTGCCATTTGCAATGATATGGATGGAGCTAGAGAGTATGCTAAGTAAAATAAATCAGTCAGAAAAAGACAAATATGGTATGATTTCACTCATCTGTGGAATTTAAGAAACAAAATAAATGAGCAATGTAAAAAAAGAGAGGGGGGTGGGGAGAGAGAGGGCAAACCAAGAAACAGACTCTTAACTATAGAGAACTGACAGTTACCAGAGGGGAGGTCAGTGGAGGGATGGGTAAAATAGGTGATGGGGATTAAAGAGGGCACTTGTAACAAGCACCAGATAATGTATGGAAGTGTTAAATCACTACACTGTATACTTAAAACAAATATTACACTGTATGTTAACTAGCTAGAATTTAAAAAACAATTTAAAAAAAGAAAAAAAATTTTACCTTGGCAATAGTTAGCTGTGACACTGTAAAACTAGTAACAAACATTAAATTCACTCAAACACAGAAGTAAAAGCTAAACAATATGAATTATAATTATAGTAAAAATGTCTTTCCCCCTTGAAAAGCAACACATTGTAAATCCATAAAGTATTATGGATTCAATAAGACAACAAAGCTTACCAACAAAAATCAAGATGGGAGAGATCATAAGTAAACTATTTTTCATAAAAAGTAGTCAACAGGGGCGCCTGGGTGGCAGAGTCGGTTAAGCGTCCGACTTCAGCCAGGTCCGATCTCGCGGTCCGTGAGTTCGAGCCCCGCGTCAGGCTCTGGGCTGACGGCTCGGAGCCTGGAGCCTGTTTCCGATTCTGTGTCTCCCTCTCTCTCTGCCCCTCCCCCGTTCATGCTCTGTCTCTCTCTGTCCCAAAAATAAATAAAAAACGTTGAAAAAAAAAAATTTTTTAAAAAGTAGTCAACAGATGCAGATTTTTAAATTTGTTAAATCAAAAATACTAATTTGAAAATATATATACACCCCTATGTTTGCTGTAGCATTATTGATAATAGCCTAATTATGGAAGCAGCCCAAGTGTCCCAACAATAGATGAATAGATGACTGGTGTATATATACATACAATGGAATATTATTCAGCCATTTAAAAAAACGAAATCTTGCCATTTGCAATAACGTGGATGGAGCTAGAGAACATAATGCTAAGTGAAAAAAAAGTCAGAGAAAGACAAATACCATATGATTTCACTCATACGTGGAATTTAAGAAACAGAACGAATAAAAAAAAACAGACTCTTAACTGTAGAAAACAAATCGATAGTTAACTGAGGGGAAGTGTGTAGGGGATGGATGAAATAGGTAGAGAGGATTAAGAGTATACTTATCACAATGAGCACTGACACAGGTATAGAATCACTGAATCACTATATTGTATACACTGTATGTTACCTACACTGGAATTAAAATTTAAAAAGAAAAACTAAAAAATAACAAAAATTATTTTAAAAGTAAGCATGTCAGGAGAAAGAGTGATGAGGAGATTATATGCATAATAATTTAAACAATTTATCTTGTTGACAAGATATAGTCAACAGATATTTAAAGTGATCAAATATTTATGTTTACATACAGAAAGCAAATGAAAACAAACTAATATACTATTGGTAAAATACAGGACATGGTCTTCTGTAATACAAAGAAAAGGTGAGGGATGCCTGGGTGGTTCAGCTGGTTGAGGGTCCAACTCTTGATATCCTCTCAGGTCATGGTATCATGGTCGTGAGATCAAGCCCTGCATTGGGCTCCAAGCTGAGCATGCAGCCTGTTTGGGATTCTCTCTCTCCTTCTCTCTCTGCCCCTCCCATGCTCATGGGCACTGAATGAATGAATGAATGAATGAATGAATGAATGAATGAATAAGAACTGAATGTGAGGTTTAGTAAAGAGAGTTTTATTCCTTGGCTATTAGAGGTTAAAAATAAAAAAAAATTTTTTTTACATTTATTTATTTTTGAGAGACGGAGAGAGACAGAGCATGAGTAGGGGAGGGGCAGAGAGAAAGGGAGACACAGAATCCGAAGCAGGCTCCAGGCTCTGAGCTGTCAGCACAGAGCCCAACGTAGGGCTCAAACCCATGAACCTTGGGATTACGACCTGAGCCAAAGTCAGACGCTTAACTGACTGAGCCACCCAGGTGCCCCAGGTAGAGGTTAAAAATAAACTGGAACAGGGGCGCCTGGGTGGCGCAGTCGGTTAAGCGTCCGACTTCAGCCAGGTCACGATCTCGCGGTCCGTGAGTTCGAGCCCCGCGTCAGGCTCTGGGCTGATGGCTCGGAGCCTGGAGCCTGTTTCCGATTCTGTGTCTCCCTCTCTCTCTGCCCCTCCCCCGTTCATGCTCTGTCTCTCTCTGTCCCCAAAATAAATAAAAATAAATAAATAAATAAATAAACTGGAACAAGATCGAATATTTCTAATCTGTCATCTCAGTGGAGATGAGCAATAAATACTACTGTCTACTGTAACTGTTATCTCAAGAGTATCCCTTACTTAAGCTTAAAAAAAGGGAGGGGAATAATTATTGATACTTTTCTTATTTACTCCAGAGTTAGCCTCTTACAATCATGAGGAACCTACAAGTAACCTACAAAGCGACCTATGAGGCACTTTTCAGAAACAGCAGCATCAAAAATACTATGGACACTAAGCGCATTTACTTTAAAAATTGAATATACAGAGCAGTTTTCACAATCTACCTACTGCAACAACACTTTCATTTACTAACCATAAAAATATAAACAGTGGAATAAGAAAGAAACTTTGACAGAATTTAGGTATAACTTAGTGGTAGGAATGGGGATGTATGGTAAGTGTAGGAAACTAAACTCAGAACACCTGCACCTTACCTTCTTCTGAAGAACATTAACCTTTCGCTCCTTCACATCCAGCATGTCCTTGAGGTCATGTATCTCTCCAGCTTGTGTCCCCTTCTCCTCGGCCATATCCTGAATTTGTTTTGTCTTCTTATTCAGCATGGTTTCCTTCTCTTCCAAACGCAATCGGAGAGCATCCACCTAAGAATGTGACATTTTTACAAATGATTAAATGAAAAGAAAGGAATGTAATTCCTTCCAAATAGATGTGTACAATTGCCCAAATGATACTTATATAGTAAGCGTTCATTAGAATCAATAAAATACCACTCTAAATATAATCATTGCTATTTAGAAACTAAACCATAAACCTTATGAGCAGTTTTGTAATAAAAATAAAATTTACATTAGTTAAATATACGATATAGCAGGATAAATATATCTGAATCAAGGGACAAAATGGAGACTTGTTATAAAGAGACTGAGTTTTGCCACTTCTATAAAAGTAGTATAATCTACAACTATGCTTCTCAAACTTTAGGTGCATTACAACCATCTGGAGTGTTTAAACAGATTGCCAGGCCCAGCCACCAGAGCTTCTGATTCAATGGGTTTAGGGCTCATGAATTAGTTGTGGGTTTTTTTGTTTTTGTTTTTTTTTTTAATGAATTAGTTTTTCCAACAAGTTCCCAAATGATTCCACACTGCTTTAGAAATCTAAAATTAGAAAGAAAACTCTAAGTATCAATCACCAAGCATGACACTTACTGTATCACATAATACAAACTAATGGTAGAATGTGATGCTTTTTAGACAGACAATCCCATAATGCACTGAGACATCTGTACAAAGGAAAAAGCAAAGGTCTATTTTCAGACCCCAAGCCTAGTCAGCTGAAGCCTAGCATCCAGTTACCTTTATCCCCCCAAGTTTAACACCTCTCATTAAATATAATTTTCAAATAACTAGAAACCTAATAATAGTGCATATTTTTAAATCCACTCAAAGCAAATTTTATCAAGCATACTCACACATTAAATTTATTTTGGGTTTGTTTCTTTGTTTTGCTTTTCCACTAGATTTAAAGTTCAGCAAATAGTAACACATCTATTATAGCAAACGAGGGAGGTACATTTCTTTCATCTTAAGACAGTGTGTTGTTCAACAGAAATATGTTAAGTCCTATGCAAATCACAATGAAACTTAAGCTTTCTAGCAGCTACATTAAAAAATAAGAGATAAAATTAATTTTAATACTGTATCTTGTTTAATCTATCTACAATACTGTCATTTCAAACATGTAATCCATATTAAAAACTATTAATGAGCCATTTTACTTTATATTCTTTGTTTCATACCAAGTCTTAAAAGTCCAATGCATATTGTAATTTTTACATTTACATCCTATCTCAATTTGGACTACCATATTTCAAGCCTCAATGGCCACATGTGGGCTGGTGGCTTCCACAGTGAAAGTGCAAATCTAAGACATCAAGTATATTTCTATAAAACATCTTTAACCTAGAACTTGTCCTGTATTATTTTTCCTGGCTAATTAACCAGCCCACAAAGAAAAAACAGGTAGCATGAGTAATGACTCACATTTAAAGTACACCAAAACTCTCAAGGACAATCTAATATTATATCTAAACTATAAGGTATTTGAGACCCAATACTGTGTATGGTAATACTTACTGCTAAGTATTATGGAAAATATCCTATGAGACTAGTCTCATTTGAGACTGCTATAGTTAAGTCATTACATACTTACAAATTATGTTGGTCTGTGCTGGAAAGGAAAAACATGTAAATAAACCAAATTTTACTCTGCTAAACTACACTTCTACCAACCACTTCAACGTCACTAGTCCCACCAAGCCAGAAATTGGGGAAGTAATCTTTTTAGGCTCCATTTATAATTCTTTACCACAAATTCTACCATGTCCCCTCAATAAATACCTGTCACTTCTAATTTTCCTGTATTCTATTTTAATAGGAAATATGGTAACCTTATTATATTCTGGAAAGGTCCACCTAAGAACTTTCAAACTCTTAAATTCTTATTTCTGAAACACAACTGTTTTCTTTCTTCTAGCCTACTAAGTCGTCTCTTTGTGCACAGCATAACCTCTGATCTAAAATCTCTTCTCTATCATTCATCCCTATTCTGGTTTTACTTCTTTTTCTCCCAGCCTGAACAATCATTCAACACAGCCTCATAGCACCTCCTTTTTATTTTAGTCATATTCGTTTTACACATCTTTTCTTCTCTATTAAATGGTTTTCTTCATTCTACTCTCAGACTTCTGAACCTTTCTGCATACAGTCATGTATGTGCTTGCCAACCATACCTACGGTAAATTAAAAAATCCTCACAATTCTATCCTCAAGCATCATATCTTCTTCACTTGCATTATCCCTGTGGAAAACTTCACTCTCCCCTGGCGACCTGGAAAACTGGGACTGAGAAAAAGTAGCTATAAATAAACAATAGCAGGAATTAAGATTAACTCGTCTGTCTCCAGATCCTCCAATCTTAACCACTAATTCTGTAATACACTACCCCACTAACAACTAGACAAAAAAGAGTATATATGATTTCATATATGTAAAATTCTAGAGAATGTATATTAATTACAGTAATAGAATAGAACAGTAATAGATCAAGGTTGCCTGGGAAGAGGAAGAGGAGGGAGTAGTAAAGAATATCAGGGAAAAGCAAAAGAAAGGAATTACAAAGAGGTACACGAAAATCTGTAGGACATATTCATTATCTTGACTGTGGTACTGGTTTCACAGGTGTGTGTGTGTGTGTGTGTGTGTGTGTGTGTGTGTGTGTGTGTGTCAAAACTTACCAGACTGTACATTTTAAATATATGCAGTTTATGTCAATAATTTTTTTTTAAATTTTTTAATGTTTATTTATTTTTGTGAGAGAGAAAGAGACAAAGCGTGAGCTGGAGAGGGGTAGAAAGAGAGGGAGACACAGAATCCAAAGCAGGCTCCAGGCTCCAGGCTCCAGGCTCCAGGCTCCAGGCTCCAGTGGTCAGAGCCCGATGCAGGGCCTGAACCCACGAACTGTGAGATCATGACCTGAGCCGAAGTCAGAGGCTTAATCAACTGAATCACCCAGGTGCCCCAATAAATTTTATTTCTTAAAAAGCAAAAGCAGAAAGTATGGTATTTATTAAGAAATAAACAAAAAAAAAAAAAAAAAAAGAAATAAACCAACAGACCTTTGCAAGAGAAACGGGAGCCAAGCTCACAGACCCACACATACAGGAACCCATACATATAAAAAACAGAGGTGATACTGCAAGCAGCGAGAAAAGGACAGAGTATTCAATAAACTGTCTTTAAACAACTGGCTACCCATACTGATGAAGGGGGTCAGATCTCTAACTCATACACAAAAATAAATTCTAGGTAAATTAAAGATTTTATATTTGAGAAGCAAATCTTTAAAACTTTTAGAAGGAAAATATAGAAAAATACTTTTAAATTTAAATTTAAATTTAAAACTTCTGCACATCATGATACTATTTTAAAGTGTTTTATTATTTAATCTGTATTTTATGTGCCTGAAATATTTCATTCTTAACAATAATACTAAAGAAAATACAGGAATATTGATAGTTGCTTTAAAAATGTAGATATTTTATAAGCTGGCAAAATAGGATCCAATACTGAATTTCAATTTTCAAAATTTATGACCATTTACAATCACTCCAAAAAAATTTAAATGCCTAGGTATAAGCCTAACAAAACTTATAAAGGATCTATATGCTGAAAATTACAAATAAGAAATCAAAGAAGATCTAAATGTGTTCTTCTCTTGAATACTTTATGAAATGTAAACGACATGTGTTAAGATAGCCAGCCTATTTAAAATTTTTCTCAGAGATATGGAAAACAAAAAGATTAAAGTGATTTTAAAAAAAAAAATGTGTTTACTGACAAACAGTAGAACTACAATAAATAAAACCCAGTGAATCCAAGAAATATAACAACTAAAAATATACAGTTTTGGTGCCTGAATTCAGCACTAAAGACCTCAGAGCAAGAATTAAAATTCAATGCAAAAAAGATGAATTACATGATTTCCCCAACAGTCCTTTCTAAAGTGCAAGATGACAAAAGTCTTTACATTTCCTTGGTTTTCCATCACCAACCTATTAAAATCAGAAACACTCTACCATGCAAAGAAACAAAAAAGTCCACAAGACAATGTCAGAACTGAATATTGATTCAATTTGAAGAAATGGACCACCACCACAGAGCAAAGACCTGTGTGGAATATGAAATTCACAACCAGGCTGCTTAAGATGCCAAAAGAGCCCATTGACCCTTATCCACTTGGCATTCAGGCATAGCTCAAGCTGGCCTGTGTGGCTACTAATCCTATTTGACAGTATCAGATTTGGTTCCTATTAGCTGAATCCATTACAGGGCATCAGTCACGGTGATTCAAGAGGGTGCTTATTGAAATCACTGACCCTTCTGCACAGTTAAAGAGGTCAAAGTCTTAAAAAAGTACACATGTCAGAAAATTTAAAAATAAATCATATACTAAATCATTTGCACCTAATTTCTACATTCTCATTTGTATTTTGTATACTGCATATTCTACTTCTCTCTTTTTTAATGCTTATCTATTTATTTTGAGAGAGGGAGAGAGACAGCAAGCAGGAGAGGGGCAGAGAGAGATGGAAACAGAGAATTCCAAGCAGGCTCTGCGCTGTCACTGTCGAGTCCAATGCAGGGCTCAAACTCATGAACCATGAGATCATGACCTGAGCAAAAGAAGTGGGACATTTAACCGACTGAGCCACCCATGTGCCCCTGAATATTCTACTTCAAACACATATACTACATATCCCAATAAACACAAGCAAAGACAAAGCAACCTCCTAAAAAACATTTCACTCAATAGCCCTGAAATATATTATTGAATTCTTATTATAAAGGCAAAAAGTCCAGACATTTAAATTTGTAGATAAGTCTTAACTGCCTAATTTCTTTGTCTCTCAGTTCTTCTCAGCATTAATTTCAGAAAAATGAAATGTTTTCCTTCTGTGGGTAAGAAATCAGAACACAGCAGAAATACATCCCTCAGCATTTCTAAATGTTTCTCATTCTGTTGGTACCAAAGTCTCATAGGACAATAACTATAAGACCTCATATTTCTGCTTCTTTACCAAAAGTACCTAGATATCCTAGCTGCATTTGTACATTAGATCCCTCACTCAGCTAAGTGACCTTGGAAATGTGCCAGTGCTAACCAGTCATAGATACCTGCATGCCATTTTGAGGGAATGTCAGGTATGAGACCCACAGGAATTGGTGACTAAAAAAAAGTAAAAAATGAAAACTCTTGTATTAAACATACAAACCTTCAGTGTAAGAGTAGCTGGAAATGCAGGCTTTGGTATAAAATAGATCTCATATAACAAATATTAGGTACAGAAATACTCAAGTCCATAGTAATTAGAATTACTAAATGATCTTGTCTTTACGAAGTATTCAATTCAAATCACTTACTGTAATACACTTTTTCTTGGTCTACTTTTTTTGTGCAATGAAGAATTTAAATGTGTTTGTCTGGAGATCTAAGATAAAAATAACCACAAAAACCACTCTGCTACTACTAGATTAGTTGCTCTGAATTCTACATTGATCTTTTTGGTTTGGAGTGAGCTAAGTTCACAGTACAATTTTGTGTGAGGTCCATATTTTGCAAACCACAAAAAAACACATTCAGGAAAGCCCCTCAGAGACGAGCTGGACACATAATCATCACCCTAATACCATTCCTGGTAGGAGGAATAAGACCTTGTTTATTCACATCAACTGCACTGGAGGAACAGCATCCACCTAGCTTGCCAAGCGTCAAGGTCTGTGGCAAACAGGTTATGCCAACTTCAAAAACACAGAAGGTTTTTCTCTACAAGATTTTCTCTACCATTGGACATGAACAGAAAAATGGCTACCCAGCTCTTCTGGACTCACTTCTGATCAAAAGCTATCAACTCTCTCAAGCTATCTTATTTACATCATGAATCTAAATACACAATAGCAGTAGTAACTGCATGGATACAATAGCTTGTTTACTAGAACTCCTATCTTGGCTTTGCCATGATTCACTCCTTTCTGATTCTCTGACCACAACTTTTCAGTTTTCTTCACTGGCTCCTCTGTCATTTTCCCCTCCTCACATCTCACTTTATATAACTTCCTCTGGAGAAACCAATTCAATCCTAGGCTACAGCCACCACATCCATTGTGACAGCTTCCAAATCTTTATTCCTAACCTCAAACAGTTCTAAAACCCTGAGATTTTAACAAAATATTCTACTTAACCCAGATTTCCACTGAATATTTAGTTTAGACTGAGATTTTGGAGTGCCTGAGTGGCTCAGTTGGTTGAATGTCCGACTCTTGACTATGGTTCAGGTCATGATCCCAGGGACAGGGGATCAAGCCCAAGTCAGGCTCTGTGCTAAACGTGGAACCTGCTTGGGATTCTCTCTCTCTGCCCCTCTCCCCCTGCTCACACTCTCTCTAAAATGAATAGAATAGAATAGAATAGAATAGAATAGAATAGAATAGAATAGAATAGAATAGAAATTTTTTTTTAGAACCTTTTCCTTTAAAGAACCTTTAAAGATCCCCTAATGAGGTCAAACATTAATGTAGATTAAATCTGATGGTGTTTATTATATTACTTTCTGCATTTCTTTCTGTATTTGGCAGTATTTCATAAACTTTTTAAAAATTATTAATCTAAACTCTGTGTATTTTAAAGCTGATGAGGGGCACCTGGGTGGCTTGGTCAGTTAAGCATCCAACTTTAGCTCAAGTCATGATCTCACAGTCTGTGAGTTCAAGCCCTGCGTCAGGCTCTATGCTGACAGCTCAGAGCCTGGAGCCTGCTTTGGATTCTGTCTCCTCCCTCTCTGCCCCTCCCCCACTCATACTCTGTCTCACTCTGTCTCTCAAAAATAAATAAATGTTAAAAAAAAATTTTTTTCAAGCTGATGAATCAATGCCCAAACTAAGTGATTTGCCCAAGATCACTAAGTATAATTTCCTATCACCACATTTCTCATTAATCTCATCTAGAACGGAGGCTGAATGAAGGACGCTGGACCATAAGACTGACAACACCCACAAGTAAACGTTTTTTTAAAAGGCTATTTTGGCAAACAGCATTGAGCTGTTTAAAGCCTTATACCTGACAAAAAGTTGAAGAGCTCAGAGAAACATCAAAAAGGCCAAGGATGTAGATGTGCCTTTCCACAGTACATAATTTGTACTTTACTCACGAAGACACACACACAGAAAAGTTGCAAATTTAGTCTAAGAAACCGATGTCAATATTGTCTCCACCTGAAAATTCATAATAAAGACAACACAATAACAACTACACAAAGTATATAGTAATAAGCTATATTCAGCTATGTAGCCTCAGTAGAAATGTTAATGTTGGTCTCTGCAAATCTGATAATGCAGGGCAGTTGGCCAACCTCTAGTTCTTCTACCCTGACCTCTCTAAGCCTGTAACACTCTAAGTCTGTAACACTTCCTCATTCTGGTACCAGACTAAAATTAAGTAAGCCTTATAATCGTGCCGGAAACCCTCAGAATCACAGAAAGAGACCATTTCCTCATTGGAAGGACCTGGTAAGCTTACCTGATTGAATCTCTCCTCTAAATCCTGGGTCTCTATATCCCTTTTAAGCAGGCTTTTCTAGTATCTGAACACCTCCAGTAAAACTCAGGTACACAGTTCCTCTCCAGAGGCTGCCCATACTCTGCTTTTACCAGGCATAAAAGCTATCTCTTATCCAGAAGTTTTAAAAGAAAAGAAAGAAAAAAAAAAAAGGCTTTTTCTGTAGTTTTATCCACTGGCCCAAGTTCAACCCCTTAGGCCAGATGCTCTTCTACGTAATAGCCATTCAGATACATGCAGACTATCATGTACTCCCAAGAGCATTTCTTTTCCAAGCTACCCTTCAACTATTCCTTAATATGCCATGATTTCAGACTCTTTGCATCTAAACATGCTTAAATGTGCCAACATCATTTAAATCACTGTATCCAGAACTCAATATTTTACGTCTGATTACTTTACCCTTATATCTAGGCACTTTCAAAACAAATGAAGATTGCATATGTTTTTTTGTTTTTGAAGGGGTTTTCTGGCAGCCACTATACAGATGCTTTTGTCAGTTTTTATGGGTTTGGTAGATTGATTGATTGGGCTAGCTTTTTGTTGGAGAGAGGGAGAGATAGAAAATTAACAATTTTTACAGTCATCCTTTTAAATTTTTATCCTGCTTGGTTTAGCCCATTACTCTCTTTAAAGATCTTTTGGAATGCTGAATTTCTTATCTAATATGCACATTACCCATCCTTCCTCCATATTTTTTTCCATCTGATTCATTAATAAAAATACTTAACAAGGAAGAGTTAACATTCGAGGGATACATAATAAATACTACCAGAAATTTTTATGTAAGTTAACATACATCATTAAACATCACCTTTTGGGAAAAGTAAATTTATAGTTATGAAGAAACCTAATTACCATCTTATCCAGCTTCCATTTCTCCATCTTATTTACACTGCCTTGCCAGCGCCTTGAAGAGGTATAGGTCTACTACATTTCTCATATACTCCTGATCTTCCAGACTGGAAATCCTAGATATAGGATAATAAACTATAAGATATATCTTATATATCTTACCAGATACAAGAATAATATAAAATTAGCCTGAGATGACCTAATTTTTTTTTTATTTTTTAAATGTTTTTATTTATTTTTGAGAGAGAGAATGCAAGTGGGGCAGGGGCAGGGAGACAGGGGCAGAGGACCCAAAGAGGGCTCTGCACTGACAGCAGCAAGCCAAATGTGGGGCTTGAACTTGTGAACCCCAAGTTCAGAACCTGAGCCAAAGTCAGATGTTCAACTGAATAAGTCACACAGGTATCCCTGAGGTGACCTAGTTTTAATGTTGACTTTCAGTAATGACCATTTCCACCTCAAGATCCTTCAATATTCCATTCTAAAATAGCACTTAGGGGGCAGGACACCTGGGTGGCTCAGTCAGTTAAGCGTCCGAATTTGGCTCAGGTCATGATCTCACAGTCTGTGAGTTTGAGCCCCAAGTCAGGCTCTGTGCTCACAGCCTGGAGCCTGGAGTTTGCTTCGGATTCTGTGTCTCCCTCCATCTCTGCCCTTCCCCCACTCATGCTCTGTTTCTCTCAAAAATAAACATTAAAAAATTAAAAAAATAAAATAAAATAGCACTTAGGAAAAAGCTTAGGTGCACAGAGGTGGCAATCCTCTTTGTTCTCTTGTTTGAAAATCATAGTGCCATTTGCTCAAAGCCAATCTTAAAAACTGCTATATCATCTTCATGATTCCTAAATGATAATCAATAACTGATTAGTAATTTAATTTGCACCTGGGATTTAAACTGTCCTAGCCAAAAACAAAACAAAACATTTTACAGCACTTTACAGACTAAGGACGCTTAAAATGTAGACTCTGATTCAAAGATCTAAAGTATGACTCAAGATTTTGTTTCCAATAAGTTCTTAGGCGAGTAGACACTGCTGATCTCAGAATCACACTTTGAATAGATCTCTTGAATACTTTCTTATAATTTCTCTTGTCACACATCTTGGGTATTCATTTTCATTTTTCCACTATTAGAATATACAACCTACTCTTTTCAGTCCTATGATATTCTTCTGGATGGAGAAGACAAAAGCAATCTAGATGCAGAATTTCACCTGCTCTATCATTTAGCAACCCCATACCAACAAGGAGAAGCAAGTGATAAGCTCTACCTTTTATGATCTTTCTCCAAAAGTCTTCACTTTTACTGGATAACCTTAACTAATTTTGAAGTTCTGGTATTAATGACACTATTGTTGTAAGGTTTGTGCCAAATTCTTATATTGATGTTTGATTGTTTTTTTTCCTACTTGTCACATTAATATCCCTTTTCTACTATTGTCTCTTGAATCTCACCCATTCTTTGTAGAGACAATTTTTTCTTTTTAGCCGTTCCTTCTATGTGATCCATAGGGAGTAAACTCTCAGTCTGTGGTAGTCTGGAAAAAAGTCTTTCTTTAATCTACTTTGAGTGATAAATGATAGTTTCACCGGGTTCAGAATTATGAACTGAGAGGGCACCTGGGTGGCTCAGTCGGTTAAAGATCTCATCTCAGGTCATGATCTCATGGTTCTTGAGTTCAAGCCCCGCATCAGGCTCTGTGCTGCCAGCTTGGAGCCTCGAGCCTGGTTCAGATTCTGCATCTCCCTCTCTCTCTGTCCCTCCCTCTCTCTCTCAAAAATAAACATTTTTTTAAAATTAAAAAAAAAGAAAGAAACAGGAGTTGTCTAAGGTTTTCATTGAACTTTGAAGGTTTTACTCTACCATATTCTCTCTTGCTCCTATTGTTGCTGTTGTAAAGCCTACTGTGGGCCTGTTAATCCTTCATAGGTAAACTATCTTTCCTCTCTCGTGGCTTTTGTTCCTTAATGTTTATTTATTTATTTTGAGAGAGAGTGAGAGTGAGTGGGGAAAGGGCAGAGAGAGAGGGAAAGAAAGAATCCCAAGCAGGCTCCACATTGACAGTGTGGAGCCCAACACGGGGCTTGAACCCACAAACCATGAGATCATGACCTGAGCCAAAATCAAGAGTCAGACATTTAACAGACTGAGCCACCCAGGTACCCCAAATTTCTGGTGGCTTCTAAAATCAGTTTATCTATGGTTTCATTGTGATTTATGGTAGGTGAGGATATCTTCCTGCTCAAGAATTATTTGCTCCTTGGGGCGCCTGGGTGGCGCAGTCGGTTAAGCGTCCGACTTCAGCCAGGTCACGATCTCACGGTCCGTGAGTTCGAGCCCCGCGTCGGGCTCTGGGCTGATGGCTCAGAGCCTGGAGCCTGTTTCTGATTCTGTGTCTCCCTCTCTCTCTGCCCCTCCCCCGTTCATTCTCTGTCTCTCTCTGTCCCAAAAATAAATAAAAAACGTTGAAAAAAAAAAAATTAAAAAAAAAAAAAAAAAAGAACAAGAATTATTTGCTCCTTAACAGAAGGTCCATTCCTATCATCTGGTCAGAAATATTCTCAGCAATTATCTCTTTTAAAATTGCCTCCCATTTCCTCTATCCTCCCCTTTTGAAACTCTCTTATATATGTTAGATTTCTATTTCGACAGACTTCTCTTTAATTTCTATCTTCTTATGTGTCCTATTGCTCTCCGGATAACGTCTCCTCAGATGTATTTTCCAATTCACTGTCTCTGCAGCTCTACTTTGCAGTTTACTACTACATTGTTCTTCCACTTTAGTTATTATGTATTTCTTTTAATAGTTTTAATTAATTAATTTATTTAAGAAAGAGAGAGTGCATGGGAGGGGGAGAGAGAGAGAGAGGTAAGAGAGGGAATCCCAAGCAGGCTCCACACCATCAGCATGGAGCCTGATGCAGGGCTCGAACTCACGAACCATGAGATCACGGCCTGAGCCGAGATCAAGAGTCAGATGCTTAACTGACTGGGTCACTCAGGCACCCCTAGGTATTATATATTTCATATCTAAAGCTCTGTTTTGTTCTTTAACAACCTGCCTGGTATTATGTATAGTGTTTTGCCCTTTGTTCATGTTTTAAATCCTTCCTTCATGTATGTAACAATGGTAGTATTTATTGAGTGCTATATGTGCATGCACTAACTCTCATAACATTCTAGAAGGTAATGCTATGCTCACAAATGAGGAAACTGAAGCACAGAAAGTATCAACTTACATTAACAAGTAACTGGCAAAGCCAAGATTAAAAGACACTAAACAACCACAGCTAGTGTTGCCCTTTATTACACTGCTCAGCTTTTACTCACAATGGTCCTGAAACAACAGCCCAATAAGTTGTATTTTTTTCTTCCATTCTAAAGAGTGCTCCTATGCTTACTTCTACATCCTTTAGTTTAATCATTTCATTTATGGTCTCTTTCTATTATCCAACGTTCCTAAGGGTCTAATCATTCTTATTTGTTCTTACTTCTGATATTGGTTCAGAATAAATTCCATAGGTGATTAATTTGGGGTAGTAAGTTCATTCTAAGCATGGCTCTTATCTGTGGGAATCTGTGTGGACTAGGCTGAAATCTATGTTGACAGCAGCTATGCATATTCAAACTCAAAGCTCATGAGAAGACACCTTTCCTCCAACTCTAAAACCAGGTAAGTCAGTTTCTAATATTGTCAATTAATACTGTTAGGATTAATTTTTTTCTAATCCACTTTTTCTCACAAAAGTCCTAGATTTACTCGGTTTCAAATCTGTACCCCATTTAGGGCCAATGTCTGCTCTCCACATGTCAGCATTAAAATATAAGCCCCTTAGTTACCAAAAAGAATAACCCTTCAGAACAACTGTACTTAGAGTCCTTGTTGACAGATGCTCGGTGTTGGAAGGGATGAGAAAAAACAGAGACATCTGCCCTGTCAGAGAGATAAACCAAAACAACTCTGAGAATCAATGTGGTAAATACACCATACCCGACATACCTCACAGTAGTTACACAGTCAGAATTACTGCTTTCACACTTTCATCAACTTGGAGAAAGAAATAAATTACTCAATCTTCAGTTCACTTAAAACTATCATTGACCCATGCAAAGTTCTATTGTGCCTTATTATTTTTCCATCCACATCCAATATCCATTCCTCCATCAATATGCAGCCATTCTAATATATTTAATATGTAACTGAATATGCATTAACTTAAAAATATAGAGGCTATGTTTCAGATTCTGTGTCTCCCTCTCTCTGACCCTCCCCTGTTCATGCTCTGTCTCTGTCTCAAAAATAAACGTTAAAAAAAATAATAATTAAAAAAAAATAGAGAGAGGCTTATTTTTTATACATATTTTTTAACTCATATGAATGCTATATACCTCATTCTCTTACTTCTAAATATATATATATATATATATATATATATATATATATATATATATATCCATGACCTTATGATTACTTCTAAGATCACTGCTTTTGACTTTTACATAGTATTCCATGGTATATACCCACTATATTTTACTTATCCAACCCCTCTAGAAATAACCAATGGGACCGCCTTCAATTCCTTGTTCTACAGTGAGCACCCTTATAATATATGTTCTCCTGTGAGTCAGTGGGAGCCAACTATGCCATATACCTTACAAGCACTGAATATTAACTCAATTTCTAATTTTTACCAATTTGAACTATGGAATATATTTCATTGTCTCCAAAATTGAGGATCCCATGCTATATTTATTTGCTAACCCTTTAGGCTTCCTTGTTTGTTAATTGCCTACTTAAATCCTCTCTCTCATCCTATAGTCTCTTTTTCTTACTGATTTATAAGCATTGTTTTTTTATTCTTTATTCCAATCTTTGTTATTTTGGGAGGCAGTGAAAATATCTTCTAATCAGTCACATATTTGTTAACTTTGCCAGTAGAGTTCTTTCTTGAATTGAAATACTTAAATTTGATGGCGTCATTTAAAATGTATTTTAAATGTATCCTACCTAATATACATTTTCATTAATTAGGCTTATAGGTTTCCCTTTCACACTGAGGTCTTTAATCAATATGGAGTCCACTGTTTTATCTGGTATGTGATAGGCGGCCAATTTCATTCTCTGTATGTCAATTTTCTAAACATTCTTTTAATCTGCACTAGTTTATGATGGTCCCATCTATATACATGTCTAAACTCTCTTTTTTCCCACTGGTCTATTTGCCCATTCCTTTGCCAGTACTACACAATTCCAGGGTGAATATTCAGGTTGGTTTATGGCTCTGTGGTATATTTTCAAATCTATTAAGGCAGATCTACCCATCTTTTCCTCTTTTTCTTCACTTTAATGTTAGAATAGCTTTATTTGTCAACGTAAGTTTTAAAATTTTTCAATTGTGGTCAAATACACATAACATAAAATTTGCCATCTTCACCATTTTTGAGTGTATAAGTCAATGGTGTTCAGTACATTCACAATGCTGTATTACTAATCTCCATAATTCCCTTCATCTTACGAAACAAAAACTGTTCCATTTAAAAAAAAAAAAAAAAAAAAAAAAAACCTTCTCCATTCTCCCCAGCTCATAACAACCACCATTCTCCTTCTATCTTTATGAATCTGACTTCTCTAGGTACCACATACAAGTGAAATGATACATTTTTTGTGACTTGTCCATGTAAAACTTAAAGTAAAATGAGTTTCTAAAAAAATACTGCTGAGTATTTTCATTGGAATTGAAAAATATGTAAATACTTATTTGGGGAGAACTGATATCTTACAGTATTAAATCATACCACTTATTGATAACAACAGATCTCTGAATTTATTTCTTTTTCCTTGTATCCTCTTGTAGAGTCTTGGGCTTTCTTGCTTCTTCTACTTTTTGGAAAACATTAAACATAAAAAATGATTATTTTTTAATGTTTTATAAAGTTCTCCTGGCAAGCCGAGTCACAGGATTTAGAAGGAGATAGGGTTGAGGCTGAATACCATTTTAATTTTCTATAATGATTACTGTTCATGTTTTCTATTAATTCTTGAACCTACTTTGTCATATTTTCCAGAAATGTATTCTTTTGTTCTGTCTTTATAAGCTTATCAGAATATAATTGCTTATAAATGTCTTTTATTATTTTTAAATTGTATAGTGCTAGTAGTTACTTCTTTACCATTCTGTAAGAGACATTCCTATCTGATTAGCCTTTTTAAAACAACACTTAGTTTATTTTATCCTCTACTGATTGCTTACTTAGTATCTGTTACCCTCCATTTTACTGTTTCTTTGGTTTTGTTATTTTTTTCCTAGTTTCCAGACTTATATACTTAGCTTATTTGCATTTATTCTTTATTATTTTCCAATAAACATAAAAACTAGACATTTCCCTCTAGATACTAGAGGATTAGTTGTACCCCACAGATTTTCTTTTGCTTTCTGTTCCAGTCTCCTTCAACCCATGGTCATTAAGTAGTATATTTTCAACACTAATTCAAAAAGATACATGCACCCCTATGTTTACTGCAGCATTATTTCCAAAAGCCCAGATATGGAAGTAATCTAAGTGTCCATCAATACACAAATGGATAAGGAAAACATGATATGTATACAATGAAATATTACACAGCCATAAAAAGGATGAGATCTTGCCATTTGAGACGATATGAATGGGCCTAGAGAATACTATGCTAAGTGAAGTAAGTCAGACTGAGAAAGACAAATACCATATGATTCCACTCCTAAGTGACATTTAAAAACAAAAAAATGAATAAATAAAAAAAGCACAATCAGGCCTATAAATACAGAAGACAAACTGATGGTTGCCAGAGGGCAGGGGAGTGGGGGGTTAGGCAAATTGGGTGAAGGGGAGTGGGAGGTACAGGCTTCTAAATATGGAATAAGTAAGTCACAGGAATAAATGCACAGCATAATGAATACAATGATATTGTAACAGCAACATAATGGAACAGATGGTAACTATACTTGTGGTGGACACAGCATAACATATAAACAAATCACTGAGTTGTACACCTGAAACTTAATGTAATATTATGTGTCGATTATACTAAAAGTACTACATTTTCAGATTCCAAATTTATTTATGTTGCAATTCTTCATTACTGATTTTTTTTTTTTAATTTATTTTTGAGAGAGTGTGTGTGAGTAGGCAAGGGGCACAAAGAGAGGGAGCCACAGAATCCAAAGCAGACTCCAGGCTCTGAGCTGTCAGCACACAGCCCGATGTGGGCTTGACCTCATGAACCATGAGATCATGACATGAACCAAAGTCGGACATTCAACCAACTGAGCCACCCAGACACCCCTTCATTACTGATTTCTAATTCTGCTACATTGGCGTCAAAGAACACAGTCCAGGTGACTTTAATTCTTGGGAATTTTAACATATCCTCTGTGGCCTAACACATTTGATTTTTATGACTATTCAAGAAGTTCTTAAAAAGTGTTTTCTGTATTTGTTAGTGCAATATTTTACAGAATACCTATTTGAGCTTATTAATGTTATTGAAACTTTCTGAATTGTTTTTTACTTTTGTTTCTTTGATCAAGTTCTGAAAGCAATCTGTACTAATGAGCAACTCCAACTGTTGGTTTCATCTATTTCTCACCACTGTTGTTTTACACACTTAAAGGCAATGTTGTTGGATGCATAAATGTTCACAATCATCTTATTTTCTTGATCTACTGCTCTTTTTATCAGTACATAACATCGCTCTTTGTGCTTTATAACTTCTTTGCCTTAAAAGATAATTTAATTAATGTTAAAATAAGTGGGAGGGCATATTTTCTTGATAAACCTTTTATTTTTTAAATTTTATCTATTTTTTATTTTTAATTCTGCTATTTTTTGTTTTATGCTTAACTCTTATTGACAGGATATTTCTGTATCTTATTTTTTAGCCCAATTGAGGTCTGTATTTTTTTAAGTTTATTTATTTCTTTAAGTTTATTTATTTATTTTGAGAGAGAGAGGGAGACAGTGCAAGCGGCGGGGGGGGGGGGGGGGGGGAGGGGAGTGATAGGGAGAGAGATAGAGAATACCAAGAAGGCTCCACGCTGACAGCACAGAGCCCGATGCAGAGCTTGAACCCACAAACTGTGAGATCATGACCTGAGCTGAAACCAAGAGTTGGATGCTTAACTGACTGAGCCACCCAGGCACCTCGAGGTCTGTATTTTAATCTACGTTTAACTCATTGCATATATTGCCTTTCCCATATTCATACAATTTTGGCCAACATTTTTGGTGTCTACATACCATCTTGTTTCTCCCCATCCTCACTGCCTCATTCTTTTCTATTCTCCATTAGATAGACTAAATTTTATACTGAAGATTTGAAATTTATACACTGTTTTTATTCTCCTAGTATATTAACAGCAATACTTAACACTTATGTTTTCCTGGCATTTTCTCAAGTTTATCATTATTAGCATCTCCACAAACAAGACACGTTCACCACTGTGAATGGTGCTAATTCACCACTGGAGTTGGAAGACTGGTGGTGGTGGCAGGAAGCCCCCCAGATCTGAAAGCCTCTGGTATAGTAATATGTACCTCTACTCTGCCAACACTCTTTCTCTAAAATGATCTTCTACTCAAGTATAGAGGGAATGAGAAGGAAGAAGGGGCACTCAGAAGCTAGACAGGCCATCTTCACAAGCTCACTTGAATACCACACCAATGTTATACTGCAGTACCTGCCCCCACCACTACCCCATGACTCATACCTGGCTAAACACTGCTCACAATGGTAATGGAACAATGATCCACCTAGAACACTGGGAGAGAAACAGTCACTGAAAAATATCCCAAACCACCACATGATGCCAAATCCTCCTTTATTCTGAATTGTTTCATATATACACATATATTCAGATTCCACACAAGGAGGCATTATAGCATTATGATCAAGAACATAAGTTTCGGAGTTTCAATTGATCAGACTCTGAATCCCAGGCAGTAAGTCATGTAACCTCCATCTCTCCAAGCTTCAGTGTGCCACCTATAAAACATTATGACAATTCTTATTTGCTAGAAGATTACTGTAATGCTAACTAAGAAAACGAAAGAAAGTATACACCCCTGCATGATACGCAGAAAGCATTTAATGTTAGGTATTATCAAATATGTTTTTTAACTAGATTATCTCTCAAATGCACTCTAGCCCTAAGGGTGTATTACTAACTCTAAATATACTGGGGAAGTAAAAACTCTAGTTTGAAGAGCACAGCATATTGGGGTGCTTGGTTGGGAATGCAAGCAGAAGGTGCATGTCAAACAACAATGCCTAAGCTCCAGTGCCTAAACATGCTAGAGCCTGGACAGTTCTTTACTTTGTGCTGGATGCTGAGTCTCTGACCAACTATGAAAGAAAAGTCACTTCCTATAAACTGTCAGTAAGAAATGGATGATACCTGTAATAAACAGAACTCTAGGGACACCTGGGTGTCATCTGATAATTTGGTTTTGGCTCAGGTCATGATCTCAGAGTTTATGAGATCAAGCTCTGCACTGAGCATGGAGCCTGCTTGGGATTTTCTTTCTTTCTTTCTTTCTCTCTTTCTCTTTCTCTCTCTCTCTCTCTCTCTCTCTCACCCCCCCCCCACCCCGCTTGTGTGTATGGGCATACTCTCTTTCTCTCTCTCTCAAAATAAACATTAAAAAAATAAAAAATAAATAGAATTCTAAAATTAAATGTTCTGGAAAAAAAAAATTGTACTGCTTTGAGGCAATAAGGCTTCCATTATTTTAACATACTGATAAAATCATCTCTGCTCATTGAGAACTCAAACAAAATAAATTCATTGTAAGGTCCACGGTATGTCATCAAGACTTAGAAACAAGAAAGTGGGCGTAAAATAGAAAATTTATTGAAAATATTATATTATAATTTCCTGAAAGTCTCAGGGTATTAGTGAGAGTGGCCCCAAGTGCCAATCAAAAGTAATGTGCTAATTTAAAACTTCATGTAACTCTCAACAATAAAAACAACAATCCTTATCTTACCTAATCCATACCATTAATCTGAGGATCACATAAAACAACAGAGATCAAATAAAAGTGCTTATAAATATTTTAAAATATTTGAAATCCACTGGCATTTAATAATTCCCTCTAAATTCAGAGGAGAGCTACATAATTAAACATCTATTCTAGCCACAAAAACCTTAGGAAACTGGTACTATCATTATCCTCATTTACAGATGAGGAAATAAAGGATTAAAGAAGTAAAGTAATTCATCCAACATCACATAACTAATGAACACAGACAGTTGCATTTCAAATTTAGGTCTGACTCCAAAGCCCATGGTTTTTTGTTTTTTGTTTTTTTTTTTTTAATTTTTTTTTTTTTTTTTAACGTTTATTTATTTTTGAGACAGAGACAGAGCATGAACGGGGGAGGGGCAGAGAGAGAGGGAGACACAGAATCAGAAGCAGGCTCCAGGCTCTGAGCCATCAACCCAGAGCCCGACGTGGGGCTCAAACTCATGGACCGTGAGATCGTGACCTGAGCTGAAGTCAGACACTTAACCGACTGAGCCACCCAGGCGCCCCTAAAGCCCATGGTTTTAACCACTATGTTACTAGATCCAGACCACTTCTGTGAAGGTTAACAGATTAGAAGAGATGTTCATAAAATAGGAGCAATTCCAGAGATACTATATATATTGTACACTGCCCATCACAAGAGGGCCTCATTCCCTGGACCATGAACAGGAAAAAAAAAAAGAAAAGAAAAAAATCAGGTCCTTTCCCATATCCCCATTTTACTTTAAGGATTTTTAAAAACTCCTTGATCCATGTTCTTTTTCACACACGCTTAGTGATGTGAGCATTAGATCAAAGTCCAAGACAGCTGAAGAAATGAGAACTAGATCAGTTAAGAGCAAATTACAGAAAATATATGAGAATTTGTTCAAAGAGCTGTTCAAACTGCCTTTTATTGGGCTCTCATGAGAAAGATGCTTTGGAAAAAGTGACCCTGGTCAAATGTCACCAAAGTAATTTGAGAAAAAAAGTACATGCTAACAAATAGGCATATCACATTCATATAATCATCCTAGATTCAAAAGGACATTAGCTTTTACACTGTCATCCTTTTGGATGAGATAGTCATATTTGAGCAATTTGTCCTAGTAACTTATAGGTGTAATCATTGAAACTCAGTTACTTCCATAATGGCTAAAAACAAATATAAGAACCATTCAAGAATGACCACAAATAGTCTTTAGTCTCTATGGTACAAGAAATCAATCACAAGCCCATCTGTGTGAGACCTAGCGAAAAAGAACATTATTTGAGAGGGGTACAAAGAAAAGGATGGATTGCCAAGAGGAAAAAGTAATTTATTAGACTGTGACAAGCTTTTAAATGTTTGCATTATCATTAACCAACTGCCTGGTTCTCTGATTCACACACCTGCCACCACCAGCCAATGCTATCACAGTAGTAAACTTGGACATAGGCTCACCTCTAAAACACTGGCACCCTCTTCTGACCTTTTTGCAGTACTGCATGCACACCAGTTACTGGGGTGAAAAATTCTAATAAAGCCATTAGTAATTTTGCAGGTAACATTTTCCAGATAATTTTATATTTGTAATTCCCTGGATGAACATAAAATTAGCTTAATAAACATATGAAATTGCAGATCTTTTAAACAAACTTTATGCCAATGAAGAGAAAACCAACTGTGTTCTCTTAATATTTTCAGAGATTATATATTAGCTAATTTTATTACAATAGCTATAATGATGACAATAATGAATAGACAAAGATTTTATTGCGTGCCAGGCACTAGGCTGATGAGGCAGACACTCCTACTCTTGTCATCTTACAGATGTGGGGAAAGTGAGGCACAATGAAGTTAAATAACCCAGGATCATGTACCTGAGAATAAGTGGTAAAGCTGAATTTCAAACTATGGCCCTGCAGCCAAAATCTAATTTTATCCAAAATATCCCTGTGAGGGAAAATGAAGTTATCATGATAACATGAGACATGACTGAAATAGAAACAGTATAGGTTATAAGAAAAATTACAAACATATCATCCAAATCCCTCATTTTCAGCAAAGTCCCAAACTGTACAAAAATAAAATATTACATGAAAGAGTTTTGGCCATTTACCCATTCCTCCTCACTTGAAGATTCTCAATCTTCTGGATCTATGTTTTTATACCTTCTTTTTACTCCTAATTCCTCTTTTCCCTTTTCTCTAACTATGCCCTTATTTACTTATCTGGTTCTTTAAATGAAAAGAAAAAAAACTAATCCAATTTGTATGCCTTTTCTTCTATAAAGCAGAACTACTTACCTATTTCCACCTAAATTCCCTATTTCACTATATCTTTAAAAAAATATTTAAGATAGTAAATCAAAATAACATCATGAATTCCTTCTCTTTGATCATTACAATTATGACAGATTCTCATCTGTATGGAATTATTTAGGGTATTCCTACCTAAAATCAGGGCTGAAAAACTAAATAATCTAAGATCTCTAAAAATAATAACTTGATTTTCACACAGGATATGAAGGCACATCATCTAACAATCTATGATTCAAAACAAGATCTATCTAAAACACTTCTAGATTCTGCAGTTTGCCTACATAAAGCTATTCATTATATCAAAAATTAAGAACACTTAATAATCTAAACACAGGGTAACCAAGGTCACTGTCATTCACGACTAGAAAATTCACATGGGTCAGAACAAAATACTCACTTAGATTTCTTTTTAACAACTACCGTTACATTTCATAATGTTAGAAGCACAAACTTAGGGAACGTCTAAAGAATTAAAAACATACACAAACTGCACTAGATTTAATTTATTAGATCTAAGAACTGAAACAAGATAGTTACATTTTTACTACAGTAGCTGATCACACTGCTAAAGAATTAATCATTACATTATTCATATCTCCCAAATCTAACAAAAACAGCACAGGTAAAGGTGCCAAGGAATTGGCACGTGAAAGGTGCCAAGGAATTGGCTTCCTGAAAATTCCAGAATTCATTTTACCTCGGTCTGTAGGATGGCAGCCCTTTGTTCTTTAGCAGTCAAGGACTCCTTCAGCACTTCAATGTGTTGCTTACTGTCTGAAAACTGGTTTGTGAGTGTTTCTAGCTTTGTCTGTAGGGCTAGTAGTTCTGTGTCCTTTCTGGACAGCTCCTGCTTCACCTGACCAATCTAGAGGAAAAAACAGAACATTGTAAGTAAAAAAGAAATGAAACAATCACCTCTGATCTGAATCTTTTTGACAGATCTGAGTCACAAAATACTAACTATAGCATTAGTTTTATGACAAAACACAATTTATCTTTTTGTATCACCTAATCTTGGATAACCACCCACCACAAAAAACAACAACAACAACAAAAAAAAAACAACAAAAAAAAAAACAAAACGGGTTTTCAACAAATAGGGATATCCCAGTTTTCAATTATTGTGTTTCCTAAATACTCTTCAAAATCTCTTAGAAAAAGAATAGACAGAGAAAAATCCCAATTCAATTAGACTACTATGAGATAGCAGGAAGCACCTGAATACTATTGTGCTGATCAGTTTTCATTTTATTAAGTCAGACCTCTTAAAACATAAAGCAGGATTAGTGTAGATGTAAAACAGAAGGAAAAAAGAAAACCTCCTAGCATTGCCATTTAAAGCGAAATTCGAAAGCTGCTGCTAGTATACTTTTTATTTTTTCATTCACAAACAAAAGTTTACATAAAATCCTTATCTTAAAAAGCCACCATTAGTGTTTTAAGGCATTATAAACCCGTGCCTTTTAGAAATCACATAATTTTGAGGAGTTAGAGATACTGACCTAAAAAAAGATTCCACCAACAAAGTTCTATCATCTACAACATGTCGTATGAACTAGATGGATAAAAGTATATGACTTAAATGCATAAAAGCTCAGCCATAAGAATCTACATGTGTAATTTGAATCTGAATTATCTGACAGAAAATCCGTAAGTCAAGAGGTGTCCATTCATTCTCCCATAAATTTCTCATCTTAACTTTAAAAAATTTTTATTTCAAACATCTCATTTACATCTAAGAATTTTCTAAATAGGCTGTTATTGTAAATGTACAACAAATAAACAAAAATCAGAATTGCTTTTACATTGTCTAGTGCCTAGCAAGGTAGCTAGCTGTGCACTAACAGATTAATGACCAGAAGTATAAATCCCATAAGAAGTCCATAATTTATTTCAGCATTACTGATGAAACGAAAAGTACTTTGTATTTTTTTACATCTACAGAATCTGTACTATAATAATCTGAGGTATAAAGGACAATTTTGAGAACAATTTCACATGAGGAAGTGTGAAATAAATATTACTTTAATTAAAATTAGACTTTTGGGACGCCTGGGTGGCTCAGGCAGTTAAGCGACTGACTTCAACCCAGATCATGATTTTGCAGTTCATGAATTTGAGCTCCATGTCAAGCTCTGTGCTGACAGCTCAGAGCCTGGGGCCTGCTTCAGATTCTATGTCTCTCTCTCTCTCTCTCTCTCTGCCCCTCCCCCGCTCATGCTTTGTCTCTCTCTCTGTCTCAAAAATAAATAAAAATATTTTAAAAATAAAAAATAAATTAAAATTAGACTTTAAGGAGCACTAAAAATTAATTTCTAATTTACTCTTCTTGCTTAGCAACAAGACAAGCCTTTTCTCATCTGCATGAAAATTCTATTTGCAGATTTAATTAATTATTCATTCATTCAACAAATATTTCTATATGTTTATTGTATACAAACTACTATAGGATACTAAGAATGTCAGTGGAAGATAACTGTAAATGGCAGCTATCTTCATCCTGTAATATACAGATGTACCCTGAGTTACCACATACTGTAATGCTGTGGCATCTTTCATGACTTCCCTTTCCTAACAAAAAACACATATTAGTATTTTTCTATCCTTAACATACAGGTTGCACTAAAAATACACTTATGGTATGAATTGATTAGGAGAAATGTTTAAAATTTTATCACTTCCTCAGCTAAAGAACTATTACAGCTTAAAGATTACTCAAATTTCCAACTACTTCCAATCATGTGATTAAAAATAAATATAAAATCCTTGTTTCCTCAGCATCTACATTTTTAAATAATCTTCAAATATTACTATGTTGACCATAAAGAATGAAAAAGGAAGAAAATATTCTAAATGGAAAGCAGAGTTTAGAAGCACACATTTTCCAAAAAAGTTAGGAGCACAAGGCTTTGCAATCACACCTGAGGATAAGTGTGTCTTCGAGTAATTACCTCTCTAAGTCTTGTTTTCCTAATCAGTAAAATGGAGCAAGTAAACTAATGTTACTGTATTTAGACATTAAATAAAATAATGTATGGAATGTGCTTATCCTGTTGTTTGGTATAACAAAGAAATATTTATAATAGGTAAGAAAAAAAAAAGTAAAGTTATAGATCAACTACTCCTCTAGATAATACAGTTACTGTAAACCAAAACCAAATTAGTCCCTTTTAGACAAAATATGTCACTTTATTATCTGTATTATAAAGTGGTCCATAAATAGCAAAAATATCAAATTAGCACAAGTTTTGTTTTGTTTGGTTTTGTTTTAATAATGCTGCATTCCTGTCTTATCCCACAATTACTTTCAGGAGCAGTTTTCCTGACATTTGTGTGACATATGTGCACATGGCCTAGCCACAGAGCAGTAAGTAGACTGAAGAGCTTACCAGCACGGGTTCTGGAATCAGACTGCTTACATAAAAATCAAACTCTGCCTCTTACTAACTATATTTCTTTTTTTTTTTTTTTAATTTAAATTTTAGTTAACATACAGTGCGATACTGGTTTCAGGCACTAGTTATATTTCCTAAGCACCACTCTGTTACCTCAGTTTCCTTATCTATAATTTGGGGGTGATAATATACCTACCTTAGCAGGTTATAAATGCTTACTTACATGTTAGCTACTTTATTATTTTTTTATTATATTTTGAAATGGAATTTAAGTTCTTTAAACAGAAGATTAAACTAGATTTAGACACTTAAAGTATGTTTCATGCTAATTCTAATTTACTAGATAACTCTAAATAAGCAAATCACTTTCTATATATCTGTTCTAAAAAAAAGTAACATCTGTTGTAAAATCACCTAATGGTGACTTAAAGATAATACATATGAAGTTAAAGCACTTTACTCAAGAATTTCAAATTCTATGAGAGTTGATATTAAAAGTTCTCATCACAAGAAGAAAATAAAATTGTAACTATGCATGGGTACTATGTAGGATGTTAACTAGACTTACTGTAGAGGTCAGATAGATAGATCTCAAATCATTATGTTGTACATGTATCAATTATACCTCACTTTTAAAAAAAAGAATTTTAAATTCAGATAAACACTACAACCTAGAACATCTACATATTCTTATACCAAAGAAGAGAGATCATCATTCATATAAACAGCAAGTATCTACAAAAGGAAAGGACTTAAGAAAAAACAAATTTTGAAGTACAATCCATACAGTGACAAAAGCAACAATAAAAAACCAGATATAGGGCTTCCAGAACATGTGAAGGCTCACTGCACACAAAGTGACATATGGGTCAAACTGGTGAACATGAGTCAGTTAAAGAGCAGAGCAGGCTGGTTAGTGCTAGTATTGGGCAAAGCTGCCAACCAAAGAGAATGAAAGTATAAGCCACCCAGAAGCCAGAGCCAGCAGGGTCCCACTGTGGGATCACTGCTCACAAAGAGTAAATCTTACGGCAAAGACCTCAGCCTGAAGACCAGCCGCTCTCTTTTTCAGCTCCTCCCCTTGAGCCTCTTTCGAACTTAGCTCCTCCTTCAGTTGTTCTACCTGTCACGACATTGTTATTCTTTTTCACTTATGTGTCAATTTAGGTATTATCTGCTTTTCAGCCAGAGCAGTAACTGGAAATGACAATAATTTAAATAACACAATCAAATCTGTTCCCTTAATTCCCTCTTCAAAGCACCCTAGATGATTCTCTATTTTCATTCACAGGATTTTTTAAATGGACTCAAATGTGCCCATCAGCAAATGGAAAGCAGAAATTATACTGCAGCATATTTTGTTCTCAAATTAGCGTGAAAAATACAAACTAACAGAAAGTTGGATATGTGAATTGTTAAGTTCTAAAATTAACATAAATTGTCAATAGTCACTGATAACAGATTCTTAAAATAATAAAGGAATATTTTACAGACTTTTATGCCAGGTATGGATACCACAGCAAGAAACTAGAAACCAGAGAGGGAGTTAGAATAATGGTGTATCATTCCTTTATAGTTTTCTGTTCTGAGAAACTGGTGAACTAATACAATTGGGATGCAGGAGGTATTTATTTTCTAGCTAATATTTTATCATCACAATTAGATTTTTAATTAAACCAAAACAAACCTAGCAAATTGATAGCCGTAATAAACTAGATCTTCCAATTT
Source organism: Neofelis nebulosa (assembly GCF_028018385.1). Classification (NCBI taxonomy): domain Eukaryota; kingdom Metazoa; phylum Chordata; class Mammalia; order Carnivora; family Felidae; genus Neofelis; species Neofelis nebulosa. The sequence goes on along the minus strand of NC_080789.1, from coordinate 106,262,755 downwards.
GCCTAAATAGGTATAGAATCAAACTAAATGGCTTTGGATCTAAGGAAAAAATATTGTGCCTAGTTAATACATATGAACTGACATGTCTCTCTGGTAGGTATCCTACTATAGATATATCAGAAGTACACATGGGAAACAATAAACCTGATACAAATGGATCTTTTCTAGGGAACGGACCAAAGGGCCTTCCTTTTTATGTAACTGTATTTGAAGGGAGAGCATGATTTAAGCCATTTCAGGAAAAAAAAAAAAAAAAAAAAAAAGGTAGGGGGACTGGGTTCAGCTTCTCAGGGTTTGACTATTAAAATACAACTACACAAGAGGTAAAGAACTTGGTGTCTCATGTTCTGAGAAAAACTCAATTTGATGGAATTTATTGAATCACCTCTGAAGTACTAACAGATATAAATGTTAAACTGTGACAATACATATCAGCATTATACGATGAATAATTTTCTTTTAAGGGAAAACTTGAAATAACTATTTATCAGTAATTCTAACTTTAATTCTGGGAAAGTTCAATTCGAAAGAATTATAAGTCTTCTTCCCTGAAGTTTGATAAAAAAATGTGAAGCTCCTCATCATCACTAAGGAAACAGAAATATGTACCAACTTCTCAAACCTCTTTTAAAAATTACAGTATCACACACCATTACCTTATTTTTCATAAATTTAGAATGGCTCCGATAGACCTCCATTTGTTTCATTTCTTCCTCCCGTTCTTCAGTACTCAAGGCTCCATTTGATTTCAGCATCTGAATTTCCTCTTCCAAGTCTCGGAGTCCACGCTCCATAGAGGAAATTTTTGAATCCTGAAGACAATGGAAGATTTAGACATTATTCACAAAGAATCAGAGAAGTTGAAAATCTCAGTCTTTACAGATGTTGAATTTAATAAAGATAAATATGCAGGAAAACTGCTGTCTAGCAACTGGTGTCTTGCTTCTAAATTAATATATCCTTTATGGCCACTTAGGTGAAAGGAAGATAGCTCGTACCTATAATATGATTTTTCCTCTGTCTCCTCCTCCAGTCTGCACCCTTTTGTTTAAAGTTGAGAGTATACAGGCGCCTGGGTGGCCAGTTGGCTGGGCATCTGACTTTGGCTCAGGTCATGATCTCACAATTCGTGGGTTCGAGCCCCACGTCAGGCTCTGTGCTGACAGCTCAGAGCCTGGAGCCTGCTCCGGATTCTGTGTTTCCCTCTTTCTCTGCCCCTCCCCTGTTCACACTCTATCTCTCTCTCAAAAAATAAACATTAAAAAAAATGTTTTTAAATAATAAACATTTAAAAAAAATTTAATGGAGTCCACCCTCTGAAACCCTGCTGCTACTTTATCAACTAAGATTATGTAATATTCTAAATACTTCGTTGTCATTTCAACAGTCTTCACGGCATCTTCACTAGTAGAGTCCATCTTAAGAAACCACTCACTTTGCTCCTCTATAAGAAGCTACTCCTATGTTCAAGTTTTAGCATAAGATTCAATAAACTCAGTCACATCTTCATGCTCCACTTCTGATTCTAGTTCTCTTGCTATATCTACTCCATTTGCAGCTCTTCTTCCACTGAAGTTTTGGACCCCTCACAGTCATCCAAGAGGGTTGGAATCAACTTCTTCCAAATTCCTGTTCAGGTTGATATTTTTACTTCTTCCCATGAATCACAAATGTTCTTACTGGCATCAGGAATGGCAAATCCTTTCCATAAGGTTTTCAATTTACGTGGCCCAGATCTTTCATAGGAATCACTATCTATGGCAGCTGTAGCCTCACAAATATATTTCTTTTTTTTTTTTTTTTTTTTTTTTTCACTGTATAATTAAAATTTTATTGTAATTCATTTCAATTGCAATTAACTTGGAAAATTATAATCACAAATATATTTCTTAAATAATAATACCTGAAAGTCAAAATGACTCCCTGATCCATGGGCTGCAGAATGAATATTTTGTCAGTATGCATGCAAACAACAATAATCTCTTTGTACATCTCCATTAGAGCTCTTCAGTGAGCAGGTGCATTGTCAATTGAACAGCCATATTTTTAAGGCAATCTTTCTCTCTGTAGTAGGTCCCAACAAGCGGGCTTAAAATATTCAGTAAACTATGCTGCAAACAGATGCGCTGCTATCTAGGCTTTGTTTACAGAGCACAGCCAGAGTAGAATCAGCATAATTCTTAAGGCCCTCGGAGTTTTTGGAATGATAAATGAGCACTGGCTTCAACTTAAATGTCACCGGCTGAGTTAGCCCCTAACAAGAGAGCCAGCCTATCTTTTGAAGCTTTGAAGCCAGATACTGACTTCTCCTCTAGCTATGAAAGTCCTAAATGGTTTCTTCTTCCAACAGAAAGCTGTTTCATATAGGGGTGCCTGGGTGGCTCAGTTGGTTAAGCATTTAACTTCTGCTCAGGTCATGATCTCACAGTTTGTGGGTTTGGGCTCTGCGTCAGGCTCTGTGCTGACAGCTCAGCACAGAGCCTGCTTCAGATTCTGTGTCTCCCTCTCTCCCTGTCCCTCCTCTGCTTGTGCGCTCTCTCGCTCTCACTCTCTCTCTCAAAATAAATAAGCATTAACAATTTTTTAATTAACAATAAAAAAAAAGAAAGTTGTTTCATTTACATTGAAATCTGTTGTTTAGTGGAGCCACCTTTATCAATGATCTTAACTAGGTCTTCCGGATAATTTGCTACACCTTCTCCATCAGTACCTGCTCTTTTACCTTGCACTTTTATGTTATGGAAATGGCTTCTTTCCTTAAACCTCATGAACCAACCTCTGTTGGTTCAAACTTTTCTTCTGCAGCTTCCTCACCTCTTTCACCCTTCACAGAACTGAAGAGACTTAGAGCCTTGTGCTGGATTAGGCTTTGGCTTAAGTGAACATTGTAGCTGGTTTTATCTTCTATCCAGACCACTAATACTTTCTCCATATGAGCAATAAGGTTGTCTCACTTTCTTATCATTCGTGTGTTCACTAGAGTAGAACCTTTCGTTTCCTTCAAGAACTTTTCCTCTGCATTCACAATTTGGCTGTTTGGTGCAAGAGGTCTGGCTTTCAATCTATCTCAGCTTTGGACATGCCTTTCTCACTAAGCTTAATCATTTCTAGCTTTTGATTTAAAGTGAGAGATATGAGCCTCTTTTCACTTGAACACTCAGAGACCACTGCAGGGTTATTATTTGGCCTAATTTCAGTATCGTTGTGTCTCAGGGACTAGGGAGGCCCAAGGAGAGGGAGAGAGACGGGGGAACAGCAGGTCAGTGGAATAGGCAGAATGAACACATTTCTCAAGTTTGCCATCTTACATGTGCACAGTTTGTGGCACCCCAAAACATTCAGTAGTAATATCAAAGACCACTGATCACAGATCACCAGAACAGTAATGAAGAAGTTTGAAATATTGGGAGAATTACTAAAATGTGACACAGAGACACGAATTGAGCAAATGCTATTGGAAAAACAGTGCCAAAAGACCTGCTTGATGCAGGGGTGCCATAAACCTTCAATTTGTAAAAAATACAGTTTCTGCAAAACACAATAAAGTGAAGCAATAAAACGAGGTATGCCTGTAAACTATTTCAATTGCACTATCTGAAAATTCACCTTTAACATTATTATAAATCTTCCTAGAAAGATCAGGATGTAGTCCCTTAAGAATAACTAAAGAAGCACCTGGGTGGCCCAGTCGGTTGAGCATCCAGCTCTTGATTTTGGCTCAGGTCCTGAACTCACAGTTTGTGGGATCAAGCCCCACATCAGGCTCCATGCTGACAGCACAGAGTGATTCTCTCTCCCTTTCTCTCTGCCCCCCCCCAAAACAAATACACTTAAAAAAAAAAAAAAGAATAATAACTGAAATACTAGGCATACGCATGCGACTAACCTGCAAATGAAATGTGGTTTACCTCTGACATTAGTTTTGGGAGGGGAAGATGGATAATGAAAGGGAGCCAGTGGAAAGAAGGAGTGTATTTCTAGCATCACTGGTGCTTCACACAAGACAAAATCACCTCCAGCAATCAACTCAAGCTCCACACGTCACACAGACAGCCTCTAACTCTACAAAGCCGCCATAAGGCCCCCAAGACACATTATCCATTTTCTCCTCTAACTCCAACACAAACACATGGGCAGCTCTTGACCAAATCAGCACCCTCACTACCAAATCATGTCCCATAAAAGCTTCTCCCCAAAATGGACCAAACTGTAACTGAAAGTCACGAAGAAGGCACTGACTGCCCAGATAAGAGACGTGGCAGGCTACTTGCTGAAATCAGGACAGAAAAGTAGTATCTGATATGCTCAACTAATTCTAGCACCAACTCAGTCAGACTGAGACTGGGTTTATTTGAGAACAGTCCTTCTAACAAGGTTTCTTACTCCTACAGTGTATAATAACTAAGTAAATAAATTCCTTTTCATCTTACCACTCTGTACTTCCCCAGCTCTGGGTCTCCCCATCATTAATCAGCCAATTCCACTAACCTATTGAAATCCCCTGTTGCTTGCTAAATTTCCCAAATCCTCACTTTTTCTTTTCCAAAGTTGTCTCCCTACCCCAAGTAAAACCTGGCTTTCCAAAAGGATGTAATTTCCCTGAACTCTCTCCAATGAGGGTCACTAATCCCCCAGTACCAGAAAGGAGCAGGGGAAAAAGTATAGGCAACCTCCCAGTTCCTCAATGCTGCTCCCTTTATTTTACAGCTCATACTCCTTTTCACTCTACCCCCTCGTCACTACTTCCCCATCCCTCTTGGCCATTAGAAAAACGTCTCTGGCACCTGGCTCACAATCAATCTTCCCTTCAAATGCCACTCTTGCCATCATCCTAGGATTTCAATGTCTGAATTTCAATGACCTCAACCACCAGTCCACTTCAGCTATCCAGTCGACAGGACTACCCTCTGGATCCTATCATCACCCAGGCCTATTGCAGGCTTCTCCCCAGGCCTAGTGCACCATCATCCTCTATTTGCCATTCCTCAACCTCACAGAGATCTTCACCTCACTAATGGTCACATTTTCTCCCAACCTGTCAGTACAGTCTGAATTCTCTTCCTTTCTATCCACACTACATTCTTGGACTGATCATGCAAACTCCTCTCTCACCATCATCCTCAATTCATGTGCATTCCAATAATTCTGCCATTATCTACCCAGCAAAACTGCAACCTATAGCAGTACAGTAATTCTTCCCTGTTCCTCCACTGCAAAAGGAAAAAGGAAAAAAATTAGAGGAAGAGGAAGCAGAAGGGGAAGTGGAGAAGGAGAAGATGGAAGGAGGGAAGAAAGCAAGAGAAGGAAGGTGAAGGCAAAGATAGGAGGAAGAGGAGGAAGAAAAGGCAGAAGAGAGAAAAAAGAAAACTACATCACCTTGAAGATAGTTGGGCTCTTTTACTGTCTATCAATCATCTTCTTTTCCCATTTCCCCCCAAGACTATTCTAGATCTTCATAATTCTCTCAGGATCATGCCACACTCTCAGCAACTCAACTATTTCAGCTGTGATTTCAGGATAGCATCCACCTGACCCAACTGGGCCACCATTATCTCAGGCTTTCTTAACAGAATGGCCAAAAGTTAACACAACTTAAAATAGCTCCACTGCCTGTTAATTATTACACTTCCCCATTCTATCAAAAGGCAAGTAAAAGAATTTTGGAAACATAGGTATATTCATGTGTTTTATTCTTACTTTTCAACAGGGCTCAGGAAATAAAACATACAAATAGATTTGTGGGAAATAAGAACATACAATTGAACCTTTCTAAAGACTCTTTACAAGATTATGTTCAAGACTACTTACTAATTGCCTAACTACAAAGAACCCAGAATTCCACTAATTCAGAATTTGTTTGGTAAATCTTTCCCCACTGGAAATAAAAATACACACAAATAAACAAAATTTTAGAATGAAATCATTTAAATTCAGAGAGAAATTCTTATAACCGTACTTAAGAAGCATCTCTCTACATAAAACTATATACTAATAACTAAATATTCTTGTCATACCAACAACTATTGAATAAAGGCCCACAAAACAAAAACAGTGTCAAACTTTTTAGGGAATAGGAAGAAGCTAAGATTTAGGGAATATGAAGAAGCTAAGACTTACCTATAAGTCTTTCAGCTTTTGTAAGAAAGAGTATGTTGTTTAAAAAAAAAAGAATATGTTTTTCATAAAAATAATAACAGGAGCAGAAGCTAACAGTTTACTATATGCCAGGTAGTATTCAAAGTGTTTTACTTGCTATAACTAATTTAAACCTCAAAACAACCTATGGGATACATACTATTACTATCGCCTTCTAGCCATAAAGAAATTGAGGCATAGAGAGGTTAGGAATTACTTGCTCTATTGCCATACAACTGATTCAAGTAAAGCCAAATTTTGAATCCAAGGAATTTAAGAAGACAAGCTCTTAATCAACCTAACATAAAGCCTAAAGATTTCTACCTATTCATTAACTTAAAGCAGAGGTTTACAAAGCATGGTCCATGTTCTATGTTTTGGATCCCCCCAGACCTTTTCAAGAAGTCTGCATAGTCAAAACTATTTTCATAATAATACCATGATTTGATTTGCCCTCTCCACTATGTTACCATTTGCACTTCAGGTATAAAAGCAATGGTGGGAAAAAACTGCTTGTGTCTTAGGACAACAGGCAATAGCACCAAACCACGCTAGCAGTGACTGCACTCTTCAGTATCGGGTACTCACAGAAAAAAAAAATTTATTAAAAGAAGTTTTTTGTTTTTTGTTTTTTTTTTTTTAAGTAAGCTCTAGGCCAAATGTAGGGCTTAAATTCATGACCTCGAGGTATCTCACGACCTCAAGGTCAAGAGTCGCATGCTCCACCAACTGAGCTAGCCAGGAGCCTCAAGAAATAAAAATTTTAAAAGACTACTTCCTTTGGGGGATGCCTGGGTGGCTCAGTCAGTTAAGCGTCCAACTCTTGATCTCAGCTCAGGTCTTGATCTCAGGGTCATGAGTTCAAGCTCCACATTGCACTCCATGCTGGGTGTGGAGCCTACTTAAAAATTTTTTTAAAAAGACTGCTTCCTTTGAGAATGTCCTTAATGAAGCAGTAAAAATTATTACTTTTAATTAATCTCAAACCTTAGGAACACATCTTTTTAATATTCTGTGTGATGAAATGGGAAGGAGCTAGGCATTTCTGCACATTGAAGTATGATAGTAGTTCCTTAGAATAGCACTTGTGTGCCTCTTTGAATTGCAAGCTGAATTAGGTAGTTTTTTCATGGAACATCATTTTTACATGAAAGAACAATTGACAAACTATGGTTACTAGAGTTAATATTAGGCAGACATTTTCTAAAAATAAATGAATGAGCTTGTCATTTTAAAAGAATAAAAGGGTCCTGAGATCAAAAGGCTTAAACACAGCCGATTTAAAGGAATTCTGGACAACTTTTTGGTCCCATCTGACTTATGATCTATAACTAAAAGGGAATAAAACCAAAGTTCTTTTAAAGTGTCTTTTCATTGTCTTACTATTTCTTCTTAAATCTACAAAATAAGCAAAATATTGTTACATACCACTTTCTAAAACTCACACATGAAAGTATGTAATCACTTCAAAGTGTAAACTGACTCATAAGCTTCTTTGGAGACTCTTACCTTCATTTCAATAACAGTTTGCAGAGCTTTTGTTTTGGCAGAATCAGGAGCATTCTCAAATCTCCGATGCATCTCCTATACAAGAGAAGCAAAAGAGAGTAAGTGTCTCCTTTTCACTCTTATTTTTGCTCATGGGGAGGGTAGGGAAGGACAGGGAAGAGGGAATAATTGAGTAAAACAGATGATAACCCCAGTCCCGTGTGACACTTTGATCCCTGTCTACCAGACCTTTCCCAGCAGATCAGAGAAGGCTAGGGAGGTATGTGGGTCAAATACACAGGCACGAAGAGTCCCCATCTCGAACACCTAGTTATTTAAATTTAGTCACAGAGATGACATTAGAACAACAGATGAAAACTACACCACAACCCGAGACTGGTGTATCAATCCTCCACATGACTCTAAGATATACAAATCAGAACTCCAAACAATCCAAAAGGAAGATTAGAAATAGTCTTTTTTCAAAGGAGAAATAAAGGTAGTCACAATCAGTCTGCATTGCACAAAGCTGCTTTTAGTAGCTTTTAGCATTTGTGTTAACCACATCCTTTCCATAACATACACACCAGAGTAACAACCTGGCTACCTATGATGAAAATCTCTCTCCAATAGGGCAACAACTGGGAAGAAAAAAGAAGATAAGGCTGTTGGACAAGTTTCCTAAGTAGTTCACATTTAAATTTATAAAATGTCATAAAAACATAGCTATTCTTTTTAATCTAAATTTTAGTGAGTTCAGAATCAGGAAGAAAGGAACTGATGGTAGTAGTATCACATTCATGGCCTTCAAGGGTTACAGCAAAGTTATTGGACCACCTCAGGCTATTTCCTGTCAGATTTTGTGAATGTCTCTGAGTTAATCAGTCAACATTTTCAAAATACTCTGGGACAACTTCTAGTGACCTAAGAATACACAGATGAATACTTTCCATCTGAACCATACTTAACCATAACAAAAGGAATGTATAATACTTTAATTGCACCTTTCACCTAATTTATTCATTCTTGCCTGACCAGAAAGAATGGTTTGAGAAAAAGAAAACAGAACTGCACACTTCACTGAGTTACCTCTTTCTGAAAGACTGACAGAAAGAACTGATAAAAGTTCTAAATTATAAACAGTTTAAATACCAGTTTAAACACCAGTATCTTCTTAACATCCACATTCACACCAGCTGGCTGCTGAAAGTATAGTGCAAACCACTATTAATACATACCACCCTTTCTGACCACGCTTTCTGCTACTTTTCTCCCTAACTCCAGCCTTAAATATTCAACAAGGTATTCCATCCACATGTGTGACAAACACCTCAAACTCTCCAGGCCCAAGAGTAAACTCTTGGAGGTGCTCCAAAAGCTGTTCCATCCTTCCACTTACTCAAGTGAAAAACCTGAATCTTAATGCCTTCTTTTCTCTTTCAAGTCAGTCAATCAGGAAATCCATTTAACTCTAGCTTCAAAATATATCTGAAATGCAAGCACTCCTTGTCATTTCCACTATGACCATTTGGAGCGAGCCACTAACAAAAATATATCTTCTAATCCAACGACAAGATCCTAATTAGGCCCCCCTCTCTTTATCTTTCTCCCCTACATTCTATTCTCAACAGAGCATCCAGAGTCACCTTTTTATTTTTATTTTTTTAACGTTTATTTATTTTTGAGACAGAGAGAGACAGAGCATGAATGGGGGAGGGTCAGAGAGAGGGAGACACAGAATCTGAAACAGGCTCCAGGCTCTGAGCTGTCAGCACAGAGCCCGACGTGGGGCTCGAACTCACGAACTGTGAGATCGTGACCTGAGCCGAAGTCAGACGCTTAACCGACTGAGCCACCCAGGCACCCCCAGAGTGACCTTTTTAAATATAAATTTAATTTTGTCCAATTAATTAATTTTGACAAAATTAATTTTGTCCTCTACTCAAAACTGTCATGGCTCTCTGTCTGACTCACAGCAGAGTCAAAGTCCCCTCACAGGGCCTACAAAACCTTATCTCTTACCACTCTTCCCTCAGTCACCATGCTTCAGCCACACAGGACTCCTTGCTGTTTCTCAAATATGCTAGGCATTGTCCTGTTCCTTAGGACCTTTACACCAGATGTTCCCACTGCCTAAACTCTCTTTCCTGAGCTCATAGAGAGGACTTTGTGTCCTTCAAGTCTTGACTCAAATGCCTCTTCTGTATTAGTAGGTTTATGAGTTGTGATAATCATATTGTAGTTATACAAGAAAACGTCCCTATGTTTTAGAGATGCGTACTACAGTGTGTAGAGGTAAATTACATCGTGTCAGGAATTTTTTTTAAATCTTTGGTAAAAAAAAGAAGAAAAAGCAAAAATAGGACACATGAAGCAAGTGTGGCAAAATTTTGGTAACTGGTATATCTGAGTGATAGGCATATGGAGATTCATTATGCCATTCTCATTACTTTTGTGTAAGCTTGAAATTTTTCATTATAAAATTAATGTTTAATGTTAGTGTAATGTACCTTATTTGAAAACTTAAAATGGACAAAAAAGAACCCATATGTCCTTTTCCCTCTACTTTACTCAACTTTTTCTTGTCCCATAGCATGTACCCTCTAACGTATGTTATGTGCCTCTATAAGAACATAGAGGGCCAGGGTCTTTGTTTCATTCACTGTTGAATCCAAAGTGCCTAGGACAATAGCTGGTACATCAATAAGTGCTTAAGAGATATTTAAAGAATGAATGATGAATGAATGAATAATGAATGGCTACCAAACTTTCAAGAATTAGCTAAAGAGGGAATCTTCTCATGTGCTGAATTATGTACACCTCCTCTTACTTCTACACAGCCCTCCTCTAATACTTAGTACACTCTATTTGGAATGATCTTCTTCTCTAACATACCAGCCTGTACACTCCTTCAGGGCAAAATTGCCTTTTGTATTCCAGACACTGTCTGACATGTAAGCAATCATTAAAAATGATTTCTCCCCCACATCCATTCCTCTTTGGCTAGATGAAGGAAAGACTGAATAAATGAATAAATTATCAGCTAGTATTCATCTTCATCCCTCTATTGGAGCACTCTCTCTAAAGTATCAAAAAAGGATCTCCTTATTTCTAAATCTAAGAGCTGTTGTCCATCCACATCTTTTCTGAACTCCATGTAGTAGCTGACTTTTTTAAATGAAAACAGAGAGAGTTAAGGGAGAACATCTTTAAGATTTCTAACTGCCTTCCATTAATGAATTATCCTAGCTCTAAATGCTTATTCTCTGCCCTTTCTCCTATCCTAAGCACAGACATTTTCTAAGTTCCATCCTTGGAACTCTTCTCAATTCTATTGCCCCAATCCAGGGACTCCACTAGCCCACAGAGAAACTTGAAATGAATTAGACAATAGCAACCCCTCTGGGGTAGATGCAACCTCACCATGAAGCACTGGTTGAGTTTTAGGCCACATCTGCTCCATCAGCAGGAAGCTTTTGTTTGGTCGAACAATGTGCACACCAATCATACAAGGAAGCCCTTCCCCAGTCCCACAGATTTGACTACAGTTGATCTCTGAACAACAAGGGTTTGAACTGTAATGATCCACTTATTTTTTTAATAAATACAGTAAAATACTGCATATGTTTTTCTCTTAGGATTTTTTAATGACATTTTCCTTTCTCTAGCTCATTTATTATAAGAATACAGTAAATAACATATAACACACAGAATATGTGTAAATCACCCACTTATGTTATCAGTAAGACTTACAGTCAGTAGTAAGTTATTAGTAGTTAAGTTTTGGGGGAGTCAGACATTCTACACAGATTTTCAACTACATAGGGGTCAGCTCCCAACCTCCTCATTATTCAAAAGTCAACTGTATTACCTTTCCATGGATGCACTGGAAAATATATTTTTCTATTCTTGTAGTGGACACCTATCACTTTTTCTTGCCATGGTATCTAATCTCCCTTCTACATTTGGGGATTCTACATTTTAAGCCAAGAGTCCTCCTTCTGCAAAAGAAGTTAAAAATGCCACCTACTTTTTTCCCCAGCCTTTCCTGCAGTTAAAGCCCAGACACAAGACCTAATCTCCCCAATGAGACACATACATCACTTACTTTGAATCAGAATCTTGTAACAGAAGCAGGGACATGAATAGAGACAACTCTGTCAATGAGTGGCAGAGGCAACAGCCACCTCAAGTTCCCAGTCTCAGGAATGGCAGAGATTCCAAGGGTAGGGAGCAGTGTCAGTGGTGTCAGCCAAACAAGCTACCGTGTTTGTGTCCTGCACCAGGAGCACCACTGTCTAGACTAAACCAATAAAGGAACATGATGGATTTGAGGCTATTTTTTGGCTATATAACTTCTGAACCCAGACTCTTCAGCGCTCCTAGAGATTATGGAACCATCATCTCTAGCCTGGATTACAGCAACAGTCTCCCAAAGTTGATCTCCTTAGTAACACAATGGAAGACTGTTACTTTAATTTAATTATTTTAATTAATTCTTTCTCGACCTCCCCAAACAATTCATCCATATCACTAATGAATTCCAGGGTGCCAAATCTAGTGGACCCCTTTCTGTCCTCATCTTCCTAGAACTCTCAGAGGCATTCAAAGCAGTGGGGCCACTCCCTCCTATATACACATTTTCTCTTGACTATTATGACACCACACTCTCCTATTTTTCTTTTTCTCCAAGGGCTCCTCTATTTCTCTTACAGGTTCCTCCTTCAAAATTAGACCCCTAAATACTATAGTGATCAGGTGACCAGTCCCTAAACTCTCTTCTCTTTTCCATCGAAACTCTCTAATCTTCTACACTGCTTAAAATTCAATTGAAATGCTAGTGAATTCCCAGGCCTGTCCTCTGCTCTGATTTCAAGACTCCTTTATCCAACTGTCCATTTGACATTTCTATTTAGAGGTCTAGTAGATAATTTAACTTTTATTATCTGTAACAAAACTTAATTTTACCTTCCTTAATCTAGCTCTTCATCTGATGAGTGTGACGAGAGGTAAGTCTTCTCCATCTCACTAAACATCACTACCCTCCAGTAGCTCAAGCCAAACACCAGTGTCTCCTTTCATTCTTCCCAGATGTTCAAAATTCAGTAGCAGGCAGTGATTGCTCCATCTTCAAAGTATTTCTTGAATTATTCCATTGTACTCCATTTCCAGCTCAGTTTAACCCCACATTACTACAACAGCTGTTCATTTCCTTCCATTTCCTCTGTCCACTCTCAAGAGAGCACCAGAGTAGTCTTGATAAAGCATCAACAAACCATGGGAGTTTAGTCTGCTTTGAATCTTTCAACGAGTTTCCCATTCACTTCTCATTCTCTACAAAATCAACATGATCTGACCAAAATGAATAGAAGACTGACCCTCCTGTTGTACTCATTTTAAACTATTTTAAAATTAGATAAAATGCATGAAATAACTGTTTTCAGACACTGGAAAAAGGCACACTGATCTATGATCCTTGAAAGAATAGAAACAAATGTGATGGCCCAAACCAGCTCTTCAGAATATGATGCAAGGAGAGAAAGCCAAACAGAAAAGAGCAGTCATACAGAGCTCAGAAGACAGATCAATGGATAAGACTCCTAAAGACAGTGAAAATGTGCAGAGCAGAGTATCACAGAGAAGGAAGCTAGCCATAAAAGCAGCAGTATCTAATTTGACAGGGGTCCCCTTGAGTATTTGGCCAAATACTAAGTGTGTACGCACAGGGCAAGACTCTACAACGTCAAACAACAACTACTAAGGATAGAACAACTACCCAGAGAGCTATGAATTGAGCAACTACCTGAACTCACATGAGGCTAAGGAAATTTTAGTTCCAAAGGGCCAAAATAAAGAAAACATCAGAGGCATTTAACAGAGACACCAGAAAGTCCAAGTCTTAGAAGTCGCAATCATCTGATGAGTGTGATGAGAGGTAAGTCTTCTCCGTCTCACTAAACAGCACTGCTCTCCCAGTAGCTCAAGCCAAACACCAGTCTCTCCTTTCATTCTTCCCAGATCTTCAAAATTCTCTATATAGAAATTAAGGCCTCTATAGGAAAGGCTATCTAGATCAGCTCTAACAGAATTTAAAAGCAAGTCCTATAAAGATCAAGTTAATCCACAACACTTCATTTAAGGAAGACAGTAAAATCCAGAACACACTAATGCAGGACAAAATCTCAACACGTTAGTTTAAGCCATAATAATTTCTCACCTACACTGAAACAACAAATCCACCGGCTTCCTATGAGCCTCGAGTTTGTACACATTTAACCTATTCTCCACACTGTAAATAAGATGACCAACTGGACACACAGCAGATATTTAGTAATATTTATTCAATAAAATGAGTGTACATATAGAAAAATAAAATGAATCCTACTAATTGTAAATAATCTTCATCGATTAATAAAATCCTATAACCTATACATTTCTCATTTGGTATTTCTATATCTACTTGAAAATATTAAAACTGCATTTCCTTGATACCTCACAATTCAGATACTGAACAAATTAATTTTATCTGACTTCTTTCCTATTACCTAATTCCAAATAAGGTCAATTTCCAAATGTTTTATAAAGTTAAATTATAACAATTTTACTTTAAATCCTAGCAACCACATATGCAAAACATAAAGAAAATAGAAATCCATTTGAACAAAAAAATCCTCCTTTGCTAAGGAACTAGGCTGCATTTTAAACCATCCACAGGCATAAAGCTTTCCTATTAAGACATTTGAAAACCTATCATTCGTAACAAATTTCCATTCAGAGGCCTGCACATTAAAACTCATTATGAACACATCTTGCAGTCAGTGAGCTGATAAACTCCCCTTTCCAACTGAGTACATCAAGCCTCTGACTCATGCACTGTTAATAAAGAGACTGGAAATAGAAATGAATGTACTATTCAAATAAATATAAGAACTAGAATATTCTATTTGCTCACTCTATTTCACTCCATTGGCCTGAAATTTCTCATCCAAAAACAATTAAAGTACAGGTAGAATTATCTGGATCTTGTTACACTGTCAACTGTGGTAAACAGAGAAAATATGTTCATTTTCTCTCATTAATTTACCAGAATAACTAACCTAGAGTTAGAAAACAAGCAAGTTAGGAATAAATCTTCGTATTTTTCTCTCTTTGGCAGTTTCTTTTAAAAAGTCAACTTTTACTTACACAACTGAGAGAAAGAAGTATTTGTGACTGACAAGTAGTACTTATGTTTGAAATTTCTTTTTTCAAGTTTCAGGTTTTAGCCTCCAGCGCCCATGGTTCAAGGGTAGAAGCTCCAGATTACTTGTGAGGCCCCTTTACAGATTCAATCCTCCATACAAGTTCTGGCTTTAGTGTACTCAAAACACAGAGGAGACAGAAATAAAGAAGAAGGGGAGAATAAACGGAAAGAATCCTCACTGTTTTCTGTATCTCTCAGACACCATTGTACTTTAACCCTTTACCACCTCTAGTAATGGCTTTATTCTGAGAAAACATCATCTTCTTGTCAAAATAGAAATAGGGCACAAATGACACAAAGAAAAGGGAAGGAATAACCTGAATAAATAAAGTATGCAACTGTCCTCATTTTCCAAAATCACTGCAAAGCAGCAAACTAACTTGGGGCCCCTTTTTCTTTTCAAATTCTTCCTATGCTTTGTCTGTTGTTTCTTTTTTTTCTCTCAATCTCCTCTGCTTATACCTTACAACTGCTAATGATAAAAACAGGCATCCCTCAGATACACTAGTTAGATTTAGAATTCCTATGCTGGAACCTAGTCAAATATTAATACTTTTAACCTCAAACATTTCTGTAAACCCCAACATGATAGAAGTTATACTAACAAGGTTTGTTGACTGAAATATTAAAGAGATAAAAACCAGCATGAATGTATTAATGTTTTAAAACAAATTTATATTTTATTTACCACAATAGCATTTACACTTTTAACACTGAGAGCACATATAGGTATATAAACAATGTGTTTAGTTGGCCAACAGATAATGTTTGGTATGCAGATCCGAAAAAGTCCATAGTCAGCTTAGGTGTGTTCTGCCAACAGACTGAGAACCAAAACTGGGTTTTCAAACTATGGTGTATAACAGAATTACCTGTAAAGCTCTTTAACACTCTGTATGCCCAAACCCCAAGCACAGACCAAGCCAAGTCTTGACTGTAGTTCAATGTTTGTCCACCATATGTCTTCACTATTCTACCAATCAAAGGAAAGGTACTACAGTAAACAATATAAAATCTAACAATAAGTAGTCCCACAACAATGTAATTTAGCATAAAGAAAACACAATGCTTAATTTAAATTTATTATTGTCTTCTTTGGCTTTTCTTTGATGGAATTATTTATCTGTTATCTACAGAATAATTTTTATAAACAAATAGAAAACTAATCACAAATGCTACTGGAATGCTATTTTAATGTTACAGTATTTCATCAAATCTAAGATGCCAATGATTATAATATATACTATTGTTTTATGTACTGGAAAGAAAGGGGGGAAATGCCTCCAAATAAATAATTACACAAAGCTTTATCATCCAGAATTTTTATTTTATACTGACTATAAAGTAGAACTTAGAGTTCTCTTTTACTTATTTGACCATATTTTAACTATATGCCATTTTGAACTGTTTTCATAACTTTCCCCATGCCAGCAACTCTGGTGTCAATGCTGATTCATCACATGATATTACTGATGACATACTGAACAATTAAAGTTAACATGAGAAATACCAACAAAGCTCACACCTTCAACTACAGTGGTAACAAACTGAGTAGCTATGACTGAATGCACAGGCAAACAAATCAGCACCACTACTGCCTTGTTGACAGACTGTACGATACTGCCAAGGATAAAATTTAACTCAATGCCATATTGCTAAAGTAAGAAAAACTGTGAGTCTTAGGATTGATGAAATACTCTTTTTCTTTAAAGATGAACACGAAATCCAATAAATAACAAAACCTATGGATATCCTGGTATTGCCAACTCACAATTCTTTTTGACTCCCTTGATCTACTAGTGCGATAATGTGCAAAAGTCATTTCAAGTCACCACTCACCTACCCTAGATTAGAGCTGTTATTAGACTTCCTTGTCCACTCTTGACTCTCCCTCCCCTATTTATTTTCAACATGACCAGAGTAAATTGTAAAAAGCAAACCTGATCTTAACATTCCCTTGGTTAAATACTGGGATGGATTTTTCTTGCACTTTGAATATAACTGTTGGATTACCTGCAAGGATCATGAAGGCAAGTGCTTTATCTCCCAAAGGGCATGTTTTGTTCACTATTTCCCTAGTGCTTTGTACATGCTTAGTGCCAGTAAATATCTGAAGAATGAAAGGAATGGGTTTGTCCTTGGATACCTCTTCACCCTGTCATCTGATGCCAGCCTTCACCTTATACAATTTGCTTTTGCCCTCTAGCCTCCTTGTTGCTCCTTCAAAATTCCTTCCCATCAGGCCTTTCGCAACTTTTAACCTTTATTCATGAAACAGTTTTATTCAAATGTTCAGCATGACTTTCTCCTTGTCTTTCCTCAAATCTCCTTACCTCAGGGGCACCTCCTCATACGAGCTTATCCTATTTACAGAAATCCCCTCCCCAACAAAATTAGACTCCACCCAATCATGTAGTTTCATCCCATAATTATCAGTTTACTGTCTCCCACTAGATTTTTAAGTTCTAGGAGGGCAGAGACCATGTGGTATGACATAAAAAAATGTATACCCATGCCCATCCTAGGATCAAATACATATCAAAGGCTCAATAGTTATTTGTTGAATAAATAAAAAAGGAAAAGTGGTGCTTCTAGTCTGTTTTAGAAACAATCTTCATGTATCAGGTTAGCCATACATTAGAAAACTTTACCCCAAATCATCATTTTAACTTTTTGTTAACTGTATTTTCTAACATACACGAATTTAATTCTTTTTTTTATTTTTTATTTTTAGAAAGAGAGAGAGCATGCATGAGTGGGGGGCAGGCAAAGAGGGAGAAGGAGAGAGGGAGAGAAAGAATCTTAAGCAGTCTCCACACTCAGCATGGAGCCCAAAGTAGGGCTTGATCCCACGACCCTGGGATCATGACCTGAGCTGAAATCAAGAAACGGACACTCAACCAACTGAGCCACCCAGGCGCCCCCACAAATTTAATTCTTTAAGGTTCTTCCTACGGCAGTGAAAGAGTCTTTCCTCTCTCAAAATTATATTAAAAGCTTTTTACTTACATTTTCTTCTAGTTTTTTATTTTTTATAAAGTAGCTCTTTATTTCATCTAGAATTTGATGTAACTATGTAACTGTTTTCCAAATGGATGGCCACTATTTAAAACATCCATCATATACTTAAAACTGTATTATTTCTGGGGTGCCTGGGTGGCTCAGTCAGTTGAGTGTCTGACTCTTGATTTTTGGCTCAGGTTGTGATCCTGGGGTTTTGGAATCGAGCCTGCTTTGGGCTCTGTGCTGAGTGTGGAGCCTGCTTGTGATGCTCAGTCTCTCTCCTGCCCTGCTCCCCTGCTCTCTCTCTCTCTCTCTAAAACAAAATAAGATTTTTAAAACCGTATTATTTCTGGTTTCTATTTTGTTTCATTGATCCAGCTATCCACTGTTGTGCCAGTACATTTTAAGATCACTGGGTTTAAAATACGTGTATCATGGGGCACCTGGGTGGCTCAGTTAGTTGGGCATCCGACTTCGGCTCAGGTCATGATCTCAAAGTTCATGGATTCAAGCCCCACATCGGGCTCTGTGCTGACAGCTCAGAGCTTGGAGCCTGCTTCAGATTCTATGTTTCCCTCTCTCTCTGCCCCTCCCCGACTCACTTGCTTTCTCTCGCTCTCTCGCTCTCTCTCAAAAATAAACATTAAAAAAAAATTTTTTAATAAAAAATAAAGGGGCACCTGGGTGGCTCAGTCAGTTAAGCACCCAACTTCAGCTCAGGTCATGATCTCATGGCTCATGGGATCGAGCCCTGCATGGGGCTGGGCTGACAGGTGGGAGCCTAGAGCCTGCTTCAGTTTCTGTGTCTCCCTCTCTCTCTGCCCCTCCCCTGCCTGCTCTTGTTCGTTCTCTCTCTCTCTCTCTCTCTCTCTCTCTCTCTCTCTCTCTCTCTCTAAAAATAAACATTAAAAAATTAAAAAATAAAATAAAAAATAAATAAAAATAAAATATGTGTATCATGATCTGCTTAAGCAAGTGTTCCTACACTGTTCTTCTGCAAATAAACTACAACATCATTAAGGCATGTTTGAAAATCATTCCCAGTAGGATTACATTAAATTTACAGATCTGGGGTAAGGTGACATCTTTATATTGATGTTCCCATCTACACTATAATGAAAAATTAGCCTTTTCCTCTCCATTACCATTACTGATATTATTTATTACATTTCCTTACCTAATTGTACCATGTAACACACCCAGAATAATGTTAAATACTGATGAACCCAACCATCTTTGACCTCTTTCTAAAAAAAATTTTTTTTAATGTTTATTCACTTCTGAGAGACAGAGAGAGACAGAGCATGAGTAGGGAAGGGGCAGAGAGAGAGGGAGGCACAGAATCCAAATCAGGCTCCAGGCTCTGAGCTGTCAGCACAGAGCCTGACACGGGGCTCAAACTCACGAACCGCAAGATCATGACCTGAGCAGAAGTTGGACACTTAACTGACTGAACCACTCAGGTGCCCCTGACCTCTTTCTAACTTCAGTGGGCATTTCTAGTATGGCACAGTAAGCCTGATGCTGGCTATTAGTTTGAAATGTGGTTATTATATACATTTATTATGTTATTATTTATTTAAATCTTATTTAAAAGTATTCAATTCTTATTTTTAGTTCATTTTGTTTCATTTTCAATCAAAATTCTGTAACATTTTATCTAATATATTTCAGACAGCCATCAAATACCACAAGATTCTCTTTTCCTTTTATCTAATACAAATTGTAACTGTGTATGATAAATTAAGCCATTCTGGCATTGCTGGAATAACCTCCTTTTGGTCAGAGTATTATCCTTTTATCATAATGCTGATTCTATCTGCTAATATTTTATTTATAATATGTATAACTAAACTCATAAGTAAAATTAGTTTTGAGTTTAACTTGTTTTCCAAACTTCATCAGATTTGAGAACCCAGTGGTTTCACTGGGGAAAAAAAACTTGAAATGCTATCCTTCTTTCTGTAAGTTCTAGGTTTAAATTTTTTGGCCTACATTTCAACTTACTCAACGAACATTTCTTGAGTACCCACTGTGTATTTGATAAACACTGGCAAAATAAAGATTTTTTTAAAAACATGTATCTTTGAGGGCGCCTGGCTTGCTCAGTCAGGGGAGCATGCAACTGTTTATCTCCAGGTTGTGGGTTTGAACCCTATGTTGGGTATAAAGATTACTTAAAAATAAAATCTTTAAGGGCACCTGGGTGGCTCAGTTAAGTGTCTGACTTCAGCTCAGGTCATGATCTCACAGTTCATGAGTTTGAGCCCAGGATCAGGCTCTGTGCTGACAGGTTGGAGCCTGGAGCCTGGAGCTTGGTTCAGATTCTGTGTCTCCCTCTCTCTATCTGCCCTTCCCCCCATCATGCTCTGTCTCTCTCTCTCTCTCTCTCTCTCAAAAATAAATAAAAATATTTAAAAAAAAAAAAAAATATATATATATATATAAAATAAATAAAATATTTAAAAAATGTATCTTTGATGCAAAAAATAAAGCAAACAATGAAGAAACATACAGGTAAATATAAATATACTATCATAGGATTGGTTCATCTACATTTAAGTATACAGCTACACAAGGAAAACTTCAAAGAACTAAAATTTGGTCTAAGTCTTGAAGGTAAATAGGAGAAACAGAAAAGAGAACTAGAATTCTAGACATTTGTTTCTGAAACAATCATTTCCACCTGCTCTTAAGTAATTTTAATTTGTATGACTGTGTTTTCCTGTAAGATGATGCTATGTTACTAACAGCAACTAGAATTGTGTGTTGGTATGATTGATAAGGCCTACCTATATTTCTTCCACACTATGTACATAAGTGGGACTTGATATTGTAGAGCTTGTTAGTTGAAAAATCAGTCTTATATTCATGTTTTTTTCTACCACTTTTTCAAATTCACCACATCTCTGTTCTCTGCCAGAGTAACAATGTAGCTTTTCACACTCCTTAACTGTTCACAATTTATTAACTCCAAAACTCAAAAGTAAATAGGCATAATAAAAAAGAATGCAATCTAGCCACTTACAACAACATGGATGGACTTAGAGGGTATTATGCTAAGTGAAATAAGTGAAAGAGACAAATACCATATATTTCACTTATATGTGGAATCTAAAACACAAAATAAATTAACAAAAAACAGAAAGAGTCTATAGAGGACAAACTGATGGTTGCAAGAGGGGAGATGGGTTGAAGGATAGCCAAATGGGTAAAGAGGAGTGGGAGATACAGAATGAAGAAGTCCCAGGGATAAAAGGAGAGCACAAGAAATATAGTCACTGGTACTGTTCTAGCATTGTATGGTGACAGATGGTAGCTATACCTGTAGCGAGCACAGCACAATGTACAGAGGTGTCAAATCACTATACTGTACACTTAAAATTAATGTAATGTTCTGTGTCAACTATACTTCAATTTAAAATGCTTTCAGGGGCGCCTGGGTGGCGCAGTCGGTTAAGCGTCCGACTTCAGCCAGGTCACGATCTCGCGGTCCGTGAGTTCGAGCCCCGCGTTGGGCTCTGGGCTGATGGCTCAGAGCCTGGAGCCTGTTTCCGATTCTGTGTCTCCCTCTCTCTCTGCCCCTCCCCCGTTCATGCTCTGTCTCTCTCTGTCCCAAAAATAAATTTAAAAAAATAATAATAAAAAATAAAAAATAAAATGCTTTCAAATAAATAAATGGGTATAGGTTGAAACATTCAGAACAGAAGCAGTAAAAACATAACACTCAAAATTCATGATGCTGGGAAACATTTCAGGTTGCATGCTGTGTGAGATTATTACAACTTCTCTAACAAAAGTCTATGGCCAGGCTCTAAGTAATCTCATTAAAATATAAAGTCTTTAATGTAAATTGAAACAAACTCAGGATGTGCCTGTAACATACCAGTTGACTGAAAATTTCCTAAAATATTACAGTCTGATAATTTGAAGAGCCTAAAATGTACATAGCTGCTGATTAATCCTAACAACATGTTATATACACCGCTGAGAAGATAAACTGGTCCAATCACTCTGGAAGATGAGATTATTCAGTTTCAAAAATGTACACACCTTTCAAGCAAATTCATTTCTAGGAATTTATCCTAAAGAAAAAAATTAATGTACAGAGATATATGGTTAAGGATATTCAGCACAGCAGTTTTATACTACTGAAAAATTAATAGTGGTCTAAATTTTCAATATTCAATCAAATGTTATAAATTCATCTGAAATTACAAAACTCTACATATACCTGACAAAAGATGGTCAAATACATTATCAAGAAAAGCATGTGACATTACATTATGCATACTACACTAACACAGTAGCCACAAGCTGCACATAGATACTTAAATTTAAATTTGATTAATTAAATTTAATTCCAGATTAGTTATAGTGAAATAAAATTTAAGTCAGTTCCTCAGTCACACTAGCCACAATTCAAGAGCTCCATAACCATATGTGACTAGTGGCTACCATAATGAACAAAGCAGATACAGAACATTTCCATCATCACAGAAACTTCTATTAGACAATACTAATGTACAGTATTCTATCTTTTTTAAGAGAAAGAAATACAGAAGGGTGGCGAGCTGGGTGGCTCAGTCAGTAAAGCATCCAACTCTTGATTTGGGCTCAGGTCATGATCTCACGGTTGTGAGATCAAGCCCTGCATCAGGCTCTGTGCTGGCAGCAAGAGGTCTGTTTAGGGTTCTGTCTTTCTCTCTGCCCCTCTCTCATAATAAATAAATAAGTAATTTTTTTAATGCAGAAGGAATGTATACATAATAAAAATGACTGGAAACATATGCATAACAGTTATCAGTAGGTAATGATACCTGGGATTTTAAGTTTTTGCTAATTTTACTACAATAAGCTACCATGAATTTACTATGTAATAAAATCATGTTTTTAAAAAACACTGAATTTCCTCTTTATCAAAAATAAAATGTCCTCACTGTAAATATTTCATATTCCTTACAAAAGGAGAAGTTATAGAACTACAAATATAGAAGTATCCTTTTACAGTTACTATTTTGCTGCTTTGGGAATATTCCATGCTTTAATTCCTTTCCTCATACTTCATTCAGACTGACAGTAACACAATTCTGTGATTTTTTTTCCGTATCCAAATGGGAAAGTTATCTGAAGTCTCTGGCCACATATAGAGAATTACAGCTGTCGATTTTTTTTTAATTCAAAGGAAGATGTATTTTTCATTTATGTTTTCTTAAAATGAATCATTACCTAGAAAAGTGAAAGGTTATCAACAGTCACAGTGGCCAGCTTAAGTCTGAGTTTCCTCTATAAAAAATAACTGACAGTGTGCTCTATATCATTCTTTCTCACTGTGCCTCCATGGCAGCAAATGATTTTTATTACATATCTTTTAGAGCAAGGCAAGTTTCTATGGCAACCACAGAGCAAACATCCATTACTACTACCAAGGACTATATAAGCACATCTAAACTGAAGTAAACACTTTTTCTCTTAATAATATTCTGAAATTAAACAATAATTAGGTAATCTGATTCTGTTTTTGCTGTGTGTGTCTCTATGAACAAATCAAGAGATGAGTAACAAACTAAGAAAATTCTGTGTCCCTCTAGCAATAAAATGTGTCTACAGAAACCAGATTGGGGGCAGGGGGCAGAAAGACCCAGAAATTCCAAGCCAGTATACATACTAGTCAATGCCATCTCATACAAGAGAGCAAATCAGAAATCAGTGAAGCACTTAAATATCAAAGAAGAAATTCCCTTCGGGCTAACTCAATGGAGTATGTAAATTTATCTAAGCCAAGATGCTGACTAATGCGGGGTGGGAGAGACAATCAGTAAGTCAAGACAACTGAAAAAGCACTCACCTCTCTCAACATACTGTTCTCTTTTTCCTTCTGCTCCAAAAGGCTTTCTAGGTGGTGGACGTGCATCTCTGCCTCTGCCAGTCGTCTTGTTCTCTCATGATCTTCTTCAGTAGCCTTAGCAGAAAGTCCTTTGCTCTGCAACATCTCCAGAAGTTTCTTGATGGATTCATCCCGAGCATTTAGGGTTTGCTTCTGAGTCTCAATA
Source organism: Neofelis nebulosa (assembly GCF_028018385.1). Taxonomy (NCBI): domain Eukaryota; kingdom Metazoa; phylum Chordata; class Mammalia; order Carnivora; family Felidae; genus Neofelis; species Neofelis nebulosa. Next base: position 106,238,833 of record NC_080789.1, on the reverse strand, counting down.
CGCAACTCCATTTCCTCCAAAGTCTTTCGAAGAAGAAACAGCTCTTTGGCCTGCCGCTCATGCTCAGCATGTAACCTCTGAAAGTTCTCCTCTGTCAGCTCTGCCACGAAAGGTTCACCAGTCCTACTGCTACTATCTTGCTGAAACAGCTGGTTCAGGTCCCTCTGGATCCGCAATTCATCCTGGAGAGCCTGGATTGTCATTTGCATGTGCTAGAACCAAGACAAAACAGAAAACCCCAAGTCAGCTTCCCTCCTCAAGAAGAAAAAATAAAGCAGACTGGGAAAGTCAGAAAGTAGCTACCAGGGCTCTCAGAACTTGAATTTAACAAATTAGAATTCATGTAATTTTACACTGTCTTAAAATATGATTGAGATAATCTATAAAATGTCAATAATTTAGCCTCTATTACTCCCAAAAGGAAACAAGAGAAGTATGGCAGAACTTCACTTTGCATAAGCCATGACAAAGTAAAGGCATTGTTCGAAATTAACAGAAATATTCACAGAACTAAAATGGAGGGGAGGAGAAAGGGGAAATCTACAGGAATACAAACACATCATACAAAAGTTTCACCAAATAATACAAAGGATATCAAAACACAAAATGACTTTTTAAGTAAGTTTACACATTAAATAATACTAACATTTAATGAGTAGCATCTACATGCCACACACTTTTTATGTGTTGATTCATTTAATCTTCATGACATGTGTACTATTAATTTTTTTACTACTTTTTTACTATTATTATTATTCTTACCGATGATGACACTAGTCTTGGAGATTTTTTGCTGTTTATTTTTTTTTAATATTTTTTAATGTTTGTTTATTTTTGAGAGCAAGAAAGAGTGCAAGTGAGGGAGGATCAGACAGAGAGGGAGACAACAGAATCAGACGCAGGCTCCAGGCTCTGAGTTGTCAGCACAGTGCCCGACACGGGGCTTGGACTCACGAGATGTGAGATCATGACCTGAGCCGAAGTCAGACACCCAACCTACTGAGCCACCCAGGCGCCCACTACTGTTTATTTTTGAGAGAGAGAGAGAATGAGAGAGCGTGCAAGCCAGCAGGGGAGCGGCAGAGAGAGAGAAGGAGACACAGAATCTACAAACTCCTGTCTCCAAGTTGTCAGCACGGAGCCTGATATGGGGCTCAAACTTAAGAACTGCGAGATCATGACCTGAGCCAAAGTCTGTCAGGTCTTTTTAAATCTAGAGATTTAAGTAACTTGCCCAAGATCACACAGTAAATGATGGACCTGTCACTGAAATCAAAGGAATTTTCCCAGCCCACAGAAACTAGTGCTACCTGAAGAAAATAACATAACTTGAAGCTTTCATAAGGGGAGGAGAAGGAGTGCCTGGGTGGCTCAGTGGGTTAAGCTCTGACTCTATCTCTGCTCAGGTCTTGATCTCAACAGTTTGTGAGTTCAAGCCTAGTGTCAGGCTCAGCACTGACAGCACAGAGCCTCCTTGGGATTCTCTCTCTCTGCCCCTCCCCTGCTCACACTCTTCTGCCACCCTCCTCCCACCCCCATCAAAATAAATAAATTTTTTTTAAAAACTTAAAAAAAAACAGGGGGATGGGGAAATACCTCACCATGTGAGCTTTTCATACAGGGAAGAATAATAATATAGGTGAGTAATTAAACAAAGATGTCAATGCAGTTAAATTACAAAATGTTTGAGACAGCATATCTTTAGCCTGTACACCTAATGAAGGTATATGAACCTTTAATCTGAATGGAAAATTTCCAGCACGTTAGACAAAGAATCTAAAAGTATTCACAAGATTCATATTTTTAGAAATGAAGAAACAACAACAACAAAAATCACTCTTTGTATTAAAGGTTTAAAGACTGGCAGTATGCCATAGTGGAAAGAACACTAACCCACAATCAGCAGACATGACTTTTAGTTCCAGCTCTCACACTAACTGCTATGCAATTTTGGATACAATGCCACTTTCTGCATTTCAGATTCCTCATATTTAAAATAAGGATTTATATACCTGCACGATTTTTTCACAGAGATTTTAATAATATCATGGAAATCTTTGCAGATTATAAAACATACATTGTTGAAAAATTCTGGCAGACTACAAAATAGCAGTACAGTAAATATCTCAAATAAATGATCTGGCAAGGATACAAAGATGTATGTACAAAGATACTTATTCTTATTTATAATAGTGACAAAATTAGAAACAACCTAAATAGATATTAATAGGTGATGAGTTACAGTAAATGAGAAATGTCCACATAATTTAATACTATACATCCATAAAAAATAACAGTGTAGGCGCACCTGGATGGCTCAGTCGGTTAAGTATCCAACTTTGGCTCAGGTCACAATCTCACAGTTCGTGGTTCAAGCCCCGCATCAGGCTCTGTGCTGATAGCTCAGAGCCTGGAGCCTGCTTCTGATTCTGTATCTCCCTCTCTCCCTGCCCCTCTCCTGCTCATGCTCTGTCTCTCAAAAATAAATAAACGTTAAAAAAAAATAACAACAACAATGTAGATTGGTATTTAGTGATTTAAATCTATCATCACAATATACTGTTTTAAGTGTAAAAGAGCAGACCACACAAGACTAAGTATAGGATGATCTCAATCTAATTTTTAAAAGTGTATATACATCTAGAGTAAAGTCTAAAAGGATACAAGCAATTAATTACCAACGACTATCTCTGGGTATGAATAGCTTTTACATTTTTTCTTCATACTTTTTTGTACTAACTAACCATGTAATCCTTTTGTAATTAAAAAAACAACAACAACAAAAACCACCTTTTTACCTAAAAATAAGAGAAACAGATTTCAGAGATAATTGCTTGGGTACAGAAAACCGTGCTCAATTTACTACCACTTTTGTTAAAGAAAGGGAATAATATTTACTATCTACTGTAAGTAAAAAATAAAATATTCTTAAGAAATAAAAATATTTCTGGAAAGTTACACAAGAAATAATTTTTTAAAAAGTAAAACTAGAATCTCTGAAGGACAACTTATAAGAACACTTACTAGAAATTTATTCTATTCCTCTTGAAATTTTTTTATTCCTCCAGAAATTTTTAACTGAAGTATAATTGACATTGAAATCTTCTTAGTAACAGCTTTATTGAAATATAACTCACATATAATAAAGTTCACCTGTTTTAAGTGTATAATTCAGTTTTCAACATATTAAAAGTTGTACATCAAACACACATATCTAATTCTAGAACACTTCCATCACCCCTTAGTGAAATCCCAGGCCTATTAGCAATCACTTCCCATCTTCCCTCCTCCCAACCTTCCTCTTAAATTTGAACAAAATAGATGTGCTACCCCACTCAAAAATTAAATTTAGGGGTACCTGAGTGGTTCAGTCAGTTAAGCATTCAACTTTGGCTCAGGTCATGATCACCCAGTTCATGGGTTCAAGCCCTGCATCAGGCTCTGTGCTGACAGGAGCCCAGAGCCTGCTTCATATTCTGTGTCTCCCTCTGTCTCTGCCCCTCCCCTGCCTGCACTCGGTCTCTCTCTCAAAAATAAAAAAACGTTTAAAAAAAATATTTTTCAATTTAAAAAGGGCAGCTGGGTGGCTCAGTTGGTTAAGCTCAGGTCATGTTCTCACAGTTCTTGGGTTTGCATCCCACATCAGGCTCTCTGCTGACAGCTCGGAGCCTAGAGCCTGCTCCAGATTCTGGGTCTCCCTCTCTCTCTCTGCCCCTACCCTGCTTGCACTCTCTCTTTCAGAAATAGATAAAATTTAAAAATAATATAAAAATAAAATAAAAAACAAATTTTTTAAAGTGCATACAATACTTTTCAAACTTAAAAAAGAATGAAATTCTGACATGCTACAACATGGATGAAACTTGAGGATAATGCTAACTAAACCATAATAGACAACTATTATATGATTCCACTTAACACAAGGTATCTAGATTAGTCAAACATATGAAGCAGAAAGAACAACAGTGGCTGCCAAAGCCTGGAAAAAGCAGGGGTTGGGGAGGGATGGGAAGTCACTAACAGGTATAGTTTTACAGGAACAAAAGAGTTCTGGAGATGGATGGTGGCAATGTTTGCATAACATAATGTACTTTATGCCAATGAACGATACACTTGAAGAGTAGCTAAGATGGTAGATAAAAGATGTATTTTACAGTAATAAAGAAAATGAGGAAAAATGATACCTGCCATAAAATTCCAATTTATGGATATTAAATTATTTATGACTATTGATAAATATTTAGGTTGGTTCTGTTTTCACTATTACAACAAGCACCTTCATATGTATATCTTTGTACATGTATCCAAATTTTTACTGGGGATAAATTCTCAAAGGGGAATTGCTGAATTGGAGGATATGCAATTGTAATTTTGATTATATATTAAAAATTATCTCTAAAAGGGTCTGACACATTTAAACTTCCACCAAACAATATCTGGGAGTCGCCACTTCCCCATATATTTGAAAACTGTAGGTATTTTCTTTTTCTGGCATTTCTTTGATTATAAGCACAGCTAAATACCTATTCACATATCTACTGGCACTTTGTATTCCTTCCTTTGTTACTCATCTGTCCTTGTTCTTTGCCCATTTTTTAATTTTCCTAATCCACTTAGGAAAATAACCTTTTGCCTACTGTGTATGTTACAAATATATTTCCAAGTCCGTCATTTTTCTTATAACAAATTTTATGGTGACTATCATAGAGATTTTTTTTTTTTCAGTGCAAACACATCAACTGTTTATTTCATAATTTCTAGTTTTCCTATTAGGCTTAGCAAGTAGTGAATTTTCAATTCTGGTAATCTTCAAACTTTTGAAAACCACTGCTTTTTTCTTACCAAGAATACATTTATAATAAGACTATCAGATATTTTAATTCAGGAATAGGATTTTTTTAAATGCATTTAACTTTCAGCATCACATTTTAAAGATTCTTAACAGTTGTTGAACTTCAAAATCTTTAATGAAAAGATGTGTCAAAATGCTAGTAATTCTCTAGAGCTTATTATCAATTCTATTTTCCTTCTTTACATCTGAAAGTCAAAAAACCCAGTTAAAGCCTGAGTGAGGGTAGTATCAGAAGTTAAATTCAACAATGAAACTGATTGCTAGGTACAACTGTTCCTCCTTTTTTGGACATTCATCACCAATTCACTCAGGTTAGGAGAAACAGGTGATGACTACAGCTAATAGCCTCACATATACTTTAGCATTTACAATTTGATTAAATCTGGCATGGCAATTATTTTGACAATATAGAAATTATAACCATTAATGTTATAATTTCAGCTCTGCTTGCACCCATTTATCTACAAAATAGAAATAAAATGATGGTCTGACTGGTAGCCTAGAAAGCTACACAGCAATTTTCTCCACTGAAATAAATCCCTACTTTAGGCTACATTCAAGCTAGCTGTACTTTACAAAAATTCTTGCCAAATTCCTTGGGAGAAGAAAGAAGCAACAGGCTAAGAAACTATGCGACTGTTTCTCCAGCATATTCATACAGATGATAAACTGAGCAAACCTATACATCCCATAGACATTTATAATGATCAACCAAAAAAAAAAAAGACATACTGAATTTAGTGGGAAGACCTCAGTTGTAAGACATTAGGAGAATCTCTATTTGGGAATTCTGCCTCATGACATTCTCCAAAATGATCTCCGACTTCTGATATTCCAAATGTTATACCAACACTCAGTAGTCTACCACTTTTCACTCTGACATTCAGGTGATCTGGAAAGACTGGAAAAGTAACTGCTTAAATTTTTTTAATTGTTTTTTTTGTTTAATGTTTATTTTTGAGAGAGACAGAGACAGAGCGCAAGCAGGGGAGGGGCAGAGAGAGAGACACAGAATCTGAAGCAGCTCCAGGCTCTGAGCTGTCAGCACAGAGCCTGAAGTGGGGCTTGAACCCACAAACCATTAGATCATGACCTGAGCCAAAGTCAGACACTCAACCAACTGAGCCATCCATGTGCCCCAGTAACTGCTTAAAATTTAATCCAAGGATTGTGCTATTATTATATGACACTCTGCCTCAATGAAATGATAGAGTATTGTGAACAACAGGAATGAACATTTTTAAATCTCCGACAGAGACTATGACTTCTATTAGAAAAATAATACATCTGAAACAAATAGCCAAAAAATCACCACAGCTCTTCATATAACATATTTTAGATAAATATCAGAAGCTCCTCTAAGGCATAACTTCCCAAAAATAATCATTAATTTCTTGGAATAACAGAGTGCTTTGGTCCAGTTTATCCTGATTTCTAAATTGACAGAATTTTGTAGTCTAGAGCTATTTTTAGTTAGAAAAAAAGAATACAGTAGTCCCCTCTTTATCTACAGGGAATATGTTCCAAGACCCCCGATGGATGCCTAAAACTGTGCATAGTACCAAATCCCATATATACTATGTTTTTTCCTATACATACATACCTATGATAAAATTTATAGATTAGGCATAGTAAAAGATTAACAACAAAGCTAAAATAAAATAGAACGTATCAGTATACTAATAAAAATTTATGAGAATGTGGTGTCTCTCCCTTAAAATAATCTCGTGTTCTGTACTCAACCTTCTTCTGATGATGATGTGACATGATAAAATGCCTACATGACTAAACTGAAGTGAGGTGAATGAGGTAGGCATTGTGAGGCAGTGTTAGGCTACAAGGGACCTTCTAACAAGAAAGTCAGAAGGAAAAATGAGGTCTGCTTCCAGACCACAGGTGACCACCAGTAACTGAAAGCACAGGAAATGCAACGATGCAAAGGAGAGACTACTGTATTATGGATACAAAAAGTGATCATCATTTCAAACAATATATCACAGAGAACTCCATGAACTATGTGTCAAGATGACCAGTTAAAAAAAATACAAGTATAGGGGTGCCTGGGTGGCTCACGTGGTAAAGTTTCTGACTTCGGCTCAGGTCATGATCTCACAGTTTGTGAGTTCGAGCCCCACATCAGGCTCTCCACTGACAGTGCAGAGCCTGCTTTGGATCCTGTCTTCCTCTCTCTGTCCCCCCCAAAAAAATAAACATTTAAAAAAAAGAAAAAATACCAGTATTGCGCCCTATTATGTTAAATCAAGAACAATTTATTCTGAAACATGTAAATGTATATATTAAGTAAATTTCATTAATGTAAGATGCAAAAGAGCCCATAATAATTCTTACTGAAGTCATCTGAGTCAAGCTTACAGCTTCCTCAGGCCATTTGAGGTTCTGATCTGTACCGCTACATTACTATATCCCTAACAATAGCACTTACCAGACTAATCTGAAATATATTTGTCTCTGTCTTCAATAAAAACTTTCTAGGACTTTAACGGTTGTCATCTCTTTACTATGAGGTACAGCACAGTGCTCAGTATATTAAGTGCTCAATAAGTTTTTGATGAAAGATTGAGAAAAACAAATTTTGAGAAATTATTTTGAAAGTAACAGCAGTAGAACATGCAAATCAAGTCCCTGGAGAGCTGTATCTTTCCCCTATAATACAATGATTAACTCATATTCTGTAACAATTCTTTACCAACTAACACAAAAAATTCTATCTTAGGGGTGCCTAGGTGGCTCACTAGGTTAAAGGTCTGACTTTGGCTCAGTTCATAATCTTAGGGTTCATTGGTTCAAAACCTGAATCAGGCTCTATGCTGACAGCTCAGAGCCTGGAACCTGCTTTGGTTAAGAATGAACCAATGAATAAATGAATAAACATTTGAATGAATAAAACATTTTTAAAAATTCTATCTTAAATAAAAACTACCCAAAATACGAAACACAATCCTAATAAAAAATTTTAACCATATCCTCTGGATTTATTCATGGTTTTTTTTTTTAATAAAATAATCTCTATACCCAACGTGGGGCTCAAACCCACAACCCTGATATCAAGAGTCACACGCTCCACTGACTAAGCCAGCCAGGTGTCTCTGGATTTATTCATGTTTGATCCAAAGCAAAGAGAAGCATTTTCAGATAATCAACAGTCAACAGGAATCTTTCATAGTTTTAGTACTATACAAAGCACATGGAGTTCTTATCCAAAAATAAAGCTTATAAATTGATAAAACATAATAGTTAAAAAAAAGAACAACATAATAGTTACTCATCAGCACTACACCCTATTCTAAATTTTAGATTAAGAATAATATTCAAGCCTGGGTGGCTCAGTCATTTGGGTGCCTGGCTTTGGCTCAGGTCATGATCTCGTGGTTGGTTCATGGGTGTGAGCCCCGCATTGGACTCTCTGCTACACAGGACCTGCTTTTAAACCTCTGTCTTCCTCTCTGACCCTCCCCAGCTCACACTCTCTCTCTCCCTCTCTCAAAATTAAATAAACATTTTTTTAAAAAAGTTAAGAATATTCAAGACAGAAATGAGACACATACATGTAAGGCACTTAATTCTACATGCAAGATATTCAAATGAAGCTTAAGAACCTATCAGAGATCACTATGAGCTAGACTCGTGAATCTTTAATATGAAAAGAAAGTATTTTAATTTCTATCACTTTAGAAGGAAGTCGGTGAGAAATTTAACCAGTCTAAACCTCAGAGACTGAGGAAAAGCCTCTAAGGTAATTCATTTCTTTTTTTTTTTTCAACATTTTTTTTTTTTTTTTAATTTATTTTTGGGACAGAGAGAGACAGAGCATGAACGGGGGAGGGGCAGAGGGAGACACAGAATCGGAAACAGGCTCCAGGCTCCGAGCCATCAGCCCAGAGCCTGATGCGGGGCTCGAACTCACGGACCGCGAGATCGTGACCTGGCTGAAGTCGGACGCTTAACCGACTGCGCCACCCAGGCGCCCCTAAGGTAATTCATTTCTTGTAATCATCAGTCTACTATTCTTTCAGTTGATTACAAGGATTTATTTTCTGTGCAGAAAAGTATACTGTAAACTATCAACTATTAACCAAACCCAAGTTCTCAGATTAAGAAACAACACACCAGAATTCAAATGGTTAATTAAATTACCCTTATATTACGCTCATTCTCTTCTGAAAAAAGACAAAGAGTGAAGATAATGAACAAGCAATTATACCAGAATTCTACCAACTACTCTCCACTACTGAATCCAGGAAAAACGTAGAACCTCTATCTTTATGCTAGTACAACCCAGAATGGAAGTTAAAGAACAAATGAAAATGCTATCAAAATAAGTTGACCCTTGAATGAACGTGAGTCTGAACAGCATGGGTCCATTTACACACATATTATTTTCAATAAACAGTACAGTAAATGCATTATCTCCTCCTCATGATTTTCTTTCTTTTTTTTTTTTTAGGGGACCTCATGATTTTCTTAATAACACTTTCTTTTCATCTAGCTTGCTTTATTGTAAGAATACAGTATATAATACATAATAACATACAAAATATGTGTTAACTGACTCTATGTTATCAGTAAGGCTTCCAGTCAATAGTAGGCTATTAACCGTTAATGGGGGGGGGGGGCGGGGGGGGCGGTGAGGGAGAGTCAAAAGTTACATGCAAATTTTCAACTGTGCAGAGGACAATGCCCCTAATCCCCACATTCCTCAAAGGTCAACTGTACATTTAATATTTTATGACCTCAAAGATAATCAACAATTCAAGTAACAATAAACTGCTTTTAGTACAAGTCCTAGAAATGCCAAATTGCTTTTAGATACCCAAGCACCATATTATTTATTATTTACCCCTTAACTTCTACTTATGTGATCTCCTCTGCCCTTTCCCTCTTTCACTCCCAGTTTAATCCTACTTGTCCTTTTATTCTAAGCTCAGGCATTATCTCCTCCAGAAAACTGTTCTGATTTCCCTAACTAAAAGAAAGACAGAAAGAGGAAAGAAGGAATTGGTGAATGAAGTGCAGAAAGAAAGGACAGTATCCCAAACCAGAAATTACAATGGTAAAAATATTATGCTAAGCAATATCAGGATTGAAGAGATTCATTTCACTATAAATGACATCAAAATAACTGGAAAAAAAAAATCTTCAAAGTAAAATCGACCAGCAAAGAGATCCTAGGACAACCACTTCCATTGTATTTAACTTGAAAACACTCAGCAGTAACAATGCAATGGCAGAACTATAAGCAACCAAAAAGATAGTGTTCATTCCAGCAGCATTTCAAGTATCAAACTCACTTCTTTCTTCATTCTTTACAACCCAACAGTTTCAAACACCTGAAACAAAGGTAAATGAAATCCCCAATCTTGGTCACAGAAATACTGGTATATGAATCAAAAAGAAAGAAGAGTAAAGAACAAAGAGCTAAGTGATGGCAATCAGCTATGAAAGTGATATAATCTTGGCAATGCTGCTTTGGAGAGTAGGTTTTGCTGAATGAATACACACAGAAGGCAAGAAACTTGGCCATCTGAAGGGAGTCCCTGCTGACATTCAGCTGCACACAACGTAAAGCTGACAGGGTCTAATGTCTGTGTCCCACAGAGCTATGTCAACAATGAAGTCACTGTGTACCCACAGCTTATCAGAAACTATAGAATTTCGCTCTCCTTCCCCCACCTTTTCCTCCAGAGGAAGAGAAGCAAGGAAGACTGATATTGAAGGTACAGAAAGATCATAACCTTACAGTCTTAGAGAAAAGCATTCATTTAAACAGTACTACTGTTTAAGATGCTTTGACATACACGATCACCAAAAAATTTCAAAATGAGATGAAGCCAAACAAAATTACTTGTAAAATTAATTCTGTCTGGAGAAAATTACGTAAAACATATACAGAGAACATCAGTAAACCAGACCAAACCAACCAAAATTATTCATATCTTATTTCAATACTTATATTTTTATTAAACATGCTTTCCTATAAAAATCAAATCTAGCTATGAAGCAAATCAGAATGAAACTGAATACAGGCAACTGAGAGACTGCCATAGTCCACTACTGTAATTTGTTCTAGAAATACTAAGAACAAGTGTAGTAAGATGAGAAGACAATAAAGAGTAGAAGAATTAGAAAAGAAGAAACAGTCATTATACAAAGATTATATGATGAAAATTCAGAAGAAATTACAGACGAGACATCTATATCATTAAGAGTTCAGCAACCTGGTAAATGTCAGATCAACATGTAAAATTTAACTGCATTTCTCTACACAAATGTTTTAGAAGTGTAATTAACAAGAGACAGAAAGAGAAGCTTGATAAGAACAAAAAGGCACCTGGGGATAAAAACATGAACAACAACAACAACAACAAAAATATGACGCTTTTATAGATAAAATCTTGAATCTTCCTTGAAAGTAACTGAGATATAAATATAAATATTTATTGTACACAATCCTTTAATAATTTCCATGGCAATCATCAAACAGGGTATGTCTAAGACCCTTGCACATACTTCTGTAAAAATGTTAAGCAGATAAAAGAAATCTTTAGTAATTAATCAAAATTTTTTGAAAAATTAATAAACAGAAAAGAAATGAATTTAGGTAGTAAAGAGATAGTATTAAAGACTGCTTCATGATTCAGTGGCACTGTTAAGAGCAAATAAGAACACCAGATGGAATCTTCATGGGGTATTTAAAGGGAAAATAAATTTGCTTTCCTGACTCTCACCAATTCTATCATATAAGCCCCAATAAATATATTTGTGACCATTATTTTCAAACAACTATTTAACTCCTGCACCCATATTTGCAAGGAGTTTACTTACCACATCATATTTGCACTTGAAGTGATCTGCACCATCACTTCATCTCCCTGCATACTTTTAAATAAAAGATATTGAGATATCTATGTTAGAAAGCACACTTGGTATAATTAAAAACTGACAGGGGCTCCTGAGTGGCTCAGTCAGTTAAGCATCCAACTTCGGCTCAGATCATGATCTTGCTGTTCATGAGTTCGAGCCCCATGTCAGGCTCTGTGCTGCCGGCTCAGAGCCTGGAGCCTGCTTCTGTGTCTCCCTCTCTCTCTGTCCCTCCCCTGCTCATGCTCTGTCTCTCTGTCTCAAAAATAAACAAGCATTAAAAATAAATAAATAAACAGACAAACTGACACACTGGACTTAATCAAAATAGAATTTTATCAAAATTTTTCTCCAAGTGATCATTATAAAAATAAATTGATAGGCCACATACTGGGGAAAATAGTAACTGTCAAAGGACTTGTGTCCTGAATATATAAACAACTCCTGAAACTCACAAATAAAAATAAACAACTTAAAATTTTTAAAATGAGTGAAAGATACTTTGGAAATCTACAACTAGCCAATGTGGAAATGAAAAACTAATATCACTAGTAATTAGTAAAATGAAAATTAAAACAGAATGAGACACCACCACACACCCACTGGAATAACTAAAATTTAAACAACACCAAATGTTAGCAAAGATGTGAAACAACCAGAATGTGAAATTACATCAATGCTCTGGAAATTAGTCTGCCAGTTCCTCATAAAATTAAACATACATCTATCCTATGACCCAGCAACTATACTCCTAGATATCTCCTCAAGAGAAATAAAAACATGGCTACAAGCACATGTGTATAAAAATGTTGACAACAGCTTTATTCAGAATAGCCAAACACTAGAGAATGGATAAACTGATTATGCAACATCCATATAAAGAAAACTACTCAATGTTAAAAAGAATAACTATCGATACATTAAACATGGATAATGTAAAAACAACACACTGAAAAGAAGCCAAACACAACAGAGTACACACTAGATAATCCCATTTATACGAAGTTCTACAACAGGCAAGACTAATCTAAGGTGAAAGAAATTAGAACACTATTTGTTGGAGGGCAGGATACTAACCAGGAAAGGGTGCAACGAACTTTATGGATGATGACAATGTTGTGTCTTTATAAGGTATTGGCATTTGTCAAAATTCATAGAATTATGATGCTGGAGTATTTCCTGTATGTACACTACACTCAAAAAAAAACATTAAAAACGAAAAAGATACAGGTTTGAAAAGGAAAAAATAAATATTCAAGATAATTTAACAACTAGTAATGACTTCATTTAAAAGGACAGTAATTTAGGAAATTTAAGAACTTTTCCAGTTCTAAACATGCTTTGTAGGATGCTCTATCACCTAATTCAGTGGTAGCCATACATTCTTAAAAAGGTAAAAGAGAAAAAGACAGAAACTTAGGGTTATAAAGATTCATTCAAACATGCAACAAAGTACGGAAATCACCTCAACAATTTGCCTTATTTTCTTCAGATCTCTCTCTCTCTCTCTCTCTCTCTCTCTCTCTCTCTCTCTCTCTCACACACACACACACACACACACACACACACACACACACAATTACTTGTTTATAATTCACATAAATGATGTCATCTGTACATGCTTCTCTTTGCAACTTTGTTTTGTTACTCAACTTAATGTGACTGAGAACGGAAAACTGGAGCAACCACTATGGAAAACAGTATGAAGTTCCACAAAAAAATAAAACTAGAACTACCATATGATCCAACAAGCCCTCAATTGCTGAGACTATGAACCATTTCTTTATTCTCATTTAATGTGAATACTCCCAAGTTTCACCACAGATACATTATTAGTATGTTGGATTACTTAGTGCTGCCCAACACAAATGTAATATGTACTGGATTACCCCTCAAAACCTGGAATCTAAATTTCAAAATACATCTGACCTTAGTATTTTGGAGGAAGGGATTTTGTACCTATATTCCATATGATGAGTAAATACCAATTTGTCCACTGGCCTACTGAGGAAGAGTTAGGTATTTTTCCACCTTCTCACTATTATACTAAATGCATGTATATCTATCTCCTTGTACACATATGATGCAACTGCTAGGTAGCAGAGTGTGTTCTTTAACTTTACCAGTCATTTAGCTTTTTTAATTTAATATACAACAAGCTGAATACAGATGATGAAAGGGTACAAATATCAAGCCTAGAATTTTCATACCTATAGAGTCATTAATCATACAACACTTTCCATTACTCATATAACCACTTTCCTAGGAAGAAACTTTGGGTAGAAATGGAAGGAGTTGCTATTTGAAAAAAACAAAACAAAAAAAAAGCAAAAAGCCAAATGATTATGTATTCAATTCCACCCATAAGGAAAAAACAGAGTATTCTCAAAGTTTTTCATTATGAAGCTGGAGAATGGAAGGCAGAGCAGAATGCCTTCATTCTGAGGCACGAGAATTCTTTAAAAATACACATACATTCTACCCATAGAACCTTCTGTCTCTGAAAGAAAAAAATGAGGGGCGCCTGGGTGGCGCAGTCGGTTAAGCGTCCGACTTCAGCCAGGTCACGATCTCGCGGTCCATGAGTTCGAGCCCCGCGTCAGGCTCTGGGCTGATGGCTCAGAGCCTGGAGCCTGTTCCGATTCTGTGTCTCCCTCTGCCCCTCCCCCGTTCATGCTCTGTCTCTCTCTGTGCCAAAAATAAATTAAAAAAAAAGAAAAAAATGAGAAAAGAAAAAGAGATTGGGAAGAATTCTAATTTCTCTCTTCCTCTCACCCTTCATCTGAAAATGACATCTTTCTCTGAGAATCCCCACAACAGGAAACTACTTTAATCTTAATACTAAAATTTTGATCTCAAAGATTCCTATAAAGTCATCTTTGACATGAGGACCCTGAAAACTTGAAAGCAACAATAATCAACAGTTTCAACAGTTTCCCTTCTATCCTATTCATATTTATTGCAAAAATAAACAAACACACAAGGTTTTAGTATCAAGTATTTGAAAATGTCGAGATACCTATTGATTACTAATATTTAAAGCATTTTTAAACAATATATGAACTGGAATACATGCCTATATCATTTTTTTTAACTTTTTTATGATTTATTTATTTTTGAGAGACCGAGACAGAGCATGAGTGGGGGAAGGGCAGAGAGAGAGGCAGACACAGAATCCAAAGCAAGCTCCAGGCTGTGAGCTGTAAGCACAGAGCCCGATGTAGGGCTTGAATCCAAGAACCGAACCATGAGATCACGACCTGAGCCGAAGTCGGATGCTTAACCACCTGAGCCACCAATGTGCCCCTATATAATTGTTTTTCTTGACAGATTTTCATAACAAATTCTTTGATCCACATATTACAGGGAAAATTCGCATGTTAAATAAACCTACTTGTTTAAACTAAGATATCTAAACAAAAAAAAAAGGAAATAATTTTTAACATAGTGTTATATTAGTTTAAGGTGTAAAAATATAGTGATTCAACAATTCTATACATTACTCAGTGTTCCACATTATAAGTGTACTCTTAATTCCTATCACCAACTGCACCTATCCCCCCACCACCTCCCATCTGGTAATCATCAGTTTGTTCTCTATAGTTTAAAGTCTGTTTCTTGGTTTGATTCTATCTTATTTTTTTTCCTTGCTCATGTGTTTTGTTTCTTAAATTCCACATGAGTGAAATCATAGGGTATTTGTCTTTCTCTGACTGACTTATTTCATTTAACATTATAGTCTCTAGCTCAATCCATGTCATTGCAAATGGCAAGATTTCATTGTTTTTTATGGCTGAATAACATTCTGTTACATAATATATACCACATCTTTTTTATCCATTCATCTACTGATGGACACTTGGGCTGCTTCCATACTTTAGCTATAGTAAATGATGCTGCAGGGCTGTGTATATCCTATCAAGTTAGTGTGTTTGTATTCTTTGGGTAAATACCCAGTAGTGTGATTAGCAGATCATAGAGGACTTCTACTTTTAATTTTTTGAGAATCCTCCAAACTATTTTCCACAGTGGCTGTACCCGTTTGTATTCCCACCAACAGTGCACGAGGGCTCCTTTTTCCCCACGTCCTCATCAACACTGTTTCTTGTTTTTGATTTAGTCTTTCTGACAGATGTGAGGTATGATTGGCATTCCCCTGATGAGTGATGTTGAGCATCTTTTCATGTGTAATGACCATCTGTATACCTTCTTTGGAGAAACGTCTTCGTTGATTTTCTGTTTGGATGATCTGTCCACTGATTTAAGTGGGGTGTTAGAAGTCACCTACTAGTTGTGTAGGAAGTTCCTTCATGTTTGTTATTAACTGTTTTATGTATTTGGGTGCTCCCATATTGGTTGCATAAATATTTACCATTGTTATATCTTTTTGTCCCCTTTATTACTATATACTGTCCTTCTTCATCTCCTGTTACAGACTCCTTTCAAGTCTATTCTGTGGGAATGCAAACTGGTGCAGCCACTCTGGTAAACAGTATGGAGGTACCTCAAAAAATTAAAAATAGAACTACCCTACAACCCAGCAATTGCACTACTAGGTATTTATCCAAGGGATACAGGTATGCTATTTCAAAGGGACACATGCACACCAATGTTTATAGCAGCACTATCAACAATAGCCAAAGTATGGAAAGAGCTCAAATGTCCATCCATGGATAAATGAATAAAGAAGATGTAGTGTATATATACATATACAATGGAGTATTAAACTCCATTCAAAAGAATAGAGAATCTTGCCATTTGCAACTACGTGGATGGAACTAGAGGGTATTATGCTAAGGGAAATCAGTCAGAGAAAGACAAATACCATATGACTTAACTCATATTAGGACTTTAAGATACAAACAGATGAATATTAGGGAAGGGAAGCAAAAATAATAGGAAAACAGGGAGAGGGACAAAATAAGAGACTCTTAAATATGGAGAACAAACAGAGGGTTACTGGGGAGGGGTTGTGGGAGGGGGGATGGGCTAAATATGTAAGGGGCCTTAAGGAATGTATTCCTGAAATCATTGTTGCACTGTATGCTAACAAACTTGGATGTAAATTTAAAAAAAAAAAAAAAAAAGTAAAGTAAAGTAAATAAAGTCTATTCTGGGGGCACCTGGGTGCTCAGTCAGTTGAGTTGTCTGACTTCAGCTCAGGTCATGATTTCATGGCTAGTGACACACTCTGTCTCTCTCTCTCAAAAATAAATAAAACATTTAAAATAAATAAATAAATAAATAAATAAATAAATAAATAAATAAATAAATAAATAAATAAAGTTTACTTTGTCCAATGTAAGTATTGCTATCCCTGCTTTCTTTGGACATCTATTTGCATGATAAATGATTCTCCAACCTTTCACTTTCAATCTACAGGTGACTTTAGGTCTGAAAGGAGTCTCTTGTAAACAGCATATGATGAGCCTTTTTCTTGTATCCACTCTGTCACCCTTTTGTCCATTTACATCCAAAGTAATTGCTGATAGATATATATTTATTGCCACTTTTGTTACTTTTATAGTTTTTCTCTGATCCTTTCTTGCTCTTTTTCATGGTTTGCTGGCTTTCTTTACTGATATATTTGAATTCCTTTCTCTTTATTCTTTGCATCTCTTTTACTGGATTTCAATCTATGGCTACCAATACATTTGTATATAACACTTTCTGCAGGTAGCAGTCTATATTAACTTGATGGTCACTTAAGTTTGAACCCATTCTTTACTCCTGTCCCACACCATATTTTAAGTATATGGTGTCATATTTTACATCCTTTTGTGAATCCCTTGACTGATTTTTACAGATATACTTATTTTTACTGTTTTTGTGTTTCCTACTTTTCATATTCTCACTTACGGTCTTTCCTTTCCACTCAAAGCGTCCCCTTTATGAATTCTTGTAGCCTGGTTCAGTGGTCATGAACTCCTTTAATTTTTGTCTGAGAAACTCTTTGTTTCTCCTCCTATTCTGAATGACAGCCTTGTTAGGTACAGTATTCTTGACTGTAGATTTTTCTCTCTCAGCACTCTGAACAGATCATGCCACTCCCTTCTGGCCTGCAAAATTTCTACTGAAAAAATCCACAAATGACCTTATGGGGGTTGCCTTGTTTGTAACAGTCTTTTGCTGCTTTAAAAAAATTTTTATCGTGGCGCCTGGATGGCTTCAGTTGGTTGAGCATCCGACTTCGGCTCAGGTCATGATCTTGCAGTCTATGAGTTCAAGACCCGCGTCGGGCTCTGTGCTGACAGCTCAGAGCCTGGAGCCTGCTTCGGATTCTGTGTCTCCCTCTCTCTCTGCCCCTTCCCTGCTCATGCTCTGTCTCTCTCTCTCTCTCTCTGTCAAAAATAAATAATCATTAAAAAAATGTTTTTCAATAAATCTTTTATCACTACTTTTTGCCATTTAAATTACTATGTGTCTTGGTGTGGACCTCTTTGGGCTGATTTTGTTGGGGGATTTCTGTGTCTCCTGGATCTGGATATCTGTTTCCTTCCCCAGATTCAGAAAGTTTTCAGCTATTATTTCTTCAAATAAATTTTCTGCCCCTTGCTCTCTCTTCTCCTCCCAAGATCCATATTATGGAATCACTCAGTTCTCTAAGTCTGTGTTCATTTTGCATTTTTCCCTCTCATTTGCTCAGCTTCATTACTTCCCATTACTCTTTCAGGTCATTAATTTGTTCCCCTGCTTCCTCTAGCCGGCTATCTATTCCATCAAGTGTATTTTTAATTTCAATTATTGAGTTCTTCATCTCTGATTGGTTCTTTTTTTATCTGTGTTACAGGTTTCACTGATATCCTTCACTCTTTTCTCAAGTCCAGTAAGTATCTCTATAATCATTACTTTCTCTATCAGTTATATTACTTATCTCCATTTCGCTTAGGTCTCTTGCTGTGATTTTTGTCCTGTTCTTTCATTTGGGACATATTCCTCTGTCTCATTTTGCTTAACTTTCTGCGTCCATTTCCGTGTGGTAGGAAAGTCAGCTAAGTCTCTTGCTCTTGAAAGGAGTGGGCGGGCATACACTCTCTTCCACAGGGATAAGCAGCTGCTGGTAAGATCAGACCAGCCAGGGCTGCTCCACAAAGTGCATGCATGGGCAGCAGGTACAGCTTTAACAAAGTGTGGTCATCCTCTGCAGGATGTCAGGAGACGTAGTGTTGGCAAGATTTCCGCAGGTCTTCTCTAGGTGTGGACACACAGTACTGACTGGGATTGACACAGGCCAGGTTGGAGGGGGTGGTGCATAGTATAAGCAAGTTAGGTAGTGAATGCCAGCACAGCTCTAGTTTGATTATGCTGGGGGGGCAGGGGAGGGAGCCAGTGCCAGTCAGTTCCTTTCTTCCTAGAGAAGTCCCTCAGCAAACTGAGTTTAGTAAACAACTCTCCCTCCCATAGGCCCCAGACATTTTTCAAACTGCTGATTCTAAGCAGCATCTCCAATGGCTACTTGTGGTGCTGTCTCTTTAAGAGTGGGGCCTCTGCTTCCTATTGCCCTCCAGGGTCTCCTGGAGGTGAGTCTGCTGATTTTCTAAAGTTCCAGGCTTTCCCATTGGTTGTAAGAACTCAGAAAATTTGGTCCCTCTGATTTTCAAGGCCAAGTGCTTTGGGGATTCACCTTCCCCAGGCAGGTTCCCCAGTGTGCTAGTCTATTTCTCATCCCTCTTCACACCCACGGCTCCCTCCCTCCAGAAGTCAGACCCACTGAGTCCTCAGCCTTCCTACCCTCTTTGATGTGGCCTCTTCTCTATATTTAGTTGTGGAGTTTATTCAGCCAGTCTTCAGTTTGTTTTCTGGTTTATTTGCACTAATGTATTACCCAGTTGTATGTACGGGAAAAGGTGAGTTTCAGGTCCTCCTATTCTGCTATCTTCCCCAGAAGTCAAAAACGAGAAAATTTAAATGAGACGTTTGCAAAGGAATATTTAATGACTTTAGCGAACCTAAAATATTTCATATTTATTTCTAATATAGACTTAAGCAAAAGAAAATTTTAATTCCAACCTATAGAGCAGTGCCACAAAAACATGAAGCCCCCAGCAACTCAAGACCAGTACTTTATCATAGGAAGAAAAACTAACCCCTAACCTATTTCAATACCAGAAGAATAACACAGATCCTGAGAACAACTCTGGCCACCCTAGGACTCCTCACTATCAATAACAAGAGTTGTAATTAACATGAATGAATCTACATCAGACAGTTTTGCCTATAAAGATAAGGAGGCGGTACCATGGAAAAAGAAACTTAACTAAACAATGAAAACTATAAGAAAAAATACTAAAGTATAATCCCGCACGGATGGAAGAAATATTTTTAGTAGCTACTATGTATCCGGCATTATGTTCCTTGCTAGAGACACAATGGTAAGTAGGAATAATAAACATGATCTGTGTCCACATAAAGATAGGTAAGATGGTCATTAATCAAAACACATACACACATGCATGAACATACATATACACAATTATAAATGCAAACAGGGAGAAAAGCCACAAATTCAAGGAAGTAAGAAAATATATAACAAAGAGACCTTACCCACCTTGGGAGGGTCTCAAAAAGTTCACCAAAAAAATGTGATTTGAGGACTAAATGAGATTTGAACAAGTTAACTTATGTTCATTAACTATTTAAAGAAATGACACTTATTCTCTGAAGAGAGGACAACTTATGTGAAGACCCTACAGAAGGATGAGACAGGACACATTTGAGGAACTAAGGAGACTGAAGCACCAAGAACTTTAAAGGAAGTGTGGCAAGAGTTTTAATAGACTTTAAGGGCAACAGGAAGTCACTAAAAAGTTCTGAGCAGAGTACTATCATCATCATCATCATCACTAATATTTACCAAGTGCTTACCACATACCAAGCACATATTATGCCATTAAATTACAATAGCTACGTGAGGTAAGAATTATTATAACCGTTTTACAGGTGAGGAAACTAAGGTTTGGAGAGACTAAGAGGTAAGGAGAGACTAAGGTTTAGAGAGACTCACATAACTAGTGAGTGTGAAGCCAGGACTCAAACATCACTAAAAGTTAAAACTGGCTGCAATATGGCTGCACATTATGGGGAAGGAGAAAGACTGGAGAAAATTGGGAGACTGTTGCAATAATCTAGCTAACGATGATGACCAAACTATGATGGTAGTGGCAGTGGGGGTGGAAAAACAGATGGCTTAGAGAAATATTTAAGAAGGAAAACAAATCACCAGAATTTGAATGTCCACGTGAAGAGAATCAAGGAAGCCTCTAAAGTTCATGACTTAAACACCCTGGACAAGTGGTAGTACCATAAATAAAAATGGGAAAAAATAGGGAAGGACAAGAATTGAGGAAAAATCATGAGCTGAATTTAAGGAGCCTTTGAGATACTGAGAAAAGGTTTCAAGAGACCAACTGAATATGTGGGTCTGAAGAATGGAGGAATGACATGAGGGGAGGGGGAAGGGGGGGGAAGGGGGGGAAGGGGGGGAAGGGGAGGAAGGGGAGGGAAGGGAAGGGAAGAAAGGAAAGAGGGGCACCTGGGTGGCTCAGTCAGTTAAGCATCCAACTCTTGATTTCAGCTCAGATCATGATCTCCCAGTTCATGAGTTCAAGTCCCACATCGCCTGGGATTCTCTCTCTCCCTCTCTGCCCATGTGCTCATGCACTCTTTCTTGCTCTCTCAAAATAAATAAACTTTAAGAAGAAAAGAAAAAAAATAAACAGGATAACATGGCAGGTTAGGAGCAGGTGGTCCTACTTTAGATAGAGTGGACAGGAAAGGTCCCTTTGGAGAAGTAACATTTAAGCTGAGACCTGAGGCAGCTAGCATGTAAAAAGAGTGGGGTAAAAATATCTGGCAGCACATAAGAATAAAAAGTTGAGAACGCAAATATTTACATAAAGGAAAATTTTTTCAATGCCAAACGAGCATTAGTACAATGTAGTACTAGAAAAAGAATATCGACACGCTAATGGAAAAGATCTTACAATAATTAAGCACTTAATAAAGAAAAAGGAAATGCCACAACCAAAATCATTTAACAATTATTAGGAAATTATTAGGAATTATTATTAGGAAAATATCAAAATAAGTATGCTATCCTCACACAAAATTATAAAATAAATTTCAGGAAGATTAAGGAAATAAGTGTAAATTCAGATTAGAAAATAAAAAGAAAATATTGGGGCACCTGGGTGGCTCAGTCAGTTAAACTTCCAACTCCTGACTTCAACTCAGGTCATGATTTCAGCTCAGGTCATGATCCCAGGGTTATGGCTTAAGATTCTCTCTCTTGCTCCCTCTGCCCCTCTCCCCTGCTCATGCTCTTCCTTTCTCTAAAAAATTAAAAAAAAAAAAATTTTTTTTTTTAATTTGGCCTATATGTAAAATCTGCTTCCTGGGAAAATCCCCTCCCCACCTAGTGTCATCAAGTTTCTAACCAAGTTCAAAATTCACAGTAGTGTTAAACTTAGCAAATAACCTGAAATCAATACATAAAAGCTCCATTAGACAATATAAATGTAATCTCTAGACTCAAGTGAAATTCTCATCTAAGCAATACACAGAGAGTTTACAGACAGACAGAAATAAAGAAACTGTAAAATCATCTTATGCTCCAACAAAGCACTAGTAAGAGTTTATGTCTATCATTCAGAAACTCTGAAGTCACTGCTTGACATTTGGAACAAGACTATAATAAGATCTTTGAAACTGAAATGTCAAGCTAACACAACCAGCTATGGCAATTACTCTAAAAAGCAGGGGCTAAAATGGAATACAGTCAGAGCAGCAAACTCCAAAGGACACACATACAGTCTGTTTTGCTATAAACTATGTTTTTATATTATGTATTAGCTCATACATAATTATGATAAATAGAGAACTATCATCACATCAAAGCTGTGTTGATTCATAAGCAATTTTTCCTAGGCAAAGAAACAACAAAGGGCAGAAGCAGAATTACAGCCTTCAGCAGAAAGGAAAATGCCCTCAGCTTGGCTGTTGCATAAACAGGAATCCTTTCTGCTCTATTTTAGGAAAATTAAAAATGAGCACCTGCAGCCAGGGCACTCCCTTCCAACAGGAGCACACCCCTAAGCACTCCTGGCTCTCTGCTCAAGGCAGGCTGCACTTCCTCTTGTGCTCAGAAATCCACTTCCATCTGCATTGTCTCAGCACTGCAAGCAAGCTTGTCCACTCAATTATTTTTATGAGTTTTCAATAGCTGCTGGAACAGACTCCAGCCAAAATGACCTGCCACCCTGGAGCTATCCAAGTTATCTCCTGAGGTACCATTTATTATTTCTGTTAATTGTTGTGGTTACAAAGTTGCATATATTTTGAGTAGTCTCCCCCAAACCCTAACCTTCCTATAGTGAAATTTTACAGAACCTGATGGTGTCCATGTGATAGAAGAAACACAATACTAGTGATTTTCAAGCTGACTTGTTACAAAATGAGTTGTAAAATCAATTTAGTGGTTGACAACCAACATTATTTTCTCAGGAAAAAAAAATAACATTTAAAATATCTAAGTACAATTCCCATAGATAGCAAATGTTTTAACATGAAACTTGTATTTTTATTTAGGCATTTATAGGAAATATGACATATCTCTACAAATTATGACCAAAAAAGCATTTAGTTTATGTCAAATTAAAATACATATCGCTAAAATGATTCAAAATTTTAGAATCACTATGGCTTAAAAAGAAATATTAACGTTAATGCCTAAATGTTACTAAAATTTTCCATAAAAATGACCACCAGGGGGCACCTGGCTGGCTCAGTTGGTAAAGCATTCAACTCTTGATCTCAGTGTCATGAGTTCAAGTGCCACATTGGGCATAAACCTTACTTAAAAAAAATTTTTTTTTTTTTTCATGAAAAAAATGACCACCAGTTTTTAAATTCAAAGTGCTACTGAAGGAGGCAAACTTTCATTCATACACTGTTTTCAATGGAACAGTCATGCCTAAAACATCAGTATCTGACAAACACAAAAAAGTATATTTAAAATCAAGATTTAGAACTAGGTACAAACAAACAGGGACACCTGGGTGGCTCAGTCGGTTGAGCGTCAAGCTCTTGATTTTGGCTCAGGTCATGATCTCATAGTTCCTGGGTTTGAGCACCACATCAGGTGCAGAGCCTGCCTAGGATTCTCTCTCTCCCTCTCTCTCTCTGTTCCTTCCCCACTCACTCACTCTCTCAAAATAAATAAATAACATTTTTAAAAAATAAACAAGGCAACAAAAAAAGAAAAGAAATGGACTACCGAAAAGGAAATCCCTTTCCAAGTTTAAAAAAAAAAAGTAATTTACTATTTATTTTAAACATGCCATAGAACACAGATTTTTACTAAATTCTTAACTATAATTTTCATAGTTTCTCTTAAATAAAGAAAACCGAACTTCAAATACAAACTTCTATGGAAAAAAGAAAACAGCTTTTCAACTGCAATATTGAAAGTTAGAAGATAAAACACAATTCAAAGAACTGCAAGTTCATAATCAGCATAATCAGCAATTTCCAAAGTATCAAATTCATACAACAAATCTAAACTTATGACTTAAGATGCTCTAAACATAATCAGAGCAAGGTTAAGTAACAAGAGTGCTCCCTACTGGCCAGTCTTTGATTAGATTTCAAAAGTTCACTCTATTTGATTGATAAACTAGGTTTAAAGTGAGTCAATGTCAGTATTTTAAACTGTAAAGATTTTTTTTAATCCACTAATAGAGTTGTTTTCTTGTCCCTAACATTAGAACCAATGTATGTGAAGCCTTCAGCCCATACTAAATAAATCATCATCATCTTCATAGTGAACATCTGTTGTATTAATGGCTGTTCATAAGCTTTTTAAAAAATAATTGAGAGGTGAAATTCACATAACATAAAATCAACCATTTAAACTGAACAATTCAGTGGCATTTAGTATATGCACAATGTTGTGCGACCACCACCTCTAATCTAGTTCCAAAATACTTCCATTCCTCCAAAGTAAAACTCCTTACTCATTAAGCAGGTTCCGTCCACTACACCCTCCCCACAGCCCAACAATCACCAACTGGTGTTCTAGCTCTGCAGATTTGTCTATTATAGATATTTCATAGAAACAGAATCAAACAGTATGTGACCTTTTTTATCTGCCTTCTTTCACTTAATATAATGGTTTGGAGGTACTCCCACACAATAAGTTATCAGAAGTTCATTCCTTTTTACATCTGAGTAACATTCTGTTGTGTATATATACACCACAATTTGTTTATTCATTCATCCACTGATGGATATGTGGACTGTTTCCAACTTGGCTTATTGTGAATTATGCTGCTATAAACAGGTATATATACGTAACTTGTTAGAATGTCAGTTCTTTTTTTTTTTTTTTTTTTTTTTTTTTTTTGGTGCGTATACCTAGGAGTGAAACTGCACTGTCATATGGTAATTCTATATTTAACTTTTTCAGGAACTGCCAAATTGATTTCCACAGCAGATGAACCATTGTACCTTCCCACCAGCAATGTAAAAGTGTTCCAATTTCTCTACATCCTTACTTGTTATCCTTTTTTTTTTCATTATTATGCATTATTATAGCCATCCTAGTGGACCATTTTTATTTGCATTTTCCTAATGGCTAATAATGTTGAACATATTTCCATGTGCTTGTTCTCATAATCTTTCAAGTAGCCTTTGTACATGAGTCCTGCTTCCCCAAGGTAAGAGTAAAAACTCAAATTCCCACACTCCCCTGTAGCTAGAACCAGGCATGTGACCTGGACCCTGCCACTCAGATGTATGCATATAAGACTGACATGGAATTGAGTAACAAAAAGAAAGAGGCTCTATTTCCATTTTTACTGGTGCAGATGGTGACAGAGGAATCCAAGTGGGGGAGATGCAAATAGCAGCAGTTTCCCAGTGATTACAAGGTCAATTCTTGGCCATTAAGTGGCATCAAAACATCAGCTGAAGAATCTCCCCTAGGATCCGGTGAAGCAATGGCAGCTTTTCTTTATGGCCCCAGTATACAGAACATGGTAGAAGCTAAGTCTCACAAGCCTGCCAGCAATTCTGTAAACTACTCAAATATCCACTTGATAAACTCCTTTTCTATTATATCATTATCCTGGAAGAAACATTAGATTTATCCTACCTAACCCCAAACTGAAAACCTACAATAAATGTCAAGTAGTTACAGGGGCAAGTACATCTAGCTCAATCTAAGAAAATTTCCTAATATTTAGAGGTCTATCAAAAAAAATTTTAAGTTGTATTCAACCTTAAAATAGAGTAAACCAGTCACTGCAAATTTAATGTTGGTATTGCACCTGCCAGGCACACTCTGAAAGAGGTGGATGGAGAATTGAAGAAGAGAGCCTTTAGAACTTCTTCCCTTCTGTATTCCTACCATGTTTCCTATACTAAATTGAGAATAACTTAAAGATAAAATCATACCCTCATAGCCCATTCAATACCACTCAAATATTTACTAGTTCACTAGCAAGTAAATGAAAGTCTAGCTTTCACTGTATAACAATTCATATGAACATTCAGACTAAATCTTATTCCTCATTATCTTTTACTTTATAAGAAAAGCATGCCCATCATAAGAGGAAAAAAAGGAATTACAGATAAACAAAAAGAAAAAAACCACAATGCTACTCATCAGAGAAAATCACTTAAAATATTTTGGTGAGTATTCTTCAAAACAGTTTTTCCTATGCTGAATTTCACCTTTTAAAAAAAGATTATTAGGGCCGCCTGCGTGGCTCAGTCAGTTAAGTGTATGACTCTTGATTTCGGCTCAGGTCATGATCTCAACAAGTTTCACGGACCCCACATCAGGCTCTGTGCTGCTAGCACAGAACCTGCTTGGAATTCTCTCTCTCTGCCTTCCCCCACTTGCACTATCTCTCTCTAAAAAAATAAAATTTAAAAATAAAAAATAAAAAAGATTATAATAGGGGCGCCTGGGTAGCTCAGATGGCTCAGCATCCAGCTCTTGATTTCAGCTTAGGTCATGATCTCACAGTTATGAGATCCTCAAGTTGGCCTCCACACTTAAGATTCTCTCACTCCTTCTCTCTCTGCCCCTCCCACCCCATGCATGTGCACTTGTGTGCATGTACTCTCTTTCGTTCTCAAAAAAAAAAAAAAAAAAAAAAAAAAAAAAAAAAAAGATAATAAAAATAAAACAGCTAACATTTAATTAGTGCTCACCACATGCCAGTCTGTATTTTAAACGCTCTATGTATTTTATATTTTAACTCATATAAAATTCGCATATCCCCCATGATGCCCTATTATTATTTTAATTTTACAAATAAGGAAACCAAGGGGTGCCTGGGTGGCTCAGTCAGTGTCCAACCTCGGCTCAGGTCATGATTTTGTCCTTTGTGGGTTTGAGCCCCATGTCGGGCTCTATGCTCACAGCTCAGAGCCTGGAGCCTGCTTCAAAGTCTGTATCTTCCTCTCTCTCTCTGCCCCTCCCCTGCTCACACTGTGTCTCTCTCTCAAAAATAAATAAACATTAAAAAAAATTTTTTTAAACAATTAAGGAAACCAAGACACAGAGAAGAAAAGTAACCTGCCCTAATTCTCTCTCTCCCTCTCTGCCCCTCCCCTACTCACAGGTTCTCTCAAAATAAATAAATAAACATTAAAAAAAGAAACCTGCCCTAAATCACCTTGAGAAGAACCACCCCAGCCCTACTCCATAGTTCGTGTGCTTTTAACACTATGTTATGACTCCATACTTCTTCCAAAAATTTATATACCATATATGAGTACCCTTCCATTTCAGTAACTTTTTTAAATCCTGAAATTGTGAAATAAATAAATAAATAAATAAATCCTGAAATTGTGGGAAATACACTATGTATTTTAAGATATAATAATAATTTTAGATCTATAAATTCCAAATTTAAGGAAATTCTTAACATTAAATAATATTCCACTTACATGAACAAGTGGCACCTCAGTGAAGAAACAGCTTATTCTTATGAATAATTCAAATCTTGAAGCTAGTCTAAGCCAAAATACTCTAGAATTCTGCCATTCCTAAAACTCATCTTTATGAAACCACAGAGCATATATATTTCATGACAACATGGTTTTAAACTCCTCACAAGCATGCCTGTTTCTCTTTCTCCCCACTCCCCTTTTCTTAAAAAAATCACTCAAGGCACTCAGCATACTACTGGGCGTTCACAGTAGGCACTCAATAAATATTTATTGATAGACTGGTTAGACAATGGTATGTTGAAGTAGAGACTAGTAGAAACAAAGGTCATCTTGTGACAGTGAATGCAGCTGGACCAGCTTTCTTTCATCAGGAAACCACAGAAGACCCACAAAGCATTCCATCCCATATAATGCACAGTGACATACCAGAGAAAAACAGTTAACACTGCCACCCGCTTTGCCTAAATGCTGAACTTTGCACCATCTAAGGTCAGGTAAATATACAAAGAGGCAAGGTACAAACTAAGTGATTTATTTTTAAAAGGGGTGTTGGGGCAAGAATGCTAGTGACACATGAATGACAGGCAAAGACGAATATCTTAAAAGTGCTATTTCTAACCAAATGTAGTTGTTTTGTGATGTTCATCATAAAACATACCCAGGTCCTAGAAAATCATCTGGCTTTAGAGCAGCCCTCTACAAGGAAGGCAGTCAGCTAATGAATGACTAGCCTTAGATTTCAAAGTTTGGCTAATTCTCATGAACTGAAAATTGTGATAGTTCAAACTTTGGATACCTGTATTTCTACAGCATATAATATGTAAAATAATGTCTTCTTTGTGAATTTTCAAATCCTTATCCATGAATATGGGAAATTCAGTCAAGAAAAAATGATAATACCCTATTTTTTTTCTGAATCCAGAAGACCAGGAAACCAGAAATACAATAAGTAGTGTGCTTTGACACATTAGTTCCAATTACTACAAACACTTGAAAAATAATCAAATAACTACCCAGGAAATCAAGGCTGGCTTAAAGACCACACTCTCATTTGCCCAAAAAAAAAAAAAAAAAGAAGAGGCAGTTTCCGCAGAAAAGAGTAAATCCTCAGATTGTACGAAAAACTGAAGCAAACATCTCAGTAATCTGTATGGTCTCTGCTTTTATCTATCTATACGTGCACATACTTACTATGTGAGCTGCAAATATAAGCTAGCCTCCCAATTGAAAGAAAAATGGAAAGCATTATTTTCCTAAGGTATCCTCTATGACTGAAGATAAAGAATTCTAGGAAGAAGGAACAAATAATCTAAGAAGGAAAGCAAACAGGAAAAGAGTCTGGAACGAAAGGAGAAAGAAACAAGTGTGTCGAGATTATAATTACAAGACATACTGTGGTATGACGAATGAATGAATGGACAGATGGATGTATGGATGGGAGGAAGGGAGGGAGAAAGGAAGGGAAGAAGAGGAAGGGAGGGTGAGAGGATTGCTATTAGATAGTAAGTCCATACTTTACAAAGCTATGCACAAATCTTTACTACAAAAAGTGGTGAGGGAAATTCACAGACGCTAGCAAGTTTGGGGAATCCTTACATTAACTCCAAGATGTAAAAAAAAAAAAAAAAAAAAAAAACAAACACAGAGGTGATTAACAATGTCCTTCAGAAAAATATAAAAACAGCATCATAGCTATCTCACAAAACTAACTTGGCTAGAGAGATCTGTACCAAAATGAAACATCTATTTAAAGCATGACAAAAAGCCAGGCAATGAAAACTACCATAACTGTTCCAGAATCAAGTCGATGGCATGGCACTGATTATGAATTTGTGTTTACTAAATAAATAACACCCATCAATACTCTTTCTTCTTGACATTCTTTGTTCAGAATGTCAGTTATATTTAGGGAGAACATGCTATTTTAGAACTGAACAAATGATACAGTTATCCCTTTAGGTTCTGAGTTCCTGTTTTCACAACACTGTCAAACTTCTTATACCACCATACATAACAGCTTACCCTTCCTTCTCCCAGGTTATAAATACAGCTTATTAATTCTGTAAACTATTCAAATAAATGATAAATAAACTATTTAAATAGAAAAATACAGCTTAACGTAAAAATCACTGATCTTAAACGCAGAAAAATCACCATATTTTATTCCTTGTACTCAAAAGTGTGAAGTAAGATACCTATAGCCTGTAATGACCAAAAAGGGAATATTAATTCATAATAAATACTTCTCAACACACCATTAACATCTGCTAATTCTAGGTAATGGAAACATGGGTTTATATTTGTTTTATCATTTTTTTTAAGTTTTCTGGATGGAGAAAAAATAAGTCCAAGTCTAATGTTCTAGATTTCTAGCCCAGACAGTCCAGCAGCATAAGCATCACCTGGGATACTGTTGGTACAAATTCTTAAGCCCCCTCCAGGCCACTCCAGAAATTATGAGGGCAGTGGGAATGCACGCTGGTGCAGCCACTCTGGAAAACAGTATGGAGGTTCCTCAAAAAACTAAAAATAGAACTACCCTACGACCCAGCAATTGCACTACTAGGCATTTATCCAAGGGATATAGGGGGTGCTGTTTTGAAGGGACACATGCACCCCCATGATTATAGCAGCACTATCAACAATAGCCAAACTATGGAAAGAGCCCAAATGTCCATCGATGGATGAATAGAGAAGATGTGATATATATATACAATGGAATATTACTCAGCAATCAAAAAGAATGAAATCCTGCCATTTGCAACTACGTGGATGGAACTAGATGGTATTATGCTAAGTGAAATTAGTCAGAGAAAGACAAATATCATATGACTTCACTCATATGAGGACTTTAAGAGACAAAACAGATGAACATAAGGGAAGGGAAACAAAAATAATATAAAAACAGGGAGGGGGACAAAACAGAAGACACTCATAAATATGGAGAACAAACTGAGGGTTACGGGAGGGGTTGTGGGAGAGGGGATGGGCTAAATGGGTAAGGGGCACTAAGGAATCTACTCCTGAAATCATTGTTGCACTATATGGTAACTAATTTGGATGTAAATTTAAAAAAATTAAAAATAAAATTAAAAATAAATAAATAAATAAATGAAATGAAATGAAATAAACATTTAAAAAAAAGAAATTATGAGGGCAGCCTCCAACAATTTGTGCTTCATCAAACCCTCCCCATGTATTCTTTTTTTTTTTTTTAATGTTTATTTATTTTTGAGAAAGAGAGAGAGGGAGACAGAGGGTGAGCAGGGGAGGGGCAGAGAGAAAGGGAAGCACAGAATCCGAAACAGGCTCCAGGCACTGAGCTGTCAGCACAGAGCCCGATGCGGGACTCGAACTCATGAACCCATAAGATCATGACCTGAGCCGAAGTCTAATGCCCAACTGACTGAGCCACCCAGGTGCCCCTCCCCAGGTATTCTGATACACACTCAAGTTTGAGGGCCATCTGACTAGATAAAAAAAAAATCTTACCATTCATCAAGAATAGAAAAGAGGAGAAGTGGGGTGCCAGGGTGGCTCAGTTTGTTAACTATCCAACTCTTGGTTTTGGCTCAGATCATGATCTCATGGTTCATGGGTACAAGCCCTGCATCAGGCTCTCTGCTATCAGCATAGAGCCCACTTTGGATCCTCTGTACCTCTCTCTGCCCCTCCCCCATTTGTTCGTTTTCTCTCCCCTCCCCCAAAATAAACTTTTTAAAAAAATAATAATAAATTGGGGCACCTGGGTGGCTCAGTTAAGTTTCCAACTTCACCTCAGGTCATGATCTCATGGTTCATGGGTTTGAGCCCTGCATCCGGCTCTGTGCTGACAGCTTAGAGCCTAGAATTGACTTCAGATTCTGTGTCTCCCTCTGTCTCTACCCCTCCCCCATTCATGCACGTGTGTGTTCTCTTTCTCAAAAATAAATATTAAAAAAAAAGATTCTTTCAATAAAATATATACAGACTACATATATATACATTAAAAAAAAATATATATATATATATAAATGAAACTCTAAATTCTCAGCCTAAAATATACCTTATGATTACCTGAGAGAATGCTTTAAAAATACTGATGCCTAGCTCCTATCCTATACCAGCTAAATCACATTTTCTGGAGGTGGGGACTGGCTAAAAGTATCTTAAAAGCGCCTGTGTGGCTCAGTCACTTCAGCATTCAACTCCTGATTTTGGCTCAGGTAATGATCTCAATTTGTGGGACTGAGCCCTGCGTAAGTAAGGCTCTGCACTGACAGTGTGGAGCCTGCTTGGGATTCTCTCTCTCCTTCTGTCTGTCCCTCCCCCACTCACGCAGTGTTCTCTGGCTCTTGCAAAATAAACATTAAAAAAAAAAAAAAACCACCACAGGCAATTCTAGTGTGCAACCATAGCTGAAAACTACTCAGTCCAAATGAAAGTTTTTGTCTCTATCTGATATAGTTCCAAATATAATGAGAAACTGCTATATCAGAATCACTACACGGGGCACCTGACTGGCTCAGTCAGTTGAGCATCCAACTTTTTTTGTTGTTGTTCATTTATTTCTGAGACAGAGAGAGACAGAGCAGGAGCAGGAGCAGGAGAGGGGCAGAGAGAGAGGGAGACACAGAATCAGAAGCAGGCTCCAGGGTCTGAGCTGTCAGCACAGAGCCCAATGCGGGGCTCGAACTCACAAACCATGAGATCATGACCTGAGACGAAGTCGGTCGCTCAACTGACTGAGCCACCCAGGTGCCCCAAGCATCCAACTCTTGATTTCTGCTCAGGTCCTGAAACTGAGCCCTGTGTCAGGCTCCACACTAAGCATGGAGCCTGCTTAAGATACTTTCTTTCTTTCTTTTCTTTCTTTCTCAATCTCTAAGATACTCTCTCTTTCTTCCACCCCCTGCCCTTTCCCCTGCTAACACTCTCTCTCTAAAATGAAAAAAAAAAAAAAAAAAAAGAGGGGCACCTGGGTGGCTCAGTCAATTGAGTGTCCAACTTCGGCTCACATTATGATCTCACAGTTCGTGGGTTCAAGACCCATGTTGGGCTCTGTGCAAACAACGCAGAGGCTGGAGCCTGTTTCGGATTCTGTGTCTCCCTCTCTCTCTGCCCCTACCCTGCTCACACTTTGTGTGTGTGTGTGTGTGTGTGTGTGTCTCAAAAATAAATAAAAATTAAAAAAAAAAAAAAAGAATCACTAGGCAGACACTTCTCAAAATCATATTCAAGATAATCTTCAGTGATAACATACATATACAAAACTTTTTTAAATAATTGTGTATTGGGGCACCTGGGTGGCTCAGCTGGTTAAGTGACTGACTCTTGATTTCAGCTCAGGCCTTGATCTCATGGCACATGAGTTTGAGCCCTCCTTGCTATTAGCCGCGGGGAGCCTGCTTTGAATGCTCTATCTCCCTCTCTCTCAGCCACTCCCCTGTTTGTGCTCTCTCTATAAATAAATAAGCTTTATTAAATAAAGTTATGTATTTACTTTTACAGCTTTTTGTTAAGTCCAAGTGATATGTTTTCCACATGTATCAGTAAGGATTTCACAAATAAGATTCCATTTTTTTAAAACTGAGTCAATTTTTTTTAAAAATTTAAATAAAGAACAGTTATAAGAAATAAGGCAAGCATTGTGAAGAAGGTAAGCAAACAAAAAAAGTCTGGTTAACTTTGACCAAGGTGCTTATTAAAAATACAGACTTAGAGCCCTATCCCAGCAGTCCTGAACCATAAATGTTGGAAGCAGGATCCATAAATGTAAAGGTGATCCTTATTCACTAAAGCTTGAGAAATGCTCTAATAATAAAAGGTATTTCAGTCTTTTGCCACTGAGCAGAGAACAAGTTTGGATGTGAAAGGGAACCCTCTCATTCCATTCATTTCACTACCATCACTTCCTGGTCTCTAGAAGGGTAAGCCCCGGCTACACCTGCCCAGTGAGGAAGAAGTACAGTTTCTGCTTCAACACTTAGATCCCATCCAGACTTCCCAGTCCATCCCCTTATTACAAGTGGCCCAGAACCAGAGCTCATTCTGATTTTACTCTGTTCCTTTCACCCGTCTCATCTTCTTTACAAGAGCCCCATGCCTTGGGTATTCCCACTCCAATATGACCACCTCTTGTTCCATGCTCATTCACCTTTCTAATTACCCTGTGAAACTAATTCTTTCAAAATTTCACAAAATACTTGGGGCACCTGAATGGCTCAGTCGGTTGAGCATCCGACTTCAGCTCAGGTCATGATTTCTCAGTTCACAAGTTCGAGCCCCACATCAGGCTTGCTGCTATCAGCCTGTCACAGCGCACAGCCTACTTCAGATCCTCTATTCACCTCTCTCTTCCCCTCCCCTGCTTGTGCTCTCCCCAAAATTAATAAATATTAAAAAAAATAAAATTTCACAAAATAGTGGCACAACTTAATCACCTCCAGGTTATATTTATACTCTCAATTTCCAATGTTAAATACACTCTGTCCAAATTGTAAGTTATTTTTAAATGTTCAAAGATTATGGTATATTTATAAACCAACTCACTGGACAGAGGATTGAAAAACAGGTTTCAGTTCAAGTATCAACTCTTATACATTAGTAGTATCCAGAGGTTCTCAACCTTAACCAAATATGAGAATCATCCAGGGAGCTTTTAAAAATCTCCACATGGAGGCCATGCTCCAGTCCCATTTAAATCAGAATTTCTGGATGTGAGGATGAGACTAGGCATGTTTTTATTTTTTTTAATTCCTCAGGTAATGCCAATATGCAACCAAGATTGAGAACCACTGAGCTAGCTAGGTTCAGCTAGAAAGATTAACAAGATAGATTTAGACGCTGTCTGCCATGGGTGGACAATACGTTTGCCATTATTACACTAAATTTACTCAGCCAAATACAGGAGACTCTTGATAGAACAGCAACTTCTGAGGACAGAAATTATAAACTTCAACACTAATGACAGGAATATGCAAGTACGTGTTTATAGTTTCCTTTTTTATCAAGAAACACCCTGTATTTGTTTACTCTGAGCTAGAAGGTGTTTTTTTAAGCCAAACATCATACCTCCAAATATGAATAGAATTTTTACAGATTTAAATAGGCTCAGATTAAACTTACAATTTTCCTCAGTGCCTATAATATCTTTTTTTTATTTTTTTTTTTTTTGAGAGAAAGACAAAGTGCAAGCAGGGGAGAGGCAGACAGAGACGGAGACAGAATCTGAAGCAGGCTCCAGACTCTGAGCTGTCAGCACAGAGCCCGACGTGGGGCTTGAACTCACATACTGTGAAATCATGACCCAAGCCGAAGTCAGATGCCCAACCAACTGAGCCACCCAGGTGGCCCCCTACGATATCATTTATATCCACCAATGAACTAGAGAGATACTAAGCAAGAAAGTTAAAATGAACAGATACTATTGCCCATATGTACCACAAAGCATATTCAAATATAGTTCAATACCATCAAAGTTCAATACCATACATCACAATTTCAATTGTTTTTGGAGTCTCAATGATATAAATCCCTTTCAAGATTATATTTATTATACTCAGTAAAATTAGATCTATTAGATCTATTAGATCTATCTTGTACAAACAGACTGCACTCTATATCATGAATCTTTGAGTATGTGAAATTCAGGTTTAAAAACCTATTTTGTAATAAATATACCACCAAATATTATTTACTATTCATTATGAAGTAAAAAGTATATCCAAAAAGTAATAATAAAAAAGTAATAAAATTCATTTTGTTTTTTCCACTTTACTCTTGGTATGACAAAGAAATAATGTTTAATTTTAGGAAGCTACAATTCTTCTACTAAATGAACACCTGGCAAAGACAGTCACAGTTGTATCCACTTCCTGCCATAAATGCCAGCAGCAAGTACATCCAATTTCAAGTTCCTCTGAAGCCAATGAGTGGGCAGAAGATAATCACAGCCAAAATGGAGAACACATGGCATTCATTCTTTGAAAAAAACCAGCCGTGGATTACAACCAGGAGGGGAAGCCATCTGTCACAAGAAAAAGGTGGCAATAGCTGTCAAGGACTATAAAATGCCACCTTAACCTGGGCATAATCAAGCGTTAGATTTTAATTCCAGCTAACTCTTGTAATAAAAAACATTTTTTCAAACTTCTTAGTGTCAAATCATGAATGGAATGGGTAAGAGGAAGAAAAACCACCAACACTGTATAATTCTTCCAATACTATGATTCTTATCTCACTACTAGGAAGAGTAACAACACAGCAGGTAGAAACCATACACATGCAAAAAATTTAGAAACAAATTCAATTCAAATTCTACAGAAAGCACTGGCAGTTTTATCTGCATTACATTTCCAGCCTATGAACATTTGCCCAAAATTTAAAAAAAAGAAGAAAGCAACTTCCCAAATACGGAGGTAAAGTGAACCACAAGGCAAAATTCAACCTTTACCACTGCCCCACCCTTCACCTAACAACACCCCTCCAACCACCCTAATCCCTCTCAATCCCTGCAAAACACTGTAATGCAACATTTTTAAGATCAATGTGAGCAAAGCATCCTTTTTAGTGACATATACTTATGCAAAATTCAGCAAAAAAAAAAAAAAAAGAAAGAAAGAAAGAAAGAAAGAAAGAAAGAAAGAAAGAAAGAAAGAAAGAAAAAAAGGACAGCACATAAAATAAACCTGATGGGGAAATATAAGCATTGTATTACCCATTCTCAAAAAATCTCCACCGCCTTGTTGAAGGTTAAGTCTTCTTCATACAAAGGCACATAGTTTAAATTATTTATGGACAGTTTTGGGTCTAACTAACCAGCCAGGAACTCCACCACAAAAAGAAAACAGAGCAGTAAAAAAATTATTTCCAGCAGTATTACATTCCTTTTGGGAAAGCACTCTATAATTCATGGATGAGTCATTATGGAAATAAAAATGTTAAATAATGGATATGACTGTAACTGAAAATTCTGAGCACTAATTACCCTACTCAAAGTTCCTGGTAACTCCTTCAGGAATATTAAGGCTATACTGCTAGTGATTAGTTATCCAAATGAAACTTATTATCTATTGTGACCCACTTTCCAGAAAAACAGATCCCACGCTACAGTTTCCCTTCTCAGAGCAGACTATAAGGTACATTGTATACTTCAAAAAGTGTTATACAATTATTACTTGTATTGATGAAATATTTGACTCATTCAACATCTATTGCATTGCATACCTATTATGTCAGGTAACCCTGTCCATAATTTTACACGTATTACCTTCTTTAATTTCATTTACTATCACAACCATAACAGCATTTTTTCCATTTGACAACTGATAAAACTCCATGAAGGTTCTCTGTTCTTTATATACAAGCATTAGTTTTATGCTGCCTACTTTGGAAAGAACATCAATAATAGTCAAGTACTTCTCATTCCCAGAAGTGCTAACTTGGTTATATGAATCGGTCTTAAATTAGGGCATTATAATCAAGGTGAAGAGACTACTAGAGAACTCCATTCAAATGACTGACAAAAATAAAATCAGATCATTTTACAAGAAAGACTCTCTAGAGACCACCTGTCCAGCTCTCTGGGTTTTACAGATGAAAAAACTGGGTCCAAAAAGATTAAACAACACACCTAGTTACTGAATAGCAAGGACAGGACCAAAAGAAGAATGCAAGTCTCCCTCTTTAAAATTCATTGTCCACTACACCAGTGATTCTCAAGCTCATCAGACCCAAAGCCGCCCCTTCCCTTTTAATAACAAATATTTTGTGATGTAACCTTTACTATCCAAAATGAAAATTCATAGGATAATAAGCCCATCCTCACAGAAATCAAAAAATATAATGCTCTATGAAAAAAAGGGATTTTATAATAAAATGTGTGTTAATATGTCAATGCTAAGTGTGTGTGTGTGTGTGTGTGTGTGTGTGTGTGTGTGTAAATGCTGTGGCACAGCTACACCCAAAGACACATGTACTCCCAAATAGGGGCTGAATAAGTGGTTGCTTCCAACAAGGCAACGCTGCTGCTAAAGTGATTTTCCAATAAGAAAAACTCTAGGTAATGTTCCAAACAAAATACAATCTTCCATCAACTTACACAGTAGTCCCACTGATAGAAAATTCAGCATATATTGAAGCCATTCAAAAAACGTTAATATAATTATGCACACATTTATGTAGTTAGGATCTTAGAAACAGATATTTCACCTACATAAATTTCTGGCAAGACATTTGAAAATCATGGAATGTGGGGGAATTTTTTAATACGAAGGGATATCCTAAACGTCACAGGCCCTCTCTACCCTAAATCCAAAAAATATGTCCTGCCTCCAACTTATTTGAGCAGCCAATGTTAGCATAATTTTCCAACAACTGAGAACCAATACACCTCATCTTGAAAGTAAGTACCTATTGTCAGAAATACTAAGAGAAAATCAGGAATTTATCTGCTATCATTTAAATAGATTCCTTCCTTATCTGCCTCATCTACTGAAAATGCTCTGTACTGGGATAACACACTTTCACAGAGAAGTAAGAAATATACCCCAGGAAATTACAGGAAAGAATGGAAACACTCATAAAAGTGTGCTTCTCTCCTAAGAATCCAGCACCTATTCTAAGTTCCTATGCCCATGAAGAAGAGCCATGTGGCAAGAGTTAAGTTACTAATTATTCAGGTGATCAATCTATGAAAAATAATCAAAGTTAAGAATGTTTTCTGAATATATTCTTACAACTTCTCAGATTTTTTAAAGTTTATTTATTTATTTTGAGAGAGGGGGAGAGCGTGAGCAGGAGAGAGGCAGAGAGCAAGGAAGGGAGAGGATCCCCAACAGGCTATGCACTGCCAGTGCAGAGCCCAACACGGGGCACAAACCCACAAACCATGAGATCATGACCTGAGCCGAAATCAAGAGTCGAACACTTAACCAACTGAGCCACCCAGCAGGCCCCTAACTTCCCAGATTTTAAATCTCATACAACAGTCTTCACTTTGCTCCCAATAGGTTTATAATGTAAACACACATAATACAACTGTGTAAAGTTATTTTCAATATTATGCTTAAACAAATATTTATCTGTGAACAGCTAATTAAAGTTTTACTTTCATTTTAATACCATTATCTCAGACCAACAACAGCAATGATACTGGTATACAAAGAAAAATAGAGACAGATGGCTGTCCAAAACTCGTTACTCCAAACTATAACACTATTTATATTTTTTTGACAATGAAAATACCTGAGTTACAGATATTTCCCCTAGATTTCATAAAATGTGTAATAAAAACTCAATATAAACAATGAACAAACCTAAAAAAAATATTTCCTTCAGTTGTGCTTTTAAAATACTATGAAAATTAAAAACAGGGGTGCCTGGGTGGCTCAGTCAGTTAAGCATCCAACTCTTGGTTTCAGCTCAGGTCATGATCTCGTGGTTTTATGAGTTGAAGCCCCACGTCCGACTCTACTGGCAGCACAGAACCTGCTTGAGATTCTCTCTCTCCCCCTCTCTCACTGCCCCTGCCCCACTCACACTGCCTCTGTCTCTCTCAAAATAAGCTTTAAAAAAATGAAAAAGTTTCTTCATCACAGAATTTTACAGCATGAAGGAAAACTTACATGTTAACCTGTCCAATTCTCTATTTCAGGGCCAAAAAAAAAAAAAAAAAAACAGGTATTGTGTAGTAAAGCAGTGACAACTTCTCTTCATATCTTATGCCAGCAGTATTAGAAAATAAAAATACATAATTTCTCTTTTTTACCATACAGAGAATTTAAAAACCAAATCAAAATGAAACATACAGAATTAACAAGCCTAAACATATACAATGTAACTTCAGCAGAAGGCAGCATAATCATGGGCTCACCGTTCAAAAACAGTCCCTTATTTTAAGTTTAGTGAGAGGAAAAAGATATTGTATTGCTCAAGTACAAACTAAATAGTGAAAGTTACACTAAAAAAAAAAAAAAAAAAAGGAGCGCCTGGGTGGCTCTGTCAGTTGTGCATCCCACTCTTGATTTCAGCTCAGGTCATGATCCCAGGGTCATGGAATTGAGTCTCACTCACACAGCAGGCTCTGCACCGAGCATAGAACCTACTTGGGATCCTCTCTCTCTGCCCCTCTCCCCCACTAGCATGCAAACACTCTCTCTAAAAAATAAAATACAAAATAAAAATATAAAAAAAAACTAAAAAAAGACACAAACCAAAAATCAGACTTGTAACTATACAGAACTGATGATTTACCAGGGAGAAGGTGTGTGGAGGGACAGGTGATTTAGGTGAAGGGGATTAAGAGTATACTTATCTAGATGAGCACTAAGTAATATATGGAACTGTTGAATCACTATATTGCACACCTGAAACTAATATAATACTGTATGTTACTACACTGGAATTAAAGTTCTTAAAAAATATATTTTTAACTAAAAAAAAGTTATACAAAATTTTCCATGAGTATGGCTTAATATGCATTGCCTGCCAATATTCTTAGTCTTTAAAACTGAGCTCTCTCTCTTTCCAAATTTTACAATGCATTCCAATAGCTAAGCAATGGTAATACAGATTCCTAATGTCAAGAAATTCTCGATGATTTGCTCTCTTCTTTTTTGGGGCAACAAAAAAGAGCTCAGGCACTGCTCATGAGATAATTCTGTGGACTCATCTATGGTTTTGCCATAACTTGGCCAGCCCCGGATTGCAATTCTCTGTTATTCCCAAATAAACCTATCTTCTGCTGGTTTAAAAAAAAAAAAAAAAAAAAAAAAAAGCTAATTTTTAAAGTATGCAGTATTCTTGAAGAATTTAGGTCTTCTTTCTTTCAGGGTTATGGATATAGTTATATTAAACAAAGTCAGAGAGTGAAGAACTAAATTAAGTATTAGTGTGAACACAATTCCAACCAAAAATATATCAATATATACTGTCCCCTTTTTAACTTCTTTACAGTAAAAAATGGGTAATTGATGAGACAAAGAGGAATCCTTACCACAAAACACTCAATAAGGAGAATAGTTACTGATTATCCACATGTAAAACTAACTGGCTATTAAGAAAGCCTACCCAAGAAATCTCAAAGGACAAAGAAATATATGCTATCAACAAACAACAACAACAACAAAACACTGGTTCTTTTGGCCTTTTTCAACTTGTTGCTCTTTCTTTCACTGATGCTTCTTCTAAGGGTTACTATATATTTCTAGAAATCTATTATCTTCATATCCATTTTACCCTATAAAATAAGACAATGTTTGAAAAAACTCCAAGAGAAAAATGTTTGTATTCTTTGCACATATCCTCCAAATCACTAAAATTACTTTAATTTTAATGTGTTAATTCAGGAGTCTAAAAACTCAAGGCAACAAGTTACCACCTTACCAAGTTTTCACAGTGCTTTCAGTTTTATTTCTAGTTAGGGTAGTTCACCAGAAAAATACAATTATATAAAGTAGATGCCCAATATTTGTTAAATCAAAAATAAATGATAATAAACATTAAAACTAGCATTTAATGGGGCACCTGGTTGGCTCAGTCGGTTAAGCATCCAACTTCAGCTCAGGTCATGATCTCGCAGTTCGTTGAGTTTGAGCACCACATCAGGCTCTGTCCTAACAGCTCAGAGCCTAGAGCCTGACCAGATTCTATCTCTCCCTCTCTCTCTCTGCCCCTCCCCTGCTCATGCTCTGTCTCTCTCACTCGCTCTCTCACACACACACACAAAAATAAACATTAAAAAAATTTGTTTTAACTAGCATTTAATAATAGATGAATACTTAAAAGCAAAAATGAACTACTGGGACCTCAACAAAATAAAAAGCTTCTGCACAGCAAAGGAAACAATCAGCAAAACTAAAAGGCAACCGATGGAATGGGAGAAGATATTTGCAAACGACATATCAGATAAAGGGTTAGTGTCCAAAATCTATAAAGAACTTAAACTCAACACCCAAAAAACAAATAATCCAGTGAAGAAATGGGCAAAAGACATGAATAGACACTTCTCCAAAGAAGACATCCAGATGGCCAACTGACACATGAAAAAATGCTCAACTTCACCAATCATCAGGGAAATACAAATCAAAACCACAATGAGACACCACCATACACCTGTCAGAATGGCTAACATTAACAACTCAGGCAACAACAGATGTTGGCGAGGATGTGGAGAAAGAGGATCTCTTTTGCACTGTTGGTGGCAATGCAAGCTGATGCAGCCACTCTGGAAAACAGTATGGAGGTTCCTCAAAAAAACTAAAAACAGAACTACCCTACAACCCAGCAACTGCTCTACTAGATATTTATCCAAGGGATACAGGTGTGATGTTTCAAAGGGACACATGCACCCCAATGTTTACAGCAGCACTATCAACAACAGCCAAAGTATGGAAAGAGCCCAAATGTCCATCGATGGATAAATGGATAAAGAAGATGTGGTATATATATACAATGGAGTATTATTTGGCAATCAAAAAGAATGAAATCTTGCCATTTGCAACTACGTGGATGGAACTAGATGGTATTATGCTAAGTGAAATTAGTCAGAGAAAGACAAATATCATATGACTTCACTCATATGAGGACTTTAAGAGACAAAACAGATGAACATAAGGGAAGGGAAACAAAAATAATATAAAAACAGGGAGGGGGACAAAACAGAAGACACTCATAAATATGGAGAACAAACTGAGGGTTATGGGAGGGGTTATGGGAGGGGGGATGGGCTAAATGGGTAAGGGGCACTAAGGAATCTACTCCTGAAATCATTGTTGCACTATATGCTAACTAATTTGGATGTAAATTAAAAAAAATAAAATAAAATGAAATTCTCATAATGAAAAATTAAAATAAAAAAATTTTTAAAAAGGCAAAAAAAAAAACAGATGAACACTTCCATAGCTTGGCAGGAAAAGGAAAACATTATCAATAGATCTCAAAGCAGGACTTTTTATTCAATTACATAAACTCACTCTAAAACTCTGAAGTACTTTTTTGGCCTTCTAGACTAGTGAAGCCTTCTCCTTCTATTTAATTTGTCTGAGCTAAATTT
Organism: Neofelis nebulosa; assembly: GCF_028018385.1. Classification (NCBI taxonomy): domain Eukaryota; kingdom Metazoa; phylum Chordata; class Mammalia; order Carnivora; family Felidae; genus Neofelis; species Neofelis nebulosa. The sequence continues at coordinate 106,196,105 of NC_080789.1, read as the reverse complement.
TGACCTATTAGGTTTTACCCAGTCTTTTCCCATTACTCACTATGACTGAAGAAATAGTATAATTTCCTAAACAATGACAAAGAAGTTAAAGTCTTGCTGATGTCAGCAAAAGTCTATGCTGTCAGCAGAGCCCACTTTGGATCCTGTCCCGGGTGCTCTCTGCCCCACGCGCTCTCTGCCCCGCGCACATGCGCATGCACTCTCTCTTTCTGTCTCTCTCAAAATAAATAAATAAACTTAAAAAAAAAAAAAGACTATAACATCTTATTACAACATTGAACAGACAAGAGAACAGGAACATTAAGCTAAAGAATAAACAAGTAAAGAACCTTAGCGGCAACCTCTTCTCAGAGTCAGAAGATCCCTAAGGCCTTTGGAGTGTTTGTCCCTTCTGCCTGTAATATTTTACCCCAGTCACATCACTCAGGTCTCTCTTTGCTCAAGTAACATATTCAAAGAGGCATAAAGCACTTTTGCTGCATATTGAAATACAATGGTTAAGTCAATGAACATCATTTTAATGTAAAAGACTGAAATGGCAAACTATGATTATTTAAACTCATCCATGGCTAAATTTTTCTCAAAAATTAATGAACCAAACATGTCACTTCAAAAACAGTAACTGACAACATATCTTACCAATAATAAAATCTGAATTTTCAAGCAAAAATTAGAATTTTGAAAAGCTTCTATTTCCTGTCTGGTGAGCTTCACAGCTTACCAAATCTTTTCGGATGAGATAAGAATATTAATGAATGTAAATTTTTTTAATTTGTCTAATGAAATATTGCAACATTTGGAAGATCTGCACAACACAATGAACCAGTATCTTCCAAGTGACCAATACATAATGTTTCAAGTGTTGGAGAAAGTATATGTATTCATGTGCATCCTCTACATATGAAAATCTGCTTAAAGTACAAGACAGACCAATTTATTTTAATGTAACAAAATATGGAAAACTCATTGATAAGATTTCAGATTCCACAGTGCAACTACCACTTGCTGATGAAAATGTTCTATAACTGGATTATGGTTATGGTTGCAACCTCAGTAAATTTACTTTAAAAAAGTCACTGAACTATACACTTAAATGAGTTTTATGGCATATAAAACATACCTCAAATGAAGTATCAAGAAAAAAAAAAAAAACTACTATTCGTTGAATTTTGGTGTGGTTTCAAAATATATCCACAATTATCTAAAAAGGCTTTTAAAATCCTTTTTCCAACCGCATTATTTATGTGAGACCTGATTTTCTTCAAATACTTTTTAACCAAACAAAAACTACAATAGATCACTGAAAGCAGCAGCAGTTATGAAAATCAGCTATCTTCTATGAAGCCAGACATCAGACTTACAAAACTATTTTTCATTAAAAATGTTACTTTTGCTAACATTTAATGGGTTTACTTTTAAATATATTAATAATAAGTTGTTTTAAATTTCTATTTTACTCTCTAATATAGCAAATATTGATAAAGCCCACAGAAACAAAAGTTGATTGGGGCTCAATAACTTTTACAAGTATACAACATCCTAAGGCCAAAACATTTGAGAACTGCTGCTAAAAGGGATCATACAAGTGTCTTAGGGGTCATCCAAGACCAGAATAGTTATCCAAAGGGTGATTTCAAATGAAATAGGTCTCTGCATATCATAAACTCTAGAAGTATATAACCCACCAGCTGCTGTTAAAGGATGGTACAGTGTGCATATCAAAGTTGAACTACTTCTCACCTTAGCTCACAAGGCCTCCACAGATGACTGTAAAAGCTAGACAGGTGTCACTTCAACCCAGTATTTTCCATTAATTGTCAAAATGTAACAATTTACCATGAGCCTAGTAAGGAGGAAAGAGTGCCAGAACAAAGAGAAAGAAGTAGTTTCAATTAGCATTACTGCGAGTAATATGAAAAAATTATGACAGATCTGTTAAAAACTTCCCAACTCCAAGAAAAAAAAATTGGTATTTTTAGAGATGCATATGGCAACACAGAAAAAGAACAATACAGTTCAAAAAAGCATTTTTACTCTTGTCCATAAGACGAGATTAAGGACAACAGGACATATAACAATACAAAGTTAATCATCTTCTCACTGAAAGCACATTTTCTGCAATATTTCCCTTTTTGACAAATGTACTCTAAATTCATTATGCAAAGCTCATGATCTTCAATGAGCTTGTTAACTAAAATAAGACAAAGGACATCTATTACTGAAGTTTGTTTATGACAGGAATATCAACCATTATCACCGTTTTTTAACGAACAGTGATTTTTAGGAATTGACTCACTCAAGTTGTCTGCCTTCAAAGAAAAATACCACAATGAAGAAGATCAAAACACAAAAATAGCTCAGTGAGAAAATACATATAAAACATAAACCATTTAATAGCTTCTCTCCTCCTCTCCACTCCTTACTCCCACAAGCAGAGTTTGTGATACTGAACTAACTAGATCAGTAAATTTTCCAACATTAACAAGCATACACATAATAACATCTATGTGTATGGACCTAATGTCAAAGTCATTAGTCTCTTATTTCCAAACACACTTTCCAGTTCCACTTTCTAATTTCTATCCACTTTTCATCAATGGCAAAAACATTTCCCCCATTTCAATACCACGGTCCATCACAGTCTTCTCCTGCCATAATAGTCGATATCCAAATATTCATTTGAAAATACCTCATGATTATGCACTTTCTTCTCCATACCTATTACCCACATTAATCCAGACCTTTTGCAACAAAGTCAATTTCTTTCCCTGCCTTTCTTGATTCAATCCATTCTGCTGACAACAATAAAAGCTGCACCTAAATAGTACTTTTTGTTATGTCATTCATTTCCTTGTTCAAGAAATCCCTGGGGCAACTTCCTATTACTTTCTTCAAATTCCTCTTCAAATAAATCCCAGATTAAGAAAGAAAAATATTACACACTTTAAAGGATGAACTGAATTGTATCTCAATAAAGCTATCAAAAAGAAGAGAGAGAAAAAGTAAGGGAGGGAAGGATTAAAGGGGGTGGGAAGATGGGGAGTGCAACTCCCTAAATGGTTCTTCACAAAGTACCACTTTACTCTACACCACTTCAGACATTCTGAAGAGCTGATAGACTAAGCACACCCACACAGTTGCCAAAGACATTCTGGCTTCCCTGTAACCAATTCTAGTGATGGTCAAGCCTTACTTTCTGAAACTGACTCTTCCAACAAATGGATATAGCTTTGTTAGAAAATACAGTATATTCTTCAATGGAGCCAGAAATCTATAACCCTCTTATTTGCACTCATTTTTCTAGCATTGCCTTCCCCCCCAAAAAAGTAATGAAAAAGAAAAAACACTCCCTTCTACGTGGCTGCGTATCAAATACACAGCATAAAAATAAAATGTCTTAAGTCTTCCCTTCTTTAGTTCTCTCAACCACCTCTTGTAAGCATGGTTTCTAGGCCCCTCCAATACCCTTCTGGGCAAACAGGGCACCCATAACATGATGTCAAGTTCTAGGAGCGGTATGATTTTAAAAAGTAAAAGGGGGGAGGGGACGCAGCCTGGGTGGCTCAGTTAAGCATCTGACTCTTGATTTCGGCTCAGGTCATGATCTCGGCTCAGGTCATGATCTCAGGTTTGTGAGACTGAGCCCCGTGTCAGACTCTGCGCTAACAGCCCATAGCCTGTTTGAGATTCTCTCCCTCTCTCTCTCTTCCCCTTCCCCACTCATGCACACTCTCTCTCTCAAAATAAACAAACTTTAAAAAAATAAAATAAAAAGTAAAACTCTGTCCTCCCTTATTCATCATAACTAAAAAAAACAAGTTCATTTTCCGGTTTCTTTGACATAAGAAAATCAAAAGTGGATTTCCCAACTCATATTTAAGCTACTATCTGCAAAGTTACTATAAATTAACAAATCCCTAAAAACTATTCTGTCACTGAGATGAAATCACTAGACTGCACTGTGAAATGCAAGAAGAGAATGTGGAGGGAAGAAGCAGCTGCAATCCTCTGGCAAATTCCTCCTCACAAATAAGCCTTATCAGATATTTGCACAACATTTTTCATTAGATTCACTGAATCATTTTTCATAACACTTCACTACATTCCAAGTAGAGCAAATTTACCAATTCTGCAAGAAGCCAATTTCTTATCCCCACCTCATACTTCGGATATGACAAAATCCAATGGAAAGGTAGCTTAAACTTGTAGAAGCCAAACATGAACAAATTTTCCTTCTCAAAATAATTAACTCCCCCAAAGGAACGTATCTATTTTACATCTGACTTAATTTTCTCAGGGCATGCTACATAGTTCCTTTAACACATCTCACTTTTGAAACACCAAAAAAGATTACATCCAGAAAATAGATTCGGACATACCAATTTATCCACAATAAATCATTTTGCTTTATCATTCATAATTCGTCTCTATGTTAAAACAGAATTATCAAAAGAAAAGTTAAACAGTTTATCTCTCATAATTCTGCTTTATCATTCATAATTCATCTCTATGTTAAAACAGAATTATCAAAAAGAAAAGTTAAATAGTCCAAGACACAGATTCCAGATTTTAAGATCAGACTTTAAATGAGAGTAAAACAGGGGCGTCTGGCTGGCTCAGTCAGTAAAGTGAGGGACTCAATCTCAGGGTCATGAGTCAAGCCCCACACTGGGCATGGCGCCTACTTAAAAAATAAATTAATAAGTGACAGTGAAATAATTAGGAACCTCATGAAAAAGCTTATTTAAATTCAAATAGCTTTCAGAGAGCCTGGGTGCCTCAGTTGGTTAAGCATCCTACTTCAGCTCAGGTCATGATCTCACAGTTCGTGGGTTCGAGCCCCGCGTCGTGCTCTGTGCTGACAGCTCAGAGCTGGAGCCTGCTTCAGATTCTGCGTCTCCCTCTCTCTCTCTGCCCCTCCCCTGCTCACACTCTGTCTCTCAAAAATAAATTTAAAAAAAAAAAAAAAAAAACATTAAATTCAAATAGCTTTCACCATGTGACAAATCAAGGTACAACCTAAAACTAAAAATGTTAATAGCCACCAGCAGCCTAACAATGAGAACAAATGACCAAAGATTTATATAGGGTTAGTTTATCTTTTTGTATTTCTGAACTTGAAAATTTTCTTGATCCTTAAATAAATAAAATCAAAATTCAAAAATCAAAGCCCTGAATAAAATCAGAGTCCAAAAACAAAAAAAATACACAAAAACATTAAATTCACTTGCCACACTAGAGTATTAGATAGAATTTACTCTCACCACACAAAATCCCAATGAAAGTGCTTTAAAATAATTATTTTCAAAACTAAGCTTCCAAGTGAAATCAACATAAGAGAAATATTACAAGGCATAATATCAAAAAAAGAAGTATGACAATATCATGTTAAATGTTGGTTAGATAAAATAAAACATAAATCATCCAAAGCCTTAGCTCTGCAATTCAACCAAGCTCATAGCTGGACTTTTATTCTTCACCAAACATACACTAAGAAACTTCCTCATTCTCAATTTAAGGAAAAAAAAAGAAAGGTCTTTCCTATTAAAACATGTATTGTCCAAGGGCACCTGGGTGGCTCAGGAGGTTAAACGACCAACTCTTGATTTCAGCTCAGGTCATGACCTCACGGTTTGTGGATTCAAGCCCCACGTCGGGCTCTGCACTGACAGCATGGAGCCTGCTAGAGATTCTCTCTCTCTCTCTCTCTCTCTCTCTCTCTCTCTCTCTCTCTCTCTCTGCCCTTTCCCCACTTGTACGCTGGCTTGCTCTCTCAAAATAAATAAACTTAAAAAAATGTTTTTAAATAAAAAAATTAAAAACCATGCATTGTTTCGTATCTCTAGCCACCAACATTTGAAAGTTCAGTAACAAAAGGAGTATGAGATAAAAAAACACCTGGGTATTTATTTTAGAAACAATTTTCTAAAAGGACTCCATAATAATGAACCATACACATTAAGCAATTTCTAGCAAATGTGTTTTTACATTTGACAGGATTCTAGAACAAACTTCTGTGGCCCAATCAGATCAAACATTTAGAATGCATCTAAATCCCCACTCTCAAACTGGAATGAGGAAATTTGTTTAATTACTGTAAATCCTATTAAACCAATCTTCTTTGTAAAGTGGAAAATGTCCGACCTCTCAGGGCTCTGGAGGGTATAATGAATGCAGAGTTTAATTAGGGCCCACTGTTGGCTCACTATAATCTATTAATTAGCATTCCCAGTTCTCTGTATCTCGCTGCAATGTCTCACTTTACTTTAAAATTGCACCCTTTGCTTTTTGGACCAAAGTTATACAATTTTAGGATTGTGTGGTAATTACAGAGGGTACAGAAAGAATATATTCCTGCCAGCACTGGTGCTTAATTAGGGCAAGGGGCGGAATCTAGATAAGGCTGTGTTCACCCTCCTTCAGTGCATATGGTTTTTTTGGCATCATAGCCTGTGGACTGTTTCACTTCCACTGGACTGAAGTGCTGAGTCCCCACTACACTCTTTGCAGAAGACTCAAATACTCTGCCTTTCAATGTAGCTTGGTAATTAGAAAGGATATTGCTTTTTACCCACACAGCTTTCAAAGTATAGGCATAATTAGCTGCCTCAATTATTTGAAAATAAAGACATATACCATTAATTTTTTTCCTGTCAAAATGGACATTTCCAAATTGTTTGATAATAAAAACCATCTTGGTGAAAGGCATATTTTCAGCATCATCAAGAAAGGTACACGGAAGCTAGCTAATTCAACAATAAATCCAGTAATCTCCATTCAACTTCTACCAAAATCCACTTTAAATTATATATACACTTCCATTTATACATATTACATTTATTCACACAAACACACTATCAATATATTGAAAGGTAGAAACTATAAAGGGAACTGTTCATTCATTCACTATTTATACCAGTAAGTTATAGCTGAGCCACTTTTCAGGTAAATGTAAGTAAACTGATTTTTATTAACATTTGAGATTAAATAATACTCAAGTATCATGCACTATGACTCCTGTCTAAATACAAAGTACCTCATATTTGAGCATTGATATACTATTAGTACATACTCCAATTTATCAATCTGATTTTTACAAATTAAAAAAACCTAGTACCTACCCTCAAAATACAGACCCAGTTTTTAAGACCTGTGCTATATTGATACCTTACCACAAGACCAAATAAAGCAAACTTATTTGTTCTCTCTTGATATTTATAATTCAACACCAAACTGTAAAAACTTTCAGAATGTTATCTATTATTTCTTATTTAGGAATGATAAACTTTTGGTGTTGTACTTCACTTTCTGAGAACATAAATGTGAACTGAAGAAAATGTGTTTCCCCATTCTATTGTCATAGATCACCTAAATATTTTATCTTGTACATTAATGATTCTCAAGGTGAGGAGATTATCAATCACCTGGATGGCTTTTTTTTTTTTTAAATAAACATATCTAATACCTAAGATTTTAAATATTTTTTTTTGTACACACATTCCTTCTACTAAGGGTCACTGTCACAGTTAATAATCATTATGTATAGGAGTCTGTCACTACCCTGAAGTGTAGTAGGCAGAAAAAAAGGTTGAAAAGCATCAGGCCAACGGTCCCTTGTTTCTTTTCCCTTCTGTCACAATTGAGCTCAAAGATGACAGGAGAATCATCATGAATTCCCTATGGCTAGACTAGTTAAAGAATTAGAAGTACTCCATTCTAAAGATCCCAAACTTGGGGCACCTGGGGGTGGCTGAGCCCCAGGCCAGGCTTGCTGCTAACAGCACAGAACCTGCTTCAGATTCTCTGTCCCCCTCTCTCTCTCTGCTCCTCCTCTTCTCGCATGCCTTCTCTCTAAAATAAATACACATTTAAAAGAAATAAAAAATAAAATATAGGTTGCTGGATTCTATCTCCAAAGCTATTTATGAAGCAAGACCAGGATATCTATATTTTAAATAAATAAATATATCAGAACCAACATTAGGAACCCTGTCCTTACTTTTAAGATCTAACACGGGGGTCTCTTTTAGTTCTTTTCTTTCTTTTCACATTGTTAAAGTCTTGAAGACTCAAACTCAAGAAAATTCCTAGGAAATACTTTTTAAAGGACATTTCCTCTTTTTTAAAAAGGTTGGGTTGCTAAGAGATTTAAGTATAATCAAACATTCAGATTGTGTGTGATGACAAATTACATTTAATCACTGGTTAAAAAGTAAAAGCAAAGTAATTGAAGTTATAATATATCTCACAAAGAAGAAAATTCTCATACTTTCTAATTACTTTGAAAGCTCATTGAAATGAATTAAAGGTTTAGTTTTTAATTCATATTGTACTATCAAATAAATTTGAAACATTTTAACTGTGATGTTAGCTTAACTAGTACACGCACAATATATAGGCATTAAAATAATGATTCAGATACACATCATAGAGCTTTAATATACAGCAGAAATGTTGGCTAAAAAAGGTCAAAATGTTAACACCTATAATATTCTACTTGTATAAATTGTATATGTGTATATGCACAGAAATAGTTCATTAGGGAGAAACAGCAAAATGTTAATGATGGAAAAACAAAGTTATAAGAGAATTTGGGATAAATTTTGATTTCATACCTGTGTTTTCCAGTACTATTTTTATGATCAGAGAAAAGCGATTTTTATTACTGAGAAAGTAAGTTTGGGGCTTTAAAATACAAAACAATACAACCAGCAACCTTCTTCAAAAACCAAGATTTGGGGCACCTGGGTGGTTCAGTCAGTTAAGCATACAAATTCAGCTCAGGTCATGATCTCATGGTTCGAAAGTTCGAGCCCCGCATAGGACCCTGTGCTGACAGCTCAGAGCCTGGTGCCTGCTTCAGATTCTGTGTCTCCCTCTCTCTGCTCACGCTCTGTCTCTCTCTCATAAATAAATAAATAAACATTAAAAATAATAATAATAACCAAAACAGCAGATATAAATACCTGAACTGAGTATTAGTAATAGAATGGTAAAATAATCAACAGAAATCTTAAATCAGATTCACATCATCAAAGACAGATCATTTCTAATTCCTTCTTTAATTCTTAGTATCATTCAGGAACACTAAAGAAATCCAAGTAAGTTTATCACTTCATAATGTTTAGCTAACCCCAAAATAAAGTATAAAATCAACAATGAGGTGGCTACTGTAAAACTCTCCTTTAAGGGGCACCTGGATGGATCAGTTGGTTGAGCATCTGACTATTAATTTTGGCTCAGGTCATGATCTCACAGTTCACGGTCTGAGACCTGTGTGGAGCTCTGCACTGGTATCTGCATTGATAGCACAGAACCTGCTTGGGATTCTCTCTCTCCCCCTCTCTCTCTTTGCCCCTCCCCCATACACATGTGCATCTTTCTTAAAATAAACTTAAAAAAAAAAAAGAAAGAGAATAGCTTATTTCATTTATATACATGAATCTGATCAATAAAGGTAAACATATATATAAAACTAACCTGGTTTTCCTCCTGCACAACTCTATACTGTTCCTTCCAAATAGTGATTTTGGAAGCTTCATCTTTTCTCAGGGCTCGTTCTTTCTTCAGCTCTGGGCTCCAGAAAGTCTTGATGCTATTCATTGAAGAACTTAATTTGCTCTCCTTTACTTCTACATCCTTCCGCAAGAGATCATTTTCTCTCAGTACTTCCTTCAGCTGTGTCTGCAGATCCATGATTGTATTATCTCTTGCCTGACGAAGAGAGTGAGGAACAGTAGATGCCATACTCACAGGAGGGAGGTGATGTTCTCCAAATGCTATGGTGTCACTAGCAACCCCACTGCTAGCTATATTGGGGCTACTGCCCATAGCAGTCATCCTGACACCATACGGCAGACGTCCCCCAGAACGGCCAAGCGTCATGGTGCTTTTAGGTGTTTCTGAACCCACATTTTCATGGTCACTTAAGTACATAGGGCCAGATGTGGCATAGGCAGCATTTAAGGATTGAATATTCTCCATTGAAAGGGTTTTCCCACTGCCACCTCCAACACTGCTTCCAGAACTCCCTCCTGTACTATTGGTTCGACGATGACCCAAGCGAGGGGAACGTGGAAGCCTAGGTGAACGCCCAGGGCTCTGGTTGCTTGGTTCCACCTTCCCAACTGAGCGAGCACTTCCATACATGGTTGCAGGTTGAACACAGGTGCCAAGAAAGATGTACAGCAGAAAGCAAAATATGAAATTCTGTGAGGTTTCTCAGTGGCTATAAGTCTGCTTAAGGCTAATCAGAAATAACAGGTCTTCAGCTGTCCAGTCTTGAAGAAATACCTTACACCATATCTGCAATGAAAAGATCACACATTAAATCCTCCAATAGTAAACATTTCCCTCTCAGAAACTTTTCTTGAGATTTCCCTATCATCTATTTATTCATTCATTCAAAATTTGTTTATAGCGCATTTCACTGTAAACATTTTAACAGTATTTTGCATGTCTCAAAACTGAATACTGAAACCATACCATGCAAATTGAAAAGAAAAAGAAATAAGAGGTATAAAGACTAGCAATGAAAAGATAAAACTCAATGTATGAATATATGATTTTCTAACTGGAAAACCCAAGTCATCAACTGACAAGTTATTAAAATAATAGAACTCTACAAATCAGTCAGACACAAGATCAATATATAAGTATCAGTACTTTCCTGTACATTAATCATAACAATTAGAAAAATGCAATTTTTTTAAACCCACCAACAGTAGCAACAAAACCATAAAAACTGGTATAAATCTAATAAAAATATGCAAGCATTTTTGGAAAAAACTGTAAAACTCTACTGAAAGAACACCTGAACAAAAGGAAAGTTATCCATATTCATGGACAAGAAAATAATGTACAAGTTGTCAGTTCTTTCCCAAATACTGCAAATCCCAATGAAAATCTCCCAGAATTCTCCATATATCTCAACAAGCTGACTCTAAAATTCAAATAGAAGAGTAAAGGTGTAAGAATAACATAAACAATTTGCAACAGAAAAACAAAGAAGGAAGATGTTCCCTAAATAGCAAGACAAATTACAGGTCCATGATCCTTTACCTGTAATGCAAAAATCAAAAAAGCTCTAAAAGTAAGTTTTGTTTCTTCTTAACTCACTTAGCAGTAAAACCTAACCTGATCTGGTATGAAGTCGCTACTGTTTATAGGTTATCTCATTTAGTGTGATTATTCATACACTCATTGAGAAAACAATGTATATGATTACAGGATACTGCATAATGCCCACTGGGTACTGGGGGTAGGGGGGAATCTGGACTCCAAACCACATCTGACTGACCCCCAGGATTTCTCATAAAGACTTAAAACCCCCCTTCGTTTTTGTTTTTTTTTGTTTTTTTTTTTTTTAGGCAAGGGGGCAAAGGGGGAGTGGGGAGAGAGGAAGGGAGCCGGAGAGAGAGAGAGGGAGAATCTCAAACAGGCTCCATGCTCAGCACAGAGTTCAACGCGGGGCTCAATCCCACAACCCTGGGATCATGACCCAAGCCGAAATCAAGAGTTAGATGCTCAACAATCTGAGCCACCCAGGCACCTCAGGACTTACAGCCTTTTAAAGCCATAGTATTTAAAATTGTACAGTACTAGTCCAGGAATACGTCTAAATTATATATGTAAGTTTAGTATATCCTAAAAGTAACATTTCAAAAGAGTGAGAAAAAGACAAATCATTCAATAAATGGGGTTTGAACAACTGGTGTTTGGAAAAATAAATTATATCCCTACTTCACATAATGCACAGAAATAAATTCTATGTACATTAAAGATACAAAATTTTAAAACTATCAAAAGTACTAGAAGATCCTTGTGAACTTGAGTTAAGGTAGGGCTTCTTAAGTAAGGAACAAAAAGCAAAAACCATAAAGAAAAACAAATAATAGATTTGATAATGTCAAAATGGCAAAGTATTATACCAAAAAATACTATAAGCAAAATTAAAAGAAAAACCAAAAACTAGGTGAAAAATGTATCTAACATGGGGCACCTGGGTGGTTCAATTGCTTAAGTGGCCGACTTTAGCTCAGGTCATGATCTTGTAGTTCATGAGTTCAAGCCCTGTGTTGGGCTCTGTGCTGGCAACTCAGAGCCTGGAGCCTACTTCAGATTCTGTGTCTGTCTGTCTGTCTCTCTCTCTCTGCCCCTCCCCTGCTCATGCTCTTTCTCAAAAATAAACATTAAAAAAGGTTTTAAAAACATTATATATACACACACACCTATCATATGTATAAATATCTATACAAAATATATTAAAAAATTCTTACAAGGGAAATGCCAAATTTGAAAACGTGCCAATGCCAAATGGGACTAGCGGAAAGTAACTTGTATTGTAAGGGGAGGTTGGGGACAAAATGTTGGTGGAGACTTTAGGTTCACTTTATATTCATACTACAAAACTTGAATTATTTAAAAGGAAAATATGTTCATATTCTACAAGTATAATTAAAACATGTATCACAGATATCTACTTTATACATTTCTCTCAAAAATAAATCAGGGGTTGGGGTGCCTGGGTGGCTCAGTCGGTTAAGGGTCTGACTTCAGCTCAGGTCTTGATCTCACGGTTCGTGGGTTGCAGCCTGGCGTCAGGCTCTGTGCTGACAGCACAGAGCCTGGAGCCTGCTTTGGATTCTGTGTCTCCCTGTCTGCCCCATCCCCACTCACACTCTCTCTCAAAAAATAAATTAAAATTAAAAAAATTTTTTAATAATAATAAATCAGGGGCACCTGAGAGGCTCAGTTGGTTGAGCATCAGACTTGATTTCGGTTCAAGTCATAATCTCATGAGATCAAGCTCCATATCAGACTCTGTGCTCAGCATGGAGCTTGCCTGGGATTCTCTCTCTCTCTCTCTCTCTCTCTCTCTCTCTCTCTCTCTCCCCCCCCCCTCACTCTCTCCCTTTGCCCCTCTCCCTGACTCACACTCTCTCTCTCAAATAAGAAGTATTCTTCACTGAAAACACTACCCAAGAAACTCACAGTCAAAAATATGATTTTAAAGAATCCATATACTTTAGTCAAACTCCAACAGGTTATTCTTTAGAAATACGAATACACTGGCAGTCTCATCTTAATAAAGATAGCCCTAGGGTAACAACAAGCAGAAGAGAAAATACACAGAGCCCAAATCTTTACGGTTCCATCTCAGAAATAGCAATAGTACACCAAGTTCAGAAATTGCAACATTTCACTAGTAATGTTAGGAAATTCTCTCCAGGACTAACCTTAGCTCAAAAAGCAAAAATTTCTTTTCATGATTTTTTTTTTTAAAGTAAGCTCTATGCCCAACATGGGGATGGAACTCACAACCCGAAGATCAAGAGTCCCATGCTCTACCAGCTGAGCCAGCTAGGCAGCCCTCCTTTCTCATAATTTATCTGGACTGTGAGGTAGGTGACAAATAATTACCTATATATTACTGTTTGAATGAATTCTATTTCAAGATCAAAGAGGGATGCAAATCTTTTTCTTTTTTTAAGTAATCTGAATATTGCTTAAAATAAGAGACATTTATTACCCACAATCCCTTCAATAATAATAACAAAAGCTAACATTTAGTATTTACTGCATGTCAGGCATTATGCTAAAAACTTATATTTAGCTTAATTTAATATTTAACATTAAGATCTAATTTAATATTTAAAAGCCTCCCTTGGGGCACCTGGGTGGCTCAGTCAGTTAAGTGTCTAACTTCCAACTTCGGCTCAGATCACAACCTCACAGTTCATGGGTTCAAGCCCCAAGTCAGGCTCCATGCTGACAGCTCAGAGCCTGAAGCCTGCTTTGGATTTGTGTCTCCCTCTCTCTCTCTGCCCCTCCCCGACTTGCACTCTGTGTCTCTCTCTCAAAAAATAAACACTTTAAAAAAATTTATAAAAGGCTCCCATAACACAGGTACTGTCATTATCTCCATTTTAGAGATGAAGAAAGTGAGTTTTTTAGCTGTTAAGTGACATCTAAAGTGGTAGGGTGAAGATTTGAATTAGGGCGCCTAATTCCAGAGCCCTGGAAGCTCTTACCTACTGTACTTAACCACAATCATCTGCTGATGAGAACATCTCAACTGTCCATAGAATATTAAAGGCTTCCACAGTTTTATGGCAGTGTGTCCTGCTAATCTAGTACTCTTTGGGGCAATTTTAGGTTTTCCAGGTATAAAGCTTAAATAATCACATTTACCTTTCTATTAAGGAAAAAGTCTTTTTTAAAAGATGTTGGGCAAAAGAACAAAGTAAAACTAACAACATAAGGAGGAATAATTCAGTCTCAGGAATCATGCCATCAGAACATTAAAATGCCACATTCCAGAAAAAAATTCCCAACTGTGCTTTTGTTCAGAATTCTGTTTTCATGTAATCATATAACTAAATCATACTGAATAGGCTAAGATCCAATAACAAAAATTCCCATCAAGTTTTCAATATTAGAAGGTGCACTCTAATGTCCAAGTCACTTTCAGATCCAAAACGGTATTTGCATGTGGAGTATTTGTTATTATCAGAACTATATTCATATACACAACAAAAGAAAGAAATTTACTAGTTCTGAATTCTTCATACTGGCTTTTTAATTTCATAAGCTTCAGAGAAGATAGTGTTCAAAAAAAAATTCTTTTTTAATATGCCAGGCATACAACCACAAAATAATAATTCTTGCACTTTAAATAACTGACAAGAATTCTGACCCAAAAAAAGTTATACAGTATGATTCCATGCATGTAAAATTCTAGGACTAATTTATTATGACAGAAAGCAAATCAGTGTGTGCCTGGGGATGGGGTCGGGGGAGGCATGGATCAAAAAGGAGTAGGAGGAAACTTTTGGGGTGATGCAAATGTTCATTATCTTGACTGGGGTAATGGTCTCACAGGTGTATACATGTCAAAACTCATCAAATTATATATTTTTTTAAGATTTTATTTTTTTAAATAATCTACACCCACCATGGGGCTCAAACTTACAACCCCAAGATCTAGTCACATGCTTTACTGACTGAGCCAGCCAGGTACCCATCATCAAACTATATACTTAAATACATTCAGTTTAGCGTACATTAATTATACCATGAAAGTCTGAAGAAAAAAATTTCACGCTCCAAACTCCCTTGTCCTTGATGAATCCAAAAGAAATACCTTCATTGATTATACAACTGGAATCCTGATTGCTACTGGAGAAAATCATGCAGCTGTACAGTTTGAGTCCATAATGTTGTCCCCAGGGTCCTTTAGTTAGCTTCCTATCCATATTTTCTTAGTTCCCTATCTAGTATCTGTTGTGGTTGTTTCAAGTCTCCCTCTGCTTATCAGACAGAACACATGAGTCTCCTGGTTCAGAGACAAAAACAATTTATTACTCACAGCTCAGCAAACAGTATAAGCATCATGTCTACATTGGCTCACTGTTACCCCGAAGTCCCACAGGTAGCAAGAGGAACTCAAAGAGATGCTACACATGCAATGGCTTTGCGTTGCAGCTGAAGACACTGAGTTTAGGGAGTCCACCACTCATAACAAGCAGTAAGCCTTCTCTGTCCTAGTGGAAAACATTACCTCATTCCTCAATTTGGCTTGCTACAAACACAATCCTGAGAAATGGCCCAGGTTAAGAGCACTCAGGGCCTTGTATACTTAGCATACCCAGCAAGGCATACAGGAAAGAAAAGACTCATGAATGACTCACTCTCCTGACAAGTACTGTGATAGTTTTAAGGTATCTCCATAAATTCTTTGATACTTCTCCCTTCAAGGGGGAAAGCAAAATTGCTCTCTCTCTCTGAATATGAAGTAGACTTAATAATTTGCTTCTGATGATGTTATCACTTTCAAGGCTAACTCATAAAGGACAATGGTGCTTCTGTCTTGGGTAACTCTCTTGGATCACTCAGTTTGTGAGGAGCTAGCTGTCATGTTGTAAGGATATATCAAGCTACCCTACATAGAGAGCCACATAGTAAGAAACTGAAGCCCCCTGCCAACAGTCATGTGAGATAGATTTGAAAAAGATCTTCTAACCCCAATCAAGCCTTCAGATGACTGCAACCTCGTGAAATACCTTGAGCTGGAACCCTGAGCCAGCTATGCTCTACATAACAATTGTGAGATGTTTGGTTTTTTAATCTAGTAAATTTTAACTTTTAACACAACAAAAGATAACTAATACAGAATTGTTTCCTGAAACCTTCGTTTCAGGTAGCCATATGCATACACATGTGCATGCTCCATCACAACTGAAAATGTGTTGCTTTTTGTAGGTTCTAAACAATTCTCAACATCATTGCCAGAATCTTTTTTTTTAAGTTCATTTATTTATTTTGAGAGAGAGAGAGAGGGAGGGAAGGGGTCAGGGGGTATGGGGGGGGGGGGCAGAGAGAGAGAATCTGAAGCAGGCCTCACACTGTCAGAGTGGAGTCTGATGTGGAGCTAGAATTCACAAACCACGACATCATGACCTGAGCCGGAATCAAGAGTTGGACACTTAACTGACTGAGCCACCCAGGTGCCTCCAGAATGATCTTTTTTTTTTTTTCATTTCATTTTATTTTGTTTTTACATTAAAAATTTTTTTTTCATTTACAACATCCAAATGATTTATATTTTTTTTAATTTATATCCAAGTTAGTTAGCATATAGTACAATAATGATTTTAGGAGTAGAATCCAATGATTGATTCTTCCCCCACATACAACATCAAGTGCTCATCCCAACAAGTGTCTTCCACAATGCCCCTTGCCCATTTAGTCCATTCCTCCACCCACAACCCCTCCAGCAACCCTCTGTTTGTTCTCTATATTTGAATCTCTTATGTTTTGTCCCCCTCCCTATTTTTATATGATTTTTCTTCCCTTCTGTTCATTTGTTTTGTATCTTTCCACGAGTCAAGTCATGTAATACTCATCCTTCTCTTAATTTCGCTTAGCATAATACACTCTAGTTCCATCCACGTTGTTGCAAATGGCAAGATTTCATTCTTTTTGATTGCTGAATAATAGTCCATTGTATACATATATACCACATCTTCTTTATCCATTCATCTGTCAATGGACATTTGGGCTCTTTTCATACTTTGGCTATTGTCGATAGTGCTGCCATAAACAGTGCATATGCCCCTTTGAAACAGCACACCTGTATCCTTTGGATAAATACCTAGTAGTGCAATTGCTGGGTCATAGGGTAGTTGTATTTTTAATTTTTTGAGGAACCTCCATACTGTTTTCCAGAGTAGCTGCACCAGTATGAATTCCCACCAGCAATGCAAAAGTTCTTTCTCTGCATCCTTGCCAGCATCTGTCATTGCCTGAGTTAATTTTAGCCATTCTGACTGATGTGAGGTGGTATCTCATTGTGGTTTTGATTTGTAGTTCTCTGATGATCAGTGATGTTGAGCATTTTTTCACGTGTTTGCTAGCCATCTAGGTGTCTTCTTTAGAAAAGTGTCTATTCATATCTTTTGCCCATTTCTTCACTGGATTGTTTTTTGGGTATTGAGTTTGATAAGTTCTCCATAGATTTTGGATACTAGCCTTTTATCTGCTATGTCATTTGCAAATATCTGCTCCCATTCCATCAGTTGCCTTTTAGTTTTGCGGATTGTTTCCTTTGCTGAAGCTTTTTATCTTGATGAGGTCCCAATAGTTCAGTTTGCTTTTGTTTCCCTTACCTCTGGAGATGTGTTTAGTAAGAAGTTGCTGTGGGCGAGGCCAAAGAGGTTTTTGTCTGCTTTCTCCTCTAGGATTTTGATGGCTTTCTGTCTTACGTTTAGATCTTTCAACCATTTTGAGTTTATTTTTGTGTATGGCTTAAGTAAGTGGTCTAGGTTCATCCTTCTGCATGTCGCTGTCCAGTTTTCCCAACACCATTTGCTGAAGAGACGGTCTTTATTCCATTGGATATTCTTTCCTGCTTTGCCAAAGATTAGTTGGCCATACGTCTGCAGGTCTGTTTCTGGGTTCTCTATTCTGTTCCACTGATCTAGGAGTCTGTTCTTATGCCAGTACCACACTGTCTTGATGATTATAGCTTTGCAATACAGCTTGAAGTCCAGAATTGTGATGCCTCCAGCTTTGGTTTTCTTTTTCAGGATTGCTTTGGCTATTCAGGGTCTTTTCTGGTTCCATACAAATTTTACAATTGTTTGTTCTAGCTCTGTGAATTCTGGTGTTATTTTGATAGGGACAGAATGATCTTTTAATACAATGATTCCCCAAGTGGGTCAGGAGCCTCCAAGACTCCCTAAGACCCTTTCAGGAGAGCAAAACTATTTTCACAATACTATGATATTATTTGCCTTTTTCACTACACATTCTTACAAACGTATAGGAGTGTTTTCCAGAGGCTACGTGACATGGGGTATATCCCACTGACCACTAATGGAACGTATGCTTGCATACTCTAATGCTTTACATTTTTCTCAGTTTTACTTTCCAATATAGTAAATGGTAATAGATACAGCCTGCATAAACAAAAGCTATTTAAAGTCCTCATTGATTTTCAAGAGTATATAGGGATGTTGGAACAAAACAGCTTAAGAACCACTGCTCTAAAAATTAAATATGACATGAACACACCTACATACTTCCTTTGATGGCTTTCCAAAATAAGAATCTAAATTCTTTGGCAGTGTATATAAGATTTTTCATGATTTCGGTCTTGCCTACCTCCTGAAGGCAGCTTACTTAACCACTCTCCTTTTCCATGTGACAACCATGATCAAGTACGTGCAATTTCCTAAAATATCATGCCCTCTTCTTGCTTCTGTGACCTTCCTCCTCCCCAGCAACTGGCTAACTACTTACTACTCATTGAGTACTTACTACTCATTCTTCCAAACTAAATTTAATAGTCACGGTCCTACACAAACCCGTAAATCCTTCAGTCTAATTTAGGTGCCCCTCTTATGGAACCAAGAGTTTCTAAAATAATGTACTTACTATATTTTGGTTAATTAATTGCTTCTTTAAAAGCAAAGGAATGTCTTATCTCCAAAACCTGGCATAATGCCTAATACATATCAAATATGTAATAAATGTGTGCTGAATCCACAAGTTAACATAAATCTGAATACAATTCATTAAGATCGTTCTTATATTCAGAAGGTGGTAGTAAGCTTGAAATTCATTTATGGAAACCGCAACCAAATGCAATGTAAGACAAATTCCATAAATTGACAACCTCCTTCTCTATACGTATTGCTATGTATTTTTGTCTTCTAACATTATGCCTGAAAATCATAAAGAAACATACTGAATGGTCAAGATTTCAATTTTTTAAGGGGCACCTGGGTGGCTCAGTCAGTTAAGCATCCAACTCTTGATTTTCAGTTCAGATCATGATCTCACAGTGCATGAGTTCAAGGTCCATGTCAGGCTACACTGACACTGAGAAGCCTGCTTAGGATTCTTTCTCTCTCCCTCTCTCTGCCCCTCCCCGACTCTTGTGAGTGTGTGCACTTGCCTTGCATGCACACACGCTCTCTCAAAATAAACTTAAAAAATTTTTTTAAAGATTTCAATTTTTTAAGAAAACTGTTCTTCTTGGGACCGCTGGGTGGCTCAGTTGGTTAAGTGTCCAACTTTGGCCCAGGTCACAATCTCATGGTGGTGAGATCAACCCCTGCATTGGGCTGAGTGTGGGGAGCCTACTTAAGATTTTCTCTCTTTCTCTGTCCCTCTCTCTCTCTCTCTCTCCCCCCACCGCCCCTTCTCTGTGCACGTGTGCATGTGTACCCTCTTTCTCTCTCAATTAAAAAGAAAATACACATATATACACATGCACAAGACAATTAACATTTAAAATCATTAGGTTTACTTTTGGGGCACCTGGGTTGCTCTGTCATTTAAGCATCTGACTCTTGGTTTCGGCTCAAATCACAATCTCACAGTTCATGGGTTCGAGCCCTACATCTGGCTCTGCAGTGACAATGTGGAGCTTGCTTGGGATTCTCTCTCTCTCTCAAAATAAATAAATAAACTTTAAAAAAATGATAGCGGGGCGCCTGGGTGGCTCAGTCGGTTAAGCGTCCGGCTTCAGCTCAGGTCACGATCTCACAGTTCATGGGTTTGAGCCCCGCGTCGGGCTCTGTGCTGACAGCTCAGAGCCTGGAGCCTGCTTCGGATTCTGTGTCTCCCCCTCTCTCTGCCCCTCCCCTGCTCATGCTCTGTCTCTCTCTGTCTCAAAAATAAATAACATTAAAAAAAATTTTTTTTAATAAAAAAATGATGGGAATCATATAAAAAATTAAAATTATTAGGTTTATTTTTAAAACAATAAGTGTCATTTTTTAAATTTATTTTTAAGTCAGTTTTTTTTAATTCCCCAAATGAAGTGCAATGGCAAAAATTAAAAATAGAATTCCAAATCATCAAGCAATAGTGTTCAGAATACATGGGCATAATTTTTATATTATCCTCCTTAACACTGTTGCCCTTTGTATTAAGGCATATCAGTAACACTATGCCCAACCAGGAAAAACAAAAATGAGACCTGAAATCTTTTCTGGGGAATAAGTATAAAAATATGCAGTAACAAAATTCAATACACAGACCTTATACACATTTCATCCCAACAAGCTTCTTGTGAATTCTTACTGTGCTCCTGAGGCTTAGTCATGCAGTAACTAGTAGGAAAGGCTTGGGTTGGTTTCGCTCCACTATTTAAATGTATAAGATTCAACAAATAAATACATCTTTTAGACCCTCAGTATCCTCATCAATAAAATGGATGTAGTATCTTCCTCAAAAATTAGCTATAAGGACCAAATCAATGAGTGAGTAAGTATAAAATATCTATGTAGTTCTTGGTAGGTTTTCAATAAATGTTAGTCATCATATTTCTAGGAATTCATCTTACACATTTTCACACAAGTGGGAAAACTGAGTAAGAAAAAACTGCAGAATTCTTTGAAATAACAAGACTCTGGTAATAGTCTAAAATTATAGTAATACTGTGCAGCTATTAAAAAGAATAAGGTGAGGTGCCTGGATGGCTCAGTCAGTTAAGCGTCCAACCCCAACTCAGGTCATGATCACATGGCTCGTGGGTTCGAGCCTCACATTGAGCTCTGTGCTGACAGCTCAGAGCCTGGAGCCTGTTTCAGGTTTTGTGTCTCCCTTTCTCTCTCTGCACACCCTCACCCCGTTCGTGCTCTCTCTCAAAAATTAAAAAAAAAAAAAAAAAAAAAAAAAGGTAAGTCTGTATGTAATAAGAGATACAAGATATACAAGATATGTTCTTTAATTTAGAAGAACGTGTGGCTTCAAGAAGCCATGAGGAGACATGGGTTTTTACATTATTCTTTTCTACACTGATTGAGGTTGTAACAGGAATATGAATTACTTTCATAATTTAAAAAGTAACATAGAACCACACATATATGGACAACTCATTTTTGACAAAAATACAAAGGCAATACAGTGGAGACAGTGAGGCAGTTATGCTACCCACAACAGGAGATCTGAACAGTACAGTCCACCCCTTGCACTGCAAAATTATTTGTCCACACAGGAAAAGGAAGCAGCTTCTCCATGATTTTCATAAGCCTCTGTTTTTGAGGGGAATCACAGAAGAGGAAGGTTACTAGAACAAACTACTGCTGCTATCAATCTCTCAAGAACACAAATCGTACTCATCTTCTCCCTCCTGTACTAATTTCTCCCTGTTTACAGCTCTTAGTGACTTATCTGATAGCAACATCAAGTTTCATTCCCAAAGGGGCCTCAGCCCTTGATCATCATATTCATCTCAGGCCAGGACTGCCACACATGTCCATCCACTGTTAAGATGGGGCAAGGGAGAGCCAAAAGGTGCCCAGCTGGATCACCTGGGTTCTATTGTATATATTATTCTCTGTCCCCATTATGTTCACAATAGTGAAAAGTTACAATCTAAATATCCAACAATGGGGCATTGGCTATATAAGTTAAGGCAAAACTATAAAATGAATTAATATCTGCAACAAGTTGAATAGTGTCACCCCAAAATTCATGTCAATTAGGAACCTCAGGATGTGACCTTATTTGAAATACGGTCTTTGCAGATATAATCAAGTTAAGATGAGTTCATACTGGATTATGGTATGCCCTAAATCCAATGAATGATGATTCTATGAGAAAAGAAAAAGAGATTCAGTCATAGAGAGACACACAGGAAAGACACACATGTAAAGATGGAGGCAGAGACTAGGGTCACACAGCTACAAGCCACAGAATGCCAAGGACTGTCAGGAGCCACCAGAAGCCAAGAAGAAAGCAACCAGGGATTCTCTCTCCAGCCTTCACAGGGAGCAAGGCCTGCCTATACTGACTTTGGACTTCTACCCTCCAAGACTGTGAGAGAATAAATTTCTGGTTTTTTACATCACTAAGTTTATGGTAATTTGTTAGAGAAGACCTAGAAAACTAATATACCACCTCATTATAAATGATGATGTAGCTCTATACTTAATGATACAGAAAAATGTTTGTGATCCTATTGTCAAACCAAGGAAAAAAAAGAATAAGTTATAAACACAGACAGCACCAATTTTTTTTTTTTTTTTTTTGGAGGTTTCAGCAGGATGTACAACCCTGGGTAAGATTTCTGGTGGTGATCTCACTTTCTCACTAAATTATAGATTTTTCTCAAGCACATACTATTTTTATAATCAGGACAAAAAATAAAACTTTTTCAGGAATGGGTGGTATAAAGATATCCAACAGAAATATATTGGCATGAGGCCCTACGTACTATAAACTCTCACTACCACTTCTAGGATAAAGCCAGAATGGTTTCCTTATAGCCAAAACCAACGGATTCTCTTTACTTTCACTGCATTTGACAATACTGACCACTTCTATCTTGAAACTCTTACCTGGGTCTCTCTGATACTACTCTTCTGGTTTTACTATTTCTCCAAGATAATCCCTCTTTCATACATTTTATTGGCTTCTCTTCCTCTATCTTTAAAACACTGTTATACAGCATACAGCTCTATCCCTAACCATATTGTTGTCTCTTGCTATTTTACTTTCCCTGGGCAATCTTATCCACAACCACTGTCTCAACTTGCTTCAACTATCACCTATTTTAGGTAGGTGCTTACTTTAGTTTAGGTTTTCTCAATCAATATTCCCAACTCTTACTTCTCCCTTGGCCTGCAAACTTGTATGACCAACTACTTACTATATATGTCTGCCAAGATTTTCCATAGGCAACTCAACACCTCTAACTACACATACATCTTCCCTAAGACAAGTGCTTCTCCTCCTATGTTCCCTACTTTGACAGAATTCATTTTGACTCCGTTTTCACTCCTCCATTCAACTCTCATTAATTAATCAATCACTGTGTACCATCAATTTTTATCTTTCTAATATATTTCATTTCCCTACAGCTACAACCTCATCCTGTCTGGCCAGTACTACTACAACAGTCTTCTAAACAGCCTATTACCTATACAGTCTTGCCTCTTTCCAAGCTGCTGATGCTCGTTAATTTTATTTTCCCAGCCCAACATATTTAAGGGCTATGATACATTATCATCAACAACAGTTCACTGATAGACATTATCAAATTGAAAGTGGGAGACATATTAAAAAGGCCAGATGGTCATTTATTTGATAAAAGCCCCTTATTCTAATACCCTTTTCTCCTTCCATGCTCCACTGAGAAACAACATACTTTTCTTTGTATGCCTTTCTATTTTTATTTCAACATCTTTTAATTGATGTTAATTTGATATTATAAAATTCACAATTTTAAAGTGTACAATTCAGTGATTTTTAGTATAGTCACAAGGCAGTACAACTATACCATTAACTGCAGAATATTTTCACCACTGCAGAAAGAAATCCCACAAACCCATAAGCAGTAACTCCCCATTTCCCATTCCCAGGCCCTTGCAACCAATATACTTTCTGTCTCCATATGTTTGCCTACTGTGGATATTTCATATACATGGAATCGTATAATATGAGGCCTTGTGTGTCTTATTTCTTTTCATTAGGATAATGTTTTCAAGGTTCATTCATGTTGTAGCATGTATCAGCATTTCATTCCATATTATGGCTGCACAGTATTTTATTAAATGGAAATTCTACATTTGCTCATCCATTCATCACTTGATAGACATTTGGGTTTCTGCTATTATAAATAATTCTACCATGATACATTCATGTACATATTTGTGTGGACATATGTTTGCAATTCTCTTAAGTATATACCACAGAGTAAAATTATTTGAGCAATATGAAAACTCCCTGTAACATCTGAAGGAAATGCCAAACTGTTTTCCAAGATATCTGCAACATTTGACTTTTTTTTTTTAAGTTTATTTATTTAAGTAACCTCTACCCGCAACCTGGGGCTCAAACTCGTGACCCCGAGATCAAGAGTCCCTGTTCTTCCAACTGAGCCAGCCAGGTGCCCATGCAACATTTTACATTGTCAGTCACAAAGTATAAGAGTTCTAATATTTCCACATCTTCAACAACACTTGTTACTGTCTATCGTTTTTACTACAGCTGTCCTAACTGGTATGAAGTGTTATCTTGTGATCTTGATGTTATGACTTTCCTTTTAAATAATAATCTTCAGGGGTGCCTGGGTGGCTCAATTGGTTAAGGATCTGACTTCAGCTTGGGTCATGATCTCATGGTTCATGAGTTCAAGCCCCACATCCAGCTCTACGCTGTTAGTGCAAATCCTTTAGATCCTCTGTCTCCCTCTCTCTCTGCCTCTCCCCTGCTCATGCATGCATGTGCTCTCTCTCTCTCCCTCAGAAATAAACATTTAAAAAAGAAAGAAAGAATAATCTCCAAAAAATTATAAGCATATTTGCAGTCAAATATATCTGGTGTCCAATTTGGTACTATGTGTTAATGTATTTATAGCTATAACATTAAATATTACTGTTAAACAGTACATGCACGTAGAAATAAAAGTTCAAACAATAAAAGTTAAAGTCTCTCCTCCTCAATCCTTCTCATTACAGATAACCACTCTTAACCATTCTGCTTTTAAGTCTAGTGGCTATCTCCATAATTCTAAATTATTTAGCCTTTTCTACATAGCTTTCATTACCACATATTATGCAATTTGTTTCACCTCACCATTTTGATACTATCAGTCTCCTTCACTAGACTGAAAGAAAGTTCCACGGGGCACCTGGGTGGCACAATCGGTTAAGTGTCCTACTCCTCATTTTGGCTCAGGTCATGATCTCACAGTTCTTGGGATCAAGCCCCACGTCAGGCTCTGTGCTAATACCGCAGAGCGTGCTTGGGATTCTCTCTCTCCCCCTCTCTCTCTCTCCCTCTCTCTCAAACCCTCCCTCTCTCTCTCAAAATAAACTTAAAAAAAAAAAAAAAAAAAAGATAGGGGTGCCTGGGTGGCTCAGTCGGTTAAGCAGCCGACTTCGGCTCAGGTCATGATCTCGTGGTCCGGGAGTTCGAGCCCCACGTTGGGGTGTGCTGACAGCTCAGAGCCTGGAGCCTGTTTCAGATTCTGTGTCTCCCTCTCTCTGACCCTCCCCCATTCATGCTCTGTCTCTGTCTCAAAAATAAATAAACGTCAAAAAAAAATTTTTTTTTAAAAGATATATTTAGGATGAAAGCTATATGAGGCCAGTAAATTTTCCCTTTTCTATTCACTGTTGTACCTATGCACTTAGAATGGGGCATAGCACATAAAAGATAGGTGACAAATATATTATATGAATGAATAAGCATTTATTTGTTGATTTATCTAAACTTTAAGCATTTTCTTGAGTCTCTCTCCATAAAAGACAAGGAATTTTGCTCATAACCACCTATTTCCCAATTTTTATTGGGTTACAGTTTATTTTTAATTATTCTAATGGTTACCTTTATAATTTTAAGTAATATGCTTTGTTTGTTTTTTTCCTCCACCAAATTTAAACTCTTAACCTCCCATCACCTACCTCAAGGTAAGATGAGGAATCTAGGTTTCCAGTACACCCAAGTACCTCACATGCATCACCCTAATCATTACTTTTACATCATATAGGTATATAACATTTATTTTCTGACCTACAATTGTCTTCTTTGGTCTACAAATCAATTCTGGAAACAGAAAACCAATAAATAGTTTAAAATATGATGATAATGTAAACATTACTCACTGCAGAACCAAGTAGTAATAGGAACTGCAGAGAACATGTAATTCTGCCTGTTCCCTTCCTAGAATGTACTACAATTTATGAATATACTTTATGTGTTTTGTCTGTATTTCTTACTATACCATATACTCCATGAAAATAGTATTTTAGTACACACACACACACCTCTTACCCATTAGCGCATCACAGCATGCATTCAGTCACTGTATGTTTATAGACAGATGGATAAAGTTGGGGAGAAAAGAAGTGGGAAGGTCAGGCCATCAAGAATATGAAAGCCATTCTACATCTCTGTATAATATCCATTCACCAGCATCAACTTGAGACAGAGTTGAGGTGGAAGGAAATGAATCTATATACTACATAAGCTCTAACCAGTCCAACAACTATCAACTAAAGATTAAGTTAGAATAAGAAAGTAGCATCCTGTCTGTAAATTTATAATTTTTACAATAAACATGGACTGCTTTTAACAAACCATTTCTCATATTTTTCTATATGGGGGCAGGTGAGATTTGGAGTTTTCCTCCCTAAGTTCTTTTAGTAAAGTTCCTTCTGGAAATTTTCAATTTTAACTCCTCCTAGGAAAAGTGTTTTTTTCTATCTCTTAACCAGAATATACAGATGGCCACAAGGAAAGTAGTAATGATGGGGATGCCTGGGTGGCTCAGTCAGTTGAGCGTCCAACTTCGGTTCAGGTGATGATCTCACAGCTCATGAGTTTGAGCCCAACATCGGGCTCACTGCTGTCAGTGCAGAGCCCACTTCATATCTTCTGCCCCCTTTCTCTCTGCCCCTTCCCAGCTCGCATTAAGAAAACATTTAAAAAGG
Source organism: Neofelis nebulosa (assembly GCF_028018385.1). NCBI lineage: Eukaryota > Metazoa > Chordata > Mammalia > Carnivora > Felidae > Neofelis > Neofelis nebulosa. The sequence continues at coordinate 106,169,151 of NC_080789.1, read as the reverse complement.
GGTGGGGGGGCAGTGATGCTGAAAATAATGCACTTCAAAGCCTCCAAAAGGAACCAAACTGCTGCTGAGACAAAACAGAAAAACATGGAAGGTGAAAGAGACATAGCTTGTGGAGGTCAACTCTTTGTGATCTAGGGTTTTTCTTAACATGCTAAATCCTACTTCCCATATTCACTACCAAATCTCTGCAAGGTCTTAAAACAACAACAAAACTCAGTTCAGACCTGTGCGTTATAAATACTCACCACACAAAGCCTGTGAACTAAGTTAGGAAAACCATAAAGAGAAGAATACCAGAAAGTCTCAGAATCATTTTTCCCTATAAGAAGAGCACTGGTACCAGTATCTATATACATCCTGAGAGAAAACACACCCCAGCTGGGCCCCACCCCACAGACACCCATATACACCCTCTCAGAATCCTGGACTATACCACAGGCCTAAAAATAAAAAGGCTTCCACACACAATGATTGTATGTCAGCCTTTAATTCTCATTCATCCCACAAATAGCTACGAGCATAACATACAACTTACAAATGGTAGTCTCAACTCTTTCCTCACAGATTAGAAAGATAATAATAGCTCTCTACAACCTGAATCTCCAAAGGAACACCAAATATTCATAAGTCTAACAAAAGCAGAAAATCCTTCAATAGCAACATAGCAACCTACTTCAAATTAATTACAACTGGATAGGCTGCCATAGACATGCTATGAGTTATTTGTAAGGTGAACTAGAAAATATATCACCCATTAGCTATTTAAAGCATTATATATGAAACTATGACTAAATCTCAAAATTACTAGTCCAACCTACTGTGATGGGTTATACTCATCACTAATTAGCATTTATTATCAGAAAATGAATTGAATATTTTAAACACTGTATTTAAACATCTTTAAGATCCTGCTCATTTTGTTAAAGGGTTATACAAATTCACTAGGGGCAAGATATATGCTGCTGTCTTAAGCACTCCATGAAAAGATTAACAGATCAAAATTGTAAAATCCCAATCAAGTTTGGGGCACTTGGGTGGCTCAGCTGGTTAAGCATCCAACTTCAGCTCAGGTCATGACCTCGCAGTTCACGGGTTCGAGCCCCAGGTCGGGCTCTATGCTGACAGCTCAGAGCCTGGAGCCCTCTTCAGATTCTGTGTCTCCCTCTCTCTGACCCTCCCCCACTCATTCTTTCTCTTTCTCTCAAAAATAAATAAAAACATTAAAAAAACCTTTTTAGGGGCGCCTGGGTGGCTCAGTCAGTAAGCATCTGACTTCAGCTCAGGTCATGCCTGGAGCCTGCTTCAGATTCTGTCTCCCTCTCTCTCTGACCCTCCCCTGCTTGCACTCTGTCTCTCTCTCTCTCAAAAATAAAGAAACATTTTTAAAAAATGGTTATTTTTTTAAATCCCATTCAAGTACAATCTGGCAGAATCTATCAATAAATTTTAAGTGTGCATGCCCTCTGACCTAGAAGTCCCACTTAAAAAATTTCACAGGTTTAGGGGCACCTGGGTGGCTCAGTCGTTGAGCTTCCAGCTTCGGCTCAGGTCATGATCTCACGGTTTGTGAGTTCAAGCCCTGCATCAGGCTCTGTGCTGACAACTCAGAGCCTGGAGCCTGCTTCGGATCCTGGGTCTCCCTCTCTCTCTGCCTCTCCCCTGCCCATTCTCTGCCTCTCTGTCAAAAATAAATAAATAAACATTAAAAAAAATAAAAATAAAAAAAATTTTCACAGGTTTGGGGTGCCTGGATGGCTGTTGGTTAAGAGTTCAACTCTTGATTTTGGCTCAGGTCATGATCTCCCAGGTCCTGAGATAGAGCACCACATTGGGCTCTGTGCTGACAGTACAGAGCCTGCTTGGGATTCTCTCTCTCTGTCTCTCTCTGCCCCTCCTCCACTCACGCATGCACTTGCTTTTTCTCTCTCTCAAAATAAGCATCTTTTTAAAATTTCACTGGTTTAAGGATATATGTGCAATGATGTTCATTATTGTATGATTTGTACCAGCAAAAAGAGAGAAAACAAGTTTCTACCAAGAAGTTAAATATTGATATCTCAAATCTATAAAATACTGCTATTAAAAAAGTTCTTAAATCTGTATCTGTATCTGACCTCTATAAAGACATCTATGATATGTTTTGAGGGAGTTGAGAAAGGAAGTTACAGAAGAACTGTATAATGCAATCCCATCAGTATACAAAAGGTTACACATATGTATGTTTGTATACACACAGAAATGATGAAGATAGACACTATTTCTGAAAGGTTAGATGGAACCACTTTTTCCCTTGCACATATACTTTTCTTTTTAATTGTCTAACAGTGAGCATGCATTACTTTTATACACACACACACACTCATACTCCTCACTATAAAGATGTAAATTAGGACCTCAACCATTCAGCACTATTATACACTAATTAATGGGTTAGGTCCCTGGCTGATAAAGTAGGTTAAAAGTAATAATAATAATAATAATAGTGGCACCTGGGTGGCTCAGTCTGTTAAGAACCTTGATTTTAAGAACTCTTGATTTCGGCTCAGGTCACGATCTCATGGTCGTTAGGTCGAGCCCAAGTCTGGCTCTGTGCTGGGCAGGGAGCCTAAGACACTGCTCTCCCCCATGGCCCCTCCCCACTCATGTGCACACTCTCTCAAAATCATCATCATCATCATCATCATCATCATCATCATCACCACCTATCAGTTAAAGAAAGCACAAATGTCTCTGCTTCCAGCCTCAGTATATGTATAGCTTATCAACTGTGTTAAACACCATGCATCAGGTTGTATAACCTTAATCTGATTCTCCTAGAGAACAAAAAATTACAAAACTATGTGGCTATAGTAGCACTGTTTTTAGTGACATCCCTAGCCAAAAGCACCTCTGCTGGCAGCAGCGATAACACTTAACACTTATCACAGCTGCCATTTCATTATTCCTTGTAGAAGGGTGAGAAGGTGATTAACTCAGTTATAGTCAAGGTAATTGTAGTTTTTAATAATTCTTATCAATCAGTTAATCAAGTTAATTGTAAGGTTTATCAAAGTTCTCACCATGACAAACACCTTATCAGATACTTACAAGCATATACAAGGTTATTAATCATAGTTGTTCTCTACTTATATCACAATCTGTGCCACTTAGTCAAAAGAGTCCAGTTCTAGGTTGTATAGCCTTTCCAAACCACTTCAGCCCTTACTGATATTCTGATATCTTAAAATCCTAAAATATTAAATTGTTTGAATTGTAACCTTATTACCTTTCACTTTATACATCTCATACTACACTATGATCAGTTCAACAGAAAGATGAACAAATCCTACAAGACTGATTAAATAATACAGTGAACAAATAGATGCACATGTTCATAAGTCGTTATCCACAAACTTGAATTCCAAAAATCTCTGAAAATCAAAAAATTTTATAACCAATTTGGTGGCAAAACCACACCTGAACAGATGCAAAAACACCTCTGTGTTTGATGAAGGAACTGGAAGATGCTCCCTCAATCTTGCTTGGAAAATTAGACAACATATAGTAAGTATATGCATCATATCCCCTTTCTAAAATCTGAGAATTTATGAATTCTGACCCAAAAAAATCTTGTATTTAGACCTGTATGAGTGGAGAAAATTAAATATCCACACCATTGTTGGTCAAGACATTTATAATCAGTGAAAGCTACACAAGGAGCCTTGTTTTTTTGAGAGAGAGAGTGCACGAGTGAAGGGCACAGAGAGAAAGAGAATCCTACAAGGGGCAGAGAGAGAGAAGCAGGGCTCACTTGAAGCAGGGCTCGACCTCACCCAATAAAGAATTCAAACTCATGAACCATAAGATCATGACCTGATCTGAAGTCAGACGCCTAACCGACTAAGCCAACCAGGCGGCCTACACAAGGAGCTTTTAACTCTACACTATTTTATTTCTTAAGCTAGGTGGTGGGTACACAGGTATTAATTATACAATTCTATCTTTTTGCATGTCTGAAACATTTTGTAAATATTAAAAATTAAAGTGAAAAATTGTAGGCACCCAATATTTGATTTTCTTCCCTAAAAGAATAGAAGCATGTGTATTCAAAGTACTTTGTTTCCTAATATAGATGCAAAATGTCCAATATTATTTCGGACCTGAGTATACAGGAACTACAGTGAAAAAGACAGCAAGACTTCCTAGCACATACCAGGTATACAACACATATGGGGTAAGCATTATAAAAATGTTTCTTGTCAGTAAGTGTCCAAATTCGGCTTGGATCATGATCTCACAGTTTTTGAGTTTCAGCCCCACACTGGGCTCACTGGCAGCGGGGAGCCCGCTTCAGATCTTCTGTCCCCCTCTCTCTCTGCCCCTCCCACACTCGTGTGTGTGTGTGTGTGTGTGTGTGTGTGTGTACGCATGCACGTGCTCTCTCAAAAATAAAACATTTTAAAAAAAAGTTTCTTGTCTTCTCAGTACACCTGAAAAATGGCACGCTGACAGATGTAATGGGCAAGATGAGACTTAAGGAAAAAAGTTGAAAAAAAGAATTTGTGGAGCCATTAAAAACATAATTCCTTTCTCTTTGACCTGGGAGAGTCCATTCTGCTCCTGTTACCATGCTTCTCTGAATAAACTCTACCAAGGGTATTTAATCATAATTCTTTAAAAAAAATTTTATTGGGGCGCCTGGGTGGCTCAGTCGGTTAAGCGGCCGACTTCAGCTCAGGTCATGATCTCACGGTCCATGAGTTCAAGTCCCGCGTCAGGCTCTGTGCTGACAGCTCAGAGCCTGGAGCCTGTTTCAGATTCCGTGTCTCCCTCTCTCTGACCCTCCCCCATTCATGCTCTGTCTCTCTCTGTCTCAAAAATAAACGTTAAAAAAAAAAAAAAATTTTATTAATGTTTATTTTTGAGAGAGAGAGGGAGAGATACAGCATGAACAGGGGAGGAGCAGAGAGAGAGGGAGACAGAATCAGAAGCAGGCTCCAGGCTCCTAGCTGTCAGCACAGAGCCCGAGGCAGGGCTCGAACCCACAAGCCGCGAGATCATGACCGGAGCCGAAGTCGGACGCTTAAACCAACTGAGCCACCCAGGCGCCCCTAATCATAATTCTTTACATGTATACACACAAATGAAGAATTACAGACCCTTAAATTCTATAGATTTAGCCTAGAGTACTACAAAATCATAAACTTAAGAGTATCCAAAGAGACACAAGCAGAATTCAACAGTTCCTGGAGTAACTAAAACAAAAACTTAGACCAGGATACATTTCAAAGTTCCAGAATTAAAACAGATTTTCTATTACAAAATCTGCTTATGTGAAACTTTACAACAGAAATATGCTACACTGCATTTTTAAAAGCTTTTCAGATCACTGAGGCACCTAGGTGTCTGACTTCACCTCAGGTCATGAACTTGCAGTCCATGGGCTCAAGCCCTGCATCAGGCTCTGTTCTGACAGCTCAGAGCCTGGAGCCTACTTTGGATTCTATGTCTCCCTCTCTCTCTGTCCCTCCCCCACTCATGCTCGCTCACTCTCTCTCTCTCTCAAAAATAAACATTAAAAAAATAAAAACTTTTCACATCATGTAAAGCATTCAACATAGCATGTGGATCATAAAGAGTACTCATCAGTATGAACAATAAGTACCTCTATTGTATTTTAAGATACATATTCTTTCATAATTTAAAGTTTCTGAAATTAGGATTCAGCTTATATCAACATGTATAATTTTAATAAATTATTAAATTGATGGTACACTCCACAAGAAAGAAATGGCAAGTTAAAAATGATACATGGTATTACATGTGGTAAATACTCATCATGAATTCTTCCTTTAACTTTTCCAGCAAAGCTTTCAGGGGAAAGATTTTATTGTCCCATTTCTAGAGGAGGAAAATAAGGCTTAGGAAGGCTCAGAAAGTTGCCCGTGATCACACATCTGATTCTAAAGTCAGACTCTTAACCACTACAATATGCTGCATACTCATCTGTTTTACTCATACCAGATGCATTTATAGATTTTTTATAATGAAGCACAGAAAAAGTTACTGTTAGTTTGTCCAAATCATAAACTTATTTTTTATCTCCTTCTTCCTCAGAGTCTCTGCCATCTAGCTATGTCTATACCTCTTTCCTGAGCTACTAGACCTGAATTTCCAACCATCAAGTGAATGCACTTGGTTATTCCAGAGCCGCACTCCCCAATATGGTAGTCACTAACCACATGTACTTACTGAGCACTTAAAATGTGGCTAGTGAAACTGAGGAACTGAACTTTTCACTTTATGTCACTGTAATTAAAAGTTAAATTTAAGGGGTACCTAGGTGGCTCAGTCAGTTGAGCATCTGACTCTTGATCCTAGCTCAGGTCTTAATCTCAGGGGTCCTGTGAGTTCAAACCCCACAGTGGGGTCCATGTCCAATTAAAAAAAAAAAAATGTTAAATTTAAATGCTGATAATTCAGTTACTAGAAAACTTTTAAGCACATTTGGGAAAAGTTGGATATGTGTATCCACTTTTCAACTGTAAATTTTATGAAATCTAAATGCAGATTAAGTATTCAAGTTTTTATTTATTTTGAGAGAGGAAGAGAGAGAGAGGGAGGGAGGGAGGATGAGTGGGGGAGGGGCAGAGAGAGAGAGAGAGGGACAGAGGATCTGAAGCAGGCTCTATGCTGACAGCAGAGAGGCTGACGCCACGCTCGAACTCACAAACCATGAGATGCTGACCTAAGCCATAGTCGGGCACTTAACCGACTGAGCCACCCAGGTGCCCCAGAAAAGTATTTCTCATTAAAAACTTAGCATATGAATTAAGATATGCTATAAAACTATACAATTGATTTCAAAAACTTAGTACGAAAAAATAATGTAAAATTGCTCATTAATAGTTTTTCAAATATGATATGTTTCAACATATTGAAAATATTTTAGATGTACTGGATTAAATAAAATGTTATAAAAATTATAAAATCTAATAATTTTACTTTATAATGTGAATACTACAATTTTAATTACATATGTGGCTCACATTCCTACTATGCAGCACTTTCTAGAGGTTCCTGTTGCCCCTACCACAGCAATCAATAGCTCAATCACTATCCCTCTAGCTCAGTGCTCCAACAACAGCCTTCTCTGATTATGGAAGTGTTCTATATCTGATGATGAGTGGTTGGTGGTGGTAGTGGTGGTAATGACTGTGTGAGACTCACAGCATCCCTTAAAATGTACTGTGGAGCCAGAATTCTTGGGAAACTTGGGCAAATACCACCTGTTATTCTGACTTGAGGGGAAAAGGTAGTAAGTACCAAAAACTGCAGACCAGTGCTGTACAACAGAACTGTGACAATGGAAAAGTTCTATATCTGAATTTTCTAATATAGAGGCCACTAGTCCCACATGGCTATTAAGCACATGAAATATGGCTAGTGCACTGAAGAACTGAATTTTAAATCTTATTTCACTTAATTTACTTTAAATAGTCATATATGTCTAGTACCTACTAAAACTAGACAGCACTATTCTAGCCTACCTGCTCCATCTGAAAGTCTGAAAAATCATCTTAGTCTCCTCCCTCCCCATCAATTGCCAACTGTCCTTTCCCCCCACAAAAGTGCATGTACATATGTACGTACATGTACACACACCACACACACACACACACACACTGATTCTGAATTACCCAGTCCTGCGTTCTTTAAAGCTTCCAACTCTGTATGTGTCTCTATTTCCATTTAACACTATTTTGGTTTTCAACCTTTAATGGGATTAAGGCCACAGCCTCCTAGTTGGCCTCCTCACTTAGCTTGCTCCTACATGCTCTTTATAAAATGTAAATGTAAGTTTATATAAACTTTATTCAAAAGTCTCCAAAGCCTTGCCATTGCCCCAAGGTAAAATGCCAGACTCTAACATGATTTACATAGCTCTTCATGATCCAAGCCCAATCTCCAGCCTCATCTTTCACCACTCCCTTCTACTCCAGTTCTTGTCCATATCATTAACACTTATCACACTCCATTAAAATTGCCTGTTTACTTGTCTTCCTTCCCAGTCACTAGCATTCTGAGGACACAGAAAATGTTTCAAACATTATATTGCTAACACAGAACACAATATACATCATAGTACATGAATAAAGTATATTAGAGTTTACATAAATTTCTTTTGAATGAGGGAAGAAAGGGGAAAAAAGAAAAAGGGAAATAGACACATACTCTTGAACAACTATGAAAATAAAAATTTGGTAAAGGAGATATTTTTGTTATGCTATTCAAAAGAATTTTAACATGAATTTGTTAAGAACCAATCCACTTTTGAATTTTTCAAGGAAATGCTGATCAATACTTTAAAAAATACACATAATAAGGGGCGCCTTAGGTGGCTCAGTCGGTTAAGCGTCTGACTTCAGCTCAGGTCATGATCTCGCAGCTTGTGAGTTCGAGCCCCGCGTCGGGCTCTGTGCTGACAGCTCAGAGCCTGGAGCCTGCTTCTGATTTTGTCTCCCTCTTTCTCTGCTCCTCCCCTGTTCTCTCTCTCTCTCTCTCTCTCTCACAAAAATGAATAAACATTGAAAAAAAAATTTTTTAATAAAAAATACACACATATACTTGCTATGTAGAACTATTTATACATATATAGTTGTGGCCAAAAATTATATTATACATATATAGCTGTGACTATAAACCCAAAGAATTTATATCCATTTTCCATTAATTTATTTTTTAACTGTTAATATTATATATTAATTAATATATAATATAATTTAGTATTTATTATATATAATTATATATATATTGCTCCTTAATAGTTATTATATATAGTTATATATCATATATAGTTATACATAACATATAAGTTATATATATGGTTATATATTATATATAGTTATAATAGTTATACATAATATTGTCATTAATATATAATATATGTAAATTATTTATTTACTATTGTATTATTTATTAATAAATATTATATAATTTATTTTTTTAACTTAATATTATATTAACACATATAGTGTTATATGAGTTTCAGCTGCACAACATATTGATTCAACAATTCTATACATTACTCAGTGCTCACCAAACGTTATTACAATATTATTGCCTATACTCCCTATGCTGTACCTTTCATCTCCATGAGTTACTTATTTTATAATGGAAAGTTTTTACCTGTTAATCCCCATTATCTATTTCATCCATCCCTCCACCCACCTCCCCTCTGACAACCACCAGTTTGTTCTCTGCATTTAAGAGTCTGTTTTCAGTTAACTTATTTTTAATAACCAGAAAAACAGATAAAAATTGCTGCTCTATTAAAATTAAAAAATACCAAGCCCTAAGCATAAGAATAACCAAATTATTTCAAAATGGACTCAGCAACATGGCAATACTATAAAATTAACCACCAGCAGACCAGTAGAAAAGCCACCAGAAAAATTGAGTGAAACAGTCAAGAACTCTACTTTCTCTACTTACAAGAACTCTCTGTACTTATTTTCAACTTACTGAGGGGAGAAAAACATCAAGCAAAAGTCCAGCCCAAATTTAAGACAGCAGTTTAGAAAAGGAAAGCAGAACTATTTGAAATACTCAAAATTATCTGCCACTAATGAAAGTGAAATCAGTATTGCCATAAAGATAGAAAAGTCACCTGTGTAACATCTGTATGGATGTATCCTAAAATATCTGCAGGGATGTACTCAAAAAGATGTAAAACATAGCTATTTCTTGTTTCATAAGAAATCCCGTGAGTCTCTTCTATCTCTAATAACTTCTTATTGATTAATCGTAAGTTCGTATTAGTCTTTCTTCCTTGGAAAGGTCAGCAACAGTAAATTCTATATGTACAAGGACAAAATTATATGTATACTTATGGGAGGAAAAAAGGCAAGCAGCCAAAGAAAACAAAGTCTCATCAACAGGTTTTTTTCCAAATAAGTGAAGGCTAATAAAGGAAAACAAACGTTTAGAAACTCTTTACCCAGTAAAAATTCTATTTCAAAATCCATGTAATAAACCACATTAATACGTTAAAAAAAATTCTTACTGTCTCAATAGATATGGAAATGCATCAGGTAGATTTTTAGTATTAATGATTAAATACTTCTATTCTTACAATAGAGTTTCCTTCTACTCTTAATCTAACAAAGAATATGTGCAAAAGCCAACAACAAGTATCCGTAGGGGAACAGTTCTGCTATTCCATACCGGGCAATTCGGAGCTTATTAGAGTCTTGGCAGAACGCCCTGTGATCCCCCAAATCAGGAAAGGATAGGAGGCCCATAAGGAGCTGCTACCAGGCCATCTCCCATCACTTCCCTATCTCCCTTGGAGGATGACATGAAACAGTTTCTCATAACTGTCTGGATTCTGATGAGGCATGTGACTTTCAGCCTACCCATCTCAGAACAGAGCTACAGATTGCAGAACCCTTTTGTGTCAAATTAGAACAGGCCCCTCCATCAACAGGGTGTCTCACAGTTCATAGTGTAGTCATTGGCAATATTTTTGATCTGGTGTTGACTTTTTTGATGTGTGGGACAAGGGTCACAGGGAGCTGGCACCTTTGGCTTATTCATCTTTCCACTGCCCACGAGTTCCATGGTTCAGGTTGTGCAGATTGTTGTGTTAATCCTCAAATCAGTTTTCAGGTGTGCAAGATGGTTTAGTGTTGATCTTGCTGCATTTCAGGGACGAGAGACGCAAAAACAACTTCCATGCTGTTCCGCCATCTTGGCCCCTCTCCATCAACTGCTTAAATCTGAAGGCTCATTATACCAGTCAAATCAGTAAGGACCTGTCCTACCTTATGTGTATATGCTTGACAATATCATACTTAATAGTGAAAACTTAAAAAAAATTCCCTTTGAAACGAGAAAATAACAAGGATCTCTCCTATCACCAACCCATTCAACATGCCAGAGATTCTAGCCAAAAGTAAGACAAGAAAAAAAATATAAGAATTGCAGGAAAGACACAAAACAGTAATTATTCACAAATGACATGATTATATACATGGGAAAACCAAGAGAATCTACAGATAAAATTATTAAAAATCATCAGATTTGGTCAAAACCTGGCAAAATAGACTCAATATTCAAATTCAACTTTATTCCATCTACCAACAACAAATAGAAAATAAATTTTAAAATCCCACTTATAATAATACCATCAGAAACCTAAGACTAAATCTATGAAAGATATGTAGTACTACACAGAAAACTATAAAACATTACTGAGATGTGAAATGAAAAACATAAATAAATAAAAATGCCACATTCAATGATTCAAAGACTCCACATGATAAAGAAGTAATTCTACCCAAATTAATCAATGGGGTGCCTGGGTGGTTCAGTCGGTTGAGCGTCTGACTCTTGATTTTGGCTCAGGTCATGATTCCAGCGTCATGAGATGGAGCCCAAAGTTGGCCTCCACACCGAGCATGGAGCCTGCTTAAGATTCTCTCTCTCTCTCTCTCTCTCTCTCTCTCTCTCTCTCTCTCTCTCTCATCTGCCCCTCTCCTCAGTTAGTGCTCTTATGCACTCTCTCTCAAAAAAAAAAAAAAAAAAAAAAAGTTAAAACTAAAATAAGCTACAAATGCAATGTAATTTCAGAGTCCAGAGTGCTAACCATTACACAATGCAATGTAATTTCAAACAGAACACCAATGTTTCTTTTTAACTTGACAACTGATTCTAAAATTTATATGGAAATACAACAGGCCAAGAATAACCAAAACATTATTTTTTAAAAATAGCTTTATTGGGGTGTCTGGGTGGCTCAAACACTAGACTCTTGATCTCAGCCCAGGTCATGATCTCACTGTTCCTGAGATTGAGCCCTGCATCAGTTTCCATGACATCAGCATGCAGCTTGCGTGAGATTCTCTCTCTCCCTCTCTCTGCCCCTCCCCTGCTCATGTGTGCATACACATGCACTCTCAAAATAAATAAATCTAAAAAAAAAAAAAAAAGCAAAACTTTTTTTTAACTTTGATGAAGGTTAATTTGTCAATATTTTTCTTTTAAAATTAAAAAAAAAAAAATTTAAAAAAAACAAAAAAAACAAAAAGGGGCGCCTGGGTGGCGCAGTCGGTTAAGTGTCCGACTTCAGCCAGGTCACGATCTCGCGGTCCGTGAGTTCGAGCCCCGCGTCGGGCTCTGGGCTGATGGCTCGGAGCCTGGAGCCTGTTTCCGATTCTGTGTCCCCCTCTCTCTCTGCCCCTCCCCCGTTCATGCTCTGTCTCTCTCTGTCCCAAAAATAAATAAAAAACGTTGAAAAAAAAATTAAAAAAAAAAAAATATTTTTCTTTTATGAGTCATGCTTTTGGTGTTATATCTGAGAAATCCTTCCCTAACCCAAGGTCTCAAATATTTTCTCCTGTAAGGTAAGGTCTGAGGTTCACTTGTTTGCATATTGGTATCCAATTATTGTAGTACCTTTTGTTAAAAAGACTATCCTTTCCTCCATTGAATTACCTTGGTACCTTTATTGAAAATCAACCAACCATAAATGTGTGGATTCATTTCTGGACTCTCTATTCTTCTACTCTTACATACAGCTATCCCTATGATGATACCATACTATCTTGATTACTGATTATGACACTGAATGTCAAGAAGACATTCTCGGGGGTGCCTGGCTAGTTCAGTCAGTAGAGCATGCAATTTTTTTTGTAATTTTTTTTTTTTACATTTATTTATTTTTGAGAGACAGTGAGACAGAGCACAAGCAGGGAAAGGCAGAGAGAAGAGGAGACAGAATCTAAAGCAGGCTCCAGGCTCCGAGCAAGCGGTCAGCACAGACCCCGATGCAGGGCTCAAACCCACGAACCGTGGGATCATGACCTGAGCTGAAGTCGGTCACTTAACCGACTAAGCCACCCAGGAGCCCCTAGAGCATACAATTCTTGATCTCAGGGTCATGAGTTTAAGACCCATGTTGGGCCTAGTGCTTACTTTAAAAAAAGAAAAAGAAGACAACAACCTTCTTGGGAAAGAAAAAAAAAAAAGAAGGAAAAAAAAAAACGTGAAAGCACTTCAACAGATATTAAGACTTACGATCCAGTTTGGCACTGGACCAAGATAGAGAAACCAGTAAAACAGAATAAAGAGCCTTTATTTATTACAGAGCAGTTTTGAAAAGGAAAGAATTGTCAATAAATGGTGCTGAGAAAATCAGCTAACTATATGGGGAAAAAAAAACCACATGCATACACAAAAAAATCAACTATAGACAGACTATAATGTTAATAAGCAGTGCTATATAAGAAAGGTATGACTTCATGACCTTAGGGTAGGAAAAGATTCCTAATATAGACATAAAAAGCACTAATAATAAAAAAAATATTAGCTAGAGTATACTAAAATTAAAAATCTTATTCAAGGGGTGCCTCGGTGGTTCAGTTGGTTGACTGCCTGATTTGATTTCAGTTCAAGTCATGGTCTCACGGTTCATGGGATCGAACCCCAAATCACACTCTGCACTGACAACCAGAGCCTGCTTAGTATTCTCTCTCTCTGCCCCTGCCCCATGCACATGCACGCACACACACACTCTCTCTCTCTCAAAATAAATGTTTTAAAAATTTCAAAAACAAGAACCTTGTTCTTCAAAAAACACTATTGAGAGGGGCGCCTGGGTGGCTCAGTCGGTTGGGCGGCCGACTTCGGCTCAGGTCGTGATCTCGCGGTCTGTGAGTTCGAGCCCCACGTTGGGCTCTGTGCTGACAGCTCAGAGCCTGGAGCCTGTTTCAGATTCTGTGTCTCCCTCTCGTTGACCCTCCCCTGTTCATGCTCTGTCTCTCTCTGTCTCAAAAATAAATAAAACGTTAAAAAAAAATTTAAAAAAAAAAACACTATTGAGAGCAAAATAGCAAGCAGAAGAACAGAGTGGAATATTTGCAACACAAAAACCAACAAAGGGCTCATATCCAAAATATATAACTCCTATAAATTAGGACAGAAAAGACCAACAGAAAAATTGAGCAAAATATTTTAAAAAGCACTTCACAGGGCGCCTGGGTGGCTCAGTCGGTTAAGCGTCAACTTCAGCTCAGGTCATATCTCACAGTTTGTGAGTTCGAGCCCTGGATCTGGCTCTGTGCTGACAGCTCAGACTGGAGCCTGCTTCAGTGTCTCCCTCTCTGCCCTTCCCCTGCTCATGCTTGCTCGCTCGCTCTCCCTCCCTCTCTCTCAAAAATGAACATTAAAAAAATTTTAATGTAAATAAATAAATAATAAAAAGCACTTCACAAAAGGTCTCCACATGACCAAAAGACATAAAGTTATTCAACTTCACTAGTAATCAGTGAAATGCAAATCAAAACAATGAGATACCACCATAAATCCACCAGAATGGCCAAAATCAATAACACTGACAATATCAAGTACTGGCAAAGATACAGAACAAAAGGACTCTCAAATATTGTTTTGGTGCATGTAAGTTTGTACAACCACACAGGATTATTTGGCAATTATCTATTAAAATTGTACATATGCATACTCTATGACCCAGAAATTTCACTCCTGGCTATGTAGTCATCAGAAATAATGCACCAAGAGCACCTGGGTGGCTCAGTCGGTTAAGCATCTGACTTTGACTCAGGTCATGATCTCACAGTTCATGAGTTCGAGCCCCGCTTCAGGCGAGCTCCAGCCCTGCACTGGGTGAGCCCTGCTTCTCTCTCTCTCTGCCCCTCATGGGATTCTTTCTCTCCCCACCCCCATCCTCTCTCTACCCCTCGCTCACATGCACCCTCTCAAAGAAAGACAGACAGACATGCACCAAAAGACTTGCACCAAACAATGGCCATAACAGCATAATTCTTAATGACCCAAAATTGGAAACAACCTAAATATTCATCATTGATATTTGAATTGTGGTGTTTATACAATGGAAGACTATTTAGCAATGAAAATAAACAAACTACAGCTCCATACAGCAAATCTAAATCTCGCAAACAAAATTTTAAGTCAAAGCAGCCAAGCATAATATACATACGTTATAATTCCATGTATAAAAAATTGGCAACAGGCAAAACTAAATACAGGTTTATATAAAGAAAAGCAAGGAAATGATTCCCATAAAAGTCAAGGCAACAGTAACCTTTATGGCGGAAAGAATAGGTTGTGATTGGGAAGAGGCAAAGAAAGTATCTGGAATGCTAGCAAGGTGCTAGTGTTTGATCTAAACGATGGTTATTCAAGTATTTATTTGATACATTTGTGAAGCTACACATTTGCTTTATATACTTTTCTGTATGTGTGTTACATTCAAGAAGGGCTTCAAGGGCATCTGGGTGGATCAGTCAGTTAAGCATCTGACTCTTGGTTTCAGCTCCTATAAATTAGAACAGTTCATGAGTTCAAGCCCTGCATCAGTCTCCTCACTGACAGCACCAAGCCTTCTTGGATTTCTCTCCCTCTCTCCCTGCCCCTCCCCGGCTTCCTCTCTCTCTCTCTCAAAAATAAATATATAAACATAATTCTAAAAATTAAAAAAAGGACTTCTAAGAGAAATTAATTCCTTTACTTGATAAACTATATTCCTATAATAAAATTATGTTTAAGGTCCAAACTTATTTCTTGAAATATTTTCACAATTTCAGAGATATTTAACTAAAGTTCAGACAATCTTTTTCCATTAGTTACCTAATTTCCACACAAAGGGCTTTCACACCAAAAGTAAAACAGTAAGTGAAAAATGAAAATGTATATACATAAAGGACTGTCTGATGAAAACTACTGTCCATTCGTCACAAAGCACACCATAATAAAGAAAAATAAAAGGAATATAGGATTAGTTTTATTCTTGGTGAACCACTAAAAGTGAAAGTTCATATGGACTTCAAACCATAATGATGTGTTGATCAAGGTTCATCAATTTTAACAAACGTACTACTCTGGTGGGAGATGTTGATAATGAAGGAAGCTATGCATGGTGGGGGGGGGGGGGGGGCAGTCTATGGGAAATCTGTACCTTCCACTCAGTTTTGATGTGCACCTAAAATTGACCTAAATAACAGTCTTTTTTTTTTTAATGCATTCAAGAGTTGCTACATCTCTAAAGCACACCTCTGATCATGTGTTTCTTAATCAAAACTCTACACTAGTTGCCAACACAGCCTCAAAACTGTGGAAGGAACCTTAAAAATCACCTAGCAAACATTCATTCAAAGCTTGGAATCTAACAAGGGATGCACTACCTCATAAAAACATTTACACCATCATTGGACAGCAATGACTTTTATAAAATCAACAGGAATAGTAAAACGGAAGGTAGAGGAATGAGAAAAATCAACAATACTACACACATTTCTAGCTTGAGCAACTGATAGTGTCACTTAATTAATTAAGGAACACCAGAGAAGGGCAGGAATAATACATTTAGTTTTGGCTGTTCTGAGTTTAAGGAGCATCCAAATGGAAATATTAAGTAACAATGGTCCTTACACTCAGCAAAGAGATAAAAGCTAAAGTCAGATAAATGAATACTCAGCATATAGATGAAAAATGAAATAGAAGATGAGATCACTCATAGAAATTCAAACACTTAATGAATGGATAGAGAAAAATTCAACAAAGGTGACAGAAAGAAAGCCCAGAAAACCAGGAAGAAATATAGAAGCATGATCTGAAGATGCCAAAAGTGAGAGTTATAAAGGAAGAGGAAATAAACTGTATCAAATGCTGTTGTGGTAGGCAATCTTGAAAATGGCTCTGAATGATCTCTGCCTCCTTGTATTCATGCTTTTGTGGAATCTCCCTGTGCACATGTTGGACTTAGACACTCCAATCTAATGAACAGAATAGATCAAGTGATAGAATGGCACTTTCGAGATTATGTTACAAAAAACTGTAGCTAATATTTCCCATCCTTCTCCACAGAGCTCTCAATCTAGAAGCAAGGTGCCATGTTGCAAGTACTCGTACGCAGAGGCCCAAGTGGCAAAAACACTGATTTCTCCAGCAAACAACCAACAAGGACCTCAGGCCTGCCAACAGCCACATGCTTGAGCTTGGAAACAGACCCTCCCCCAGTGGAGTTTTGAGATGACTGCAGCCTTATGAGTGACCCTGAATCAGACACACCACACCCAGATGCCTGACCCATAGAAACTGGGAAACAATAAATGTTTGTTGTTTTAAGTTAAGTTGGGGGGGTAATTTGTTGCATAGCAATAGACAAGTAGTACAGCTTACAGGTTAAATAAGAGGATAAAAAAATAGCCATTGGCTTTAAACACATTAGTAACCCAGCAAAACAGTTTTAATGAAATTGTGGAGACAGAAACAATACAGAAATAGGGTGAGAAGAGAATCACAGGTGAAAAAATGGAGACATATAGCAAATGTAGACAAGTCTTTCAAAAACCTGTAGCTATAAAGCAGAAAGCAACTAAGAGAAAGTATGAAGAAGAGATTTTTGTTAAGACAAGAGACATTTTGTTTATTTTTTTTTAATTTTTTTTTCAACGTTTTTTATTTATTTTTGGGACAGAGAGAGACAGAGCATGAACGGGGGAGGGGCAGAGAGAGAGGGAGACACAGAATCGGAAACAGGCTCCAGGCTCCGAGCCATCGGCCCAGAGCCCGACGCAGGGCTCGAACTCACGGACCGCGAGATCGTGACCTGGCTGAAGTCGGACGCTTAACCGACTGCGCCACCCAGGCGCCCCTATTTTTTTTTTTTTTTAAGACAAGAGACATTTTAAAGTTTAAGTGATGGGTGCTGTTGTCAGCCTGTCAGCATGGAGCCTGCTTCAGATCCTCTGTCCTCCTCTCTGCCGCTCCCTGGTTCATGCTCTCTCTCAAAAACTAAATAAAACATTTTTAAAAAACAGGTTCTGGGGCGCCTAGGTGGCTCAGTCGGTTGAGCCTCCGACTTCGGCTCAGGTCATGATCTTGCGGTCTGTGAGTTCGAGTCCTGCGTTGGGCTCTATGCTGACAGCTCGGAGCCTGGAGCCTGGAGCCTGCTTCCGATTCTGTGCCTCCCTCTCTCTCTGCCCCTCCCCCCACTCGTCCGCGCGCGCGCGCGCGCGCTCTCTCTCTCTCTCTCTCAAAATAAATAAACTTTTTTTTTTAATTACAATAAAAATAAGTAGCAAGGGGCGCCTGGGTGGCTCAGTCAGTTAAGCATCCAACTTCAGCTCAGGTCATGATCTCACAATTTGTGAATTCAAGCCCCCCATTGGAGACTCTGTTGTCAATGGGGAGCCCACTTCTGATCCTCTGTCCCCCTCTTTCCCTGCACCTCCCCTGCTCGTGCTCTCTCAAAAATAAACATTAGAAAAATAAGTAATAAATAATAAAGTTTAAGTGATGATAAGAAGCCAGTGTAGAAAAATACTCAAGGAAATTCATTCCATCATGAAGAAAGTCTTCTGAAAGTTCTCACTACCTCTCTCACTTAACTGAAAACTGGCTTTCCCAGGACACCTCTTTCAAAGCAGCCCTTTCAAGCGGAGGTTATCAAGTCTCTCACACTCCACACCCAATATTGGGAAATGAGAATGGTACCCCTCTTTCTTCCAATGCCACCTCCAGACCATATAAAATCTTGAACCCCCATGTAAAATCTTTGTAAAAGCATGACTTTCATGTTTTTCAGCAACACAGACTTCTACCTCTGCCTTTTCACTATCAGCTAATGACCACCTGGACATCCTCCACACTCAGGGAGGAGATGTTGGCACCTAGTTCACACTGCCACTACCTTTTTATACCACCACCCCTGGGTTATTTCAATATATACATGGATCTAACAGCAGTTCCTCAAACCCATCAACACTCTATTCTCTGGGTATAGCCATTCACAGCCAGTTGGGAATTCACTTAATTGTAGTCTCATCTATTCATTCATCAAATATTTAGCAAGTATCTACTATTTGCTCAGTAGAAAACACATGACAGTCCCTGTCATAAAATAACTCATATTTTCCACAAAGACAGCATGAAAAGATCTAGCTGAAGTCTAGATATCTTATAACTACTACAAATCCTTTATTCATCAGTTTAGGGACCATGTCAATTCTAGAAAACTAGAATTGTTGTCTGAAGTGACCTCGTAAATCCACGTCTTATCCCAGTGATCACTGTATCCCTTAACAAGGCTTCTAAAACTATCTTTTAAATAACGTATTCTAAAATACTGCCAGAGTTCAGTATTAGATTCATCAATCTATAAATGTATCAGTGTGCTGCCAAATATAGCAGTCACTAGTCACGGTGGCTATTTAAATTAATTTTAACAAAATTAATAATTTTAATTGTTACTCAACAATTACACTAACCACATTTAAAGTGTTCAGTGGCACATGGGACTAGTAGCTACTGTATCGAATGGTATATAGAACATGACTATCATCACAGAAAGTTCTATTGGACAATGCTGGCCTAAAGGTTTCAGGATTCACTTCCTTCCTCCTAGAAAAAAAGGTCTCGTTTTCCAGACTCCTGAGAACTCCCTGAGGTTCCATAATATCCTAAAGGAATTCCACAAATCAGGCATCATTATCACCATCACCACACCTTATCATCACCATCAGGGCAGCTGATTTTTATGGAGTACTTACTATAATCCAAGCACTTTATCAAAAGCTTTAGGAGTAATAAATGAAGGAATAATGAAAACAAGACACTTAATCACATTTCACAAGTATGTACTCAACCAAATAAAATGCTAAGTTGACTTTTACACAAACTTATGCACAGAATATTTAAAAATACACACTAAGTGGCTTAATTGCCATTTAGTTGGTAATCAAGTATTTCACAAACATTTTCCCCCCATGATGTACAAAACAATACTTAAAAATCAAAAGTCAGGGAAGTGACTGCTAATGGGTTTGGGGCTTATTTGGGGGATGAAGAAAATGTTCTAAAATTAATTGTAGTGGTAGTTACACACACCAGAAAACTGAATTATACACTTTAAATGAGTAAACTGTATGGTGTGTGAATTATTTCTCAACAAAGCTGTTGGAAAATAAAAACAAAAGGTATGCAGGTAGCTAGACTTAAATTATGAAAATACTAAGGTGGAAAAAAAAAATCTAGAAGATAAAATATTTGTTCTATTCATGAGATTTTAAAATAGTTACACCAGATGGGGCGCCTGGGTGGCTCAGTTGGTTAAGCGACCGACTTCGGCTCAGGTCATGATCTTGCAGTTTGTGAGTTTGGGCCCTGCATCAGGCTCTGTGCTGACAGCTCAGAGCCTGGAGCCTACTTCAAATTCTATGTCTCCCCCTCTTTCTACCCCTCCCCTGCTCACGCTCTGTGTCTGTCTCTCAATAATAAACAAACATTAAAAAAGATTTTTTTTAAATAGTTACACCAGAGCGCCCGGGTGGCTCAGTTGGTTAAGGGTCCAACTTTGGCTCAGGTCAGATCTTGTGGTTCATAAGCCCTGCATCAGGCTCTGTGCTGACAGCTCAGAGCCTGGAGCCTGCTTTGGATTCTGTGTCTCCCTCTCTCTCTGCCTCTCCCCTGCTCTCTCTCTCTGTCCCTCAAAAATAAATAAACATTAAAAAAATAAAATAAAATAGCTAAACCATATTACTGCACAAAATTTCACTGGTTAGGAAAAACAAGAAATTGGAAACAGTGATTGCCTTCAGGAACAACGTGATGGGACAGGAGTCTTACTCTTTTCTACCTATATCTTATGATTTGATAAGTGTATTACCTATTTTTTTAATGAGTATGATAGTTAATAATATATTTAAAAAACAAAGTTAATAAAAGATCATATCTGTCCTTAGTATTATACATTCATAGGCTGCCTATTTTGTTCTGAAAAAAATAAAAAGTGAAATATATGTTTTTAAAAAAATCAATCTAGGTAAGTTAAAAACTGACAAATTCTTGCATCTGTGTCACCTCATACTAAAAAGCATTTAGTCATATTTCTATTAGACACAATAATCATGCAAAATCCTCCCTTACCCAACACTCTGACACATCTTTAAACAATGACACGCTTGATCATGCCCTCCTCCTTGAAAACTTATTTTCTTTCATTTCTAGTAAATCACACTCTCCTGGTTTTCCTAACCCAATGACCTCTTATCAATCTTCTTTGCCAGGTTTCTCTTCATTTCCCCAAAAGGTATCTGGAAGGTAAGTTCCATGAAGGCAGGGATTTTTGACAGCTTTGTTCACTACTGTATCCTCAATGGCTAAAAAAAAAGTACCCAGAAGAATACTCAGTAAATAACCATTGAATGAGTCAGTGTCCCAAGGCTCGGATATTGAAGACTTATAGAAATAAGTTATATTCTACATAACCTTGATGCTGTTTATTACATTATATTTGTTTGAAAACTGATAATCAATGTACGGATTTGGTTAACCAAAATACTTCATTCTCTGGTCTTCCTCCATCAAGGTGTTTGATACAGTATGTGAAAATGCACATTTAACAGCTCTTTTACTCCTTATAAAAGCATTAACTGAGAGTAGAAAAAGAGCAGCTGTTGCTAACAGAATCTTCACTTTTATCCTGCTCCCAGTATTAATGTTGAATTAACACAGACATACCTACCTGACTTTAGTAAAAAAGGGGACAAGGGAGACTTCAGTAGATTCAACAAGAACATCACAGTAATGACTAGCAAGTGACTTTTCTTGAAAAATAATAGGTAGTGTTTTTTCTGGCATAAAAAAAACTCTAAGGAGAAATAGATCACTTCTACCTTATACTTTCCCCCAAATCCCATGACTGCATTCCTACAAAGAATTGCATCCCACTGTCAACAATGTAAATGTCATGTTAGCAATATATATAGTTTCACCTGACATTTTAGTTCACATTTGTCCTCATGCATACCCAATTAAATCAAAGTATAATTTAAAAGGCAAAACTAGATATGTGAATTTTAATTTTTGCTTCTAAGTAATCCAAAAGTATTCATTTACCAACTTATAATTTGACCTGTCTGAATACATTTAATTGAATCTTTTCTTTAGAATTACAAACCTGAGACACTCTTTCTCACTTAATATCTATTATATCATCTGTTGCCTGTAAGTTTCTTCAAGCAGAACTATTTTCTAGAAGATAATAGTCTGCTCATTAATTAGGCATGTTAAAAAAGGCAATGATCTACAACTACTGACACTCAAATCTGTATATTTCTCTCTTGGGTAACAGGAAAGCACTTCTCTGGCTATGTTCCCAAATAAATTGAGTAAGCCTTGGGAAAGTCACTGCTTAAATTCCATTTCATGACGGCTGCTCTTCCTCCATAAATGAATTATTGAGAATCATGCCTACTTCCACCCATTACATAATACATGTATATCACAGGACCTGTTTTCTGAGTAAGAAACATCTTAAATGACACTGATAGGTAAGGTCAGTGAATACTGTAATCTAATAGGGAGCAGGAATTGAGAAGAGATTTTGATTTAATGTATAAAGTTGTGAAACACTGATGTGAAGAACATTGATTACTGTTTACTCTTAGTAACATCTCTCCATGAAGTCAGACACATGCCCCCAAAATGTTATTAAAGAGCATCTTAAAAGCACTTGACTCCAAGAACATTTCTCAGAAATTGAGGGACCTAGAAAAAAAAGCTATTTCAGTTCATTTTTAAAGTGTCTAATAGCATCTGCGATTGAGAAATAAAAATAAGCACGAATAATTGTGCTGAACACAAAATGCCCAAATGTCAAAGTCTATTGAAAAACAAGTTGTAAAAGACAGCTGTGCTTTAAAACACGTATTTTTCATATAATTAGCTCCAAAAGAACTGTTCAAATTATCCATCCAAAGCAGTCAACCACAACCACCTGCAACCATTACTCAGAAACGTGTCTTCCAAAGCAACCACCTGATTTTCAGGCCTTCTCTTAAGAGGCCAGGATAAAGCTTGCAAATAAGGTGGTATAAAGTGATCTTTTAGGCACAGAAAAAAGACTGGAAGGTAACACCTTTAAGGACCTAGGTGTAATGGGATCTATTCCCTAATGTTGCTGCCAGAATGAAGTTGTCTTAATCCAAGACCTCACTCTTCTTGAAGGGTGTAAAACTTTAAACCCAGCCACCCTCACCAATTACCCACCTGCGCCAAAAGCAGAGGGATTCTCTGCCCTTCCGACCCACCCCGCCAGGAAGAAGAAAAATAATAACCATAATAACCCTAAAGTAGAAATATGAGACCTAGTGCAACAGCTTCTCCAACTGCCTCAAAGGCAACATCCACAGCTCTTCTTCCTTTTGCAATACAACCCTTCATCTCCTATCTTACCATTTAACAGAAGGGGGAAAAAAATCCTCACCTCTTTCAATATTTTACATCAGTCGCCTAACCACACAGATCCACCCTGACCGCACCCCAACCTCCTCATGGCTCCCCAATTTCTCCATCTCGCCACTACCTCGCCCTCAACATCACGTCTCAGAAACCCTCCGTTCTCCAAGCACCCAGAACCCCTATCTCCCACCTCCCACCTCGGGTACCCCTCATCTATCGCTTCAGCTCCCGCCCAATCCTGGAGCTCTGTGGGGTGGAACCCGCGGGTGGGCTGGGGTGGGCTGGGGTGGGGTGGGGTGGGGTCCGCCCCTCCCCGGACTTTCCCATCCCCCCTCCCCCGGTAGGGAGAGGAGGGGGAGGGGGTCTTGTAGCCTCACCTACAGCTCCGCCCCTCCCCGGGGGCGCGCTGCCCAGCCCTAGCCAGGGCCGTGAGGAAGCAGGCTAAGAAAAGGCAAAAAAACCTCAGCGCCAGCGGCAGTCGGGAAGCTCTCGGTCCCGCCCGACTTCCGAGCTGCCGCCACGGCGGCCGTCTCACCCTCCTCAGGGCTGCTGCTGTTGCTGCTGCTGCCTCCCGGGCGCCGCCACCACCGCCGCCACCACTACCGCCGCCGCCGCCACAGCCACAGTACGGCCCCAGCGCCCGCCGACGTCACTACGCCCCGCCCCCTGCGCGAGACACCTAGCCCCGCCCCCGGGCCCGGGCCCGGGCCGCGAGACACCGCGAGCTCCGCCTCCTCGTTGCCGGGCCACCTAGCTTTCCTGCACTCTCCTGGGAGCGCGACTTGGCAGCCCGCAGGCCTCCGGCGACTTCCAGAGGAAGACGGGTCAGGGGCTGGGAGTGGGGTGATTCAGGGTTCCGGCGGCGGCTGCGCGCCCAAGCAGGGCAACGGGCGCGGGGCGTACACACCCCCCACGCGCGGCCCCTGCAGCCACGGGAAGGGAGAGCGGGAGCCGGCTACGGGAAGAGGCTGTAGGTGGGAGCAAGGCAAGGCGCCGTTTGTCTCCTTCTGCTTGCCGTAGGAAGTGGACCGGCCAGGCCCGAAGAGCGGAATCGTCGCTTTCCCAAACCTTAGAGTCGCCCAACCCCCTCCTTGGCGGGGCCCGTTACACAAGCCCCAGGACAGTCACTGCTGTTGAGAGTTGGTCTAGAATTGTACATTCCGGGCTGCGCTCCCGCGGCCGCGGTGGGAACTCTTTGTCGGAGGGAAATTGGATTTTTTTTCGCCCTCACCCTTAGCTTTTGCGAATGTGGCCGTGGGGCTGTCCACTGGACCTTAGGGGAAGAACTTAGGCTTCGCGGAAGACCCACGCTAGTGTACGTGGTTTTTGAGCGCGGCGGGAGAGGAGAACGTGGGCGGAATTTGAGGTCCACTTTCAGTTCCCGCAATGTGCCAAATGCGGTGCTACGTTGTCTCACTCAGTCTTCACAGCAGCTAGGCGAGTCGGCCAAGCAAATGGTACCTTATTCAGGAAACCCAGTTTTCTTGTGCTGTCTCGTAGATTTTCTTTTGTTGGAGCTATGCAAAGAGGACAACTGCATCCATTAATTTAAGAATTTAGGTAAACTATCCCTGAACCAGAAAGGAGGAGTGATGTAAATTATATTTGTTCCCAGCCTTTTAGGTTGCATTGAATAATTTAAAATGACATTAAAAGGAGTTGAGTCCTCATTTGCCCCTGCTTATTCTCTACAATTAACCAATTCACACTCCTTCATAATCCCACTAACATTTTCCCCTCCCTCCCTCAGTATTCACATTCATTCATTCACCAAATTCTGTTTCATGCTGCCCAGACTCTGTTTCCTCCCAGATCACCAAGCACTTGGATTATTGGCAGTTCCCCGTCCTGCTGTAGTCGCCCCCTTCAGTACATTCCACATATGCCTACCAATTGTCAGACTGTGCTGCCAGAGAAGATTGTATAGCTGCCAAGTAAGCATCCGAAAATACTTTTTTTTTTTAGACGTGTGGGTTTTTACCCCCAAAAAAATCCATGCTATGTCGATTATTTTTCAAAATCTTCCTCATCTAACTGCTGATCTGCTCATCCTGTTACTCTCCAGAAGTGTGGTGAGGTAAGAGGAAAGTAGGAGTCACATCCTAGTGTCCCTTCTGCCACTCTCTATTTGTGTGACCTTGGGAAAATCACTTCACTTCTGAGTTCTGCTTTTCTTAACTGTAAAATGGGGTGTGAACTAGATGTCTGAGATCCAACATGTCACTAAATGTGTGGATCTGAAGCGTTTCTGTGCTAAGCCCTAAATTATACATACACAGGATACTATCAATATCACAGACTCAGAATTGTGGTAGTATGTTTTTCTGTGTTTTGGGAGGGAGTTGTTTGGTTTTTTGCCATTCCACTAGTTGTTTTTTCTTATGTCCTACTCTGCTCCACTTGTCTTTTTTTAAACTTACATTTAGTATTTTTTTTAACTTACATTTAGTATTTTTTTTTATTAAAGCTTGGGTGAGTACTCCCTTTGGCAGCACATATACTAAAATTGGAATGTTAGAAGTTTAGCCTGTCCCCTGTGCAAGGATGACATATAAATTTATGAAGTGTTCCATATTTGCAAACTAATGTAACATTGCTTGTCAACTGTACTTAAAAATATATATAAGCTAGCTAACTAAGCACATGCATTCATTACCTCTTCTTCCTGAGACCCCATTAAAATGCTAATAAAGGAATTTAAAAATGATACAAACTCATACATAATAGAAAATGAGAATGAGACCACCAAAATTTTTTAATTTTACATACCAAGTGAGTGCAGTCTGACTAAACAAAATGAAAGAAACCATAATGTAGAATAGGTTCAGATGGTGCTGTAGCCAACAGGGAGATTAAATAAAGATCTCTGCATAGAACAGAAGAGCCCTCCCTTATCTCAGATACCGTAACCAGGCATTTATCCCAGGCTAAAAATCAAGAGTTCTCATAATCTCTGGGGAAGAGTTGGGCAGCTATTTGAACATTTAATGACTAAAGCAGTCTTCATTCTGGCACAATAGCTAGTTTTCTACCCACTCACCGTTGAGTGAAGTTGTGCAAGTTGGCAAGACCTTCCCAAGTTCACAAGATTCCTAATCAGCATTCCAATTACCTCATCTTAAACATGAACAGACAACCAAGGATTAGATAATTAGATATTCAAAAGAAGTCTCCAATTTAGGGGGCGGGGGAAGGGGAGAAAGATAAACAGAGAATGGCCATAGAAGAAATAGAGAAACTTCAGAGAACTTTAAAAATAATAATTGGGGGGGCGCCTGGGTGGCTCAGTCGGTTAAGCCTCCGACTTCAGCTCAGGTCACGATCTCGCGGTCCGTGAGTTCGAGCCCCGCGTTGGGCTCTGGGCTGACGGCTCAGAGCCTGGAGCCTGCTTCCAATTCTGTGTCTCCCTGTCTCTCTCTGCCCCTCCCCCGTTCATGCTCTGTCTCTCTCTGTCTCAAAAATAAATAAAACCTTAAAAAAAATTTTTTTTTAAATAATAACTGGGATGCTCCTAGGCTTATTACACCTAGGAAACAAGAATAGTATACCAGTATACCCAGATGAAGTAACAATCCAAGAATAAAAAGTAAGTCTTAAAATTAGAAAGAAGAAATTGCCGAAATTATAAATTCACTTGAAGTGTTAAAAGATTAAGCCAATGAAATTTTTTTAAATAGAAAAAATATGCAAAGAGATGGAAATTGCAAGAGAAAATATAAGAGTAAGAATCCAAAAGGACTAATATTATAAAAAAAGAGGAAAACAAAGTAAATAGAAAATGGAAAATTACTCAAAAATCCTGGAAGAAAATCTGCCAGAGCTTAAAGTGTCTACTAGTACAGAGCAAAAACAAATAAAAAACAACCTTGTAAATATTACAAATGCAAAGACAAAGAGAAGATTCAGATCCTAAATTTCCAAAGAGAAAAAAAGTGACCCATAAAAGAATAAGAATCAAGCTTACATTAGAATTCTTATCATCAACACTAAATGAAAGAAAATAGACTTTCAAGTTTCTTTTTTTTTTATAATCTTTTTTTAACGTTTATTTTTGAGACAGAGAGACAGAACATGAACGGGGGGAGGGTCAGAGAGAGAGGGAGACACAATCTGAAACAGGCTCCAGGCTCTGAGCTGTCAGCACAGAGCCCGACATGGGGCTCAAACTCACAGACTGTGAGATCATGACCTGAGTTGAAATCAGACGCTTAACCGACTGAGCCACCCAGGCACCCTGGACTTTCAAGTTTCTGAGGGAAATATTTCTTGACCTCAAAACCTAAGAAAAAAATTTAATTTTCAAAAAAGTCCCATTCCTACCTGAATCATCATTAAGTAAAAGAGCAGAATGAAAACACTTTCAGATAAGCAGGGACTCATAAAGTTAAACTCCCACATACCCCCTTTTTCTTAATGTTTATTTATTTATTTATTTATTTTGAGAAAGAGAAAAAGAGCACAAGCAGGGGTAAGGCAGAGAGAGGGAGAGAGAGAATCCCAAGCAGGCTCCATGCTGCCAGCACAGAACCTGACATGGGGCTCAAACCCATGAACCATTAGATAACAACCTGAGATCACAACCTGAGCTGAAACCAAGAGCCAGACACTTAACCAACTGAGCCACCCAGGCACCCCTATACTCCCACATAACCTTTTTTCAAAAAGAGTTTCTTGAAGATGTGCTCAGGCAAAATGAGGTAGAAAACAGCGTATTTGACAATACATTTAGGGGTCACTAGATCTAATTCAGGAGGATAGGGAAGATCTAATTCAGGGAAGTCCCAAAAGGTTAGGCTACTGGGAGAGAAATCTGAAGAAAAGAGAATTCAACTGAATGACCGTGATAGAAAGCTTAGAAAATGCTGTTTTCTAGTGTTCAACTTTTAGACCCAACATATTAATAAATTATAAATAACTTGACATAGTTAAAGCATAGTTTATAAATTATACTGTTGTTGACAATATAAAGGTAAAAATACCCTTTTACGGTATTTTAACTTTAAGATGTGGAACATAGGAAGGAAAGGTAGAAGATAAAAGCATTCAAGAGATTATGTTTATTATTGACAAAACTTTTCTGGTTGTTAAAACGTGTTGTCAGAAGTAGGAAAAGTAACCAATGGAGGAGCAAGGAATTGTTAGTCTATATTGAGAGGGTAGGCAGACACATGGTACAGGATTTATAAGCAAGCTAAATCATGAATCTAGATAGTTCATCAAGAAATGGTGGCAGAAGATTTAATAGTATTTAACTGGCAATATTCCCCTATTTTTCTGCAGATTCCATACAATTCTATCAAAATCTCAGCTGCCTTTTTTCCCCCAAAATTGACAAGCTGATCCTAAAATTCACATGGAAATGTAAAGGGTTCAGGATAGCCAAAACAATTAAAAAATAATAATTAGAACAGGGGTGCCTGGGTGGCTCAGTCAGTTAAGCATCTGACTTCAGCTCAAGTTGCAATCTTGCAGTTCGTGGGTTTGAGCCCCACATCAGGCTCTGTGCTGACAGCCTGGAGCCTGCTTTGGATCCTGTGTCTCCCCCTCTCTCTTTGTCCCTCCCCCACTCACACTCTCTCTCTCTCTTTCAAAAATAAACATTAAAAAAATTTTTAATAAAAAAATTAGTCATTCTTCAAGATTTCAAAACTGACTACAAAACTACAGTAATCTAGATAGTATAGTACTAGAATAGTGATAGACATATATATCAGTGAAATAGAATTGAATGTTAAGAAATAACCCATACATTTATGGACAATTGATTTTCAACAAGAACTTCAAGATAATTTGATGGGAAAAAATAATCTTTTCAACAAAAGGTGCTATAACAATTGTATATCCACATGCAAAAGAATGAAACTGGACCCCGACCTCACATATACCAACATTAATTTAAAATGGACCACAGATCTAAATATACATGCAAAAACTGTAATACTCTTAAAGAAAACATAGGTATAAGTTTGTGTGACCTTGGATTAGGCAATTGTTTCTTAGCTGTGAAACCAAACCTATAGGTGACAAAAGAAAAAAATATGAAAATTGGACTTCACCAAAATGAAAAACTTTTGTATTATTCAGCCTTAAAAAGGAATGAAATTCTGACACATTACAACATGGATGAACCTTGGAGACATTATACTAAGTGAAATGACCCAATCACAAAAGGACTGTATATTATATGATTCCATCCCATACGATAAACCTGGAGTATTTGAAGTCATAGAATCAGAAAGTAAAAGGGTGGTTGACAGGGGTTTGGAGCAAGGAGAATATAACATTAGTATTTAGGAATTAGAGTACTTCCCAAACTTCAGTTTGGGGAAAAATGAAGTCCTGGAAATGATAGTCATGATGATTGCAGATCAATGTGGATATATTTAATGCCACACAACTGTATAGTCAAAAATGGTTCAAATAGTAACTATTATGTTGTATTATATTTTACCACACACAAAAAAATCTTTTGTGCTTCAGGTATACTGGTTTGGACTGAATTGTGTTCTTCAAAGTTCCTCACCCTTTCCCTTAACCCTCAATTTATTTGGAGAGAGGCCTTAAAAGAGGTAATTACAGTTAAATAAGGTCATAAGAGTGGGAACCCTAATCCCATAGGACTGATGTCCTTGTAAGAAGAGGAAGAGACACTTGGGGCATATGCACAGAGAAAAGGCCACACAAGGACACAACCAGAAGATGGCCATCTGCAAGCCAACCAAACATGCTAACATCTTGATCTTAGTTAGACATTCAGCCTCCAGAACTGTGAGAAATAAATTTTTGTTGTTTAAGCCCCCAGTCCCTGATGTTTTGTTATGGTATCTTTACCAGACTAGTACAGATTTTGATACTGAGAAGTGGGATTTTGCTGCAACAGATACCTAAAAAAATGTGGAAGTGGCTTTGGAATTGGATTATGAATAGAGGCTAGAAGAATTTTGAGGTGCTTGTTAGAAAAAGCCTAGATAGGGGCGCCTGGGTGGCTCAGTCGGTTGAGTGTCCGACTTCGGCTCAGGTCATGATCTCGCGGTCCGTGAGTTCCAGCCCTACGTCGGGCTCTGTGCTGACAGCTCAGAGCCTGGAGCCTGTTTCAGATTCTGTGTCTCCCTCTCTCTCTGACCCTCCCCGTTCATGCTCTGTCTCTCTCTGTCTCAAAAATAAATAAATGTTAAAAAAAAAAAAAAAAAAGCAAAAGCCTAGATTGCCTTGAAGAGAGGCTGTTGGTACAAAAATGGATGTTAAAGGTGATTCTGGTGAGATCTGGAGCAGAAATGAGTAGCATGTTACTGAAAACTGGAAGAAAACTGACCCTTATAAGATGGCAAAG
Organism: Neofelis nebulosa; assembly: GCF_028018385.1. Taxonomy (NCBI): domain Eukaryota; kingdom Metazoa; phylum Chordata; class Mammalia; order Carnivora; family Felidae; genus Neofelis; species Neofelis nebulosa. The sequence goes on along the minus strand of NC_080789.1, from coordinate 106,138,556 downwards.
AAATTGGCCAAATTGTGTTCTAGTATTTTGTGGAAATAATTTAAAAGTAATAAAGTTGATGGGGTGCCTGGGTGGCTCAGCCAGTTAAGCCTCTGATTTCAGCTCAGGTCATGATCTCACTGCTCAAAAGTTCTCAAGTTCAAGCCCTGTATCCAGCACTGTGTTGACAGCTCAGAGCCTGGGGCCTGCTTCAGATTCTGTCTCCTCCCCTCTTCCAGCTCTCTCTCTCTCCTTCTCTCTCTCTCTCTCTCAAATTAAAAAAATAAAGTAATAAAGTCGAATATTTCTAAGCAAAGTGTTAAAGGTGCAGTCTCATTTCTTCTTACTAGTTATAGTAAAATGCAGGAAGAGAGAGATAAATAGAAGGTATTATTCAACAAAAAGGAACCAAAATGAAGATTTGGAAAATTCTTAGCCTATCTGTGATATTATGATTTATATTTGGTCATTCAGAGGACCAAAAAATATTTCTCAAATATGTTCAGTCTTTGTCCACTGTTCCTGGTTCTCAGTTCCCAAAACCCTTGGCATTTCCTGAACAATAAAAGCAATGGGAACATCTTTCGTCATAATATTTGGTCTCCTGTCTTCAGTTCCTGAAATCACTTCAGAGACATAAAGGTGAAATAGGTGTCTTGTTATTCATAACAAGTCCCTTTCCACCACAACGGAGATTATGTTAATGAAGTGACTTTTGGAAAGCACCTAAGGATGAGAGCTGGTTACCAGGGGAACCAAACAGGAATAGAGGTTTGGAACTTTCAGTCTCCCCACCAATCCCCAGCTCTTGGGAAGAGAGAGGTGCTGGAGTTTGAATCAATTACCAATAGCCAATGATTTAATCAATCTTGCCTACATAATGAAGCCTCCATCAAAAACCCGAAAGAATGAGATTGGAGAGCTTCTGGGATGGTGAACACAAGGAGGGTATGAGTAAAGTTATGTACCTGGAGAGAGCATGGAAGTTCTGTGTCCTTTTACCATGTTTTTACTGTGCCTAATGCCTCTCTTCCATCTGGCTGTTCCTGAATTATATCCTTTTATAATAAACCAGTAATCTACTAGGAAAATGTGTCTCTGAGTTCTGTGAGCCACTCTAGCAAGTTAATCAATCCCAAATAGAGGGGCATGGGAACCTCTGATTTATAGCCAGTTGGCCAGAAGCACAAATAATAACATAGGCTTGCATCTGACATATGAAGGTGTAGGGAAGAGAGGGGGGTGACAGGAGTCTTGTAGGACTGAGTCCATAACCTATGGGATCTGATACTATCTCTGGGTAGATACTGTCCACTGAGTGGAAATGTAAGATATCCAGCTGGTATCTGGAGAATTACTCCTTGATGATGTGGGGAAACCCACCTCCTTCCCACAAGTTGGAATTGGGTGCAGAACCCAATTACTATCCATACTAGAAATAAGAAAAGTATATTCTGGAGAGCACACTAAGGGTGTGGCTAGAAAAATCATTTGATAAAGAGATCATAGGTGCTGTAGAGTCCAAGGACAGGCTGCCCTAAGATGGGCCACTTTAGCATGAACATTATTTTGAATTAAAAACAAAACCCAGCAGATTCAGAAAAAAAGCATTTTACCTCCCCCTCAACTGCCTCTTTGTACCAGGAAGAGAGTTATTAACAGAGATTTCTCTTTACCTAAGAAACTTATCTACGTATTAGAGTAACTTGGTTTTCCAAACATCTTTCACCTTCCTGCTAGTAGTCTTTTCTCCCCTTTATATCCTCAGATACCTCTTTTTTAGCTCATACAAGCATCATGTTGCCTGAATGTCTTTGGAATTTCCTGTCTGTGTGGATTCCCTGTATGTACGCAATTAAATTTGATTTTCTCTTGTTAATCTGTCTCATATCAATTTGATTCTTAGTCCAGCTAGAAGGACCTTGAAATAAGAGAAAAAATTCTTTCTCCCCATAGTGTGATTCATGGACTTAGCCATCTCAGAAGTATCCAGGAAAGAAGTGAGATTATACCAGAAAAAACACTGCCAGCTGGGAATAAAAGGGATAGAATCAACAAAATAAAGGAATCTTGTCAGACTTCTGGGATTCTACAGGATAAAACAATAGAGTTCTCTGGCTGCCAGTCCCCATTATCCTCAAGGAAAGGGAGGAATAACACCAAAAGCTATTCAGAGATCAGCAGGGCTGTATCACTCCTACCATGAACTCAGAGGATACAGGTCTGGGGGGGCAAGGCTGTATCCTTGGCTTCAGTAGGTCAGGCTGCTACCAACCAATCTCTCAGGAACAAAACTGCTGCCCAGGACCAAGAGGATAATGCTGCTACCCCCTTAAGCCCAAAGGGCAAACCACTGAGCCAAAAAAGACTACTTTGAGCCTTAAAATCTAATGAAATTTGCCTTGCTAAGTTTTGGACTTCCTTTGGACCCACCCCCTTTCTTCTTTCTGATATCTTTCTTTTAAAATGGGGTTGTCTAAGGACACCTGGGTTGTTCAGTCGGTTAAGCGCCTGACTTTGGCTCAGGTCACAATCTCATGGTTCATGGGTTTGAGCCCCTCATTGGGCTTGAAGCCTGGAGCCTCGGCCTCTGTCTCTGCCCCCTCCCCCCACCTGCATTCTGTCTGTCTCTCAAAAATAAATAAACATTAAATTTTAATTTATTTAAAAAATTAAAAAAAAATTTTAATGTTTATTTACTTTGAGAGACAGAGACAGAGCATGAGCGGGGGAAGGGCAGAGAGAGAGAGAGACACAGAATCTGAAGCAGGCTCCAGGCTTTGTGGAGCATCCGACTTTGGCTCAGGTCATGATCTGCCTATCTCACCTTTCTGTCTTGGAAGCACATAATTTGTCTCACAGGCTCACAGCTGGAAGAGGAATTTTGCCTCAGCATGAATCATATTTCAAGTCTCATCCATACCTGATTTAGATGATATTTAGATAAGGCTTTGGACATAGATTTGGTTCTGAAAGAGTTAAGAATTTGGGATTGGGGGTGAATGTATTTTGCATGTGAGAAGGGTATACCCAGAAGGCAGATTGTTTGGACTGAACTGTGTTCTCCTAATTAGTTATATGTGGAAACCTTACCCCACAACGTGGCTGTATTTGGAGACAGGGCCTTTTATTTATTTTCTTTTTTAATGTTAATTTTTGAGAGAGAGAGAGCTTGGGGGAGAGGCAGACAGAGAGAGGGACAGAGGATCTGCAGTGGACCCCACGCTGATACCACAGAGCCAGATGCAGGGCCCAATGCGGGGTACAGTGTGGGGGCCCGAACTCGGGGAACCACGAGATCATGACCTGAGCCAAAATCAAGAGTCCGACACTTAACCTTCTGAGCCACCCAGGCACCCCCAGAGACAGGGCCTTTTAAGAGATGATAAAGGTTAAGTGAGGTCATATCCAGTCTATGGGATTTTGATATGGCAGCCCTAATAGACTAACTCAGACACTGTCAGAAAAGTGAAAAGACAACACACAGAATGGGAAAAAATTTTGCAAACCATATATCTGATATTATAGCCAGAATATATAAATAACTCTTAAAATTCAACAATAAAAATACAACCCCATTAAAAAATGGGTCCAAATTATGAATAGATATTTCTCCAAAGAAGATACATAAATAGCCAAAAATCACATGAAAAGACACTCAACATCATTAGTCATAAGGGCAATGCAAATTAAAATCATAATGAGATATCACTTCGCACCCACTAGGATGGCTATAATAATTTTTTTTAAGACTTATATTAACAAGTGTTAGGATGCAGAGAAATCAGAACCCTCATACCCTCCTGGCGGGAACACAAAATGCCATAGTCACTTTGTAAAACATTCTGGCACTTCCTTGAAAAGTTAAACATAGAGTTATGATAAGACCCAGCAATTCCACTCCTAGGTATATACCTGAGAGTTTAAAACGTCCACAGAAAACATGAAAATTTGTATATGAGTGTAATAGCATTATTCATAATAGCTGAACAGTGGGAAATAAATCATTAAAAAACATAATTTCAATAAATTGCTGGCTTGCAAGAAAACAAAAGAATTGTCCTCAAATACTCAGTGCCTTATGAATAACAAATATTTATTTCTCACCTAGTCGGAAATTGACAGCTGGAGGGAAGGGCAGTTCAGCTGCTGTGTCCCTGATCTAAGTGCAAGTCAAATTCAGTCAGTCTCACATGTCTCCCATTCAAGGATTGGGACATAAGGAACACTAGTCACCTGCGTTATATTTTCCTCATGATGGAAGGCAGAACACAAGAGGCTGAGCCACAAAAATTCCTTGAAGGGGTGCCTGGAGCTTGCTTCAGATACTGTCTCCCTCTCTGCCCCTCCCCCGCTTGTACTCTGTCTCTTTCTCTCAAAAATAAATAAATATTAAAACAAAAACAAAAACCTCTGAAGGCTGCACTCAGATGTGTCATATGTCCTGCCTGCTCACATTATATTAACCAAAGCAAAAGTAAATCGCACGACCAGATCCAAAATAATTGTGGGAAAAGTATACTCTTCTCATGGAGTAGAATGGGGGAAGACAAGAGAGAAGGAAAAAGACATGGCCTTACCTTTATTTTATTTATTTATTTTTTAATGTTTATTTATTTTTGACAGAGAGACAGCGAGCATGAGTGGGGTAGGGGCAGAGAGAGAGGGAGACACACAATCCGTAGCAGGCTCCAGGCTCTGAGCTATCAGCACAGAGCCCAATGGCGGGGCGGGGGGGCGGGGGGGGGGTGGCTCAAACTCACAGACTGGGAGATTATGACCTGAGCGGAGCCGAAGTCAGACGCTCAACCGACTGACTGAGCCACCCAAGCGCCTCTTGACCTTACCTTTAAAAATTTTTTTTCTAAAACTTGTGCACACCACTTCTGCTTATTTCCATGGCAAAAGCTCACTACATGGTCATTCTTTGCTCAAGGACAAACTGGAAATATAGCCTTTATTGTGGATGGTCATGGACCCATCAAATTTAAGAAGTTCTATTACTGAAATAAGGAGAAAAGGGCTAGTGAGCAACAACTATCACTCTCTGCCACAAACCTCTACCTAGAAAGCATCACAAAAACACAAGGGAATGAAAATGTGGCAGGCTAAGGACATGAAGGCAGTTTCCTAATTTAAATCTGCCTAAAGTCCCCAAAAGAGAATTGAGAGAATGGAGGTGAGCCTATATGCATGTAATGGGTGAGGACTTTCCATATGTATAAAAGACATAAATCCACACATTAGAGGTCACTAAAAATACTAAGTAAGAAGAAATCCAGCCTAGAATATTGACTGAAACTGACAACATAAAAGACAACACTTTTTTTTTTTTTTTTGGACAACATATTGTAAAATCAGTTGCATTATTTTCCTAGGGCTGCTGTAACACAGTGCCACAGAGTGGGTGGCTTAATATATGAGAAATTTATTGTCTCATAGTTCTGGAGTCTAGAAGTCCAAAATCCAGGTGTCTGCAGTCATGCTTCCTCTGAACTGGTGGGGAAAAGCCTTCCTTGCCTCTTCCTAGTTTCTGATGATCTGTAGCAAACCTTGTCCGTCCTTAGCTTGTAACTGCAGCACTTCAATCTCTGCCCCCATTATCATACGATATCTCTTCATATGTGTGTGTCTCTTTTCCTCTCCTAACAGGACACCAGTCATATTGGATTAATGACTTCTCCAATATAACCTTATCTTAACTAATTATCCACAATTGCCTTATTTCAAAATAAGGTCCCATTCTTAGGTACTGGGGCTTAAGGCTTTAGCATATCTTTTTGAGTGATACAATTCAACTCATAACATCAGACAAATAAAAGATCAGCTTACTTACAAAGGCACAGTAATTAAAGTGACAGCAGACTTGTTAACACAAAAGGGAAGCCAGAAGACAGAATAATATCTTCAAGTGAGGAGAGACATCTTGGAATTGTGTACCCAGTAACGCTATTTTATAAGACCAAGGACAAAACAGAGACATTTCAAATAAACAAAAGCCCAGGGTTTATTACTAATTGATCTTCATTAAAGGAAAATGTAAATGATATTTCAGAAAAAAAATAATCCTAGGGGCGCCTGGTGACTCAGTCTGTTGGGGGTTCAACTCTTGATTTCAGCTCAGGTCATGATCTTCCAGTTGGTGGGATAGAGCCTCAAGTCAGGTTCTGTGCTAACAGCGTGGAGCATGCTTGGGATTCCCCCTCTCCCCCCCCCCCCCCGCCCCTCCCCTGTTCATGCACATGCACTCACTCTCTCTCTCTCAAAATAAATAAACATTTTTTTAAAAAGAGAACAAATCCTAGAAAAAGTTCTGAAAGGAGTATAGTGATCAAAGAAATTAGTGAACATGTGGAGATATCTAGAAAAATATAGTTTATAACTTCCCAAAACTGATCGAAGAAGAAATAGTAGGCCCAAATGTTTCTATAACAAAGAAATTTTCTTGGTATTAAATATTAAAAACTCTTGTATTAAAAAAAAAAGTCCAGAAGGCTTTACAAATCAGGTCTACAAAATATTTAAGGAACAAATAATTTTAAACTTATTTTCAACTCTTCTGGAGAATTTATAAAAAATAGAGTTAGAAAATGCCCCCAATCCGACTCATTTACTGAAGTTAATAAAACATTAATACCAAAGTCAGACAAGGACAGTATAATAATGTTGTTACAGAGTAATAATACTCATGACTAAAGGTGCAAAAATATTAAGTAAACCAAATGCAACAATATATTTAAAAGACAGTGTATTATAATTCGGTTGGGCCTACCCAAGTGTACAAATGTGATTTAATATTAGAAAATCAATTAATTTACTACATTAAGATATTAAAAAGTTATATCAAAGATTCACAAATAAAATAATATTTGATAAAATCCAGTACCCATTTATGATAAAAACTCTTAGCAAAACACCTCATGTCTTAGCGACGAGCCTCGTTGCTAGGGGCGGAGGCCTGTGAGGCTGTGGAGTGTGGTGGCTGTGGACCCCTCCACCCCGCCCCCAACCGGTCTCAGCTCCCAGCCTGGCCAGCCCGCTGTAATTACAGAGATTAGGAAGTGGCTGCCTGAACTATTTTCCAAAGGATAAACATTACAAAGCATTGAATGGCAGCCTCCCAAGAAAATGCTATTCGTTTGGGAGGAACACAACTTCCAGCCACAAGGAATGCTGCTGCTCAGGCGCCACCCAAAGCAAGCTCCTCCTCAGAAGGCTTTGTGTGGGTTTCATGCAGTGATGGGGAAGCTGCAAAGCAAACCCAAACACAGCGCTTATAAATACAGCAGGGTCGATGGAATTGTAGAAGAGAGAATTCAAACTAAAACTTGTTGGGAGTATAGCCCAGCTCACATGGATACTGTCTGTCTCTGTTGTTGCTGCTCTGAATTCATACCTGTATGTCTCTGCAGGAAAGATAAGACAGTTGTGGCCTATAACTGGAAAACTAGAAATGTGGTTCTAAGGACATTAAGGAGGAATCATTAAGACAGCCTGTATTAACAAACCAAGCCAGGTCTTCAGCCTGACAGCCATGACAGGATGGTCATGATGTAGGGCTTGGATGGTGCCCTACAACCAAGGCAGTGGTTCTCTTGCCATCACGCTATGGTGCTCACTGGATTGGTTGTGAGTCTAGACTCGTCACACCTGTGCACTGGCTCTCAGGACAACACCCTGCTTCTGTGGGATGTTGGGACTGGACAGTGTTCAAAGAAAGCTTCCACCCCAGGGACCTGGTCACAGACCTGTTCTGGGTCCCCCCAAAACCATACAGCCTTCTGAAGATAAAACCATTAGATTATGGGATGGTCAAGGGTTACAGGTAGCTCATATATTTCCTGCAAAGAAGCATATTCAGACCTACTGCAAGCTCAGTGAGGACAAACACAAGTATATCTCCTACAGCAATGGCTTTGGAAGGCAAGGCTGTGGAACTACATTGTGGGACCTAAGCCAGATGCAAACAGAATATGAATATAAGGAGCATTTCCTGTTGCATCCTGTGTCTTTCTACCAAGACCATTGGCCTTGATGTCTATAACTGCTACCTCATCACATGACTGCAAAGTGAAGATTTACTGGAGCCTGCCTGTTCACCTTATCCCTGGATGGATCAAGACCTTTGACTTCCTTGGCTGTTGCTGACAGCGTCTTCTCACTATATGCAAGTTTTAGCAGAGGAATTCACCTACTCAGATACATAACCATATCGACAAAAATTTCATTCAAGTTACTTCTGAACATAGCATGCTGACTATATACCCTTAATGATATATAGTTGAGCACCTGGGTGGCTCAGTCTGTTAAGCATCTGACTTTGGCTCAGGTATGATCTCATAGCTTGTGAGTTTGAGCCCCGCATGGGGCTCTGTGCTGACAGTATGGAACCTGGAGCCTGCTTCAGATTTTGTGTTTCCCTCTCTCTCTGCCCCTCCCCTGCTTGTGCTTTCTCTCAAAAATAAACATTTAAAGAAATTAAAAATAATATATAGTCTAATAACTACAAAAATATTTGAAAGTTACTTAGATTTATTGTTAGTGGCATCAATGGAATAGTAATTCTGAAACTATTTATTTTTTTAAGTAGGCTTGGGGCTTGAACTCTGGACCCCAAGATCAAGACCTGAGCTGACATCAAGAGTCAGATGCTTAACCAACTGAGCCACCCAGGAGCACTCCCCACCCCTCCCCCCATCCTTTTAAAAGCTAGATCACATTATTTCACCTTCATGCTCAAAGCACTCCAGTGGCTTTCTACCTTGCTCACAGTAAAATCCAAATTCTTATAACGGCCTTTAATTCCTACACGATTTAGTTCCCTCTGACTCTTTGACTTTATCTGCTATTCTCCTTCTAGTTCATTCTGTGCCAGTTGTACTGAGTTCCTTGCTGTTTCTCAACCATGCCAAGCATGCTCTTGCCTCAAGACTTGCTCCTTCTCATGGGCACATCTTCTGCCAGATGGCTTCAAGGGTTGTTTTCTTACTTCCTTCAGGTCTCAGCTGTAACCATCCCTGAAGCCTCCCTGATTCCCTATGCAGAACAGCTATCTCTCTACATGCTGGGGCAATAAAACAAAAAACAAACAAACAAAAGAAAAGCCATCTTTCCATGTCCTCCCTGCCCCCCCCTACTTGTTTCATTTTTCTTCATTTGACATACTATATATATATAGATATATATATAGATATACAGATATAGATGTATATGTAGATATACATATACATACATGTATATGTAGATATACATCTATATCTGTATCTGTATGTACAATGCTTGTTTATTTATTTTCTATCTCCTCCTCTGAAATATAAGTTCTATGAGGGAAGGAACTTTCTTTTATTCCCTGTTTTATGCCTAGTGCTTGGAACATAGTTGGCACTTAGAAACAATTGCTTAATGAATAAATGAATGAGCAAATAATATTGGACATTTGGGTTACTTCAAGCTTTGTGTTTACAAAGTTTTGTGTACATTCCTTCCATATTTTGTAATTAATTCCTTTGTATATATTCTCAAAATGAGATAATTGAAAAAAATATTTTTTGGCTTTTAATAAAAGTTACCAAATTGCTTTCCAAAATAATTAATATAATTATGTAGAAGATACTAGTTATAAGATGTTCCTGTTAGGCATTATACTTTTGAACTTTTCCACAAATTTTATAGGAAAAACTAGCAAATGTGATTATTTTCCCTTTTTTTTAATTTATTTATTTGGTTTTTTTTTTTTAGTAATCTCTAAACCCAATGTGAGGCTTGAACACACAACCCTGTGATCAAGAGTCAAATGCACTCCCGACTGAGCCAGCTGGGCGCCCCTCCATATTTAGTTATAACTATCATTAGTATATTTAAATAAACAAATAAAATATAAATAAAAATGATACTTTTAAAAAATTAAAATCTTACCTACAGGTTGTGTCAGGTTTATTCACCTTTGTGGCTCTGACCTATCTAACTGTACTTAAAGGTGAACTTAGTAATAGATTCTAAACATTACTTTCTGGGGCGCCTGGGTGGCTCAGTCAGTTAAGCATCCTGCTTTGGCTCAGGTCATGATCTCATGGTTCTTGAGTTCAAGCCCTGCATCAGGCTCTGTGCTGACAGCTGGGAGCCTGGAGCCTGCTTCTGAATCTGTGACTCCCTCTCTCTTGGCCCTTCCACCCACTCATGCTCTGTCTCTGTCTCTCAAAAAATAAACAAATATTAGAAAAAAAATTTTTAATAAAAAAAATAAACACTGCTTCCTATTTCCTCCATTAGGGGTTGTACAGGATTCTAAATTCTACTTATTAGTTTTATCTTAGTTACCAAATCTCACACTAGAGGGAGAGGTAGTTTTTCTGCCTTCATGACAATGCCTTTAAAAAAAAAAAAAATACCATGTTCCTCCCCACAATGGCTTCTGTACCCTGTAACATACGAATGTATACATATGGATTATATGTCTCTGCTTGGGTAACTTCCTACAATTATATTTTCATAGAAGAGAATAGTTATATACAGCCATCCAAAGTCTCAGCAAGGGATATGCTTGGCTTTGGTTTTTGATGAGAAAAGTATTTAATATAATGTTAAAATTGCTATGATACCCTACCCAAAATAACTCATTTGTCAGTTCACTTTCTTCAGATAGCACCTTGTCTCATGAACCACCTACTCCCAAATGTTTTTCTCAATTACCATTTGCAACCACTTCCTCCTAATGCCCACTCCCAACTGCCTTTCTAAATCAATGTTTCACAGTTCCTACTTTGTTGCTGTTCTTTCCAATTGTTGGAATTTTTTTTAAGATTTTATTTTTTTAAGTAATCTCTACACCCAACATGGGGCTCAAACTTACAACCCTGAGATCAAGTGTTGCATGCTCTACTGACTGAGCCAGCCAAGCACCCCTCCAGTTGTCATTTTAACCAAACAGCTAATTATCTTTGTCAACCATAATTGCTAATAGGCCAACCTTTCAAACTACAAGAATTTCAGGAAGAATTTTGGTTAAAAGAAATGTTCCTTTATTTTTGGCTATAAATATCTTGCTTTTTTTTTTTTTAAATATAATCTACGGATAGCTTCTTGACTATATTACATTGTGCTATGTAAGAATCCAAAGCTTACATTAATCAGCAAAATGAGATAATAAAACAATACCAAAAAAGAATGTGATTCTGGAAATAAAGACTAAATTAAGATTACATCACTGGAAGAGTAGGTAAGATATATGAAGAAGACATTTCTCAGTTCTCACTAAGGGACCCAAGCTCCAATTTTCCCACTTTGCTATCTTTAGTTCATGGTTTCTAATCTCAAGATCCCCTCAGGGTCCAAGACAGACACTAATAAATCCAATAGTAAGTAGGTAGAAGAAAAGCAGAATACATTTTTCATATTAAAGAGATTTCCAGAAATTCCATACAACACTCCTACTTAAATCTTATTGGTTGGAAGTCACCTGTTCAGATCTACATATAAGGAAAGTTGAGAAATAAAATCTTTTATCTGGGGGGACCTGTGTGGCTCAGCCAGTTAAGCATCTGACTCTTAACTTTGGTTCAGGCCATGATCTCATGGTTTGTGAGAGCACCCCACATGGGGCTCTGTGCTGTCAGTGCAGAGCCTGCTTGGGATTATCTCTCTCTGCCCCTCCCCTGCTCTCTCTCTTATTCTCTCTCTCTCTCTCAAAATAAATAAATAAAAAAATTTAAAAATATATCTCTAACTCTTAAAAGAAGTTTGAGCAGCTAAAATTTGGAATTCTGTTCATAACAAAGAGGGAGATAATAGATTTGGTAGGCAACTAGCAGTCTCTGCCAGAGGGACAATAATCAGGAAGCAAAAAGACTAATTCATGTGTATCAGGAGGCCTTGAGCACGACATAACCATAATATATAATAATACATACACTAATAATAGGTGTTAATAATACAGACCCTGAGACAGCAAGAAAGTGTTGAATTATGTATACCAATCTTCCGTAAAAGCAAAGGTGTGTCTAACACATTTTTTGTAGATGTCTATCTAAAATATTAAATATTTAAAACTTGGGGCATATAAAGTTTAATAACCTATGTAGCTCACATTGTACTATAATGCTTTTTTGCTTTTTTCTTTCTTTTTAAAGTAGGCTCTATGCCCAACATGGGGCTTGAACTTACTATGAGATCAAGAGCCGTATGCTCTACCAACTGAGCCAGCCAAACACCACTAATCTGCTAATATCTTTAAAAAAGAGATTGATTATATATGATACATATATATATAACAGAAATTTTCACTCAGAATTTGCTCAAATTTAAGTTTTCAAAGCAGCTATATTTAATCCTTTCAGGATTCATTTGTAAGAAAAAATGGAAAAGATGTGAAAATCTGTCTTTGCCCCATAAAAGTTCAACTTTGAGGCAGCTGGGTGGCTCAGTTGGTTGAACGTCTGACTTTGGCTCGGATCATGATCTTGCAGTTCATGAGTTCGAGCCTCACATTGGGCTCACTGCTGTCAGCCTGTCAGTGCAGAGCCCACCTGGGATCCTTTGTTCCCTTCTCTCAGCCCCTTGCCCACTTGCACTTTCCCCAAAATAAATAAATATTTTTTTAAAAAGGAAAAGAAAAAGAGACCAACTTAATAGCAGCAATATGAAAAATGAATTTAATAAATAAATAAATTTAGTTTAACACCTTTGCCTAGACTGATTTGGACATTTTTCTCAAATGCTAATAACTCAGTACATTTTGTAGAGCAAACAATATATTCCTTAGTGAATCCTTGGGCTTGTTAATTAAAAAAAAAACCCTTTGGCTTTATAAACAGTAAATGCAAACATTATTTCAGGAGCTCAGCAGTAGAAAACCAAGTGACATGGATTGTGCTAACACATATGTAATAAGTTTGACTAAATCGCTTTGGTTCTAATAGCTGAATAACCCACTCAACAACTAAGAGTAATATTTATGATTAAAACAAAAATCACCCTGAAATTTTTATAAAGTTAAAGAAAAATTCTTGACTCCTCTCGCTCACAGCCCATACCCAATTCATCAGCAAATCTTTGAGTTATACCTTCAGAAGTTATCTAGAATCCAACTACTTCTGTCCAACACTTCTATTTCCAGCTCAGGTCACTATCACCTCTCATCCAGGTTATTGAAATAGGCTTCTAACTAATCTCCTTTTATGACATCCTTGCCCCCGTTAGTTTGAACACAGAAGCTAGTAAGATCCTTTTAAAACTTACATGGGTAATGTCACTCTTCCACTCAAAATACTTCAATGGCTTTCCTTCTTACTCAGAGTAAATAGAATTACCGTATGATCCAGCAATTTCATTTCTGGGTATATATCCAAAGGAAGCAACAACACAAACTTGAGAAGACATACTCCCCCTCCCCACCCCTATGCTCATTGCAGCATTATTTACAACAGTCAAGATACGGAATAAACCAGGGGCTGTTGACAGCCTCTGTGGCCTCCCCATATACTCAGAGAACAGCAAGCCTGTCCTCTGTGCCAGTCACCCTCGGTTTGGTCCCATGGGGACTGAGGTAGGCAGTTGTAAGTAAATGCCTTGTGGCTTTTACTCTCAAGTCTTAAAAAAAAAAAGCCCAAGTATAAGTGAAGCCAGGCAGTTCAACCCCATGTTGTTCAAGGGTGAACTGTACAAATAAAATGGAATATCATTCAGCCACAAAAAAAAGAAGGAAATCCTAACATTTGTGACAACACAAATGGACCTTGAGGTCATTATACTAAATGAAAAAAGTCAGAGAAAGACAAATACTGTATCATCTGATTTATACATGGAATTAAAAAAAAAAACCCTAAACTTATGGAAACAGAGTGGATTGGTGGTAGAGAGGGGAAGGGACAAGGATGGCTGAGGGTGCTCAAAGGGTACAAACTTCCAGTTACAAGATGAATAAGTTCTAGAGGTGTAATGTACAGCATGCTGATTCTAGTTAATACCATGTTGTATACTTGAAAGTTGCTAAGAGAACATATCTTAAAAGTTCTTATCACACAGAGACACCTGGGTGGCTTAGTCAGTAAAGCATCTGACTCTTGCTTTCGGCTCAGGTCATGATCTCTGTGTCAGCACAGAGCCTGCTTAGAGGTCTCTCTCCCTTTCTCTCTGTCCCTACCATGTGTGCTCTCTCTCTCAAGGTGGATAAACTAAAAAAAAAATTTTTTTAAGTTCTCATCACACAAAAGATAACTTGTGAGGTGATGAATGTGTGAACTAACCTTATTGTGGAATTATTTTACAGTACATATGTATATCAAATTTATCACATAATACATCTTAAGCTTACACAATGTAATAAAACTAGAGAAAGAAAGAAAAAAACATAAAAATATGTTGGTTTCTATCCTTGGTTCCTGGCCCAGAGTTCCTAAAACCCTTATATTTTCCAAAGTGATGAGAGCACTAGCAGTTATCATTTGTTCTAATATTTGATCTTTGACCCTGGTTCCTGACACAGAGATTTAGAAAACTTGGTATCTCCTGGGTAATAGAAGAATCTCTTGTTTTAATAAAGTAATTCTTGGTGGGCTTCTCAATAGTTTCAGGATGGGGGCTGGTCACCAGAAAGATCTTTCATTCCACCTCTCATTCTCTGGGAAAGGGAGAGGGGCTGAAGATTGAGTTAATGATCAATCATATCTATGTGATGTGGCCTCCACAAAAATCTCAAAAGTGGGGTTTGGAGAGCTCTTGGGTTGGTGAACACATCCATGTGTTGGAATGGTGGCACACCCCAAGTGCATGAGGACATAAGTTCTTATGCTCAGGACCCTTCCGGCCCTCTTCATATGTATCTCTTCTTCTGGTTGTTCATCAGTATCCTTTATTATATCCTTTATTAGATAGTAAACTAGTAAACATAAGTGTTTCTTCTCTTGAGCTGTTCTAGCAAATAATTGAATCCAAAAAGGAAAGGTAATGGGAACCTCTGCTTTTGTAGCCAACTTGGGCAAAAATGGTGGGCAACCTGGGGACCTTCTACTTATAATCAGAGTTTGAAGCGAGGGGCAGTTTTGTGGATTGAGCCCTTAACTTGTGGGGTCTGCCTAAGTCACGTTAGTGTCACAAATGATTTGAACTGTAGAACACCCAGCCAGTGTTGCAGAGAATTGCTTGATGTGTGGAAAACCCACACATCTGGTATCAGAAGTGTTGTGAGCATGACAATATCATGAGAGAAAAGGAGACACACAACAGGAGAAGGAGTGTAGTTCTCTCTATACCCTCTCACTCATTTCATTTAGTTATTTGCAAATGTCACCTTATCAGATGGCTTCCCCAAGGAATCACTCCATCTAAAAGAGTACCATTTCTGGGGCTTCTGGTGGTTCAGGTAGTTAAGTGTCCAACTCTTGATCTCAGCTCAGCTCTTGATCTCAAGGTCACAAATTCAAGCCCCTAACTGGGCTCCACACTGGGCATGAAGCCTACTTAAAATAATAATAATAACAACAATAGTAATAGTAATACCATTTCTGTCATCACTCTCTAGCTTCTGCCTCATTTTTTTCATTGCACTTACTTCTTCCAGCCATATTACATGCTTATTTGTTTACTTATTATGCTTCTGCCTTCTAGAACACAAGCCCCATGAAAGCCTGGACTTCTTTTGTTCTTTGCTCTATCCTCCATGTCTACGTTGTATCTTCCACAAAGGAGTATCTTAATAGATATCTATTTAATGAAAGGTGAATACATGAATGAATGAGAAATGTTAACTATTACTGTATACTATAGGATCCTGTAGCTGGTAAAATATTTGTTAACTGGCATTTTATACAGCACTCTATGCAAAACAGAAAGAACCCACACATTTCACATGGAAGCATGAGACTTAAGCTAAATAAATGAAATCTTTTCTTTAAAAAAATTTGCTCCTCTATTTTTGTTACAGTCTCATTCATACTCCTTAAATCTCGGAAGAATAAGCCCAGACAAACCTGCACTAACAACTGTCTTAAACAATGTCTTCCTTGACTTCACATTGCCCTCCATCTACACCCATTTCTCAGATTACCTTCCTAACACTTCTTGAAAGTGTGGTCCATGGGGGCCATTTCAGCTTCCTCATTTCCCATTTTGTCAATTCCACTTGGGCTTCCACAGAACTGTTCTTTTCAGAGTCATCAAGATATCTTCTTGATCATTTCTTCATCCTTATCTCATCCTGACCCTTGTCAAGGTCCTAGACAGCTAAACATTCCCTCCTTCTCAAACATGTTCTTCTCTTTGCTTCTGGAATAAAATACCTTATTGCTTTGCTGGGCCTGCCATCATAAAATACCATAGATTGGGAGACTTAAAAAACAGAAATGAATTTTCTCACAGCTGTGGAGGTTAGAAGTTCAAGACCAAGGTGTGAGCAGGTTTGGTTTCTTCTGAGGTCTCTCTCCTTGGCTTACAGACGGGTTCCTTCCTGCGGTGCCATCACTCGGTCCTTCCTCTATGTTTGTTCATCTCTGGCATCTTTCTGTGGGTCTCAATTTCTTCTTATAAGGACTCCAGACAGATTGGATTAGGGCCCAGTCTAAGAGCTTCCTTTCAACTTAATTACCTCTTTAAAGGCCTTATCTCCAATGACAGCCACATTCTGAGATACTAGTGTTTAGGGCTTCAACATACACATTTTGGAATAACACAAATCAGCTTAAAATAAATAATTTCCTGGATTTCCTCACTGGCTATTCTTTTTTTTTTTTAATATTTATTTATTTTTGAGAGAGAGTGAGTGCCAGCGGGGGAGGGGCAGAGAGAGAGACAGAGAGAGAGAGAGAGAGAGACAGAATCTGAAGCAGGCTGTAGGCTCTGAGCTGTCAGTGCAGAGCCCAACGTGGGGCTCAAACCCACAAGTGTGAGATCATGACCTGAGCCGAAGTCAGACGCTCAACCGACTGAGCCACCCAGGCGCCCCATCATTGGCCATTCTTTTTCCTTTTCTTTTCCCCTTTCCTTTTCTTTTTCCTTTCTTTTTTTTTTTTAAGTTTATTTATTTTGAGAGAGAGAGTGCTCACGCATGCAAGCAGGGAAAGGGCAGAGAGGGAGAGAATCCCAAGTAGATTCCATGCTGCCAGCACAGAGCCCAATGCGGGCCTCAAACTCACGAACTCATGAGATCATGCATGACCTGAGCCAAAATCAAGAGTTGGACACTAAACCAACTGAGCCACCCAGGCACCCCTCATTTTTCTTTGTTTATTCTTTCTCTGTCTTGCCTCTCCATGTTAGAGTACTCAGAATTCAGTCTTGGGGTTCCTTCTCCTCTTTCTATACACTTAATTCTTACATGATCTCATCCACTTCCAGGCTTTAAATATTATACATATATATCAATGACACCTCCTGATTTCCTCCAAACCTGCTCCACCCTCTGTGTTCCCCAATTGTACCATCACCTACTCAGTTACTCAAGCCAAGAACCAAGTGCAATCCTCAGTTACTTTCTTTATCTCCATTATTCAAACTATGGTCAAGCGCTATAATTTGGAAATTTGGATTGTCTACAGATTCTCTGTAAACACATTTCCCAAATCTGTTATCTTTTCTATAGCTTCACTAAACCACCATCTATCAGTTCCAAACCAGTCCTCTTCATCTGCACTTATTCCCCTACAGTCTGTTCTCCACACAACTGGAGTGATGTTTTTGCCCAGAACAGATCATTTATCTTCTTTTTTTAAGTTTATTCACTTAAGTAATCTCTACAACCAACATAGGACTCGAGCTCATGGTCCCAAGATCAAGAGACACAGGCTCTTCCGACTGAGCCAGCTAGGTGCCCCAAATCACTTATCTTCTTTAAATCTCTGAAGGACTTCTCCTATCACTTAAGATAAAGTCCAAAATCTTTACCCTGCTTATAAAGCTTGCATAATCTGACCTCTGTGGCCTTGTTCCCTACATCTTGTACCAATTTCCTGTTGGATTCCCCCAAATCCTTCCCACCTTTGGACCTTTGTATTTGCTATTCCCAACCAGAATTGCTCAGTTTGCCCCCAAACTTAGCCATGTCTTCACCAAGTCATCATCAGACTTCACTCTCATTTAATGTCATCTCAACATCTCAACTGGCATGTTATTCTCTTCCCACTAGAAGTAGGTTCCATGACAGAACACACTTTACCTGCTTTGTTCACAGGTGAATTATCATGCCTGTAAAAATGCTAAGTCACCATAGGGCCTAACAAATGTGTTAAATGAATAAAAATATTTATTTAAACATAAAAGGAGGGTAGAGTTAAGAGGCACCGGAATCAGACTTGGTTTGAGTTGCTATTCTGATACTCCCTAACCTTGCCAATTACCTCACTTCTCTAAAATGCACTTCCTTAACTATGAAATAGCAGTGATAATAGTGCCTAGTTCTCAGAGAAGTTCTGAAAATTAAATGAGATAATGCATATTGAACACTTAGTGTACTGTTGAATAAACAAGGTTAAAATCTTGATTTCTTCAGAATTCCTCTGTGAAAATATTAAACTATAAGCCTAAATACATCTTTCTTTGGTGAATAGAGTGGCAGTGACTCAGTAAGTAGTGTAGCTGCCATCATACAATAGACAAGGACAGGAAACAGAAAGAATGCTATGTCCCATGGGGATCATGGAGAATTCAAAGAAACAGAATGTTATCACTGGATTTGGAATCTGGCCGAGTTACTAATACCCACATAGTGATGTTTGAGGAAAATGCCAACCAATCTCCTGAAGCCAGACTCTTTCCTATCACTGAAGCACCCCACCCACCTTCATTTTATGTAAAATAAAAGGACTTCTGAATCACTGCATCAATTCCACCCCCCACCCCCAGGCAGATTCTTCCAATTTCAGCCTGAGTTAAATGTAAAGTACATGATGGGCTTGCCAACCACTTCATGTCCTGGCCCGAATCATTACTATTCTGTGGCAGATAGTATTTGCCAAAAATGGAATATCTCCCATTTCACACATTCTTCTTAAACTGTGACTTTGCCACTATCTCATTGAGAGGCGAGGCTATATTTTCTCACATAAGCACAGCTTATCATTTCCAGGTGGATGTTATGTGACTTCTAAAGCTAGGTCATAAAAAGCAACACACGTTTCTGCCGTTCTGGAATGCTTGCTCTTACAGTCTAGTCCTAGGCTGTGAGAAATCCTAAGCAGTCTGTGGAAATGCCCATCTGGAGAAGAATCTAGGCCCCCAGCCTCTATCTACAACAGAAATCTGAGTTGAGAGTCAGCACATGTGAATGAGCCATGTTGAAAAGCAACTCCTCCAGGCCCCAGTCGAGCCACCCCAGCTGAGGCGCAAAGAGCAGAGATGAAGCTGCCTTGCCAAGCACTGCCCAAAATGAGAGCAGTGAGCAAAATAAATAAATGATGGATCCCTCTCCAAACAAATATTATTTATAACAGGAGAAAATGAATGGGATAAAGCCCATTTTTGCCAATGTCTATACCAAAATGGTAATTCTTAATAAGTAAAAATTGTATTTCATTCTTCAGATTCTTTTAATTCTTCAAGTTAAACAATGTTATCTACTTGTTAGCCTCTGAAATGTTTGTTATTGTTGCTGTTGTTGTTGTTGTTGTTGTTGTTTTTATTATTACTGAGATCTGAAGGCAATTTTCCCAAGCAAGGACTTTGATCTGCATGGAATTCTAATGCTTTTATCAGGTGGGCTTATTGTAAGGTATAGAACTGAGAACAAATGTAACAAACATTACTGGAAGATCTATTAAATATTAGATATGAAGCTGTGTGCTTCACACTTTAACTCATTTAATCCTGCAACTCTGACTAGAGTCAACTGTTCCCATTTTAAGAAAAAGGAAACTGAAGTTCAGAGGCTTAAAGCAAAATGCTCAGGTTGTACGAGCTGCCTGATCACAAAATTCATGCTCTTTCCATAACTTCAGTCTTTATCTTTCTGAAGTGAGAATCCAGTGATTTCTATTAAAAAAAATTTTTTTAAGTAAACTGTGCATCCAACATGGGACTTATACTCATGACCCCCAAGGTAAAGAAAGGCTCTGTATAGGGGCGCCTGGGTGGCGCAGTCGGTTAAGCGTCCGACTTCAGCCAGGTCACGATCTCGCGGTCTGTGAGTTCGAGCCCCGCGTCAAGCTCTGGGCTGATGGCTCGGAGCCTGGAGCCTGTTTCTGATTCTGTGTCTCCCTCTCTCTCTGCCCCTCCCCGTTCATGCTCTGTCTCTCTCTGTCCCAAAAATAAATAAAAAACGTTGAAAAAAAAAAATTAAAAAAAAAAAAAAAAAAAAAAAAAAAGAAAGGCTCTGTATAGACTGAGCCAGCCAGGCACACCAGAGAATCCAGTGATTTTATTGGAAACATTGTTATAGGTAAATCTTGCTTCAAATTTATATATTGTATCAAAATGTGTTTAGCTGCAAGTAACAGAAAACCCAACAACAGTGCGCTAGTCCACAAGATACTTACTGTTAACAAGAATTTTGGAAGTAAGAGATTCCAGAATTAACATTGTCACTCCAATTGGGATTTGCTACATAATTTATGAGGCCCAGTGCAAAATGGTAATGCATGGTCTCTTCTTAAAAATTATTCCTAATTTTAGGACAATGACAGCAGAGTACTAAACTAAGTATAAGTTTGCTCTAAGTGCTGAGGCCTGTGTGACTGGGCCCATGAAGCTGAACCTGGTTTTGATGATGTCAGGACTCTGGGTTGGCAACTGTAATTTTCTTGTCCTTTCCCATTTGGACACAAGATGCCTGGTATAGTGCCAAATAGAAGTGAATAGACAGAGAAGAACCCAGGAGATGTTCACTGGCATTTTGTTGTCCAGAACTGAGTCATATGGCTACCTCTTGTTCAGGGGAGTCTAGGAAAGTATCAGGCAAAAGGGGACTGAATTGCCACAAGAAACTTAGATCAATCAAGATTCATTGTCATCCCAAATCGGGGTTCTGTTAGCAAGGTGAAGAGTTGGGGTAATTGCCATTGGGCAATTTGTCCTCTACAAATACTTTTTTGTGTCCAATGGTCCAAATATGGCACATTCATCCAATTAGGACACAGTCCTAATTTCCTTCCCTTGGATTTTTATTGTTTTTTTCTACTTAAAAGTCACTACACATATAATTTCTTATGTGTCTAAATCTTACCCATACTTAGTCCATTGAAAATGTCATTTCTGTCATGAAGAATTATCTGATTCCTCAAATAGGGTGCAACTGTTCCTATATCTGAAGCCTAAATAACTTTTAACTTTAAGTTCTAATTAATAGGTATATTTATCTTATCACTTCTTTTTTTTTTTTTTTTTGAGAGACAGAGAGAGAGAGCAATTAGGGGAGGGTCAGAAAGAGGGAGAGAGGATCCAAAGCAGGCTCTGTGCTGATGGCAGAGAGCCTGAGGTGAGCTCAAACACATGAACCATGAGATCATGATCTGAACCAAAGTTGGATGCTTAACTGACTGAACCACCCAAGCACTCCTTATCTTACCACTTCTATAATTGACTATTGTTTTGTCTACCTAGCACTTGGTAAGGCATCTTACTAATTGGGCCATAATAATGGGCATTTGACTCAAGCTAGTCAATCAGAGTCTTTCTCTAAAAATTTTAGAGGAAAAATTGGATCTAAGAATCTCTTGCCCTATTAGTAACAGAATTAAGAAGCTGCAAATCTGGAATGCTTTGGTCACATGCCTCATGGATCCTTAGCAAATACTGCATTTAAGGGAAAATTCTAGATTAAAGACCTAAATATAAAAGATTACACTATTGGGGCGCCTAGGTGGCTCAGTCAGTTCAGTATCTGACTATTGATTTCAGCTCAGGTCATGATCTCACAGGTTTGTGAGATGGAGCCCTACATTGATCTCTGTGCTAGGAGCAGACAGCCTGCTTGGGATTCTCTCTCTCTCTCTCTCTCTCTCTGCTCCTTGCCTGCTTTCTTTCTCTCTCTTTCTCTCAAAATAAATAAACATTAAAGAAAAAAAGAAAATAAGATGTGTTTAAAAATTGAAGGTCTAGCTTCCACTATAGGAACTAGAAAAAAAGAAAAAGGAAATTCAAACTAAAGTAAGCAGGGCCTGGGGGCTCTGGGTGGCTCAGTTGGTTGAGCAGCTGACATGATCTCATTGTTCATGAGTTCAAGCCCCATGTTGGGCTCTGTGCTGACAGCTCAGAGCCTGAAGCCTGCTTCAGATTCTGTGCCTCCTTCTCTCACTGCCCCTCCCCAGCTTGCATTCTGTCTCTCTCTCTGTCTCTCTCTCTCAAAAATAAATAAACATTTAAAAAGATTTTTTTAATTAATAAAGTAAGCAGGGGCTCCTGGGTGTCTCAGTCGGTTAAGCCTCTGACTTCAGTTGAGGTCATGATCTCGTGGGTCTTGAGTTTGAGAACTACATTTGGCTCTTTGCTCTCAGCACAGAGCCTACTTCAGATCTTCTCTCAGGTCCCCTCTCTCTCTGCCCTCCCTCCTCCTCCCCTGCTTGCACTCTCTCTCAAAAATAAATAAACATTTAGGGGCTCCTGGGTGGCTCAGTCGGTTAGTGTCTGACTTTGGCTCAGGTCATGATCTTCTGGTTCATGGGTTTGAGCCTGGTGTCAGGCTCTGTGCTGACAGCTCAGAGCCTTGAGCCTGATTCAGATTCTGCATCTCCTCTCTCTCTGTCGCTCCCCCACTTGCACTCTGTCTCTCTCTCTCAAAGATAAATAAATATGAAATAAATAAACATTGAAAAAATTAAAAAAAAAAAAAGAAAAAACAACTAAAGTAAGCAGGAGAAAGGAAATGATCAAAGAGTAAAAAAAAAATCAATAAAATTTAAAAGTAAAAAAAAAATAGCAATTAATAAAACCATGAACTGGTTCTTTGAAAAGATCAATAAAATTGATAAACCCCCCAGCTAGACTAATGGAGAAAAAAAAAGACACAAATTACCAAAATCAGGAATGAAAGGAGACATCACTACAGGTACTACAGATATTAAAAGGATGAAGGGGAATTACTATGAACAACTTTATGCCAATAAATTTAACAACTTAGATAAAATGAAAAAATTCCTTGGAAGGCAAGCCTACCAAAGCTAACTCAAAAATAAACAGATAAAGCAAATATATCTACATCTCTAAAAGAAATTGAAGTTGTACTAAAAAACCTTCCCAGGGGGTCCTGGCTGGCTCAGTTGATAGAGTATACAACTCTTGATCTCAGGTTTGTGAGTTCAAGCCCCACATTGGGTATAGAGATTACTTAAAGATAAAATCTTTAAAAAAATTTTTTTTAACCCAACAAACCTTGGGTGCTTGGGTGGCTCAGTTGGTTAAGTGTCTGACTTTGGCCCAAGTCATGATCTCACAGTTCCTGAGTTTGAGCCCCAAATGGGTCTCCACACTGCCAGTGCTCTCTCCTCTAGCTCTCTCTTCTCTCTCTGCCCGTCCCACACTCCTGCTTTCTCTCTCACACAAAATAAATAAATAAACTTAAAAACAAACAAAAACAAAACCAAAAACCTTTCCAGAAAGGCAACCTATTGAAATGGGGAAAATACTTGTAAAACATATATCAGATAAGGAATTAATAGCCAAAATATTTTTAAAAGCCTCATATGACTCAATAGCAACTAAACAACCAAATCAAAACAAAACCAAACCCAACTGTTAATAAAATGGAAAGAGGAACTGAATAGACATTTTTCCAGAAAAGACATACAGATGGCCAACAGATACATGAAAAGATGCTTGACATCATCAGTCAATAAGAAAATGCACAATGAGATATCACTTCACACCTGTTATAACGGTTATTATCAAAAAGACAAGAAGTAAGAGTTGGTGAAGCTGTGGAGAAAGGAGAATCCTTGTGCTGTGTTCTGTTAGTGGGAATGAATATTGGTGCAGCCACCATGGAAAACAGTATGGAGTGTCTTCAAAAAATTTAAAGTAGACCTACCATATGATTCAGCAATTCCACTTATGAGTATATATCCAAAGAAGGTGAGGGGTGCCTGGCTGGCTCAATGAGTAGAGCAGGTGACTCGATCTCAGGGTCAGGAGTTTGAGTTCCATGTTGGGTGTAGAGTCTACTTAAAACACACACACACACACACACACACACACACACACACACACACAGAGGTGAAAATACCTACTTGAAAAGCTATGTTCACCCCCATGTTTACTGCAGCATTATTTACAATGGCCAAGACATTGAATCAACGTAAGTGTCCATTGATGGATGACTGGATAAAGAAATTGTGACACACTAACACACACACATATGAATATTATTTGGCCACAACAAAGAAGGAAATTTTGCCATTTGTGCCTACATGGATGGACCTTGAGGGTATTATGTTAAGTGAAATAAATCAGATGGAGAAAGACGAATATCGTATGATCTCACTTACCTGTGGAATCTAAATAAACAAAAAATAAACTCATAAATACAGACTGGTGGTTGCCAGAGGTAGGAGATGGAGAGTGGGTGAAATGCGTGAGGGTGGTTAAATGGTACCAACTTCCAGTTATAAAATAAATAAGTCCTGGGAATGTAATGTACAGCATAATGACTATACTTAATAATATTGTATTGAATATTTGAATGCTGCTAAGAGAGTAGATCTTAAAAGTTCTCATCATAAGAAAAAAATTCATAACTATGTGTGGTGATGGATGTTAACTAGACTTATTGTAGTGATCATTTCACACTATACACAAATATATAATTATTTTGTTGTACACCTGAAACAAATGTTATATTTCACCTATATCTCAATAATAATAATAATAATAATATTTTCAGAAATAAAATTTCAGCCTTTTCAGAAATAAAATTTCAAGCTCAGATGACTTCACTAGTGAATTCTGCCAGTCAGTGATAAAATAATATATATTCTCTGTAAACTATTTCAGAAAATCAAAGAAGGAATACTTCCTAGATAGTTTTGTGTAACAAGTTTCAACCTGATACCAAAACTAGACAAATATAAGAAAACAATATAGACCAATATCTCTCATGAACATAAATGCAAAAATCTCTAATAAGCTTTAGCAAATCAAATCTAGCAATACGAAAACCATCTCATGACTCAGTGAGGTTTTCCCCAGGAATGAAAGATTGATTTAACATCAGAAAATAAATTAATGTGATTCATATTAACAGGCTAAAAAATAAAAATCATATGATTTCTTAATAGCTTCAGTAAAAGCATTTGAGAAAATTCAACATCAATTCATGATTAAAACTCTCTGTTGGGGCGCCTGGGTGGCTCAGTCGGTTGGGCGTCCGACTTCGGCTCAGGTCATGATCTCACGGTCCGTGAGCTCGAGCCCCATGTCGGGCTCTGTGCTGACAGCTCAGAGCCTGGAGCCTGCTTCAGATTCTGTGTCTCCCTCTCTTTCTGACCCTCTCCCATTCATGTTCTGTCTCTCTCTGTCTCAAAAATAAATAAACATTAAAAAAAAAATTAAAAAAAAACTCTCAGTAAAGTAGTAATAGAAAGGAACTTTCTCAATCTGATAAAGTACATCTATTAATAAAAAAAAAAAAAAAAAAACCAGGGGCACCTGGGTGGCTCAGTCGGTTAAATATCCAACTCCTGATTTTGGCTCAGGTCATGATCTCATGGTTTATGAGTTTAAGCTCCGTGGCAGGCTCTGCACTGAAAGCCTGGAACCTGCTTCAGATTCTCCCTCTCCCACTCTCTCTGTCCCTCCCCTGCTCTCCTTCTCAAAAAATAAATACAGTAAAAAAATAATAATTTACCAAAAAAAAGAACAACCAACCTACAGCTAATTTGAGGTTTAATGATGAAAGACTGAAAGACACTAGATTGAGAAAATTTTTAAGAATGTCTGCTTTTATCATGTCTATTCAACAAACAGGAATCCTAATCAATACAAGAAGCCCAAATAAACAAAAAGGCATATGACTGAAAAGTAAGACATAAAACAGTTTTTATCCACAGGTGTGACATAATGATCTATGTCAAAATTTTAAGGGAACTACAAAAAAAAAAGCTACTAATTAGGGATCCTGGGTGGTTCAGTCAGTTAAGCTACTGGCTTTGGCTCAGGTCACGATCTCATGGTTTGTGAGTTCAAGCCCCATGTCAGGCTCTGTGCTGACAGCTCGCTCAGAGCCTGGAGCCTGGTTAGGATTCTGTGTCTTCCTCTCTCTCTGTTCCTCCCCTGCTCATGCTCTGTCTCTGTCTCTAAAAATAAATAAACATTAAACATTTTTTAAAAATAAAAGCAAAACAAAAACAAAAAAGCTACTAATAAGTAAGTTTAACAAGGGCAGAAAATAAAAAAATCAATTACATATTATGTAGACTAGTAACAAACAATTTGAAACTAAAAAAAATACCATTTTAAAAGCATCAAAAATATAAACTATTTAGGGATAAATTTAATAAACTACAAATATTGCTGAAAGAAATGAAAGAATACCTAAATAGGGGCGTCTGCATGGCTCAGGTGATTAAGTGTCTGACTCTTGATTTCAGCTCAAGTCATGATCTCACAGTTGTGAGTTCAAGACCCATATTGAGCTCTGCACTGACAATGTGGAGACTCCTTGGGATTCTTTCTCTCTCCCTCTCTCTTTGCTCCTCCCATGTCTGCTCTCTCTCTCTCTCTCTCTCTCAAAATAAATAAACCTTAAAGAAAAAGTTTGTAAAAAAAAAAAAAAAGAATTCCTGGGACACCTGAGTGGCTCAGTTGGTCGAGCATCTGACTTTGGCTCAGGTCATGATCTCCTGGTTCGTGAGTTCAAGCCCCCCATCAGGCTTGTTGCTGTCAGTGCAAAGCTCACTTCATATCTTCTGCCCCCCCTCTCTGCCCCTCACCCACTTGTGCTCTCTCAAAAATAAAGTGAAAAAATAAAACATTAAAAAAAAAAAGAATACCTAAATAAATGGAGAGATATACCATGTTCATGGACCAGAAGTATTGTTAAGATAGTCTCCCTCAAATGGATCTATAGATTCCACATAACCCAAAGTGAAGTTCTGGCAGGATTTTTTTTTTTGGAAGAAATTGACAAGCTTATCTTAAAATTTACATAATGCAAAGGACCTAGAATAGGCAAAATAATTTTGAAAAATATTTAGAAAACTTAAGGGGCACCTGGGTGGCTCAGACAGTTAAGCATCCAACTTTGACTCAGGTCATGATCTCACGGCCCATGAGCTCGAGCCCCATGTCAGGCTTTGTGCTGACAGCTCAGAGCCTGAAGCCTGTTTCAGATTCTGTGTCTCCCTGTCTCTCTGCCCCACCCCTGCTTGCACTCTGTCTCTCAAAACTGAATACACATTAAAAAAACTTTTTTTTAATTTAGAAAACTTAAGCTACTTATTTCAGAACCTACTAGAAAGCTGCAGTAATCAATAATCAGTAATCAGTAATCAATGGTGGTATTGTTGTAAAGATAAGCATATAGACCAATAGAATAGAATATAAAGTCCAGAAATACACTGTCATATACTTGGTCAATTATTTTTGTTGTTGTTGTTGTTGTTTGTTTTATTTTATTTATTTATTTAAAAAACTTTTTTTTTAACGTTTATTTATTTTTGATAGAGAGACAGAACATGAGCAGGGGAGGGACAGAGAGAGAGGGAGACACAGAATCTGAAACAGGCTCCAGGCTCTGAGCTGGCAGCACAGAGCCCGACGCAGGGCTTGAACTCACAGATTGAGAGATCGTGACCTGAGCCAAAGTCGGATGCTCAACTGAGTGAGCCACCCAGGTGCCCCGAGGTGTTGTTTGTTTTAAAGTTTATTTATTGATTCTGAGAGAGAGTGAGTGGGAGAGGGGCAGAGAGGGAGGGAGAAAAAGAATCCCAAGCAGGCTCTGCACTGTCAGTGCAGAGCTGACACAGGGCTCAATCTCAGAAACCATGAGATCATGACCTGGGCTGAAATCAAGAGTCAAATGTTTAATCAACTGAGTCACACAGGCAACCCTGTTTTGTTTTATTTTTGACAAAGGTGCCAGTACAATTCAACGGAGCAAGGATAATCTATTCGATAAATGGTGCCAGAACAACTTAATACACATATGCAAACAAAAAGAATATTGACATCTAGCTCACAACGTATACAAAAACCAACTTGAAAAGGAACATACACCTAATATAAGAACTAACACTAAAAGAGTTATTGAAGAAAACATAGGAGGAAATCTTTCTGACACTGAGTCAACCAAAGATTTTTTAAATAGACATAAAAAGCACAAACTATAAAAAATTGATAATACTTTATCAAAATTAAAAATGACTTTTCTTCAAAAGACACTGTTAAAGGATAAAAGGCAAACCATAGTCTAGGAGAAAATATTACAAAACAATAAGACTTTATAAAATAATTACACTTCAATAAGACAATCTGATTTCTTTAAAAGGGACAAGTTAAATAAATTACATTAAATTAAAAAAAATAAATAAAAGGGACAAGTAATTTTATAGGCACCTCACCACAGAATATACAAAGATGGGAAATATACACATGAAAAGATGATTGCCATCATTAATCATTAGGAAAAAACAAGTTAAAATCACAGTTAGAGCGAACTGCATACTTACTAGAACCACTAAACTTAAAAAGATTGGTAATACCTAGTGTATATGAGGATGTGGAACAAGAACAAGACTAACTTCCATGCATCGCTACTGGGAAACCAAAATAGTACAACTGCTCTGGAAAATAGTTTGGCAGTTTCTTATAAAGTTGTAAAGTTATAATAGTTGTTTCATTTCAATGACATAAATCAAACTGATTTTTTTTTAATTGACATATACTTGAAATATAACATTATGGGTATGCTTGGCTGGCATAGTAGGTAGATCATGTGACTTTTGTTCTCAGGGTGTGAGCTCAAGCCGCACATTGGGCATGGGGCCTACCTGAAAAAAAAAAGAAAAGAAATATAACAGTATGTAAGTTTAAGGTATATAATATGTTGAGTTGACACACTAGGTATTGAGACATGATTACCACTGTAGCATTAGCTAACACCTCCACCAAGACACATTATTATCATTTCTTTTTTTTGGTGAGAACATTTAAGATGGGGTCTCATAGCAACTTTAAAGTATATAATACAGTATTGTTAACTATGATTACAATATGCATTAAATCCCCAAAAGTTATTCATTTTCTAACTGCAGATCTGTCACTAACACTCCCTATTTCCACCCTTTGCCCCAGCTCCGGGTAACTACCACTCTACTCTATTTCTACAGATTCAGGTTCTTTAGATTCCACATGTAAGTGATATCCTGCAGTATTTGTCTTTCTCTCAGTACAATGGGTGTACTCATTATACTGAGAGTATACTGGGTATAAGACTTAGTATAATGTCTTCAGAATCCACTCATGTCACAAATGGCAGAATTTCCTTATTTTTTTTTTATGGCCGAATAACATTTGATTGATCTATCTATCTATCTATCTATTTACCTATCTATCTACCCACCACATCTTCTTTATCCATTCATCCCTCAAAGGACACTTAAGTTGTTTCCATATCTTGGCTATTATGAATAATGCTGCAATGAACATGGAAGTTCAGATATTTTTTCAACGTCCTGTTTTCATTTCTTTTGGATAGTTACCCAGAACTAGGATTGCTGGATTATATGTTAATATTATTTTTTTTTTTTGAGGAATCTCAATACTGTTTTCTAATTAACATTACCACCAACAGGGACCAAAGGGTTCCCTTTTCTCCATATCCTTGCCAAAACTTGTTATTCCTTATCTTATTGATTACAGCCATTCTAACAGGTGTGAGGTGATATCTCATTGTGACTTTGATTTGCATTTCCTGATAATTAGTGGGTGATGTTCATCAACTTTTCATGTACCTGTTAACCATTTGTATGTCTTCTTTGAAAAAACATATGTTCAGTTCCTCTGCCAATTTTCTTTCTTTCTTTTTTAATGTTTATTTCTTTATTTTGAGAGATGGAGACAGTGAGTGAGTGGAGGAGGGGCAGAGTGAGGCAGAGGGGGCAGAGAGAGAGCCCAACACAGGACTTGAACTCACAAACTGTGAGATTATGACCTGAGCCGAAATCAAGAGTCAGACGCTTTAGAGCCAAGGCTCCCTTCTCTGCCCATTTTCTAATTGAACATTTTTTTCTAGTGAGTTGTATTAATTCTTTAGAATTCTGGATATTATCCCTTATCAAATACATGGTGGGCAAATATTTTCTACCATTCTATAGTTTGCTTTTTCACTTTGTTTCTTTTGCTGTTCAGAAGCTTTTTAAGTTTGATATAGTCCCATTTGTCTATTTTTGCTTTTATTGCTTGTGCAAGTTGATTCTTTTAAATGAAAACATAACTAAGGCATTAAAGGGACAATTTATGAAGGCTATCTTTAAGATTCTGGACTGAGAGATAAAAATACTTACCTTGAGGATGCTAGGTGGCTTAGTTAGTTGAGCATCTGACTCTTGATATCACTTCAGGTCATGAACCCAGGGTCGTGGGATTGAGCCCCATGTTGGGCTCCCTGCTGAGCATGGAGCCTACTTAAGATTCTCTCTCTCCTTCTGCCCCTCTCTTGCTCAAGCGCTCTCTCTGTCTCAAAAAAACAAAAAACAAAACAAAACACCCAAAAAAGCAAAAACAACAACAAAAAATTTACATTAAGTCATCTATACCCACCCTCCACCCCTACTCCCCCCCCCCCCCCCACAGTAGCTATTTATGGGTAACCTGCTCTGTGCCTAGCACCATACAAAATTCCTACCAGGAATTCATAGTCTTGAGGAAGATACATACAAGTAAACAGATAAATTACAGTCCAACACAGTGAAAACCTTATATAGATAAGGAATTTGTCAACAAGAAAGACTGAAATGATACCAGGCAGAGAGCCCAGATTCTTGCAGAAGATTTCTTTCAGAACTTAAACAATGGTGCCTGTTTTTATTTCTGCCATTGATATGCAAATTAGTTCCTCCAAGACTTTCATTAGCTTAAGAACAATTGCATACAACCAACTTTTGATTTTACTTGGCAACAAAGGAAACTGATATTTCATGAACAATGAAAATCTACAGGAATTCCCAGGTTACATTGAAGGCAATAATCTCAACCTAATTTACCTAATGTTTTGCCAGAATTGCTATAGCAAAATAGGTTATAGTTCTCTGCCCGCTTTTTAGTAGGAGGATTAATGAGTTGTTGAAAGGGCCAAATTCAGTGGGGGAGGGAAAGCAGCCTAAATAATCCAAGACTACAAATCTGTTAGTGCCAGAATAAATAAATAAGGAACACCTCCTAATATATATGTAATAAATCAGTTCAAATAATAAATTACTGATATTCAACCATTTTGGACCTGTAAAAAAAGGCTATTTCTTATGGTTCTAACTAACATGTCAGGCAAAAGAAGAAACACAACAGAAATAAGGAAGAGGGGTGCCTGGGTGGCTCAGTTAGTTGGACGTCTGATTCCTGATTTTGGTTCAGGTCATGATCCCAGGGTTGTGGAATCCAGCCCCAAAGCGGTGCTGAGCTGAGCTTAGATCCTGCTTAAGATTCCCTTTCCCTCTTCCTCTTCCTCTGCCCCTCCCTTGCATGCGTATGCATGCTTTCTCTCCCTAAAAAAGAAAGAAAGAAAAGAAAAGAAAGAAAAGAAAAGAAGGAAGGAAGGAAGGAAGGAAGGAAGGAAGGAAGGAAGGAAGGGCTAGGTCAAATTTGCAGAAGTCTTTCACTCTGCCTTCTAAGGTTTATTTATATATATTACAGTATGGAGCACCTACTATGTGCCAGCCTACCATAGTTTGGTCAAATAGTGCATAGTGTCAGAGAAGACAGTGTCATGGTTCAGCTGTGAAATGGGACAGGGATAAGAAGCACCAGGCCTTCCATATATAGCTTTTCTGAATTGCTTTTGTTAAATCATGAAATTCCAGTGTTGGAAAGGGATGTTGGAGGACATTTAGTCTCAGGCAGTAAATACAGAATGAGAGACAATTTCTTAGGATATAGATTTTTTTTGTAATAAATGAGGTAATAAAGTTACTGTTGATCACTGACCCTCTAAAACAATGAAACCAAAGGGCAATCCTTCTTGACTATTAAAAGCCTTCTCTCAGAGGAGCAATAATTGAGTTAATGGATACAGAACTAGATTTATTCTCTGTGGAAGCTATAAAAATGCAGTAAAAATAATTGTTTTACATTTGTAGAGAGCCCTATAGGTTATAAAGCTCTTTTCAGTAGCAATAATTGTTTTACATTTGTAGGAAAACTTACAGTTTATAAAGCTCTTTGACTCACAAGACTTAATTTGATCTTTCTCAAAATTATATGAAGTACATAAGCAGGTATTACCTCCACTGTAAAAGCACTTCATTTTAACATAATTTCAGTCTTAAAGAAAAGTCGTGGTAGTATATGGAATTTGCATAGACCCTACACGCAGATTCTCCAACTGTTGACATTTAACTACATTTGCTTTATATTTGTTTGTCTGTTTTCTGAACTATTTGAAAGTTGTAACCTTTTACCGCTAAATATTTCAATGTGTATTTTCTAGAAACAAGCATATTCTTTTATACAACCACCATATAAATTTTAAAATAAGGACATTAATATCAATATAATTCTGTTAGCTAGTTTACAGGCATTATTCAAATTTTGACAATTATCCCAGTAGTACCATCTATAGAAAAAGAAGAAACTGCACTGAAGGCTCAGAGCCTGGAGACTGCTTCAGATTCTGTGTATCTGTCTCTGTCTCTCTGCCCCTCCCCTGCTCATGCTCTGTCTCTCTCTCTCAAAAATAAATAAACATTAAAAAAATTAAAAAAGAAAAAGAAAATTTGAAATCGTAGATTTCATTCAGTTTTCATGTCTCCTGTGTTCAAGTCCTCAGTTTTTGTTACCTTTCATGACTCTGGGTTTTTTTTTTTAAATTTTTTTTTTTTTCAACGTTTTTTATTTATTTTTGGGACAGAGAGAGACAGAGCATGAACGGGGGAGGGACAGAGAGAGAGGGAGACACAGAATCGGAAACAGGCTCCAGGCTCCGAGCCATCAGCCCAGAGCCTGACGCGGGGCTCGAACTCACGGACCGCGAGATCGTGACCTGGCTGAAGTCGGACGCTTAACCGACTGCGCCACCCAGGCGCCCCATGGGTTTTTTTTTTTTTAATGATTATTAATTTTTGCAGGAGGGAGAGAGAGACAGAGCATGAGAGAGCGGGGAGGAGCAGAGAGAGAGGGAGACACAGAATCTGAAATGGGCTCAAGGTTCTGAGCTGTCAGCACAGAGCCGGACTCAGGGTCTGAATTCACAAATTGCGAAATCATGACCTGAGCCAAAGTCAGATGCTTAGCTGAATGAGCCACCCAGAAGCCCCGACTCTGGCATTTTTATGAGTACAGGCTAGTTATTTTGTACAATATCCCTCAATCTGAGTTTTTCTATTTTATTTCCATTTTTTTAAGTGAGGAAAATAAGACCCAAAGTTTGAAAGACGTAAATAAATGGAGGAGGTAAGACTCAAATTTGGGTCTTTGATTTCAATATAATTGCCCTGTAATTGCCCTGCCTTCCAAAATAATAACTTAGTTCACTTAGATATATGTGAACTTACTTATATCACTTATAACTTACTTACTTATATGTAGAACTTACTTTTGCATAAATTATGATATTCGATCAAGACAGATGTTCAAACACTGGCTGACTTGTTTGCCTTGACTATTTGCCAGTTAATTTAAGCTTTGAATGGGGAGTGGGGAGTGGGTAGTGATTTTCAGATTGTTCTGCAGAGGTGCATTAAGGCTAAGAGAACAGGGCTTCAGGTTCCCAGACCAATTTCATTAGGACAGAACCACTGTATTTTCTCTGTTGATTATATTTACAATTTCATTTTTTAAAATGTTTATTTATATAACACTGGGCTCTAACTCATGAGCTGTGAGATCATGACCTGAGCTGAAGTTGGACGCCCAACCAACTGAGCCACTCAGGTTCCCCTCAATTTCATTTTTTAAAAAAGGATACTTTTTCTAAGATTTTGAAAAACATTAAATGAGATGATCCTTAAGCTTATTTCAAACAGTACTGAATGGAAGAATGGAAGAATAGGTAAGAGAAGTAGAGGTAGAGACCTATCCATTGTTAAGCAAGAGGAAGAAAAAGAAAAAAAAACAAATTACTAAAATTACTTCAGAAAAAGCATTTCCAAAAATTTAATAAACTTTAAAATAATGTTCCTAGGATGTTACATTAAGAACAGTGTCTATCCTTCTACAGCTTAAGTTCTGATATCAGTTCAGACAGATACTAAATTCCAGTTCACATGTTGCTTCCTCCATGAAGTCTTCCTGGTGACTCTTTGGAAGTAACATCTTCATTCACCTCAAATTCCATTATCTGGACCTCTTATCATTAGTATTTTTAGACTGTGTAGTAGTTATTTCTGTATATATCTTATTTCCCTACTACACTGTAAGTTCCTTAAGAGTAGGTACTGTTTTGGGGCGCTTGGGTGGCTCAGTCTGCTAAGTGTCCGACTTCAGCTCAGGTCACAATCTCACGGTCTGTGAGTTCGAGCCCTGCCTCGGGCTCTGGGCTGATGGCTCAGAGCCTGCTTCCGATTCTGTGTCTCCCTCTCTTTCTGCCCCTCCCCCGTTCATACTCTGTCTCTCTGTCTCAAAAATAAATAAACATTAAAAAAATTTTTTTAAAAAAGAGTAGGTACTGTTTTTCATTCTCTTTGTATTCTCTACAGTTCCTTGCATGTTATTTTGCACATAATAAATGTTCATAAATACTTGTTGAATGAATGCAATACAACCAGTCCCCTCTTTATTTGGGAAAATAAAATGAAAACACTGTCATATGAGAGAGGCATTCAACTTGTTTTTTGTGGTCTCAAAGAATGAATAAAGAAGGACAAACGTTTGATATAGAAGCACTTTCTTCCAATTAAAGTAAAAAAATAGATTTGCTGACTTGTGAGACAAGGTTTCTTACCTTGTGTGGTTTCTACTAGCAGAAATGGAACGATTGTTATTTTAAAAAAATTTTAAATGTTTATTCACTTCTGAGAGAGAGAGAGAGAGAGAGAGAGAGAGAGAGAGAGAGAGAATGAGCAGGGGAGGGGCAGAGAAAGAGGGAGACACAGAATCTGAAGCAGGCTCCAGGCTCTGAGCTGTCTGCACAGAGCCAGACACGGGGCTCAAACGCACAAACTGCAAGATCATGACCTGAGCCAAAGTCGGAGGCTCAACCGACTGAGCCACCCAGGCGCCCCAGAAATGGAATGATTATTGAAGATGCATAAAGTATAATCTTATTCAGCTCTGAAAGTCTCTTGGTGGCCAGAGCATTAACTCTGAAGCCAGACCACCTGAGTTCAAAGTTGGGGCTAAGTCACTTACTACCTGGGTGGGTTTTTGGTAAACCACTAAATCTCTGTGCCTGTATCTGCAAATTGGGGATAATTTATGTGATTCTAAGATACAATTATTTTAACATTTCTAAAATCAGGGTGCTTATTTCAATTAATGTCACCCAGATGGCAATTGTGACATAATTGTCAGTTCATATTGTTCATACTTGAAATGAACTATATGCAATCTTAGTACACCAGATGTGTCTTTCGAAAGATTACAGTATAAATTGGCATTGAAACTAAACATTTTTGTACATGCAAAAAGGCAAGGAAACAGAGTAATGGGGTGTACATTTCATATTACTGAGCAAGTATTTATCATTAATTGTAAATTTTTTCTTTGCCTTCTTAATGGTAAATAAAATAATGGTAAGTCTTTTTTTAAATTTTTTAATGTTTATTTTTTGAGAGACAGAGAGAGAAAGAGAGAGAGAGAAGGAGAGAAGGAATGGGGCAGGGGCAGAGAAAGAGAGGGAGACACAGAATCTGAAGCAGGCGCCAGGCTCTGAGCTGTCAGCACAGAGCCCGACGCGGGGCTCGAACTCAGAACTATGAGATCATGACCCAAGCCAAAGTCAGAAGCTTAACCAACTGAGCCATCCAGGCACCCCAAATAATGGAGGTCTTAAACTTGACATCTTAGATCCAGTGAATCTGTTATCTCACTGGTTATCTCCTGAGGTTGTTGTAAAGGTTGTAAGATTAAACATGTTAATACATGTAAACTGCTTAGAACAGAGCCTGGGACAAAGTTAGCACCATATAAGTACTATAGTTACTATATATTTTATCTATGTAGTCACCATTAATTTTAAGAGTTGCACTCTCGAAACCAGCTTCTAATGGGATGTCATAAGTGATAAGGTCATGGGGATTGCAAAAGAAAAACTAGGGGTTTCTTCAAGGTGAAAATATAGCTTTGGAAATTAGGAATTAATGCCCTTAAAGTAGAGGAAAGTCTCTGATAATACAATAAGTTCCTGTAGAGCCAGACTTCTTAAACTTTTTTCAATGAAAATGAAGAGTCTGGAGACAAAGACAACAGCTTGTGGTGGTAGCTCCTGCCTTATCTCTCTTTCACACTCTACAGTGTCTGTGCTGTCCATTTCCCAAGGCATAGCTGCCTTTTTGAGATTTCTACTTCTTACCGTCTCAGAAATTTCACGGCCTTTCTTCTGTGTTGGGTTCTGTTTCCTAAATCCTATTCCTTCCTCTTTCTTAGTTTTGTTTTACATTTTGATGGAGATAGTCTTCTCTCCCTGCTGAGAAAAGGTGGGCAACAAGTGAAAAAAAATTTTTCTGAGGATATGTTTGTCTAAAAATATCCTTGCTTTTGGGATGCCTGGGTGGCTCAGTTGGTTAAAGTGACTTTGGCTCAGGTCATGATCTCACAGTTATGAGTTCAAGCCCCACCTTGGCCTCTGTGCTGACAGCTCAGAGTCTGAAGCCGGCTTCAGATTCTGTCTCCCTCTTTCTGCCCCTCCCCTGCTTGTAGTTCGTCTCTCTCTCAAAAATAGATAAACATTAAAAGAATTTTTTAAATAAAAATATCTTTACTTTTACTCTCAGTTTATTGATAATTTGGGTATTGAATTCTAGGTTGGAAATTGTTTTCCTTCAGAATTTTGAAGGCATTGCTTTAGTGTCTTTTAACTTCTATTGCTGTGCTAGGGAAGTCCAATGTCATTCTGATTCCTGATACTTTTGATGTAGCTGGATACTTTATATGTAATGATACTTTTTTGGTTTTCATTCTGGATATTTTCATTTAAGATATTTCCTCCACCTCCTATGATCTAAAACTTCTCAGTGTAGCTCCTTTTTCTTCAAATATTTGTTTTTGTTTTATTATTATTATTATTTTAGTGTATTTATTTATTTTGAGAGAGAGAGAGTGCAAGCAAGCACATGTGGGAGAGGGGCAGAGAGAGAGAGGGAGACAGCGAATCCTAAGCAGGCTCAGCACTGTCAGCACAGAGCCCATGGGGCTTGAATTCATGAACTGCGAGATCATGACCTGAGCCGAAATCAAGAGTTGGATGCTTGATCGATTGAGCTGCCCAGGTGCCCCTTTCAGTGTAGCTCCTTTTTAATTAATCATACCCAGCCCTAGAGTGGGTCCTTTCAGTTTGAAGATCTATGACTTTCAGTTCTGAAAAGTTCTTCTGTGTTTTTTTTTTTTTTTTTTTTAATTTCTTCCTGGTGTTTTGTTACTCTCCTTTTCCAGAATAGCTATTCATCAGATATTGTATTTCTTTGATACTTTAATTATCTTACTGTCTATTATCCATTGTTTTGATCAATTGTCTGGAAAATTTCCTTGACATTATCTTCCACACTTATTAGCGAGGTGTTTATGCTAGCTGTCATATTTTTAATTTTTAAGATCTTTTTAAATGTATCTTTCTTTTTCCTAGAACATACTATTCCCTTCATGAATACAGTATCTTGTTATCTGAGAATATTATTTATGTTTTTTTTTTGAAAAAAGTATTTTTATTTTAAAGTATTTTTATGCCTTGTCTCTTGGGTAGCTTTTGCATTTGTTTGGATAGCTTTTATGTCAAAGATATTCCTTGGATCCTTTACTGCTCTCACATTTAAGAATGAGGTATTAATCAGTTCACTGGAAACTTTTGAGGGTATGCAATTGATTTGCTTCATTGTAGCCAAGCTTTTAAAAGTTATTTTATTTTAATTAAAAAAAGTTTAATTGTGGGGCACCTGGGTGGCTCAGTCGGCTGAGTGTCCGACTTCAGCTCAGGTCATGATGTCACAGCTTGTGAGTTCAAGCCCTGTGTCGGGCTCTGTGCTGACAGCTTGGAGCCTGGAGCCTCCTTCAGATTCTGTGTCTCCCTCTCTCTCTGCCCCTAACCCACTCACATTCTGTCTCTGTCTCTCTCAAAAATAAACATTAAAAAACATTTAATTGTGGTAAAATACACATAATATAAAATTTGCCATCTTTATCATTTTTAAGTGTACAGCTCAGTAGTATTAACTACACTCACATTATTGTACGACCAGTCTCCAGAACTCTTATCCTCTTGCAAAACTGAAACTCAATATCCATGAAATAACAACTCTCCATTTCCCCCTTTTCCCTCCCCTGGTAACACTCTTCTACTTTTTGTCTTTATGAATTTGACTACTTCAGGTATCTCCCATAAGCAGAATCATACAGTATTTGTCTTTTTGGGATGGGCTTAATTCATTTAACATAATGTCCTTAAATTTCACCTATATTGTACTATGTGTCAGAATTTACTTTTTTTTTTTTTTTTTTTAAAGTAAGCTTCATACCCAGCATGGACTACAACATGACCTGAGATCAAGACCTGAGCTGAGATCAAGAGTAGGTCGCTTAACAAATTGAGCCACCCAAGTTCAATTGGTTACCTTAGAATTTACTTCCTTTTTAAGACTGAATCATATTCCTTTGTATGTATTTGCCACATTTTGCTTATCCATTCAGCTGTCAGAGGACACGGGTTGCTTTCTCCTTTTGTCAATTGTGAATAATGTTGCTATGAACATGGGTGTACAAATATCTCTTTAAGACTATGCTTTGGGGGCACCTGGGTGGCCTGGTTAAGTGACAGACTCCTGATTGCAAACTCACAGTTTGTGAGTTTGAGCCTATTTCTGTGCTGACAGCATGAAACCTGCTTGGGATTCTCTTTCTGCCCTTCCCCTGCTTGCACACATGCACTTTCCCAAAAATAAATAAACATTAAAAAACAGAAGACTATGCTTTCAATTCTTCAGGGTATATGCCTGGAAGTAGAATTGCTGGATCATATGGTAATTCCATTAATATTTTGAAGAATGACTATACAATTTTCTGTAGTGTTTGCCCCATTTTACATTCCCACCAATAGTGTACAGGGGTTCCAATTTTTCTACCTTTTCATCAATACTTGGTATTTTCTATTAAAAATTTTTTAATGTTTATTTATTTTGAGAGAGACAGAGTGTGAGCAGGGGAGGAGCAGAGAGAGAGGGAGACAGAGAATCCAAAGCAGGTTTGAGGCTCTGAGTTGTCAGCACAGAGCCCGACACATGGCTTGAACCCATGAACCGTGAGATCATGACCTGAGCCAAAGTTGGACACTCAATCAACTGAGGCACCCAGGTGCCTCAGTATTTTCTATTTTTAAAATTACTATTAGCTATCCTAATGGATGCAGGTAAGCTGTTTTATATGTATAATTTGGGACTCTGCTTTTTCCACAGGAAAGGATCTTGAACATTTTTGCATGTCAATGGACATTTTTCTAAACATGATTTATTTTTTATTTTTATTTTCTTAAAGAGAAAGAGACAGAGCACAAGCTGATGAGAGGGGCAGAGGGAAAGAGAGAGAATCTCAAGCAGCCTCCACCTTGGGACCCTGACCTGAGCTAAAATCGAGTCTGATGCCCAACTGACTGAGCCACAGAGGTGCCCCTCAAAACATGATTTTTAATGGTTGTATTATTATTATTTTTTTTAATTTTTTTAATGTTTATTTATTTTTGAGAGACAGAGACATGGCACGAGTGGGGGAGGGGCAGAGAGAGAGAGGGAGACACAGAATCCTAAGCAGGCTCCAGGCTCTGAGCTGTCAGCACAGAGCCCGACCCGGGGCTCGAACTCACCAGCCGTGAGATCATGACCTGAGCCAGAGTTGGAAGCTCAGCTGACTGAGCCACCCAGGCACCCCATTCATGGCTGTATTATTGAACAGATCCTATAATGTGGTATTTTAATTTGTTTCCAGTAATTTTTAGGGTAGAAATCTTTGTGTACATCCCTGAGATTTTCTTTAGTTGATAAGGTCCTGGAAGTTGAATTCCTGGGTCAGAGGGTATATATTTTCAATATATATTGCCAGTTTTCTTTCCTGAAAGGTTGCATCAGTTTATATTCCTATTAGCAGTGTAAGAGTATCACCTACACTGAATATTAACAGACAACATTAATTAATTTTTTTTTTTTAATTTTTTTTTTCAACGTTTTTTATTTATTTTTGGGACAGAGAGAGACAAAGCATGAACGGGGCAGGGGCAGAGAGAGAGGGAGACACAGAATCGGAAACAGGCTCCAGGCTCCGAGCCATCAGCCCAGAGCCTGACGCGGGGCTCGAACTCATGGACCGCGAGATCGTGACCTGGCTGAAGTCGGACACTTAACCGACTGCGCCACCCAGGCGCCCCAACATTAATTAATTTTAATTTGAGAGAGAGAGAGGAAGAGGGGCAGAGGGTGAGAGGGAGAATCTTAAGCAGGCTCCATGCTCAGCGTGGAGCCAACGTGGGGCTCTATCCCATGACCCTGGGATCATGACCTGAGCTAAAATCAAGAGTCCAACCCAACAGACTGAGCCACCTAGGCACCCCATTTGCCTGTTATTCTTTTTTTTTTTTTAATTTTTAAATGTTTATTCATTTTTTTTTAAATATTTTTTTAACGTTTATTTGAGACAGAGAGGCAGAGCATGAATGGGGTTGGGTCAGAGAGAGAGGGAGACACAGAATCGGAAGCAGGCTCCAGGCTCTGGGCCATCATCAGCCCAGAGCCCGACGCGGGGCTCGAACTCACAGACCGTGAGATCGTGACCTGAGCTGAAGTCGGACGCTTAACCGACTGAGCCACCCAGGTGCCCCAAATGTTTATTCATTTTTGAGAAACAGGGAGAGACAGAGTGTGAGTGGCGAGGGACAGAGAGAGGGACACACAGAATCCGAAGCAGGCTCCAGGCTCTGCGCTGTCAGCACAGAACCCCACGCAGGGCTGAACCCATGAACGGGGAGAACATGACCTGAGCTAAGTCGGAGGTTTAACTGAGGTTTGACTGAGCCACAGGCTCCCCTGTCTGTTATTCTCTTTTCTTTTTTCTTTCTTTCTTTCTTTCTTTCTTTCTTTCTTTCTTTCTTTCTTTCTTTCTTTCTTTCTTTCTTTCTTTCTTTCTTTCTTTCTTTCTTTCAAGTTTATTTATTTTGAGAGAGAGAGAGAGAGAGAGAGAGAGAGAGAGAGAGAGAGAGTAAGCAGGGTAGGGGCAGAGAAAGAGGGAGAGAGACAATCCAAGAATCCCAAGCAGGCTCCAACCTCTCAGTACAGAGCAGGAGGCGGGGCTGGAACTCATCAACCATGAGATCATGACCTGAGGCAAAATCAAGAGTACTAGGCTTAAGTGACTGAGCCACACAGGTGCCCCACGTCATTCTTGAGTTGTTAGAACTTTTTATACACAAGCTCTCTTTGCCATTCATGATAGTCCTTCTTTTTCTTATTTACTTCTAAAGTTTATTTTATTTTCAACTTCCAGAAGTTTAAAAAGTTTATTTGGTTACATTTGTTCATCTTTTACCTTACAACTTCTCATTTTATACTTAGAAAACCCTTCTCCATTCTGAGGTCGGATGCTCATCTCTATATTTTTTACTTTGTTTTATGTGTATCTCTGTGTTTAGCATTTCACTCTTGAATTAATTGTAATTGATTTTATTGTATGTTTTGATAAGAAATCTAACCCAGACAGTTAACTAATCGTCCCAGCACCGTTTTAAAAGTAAACCATTCCTTTCTTGGTTAATTTGAAATGCTCCCTTTACCAAATACATTGTTTATGCATTCGGTCTGATTCTAGACTTTTTACTCAGCTTCCCATGGTGTTACTAGGAAGAGTTAGTAGTCATTCAGGAAATGACTAGATGTATTGCCCTGGAGTATTGTTGCTCAGGTAATGAACCGTCTGGTTAAAAGGAGTGTATTGAAACAACCAATTTGAAAATGTATGAGAATGATTTTGTTGGAGTTCTTAAGTAATTACGACGGGCTTGTGATGACTAAACATTTTAATCTTGTTTTTGAACATTTCTGACAGGATGTGCAGTCATCACCCAGTTGCAAGGCACAGTTCCAAGGGCCATTCTAAAGAACTCCCTTCCCCCATGTCGCCATACTGTCACTTCCCTCCGGTCCCAGCTAATTTAAGAAGCCAGCAGGTGATGAGCGGGTGTGTGCGGAGGTGGCAGTAGATGAAGAAGGCTTAGTGAGCAAACATGTCCACACTGCCTCGGTTTGCTGTTCCTTTCTGGGGTGGAATCTATGAAGGGCTCTGATGACCATTCTTAATAAGACTTAAAAGCATGTTTTTCTTATCCTGCACAATCCCTCGCGTGCACGGCCGGCTACTGAGAAATTCCTACTCCGCCCAGACGCCTCATTCTATCGGGATTGGGTTTGTTGAGGTCTTTCATGAAGGCGCTGAAATGCCCCACGTGAGTTCACCCGGCCCGCTAGGGGGCAGCCGAGACCTGGGCAGCTCCAAGAATTACAGGCAGCCGCAGAGATAAATGGAGGCAGAGGGAGTGACGCGAGGAGTGGTTTTGCACTTCGAGGTCAGCGTCGTGCTTCCAGCTTGCTTTACGGCTTCGGCAGATTGCTTTGCGGCTCTTCTCCCCTTCCCCGCCTTGATTTATGGCTCCTCCTCCTGTCCTTCCCCGCCCAGGGCTCGCTCTTGATTTGGACCTTCTTCCCAGGGTTCTTTGGCACTGCTTTCCCAGTCTCCTCTGCGCGGCTCTATCTAAACTAGCTTCCCTTTGTACACAGCGTAGACCGAGCTCCCTGCGTGCACCGCGCGCTGCCAGAAGCGCGTAAGTGAGGAGGGAGGGGGGAACGGCCCAGTTGGGGTGGTTCCGGCTGGGGACTGTGGATCGTGGGGCGTCGCAGGTTCTGAGCAGATCGCTTGGGGCGGCGGTTGAGCTCTTCCTGGCCACGGCAGAGTGATCCTGAGTCCCGAGGCCTGTACTAATTAGTACAGTAGGGGTCAGGATCACGGCTTGCTGAGAGTGTGGTTAGGAGGGACAGGGGCACAGGAAACTTGGACCAACACTCCGAGACGCCACGACGGGGGTGCAGCAGCGTACTGTTAATTGTGGCGGCCCCCTGCACGGCGCGAGAGCTCCAGAGGCTGCTTATTGACCGGAGTGAAGGGTGCTGAAGTTTGTGTCGGTAGCTGCACGGAGTTGGGATGAATATCAGGAGAGAAGGAATTATCCATTTTAAAGAATTTGATACTCAAGTTTAGCCGCATATTTAGCCTTTATAGATTTTTTTTTTTTAATTGAGATACAGTTCACATACGATTACATTTCATCCATTTAAACAGTTCGGTGGTTTTAGTATATTCACAGGGCTTTGCGACCATCACCATTGTCTAGTTCCAGAACATTTTTATCACCCCCCAAAGAAACCCACAACTCATTAGCGGGCACTTCTCATTTGCTCCTATCCTCACCCCAGTAATCATCTTTTTGCCTTTGAATTTGCCAATTCTAGATATTTCACAGAAGTGGAATCCTACAGTT
Organism: Neofelis nebulosa; assembly: GCF_028018385.1. Taxonomy (NCBI): domain Eukaryota; kingdom Metazoa; phylum Chordata; class Mammalia; order Carnivora; family Felidae; genus Neofelis; species Neofelis nebulosa. Next base: position 106,094,800 of record NC_080789.1, on the reverse strand, counting down.
TTTGTTTTTTTGTATGATGGGTTTATTTCACGTAGCATAATGTTTTGAAGGTTCATGCATGTTCTAGCCTGTGCCCGTTCTTCTCTCTTTTTTATGGTTGAGTAACAATCTGTTGTAGGGATATTCCACATTTTGTTTGTCCATTTAGTTAATGGACATTTGAGTTTTTTGTACTTCTGCATTACTTTTGCATTACTAGACCTTTTTCCTCCATACAAATCACAGTTTGATTCACATTTTTGAACTAAATTCTCATAAGCCAGCATTATTTAACTCCGGGACTGGCTCACATATTTTAGTGGCCTTGGGTCTGGGATCTTTTAGGGAAGTTTGTCTTTTTAAAGTCTTGTCTCTTAGACCACTAACTGTAGTGAAAGCAGAGAAATATTTGTGTTTCTGTGTGATGTGTGCCATGACCTGTTGTTACCTTGTGATACGAGCTGGGTGTAGCTGGAGATGAGTATGAAAAATATAACTGAGCTAGCTGTGGGAGAGAAGTTTTATGTCAAAACAAAAACCCTGTTCAGTCCTCATTATTCATGGAATGTGTTTTGGGGAATTCACCTACTCACTAAAATTTCTTTGTAACCCCTAATTCAACACTCACGGTGCTTTTAAGTATATTTAGTGTCACATTTTTCTCATTTTCATACTTTTTGTTAGCGATTTCAGTTTGGAATGGCCTCCAAGCATATTGCTGAAGTGCTGTCTAGCATTACCAGTGTAAGAAGCCTGTGATGTCTCACAGAGAAAGGAAAGCTTCCTTTAGATAAGCTTGTTCAGGTAGGAGTTATATGCTGCTGGCTGTGGGTTCAATGTTAAGGAGTTAATATGTATTGAATAAGGTATCTTTCAACAGAAACACACATCAAACAAGATTATGTATTGACTGATGTAAGAAAATATTGTGACCAGAGGCTCACAGGAACCTAATCTTGTGTTTCTCCTAGGAGTAGTGGTTTGGTATTTGATAATTTGGGGTTCATGGTGACTTTATAGAACTACCTTGAATAATGAGAATTGACTGTATAACCAATTTCATTATTGGCTCACTAATGCCAATTATCGGTAATTAGTATATGGCTCTTTTGCTCTTGAATGGCTGAGTGTGGATTACAGTGCAATATGTGCTTTGATGTATGTCTAAAAGGCTGTAGGAACATAGATTAATTCTTAGAGTGTAAGCTGCAATAAAGCTTGAAAGAACAGACAACATTTGAAGTTTCACAAATATAGCAGCATGTACATAAATGAAAATAAAAGAAAAAACCTTAATACCCAATCCTGCTGTTCTTGATCCTTGGAATCAGAACCTCCCTTATCACTAAGTTCTGTCAATTCTGCCTCCTGAAAACCATATCCAGAGTCCATCCTTTCTCAACATTTCCATGATTTTCCTTTATCATTTTTTCTCTGGACTGTGGTAACATAGACTTCTAACTGATCTCTTCCTCAGTTATTCACTGTTGACAAAGAAGAGACTTCAGAGACTTAACTGACTTAGTTTAAAATTTCCATTGCTCTCCCATGGTTTACAAGCTAATGTTTAAGCTTTTTTTTTTTTTTTTTTTTTTTTGAGAGAGAGTGTGTGCATGCACAAGTGGGAGAGGGGCAGAGGGAGAGAGAGAACCTTTTTTTAAAAAAAATATGTATTTATTTTGAGAGAAAGAATCTTAAGCAGGCTCCACGCCCAGCGCAGAGCCGAAATCAAGAATTGGAAGTTGAACGAACTGAGCCACCCAGGCACCCCAATGTTTCAAGTTTTTTAAGGTGGCTTACAATACCCTTCATGATCATGCCCTGCCTGTCCAGTCTTTAATAAAGATGAGAAAAAGTCAGACAAAAGAGACAAATTTCCATATGTAACATTCCTCATTCCCTCTTACTCCTTCCTCCCTCCTTTCGTGTATAATTAGAAATGCTTTTAGGTGAAAAGGAAGTGGATAAGAATAAAAACATTCTTGCTAATCTCGTTGACCTTCTTAATATCTCTCCAATTCATTCATTTCTTGCTCACAGCCCCTGCCCTGGTTCAAGCTCTTTCCCTTTCCGTCCCACAAATCTTTTCTTGGCCATATGTGTTTATTTCTCTCAGAAACCATCTTTCAGAAGAATTCTTGGGTTATATGGCAGATGCATGTTTAATTTCTAAAGAAATTACCAGTTTTATTTCCAAAATTATAAAACTTTAAGGCTTGTAGAAGAAAATATAAAAGCATATCTTCATGACCTGGGGGTGTGTAGAGGTTTCTTAGACAAGACTTAGAAAGCAATTCCCACTTAAAAAAAAAAAAAAAAAAAGACAAATATGATTACATCAAATTTAAAACTTCTCATCAAAGACAACTCTATGAAAATGAATAGGCAAGTACCTACACCTACCTAACAGGACTGATCTCCAGGGCACATAAAGGGCCATTTAGGATTCAAGGCCTGGGGATAATCTTCTGTGGCTGCTGCTCTACCCTCTGAACCTGAGGCTCCATCTTCAAGTCATTATTCTTTTTTCTTGAAGGGTGGCATGTGCTTACAGCTGAATAGTTTTACCAGTTTTTTTCTAGTCAACAGTGTGTGAGAATTCCAGTTGCTTCACATCCTTGCCAACTTTTGGTGCTGCAGTCTTTATTTTTAGCCATTCTGGAGGGTACAGAGGGGTATGTCATTATGGTTTTAATTTTAGTCCTTGATTACTAATGCTGTTGAACACTTTCCTGTGCTTATTGACATTTGTATATCTTTCTTTGTTAAGTACCTGCTCAGATTTTGACCACTTAAAATTGGGTTATTGGTCTTTATTATTGAGTTGTAGGAGTTCTATCTTTTTCTTTTTTATATCCTGGATGTCAGTCTTTTGTGGTTGCCTATTCATTTTCATAGAGTGTCCTTTGATAAGCAAAGCATTACATTTTGATGTAGTCACGTTTATCATTTTTTTTCTTTTATAGTTATAGCTTTCTGAGTCCTAAGAAATCTTGACCACCTCTAGGATGTAAAGATATAGTTGTATATTTTGTTCTAGAAAATTTATAGTTGTAGCTTTTTTTTTAATTAAAAAATTTTATTTTTTGGGAAAAGATTTTTTAAATTTTTTATTTGAAGATAGTTGACACACAACATTACATTAATTTCGGGTGTATGACATAGTAATTCAATATCTGTATATGTTATGCTGGCCTCACCACAAGTGTAGCTACCATCTGTCACCATACAACACTATGATAATATCATTGACTGTATTCTCTATGCTGTGCCTTTTATTCCCGTTGCATGACTGCAAGTCTCTATTTTCTACTCCTTTCATTCATTTTGACTATCCTCCCAACTCCCTTCCTCTGGCAACCATATAGGTCTGATTCTGTTTTGTGTTTGTTTATGTATTCATTTGTTTATTCTATATATTACTGAAATCATACGACATTTGTCTTTCTCTGACTAAATTATTTCAGTTAGCATTATACTCTCTAGATCCATCCATGTTGTTGCAAATGTCAAGATTTCAATCCTTTTTTATGAAATATTATTTTATCTATTCATCTATTGATGGATGTTTAGACTTCTTCCATATCTTGGCTTTTTAAAATAATGTTGCAATAGGGGCGCCTGGGTGGCTCAGTCGGTTAAGCGCCGACTTCAGCTCAGGTCACGATCTTGCGGTCTGTGAGTTTGAGCCCCGCATCGGGCTCTGGGTGGATGGCTCGGAGCCTGGAGCCTGCTTCCGGTTCTGTGTCTCCCTCTCTCTCTGCCTCTCCCCGTTCATGCTCTGTCTCTCTCTGTCTCAAGAATAAATAAACGTTAAAAAAAAAAAATAATGTCGCAATAAACATAAAGCTGCATATATCTTTTCAAATTAGTGTTTTCATTTTTTAAGGAGGGGTGAACACCCAGTAGTTTAATTATTGGATTATATGTTATTTCTATTAAAAATTTTTTTTCTTTTCTTTTTTTTTTAAATGTTTATTTAAAAAAATTTTTTTTTTAATCTTTTTTTATTTTTGAGAGAGAGAGAGAGAGAGAGAGACAAAGTGTGAGCAGGGGAAGGGCAGAGAAAGAATCTGAAGCAGGCTCCAGGTTCCGAGCTGTCAACACAGAGCCCCACGTGGGGCTTGAACTCATGGACTGTGAGATGATGACCTGAGCTGAAGTTGGATGCTTAATCAACTGAGCCACCCAGGTGCCCCTATAGTTGTAGCTTTTTAAAAAATTTTATTTATTTATTTTGTGAGTAGAGGAGAGAGAGATGGGCAGAAAAGGGCAGAGAGAGAGAGGAAGAGAGAGGATCCCAAGCAGGCTCCATGTGCTATCAGCGTAGAGCCCAATGTAGGGCTCAAACTCACAAACCGTGAGATCATGATCTGAACTGAAATCAAGAGTCAGATGTTTAACCAGCTGAGCCACTCAGGTGCCCCTGTAGTTGTAGCTTTTATATTTAGGCCTATGATTGATCTCTGGTTTTTGTGAATGGTATAAAAAATATTTTGTGAAAACTATGAAAATTTTTCCCCATAGAGATATTCAGTTGTCAGTCATTTGTTGAAAATGCCATTGCATTACATTTGTACCTTTCCGATTGGGATTGCATTCTTTTTTTTTTTTTTTTTAAACTTTATTTTATTTTTGAGACAGAGAGAGACAGAGCATGAATGGGGGAGGGGCAGAGAGAGAGGGAGACACAGAATTGGAAGCAGGCTCCAGGCTCCGAGCCATCAGCCTAGAGCCCGACGTGGGGCTGGAACTCACAGACCGCGAGAGCATGACCTGAGTGAAGTCGGACGCTCAACCGACTGAGCCACCCAGGCGCCCTGGGATTGCATTCTTGTGACTGTTTGAGTGGTGGTTGGTTTCTGGGCTTTTTTTCCTGTTCCACCGATCAATTCTTATGTCAGTTTTAATTCTATTTTAATTACTGGAGCTTTATAGTAAGTCATGAAGTCACATAGTGTAGGTCGTTCAACTTTGTTGTTTTTCAAGATTGATGTGGACAGTCTAATGTAGTTCCTTTGCATTTTCCATATAAATATTAGAATCATTTTATCAATTTCTACAAAAAAGTCTGTGAGGAATTTGACTGGGATGGCATTTAATCTTTAGATCAATTTGGGAAAAATTAACATCTTAATGGTTATTGACTCTTGAAATCTATGAACATGGTACATCTCCCTTTTTACTTAGGTCTTAATTTTTTTTTTAATACTGTTTGTAGTGTTCCAACAGGGAGGTCTTCTACACCTTTCCTTAAATTTATTCCTAAGTTATGTCTTTTAAACTATTGTAAGGTGGAGACATCATTTTTATTATTATTTTGTATATGCTGGGCCATTTTTCTTTGACTGCTTTCAAGATTTTCTCTTTATTTTTGGTTTTCAGCAATTTGCCTAGGGTGTGTCTAAGTGTGATTTTCTTTGTATTTATCCTGCTTGAGGTTTGCTGACCTTAAATGCATAAATATATGCGTGTCACCCAATTTAGGAAATTTCAAGCCATTCAAATTTTTGTTTGTTTTTGTTTTCCATTCTCTTTAATCTCTTCTTTTGAGACTTCCAATTATATCTGTGTTAGCTGTTTTTATATTATTCCACAGGACTCTGAGGCTCTTTCATTATTTTCAGTCTGTCTTTTTCTCCTCTTCAGATTGTATAATTCTATTGCACTGTCTTTAAGTTCATGGACTTTTTTTATTTTGCATTTTGTGAACAACATTGGTTGTCAGGTGGTTTACAAGATTCCTATCAAGAATAGTTCCTATTCTTTTTTTTTAATTTTTAAAAAATGTTTATTTACTCTTGAGAGAAAGAGAGAGACAGACAGAGGCGTGAGCGGGGGAGGGGCAGAGAGAGGGAGACAGAATCCGAAGCAGGCTCCAGGCTCTGAGCTCTCAGTACAGAGCCTGATGTGGGGTTCAAACCCACAGACTGTGAGATCATGATCTGAGCTGAAGTCGGTCGCTTTACCGACTGAGCCACCCAGGTGCCCCAGTTTCTATTCTTTTGTAAGTGTAGTTTCTTTATTAGAAGGCTTTTTGGGAGGCATGATTATATGTCCCCTGACTTTTAAATATTCTCTTATCTTACAGGATCTGTCATCTGCCCTTTACGGCACAGTTTCAAGGGCACTTCTCATTCCTTTTTGCCCTCTTCTCTCCAGAAACACTGGCTTTCCAAGACTGCCTCCTTGAGTTGTGTATACCTTTTATTTCTGGACTGCTCTGACCTACCGAAACTCTTTGTTAGTATCTTCATACTAAAAGTGGGTTTTCTTTTCTGGGGAGCAATTTTAGTTCCATCTTATGCTCTCCATCCTCCTCTTTCTTGTATGCACTTCTCTTCCCACCTACATCTCACCTTACTTTCCTTGAAGGGTTATGATGAACATTTGAGAAATATCTCCACCAGAAATTGCTGGCATTTTGAAACTTGTAGTATTTTCAGTTTTCTTCTTTTCTTTTTCCTTCTCCTCTTCTTTCTTTTTTGCAGCATACCTTTATTTGGCAATCAACGATTAGTTGTCATTCATATTAACTGTAGATTTTTGAAAGTGGTGACAGGTACATAGGTCACCAACATATAGAGCTTGTTTGGTGAATCTTCATCCTCATTAACATTATCTGGACAACTGCATATGGATACAGTTTGGAACGTTACTTACTCCTTTGGCCCAGACAGCTTTGTTGAGCCTCATGTCAGCATGCATATCTGGAGTTCCCATCTCCTTCATGGCAAATTTCCAGATCTCTTTGAGTGTCTGAGGGGCACACTTCCTGAAACCCAGTCCATGGATGTGCTTGTGAATGTTGATGATATTTTCTCTGGTCACTACCTCGTTGATGGCAGAATGATGGCAGAACGACCCTTCTTCTCAACGCCCTTATTTGCAGGAGCCATTCTGCTGGGGCCCTGGTTTGAAAAGGAAGCTTCAGTCTTCTAATTATATTAGAAGATACAGGATATTTGTGTTTTTATTTGTTCCTCTTTTTTGATCTGCATTGGATGTTTTGGGATATTTGGATTTATGTAGCTGCCATAACCTTGTCTATGCAGGAAGTCTTTCCTAACATTTTGTTTTGAAACATTTGAAGCCTTCAGAAAAGTTATACAAGGGAGGCCTGCGTATCCTTCACCTGGATTCATAAATTTGTTACTTCGATTTATCTTCCTCTCATTCTCTTTGCACATGCACACACACACATTTTATTCGTTGAATGATGTTTTATTAGTTGAATGACTTGAGAATAAGTTGCAAAAAGACATTGTGTGTCTTTAGTCTCTTAATCTAGAGGCATTCAGTAGCCTCTTTGTTTTGCTTTGCTTTGGTTTTTTGAGACATTGACATTGACATAGTTTGAGTCCAAGCCTTGTAGATTTCAACTTGTCTGATTATTTCCTCTTAGTTAAAGTCATGATTAAATTGGTAGAAATACTTTCTAAGTGATGTGACCTTTTCAGTGTATCCATCAGGAAGCTTATGATGTGATTATTACTGGTGACATTATGTTTGATTACCTGATTAAGGAAGCATCTGCCAGGTTTTTCCATTGCAAAGGTATCTTTTGCTCTCCCTACATTTTTCGCCAAATGTAGGTAGCTTGTCTGAGAGTAGAGCCCAGGATGTACTGGTAGAGCAGAGGGAAGTGAGATGGGAAAGAAAAGGCAGTCCACGGAGCATGCATGGTCAAGCCAGTCACCACCAGTGGGCAACCAAACCTAATTTGACTGGGGAACTTGAGCCAATGTAGAACTCACAGCTCAGTGTTATCTCACAAAAGGGGTAAGAAATCTAGGGTCCTTAAACACCAGCTCTAGTCAGTCACTGTTAGAGGGCTGCTCCCAGGGGCATCATTTCTCTGACACTTCTAGCTTAGCATGAACAGGTACAAAAATGGGCCCTGGATGCCAAAAAAGGCCTTCAGGTAAAGAGATACAAATGTTGGCATTTGGAAGTTAGGGCAGGGTGCACTACTGTGGTAAGAGCTGAAGGGATAATTAGCAGAGCATCCATGGTATCTCTATATCTGGGTATCCCAGAACCTAGAGCTTGAGACAAAAGCTTATGGGCTGTTATTTTTTCAGGAAGCAGAAGTAAGGAAAGGGGAATTGAGGAGAGGAGATTAAGTTGGTTCAAGAGTACATGTCCAAGCTGGCCACCGCTTGGTAACAAGGTACAACTGACTGGTTTCCTAAAGCTGTCTCTCAGGAGGATGTCTGAAGTACTGTGTCCCAGGACAATACACCCGAAGGAAGAGGAATTTCTCCCTCAGCTTCTGCATCTTATTGGTAAAAGGTTTGCCCCTGGTATATTAACTCCCTCAAACTTCAGGTTGTACATGTATGGACATCAGGTGGACCCCACAGGTTCTCACACCTCAAAGGCAAGAGGGAGGCCAGGGGTGGGAGTGAGAGGCATTACCATGAGCAGGAAGTAAGGGACCAGTGGTTGTACCTATGTGCATTCATTTAAAACTCATGCCCATTTGTTCCACCTAATGACAACCAGGGTGGAAAAACTGATCAAAGGCCTCAGAGACAGGCAAGGCCGAGAAGATTTGAGGTGCAGGATAAGATATGCTTCCCAGATTTGATTCTCCTTTTGTTTAACAAATATGCACATACACATGTACACATTAAACATACATATAAACTTGGGGCAGCTGTGGGACTCCGTTGGTTAAGCATCTGAATCTTGGTTTCGGCTTGGGTCACGATCTCACAGTTTATGAGTTTGTGCCCCTCATTGGGCTCCGCACTATAAGCATGAAGCCTGCTTGGGGTTCACGCTCTCTCCCTCTCCCTCTCCCTCTCCCTCTCTCTCAAAATAAATAAATAACTGTAAGGGGCACCTGGGTGGCTCAGTCAGTTAAACATCCGACTTTGGCTCAGGTCATGATCTCAGGTTCGTGGGTTCGAGCCCTGCATTGGGCTCTGTGCTGATAGCTTAGATCCTGGAGCCTGCTTCAAATTCTGTGTCTCCCTCTCTCTCCATCTCCTCATGCTCTGTCTCTCTCTCAAAAATAAATAAACATTAAAAAAAAATTTAAACATAATACAAACTCAATCACATATAAAAAAAAGTCATCTGTTGGTGGGGATCCAGCCAAATTTTACTTCCTTATTTTTTAATAGATGTTTCTACAATAAAGATATTTTAATTTTATAATGGGAAAATGGTTGTGGACAGTTTTAGAAAAGGTAAGTTGTTCCCCCCCCCCCCCGCTGAAGAAGTAATTGGAAAAAATGTAAGAAAAATGATTCCATGTTTTACTTTATGGGCAGGGACGAAGTTGTCCTTTTCTGTCATAAGAGGTTGAATCTTTTAAGATATTGTTTAGAAAAGTATCAAGTTGCTTTTTAAGTGTGAGAAGTGTAACTCTTGCCTTATAAAGTTAGTTTGTAAAGAATTAAAAAATATGCTTTGTCTGCATATCCTACATTATGTATTTAATCACTCACCAAACCCTCCCTTCCTAGCCCTGCATGAGCAAGGTTCCATGCTAGTCATTGGGGTGCCAAGAAGAACCTCCTGCCTTCTAGGGGTTCATATTGGAGTGGGGTTGGGGGGGGGAATGGATGTGGAAGAGACAGTAGTCACCGAATATTCAAATGCCTTAAATTTCCTAGCCTCTACTGCAATTAAGTTGGGGCCTTAATTAAGGCTTAATTATTAAGCCTCGTGACAAGAGCTGTCCAATGAACTGTGACCAGAAGTGATCCATATCACTTCTGGCCTAAGGCAGCTATGAACCAGTGTGACTTTTCCAACTCTTTCTACCCCTGCAGTGATGACCTTGGAGGTCACGTGTGCTAGATGACACAGCGACAGGATGGCCAGGGCCACCAGACTCTTAGATCTTGCATGAAGGATATATGAACCTTTATTATGTTAAATTACTCTCCCTTCTTTTTAAAAAAATGTTCATTTATTTTGAGAGAGAACACGAGTGCACATGCACAAGTGGGGCAGGGGCAGAGAGAGAGGGAGAGAGAATCCTAAGCAGGCTCCACACTGTCAGCTCAGAGCTTGACTCAGGACTGTATCCCACAATTGTGAGATCATGACCTGGGCTGAAATCAAGAGTTGCACACTTAACCAACTGAGCCACCTAGGTGCCCTTCCCTCTTTTTTTTTTATTGTGGCAAAATATATATAACATAGAATTTATCATTTTAACCATTAAACATAAATGTTTTTAATGTTTATTTTTGAGAGAGAGACAGCATGCAAGTGGGGGAGGGGCAGAGAGAGACACACACACACACAGAATTTGAGTAGCTCCAGACTCTGAGCTGTCAGCACAGAGCTGGATGTGGGGTTGGAATTCACGGACTGTGAGGTCATGATCTGAGCTGAAGTTGGATGCTTAACCTACTAAGCCACCCAGGCAACCCTCCTTTTAACCATTTTTAAGTGCAATTCTGTAGCATTAGGTACATTCCCAATATAGAGCCCTTTGTTTTTAACAAATAAATCGACAGGTGTTCATTTGAGACACTGTGAACATCTCCCAACAACTTTTTAGTATCTAATGATTTTTGTTGGATATAATTATTAATCACATCATTATCATATGATAAATTTATGAGGTTGCTGTTATGAATATTCCCCTTTACAGATGTGGAAATTTGGGCACAGAGAGTTTGAGCAATTGCTCAATGTAAGTAACTTACTGAGTGGAACTGGGTGTTGAACCACATCTGATTTTAACGTTCAAAACATTATTTATAGCAAGTATGGCACACTATGGCCTGTGGACCAAATCTTACACCTTTTTTTGTAATAAAGTCTTATTGGGACACAACCATGCCCATTTGTTTACATATTATCTATGGCTGCTTTCACACTAAAATGCCAGGGTTGTGTAGTCATGACAGACCACATGGCCTGCAAGTCCTAAAATATTTACTCTCTAGCACTTTACAGAAAAAGTTTGCTGACCTCTGTTTTTTAAATTTTTTTTTTTTTAATATTTATTTTTGAGAGAGAGAGAGAGAGTGTGTGAGTAGGGGAGGGGCAGAGAGAGATGGAGACACAGAATCTGAAGCAGGCTCCAGGCTCCTAGCTGTCCACACAGCCTGATGCAGGGCTCGAATCTATGAACCATGAGATCGTGACCTAAGCTGAAGTTGGTCGCTCAACCGACTGAGCCAACCAGGTGCCCCCCAATCTCTGCTTTATATAGTAGATATTTAATTTTTTAATTTCTGTTTTTATTAAAATAATACATGTACATATATGGAAAATGAAATAGTGCTAAAAGTTTTATTTAAATTTTTTAAGTTTATTTATTTTCGGAGAGAGAGTGAGAGCAATCAGGAGGGTTAGAGAGAGAGGGAGAGAGAGAATCCCAAGCAGACTCTGTGCTGTCAGCACAGAGCCCTACTCAGAGCTCGAACTCAAAAACTGTGAGATGATGACCTGAGCCAAGAGTTGAATATGCTTAAACGACTGAGCCATCTAGGCACCCCTAAAAGTTTTATTTTGAAAAAGAAGATCCCTGCTCCACTGTTCTCCACCCCTTGGAGACAGATCCATTTCATTCTTTTAACTCTTTTCTGCCATTTACAATTACATTCTAAATAAGATCTTCATTTCACTATTTCCTGCTGTAACAATTTTGAGTTTTGGTCTTTTTATTTTTTTATTAAAATTTTTTTCTTAAATGTTTGTTTATTTTTGAGAGAGAGAGAGAGAGAGCATGAGCAGGGAGAGGAGCAGAGAGAGGGGGAGACATAGAATCCAAAGCAGGCTCCAGGCTCTGAACTGTCAGCACAGAACATGGGGCTTGAACTCACAGACTGCGAGATCACGACCTGAGCCGAAGTCGGACTCTCAACCAACTGAGCCACCCAGGCACCCCTATTTTTTTATTTTTTAGAGAAAGAGAGGACTCAGGTGGAGGAAAGGGGCAGACAGGAGGGAGGGAGGGAGAGGGAGAGAGAGAGAGGGAGAGAGGAAAAATCCTAAGCAGGGTACATGCTCAGCTTGGAGCCTGATGTGGGGCTTGATCCCACGACCCTGGGACCATGACCCAAGCCAAAAGCAAGAGTTGGATGCTCAACCTACTGAACCACCCAAAGGCCTCTGATCTTTTTTTAAAGGTAAACTCTACCCCCAAACTGAGGCTTGGACTCAAGACCTTGAGATCAAGAGTCATGTGCTCTACCAGCTGAGCCAGCCAGGCACACACCTGTTTTTTGTTTTGTTGTTTTTTAAGTTTTATTCTTTTTTTTTTTTTTTTTTTTTAAATTTTTTTTCCAACGTTTTTTATTTATTTTTGGGACAGAGAGAGACAGAGCATGAACGGGGGAGGGGCAGAGAGAGAGGGAGACACAGAATCGGAAACAGGCTCCAGGCTCCGAGCCATCGGCCCAGAGCCTGATGCGGGGCTCGAACTCACGGACCGCGAGATCGTGACCTGGCTGAAGTCGGACGCTTAACCGACTGCGCCACCCAGGCGCCCCTATTCTTTTTTTTTTTTAACTTTATTTTTTATTTTTTAAAATTTACATCCAAATTAGTTAGTATATAGTGAAGCAATGATTTCAAGAGTAGATTCCTTAATACCCCTTACCCATTTAGCCCATATCTGCTCCCACAGCACATCACCTGTTTTAACAGATTGTGTGTGTGTGTGTGTGTGTGTGTGTTCTAATTTCTTCACATCCTTGCTAACCTTGATTATTCACTGTCTTTTTTATTGTAGCCATACCAGTGTGTGTGAAGTGTTGTTTTGTTAAGTTTTTGTTTTTAATTCTAGTTAGTTAACATAAGGTGTAATAATTAGTTTCAGGTGTCCAATATAGTGATTGTGTTATAGCAATTTAGATATTATTGACTAATCTAGTTAGGCTATTCCTTTTTTAGTGCTAGGTTTAAATATCTCATTCTTAGCTGGAATGTAATGTTTTATGATCATTTATGTAAAATTTTTTTTGATGTTTATTTTTTAAAGTTTATTTATTTTTGAGAGGGAAGGAGAGAAAGCACAAGCAGGAGAGGGGCAGAGACAGAGGGGAACAGAGGATCTGAAGCAGGCTCTGTGCTGACAGCAGAGAGCCTGATGCAGGACTTGAACCCACTAACTGCAAGATCATGACCTGAGCCACCCAGGCACCCCAATCTTTATTTATTTTTGAGACAGATACAGTGTGAGTGGGGAGGGGTAGAGAGAGAGGAAGGCACAGAATCTGAAGCAGGCTCCAGGCTCTGAGCTGTCAGCACAGAGCCCGGCGTGGGGCTCAAACTCACAAGTCATGAGATCATGACCTGGGCCGAAGTCTGATGCCTAACTGACTGAGCCACCCAGGCACCCTGGTTTTATGATCATTTAAATAGTTTTTTGCATTTCCATCATCCTGTATATATGAAAATTGACATGCACCTAGCCGTAGCCAACATTTATTTAGTACTTCATCTGGCACCATTCTAATGCAGTTTTCATGCAGCATCATGTAAATCTCGACAGAACCCTTAGGAAGTGATAGTATTATTATGGCCATTTTCTAGATGAGAAAACATCATTTAGAGAGATTATGTGATTTTCCCCTTGGTCAAGCAGCCAGTGGGTGATAGAAGCAGAAGCTGACAGAACTTGAGCCCTTAAATGTTGTATTGTAATGCTGTATGGAGAGTCCTACTACTTGATATTCCTAGATTTGTAGTTTTACTGTCAGCAAATAACCTGGAGACTACAACACGTAAGTTTGCTGAGGCACAAGCCTTTTTTTTTTTTTGCCAAGTACTGTTTATTTTGCACGTGCCCACAGCAAGTTTGCACTGAGTTACTGTATTCTATAATAGTAGGCCAGGGCTAGGTGGTGCCAAGAAGAATGACATGCAGAAAAGAACAGGAAGGCAAACATCAGGAGCAAATAATTCTTAATTTTTTTTTTAACAAATACACTAAAGGATCATGCAATAACACCAGCATTGGATGCAGTCCTGGGGTGCCGGTCTGTACACCCCTTTGTAACTGGTCCCATGATAGCAGAATCTGTCATTTCACCTTTATTGTTTTCAGTGACCCCTGTGTTACCTTCAAAATAGAAAAACACACCATCTTTTCTCCGGTAAGACTTTCATTATCCAGTTATCACTGCTGGATGTACTTTCTTTCTTTCTGGGCTCTGGTTTGCCTTTCTTCACTGTGGCCATCACCATGTCACCCACGCCAGCAGCAGGACGTGTATTTAGTGCCTTATCCCCTTTACAGAGATGATATACAGACTTTGGGCTCCTGTGTGGTCAGCATAGTGGATCATGGCTCCTACTGGAAGACCCAGGGAAATTGGAATTTCACATCGGAGGACTCCCCACATCCTCACTTCCACATCTGGAATGCCAGAAGGGGACAGAAAGGCTGAGGCCTAACTCTGAATCCGTTTGATTTGAGACAGGTGTGGGGTAATTAGGTAGAGGGTCCTTCTGAGGGTCATTCTGTTTTCTAGTGGACTATAAACATTTGCCAATCTCAGTCTAATGCATTGGCTCTCAAACTAGAGTGTGTATCCGAATCCCTCAGTGGGCAAGTACAGACTCCTGGGCCTCATCTCTAGTTTCTGATCCAGTAGGTCTAGGGTAGGGCCTGAGGATTTGCACCTCTAATAAGTTCCCAGGTGATGCTGTAAGGGACCTGACTGGTCTAACGCTGTACTTTTCCTGAATGTTAGGGTCATCTGTACTGCCTTCTCTTGCTCTTTAATTTTCCTGTCTATTAGTCTTCTCCTTCCAGCTAGCTTGTTAGTTCCTGGAAAGCAGTTCAGTTCAATTATTGTGGCTTATATTTCTATTTTGACCCCACTGAAGCCAGGATCATGTTGCTCATATAGTAGGTAGTAATCAGGTGAGTGTTTCCTGTCCTTTGGGAATTTTTGTAATTTTGGCTTTTTGCATTATAAATATTGCAATTAGAATACATTCTAATTGTAAAATTCACTTAAAATTTTTTTCATGTTTATTTTTGAGAGAGAAAGAAGAGCATGGTGCAAATGGGGGAGGGGCAGAGAGAGGGGAGACAGAGATCTGAAGCAGGCTCTGCAGTGCCAGCACAGAGCCCGATATGGGGCTCTAACTCATGAACCATTAAACCATGACCTGAAGTCAGACATTTAACCCACTGAGCCACCCAGGCACTCCTAAAAATCACCTTTATTAACAGCACCATCACCCTAGTAAGAAGAAAAACAATTTTTTAAGTAGGCTACACTCTCCACATGGGGCTTGACATCATGACTCTGAGATCAAAAGTTGCATGCTCTAGCATGTTCCAGCCAGCCAGGCAGGCACCCCCACTCCAGCAAAAATTTTAACAGAAAGATAGAAGTGGACGCTAAAGGATCTCAGTGGCCTGTTGGATGATAGCACTGAGGAACTTAGTCCTTGACTGGGGCAGTGCTTATAAAAAAGTGTCAAGTAAATAAAGTGATTTGTAGGATACTGCATCTGGATGCTTTCATCTGAGTTTTAGTAGAGGCTCTTGCCTTTTACATTTAGCATTCTTTGAGATCTTTTTTAATCTTCTGTTTCTGTAGAAGTCCCCCAGAATCAGCATGTCCGTGACTGAGGAGGCGATTCTCGGAGGCCATGGCAGCCATCCTTCTGCTGGTGGCAGTTCTGTGGTATGCTTTGGACAGGTAACTGTGTGTTTTCTCTCATACCTGGCAAGAATGAGGTGAAGTGAAAAGATGTGAGAAAGTAACTTGTAGAGCACTGTCATATACGTGGGCGCTATTTATCATCAGTGGTTTTTCCTTTAGGTGCATTATTTGGGAGTCTGGTGAACTCTCAGGGCATTTTGGAATTTTAGCACCAAAAGACTGATGGTACTGGAGATTAGATTTACATTGTGTTTATTTTCTTGGATAGGCTCCATATTCATATGGTATAACATTCAAAATGGAACGTAGACTATATGCGAATGAAAAGTCTCACTACTTCCCCATCACTCCTGTTCCCTTTTTGGAGGCATCCAGAGTTTCTGGTGTCATATTCTCTGTGGAGATATGCTGTGCACATAAAAGAGATTCTTAGTTTGTCCCCTCAAATTCTATCTTTGTCTTTACCAGAGATCTGTTTGTGAGCATTTATTTTGTTTACATAGGGCAAGGGGAGAACTGCCAAGGGGACAAAAATCAAAACAAGTAGTAGTATATTATCTGTGTATACAATGGAAAATAATTGTTGAATTAGAGAAGAGGTATAAAACTTTGGAGAGGATGGTGGATTTCCCCTACTCCCTCGCGGGCATAAATGTCATATACAGACCCCGAGGTGGGACATTTCAGTTTATGAATTCTCAAGTTTACTTGAGAAAGTTTTGTAAGGATGGTAGTAACACCTAAGGCATTGGCTCTCAAAATGTGGTCCAGTGACCCCTGAGGGTCCACAAGACCTTTTCAGAGTCCATGGGGTCGAAATGATTTCCATACTAACACTAACATACCACTTGCCTTTTCCACTCATTCTCTTGTAAGCGAGTGAACAGTGGGACTTCCAAGGGAATACACAGCATGTGATGACGTTGCTTTGATGGCTGATGGAAGATGTGCCTTAAGAGTTTCTCAGTTTTAATTCCTGATATGGATAGATATAACCTACATAAACAAAAGCTTTTAGGATCCTCAGTACTTTTTAAGAGTGTAAAAGGGTCTGGAGACCAAAACAGTTGGAGACTTGCTGACATAAGGAATGGAGGAAATGCCAATTTAATTTTTCCTTTCTGGATTGCAGTGTCAGTACACAGCCGAAGAGTATCAGGCCATCCAGAAAGCTCTGAGGCAAAGGCTGGGCCCAGAATACATCAGCAGCCGAATGGCTGGAGGCGGCCAGAGGGTAGGAGAGTTTATATGCTTAAGAAGTGGGTGCCATATAGCTGGCTACTCAGATGATCTCGCCAGCTCCCTCTCTGGGTCCTCATGGATTCAGAAGGTCTCTAGTCCTAGGTGTTTCTGAGTGTCTTTGGGAGGGGATGGGTTCCAGCCTTCAGTGTCATCTGAAGTGACCCAAGTTTTGTCTTGAGACTTCCATACCTGCCATCTTGGGGTTTTTATACCATCTTTTAAAAATGTTTCTTTTGCTTCTAATTGTATCTTCTGTGTATATTTTTGGTCTTCTATAATATATGTCAACCCGAGCCTTGTACATTTTTGGGAACTGAGTTTTAGAAACTGCTAGCTGAGTGGATATCTTGCCCCTCTGAGTTTAGTCCCTTCCCTCAGACAAAATATTAGTTCTAACTGGTTTCTTCTGGAAGATCTTTGAAATAAGGTCACTGAGAATTTCCCTGGAATGTTTAAGGGCAGTTTTGCCAAAAAAGCTGGTAAGGAATAAATTAAGTAAATTTTGATTCACATTTAAGTATGGCAAGGAATTTTAACAAGCCCCTTTTCTCCCCCTGTTTAATTTCTTTTTCTAGGTATGTTACATTGAGGGTCACAGGGTAATTAATCTGGCCAATGAGATGTTTGGTTACAATGGCTGGGCACACTCTATCACACAGCAGAATGTGGGTATGTTTCCTGGCAATGGCAACTTCTTTCCCTTACTTTGGCACTAATTTCTGATGAGAGTATTTTGTGGGTGAGGATGTAGGGTAGGTATATTTGGTTGCCAGCAGAGGAATGTGGGTGAGGCACAGGGATCAGAATCCTCTTCAACTGGTTCTCTTTCCCACTCCTAGATTTTGTTGACCTTAACAATGGCAAGTTCTACGTGGGAGTCTGTGCATTTGTGAGAGTCCAGTTGAAGGTGAGGGTGATGGAATAGACCTGCTGCCTCTGAGGATCGGGTGGGCGGTGAGAGAGAATGAGCAGGTAGAGAATTCTCTGGACGGTGGCACAGCCAAGCTGGAGAGCTAGGCGCTAGAGCTGTGGCTCAGCCAGTGTTCTTTGGGATGGTGGTAGCCAAACATTCTTACTCATGTGTCCCTAAATGAATTGTGAAAAACCCTTGTTTTCTTGCACATTTTAAGTTTACTCCTAAAAGTTTTCACCGTAAGTATGAATACAGGTCCTCTGCCTTTCAAAAGTTTGTGCTATGCCGCTTTGCGTTTATGGAAAACCTACACTGGTACCTGTTTTCATTAAATGAAAGAAATCCAAAGAGGATTTTCACTTTTATGACAAAAAGTGAACCCTGGCAGCAAGAGTGGCCCTGCTGAGCTCCTCAGCATCAAGCTCCTATAGCTTTGAACTATATCTGTGAGCAAATATGCTTTATTTTGATTTATTTTGTGCCTCCATTAGCAGGATGTGTCCTGATGTATCAGAGAAGCCTAATAGAGGCCATTATTTATTTATTTATTTATTTATTTATTTACTTACTTACTTACTTACTTGTTTGTTTGTCTTCAGAGAGAGAGAGGGAGAGAGAATGCTTGCGTGAGCAGGGGAGGGGCAGAGAGATTGGGAGAATCCTGAGCAGGTTCTGCACTGTTAGCACAGAGCCCAGTGCCAGGCTTGAACTCCCAAAACTGTGAGATCATGACCTGAGCAGAAATCAGGTGTTGGATGCTTAACTGACTGAGCCACCCACGTGCCACAAAAGAGGTTAGTTTTTGAATCTGGGAATGCTCAAAAAATTTTCCATACAAATTAATGGTACTTCTTTGCTTTATGCTACTTTGGCAAATGAAAGCTTTCATAAGAATGTTCTACTTCTGGGTAATGGGCGAAAGCTGTAGTTGCAAGGGTATATTTCTTGGCATATTGTAAAATTTGACTTTTTTTTTTTTAATGTTTATTTATTTTTGAGAGAGAGAGTGTGTGCATGAGTTGGGGAGGGGCGGAGAGAGAGAAAATCCCAAGCAGTCTCTGCTCTGTCAGTGCAGAGTTCGATGCGGGGCTTGATATCACAAATTGTGAGCTCATGACTGGAGCCTAAATCGAGTTGGACATTTAACCAACTGAGCTACCCAGGCGCCCCCAAATTTGACATTCTAAAATAAATGTATTGTATCTTTTTCTTCCTTTTTTTTTTTATCCACAGGTGTGGATATTTTAGTTCCAGGTGTGCAATACAGTGATTCAACAATTCTGTACATTTCTCATGGTTCATCAGGATAAGTGTACTCTTAATCTCCTTTATCTGTTCCTCCCATAGTTTTTTGTTGCATCATTTTTAAATATACCAATGGATTTTCAATAATAGATGATTAAATACTCTCATCTATTTAAAAAAATACATGAGCAAGGTGTTCTTTAATCATGAGAAATTTTACATTGTTTCTTCTTGAACTCCTGTTCTATTTCACCAGTGGCTTTATACTAATATAATATATCAATATATATAAAACAATGTTTGGAATGTATATGTTTGGAACCTTGTTAATAACCTTAGTATAATTCCTCTCTGTGTGTATGTATATATAAAAGTAATTTTTTTGAGTAAATTTTCAGTGACCTTAGGTCTTTAAATTTTTTAAAATTTGGGGCACCTGGGTGCCTCAGTTGGTTGAGTGTCTGACTTTGGCTCAGGTCATGATCTCACAGT
Organism: Neofelis nebulosa; assembly: GCF_028018385.1. Lineage (NCBI taxonomy): Eukaryota > Metazoa > Chordata > Mammalia > Carnivora > Felidae > Neofelis > Neofelis nebulosa. The sequence goes on along the minus strand of NC_080789.1, from coordinate 106,075,324 downwards.
TCGTGGGTTTGAGCCCCCTGTCAGGCTCTGTGCTGACAGCTCAGAGCCTGAAGCCTTCTTTGGGTTCTGTGTCTCCCTTTCTCTATCCCTCCTCTGCTTGTGCTGTGTCTTGCTCTGCCTCTCAAAAATAAATAAATGTTAAGAAAAAAAATAAATTATACAAAATCTGGATTGAATTACTATTATAGGTATTATTAACACACAATTGATTAGTCAGTTGTGTCTGTGAGGGAGACAACATAACTACATTAAAATTTGTATACTTAATAAAAATAAATTTTTGTGGAAAATGTATTTCTTAATTAGATGGATGAGGCTTTTTCTTTTTGGGTAGTTTATATAGCCATAGTTTATTTTTTAAATTAAATTTTTAAAATATATCCATAGTTTAATATTACTTTTTCCTAGACAGACCATTCAACATTAATTCTATTCTAACTTCTTATTTTTAGTAAATAGTACTGAAAAACCTTATTCACATAATAAACTGGGAATGGAGAGTTTTGTTATAGTGTCACTCATTTCTTTGAATTAACTTTCTGAGTTATATAAAAAATCACAGAGTGTGGGGCGGGGGCACCTGGGTGTCTCAGTCAGTTAAGCGTCTGACTTTGGCTCAGGTCATGATCTCACTGTTCCTGAGTTCAAACCCCGTGTCTGACTCTGTGCTGACAGCTGGAGCCTGGAGCCTGTTTTGAATTCTGTGTCTCCCTCTCTCTCTATCTGCCTCTACCCTGCTCACGCATTGTCTCTGTCTCTGTTTCTCTCTCTCAAAAATAAACATTACAATTTTTTAAAAAAAAATCACAGAGTGCTATCATCTAAAATTATATTTGGTTCTCTATCAGCTAATAACTCAATCAGGTCTACCTTCATTTTTGGTGAAAGCCAGAAATGGACACCACCTGACTGGTGAAAAGATTTAATATCCAATCATTAGAGTCGTTAAATATAATATTTCACATTTTCTTTTTGTTTAGTGTCCCAGAGGTTTTTATACCTTGGGGTCATGCACCCTAGTGAGATTTAGGGTGGGTTAGCTGTATGCCTTTTTTAAGTAAAAGAGGAGGTGGGAAGGGAGAATTGTCTCACATACTTCCCAGCAGATAAGATCAAGGACATAGTGCTGGAAATTAATTCTCTTACAGTTCTTGGTGCCCATTCATGTGCCCTTTAGCAAGGCTCCTGAGTTAATATGTGCCCAGTGTGGGCACTGGTCAGGGCAAAAAGAGTTGTGTGACAGGGACACATGACTGCAGCTCTTCATGTTGGGCTCTTCCCCCCACAGGACGGCTCATATCATGAAGATGTGGGCTATGGGGTCAGTGAGGGCCTCAAGTCAAAAGCCTTGTCTTTGGAGAAGGCAAGGAAGGAGGCGGTGACAGATGGGCTGAAGCGGGCGCTGAGGTAAGCAAAAGCTAGAGTCTAACCTGCTTCATTTTGATTCTTGTTTCAGAGCAGTTTTGTTTTGTTTTAGTTTGTTTAGACTGTAATACGTTCATGTGGTACAAAAATCAAAATAACCTGAGTCTCCCTCTCCCCTGTACCTCTTGGCCCCGTTTCCTGTCCTCCCGCGTGTCCCCCATGCTGCTTTATGCTTAGTCAGTCTCTCCTCTTGGGATCACATGGTAGAATACTGTCTTCTCTGTTCTGTGCTCGATTTTGCACACCCACTGCCTCAGTCATGGATCGGAGACCTTTCCACATGAGTACAGAGACAGCTTCCCCATTAAGCAGTTTTTCATTGTGTATGTACAGCTTAGTTACATAGAACAGGGTATTTTGCCTTTTTTTTTTTTTTTTTTTTTTTTTTTGGCCTTTGAGAATTGAAGTGAATTGAATCACTAGAAAAACACATGTATGAATGAACATCCACTACAAATTTGCGGTACATAACCAGGCATCCCGAGTGAAGAGCTTCTGTCAGGGAGGATTGTGCTCTAAGTGTGTGTAGCCCACTGTTGCTGGGGAATTGGAGCAGTCTTCAGAAATCTCTGCTCTGGAATTGGTGCTCCACGGCAGGAGGTAGCTAAGGAGTCTTTTCATAGTCCTTGCCTCTTGCTGAGGGCAGGGATGGTGCTGTATTCTGAGAACCTAAAACTAAAACAGTGCATGAATGTGGCAGGTGCTCAGTAAACATTTTTGGATGTATATTGGGGTCCTTCTCTGCCACAGTTGAGAAGCAACTTGCACAGAGATTTTAACTGTGTTCTCTGATATTACCATGTAATAATTCTCAACCTGTTTCACTCTTTTTTTTCCTTACCCTTAGAAGTTTTGGGAATGCACTTGGAAATTGTATTCTGGACAAAGACTATCTGAGGTCACTAAATAAACTTCCACGCCAGGTATGTTAGAAATGGATGAATGGAATGCATTGCAGTAAAGATATTACTGATTCCCTTGTGTCATGGGTGACTGTTTGAGGATGGAGAGAGAAGAAGGGGAGACTCAGCCCTTTAGAGGGTCTGGAATGTGTATTTCTGACTTGTTTGAATATCAGAGCAACAGGAACCAATGGCCTTGTTTTACAGATGAGGACATTGAAGCCCAGAGAATGTATGCTAGTTGTTTCTTCTACATGGAGCGCTGTGTTTGGGAATGGTCTGAGAACCCTGCAGCACCACCATTTCTTAGAAACACTGAGAACCACACCTCTTCCACCTTCTTGCTTTTCCTTAGCTGGAGTGGATTTAAGGTGTAGATCCTCTTGTTTCCGTCTCTGCCTATCGCACGAGCTGAGCCTTTGCGAGAGAGGGGTCTGGAAATCGTGTATCCCCTGCAGTCACTCTTGGCCTGGGCTGAGTCGGGTTCTGGAATGTTCCTGGTGCCTGGAGGAGTGGCTGCCTTCCCCATGACATTCTCTGAGGCCCCGGGGAGCATTCCCTGTCTTGTACTCGAGGGGCTCTTGGGGTGGAGACCCTAACAGAGAGGCGTGTGTCATTTGGCATCTGTCAAAATTCCACTCTCCCTTGTTAAAATCCTTTTACACGTTATTAGGCTTGTATTTTTTTATTTTTTATTTTTTTTTATTTTTGAGACAGAGAGAGAGACAGAGCATGAACGGGGGAGGGTCAGAGAGAGAGGGAGACACAGAATCTGAAACAGGCTCCAGGCTCCGAGCAGTCAGCACAGAGCCCGACGCGGGGCTCGAACTCACGGACCGTGAGATCGTGACCTGAGCCGAAGTCGGATGCTTAACCGACTGAGCCACCCAGGCGCCCCAGGCTTGTATTTTTTTTAAGGACTTTTGCATCTGTGTTTGTTAGGGATATCACTCATAGGTTTTTTTCCCTCTCTTTTTTAAATTGTGGTAAAAAACACATAACAAAATTTACCATTTTAGCCATTTGTAAGTGTACAGTTCACTGATAAAACAGATCTCCAGAACTTTTTAATCTTGAGATACTGCAACTCTATACCCAAAACACAGCTCCCCTTTCCCCCTTCTCATAGCCCCTGGTTACCACATTCCACTTAACTGTCTATGAATTTGACTACTTTAGATGCCTCATGTAAGTGGAATCATACTGTTTGGTTTTTCTGACTGACTTACTTCGTTTAGCGTAATGTCCTCGTTTCATCTGTGTTGTGGCCTGTTGATTTGTCGATGATTTTTCTCTTGCTGCTTCCAAGATTTCTCCTTGTCTTTGACTTTTTAAAAATTGAGATATAAGTGACATATAACATTATTTTAGTTTAGGTATACAACATAATAATTTGATATTTGTATATGTTATGAAATGAATGACATAATAAGTCTAATTAATTAACATCCATCACCATACCTAGTTACACATTTTTTTATGATAACTTTTAAGATTTACTCTTTTAGCAACTTTCAGATATACAATACAATATTATTAGCTACAGTCACTATACTGTACATTACATTCCCATGACGTATTTTTATAACTGGAGGTTTATGCTTTTTGACCCCTTTTACCCATTTTGCCTGTTACCTACTGTATCCCTGGCAACCACCAATCTGTTCTCTGTACCTATGAGCTCTTTTTTTTTTTTCTCCTGCAGATTCTGCATATAAGTGAGATACAATGTTTGTCTTTCTCTATCTGACTCATTCCACTTAGCATAATGCCCTTGAGGTGCATCCACGTTGTGGCAAATAGCAAGTTTCCTTCTTTATAGCTGAGTAGTATTCCATTGCATGTGTACTACATTTTCTTTATCCATTCATCCGTGGATAGACACTTAGGTTATTTCCATATGAACATGGGGAGCAGATATGTTTTTGAGTTAGTGTTTTTGTTTTCTTTGGATAAATATCCAGAAATAGACTTGGTGAATCACATGGTAGTTCTATTTTTAATTTTTTGAGGAACCTCCATACTGTTTTCCACAGTGGCTGCACCAATTTTCATTCCCACCACTAGTGCACAAGGTTTCACCTTTCTCCACATCCTTGCCAACGCTTATTTTTTATTTTTTTGATGATAGCCACTCTGACAGGTGTGAGGTGATATCTCATTGTGGTTTTGATTTGCATTTTCCTGATGATGAGTGATGTTGAGTATCTTTCCATGTGTCTATTGACCATCTGTGTGTCTTCTTTGGAAAAATGTCTATATAGATCCAGTTCCCATTTTTTAATTGGATTGTTTATTTTCTTGCTATTGAGTTTTTTATTTTGGATATTAACTCCTTATTGATTATATCATTTACAAATTAAAAAAAAATATATAATTTGTCAAATTGGCTTCCATACAACACCCAGTTCTCATCCCAACAAGTGCCCTCAATGCCCATCACCCACTTTCCCCTCTCCCCTACGCCCCATCAACCCTCAGTTTTTTCTCTGTATTAAGAGTCTTATGGTTTGCCTCCCTCCCTGTCTGTTTGTAACATTTTTCCTCCTTCCCTTCCCCCGTGGTCTTCTAAGTTTCTCAAGATCCACATATGAGTGAAAACATATGGTATCTGTATTTCTCTGACTGACTTATTTTGCTTAGTATAATACCCTCCAGTTCCATCATTTACAAATATTTTCACCCATGCAGTAGGTAACCTTTTCATGTTGACAGTTTCTGTTGCTATACAAAAGCATTTTAGTTTGATGTAGTCCCTCCTGTTTATTTTTTCTTTTGTTGGCTCTGCTTTGGTATCACATTCAAAAAGTCATCACCAAAACCAGTGTTAAGGAGCTTATCACCTGTGTTTTTTTCTAGGAGTTTCATGGTTTCAGGTCTTACACTCATGTCTGTACTTCATTTTGAGTATATTTGTATATTGTGTCAGATAGTGGTCCGGTTTCATTCTTTGCACGGGCTATTCATTTTTCCAACACCATTTATTGAAGAGACTGTCCTTTTGACATTGTACATTCTTGGCATCTTTGTCATAAATTTGTTGATCATATAAATGGGTTTATTTCTGAGCTCTCCTTTCTTTTCCATTGATCTATGTGTCTTTATGAAAATACTGTTTTGGTTACTATAGCTTTGTAATATAGTTTGAAATCAGGTAGCATGATGCCTCCAGCTTTGTTCTCAATATTGCTTCGGTTATTTGGGGTCTTTTGTGGTTCCATACAAACGTTAGGATTGTTTCTTCCATTTCTGTGGAAAATGCCGTTGGCATTTTGATAGGTATTACATTGAATCTGTAGATTGTTTTGGGTTGTTAAGGCATTTTAACAATATTAATTCTTCCAATCCATACCATGAAATACCTTTCCATTTGTTCTTCAGTTTCCTTCATTAGTGTCTTGTAGTTTTCAGTGTACGGGTCTTTTACTTCCTTCGTTCATTTGTTGCTAAGTATTTTATTCTTTTTGATGCAATTGTAAATAGGTTTGTTTTCTTAATTTCTCTTTCTGGTAGTTTGTAACTAGTGTGTTGTCTTTGACTTTTGGCAGTTTGATTATAATGTGTTTTGGTGTGAGCCTCTTTGGGTTTAGTTTAGTTAGCATCTTTGGGCTTCTTGAATTTATACATATTCTTTCCTCAGATTTTGGAAGTTTTGGGCCCATTATTTCTTCAGATAATCTCTCTGCCCCTTTCTCTTTCTCTTCTTCTGAGACTCTTGTAATATATAGTGTGACAAGTGTCCTATAGGCCCCCTTAAGCTTGGTCATATTTCTTCATTCTTCCTTTGGTTTGCTTCTCTGAGATGATTTCAAATTACCTGTCTTCCTGTGGGCTGATCCTTTCCTCTGTCAGATCGAGTTTGCTGTAGAATCCCTCTAGTGAATTTTTCAGCTGTTACTATATTTTTCAGCTCTGGAACTTGTTAGTTGCTATTTAATAGTTTTTCTTTGTTGATGTTCTCATTTCATCCATGCATCATTTTCCTAATTTCATTAGCTGTCTGTGTTCTCTTTTAGCTGATTGAGCATTTATGATAGTTATTTTAAATTCTTTGTTAGGCAGTTTATAGGTTGCATTTTTTTTAGAGTCTGTTTTTGGAGTTTTATTTTGTTACTTTGTTTGGTCCACATTTCCCTGTTTCTTTAAATGCCATATGATCTTTTGTTGAGATGTGGCATTTAAGAAAACAACCACCAGTCCCAGTCTTTATGTACTGGTTTTGTGCAGGGGAAGAACTTTACCAGTTGGCCCACCTAGAGGTTCTAGGGCCTCTCAAACCTCTTATGATCTCTTTCTCCTCCTGGCATCTGACTGCATAACTGTAGCTCCAAGGTGTTCCTGTGCTCATCTCTGTTTTTAGTGGCTTTCAAACTCTGTTGCTGGTCCCATCATTGTGCTGAGTCAGGTGAGACAGAAAGCAATGCCATGGGCAGCTCTAGACAAGCCACAACATTGGATACACAGTCTATTCCTTTGTTTCCATCCCAGAGGAAGAGCTCAGTACGTGAGGTTTCCTCCTGGTTGTGCTCCTCACTGCTGGGTAGGGGCAGGGGTGGGGGCACAAGTGGCCACGCAAAATGCCAGGAGTTTTCCTACCCCTTTTGCTGGAATCTTGTCTTGGTTTTATGCTGGCTTGTGGCCTGTCGCTTCTTAGCTGGTCACCGGGGTTCTCAGAAAGGTATTCTAGTTTGTATCTTGGTAACTCAGTGTCTCTAGGGGAAGGGCCCATGGAGCTTCTGAGTCTACCATTCCGCTAACATCCTCCCTTTCTTTTTTACTCTTAGTTTTTAAATGAATTAAAAAAAAAAATTTTTTTTAATGTTTATTTATTTTTGAGAGAGAGAGCACAGGCAAGGGATGGGCAGAGAAGGAGGGGGGGACATAGAATCCAAAGCAGCCTGCAGGCTCTGAGCTGTCAGCACAGAGCCCGACGTGGGGCTTGAACTCAGGAACCGTGAGATCGTGACCTGAGCCAAAGTCGGAGGCTTAACCGACTGAGCCACCCAGGTGCCCCAGTTTTTAAATGAATTTTTAAAATGAAGTGCAAATTATACACAGAAAACTGTATAATTCATAATGGCACAGCCTGATGAATATTTAGTAGTGAACACAGCTATTTATCTCCCAGATAAAAAAAACATTACCAGTACCCCAAAGCCCCTATTTGCCACTCCCATTCATTACCTTGACTTCTCTTTTGAAAAGTAACTACTGTCCAGACTTCTCTATTCTGTTAGCCTCATAGATTTCCTTCCCTTCCCTTTCATTCCTTTTTCTTTTCTTTCTTTTCTTCCTCTCTTTCTGTAATATACACCCAATGTGGGGCTCAAAGTCACAACCCTGAGATCAAGGATTGGATGCTCTACCAACTAAGCCAGTCAGGTGCCCCAGTCTTGTAGGTTTTTTTGTTTTTGCACTTTATATAAATGAAATTGTATAGTTTGTGCTTTATAAAAATCCATTGAAGTGTTAACATGTACATATAAACATGTAGAAAAGTACACATATCATAAATGTTCAGCTTGATGAGCATAGCGACAGAACCATCTGAAATCAAATCAAAATATTATCAGTGTCCCAGAAGCCTCAATAGTGTTCCTTGCAGTGACTGCAAAGCTCTCCCCTCCTCATCACTACTAAGGAAAACCTCTTTTAACAATATAGGTTAGTTGGCCTTTTTGCACCTTGGGGAATCAAACAGTATGAACTGTTTTGTGTCTGGCTTTCAATTGACATGTTTGTGAGATTCACTCATGTCACATGTAGCATTTTCACTGCTGTATACTTTTCTATTGTGTGAATACAGCACAGCTCATTTTCCCATTCTGTCTAATAGACGGAGTTTTGGAGTAGTTTTTGGTTGTTTTGAATAGGGCTGCGGTTAGCATTCTTAGATGTCTTTTGGTGCATACACACCCATTTATCTTGGGAATGAATTATTGGGTCGGGTCAGAGGATAGGCATGTGCTTCGTTTTAGATCTTTCCAGTATTCAGTGTGGTTGTATTAACATACACTCCTGCACCGTGGTTTATAGTTTCAGCTGTTTCAGGTCTCTGGCAGCACTTAGCATTGTGAGTCTTTCAAACTTTTTTCAAAGTTCATTTTTTTTTGTAGTAAAATATACATAACAAAACTTATCATCTTAACCATTTTAAGTGTAGTTAGTGGTGTTAAAAACCTTCCTTCTGTTGTACAGCTGTCACCACTGTCCATTTCTAGAACTCTCTTTTTACCAAACTGAAAGTGGAACAGTAGCTTCCTGCTTCCTTTTCCCTGTAGCCCCTGGCAGCTGCCATTCTACCTTCTGCCTCGTTTTTTTGACTACTCTAAGTATGTACCTCCTGTACATGGAATCATACATACTTGCTTTTTTGTGACTGGCCTATTTCACTTAGCATAATGTCCTCAGTGTTCATCTGTGTTGCCTACGCTATTTTATTTTATTATTTTATTTAAAAATTTTTATTTTTACATAATCTCTACACCCATTGTGGGGCTCAAACTCATGACCCCAAGATCCAGAGTTGCATGCTCCACCTACTGAGATAGCCACGTGCCCCAAGCTCATTTATTTTTAACCTACTCATTTACTTTCCAATGTAGATAAGAAATTTCATAATGTAATGAAATTATTTTCAGGTTATTAATTAAAAATTTTATTTTTTTGAGAGAGAGAATCCTAAGCAGGCTCCACAGCACATTGCCCAATGCAGGGCTCAGTTTCACGATCGTGAGATCATGACTTGAGCTGAAATCAAGAGTCATTCGCTTAACTGGCTGAGCCACCAGGTGCCCCTCAGATTATCTTTATTAAAATTAGCATCCGTATGAATCGAGACAGTTCTCCCAAGTGAAAAGCTCTGGGTTTCTATCGTGCTCAGGGCCTGGAAGTAGAACATTTTGCCAAATGCCATGAAGTACAGTTAGTTCTCACATTGGGTGAGATGCAGGAACTACCCTAAATTGGGAGACGTCAGTGCTTTCCAAGTCTTCTTCCTCCTGTCATTTGAAGGACACTTAGTTGTGCCGCAGCAACCTGTGAGTGTTGTACTGAGGAGTGTTGTATTTTGGGGGAAGTCCTGGAAGAAAGGCCAGAGAAAGTACAGGCCTCCACAAGGAGTATGTGTGATCATTTCCACGAAAAAGAGACAAAAAGTAGACAGCATCAGACAGATCCAGCTGCCCACGAAAGACTCAAATTAGGATATATAGAACATTTGCCTTGAATCATAAAGTAAGATTCCTTTTTACCAAAATTTGATTACTACAGAAAGGTATAAAGTAGAAAATGAAATTGTTTTACTTCTCCCATATAATTAAAAATGTTAGTTGAAGCACAGATCGAAGTATGGATCCTTTGTCTCAGCTTCTCAGGATCTAGAGGGCACGATGGATAGTGGATGGTCAAATACCATTTTCCAGGAATCTAGACCTTGAAGGCAGGGAAAAGGAAGGGGAAGTGCACTTGGAAGAAGTTATTTACCTCCTTTCTTCCCTTATTAGTTGCCTCTTGAAGTGGATTTAACTAAAGCAAAGAGACAAGATTTTGAACCCTCTGTGGAACAAGCAAGATACAGCAGCTGCCGGCAGAACGTGACTCTGGGACCCCCGAAACCACAGGAGGTGACCTCCCCTTGTAAACCAAGCCGCTCAGATGATCCCCACCTCGTGAAACAGGAAGACAAGGCCGGCAGCTCCCGGTATGAGGCCTCGGTTCCCTCTCTTTCTCTTCTCAGTCTTCCTGATCTCCATTTTCACCTCCTGAGCTAGCAGACTGGTCTGTGTCCTCCCTCAGGAGTTTACTTCGTTAACTCAGCCCCGCCTTATTGCTCTTCTGATGCAGAAGCCTGGCCTCCGCCATGGAGAGCGATGCCACGTACCAGCGGAAGCTCCGGCAAAAACAGTTGCAGCAGCAGTTCCGGGAACAAATGGAGAAACAGCAAGTGCAACTATCTGCTCCATCAGTGGAAAAGAAGAATCAGGGTGTGTGAGGAGGATGGGAGCGGAGGCCCTGGGGAGGTGTCCCGAGGGACTAGCCTGATCCTCTGCCAGTATGTACGGTTACGTCCAAAACAGAACTCAGTAGGACATCAGGTCAGGATAGAGTCTAAGCAATTAAGACTCTGTGAAATCCTGCCATGCATTTCCCCATTTCTAAAGACGCCCTCATCTATTTTCAGGGAAGGAAAGGGGCCTTGACATAATCTAGAACTAGAAATTTTAGGGTATATAACTTTTTTTATCCCCTTTCAGCTACTTTGGCCATCTCCGTATTAGAAAGTTTTTCTGAGTCGTCTGTGAACATGAGGCAAAATTGTTTGAAGATAATTGTCTTTCCCAGAGAGTAGAAACAAAGGGCTTATCCCAGACCAACTGGATAGTTGCTTTAGGAGAAATGAACCTTGTTTTCTCCCCAATTTAGTGAGAAGAAAAGAGAATCGTGATTTTAGCCTCATGCAGATCTGTATGTAGGTAGGAATGGGACCAGGAATCTTGGATCTCCTATTGGCTGTGCTAGGAACCAGCGTAACTCTAGGCAGCTTTGCACTTCTGAGGTGCTCCCTCCAACAACTGAGTGATTCTGATTTTGTCCTCTCTCGTTCGCTCTCCTGTGAACTGTAGCAGCACCGCCAGCACTTCCTGTGAAGCACAGCACCCCCATAACTGTTTCTGAACCACACACGGAGAAAGACTTCCTCACAGGTCAGTAGGAGCTAAAGGAATGACTTAAGCATTAATATACGTACTTATTATTATTTTTTAATTTTTTTTTTTTTTTTTTTGAGAGACGAATGTGAGTGAGGGAGGGGCAGAGAGAGAGGGAGACACAGAATCTCTAGCAGGCTCCAGGCTCTGAGCTGTCAGCACAGAGCCCAGTGCGGGGCTTGAACCCACGAACCATGAGATCACGACCTGAGCCGAAGTCTGATGCATACCGACTGAGCCACCCAGGCGCCCCAATATATAGGTACTTATTAAATGAAACCTATGAAATGCACTTTTGGTAGTCACTAATACATTTTAAGAGAGACATAAAAATCCTCATTTTAATCTTATAGCCCCACAAAGTTTTAGAAAAAGAGAGGACACGTAATGGACTGCAGGCAGTTGTGACAACACATACTCAGCTCATCTATGGTCCTAAGAGAAACTCTGGCATACTTTTAGTGGATGGGGAGAGAGAAATTCCAAAAGCTGTCATAGTCCACTCACGACATGGAATTTCTTATGACGTTTTTCCCAGTGCTTTGTGAGAACACTTCTTTGTTGATGCTGCGTTTTCCCACGATCTCTGTCCTTGCAGACAGTCTTGGAATGTGGGATATGGATCCAGATGCAGGGGACAGTGATGTGAAGCCCTTGTCTAGGCCAGAACCACTCCAGACCCCTGCCACACCAGTCCTGAAACACCAGGTGGTGACCTGGAATAGGACCCCACAGGACCTCTGTCACCAGGATCCACAAGCAAAATCTGGACCCAGGCAACTCCAAACTCACAACAGTAACCAAGAGATAACAGGTAGCGAGAGTGTTCAGCAACAAAAATTGAACGGAGGACTTGGGTTAATTCTTTGCATTTTAAAGAAAGAATGATGAATTCCATTTTAAGAAGTTGTATAATAATATTTTGCCAGGGGAATATCAGTGTAAGAAAATGAAAGATAACTGGCTTATACGCCAGAACTTTTCCTCTGGGGGCCCTGACTTCAGGTGTAACTCCTTATAACCCTTGATAGTAGGAAGCTTAAGCATGACTGACTGAAGAACTTTATTAAAGTAGGCCCATCATGTTTGGCAGTGCAACTTGATCTAGAGATAACACAAAGATCTACCCTCATAACAATTTTTATTCATCTTTTAGGTTTAATGTTTATTTTTGAGAGAGACCACGTGTGCACAAATGAATGGGGGAGGAGCAAGGGGGGGGTGTTGGCGGTGAGGCAGAGGATTTGAAGCAGGTTCTATACTAACAGCAGTGAGCGCGAACTCACGAAGCATGAGATCATGACCTGAGCCATAGCTGGATGCTCAACTGAGCCACCCAGCTGCCCCACTGGCCTTTCAAATTTTAGCTGTCAGTTTCTTATTTTAAAATCATGGCAGTCATAGTTAAATGATTTTTTTTCTTCCATAGTAAACTGTGATTTCTATGACAAGAACCAAGACTTGAAGAAAAGGAAACTGGATCCATCTTAACTGAGGCTCCGGTCACATCATTGGACTTTGTCACAAAAAGGACTTTCGAAAACTACTTTTTGGTCATGAAATTGTTCATCATTCCTAGGGAATGAGCTTTATTTCCAAGGATTTACCTTGCTTCATTCTGAACTTTACCTGAGGATTTGAGTGTTGGAGCCTACTGCAGACAGAGCAGAGCAGTCAGAAAGCCCTTTTAAAAAGCTTGTCACACACTGCAGTGGGGAGGCTCTACGATTGAACACCTTCTCTCTGGCTCTTGAGGCTCTTCTCTATTTATTCCTAAGCGCTTACATTAGTAAGTATAGGCATTTCAGGAGTCATCAGTGGCTACCTGCCTTCAAGCAATATAAGCCATACTATGAAGCACGGACTTTAACCACCACCTATATCAAGTTATTGTTAATGTCTGTCTTCTTTGAACTTTAGGTCTCCACATTTACTGCCGGCCACACCACGCTGTGTATCCTAAGAACAAAGACTAGAGTGGGGTTTCGCTACTTTGCATCAATCCAGCCTGCCATCTTCATCTATGATAATCTCTCCTTTATAGGTTTATGAAGTCACTGTCCTGTGGTTTTTTTCCTTATCAAGGGAATGATCTAGGACCAAAGAAAAGGCATTTTAAGAAAGCAAAATAAATTCTTTTTAACAAAAAATGTAAGTAGGTGTTTATATTTTTGCATTTCACATGTGAAGGTGGCTTTGTATCTCAAAAAATGTTTTTTTCGTATAGTTTCAGATGTTTCATAATTCTTCTCCCCAAATAATGAGTTTGCAGGTTTACTTTTTAAGTAAAACAGTACCTTGGACTGTGCCTTTTATCTGATCTTCATGCTGTGGCTTTTATAAATTTTTGCATCAAACACCCATCTGTGGGAAGCTATGAACCCGTGGCAAGGAATTCCTGAAGTACAGGAAGGCAGCCGTTTCTGTTCCTTCGGAAGATGATGTAGCTTACCCCGATTTTCCTTTTACCTTATTACTACCTCTTGTTACATGGATTTGGTCATATGTTCATCTTTTGATTTTGACACCCTTACCACTTTCGTCAGAAAAAAAACTCTTTTTCTGAAGCATAATCTTAGTTTAGTTCAGGACTGCTAAAGAGGTCCTGGAGTTAGGAATCTAGTTATATAAATTGTACACAACTCAACAGTGAGCTAATGAGATCATGAAAAGGGAATTTGCTGGAAATGAAAGCCCACAGCTCAACAAAAGCAAGTTTGGTTTATTTGAATGGTTTCATTAAATAAGTCTACAAAGGTAACAAACTGAAGCACAAAGCGCAATCTTACAAGAAGCGCAACACCCAGAGTTAGTGCAAAATGTACAATTAACGGCTGCTGAGAAACCCCCAAGGTTTGAATTTAGTTTATTTGTTTTTCTAAACAGTGTACATTGTTAAATAATGTAAGGAAAACATTTATAATTCAGAAAGATTTTTGTAATGTGGAAAAAGATACTCAAAGTGTACTATTAACACAAAAATAATTTAAACAGTTCAGTAGCGCTAGTTCATTCCTCTAGGCTTCAGTTATTTCATCCACAGGAGGGAAGAAAAATCAACAGTAAATAAAACCAGTTCTTACTTTTTGTGTGTAAGTGAAGAGATCTCAAAATTAAGCCAAAATAACAAAAAATAATGTGCTGCATTTGGTTCCCTCGTTCCTCCAGTAGAAAGTATAGTTTCATTCATCTTAGGTGGTCCGTTTCTCATTTACTCAGCACCTTCTTTGTTCTATTCTTACTCTTACCATCTCCCCAAGGATCTTAAGCAGAGAATAAATAAGTAAACAGCTTTGAAGTAGGGCTTGGAACCCCTGTTAATTTCTACTTTCCTAAACCTTCAGCTCTCATTTGCGTCTTTGGGACCTAGGCTAACTTAACACAGGACCCATGAAGGAACGGCAGGACAGGACAGCCAACCAGGCTCTTCCTATTGTGGGGATTCCTGGGATGTGCCAGTTGAGGTGGGTCAGAGATCAGCACTATGTTAATTTCCCAACTCAAGTGAAAAGAAGCACCCCCTAAATTAAGAGTTCTAGCTTCTTTCCCCATCTTCAGAGATAACAGAGATCTAAACATAGCCAATTAGGAGTATTTCCTGAAAGCTCTGAAAATAACAGAACTGCCCATTACAACTAGGCATAGCACTAAATAATACTGATTGGTTGCAGTTATTACTTAAGGGGAGTATTTGTTTATATGAAAATGTGAGAATATCAGTTGCAATTCTAGAAAAAGAGGTGGCACAACAGACTTAGGATTCTGCAACCATCTGGACATCACATAGGAAATGAGTAGGAATAAGCACTCTTTCTTACAATGCTTAATTCAGATGTGGGTCCACTTTCCACAAAATACAGTACCCCAAGCTGGGAAATGCAGGAGACATTTGCAACAAGAGGAAAGCAATCCATACAGTTTTTCTTAGAGCAACTTTCTCCATCTGTGACTCTTCACTATCAGTTTCCCAACTTAAAAACTAGCCCCCACTCCCTTTATATTCAGCCATTTCTACTAGGTCTTGTCTGTTCCAGCCTGGCTCAAGTAAGGCTTATGGCACCCACAGGCCAGGCATCACATATCTTCATAACGAGTTTGTTCTCCCATTCTTAGTCTTCCTTTTTCTTCATTTATCACACACCACCCTTAATCTTTTAAATTGTCCAATTTTGTTACGAAACCCCTCCTCACTGTTCCTGAAACAGAACTTTCTGCTTTCAACCACTGATGTCAACTTAACTTCTCACCCTGCTCATCTTACACCTGCTCTAGACAAAATTGAATGACTTAAAAGAAAAAAAAAATACTCTTTCAGTTTCCCTTTGGCATAATCCTCTGCTGGGGTCACATGGACCTATTATCCTTTCACACGCCCTCTGCTGATTTGGGGTCTGATGAGAAGTTGGTGCTAATGGCAGAAGCAGTAGAAGTCCAAGGCACTAAAATATCCAGCAAGCAATACTGGGAGAACAGAAGTATTCAAGTACAGTAATTTATACAATCTTACATTCACATTTATTTATCTACTACAATGGAAATACAAAGGAAAAAAGCTAAAGTGTCTCAATAAGTAAAGGACAGAGCTTGCTTTTTTTCAACTTTTTAAACCTTTCGTATTTTACTCTTAAAACTACTGTTGTCCAACAACATTTATATATCACAGTGTTTCCACATCAAAACTGATGGCAAAGTTACATGTCCGCAGGGAACTTAATTTTTTTTCCTAATTGCTAATGCTGCAGTCAAAGCTGCTAATATCATTTGCTTAAAAGCACTAATGACCTATCATAAGAAAGGGTTGAAACCTCAGTCCCCTGGTGTTTTTCACTGGGTTCTAAAGAGCAAAAAGAAAGAAACAAAAGAAGAAACAAAGAAAGAAAAAAAAAAAAAGGGAGGGGGGAACAGGGTAGGAGAGAGCCCAATAGGTTTTTTGTTTGTTTTTTTTGTGTTGTGGTTTGGATTCTTGAGGGAATAAGGGATTTGGGGTGGGTACCAACATTTAGAGCTCCACCCACTTGAAAATCCAGATGGGGTTTGGTTTTTCCACTGACTGAGCTCTCTTGTGGCTTTCTGATAAATGATTCTCTTTCCTAGCCCTTGCTATTGGGTGTAGAGAACAGGAAAGCATAGTTTGAAACCGCCCCATCACAAGAAAGCTGCTCTTTCCCTCTTGTTCCACTCCAATAAATGGTGAAGGGGGAGGGAGATTCTCAATTCTGAGGGCTCTAAGCGGTATTAAAAACATTCCTTTCTGGCAAGAAATAACCAGTTAAATGCAGCACTAGTAGTTAGTATATAGGCTACTTTCCCATTCCCCCCTCCCGCCCACCCTTCAGCATTCCATCTCCTGCCCCCAAATCTACTCGGTTAATGTCTCTAGGTCTAAGTGGTCCGCAAGTTGGAACCTGGGGGGTTGCTGATGGATTTCTGCAAATTGCTGATGTTGAAATTCTGTAAGGAGGCAGTTCCCACAGGTTGGAACTGGCCAAGTGGCTGTGGTGTTGGGCCACCTGTCCCACTCCACTGAGTGCCAAAGGGGGGAGCTGGAAAACCGTACTGCTGTGGGGGGCACATGGACTTGGTGAAGTGACCTAGAGAGGTAGCTGATGCAGCAGAGATGGGGGCAGAACCACCCAGGTTTGAGGTCATGGAGATGCACAGCTGACCAGGTGCGGAGAACTTCCTTGCCATTCCAGGGCCCTGAAAACAAAACAACTACATGTAAAGTCCGGTGTGGGTGTAACCCATGGGTGTGAAATGGGTAGTACTGAAATATAATTCTAGGACTGGGGCTGGTCTAATCTTACAGGGTATAGCGAAACCAAAACTCGCACCAAACCTTCCATAATAATTATCGGCTTTTTATACTTAACATGTTAGGGTAGAATAACTATTCTGATTGGAAGTGGGCAGAGTCATGTGCTTGTGTACATATGCATATGTAGTTCAAGGCTTCGAAAGAAAGGGGGAGAAAAAACTTTAGTTGACAAACAGGGAGCTAGAAATTCAGGGAAGAAAAATAAAAGGGCAACCGGGTGATTTCTGTTTGTTTCTAAAGGGGTTAAAAGTCATGAGCTACTACGGAAGGCTGTGGCATGAAATGTTAAGCACTAGCCTGGGTACTTGATATCCTCTCTGAATTCAGATGTGTGCTAAGTGATACTCTTGACAGATTAGGGAAATGGCAAGAAGGGAAGAAGACTTGCCTCATAATTCATGTGTCCTTTGCTTCCTCTCCTGCCTGAAAGATTCATGGCATCTCGGGCCCAATTGTCTACCAACTTGTGCAGATCATCTGTAAATGTGCCCTTCCTGCTGGACGTCATGGCAGGAGGCTGAGCTTGGGCGGCTTGGCTGTTCACTGTTCCCCCGACAGTATTTGTGCTGCTGGTCCCTAGGATTAAAAGAAGCAACAGAATACAACCATTAAAAGGAGGTTGGGTTTTGGCTTCAGGAAGAGGGAAAACTTCACAGGATGATGAATGGCAAGCCACTGAATGGGGAGAGGATGAGTTGGGAAGCCATGCAAGACGGGAAGGTTCCAAGGTCTTGTTTAGCCAAATATTTTGGCATAAGAGGGTAATGAAAACAGGTTCTCTTCAGGAGTTGCAGATGAGGCTAAAAAACTCAAGATGGAGGTAGGCACAAAGGGGAGGGACCCCTTTCTGCCCATTCCCATGGCATCTAGAGTACGGAAAGTAAGTTTCAGTACTCTATTCCCAGCATCACGCTGATGAGGGAGGTGTGGTATGGTCAGTGAGGCTCTAGAATGCTGCAGAATGCAGGGCAAAAGAGGATTTCTTGAGCACTGAGGCAGGGTTAAAGTAGGAGTTAAAGGAAAGCAAAGGTAGATGCTTGGCCCAGGAAAAGATGGGCTTCCCACACCATGTGGATACTGTGCCACAGTCTTTAGCCATTCTTTAACAGAAAGAGGTGATAAAAGAAACAGCATGCTCGGTTCAAAAAACCTTTTTCACCTGGACCCATACACACAAATTTGTAAACAAACTCGGGAGGAATGAAGGCTTCAATCTCTCCCAGTTGCCTATGAGTTAAGAACCAAGATTAGTCATGAGGAAGGTTCTCTGTGGTGTGCCTGAATCTTTCAACTCCAGGAACACATGGTTTTCCTGAAGATGACCTCAGTCTCAATTGGTTCAATTGGTTTGTGGATTCTCACCCATTCCCCCCTTTCCCAGGAGAGCAAGCAAGCACTTGTATGTGGAAGCAACAGGAACATTCAGCTGAGGAAGGAGTGCAAAGGGAAGGAGGAAGCTTTGAGGTTATGATGAAGGAATTCTATTTCTATGGTTTGATGAGAAAGGAAGAAGGAGTCTGTGTCCTGCCTGATTTCGGCTCTGCTGGAGGGCACACTGAAGATTATTCGAAGAGGCAAGTTTTAGGGAAGAGGGAAAGAAAAGTCATAATCTTGTTTTTTTTCCCTCACCCCCCACTTTCTTACCAGAATTCACATTTGCTGCAGAATAAATAAAAGCTACTAAGGTAAGTTGTGAGCCACTAGGCCTTAAGATATCCAAATAATGCTGGGGGCTAAATAAATGCATCCATTTTCCTGCTTTCCAGGTCGAAGCAGCACCAGAGCACAGCAGCATGCCCGAAGCAACTCTGCCATTTAAAAGCCCTTTATAATCCACTGCTGGTCTCAAGTTTATACCCCACTGCCCTGGGAATGGCACACACAAGCACGTCTGTATTAGAGGAACAGCTAATTCTGAGGTGAAGCTGCAGAGTGAGGAAGGTCACATGCTTCTTACCACCAAGGCAAGACATGGATTACTGCATTGTGTGTATTAGCTCACTTCTGAGGGCCCAGTGGAGCCACAAGGGGATAGCTACTGCACATACAGCGTAAAGGGCGGAGTAAGTTCTCCTGTGGGACAGGAAACCCAAGTGGAAAAGGATAAAAGCACAGGAAACAAACAGCTTTCCTTGAAAAGCAAGAGAGACCGTGGTGGGGAAGCACAGAGTGGGAAGCACAAGCAATGAGGGTGGCAGTCGTGACAGTAATAGAATCCAGAAAGCAAGCGTATCACATGCATGAGGGCTATTTTCCTGTTTGAACAATAACTGGTGAGCTTGATGATGAGTGAGACAATTAAAATGAAAACCAGAAACAATCACAAGTGAGAAGAACTGTCACAAGCCAAAATGAGAAGCTCAGTAGAGGTGAACACTGCTTATTCACAAAGAGCTCATGCTGGGGTCACACCTCTCTAGTCTCATGCTAGTCGTCTCTGATGCTGTGAGGCTCCTTTACAACCAAATTTCATTTTTCATTTTCATCTGTCTTACACACTACTGGATTATGAAGGTGGGGTTTATACCATGAGGAGGTTGGCCGTACAGTTAACCTTATTCTGGCTTCTGAAAACAGGCTTTCCCATTAAAGAAGGAAACAAACACATCCCTCTCTGACGAGAAATTAATGCCTGGGAAAAGTTGACTACAAAAGCTAGAAGCATGGATAGTGCATTTAGTCCACTTTAGTAGGAAATGGTTTAAAAACACTTATAATACATATATTTTTGAGGATGCTGCTTGCCTTCCAGAGAGTACACTGAGTAGCCTCTAGACCTTTCTCAGTTCTGCTGCAAAGCTCTAGGAAGTAGTATATATTTTACCACCCCAAATCCATTTTTTTCTCCTGCCATAATACATTTCCCCTATGTCCCACCACCAGATCCCATGAACGATAACCTACTATGAGTCACAGCTTATTGCCCAGTACCCCAAATACAGAGTTTTCTGACTGTCTAGGTGGCTGATTGGGTAGTTGAATTGCATGCACGTTAATGAGAAGCCATCAGCCTAAGAAGCCAGACTCTACGAAGTAGTGCTTTTCTCCTCCCCAATCTAGCAGACGCCTCCTGCTGTGATATGAGGATGCGGACTTTTCCATGTTTTGACCAGTGCTGATTTTCCAGTGGGAGAACAGCGGCTGGCACATATCTGCTAACTAAAGGGCTCTCCCCAAAGAGCCAGGCATCCCTGATCTCTCTCTCTATCATGGGCATCATCAATCCATAATTGTCACAAAGCCAGGATCACAGAGGGTCATCATGTGAGAGCACTGACTAGGAGGTGATTTCTTAATCTGTAAGGATAGTCAGAGGTCAGCAATTAAGCATGTTAAAAAATATATCAGAACAGGGTGCAGAACTAGACAGATGGAAGTTGGGAAATGAGGGCGTTGTGAAGCTTCAGGGTTCCAAGAACTCATGGATAACAGGCTTTGCAATCAAGGACCAAAAATAACAGAAAGAAAAGATAATTACTACAGAGCTGGTTGCAAGGACAGACTTTTTTCACCATCTTCCCTGAAGCACAAAGAGAGAGCAACGTGTTAAAGACAAAGAAACATCAGTGTAAAATATTTAGAATCTCCAAACAGCACACAAAGTGCCAGCAAGAGAAAGCAGAAAGAGAGACAAGTTGGTGGGACCTGGGAGTCCCTGCTATGGGTACAGTTCTATGGGACGCAGCTTGCTAGCTGTCAGCCTTCACGTGGTTATCTGATGGCCAGTGGCACCTGGCTGACGGCTGAGCTTCCACCAGTCTTTGTATCTACAAGTAATGCTCTGCACTAAGGTTCTGGGGGAACCTGGGGGAAGAACTCCAGTCTCTCAGGTCTTACTGCTTGAATTTCAAATACCCAAGCAGTCTTTCCACTGACCCCGTCCCACTTTCTGTTTCTCCTGCTGGGTTGTTAAAAAGCACTCGATAAAATGCATTAAACAATCCTACCACAGTAGACTTAACAGTACCATTGTTACAGTTTTGAATCCTTTTAAATCGGCTAATATATTTCCAAATCCTAGACATACATACTAACCCCGTCCCCTCCAGAAAAAAATTTAAAAGTATGTGGAAAACAAGCAACTTTTGAACATAAATAAAGCGTTAAGCCAAGCCGTGCTTCCAAACCATAATCTATTTTGAGAGCACAGAATAACGCATCCCAAACTAAAAAGACCCTACACCTGGTAAATAAATGCCTGTTTTCCTTTCCCTATTTGCTTTAAATCTGCCTTTCGTAATTTGTTTACCAAGGCTTACATGATGTATACTTGTGTGCCTTCAACAGATGTAGGGCCTCTCGTTTTAGACCCAAAAGGAAGTGGTAAGATTTTATTTCTAACCACTTTCATCTGAACAATTGTGTGCTACCACCTACCTTTAAGAGTGTGGTGAGAATTTAATTAATCTGAAATGTATCACTCACATTGTTCTTCACAAAAAAGCCTTGGTTCTCTTTCTTCCCTCTTCGACGTTTCAGGCTGTATAGCATAGGCCTGACATGTCGCAACCTACTTTGAAACACTTGTCTCCTCCTATTAATGTCATCTCATCTTGCCAGCTGGACATAGGCTTATTTAAGTGTCAAGGTGCTAACATGCTTGGTCCAGCCTAGTGTAACCAAACATCACACATGCTTTGGAAAACTACCAAACTGGATAATGTCTTCCACCTCCTTCTTTGTTCAATAGTCCTGGATAGTGATACATGAGGCCCAAGGACCTCTGAACCTCAGAAACAGTGATGTCCTTAGCACATGCATTTAAAAAGCACTTCAGTAACCACATCAGAAGTTTGAGGCCTCAGCAATGAAGATCTTTTTTTTTTTTTTTTCAACGTTTTTTATTTATTTTTGGGACAGAGAGACAGAGCATGAACGGGGGAGGGGCAGAGAGAGAGGGAGACACAGAATCGGAAACAGGCTCCAGTCTCCGAGCCATCAGCCCAGAGCCTGACGCGGGGCTCGAACTCACAGACCGCGAGATCGTGACCTGGCTGAAGTCGGACGCTTAACCGACTGCGCCACCCAGGTGCCCCTCAGCAATGAAGATCTTTAACCAAACTCTAACAAAGGTTTTCTACTTGAGCCTTATTTTTGTGTTTAAAATTTTTATTCCAGTATACATTTATTGACTACCTACTATGTTTCAGGTAGGCACTGGCTAATTAGAAGAAAATGATGTGTGCTTCCCAAGAGCTACCAGTGTTTGTGCACATGATCTTATTTTTTTGTACAACAGCCCTACGAGAGAGGCATCATCTTCATTTCATATTTGGGGAAGATGGGCTGGGAAATTGGGTGATTTACTATTTTGCCTTGCTTTTAAGAAAGCTAAGAAATCCTAGCAATCATGTTAAAGAGACCATTTTCACTGGCAGGCCCTGGGCTCTGGTTCTTGAGAATAAATGCTTGATCAGAATAACTACACTGAAACCCTTTTTGAACTATCAATTTTAGGGAGTTAGAAGGTAAGGGTGGTGAAAGGATCCAATGAAGAGATTCTAGCATCATTTCAATGGACAGATGGCCAGGCTAAATTGAGAAGAAAAAAAAGATTTCAACCTACTCGGAAAAAGAATAAAAAAATAGGGTGTAATTTTCCCTTGCTGCCAGGATCTAAGTACATCAGTGGTCAAGATGCTTTCTGTCACTTCTAATGCCAAAGCAAGGGGTGGAAGTGAGTAGGACTATGGACTTCAGTCTTTATCCCAAATGACCCTGCAGTCTATACAGCATTACCACCTTTTCTACTCTGTCATGGATCTATAAAGAAGCAATTCTACCAGAAAGTTATTTTGAAGTTTATAGAAACCTGTTCTTATTTCTACATCTTTTATCATAATTAATATAGAGACCCAAACTTCTGAGGGTAATAGTTCAGCCAAGCCACTGAGTAGATGATATACAAAGAGACAAATGAAAATGGACTGCATGAAACATCAGATCCAAGCAGCAGAAAAACAAGGACGAGGAAGGAGTAAAGGTGTTACACACAAAGAGCCAAGCAGGGCGTACTCAGAAATCGGGTCCTCCTGCCACCAGGTTTGAATGTCACCTGCTCAGATGCACAGTTAAACTTCGCACAGCCTGTGAGAGGGGAAAAACAGGGAAGAACAGAGAGAGAAGAGACAGAACACAACTACAAGATGTTAGAAACTTGAGGCTGGAGTGGTGAAATGCGCTAAGATGGCACACAGAAGAACAAGCTTCTAGGGAAATGTCAGATAGGTAGGACAGGAAATATTAGGTCTCAATTCCCTTACTTTGCAAAATGTTGAAGCTTTTCCCAGTGTGAATAATAATGCTAGCTGGTTTGTGCTCCCGGCAAGCAAGCACATTTACCTAGTCCAATGATGATCTACCTTTACTATCTGTGATATTGTGGCAAAAGCACCTAAGCAAGTTACCTAACTCTTCTCTTATTCTTTTCCACCCAGACACCTAAGTTCTTCCAATTCTCGTTCTATCGTTACTAGCAGCGTTCTGCTACAGGAAGGTTTTAAATGATCATTAATAAATAAAACTCTATTTAGGAAGTAGATTATAGGTAACAAATCGAATTGTAGGGCTATTTATCTTAGAATGCCACTCCCATACTTACAAGTTAAAAAAGTCTACACTGGCTAGGCAAATGCATTAGCTTTCAGAAACTGCTAAAACTCCTTAATTTTGGTCCAGGAAATCTCAGTCTAGTATTAAAGCGTATGTTGCAAATCCCAAATGAGTCATTAATTTGGTTAAGTCCTCATGTAAGTCACAATACAACCTTTTGCTGTAATCCTTTGAAAAAACCTATTTCATCTGATAGGAGCAATGAATTCACCTAATACAATCATTACTCAACTTCCCTTTCCAGCTCAAGATCCGAAAGTGTTTTAATACACAGGCTGTGTTCTGGTCAGCCGGTCTTCCAACTGACCTTAATAGGATGCTCATCAGGCTTTTGTTGCGGATATGGCAGTATCTCCATTTTCATGTTTTTAGAACATGTTGATTGCTTTGATTGCTTACCTTGACCTGGAGCAGAAAGGCTTGGTACTGAAATGGCACCATCACTGGTGAAGGCTGAATAGAGGTTGTCACTGGAGGGAGATGGCTTAAGGGGCTGTAACAACTGATTCTGCCCAGTCTCTGGGATGTTGCCAGGAGGGTGGAGGGTCTGCTGGGGGTGCAAAACTGAAGTGGCACTCTGACCAGACAGGTTACCTGCCAAAAGATAAAGTGGCATGAGGAAACATGTCCAGCTTTCCCAATAAACTTAACAGGCACTATTCTTATATTCTTATTCTTCAATGTGCCCCACTAAGTGACTAATAATAGGTCAAAAGCTGTAAGTGATGAAAGAACAAAAGGCCTCACTAATGGGAGGGGAAGTGAGAAATGACATGAGAATCAATAGGCAATAGGGCTGGAGTAACTATTCCGAAAGACTTAGTTTAGATAACCTAGATGGTTCCCAAGTCTCAGCTGAGTAGAACACGCAGTGGATATGGGAGAATTCCATTTTACAATTCCATCATTGCTTTTAAAAACCTGTAACACTGAATTGGTGCAGGATACAAATAGGTTTGGTGGGCAGTCTCTGCTTAGTTTTCCTTCTAAGTATGTGTCAGGTCAAGTACAAAAGTGGTGTCAAAAATAATGCAGATGACTACAGAGTAATACATATTTAAAATTATTTGTGGCAGGTGGTTTTTATTCCCTAGTCAACTGTCTTGAAATTGACCAATTTCTCTGTTCCCTACTAATTGGCAGACTAGCAGGCCACTCAAAAAGTATGTCAAAATTGGGATCAGGATCTAAATTAGCTGATATCCTTTATAATCACATTTCTACTAATGAATGGGTTCTGATGTACTAGAGAAATGGTTTGGGTTTCTGAAAGCTTCCAGAGAATGGAAAGCTGCTAAGAAGTTTGCAACTGCTTTCCAACACATTTATATTAGACCTGGAGAACAACTATGAGGTATAAATTTATTTCAGTCTTTCACTTTACAACCAATTATCTGTTAACATTCTCATAATTTCACCAAAGGGTAAGAATTCTATCACCATTAAAATAGACAAACTGTAGTTCATTACAAGAGATTATGAATTATTTTTTATTACAGCCACGAGCAAGTTCTTTATTTCAATATACATAAATGAAATAAAAACTTTAATCAGGAAAATTACCACCTAAGACATATCCAAACATCTAAATGAAATTTACATTCATCCCAGCTGCAATTATGGATAATCCATTCACTGAAAGGAAAAACCTACCTGAACTTTTACTAAAGTATTTTCTTCCAATTGACTATGAGTTTGGTGTAATGTGAATTATATGAGTAACCAGGCAATGCTAAGTGTTTTATCCTTAAGAACAACTGTAAGTGGCTTGGGTAATGGAGGTAGTTAGTAATATGGGTTACAATGGAATAAGCCATAGTACTCACCCTTCCATAGACTCAACAAATAGAGGTACTATAAATATAAGGAGTGGAAAAGTCAAGGAAGCAAGAATATTAGGAAAGTCAAACTCCTCTGAAATTTAACAAAAACAACAAATGGCTCAATAGGTTACATATAGAGTCAGGAGACAGAAACAAAAGATGGGACAGCCAAGGCTGACCTAGTCCATGGCTTTTTACCTGAAAGCTGGGGGCTTTTATTCCCCAAGGAACTGCTGCGACTAGATTTGCTGCCTTTGCTTTTAGTGGGTCGCCTTCTTCTCCCTGCAAGAGGGGCAGCTGGGGGAATAATGACAGCAGGGGGAACCTTGCCCAGTTTGGTATATAAAGATTCAATTTCATGCTTCTGGCGACTCTGCAGGTCTTGAATCTCTTTAAGATGTCTGTGAAAGATAACCAAACATGAATCAAAAACATGATAATCACTTTTGTTCAAATGAGATTTAACAACATATTCTTTAAACTCTATTCAAGTATTTACTTACTACTCATGAATCTTTCCCCCCTCAGTGTACTTAACGTAATTTCTTCTATTACCTTGAGATTCTAGTTTGTTACTTCATATTGTTTGGCCTCCATTACCCAAGCCAAATTCCAATAAGCTCCTAACCAACAAGTAGTTCATGATATGTTAGGAGAAAAGATTTCCTGATTTTTGAGGCATACACAGGGGTACTGAATTTGCTACTCTGGACCAGTGTGTCAAATATGATCTATAAAACCTGCCACATAATCAACATCCATTACTAGATTCATTTGGTAGACTATTAAATTAGGTTAATAATGATAAAAAGTGCTATTAAGAAAAACAATAATATAGTAATAATACAAAGGTGCTGAAGAAGTTCTAGAAGTAGAAATGCTACGGGTCCTTATAAATACAAGACCTAATGAGAACTACATTGAGGAAACTAGCTTTTGCATAGCACCCTCTGTTTGAAAGAAATGAGATATAAGCATATTGCAGTGAAAAGAATACTAGGCACCAGGAGCTAGATCTTACTATGATTCTGCCATTATTCTTTTACAGAAGAAAATACACTTACTTTTCTCGTAGTCTTCGCAGCTCTAATTTTAAATCTTCATCTTCAATATCTGACTCATTGTCACTACTCATGTAAGAGGAGTTGAATGAATTACTAAGGCTCTGACTTAGATTCTGGATAGGGAGGCTCTTTGAGCTCAGCTGATGGGGGGAGTGTGGACTACCTGAACCATCATCCACATCCCTGCTTAGGAAGGCGGCCTCCAGGTCAGAAGATGGCCCATTCAGATGTGAAGGCTCTGACAGTTCAGGCTTTTCTTTCTTTGGTATCACAGCGGGGAGAACAGCTTGTTCCAAATCCATAAAAGGAGGAGATGCCATTGGTCCCTCTTTCTTTGCCTCAGCAATCTTGTCTTCAGTTCTTGATACAGAGAAACGACCTACTTTGTTCGTTGTAGTTGTCACCTGGAAGCGTCCTACCTTTGTAGGCTGCCCAGTTTCTGACTTTGCTCCCAAGGCAGGAGTTTTGTGGGCACTATCTGGCATATCTGATGAGATGCTACGGATCCCATTAGGCTCTGTCTTCACCAGGGTACTTTCTGGACTACTACTTGATAGTACTGAGGACTCTGAAGTGCTAGACTCAAAATGAACAGACTTTGCATCTTCTGACTTATTTTTACCCTCTTTTTGGACATCCTCCATTGCAACTGAAACCTGATGGAAAGAGACAAAAGTGAGATTAAAAAACAAAATCCCCAATATTCAATTTTTAAAATGATAAAAAATTGAATTAAAATAATAAAAAAAATTCAATAAAAAAAATTGAATCACTTTATTTCCCAGTCAGTATCTCTTTACATAAGCCCCTCCACCTTCACTGTGAAAATAAATGGAATACCATTATAGAGAACAAGATCTGTACTGAGATGTACAGATTAGATACAGATTCTCAGTGGCTGGCTAAGCTTACTAAGTTAATAATTTACCTCCAGATCTCATGTTATATACAAGACTTAGATTTATGTCCTTGTGGAAATATAAATAACAGGGAATGGAATCTTGAAGGTTGCCTGTGAATATGAAAACTACAAAGATTAAAGACAATGAATGTTAAATGCCAGCTAAGCTTCAAGAATCAACATAACTAAATGGGACCAAAAGGAGGATCCAGATCCTTGTTCTAATTTGTCCATGTATTATAAACTCAGCCCAGTACAAACTCTCAGAACCTCAGTTTACAAATGAGAAAAATATCAACTGCTATCCCCAACTCCCAGTGCTACCATGAGAATAACTGGAAAGCAGTTGTGAAAGTAGTAAAAAATAAAAAAATAAATAAATCACTAGTTGGACCACCTCGGAAAAGAAAACGATGTATCACTTGATGTTGACTCAGTATTTTCATTTCAGAAATTAATCCTAAAAAATTGTCCTAAACATAGAAAATGTTTCCTGTTACATTACTTATTACGATAGAAAAATTTGAAACAACCTAATGACTAATAATAGGTGAATGGGTTAGGTGAACCAACTACTAGATTGGGGAAAAAAGCTGTAAAATCTCATTCAGAAAAGCAGGGTCAATTGTACACACATGTACATAGAAAAAGGAATGAGGGGAAACACACCCTAAAAAGTAATCCTGGGTGGAGGAGGTAGGTAGGAAGACGGGGTAGACAATATACTGTTTCTCTACTGTACTAAGTATTCTGCATTCCTTTAATTGGCATGTATTATTATTATTTTTTAAAGTTTACATATTTATTTCTAGTAATCTCTACATCCAATGTGGGGCTCACATTCATGACCCTGAGATCAAGAGTCACATGCTCTTCTGGCTGAGCCAGCCAGGTGCCCCAGAAGGTTTTTTTTTTTTTTTTTTTTTTAAACATTTATTATTTTTAAGAGGGTAAAATGATAAAGAACTATAAAAAAGATATATCATCAAATTGGCAATTGTGTCCCAAAGGTAAGTAATAATTTTATTATATACCTATTCACCCCAAAGAGGAAATCAAGGCAAGGGAAAGTAATGGTCTTACCTGGAATCGTCCCATCTTAAAAACACCAGTTCCTGAACTAGTTCCCAGGACAGGACCTTCTGTGATTTGAGAAACTGAAACAAGTACATGGAGGAGAAAAAGAACTTAAGTTAGCATCTCTTTTTAGTTAGCTTCTTTTCCTTTTGGTCAGAAATACAGCAAAATAAAAGTACCTATGAGGTGAGAAAAATGGTCTGAGGCAAGGAAAATTTCCTTACCTTCTTTTCTTCTTGGGCTTTGTCCAAAAAGGAAAATAGTTATTATTTACTCTCCTTACTAGATACCTTTAGTCTGAAAGATACTGTTTGTGAAATACTGTCAAAGTCTGAAAATTTATCATTAGTCCTCTACTTTTCCTTGTACACATGTACAGATGATATGTTATTGTTAGGAGGAATAAAAGTTACATATAAGCAAAGCAGCTTCAAGGCTTAACTACAACATAAGAGATACTATAAAAACTAAGGTTAATGGGTAGTAAGAATTCAATTACTCATTCTTTAACTCAAAGATAAAAATAAATGAAGAGAATTATGAGATTTTACTTAGGATATCAAAGACGCATTTTTAAAATGAAAATCATCTATGACAACTTGGTTTATACAACACTTAGGCAAAAATCTTAGAACAGGAAGTACAAGGTGTCAGAATCACTGATAAATAGTTTTGAACAACTTTCAAGCCGCCTAGGTCATCCTTTCTAAGGACAACCACTTGAGGTTTTTTTTCCTAGAGATAATATAGACATATACAAGCATTTTCTTTATTTTATACAACTAGTAAGCTCAATTTTATACAACACTGATTTTGATATTTTTACAATGTATCTTAGCATTCCATATTGATTTCTCATTCTTTTTAATGGCTGCAGTGTTTTATGTCTGTCTGTATGCTATATGTATACAAAGTACCATATTTTAAACAGGCTTCTGTGGATGGACATTTAAGTTTTTCAGAACTTCTTGCTATTATAAGTGTTCTACCAAGTATTTTCTTATGAATCTGTGGAATACCTAAGAATGGATGTGCTGAATCATACCCATTTAAAACTTAGAGAGACATTACTAAATTGATCTCTAAAGAGGTTGTGTTAAGTCACTGGTGGCTATTAAACTTCTAAGTTTACCAATGAGAGGTTTAGAAATGCTATCACTTACTAGTCTTTTCTGTGATATGAATACCCACCACTGCCCAGTTTTTCATTTATCTTTGGACATCATGGCTTTTTTTTCCATGCAGAAAGTTTTGAATCTATTATTGCTTCTGTATCAGGGATCAGCAAACTATGATCATGGACCAAATTCAGCCCACAGCTTCTTTCTGTAAATAAATTTTATTAGACTACAGAGCCAAACTCATTCATTTACGTATGGCCTATGCTGTTTTTGGGTTATAATAGGACATTCGAGTAATTGTGACAGAGACTATATGGCCAGCAAAGCCTGAAATATACAACTTTCTGGCCTTTTATAGAAAGTTTGTTGATCCTACTTCAGACAGTTAAAAAAAAAAGAAAAGATTTCTTGTATGTTTTTTTACAGCACTATTTTACATTATCATTTTTCATCTTTGACCTATTTGGAATTTATGTTGGTCAAGGCTGGCATCTAAGCTTTCTTCCAGATGGTTGTTCAGTTGTCACAAAGCATTTATTGAAATATCCTAGCGTTTTCTCACTGATTTAAAAGCCCACCTTTTTCATATTTCTTCTTTATAGTTTGTCCATTTCTAAACTTCTCTAGTCTGTTCCAATGATTTTTTTTAAATGTTTATTTATTTTTTGGTGGGTGGGGAGGGGATGCACATGAGCGGGGGAAGGACAGAGACAGAGAGAGACAAGAGGATCCAAAATGGGCTTTTCAATGAAAGCAGAGAGCCTGATGCGGAGCTTGAACTCATGAACTGTGAGATCATGACCTGAGCTGAAATCAGACACTAACCAACTAAGCCCCTCCATTGATTTTCAAGTCACTTCTTTTAAAATGAGAGTGAATTCAGAATATAATTGCCTTGAAGATAATTTAGAGAGGTTTTAAGTGAAATTCAGAATTTAAGGAAGAAAGAAAGATCTGAGTATTCAGGTAATCTTATTAATAGTTATACAGGGAAACATGTAGGTGGTAGTGAGGAGAATGGATAAACTACAAAAGGAACAATATTAAGTGTTACACAAAAGCACACTGAATAAATACAGCTCATGTTTAATTATTTTCCCTTTTGAATATAAATGGTTCTAAGAGAAAAGGTGACAGAAAATAGAAGCTTTAAATTTCCTACTCTGTGGGGGGACTGGTGATGCAGTGAAAGAGATTTACAACAAAATTCAGAAAAGAAGTAGCTGATATGAACTCATGACCAAGAGCATGCTCATAAAAGTTCTCATGGCAATTTTAAGTTGTTACAAAATCTGGAAATATGCTTTGCCAAGAGACTGTGTACAAACACGCCAATTCTAAAGACTCCAGAAATGGAAAAAAATAATGTTTAAACTGATTACAATATATATTTGTATTTCTACCATCCATGCTAGTCAAGCTTATCTCTACCTCTATCTAGTGTCACAAAAGCCAAGAGATTAAGGTAAATTAACTTTTATAAATAGGCCTGAATTTCCTTCTCTCTCTTAGCAAGGGTCTATCCTAGCTAATAACAAAGGGTCTTATTCCGAGAAACTATCATTACCTTTTGCATGCTAATATTACATGTTCCAAATATTAGTATTAAAGTTCCTAAGTTATGAAATACGTAAAATTGTTCTTTAAAACTGTTCCAAATACACCTACATTCTTAAGAATGTCTTTGAGATAGTAAACTCTATAGTCAATTATAAAGAGGACTGGAAATGGTATAACATAAGAGGAAGAAGGATGCTTCTCACCATCCTTCTGAGGCGGTGTTCCTGCTTCTGTAACTGCTGCTGGAGCCACCACGGACACAGGCTGCAAAACACATACACACAGATACCACAAAATCTTTAGCTTCAGTCACTCTTAAACTGTTTTGCCATGCTGCCTTTCCTCTGGTTTTTATAAAGGGCAACAGAAATATAGTATATGTGAAGAAACACTTGTGTCCAACAGAGTTTTTTTTTTTTTTTAAGCCTAAAAGTAAGTCTGATGTAAAAAAAAAAAAACAAAAACAAAAAAATTTTAAGAAAAAATTCTGAGTTGCTTCTATATTGTTGTTTGTTTTTATCCTGGGATACGTAAGAGTATAACTTGGATAATAATAGAAAAAATAGTTTTAATCAGAACATTATTGTATCACAAGCTTAAAAGGAAGAAGTTAACTTTTAAAGCACAGCTTCCTCCAAAGCATAAATACAAAACCCATAGAATTCATCTATGGTATAATTCTAACCAGAGGCAAGACAAGAAAAGTACCTTTCAAATCAATAAAATATTTTCCACAGTTATACCACTGGGTCAGTATTAATCTTAATCTGCTTTATTTCTGTTTGCTGGAATAAGCAAAGACTCTGAATTAATGCTTTTAACTCTGTAGGTGTTAAAGGTATTAATAGGTTAGAGTATGTTTTAGGAATGTGATACATTAGGATTATGGAAAGATTCTGGCAAAATTTTCAAAACTTACCCCAACTGTAGATGTCACCACAACAGTCTCTGGACTAAGTGTTCTTCTCAATTGAGCATCAAGATCTTCCAGAGGTTGCTGGGACTGAATGAAACAACTACAATAAGTAGAGGTCTTTGGCATATTCAGAAGCACTACATATAGCTCATCTAAATAAGGAATACTCTTTGATGCTTTAGAGTGACACAACGTAACATCTGTCTAGTCACTGAATATAAAACTCAATATATTAAATATTAACTTATATTGCTTGAATGATATTTTATGTCAATTTCCCAAGCCTTAGAGAAATTCAGTCATATTTATGTTTTTACAGTTTTGAAGTCTATGTTTGATGTTCCTTAAAGTGACACAAAAGTTTCTACCTGTCCTCTCTTTAAAAATATATTCTGGGGGTGCCTGGGGGACTCAGTTGGTTAAGTATCTGACTCTTGATTACAGCTAAGGTCATGATCTGATGGGTCATGAGACTGAGCCCCACATTATGCTCTGCACTGATAGCACAGAACCTGCTTGGGATTCTGTCTCTTCCTTTCTCTCTCTGCCTCTCACCCTGCTAGTAAATAAACTTAAAATATATATATTCTGAAAAATGTATCAAGATATTTTGGTAGATTAATTTTTTCTTTTTTCTTTTTCAGTTTGGTACATCTTTCTGAGAACTTGTCCTTATGAATAAAAGATGGCATTAATGTATTTGATCACTATCAAGGATACTATTCTTTTCTTTAGGTCTTAATCTATACTTCTTATACCCTATAAATGGCAGCAAAAAGGAACTGGAGGTCTGGGCATTCCAACCTGTTAACCAGGTCTTACCACCATTCATCACAAGGCCAGTAACTTTTTACTTTTGATACAGGCCATAATCCCACATCTATTTTGGCTTCTATCACTTATTCTTCTACAGCCTTCATTTATCCTTCTCCCTCTCTATATAGGCATTATCCACTAAACCTCACCTCCTCACATCTTATTTGCTGTTTCTCATCACATTTGAGCCTGAATACGTGTCTGAATACATGTTTTTAATGAGAAAACAGGTGTAAAACCCCTAACTTACAGACTTTCACAATGCATTTTTTCCAAAATGTGGTGACTGATGGAGTGAGTTCTCTTTGGAGTTATTACTCTATCATGGCAAGTTCTTTATATTCTACTGTACAGCTGTAGAAGTGATAAATTCAGACTTCTTGTGTTAGCAATTTATGTTTTTCTTCTATATAATTCTAAAATAAATTCCTGTTTTAGTTTCAATGTTTACTACTTTGCTCACGGCAGAAGCTTTTTCATGGTTATAATGGCTTCATAATAACTACTTTCCTTACGGGACTTCAACTAAATAAATGTGTGGGGTGGTGGGGTAGGGTAGAAAAGGGAAATGATAATTTAAATATTGCAGGCAATTCTGATCACCATTGGGTAGACCCAATGAGCAGATCTGAGTGTGAAACAGGAATCTCACATTCATGTCACTGCTCTCAGTTCCTGTATGAGTAATCTCATGCTAACTAAACTGTGTAGGTTTTGTATTGAAAGATAAAAGACATATTTTTCATGAAACATGACCCTTATATCCATCTATATTTAAGCCAATTACTTTATTTGTTGGTCACTGAAAGAAATGTCAAACATTAGAGAAAAAACTGGTTGACTGAACTCACAGAAAAGGGGCATTATCAGTTATCTTTTCCTAAGGAACTTTCAAAGTTAATTCTGATTACTTGTAATTTTTTACTTCCACAATGGTCTAGAGCCTAATCTCATTCATCAGATGCAATTTCACTATTCTAGAAAACTGTGAATGATAGGAGTTATATTTGTCTGGTAAAATGTAAACCCTGCTATTTTCTTTCTTCATAAAATATGAAAAAATATTAATATCAAATGTGTTCTAGATGACTTGAACAAAAGAACCACGAAGCTTCTTACTTTAAATAAGGCCTGGATCATTAGCTATATACACTGTTTTAAGAGAAAGTTGTTACTAAGTCAAAACTAAAGAGGAGCCAGAAGCCAAGATCATGCAATGGAGAATTTAAATAAGCTTTGTGAAGGAAAAAGTAGGAGCACAAAAAGAAATCTGCCAAGTCTTGGGGCACCTGAGTTAGTGAAGGTCCTGGAAAAGGTGGCAGCTGCTCGCTGGGTGGAGTACCAGCTGGAAGTTCAGTACCCACTGGCAGCACCTACAGACAATGAAGGGAAATTCAAGTCCATGAGAAAGACTACATACTGGCCAGTAAATCAACTAATTCAAATGCAGAAATATAAGAATAAAATATATCTATAGTTAAGGCATGATTGTCATCTGGCTTATATTCTGGTATCTATCTTAAATAAAGGACATTATAACCATGATACTATTATGGGGTTACTACTACATACCAATAAAATGAATAGTAAAATTTAGTGGAAGGTTATTCCCTAGGGAAAACAGAATCAAAGGCTGTATGGACATGAGAGGCACAGTTATTCTCGAGCCACTGTTTTGGTACAGTATCATCAGGCTTTTCCTAAAACAAAGACTTTTCTGAGAAAACAATTCAGAAATAGCCAAGGGGCAGGTCTGATAACAAAAGTCATCAGAAATCTAACACTATTAAGCAATTTGTACACAGCCTCTATTACTGGCCGACTATAAGAATTTTACAATCAATGGCAATGCAGAAAGATAAGTGAAGCACAGAATATAGTAGAAAAAACACAGCCTTGTTATTTGGAGAAGATCAGAGAGACTGAAGATAGAAGGAGAGGAAATCCACCATAGCGGAATTGGAAAACACATTTTAGTTAACTTATTCCTAGGATTAGATTCTTTTTCCCTGTATATGAAATTCATCACCAACTTCCAGTTTTTGTACACCCCAAATTGTACAACTGTGGAACTGAAGCAAAGCAGAAAATCTGCTTCATTCTCATTGAAACAAAGATCACTGTAAACTGCTATTACTATGTATAATTGCTAGCAGAAGCATTTAGCTTCCTTTTGGGATACAGATTCCTTTAGCTGGTGCCAATGAGGAAGGAACGTCTGTATTTTACCTGATTATTATATAGCCTTAGAAAATCATGTAATATAATTAACCCCCAAATCTTGCCATATTCCAAAAAAAGGAGGTCTCTTGTGTTCAATGTATATATATCCTAAAATAATTTTCAATTTATTTAATAAACACTTAATGTCTACTATA
The DNA here is from genome assembly GCF_028018385.1 of Neofelis nebulosa. Classification (NCBI taxonomy): domain Eukaryota; kingdom Metazoa; phylum Chordata; class Mammalia; order Carnivora; family Felidae; genus Neofelis; species Neofelis nebulosa. Next base: position 106,040,203 of record NC_080789.1, on the reverse strand, counting down.
GGCCAGGCCATCTTTATAACTACATTTCTAATTTGCAAGGCTGAGTTGAAAAAAGGCACTTACGGGGTTGGGGGAAAGAATAATCATATTTATCAAATTATTTCAAAACAAGAATCTTACTGGAGCTTTAGTTAAAGGTGGCTTTGATGGAGCAGTTCCAGCTTTCACTCCTGACGTAGTGGTGACTGGGGCGGACACATAGCTGACTGGGGTGGAAACTTGTCCAGGTGTGACCACTGGTATAACTGACAAACCAGTTGTCCCTAATGGCAAACTTGTTGGTGGTAAGCATGTACTTGTAGTAGAAGTCATGAGCTTGCTTGGTGCAACAGCAGTGGTTGGGATGCCTGGTGCGACAGTGGTCTCTACTACCAGTGATGTCTCCAGTGAGACAGATGCATGTTGGGCTCCAGATGAGCTGTGTTCACTAAAGAGAGACCGCAGCTTTTCCTCTAGAGTCTTTATGTCATCAATTCCAGGAGCCTTGGGCTGTGAGTCAGCATCTATTTCAGGACAGTGAGTGTGGGGCTGGTTGGGAAGTAAAGCTGGTTGAGGCTGACTATGAATTAGTGTCTGCTGCACAGCAGGCACACTGGCAACAGGTTGTACCAAAGGTGGGATACTAGGTACTTGGGGTAATAAAGGTGTAGAAGTAGGTCCTCCTGCTTGAGGAAGGACAGGAGTAGAAGCTATAGCTGATGGGGTGACCAAAGGATGCACCCCACCAGGCTGAGAAACAGAACTAGATAATCCTGCTCCAGGGGAGGAAGATGATGATGCAGACAGGGACAAAGCCAATCCAGTTGTACTGCTATGAGATGTTTTATCTAGTGAGTGTGCACTAACCACCACTGTTTCAGCTAGAGTAGGAGCAGAGGTGCTGCTGCTCAGCTGAAGAGGCAGCTGGGAAGCTATGCTCGGGAATGGAGTGGTGGCAGCAATGGATGTTAATGTGGCTACCCCAGAAGTACTGCCTGTCGCTTGTTGAGATACTACAGGTGGAGGCTTAGCACCTGAGACAGCAGCACTGCCCGCAGCAGAGGCTAACGTTGAAACTGGTATAGATGGCAAAGTGCCTATGCTAGAAACAACACTCCCAGATGTAGAAGCCTGAACTGGCTGGGATGTTGTCGAAATTGAGACAACTGTAGGTATTGTAATGCTTGAAACCACAGTGGAAAATACTGGTGATTCAGATATAGGAGGTACAGGGAGACCACTTGACAGTATCACACCTGTGCAGGTGGCAACTCCACCAATCCCTTTTTCAGTGGGCACTGGAATCTCAGACTGAATTACTGATGTGGACATGTCATTAAGAGGGCTGCTAGTTGCAGGGGCTGATATTGAAGGTGTGGCTGCTGCTGTGGTTGGGACTGCAGCAATGCTACTCATGGAAGGAGGTACTACTGGAAATGTTGGTCCTGTATGACTGAAGTTGGGAGGTGCTGTATTGGGCCCTTCTGTCATTTGGGCATGTCTGAGTTCAGAAAACGCCTGTTGTAGGCTAAGGGATGAAGCAGAATGAGACAAGTTCATTCCAGCGCCATGGGATGTTGAGGCAGCAACTGCAAAGGAGAATACAAAATTCATAATCAGTCCATTTTAAAAGGGTAGATTCAAAATTGTCCTAACAATCTGTTTTTGGGTTACCAACACTGCCACATACCAACAAGGTTTAAAACTTCTCCCGAGGAAATGACAGGCTTTTTCTAAAACAGCAGAGTAAAAGAGCAGTTTGATGAAAATAAGTTAGCTTGTATGAATAGCTATTTTGAGGGTAAAAGAAAATTTAAAAAAATTTTCAAAAAAGAGAAAAAAGAAAGATAAAAAAAGAGCAACCTCAAAGCATATACAATAGTCCTAAATGGAGAAACAAAACATATTACTGTATCTACGTATTATTTATTACACAAGCTATATCTAGGGTGGCTGTCCTTTCTGGCTCTTGTTCTTTAATCCTCTCTATTCATCCTCTATTTCGCTCCTCCATGTTTGCCTATTGATTATAATCTCAATTTTCTACTCTTCTTTATTGTCTATGTCATCATTTGAATTATTGCTTGATGACCAAGCTTCCAGTATAGCACAGATGATATGGGACTGATATAGGTTTGTGGTAGAAGCAATTCCTTACCCGTATCTGATATTTCACCAGTGAAAAGTTTTGATTCTCGTAATCGGCTTTCTGGCACAGGACTCACTATAAACCGTCTTCCAGCAGAATGAACAACTTGAGTTAAAGAACTGGTAGGAATGCCTGTAAAAAGAAACCATTTAACTGCATTATCTATATATTGTCACCAACATGAAGCTTTAAGATTTCATTAGTATAAAATTTCTTAGGTCAAAGCTAAAAGCAAACATGGAAAGGAAAGAAATTCACCTATTTGCTGTGGCATAGAAGATGCAGGAATTGGTTGTTTGAATTCTCCTTCCAATTTCTACAACAAACAAAAGTGACCAAATTCATTCTCATACACAATCTTTCCCCCCACCGCCCCTAAACACAATCTTAAAGATTGGGCAAAGCAATTGGCCCCATGCAAAGAGGACATAAATATTTGATAATTTTAGCCATTGATGTAATGTGGTATCATTGAACATGCTGCATGGCAAATTTAACACTATAGCAATATTTTAAATAAACAAAGCTTCACTATGGGAATGCTGAACTTACCTGAGAACCTGCAAAGCCATAGTCATCCTTTCCCTGTAGACTCTCCAATCCCTGGTCACCCTCTGGTTCCACACTGACGTCCTCGCTGAGCATTTCATCAGCTTTTTCAATAATTTCTCGTACTTGATCCACAAAGGACTCTCTCTCTATTGCTAAGATAAAGTCATTGTTCACCTGTAAAAGAAATGTGATGTCAGTCTGATTAGCAGAGTGTTATTCATGTTTTAAGTCATTCCAATTGCCACTTTTGTAACTTCTGCCCTATCTGCACACCACCTGTACTATTATTCATTGATATGTAAGTTAATTCTTCAACACTTAGACAGGTCCTAGACAAAAATATCTCTAAATCACAGGTTTGGTGTGCTAATTATATTCACGTTGAAATAAATACAGAACTGTCAAAACAGATAACAAAATATTGCACATTTGCTTAGGGCAGTGGTTATTAAAAAAGTACTAAAGCAAAATTTGGAACTCCAAATGCAGACATACCATAATTGTTGCTATCTCCTCAGGATTGTCACCATCTAAATCGAATTTGAATGTAACCATTTTCCGATTATGAGTCTCTAACTGACATTCTACTACCCGGTCCCCTTTATTTGAAACCTAAAAAGAAAAAAAAGAAAAAGTACTTCATATCTAAGCCATATTACATATTATTCCATTACTAAATTTGAGAAAGTAATGCAGATTATCACTTGAACTTAAGCCTGATGCTACCACCATTCCCTGAAGACTTGTTGGTATTTACCTCTTAAACTGGTAGCAAGAAAACGTTAAGAAAATATTGGCCTTTGAGCTATTTCCTCATCTTCCACTGAAGGGTCTGGAAGGAGTGTAAAGTCTCTGTTCTACAAATTAAAACTTTTTCTAAAAGGTAGATAGTGCCTTACCATAAAAATATGGAATTTAACAGTATTATTTGGGTGATTAGAAAATTCTAAACTTTCATAACTATACCTGAGGCTTAGAAATATTTAAATGACATTAAGTAACTATATGAAACTCACACAGTAGCAATACTTACATTCAAAATTCTCAATTTTGGACGTGAGGACTTTTCATGACGAGAGCGACTTCTTACAGATTTTCGATAATGCCGTTTTGTAGTTCTCCCTTCGTGCCTTCCACTGGATGATGGGACATTCTCATTGCCATCACTCATTCCTGAAGCAACATCTGAATGTGCACTTCGAAAAATAAAGTTCAGTGTTTAAAGGTTTGATGTTTTGAAGTTTTATACCACTTACCAGTTAAGGAAGGAGAATTTTACTTTTACATACCTGTCTATAGAAGAGACCAAAGTGGTAGGTTGTGCCTGTGCCACTGGAAGTGGCTCTGGAGGAGCAACTTGAGAGACTCCCTGAGTACTCTGTAAATAGAAAGGATAATGGAAATCTTGGCAGTAATACATTTTATTATTCATCATCTCCAATAAGCTACACTTTTTTTTTCTTATCCCTCCCAAGTCCTAGAAGCACTAAATTTACTAGTAATTCTCAATATTCAGCATCTAAAGACAGTGGTCTTAAAATTCCAAACGAAGTTTCTAAAGCTAAGTCTCGGTATAGACTGCATGGTGTGACATCAGCCGACATAGCTGCTAGGGAGTGAGAAAGTACAACTTGCATGCAGCCAGCATCTTCCTAGAAGTGTGCAACAGGACAGGCAGAGCAAAGTGCAAAGATGATTCCTATCTTTCTCCTAATAGGGCAAAAATGATTACTGGGAGCACAGCAGGATAAGATACTTTTATGACTGCCATGGCAAGAATTTGTGAAAGGATTAAGAATAATGACTAAAGTACTAGCTAGAGAAGTGAAGTGCTAATAGGGTTAATCTTCTCCAAGGCACACTCACTTCCCAACAGAACAGCCAGTGGCAACAAGGCCCCCACAATGGCATTTCATTCTGCTGGAAGAAAAAGTCATTTAGAAGTTAGTTTGAAAATAGTCTCCACATGAGTTCTAAACAGGGGAACCTTATGTTTCTTCTTTGTCATTTTTATCCCATTGTGTGTGTGTGTGTGTGTGTGTGTGTGTGTGTGTGTTTTATATATATAAACATGCAGTAATTCCATTTACCTCCAGAGCTGCTTGCTGGGAGGATGTAGTGGGGGCTTGTTGTGCTAAACTCACTGCTGGCTGAGACACTTGAACCTGTCCTCCTATACTGCCCACAGGAACCAAAAGGTTTGATTCCACAAAAGGCTGCACCACTGTAGGAAAGTAACCCGGTGTAGCCAGTGCTTCTGTCGGCATGGGAGGGGATAGGACTGTAGAAGGGATGCAAATAGAAGCCACGCTGGAAGTGGGAGCAATATTTGAATCTCCTGGGTATTGTGGTGGCAGTCGAGGTGGGAAGCCCTGTGACAGAAATGAGGAAGGTGAGTTAGTGCAGGTTGGGACATCAAATTAGCAAAACAGCAAGACATGCACAAAAAACCAACCAACCAACCAAACAAACCAACAAAAAACGAAAGCACATAGTAAAGAAGAATAGTAGTAGTCCCATCTCTTTCTAATAATTTAAAGGAGATTTAAAGATGATTCTTGAAATGAAATGGTATACTGGTTTCAATTTAGGGGACGGGACTCTACAACTACACTTTAAATTACTGGTTTTTCTCCTTTTTCAGATTTTAATAGGAGGAACAAACTAATTCCTTCTAGAAAAATATCAGTTTTCTAGCCAATCTAAAGTGGGAGAATGCAAAAACTCTTCAAGGTAATCATTCTAGTCATATCAAGACAGGCTAATCTGAAGCTTTTTATTGGTACCATGTTGGCAACTCTATTTACCTTACCTATAAAAAAAAAAAAGTAGCCTGATGTACTTACTCTCTTATTAGCCATATCTAGCATTTAGTCAGCTTACATCAAATATTGAGAGAACCATCTTCCTCCAAGGAAGTGTCTTGAGAAAAATGGAAATGAATCATTCAACATTACTATCCTATCTTTTCTCTGAATTTTACTGTATTAGCTTCTCTAGTTGAGATCAGCTACACTTTTGTTACTGCTAGTTATTTTGACACTCAACTATTAGGTTTTCAAGTCCTTGATGGTTTACTATTAGAACCAAACCCTCTGGTGCCCTCCTTTTTGCTAGCCAAAACAATACCTGGTATAGAACATCTCCAGAGGGAAGTGGAACCTCAGCAGCTTGTCCAAGGTTAGCTGGTATTCCCATGGACTGAACTGCTGGTTGCAGGAGCTGTGGGTGAACCTGACTTGGCAGCTGAGTCACAGGCTGCAGAAGGGTTGGAAGCTGACTAGGAACCGCAGTTGGTCCCCCTGGGATCGCAGCTGCCGTAGCAGATGAGGCCAAGGTGAGCAGAGGCTGATTAACGCCAGCTGCCATTGTAACGGGAAGGGATGAGAAACCTGTCTGAGCCGCAGACACATGAGGAGTTGATATGGGAATTTGAGAGACAGGATACTGGGGGTGTAAGGAAGTAGAGAGTGGCTGTCCCAGCGGGAGGAAATGAGCACCAGAGTGGACTGGAACAACTGAGGGTTGTGTCGCAACTGGGATCTGAGGTTCGCCTTGGATAGCTGGTACTGGCTGGGAAACTGGAAGCTGGGAAGGTAAAGAAAAACAAAACAGACAGACTTAAAAAAAAAAAAAAGAAAAGAAAAGAAAAGAAAAGAAAAGAAAAGAAAAGAAAAGAAAAGAAAAGAAAAGAAAAGAAAAGAAAAGAAAAAAGCAAGGCTGCCAAAAGCAAGATTTATGTGTTAGCCAAAAAGAAGGAAAAAAAACCCAAAACCCAAACCTGCATACATTAGTTTAAGTTAATGTGCCACACAAGAATAGGGAAAGGATAACAGGAGACAGAGAGGCTGACAGACCGGCTGTTTCAAATCTTTTGTTGTAGGAAATTTTACTAATGTCTCATCGTTCGACAATAAAAGAAGACACTTCCGAAAGTAGAGTTTGTTTTTTTACAGCTCTATTTAGACATATTTCACATACCCTAATCCATTGGTATATTTGTTGTCACTACATCTATGACTGCTATTATAGTAGTTACTGAAATTCAAATGAAATTCCTTCTTACTGGAATTAGATTTCAATCTGTATTGCTTCTACAATTCTTTATTTTTTTTATTTTTATTTTTTGCTTCTACAATTCTTAAGTCTAACACTGGCCAATGAAAGTAGGTATGAGTACCATATTTCACTGACTCTAGGATGGAATCATCCCTCTCTACCACCTGGTCATTTTAACCTTTGTGAAACTAAGATGTATCTTACAATTAATGGTGTGTCAGTACTTGGTTACATAACATAATGGTGCATTTGACAACTGACAGTATCTCAGATGCGATGAAATACGACAGAAACAATACATTGTGCCAAAATACAAGGACAACAAGCCCCAACGTTAAAGTTTAAAATAGGTCATCCAGTAGAATATACCTTCAAAAGGGCACTTTTCAAGTGATTCAAAGGACGACTCAGAACAACAGAACATGATTCCATATAAGGGGTTTTTATGACTTACTGTCAGTAGGCAATGAAAGAGGAAAAAAATGCATAAATCTGCATGAAAAATACAGCATAGTTGTAAACCTAGAATAATTAGATATAGCTAACTCAATTCTAGAAAATGTCATAGGTTCAGTTACCAAAGCACTGTTACTTAACCCACCAGTTCTAATACTTGTCCAACTGACTTCAGACTGATAAACCTAAAAGTTAAGCATTTTTGGATTGTGAATGCTGTCAGTATGTACCTATTTACATTAACTAATTCATGTGCACAAAAGGAACAATTGTCAATTCATTTTTGTGGTGAAAATAACCAACTATGGTATTTCAACATTAGAGAAGATAGAAGCCTATCCATGAGAAAATATAAATTACATGGAGATTCCATTTAGCATCTATTTAGAAATGAAGAGCTACCTGTTTTCCAGATGATACTTGAGGCAAGACCTGTGGAGTCTGAGACTGACTGACTGGCTGTGCAGTAGTGGCCTCACTGGAGGTTGATGTCTGTGGAAGTGCATACTGCACTGTCTGTTGAGGAGGGGCAGTCTGCTGTACTCCCTGCTGCTGAAAATAAAGTATAATTATTCAGTTTTGTTTCAAGTCATTAATAGCATGGTTCTAAGGAAGTACGTTTGCCTAAAGCCTTCTGTATCTATAAATGACAATATTAGTAATCAAGACATACACAAACCCAAATTCATCAATTCCCCTTCACACATTTATTTCTTTTTCCTCTGGTGTTCTTTATTTGTGATGGTACCACGAAGAGCAATTAACCAATGTTTCAGAATTTGAGTCACTACTGGTTCTTCACCTATCATCCCCCTTACCCCAACAGTAGGTCATTCACAAAGATCTTTAGATAACACATCCAAATAGGTCCTCTCTCCTCTAATATCTCCTTCTGGTTTTTCCCATTTTTTTGATATCTGTTCTTACTTTGGTCCTATATTAAGCAAATCCAATCTCTTCCCTTTAAGCTCTTTCTCTCATTGTATTTTTGCAACCGTGTAATTAATTTGTTTGAAGAATAGCTCTGATTACAGCCACAAAATAGAAAAACACTGAATGTGGAATTTTAGCTTTACCATTTACTAGTTGTAATACCTTAGAGACTGCTCATTTTACTGCCAAAAAGATACTTCCTTCTTTGAAAACAAGGACACAATCACTCAATTCAAAGCAGGGCAAAGGAATAAGTGACATTTAGGAATCAACCACATGTTAGGCATTCTGGTTTAATACATCTAAACTTAATGTATGGTACATAATTGTACTCCCAAAACTAAATTTTGTAATAAGTTAATGGCCCCCTCTGGCCTAACAAAAATCTGAACTTCACAAATGACTTTCAAGACTCTCTAATGTCTCTAAGTAACTTAAAATTGTTTTGGTTAACACAAAACAATAGCTGCTTGTAATAAAAATTCTTAGCCAACGTATCAGATCGTTAAGTTAAATGAAATATCCTAACCTCGTTTCTCTAGAGGCAACCACTATCAATGGTTTGGTCATCACCTTTATGGATTTTTTTCTATATATAACTGGTCATTTACACACAATTACATACTGAAATAAAAGCATGTTCATTCTATAAATACAGTTCTCTAACATGCTATTTTCATTTAATTTATCAATGGCATCAATATCCTAATGATGAACATTTTGGTTGATTTTTTTTGATACTTAAAATAATGCTACAACCAGTAGCTTTACGTATGTCCTGGTCTATACAACTAACTAGATACTGCTGGTAAAAAGATATACTATTTGTTTATAAGTATATGTATACATAAAAACTTGAGATTTAACTGACATATAATGATTTAATATAGGTGTATGTTGTGAAATGATCACCAGAAGAAACCTACTTAACATCTATCACCACACACAGTTTTTTTCTTGTAATGAGAACTTTTAAATTTTAAGATCTACTCTTTTAGTAACTTTCAAATGTACAATACCATAGCAATTGTAGTCACTATGCTACACACTGCATTCCCAAGACTTACTTATTTTTATTTGTTTTATATATATTATGATCCTGACCACCTTAATGAACATCCTAGATTTTGTTAGGTGATAATCTGTAAATATTTTTGTTCTCCTGACACTTATTTCTTACTTCGCTCTCACTGTATCAATTAAAATCACCCCCCAAAATGCTGACACACAATGATGACAATAGTCGTGTTTGTTTTTTTCTTGTTTCTGATAATGTATTCTTATTTTAACTTAAATCAGGAACAACTGGCTACTGATTATATAACATTTATTTTCAAAAACTAATAAGATATATATATCCAAATATAAGGCAACTCTGATTATAAAATAATTTTCCATATTTTCACTGAGAAAGGAGAATAAAAAACTAGAGAATCTTTTTGGTCAACTTGAATATATTTTAACTGTAAGGAATTCACACTGAAACGTCTACCATTATCTGAGTCATTAATTTACATCTCTAAATAAGATGGCACATTTACATAAATATATTAACATATATTTACTTACATATATTAACTTATATATTATATATAAATTATATATTAACATATATAATATAATATATTAATATTGCTCTGCCTCCCTCATTCAAACTCTTCCCACATAATAAACCAGTCTCTTTATCTTCACTGGAGCTATACTACAAAGGCTCTAGTTTTCTGGAGCATAGCATAATACTTTCCCTGTAAGTTGTGTAAAATTTTCAGTGACAAGCATCATAAATAGCATTAGGACAGCTGGATTTTTTTTGCTTTTGTCGTAACTTATAGGTTCATATTCATGTAATCTTTGTATTACCTCCTTACAGTGACCTTTGAATAAGTTGTTCACAATGACAATAGAACCTGGAATAGTGAAGTTGCTCCCTTAAGAATAAGGACCAAATCTATATTTAATTTCTTAGCTTTTATTTTAAAACCAGTTCTGTCAGATGTTGTCTATAAACATCTCCAACTACATATACTTATTTTAAGGTCCTTACAAGCACATGTTTTCACCAGTTTTATTTTATTCCATTAACATTTTTTTGCTTATTGTTCAAAATAAAGGAGAGTGAAAGCCCGTAATGTGCAAATATGATAAAAATTTCAATATGTTCATTTCCTTCTTTACTAAGAGAAAGGGGAAAGTTTGAGGAAAAAAATACACCACTTTACAGATGAGCATATGCTTAACTCTCTCTCACTTCTATCAATGCAGAACCAAGCTTACATCAAGATGTGGATTCAATCAACTTTTTTATGAACCTATACCTTTACTTACTTACTTGTGTTCTAGCTAGACTGAACTAAAGGTTTCTGTTCTCACAGTTTTCTACCTTTGTTGTTTTCTACCTTGCTTATACTGACCCCCCCACCCCACCCCCGCCACTTTGGCCTAGAACACTCTTTATTCTTACATGAGTTTAACTCACAATCAGAGTTCAGTTCAAATGCTATCTCTTTCATAAAGCCTTCTTGATATTCCCCTTCCTGCTTGAAAGAGATATAATTTCTCTCCTTTGGTGGCATAATTGGGATGCAGTTAAGTGGTGAGTTGTGGAGTCAGACTACTTGGATTTAAATTCTGTTTCTACCTCTTATAAGCTGTGTAAGCTTGGATAAATTACTCATCTTCTCCAGATCTTACCTTAGCTCTCCCATCTGCACAATGAAAATAATGACAGTATACTTACAGGGTTCATACAAGGATTAAATAAAAATACAGGTAAAATGTTTTGCACATTGTATATAAATCTTAACTATTACGCTTATTTGTGTTGTAGGAGTTGACATATATGTTTACTAGATTACTTAGGCTCTTTGAAAGTAGTCATATCTGATCCATCTTGACCCTCAGTGCCTATCTAGCACATGGTCCTTGGGAGCATGAACTCAGGAAAACAAAAAATCTGTTTAATTACTGGTGTGCGTGTGTGTGTGTGTGTAAGAGAGAGAGAGACAGAGAGAGACAGAGAGAGAGAGAGAACTGTTGAGAAATAACAGTTTTATAGACATGTACCATCACTCTGCTTAAAATAAGAGTGAGAGGCACGTATGCCAATTATACCTTAGAGTATTTAGGGAGAAGTGGCACCCCTGGGTAGGCCAGGAATAGATGGTCATCTTTTTGTGCACAATCTCACTGGCTAATAAACAACACTTCAGCCAAATAGGTATTGTTTAGCACAGCAACTTGGAAACATGTTTTGTATAAACCTGCCTCATGAAACCAGTTCGAATAGCCTATACAGACTATGTACTATCTATTGAATAAGGAAGGGTGCTTGATGGAAAAAATGTTCATGAGCCTCAGTTGAACACAAAGTTAAGAAATACCTGAAGGTTCAATGGAAGAAATAATAATAATAAGAAATAATAATAATAGTAGTAGTAGTATAAAAATTAATCATAAAATAAAATATAAAATTATTATTGGCTCTATTATTATTATTTTACTTATTTATTTATTGAGCTATAAGAGAGTGAGCATGGGTGGGGGAGAGGGGCAGTGGGAGAGAGCAAGAATCTTAAGCAGGCTTCATACTCAGAACCCGACACAGAGCTCGATCCCATGACTATGGGATCATGACCTTAGCCAAAATCAAGAGTCAGATGCTTAAATGACTGAGACACCCAGGTGCCCCTCTAACAAATTATTAAGTAAGGTGGTTTATGGCATACATGGCAAAGAGCTACTAAGTTTTCTAGTAGGAGGAAGCTATTTTTGGAACCTCATTATGATACACATACCACTAGAAGGGACTCTTGATCAAAACATGAAAAAAGCAATCCCTTATTGGTTACAGTCCAGAAACCCATGGAATAAAGTAAATTTCAGCTAAAGGACATTTCTCTTCTCACTCTAATAAAATTAGAGATATGGTTTCCGAAGGTAGGGTTGGAAACCAACAGTGTAAAAAAATGAAACTCACATCTAAAAATAAACTCCACCCATATAGTACAGAGACAGAGCTTATAACCTTTAAAAAAAAAAAAAAATGAAATCCCAGTAGCTGAAACAAATAAATGCAGATTCTTGAGTACCTCTCCAGAATCATAAGTCCCTGTAGAACTTTAATATAGAAAAAAACCCTATTCTAGAAATGTTGAATTCTGGCTTATAATTTTTAGTTCTATCCACTTACTGGCTATGCGACCCTGAAAAAATTAAGTATTCTAGACTGCATATACTTATATAATTTGAGGGCCCAATTTTATGATTCTATTTAAATATCATCCTCTATTTAACATAATTCACAAAATAAAAGTATCTATAAAAAGCATCACTGACACATAAATTTTGATTGTATTACAGCCATATTTAGCTACATTTTTTCCCAGAAGAGTCAACTACCTAAATTCTTTTAACCTGACCATTTATGGAATTGTCCTCCCTTTACCCCCACATATTTTTCTTACTAATAAACTGAATGGTTTGTTTCACTATCTTCATTTGCTAGTAAGTATACATATTATATGCTCACATATAATATACATAACAAATTCCTTTGGAGAAGGAAGAACAGAGCAAGCACTTAAATTTACTCAGGTTTATTGGTGTTGGCCTGTGTCCAAAGATAAACAAAGTAGGAGTGGAACCTGATAGCACTTCTGCCCTCAAAACAGCTTCATGTAATTTTTAATTTGTATTTTCATTAAAGGTTGTTAATAGAACTGAAATACAATTTGTTAAGGTTGGCAAAAATGTGACTACTCAAATTTAACTGTAATTATATACAGATTCATCTACTTGTCTGAAAGAAAAAGCAGGAGCAAGACAAAGCATATGATTACCAGCCTTTAAATTCTGTAGACAGGGCTGTTTGTTGGTCACCACGTAAATGTACGTATAACCAAACTAATCCTGTACAAGGAACAACTAATTTAAACTAGTATCAAATGACTATATGATTACATGCTAGCCTGGAAGGAGATCATCTGTAATAAAAATTAAAAGCTTTGTTTAAAAAAATTAATAGAGGGGTGCCTGGGTGGCTTTGTTGGTTAGGCATCTGACTTCGGCTCAGGTCATGATCTCATAGTTAATCAGTTCGAGCCCCGAGTCGGGCTCTGTGCTGACAGCTTGGAGCCTGGAGTTTGCTTCAGATTCTGTGTCTCCCTCCCTCTCTCTGTCCTTCCCCTATTCATGCTCTGTCTCTTGTTCTCTCTCTCAAAACTAAATAAACATTAAAAATAAAATACAATACAATAAAATAAAATATTAATAGAAACAGAAACCAATTTATGACTTGGTAGCTGGGAAAACACACTTCGCAGGGAACTGTCAATGAAATAGTTCATCAGGAAGTTTTTACGACAAATGTGGTGGCTATCAATTTTATTTGAAACAGCTAAAATATTCAATAGTGTCAAAAAAGCCTTAGTCCCATGCAAATAATTGCTATTAACTAATATCAGTAATGAACTATACATGTTTAATTTTAGAATTACTAGTTTTGCTGTTGAAAACATTAGCACTGTACTATAATCTTTTGAGTTCTATGGACCTTTAGGAATAAACTCCCCAAATCAAAGTTTAAAAATGTTTAAAAAGTTCCTAACGTAGCTGTTCAGTTCTCTCAGCATAAAATCTGATACCCCATCTCACAGATTAGAAATTAATTAAAAAGAAGTATAGCATTATTAGTCAAATACAATGAAAGCAATAGCAAAATGCTCATAAAAGGATAAGTCACAAATATAAAAAGAAAACTGACATTCTTTGTGTTGTTAGATTATGTGTAGAATCATGTATTTAAGAAGGCAGATAAATATCAGTTAACGATTCTTTTGAATTTCAACATATGTCTAAATTTAGTAATTTAAAAATACATTAAACAAAAGGGAAGATTTTCTAAAATGTTTCTAAAAGAAATGTTATGCCTCTTGATTTTTCTTTCAAGAACATGGCAAACCATTTATTTACGTAAGGAATCTAATTCATGAAAAGATGTTAAGCAGTGTTTTGGTTACTATTAATATATAAAATGTAGCAATGAGTTAGTTGTTCTCACCTGCTGAGAATGTTGTATGGGCAGGGAAGATGGAACCCCTGTTAGGCTACTTGAGGATGGTTGACCCTGGCTTTGCCCCTGTGCCTGAAGGAAAAAAGTGAATACAACAAATTAGCGAAGCCCTATGTAAGTACAGAGAGGTCAGGCTTTTGCAATAAACATTCAAACTCCTGAGAGTTTGCTTGAGCAAAATGAAACATTAGCTTAAGTATGTATGGGAGACCACTGGGGCATCTTTTGTAAGAAAGGGTTAGAGACAGATTATATCACAGAATGTATCCTGATCCCACGCAAAAACCACTAGTGGTTAAAACCTAACTTACTACTGCTGTGTCTGGGCTATAATTTTAGCTGACCAAAATAGTAAAATTCATAATAAAATTGTTACTGAAAGTATAATAATCAGGAAAAAGTAGCATGACTACCAATGTGAAATAACCCTGTATTGGAATAATTAAAGACAAAGGGTATTTGAGAGTGCTAATTTGGTTCCTTTTGCTACTTCTTATAGTGCTAGGGTGACTTTTACTAAAAATGTAAAAAACTTGTCATTGTCACTAACCTAGAGTAATGGTTGTCACGCAGAAGTGATTTTGCCCTTCCAGGGATCATTTGTCAGTATCTAGAGACATTTTTGGTTGTCACAACTGGGGGAGGTGGTTTCTACAGGCATGTACTAGTTAGAAGCCAAGGATGCTGCTAAACATCCTACAATGCACAGAACCACGACCTACAACAAAGAATTATCCAACCTAAACCATCAAGTGTTGAATTTGAGAAACCCTGACCTAGAAGTCTAAGTTAAAATAATTGAGAAAGTGAGAAATGAATGCAGGATTTCTTACGTAGGTAAGTTAAGGAAATGAAAAGGCCCACAAACTTTGGTGTTCCATTTCAGTTTAGAGGGGTTTCTTTGAAGCCTACTTGGATTTGACACATGTCACTGCATCTTAACCACTATTAAGTATTCATTCTTTCTGCAGTATGTAAATTTACTGCCTGATGGCTTACTTTGGAAAGTTTAAAGAAGAATGGCTGGCAGTGCGTTAAGATTTATAATACAGGCTGACAAGCAGTGCATTAATGTGAGCACACAGTGAGTACACTGCATGCCGATGCAACGTAATTTTCATTTCTGGATCTTCTTGCTTCCTAGAACTATTCTAAATAACTGATACTTTATGTACACTTTTGGGATTGTTTATGCCCCTTATGAGGGAAGAACACAGGAAGAAAGTATCAAGAACATACAGTATTTTATAAGAGTGGAATATTTAAAAGATCCAAGCAATGCCTTGAATATATAATTGGAAAGTCTCCTATATAGATTTTATAAGACTTATACATTTGATAAAATATATCAAAGGAATATATGACAGTTAATACTGACTCCACTTGAATTCTGTTATGCCCATTACTTTGTCTTTATTTGCGAGAGTACATATGCCCATACCCATAAATAACAAAATTTAATTTGTTGAGGAAAAAACCAAGGCCTGAGATATGTTTCTCAGCTTGCAACATCTATCACAAATTCTTAAAAACAAAAAAAAATCCTACCACCCACACTAGATTACAATTTTGTTGCTAAAAATTAGAATCAATTTTATGGATTAGCAGTGACTTGTTCAAATGATGCCATTTTAAAAGGTATTTTCATTTGTTCCTAAATTCTTAAGATGTTTCTTTTCTCTTTTAAGATTCCTCCAAACTAATCAAAATTTTGTGTATTCTTAATACTCTTTAAAAAACTCCCTATTTTCCATTCTTTTCATTTTACAGAAAAAAAACCTATTAAAAAAAAAAACCCAAAACTAGCCATGTTTGTTTCTAGGGAGAGAGAAATACTTCATATTAATATTTATAAATAATCAACGATGAGTCAACTTTACATGATAGACAGTTACATTCTCACTACAAATTGAAATTATTCTACATATGGATAGAAGTAACTGATTTTGACGAGTGACTAAAGTTCTAGTTTTTGTGTTCTCTTTTTCAAGGGTTTGCACATATTATAGGTAAATGAGGCAGCTTCTCTCTCATATTTTGTTCTTATATACAAGTAGTTTATAATCCCCCCAAAAGGAGAAATACTAATATTACGAATAAAATTAAAAATAATCCACATAAATGGAAAGGAGGGATAGAAAACTTAAATGTAATGATGCATAGTAGGGTAGTTTAAAAGAATCGTGGAAGTTTTCCTATAACCTGTGGATGGAGTGCAGATCCTCCTGAAGAAAATGAGGCAGATAAAACCTGCTGAGATGTGGTTCCTTGGGGGAAACAGAAGAAAAGTGGGGATTCTTGTAACACTGTCTGAGGCAGACGGATAAAGGGTAATGAGACGTCAGAGCCAAAAGGTGCAGCTGCTCCCCCTGTAGGGGGAGGTGATTGAAAATCACTGGGGTCTGAAGAAGTAATTTGTGAGGAATCACTGGAATATTCTGGGCTTCCTATTGGCCAGTTCTGTCCGATAGGCTCTACCACAGAAACGGTCAATTCTGGGGCATGGTAATTACGCTGTTCTTCAGTCACAGGCTGTAGGCGGCCATGTAATCCAACTGATTGAGGAGGTGGTTCTTCCTGATTCAAGTCCACTGCAACCTGTCGATTTCGGTAAACACGCTGAGGCAAGACTCCTCCTCCTTCTCCCGAAGAGGAGCTTGGAGTGTGAACATGAAACTCAAATACACAATTGCTTCTGCTCTCATTGTTATGAGTTAACACAGCGGGCGCAGAATGAGGAACAAAGACAGGGTGAAATTTCAAACGTGTAGCATCAGTACTGATAGGTGCAGAAATACTAGAGAGGGGAGATCCTGGACTCAATCCAGAATCTAATCTTAAATTCTGAAGGTGTCCTACCAGGAAAGCCTGTCCAGATGGAAATTCAAAGACAGAACTTGAGGTAGGGCCCCCTGGTACTGGCTTCTGTTCAGGTATCTGTTTCATAGGACTTGACAGTACTGGTGAGTTGTATGGAATACCCTCATACTGTTCTGTCACCTGGGCCTGGTAAGCTAGATACACTGGTTCCTGAGGAATAAAATAGTGAGCTTCTTCTGGAAGTACTAGTCCAGGTCTATAGTCACCGTGAACTTGAGTTGGTTCAAACATAGGATGGACCTGTATCTCACATGGCTCTCCAGTTATTCTACTGGCTGTAGTGCCCAACATAACTACGGCCTCTGGTGTCCAGTTAGTTGGGCTGCCACCAGGTGGAAGAAGATTTTGGCCAACAGTCCTCAGCAGGGGTTGGAAGTGGCGAGTTTGGGCTTCCAAGAAGGAGGTGCTCTTACGCCGCTGGGAAATGGCCACCTTCGGTGGACAGGTGGGAGGTGGTGAAAAAGAAACTGGACGTTCATGAATAGTTGGGAAAAATATCTGTGATTCTGGGTATGTTGGGGTCCCCCCACACGGATGCGCCATGGACTGAGGCTGTATCAACATGAATAAGACAAGTAATTCATACATTCATATGTGAAATTACATTAGACATGCAAAACTGGGTAGCTCTGTGTAACCCTATGAAACGGTTACACAAAATTTATAATTAATAAAGAAATAACAATGCTTTTGGAAATTATGTGCATAGTAAAAATCCATTAAATACATCCAGGGTCAATAAAGTTATTCTGTGGGATTCTTTGCGTTAGATAAGAGCTACTTCTCCACAACATCTTCTCTCTAAGGAAATGGAAGAGTTTTCTAAGTGTTTATTCTGTTTTTACCCCCAATTAATATTCTCACTCTTAAGACTTAATGTATATTCAAATCAGTGGAAAAAGAATTAAAATAGTAAGAGTTAAGGGAAGATAGTAAGCTCAACATTTTTAAGATATAAGAAAGGTACTTCACTTTAATCTGCTATACAAAGTTTTCCTATATTCTATACTATTATCCTGTGCTGTTAGAGGCTTCAGTGTTATTATCAACTAACAGTATGTCATCTAACTAGAAATCAAAAGAAGTATTTTTGGTGGACAGTAAAAGACACACTACTGACTACTGACAGAAATACCTTCCCCCCTATCTATCTTGAACTAGATGCAGTTAATTTTACTACATGAAACATGTTACAGATGTCAAATTGCTGAATGTCCACTTCTCTGATCCTAGTTAAGGGGTGAATAATTTAGTGTTCAAATCAAGTGAAAAGGATAATATAAATAACAGACTTAACAGCACTTTTTTATTCACATAGGCAGTTACAGTCATAAGACTCTATAATTTTAGAATCCTACCTAGCCAAATGCAAACAGTGTACACTGTAATAATTCACTTTTATGGACTCTTCTTAAAAAGAGTAGATTAATTTCATTCTTTCAGTAGGGATAGTCCCCATCAAGTTAGCAAAATGGCTCAACTGTTGCTTCTTCACAACAGCCAAAAGAGGGCTTCTATTTCAGACCAGAATGCTTCATTTTACTGTTTATTCAAGGAGTATCCCAAAGCCATAACATATATATGGCTAATCATTCTCCTAAGTACAAATCTGAATATTTTGATATTGCTAGATCAGAATGTTAACTATATTCTCTATCTGGAAAAGCAGCAGCAAGGTCCCACAGTGTTTAACACAACTTTAAGAGACAGATCTTTTATAGATACAAATGGGGCCAAAGAAAATCTTATATACTACATGTGTATCTAATGTATTCACTAGGGTCACAGCAGCTCTTTCTGCCCATGAGTCCTGTTTTTGTGCTTTAATAAAACTACCATTTTTGCACCCTCCAAAAAATAATGTATTCATTAGGGTCAAGATCCCACCTTATTTGATCAATCTAAGAGACAAATTTCCACGAGGGAACATATGTTTTAGTTTGCCAACACCATCACTTTAAACCGCTAAGAATTAAAAGCAACTTTCAGTCTTCAATTACTCTTTGCTATGGGGGAAAAAACGGACTCATTCAGCTTCATTAGTGTCTCTTTAGAATGACGTGAAGAGAAAATGCATTTGAGTTACTTTTTTGATAAAGAGAAAACTGCTTTTGGTTAAATCAATGAATTTAAAATGAAGTAATACATATTCTTTATATTAATATGTGAAAATGCAAGGATTCATATAGGTCAGTTAGGGATAGGAGAATATAATAAAAACTAAATTTTATTGTGTACACATTGATATGTGTCCAGGGCACTATAAGCATTCTCTCTCATTACCTCCTTGCTTTTTTCCCCCCTTAAAGCCTGTAACAAAAAAGTTTCCTATAGGAAGAACTGGTATCCTGAAAGCATAAGTGTAGTCCTTTTTATTTATCTAATTTTTATTAAAATTCTTGATGCCTGGATGTATTCATTGGTAATAAATTTTCATTTGTCAGGAAGTTTACAGTTACATACAGTACTGACAAAGAGGGAAGGCAGGCTGGAGCGTCGGTGCTTGCGCTGAGAGGCAGAGTGCATAGGCAGGACACTCTCCAATGCTTTAGAAAGCTTTTCGGCAAAAGTTTCCTCAGGGGCAATCCGAAGGAGGGAAGGAGAAAGAGGTGCAGACAGCACTGGTGGTGGGGTGGAAGGAGCACTGGGAGAGATGCGGGACAGAGAGGGAACAGCAGAAAGATGGGGAACACAAACCGACATGCTACGGCCACGACGAGGCTAAACAGAAAACAAACACACACATGAAAAACACAATACTTTGAAAAAAAAAACAAACCAAATGTACAATGATAATAGGGCATAGCTGACCTAAAGAACTGTCCATCCTCCCCCAATCCAGCAAATCCAATTTTTTTGTGGAGAGGCATAATTCCACAAAGCACACCTGGCAGATCACAACTATGCTCTCTACACTGTTGGCCATGTACAGGCTTTTTATGAACCACCACGATAATGATCAATTATCTTCCTAATATTCTGAAATTACATCAATTGTTACGAATGTATGAATAAGAAGAGCCAACTGACTGAGGTAGTAGAATAGATAGGGAATACAATGAATACTGGCTTACAGTTTTTTTTAAAACTTACTAAGATTAAGAAAGAATTAATTCTATTAGTTTAATGTACATTATAATGTGTAGAAGACTTTAAGACTGGATTACTTTGCCGGAACTCTGGAAATTTCAGAGGTTTCTCAGTTCTATTTAGAAGGGATCAGACTAAAAAAAATTGTTGTCTCAGAGTATTTTATTTATTACATTTCCTATCTTTATCTGTAAAGAGTAAAAACTCATTTTCTAACAGGAAAAGCATTAGTTTTCTAGAAGTAATTCACGACATAGACACATTCTATAGTTTTACCAAAGTAGTCAATGGAAAAATACCTTAAATGTGAGTCTCTGAAGAGTAAAACTTTAAGAGTTTTCTGGCGTATCAGAGATTCAACTTAGGTTTATAAAGTTTGAAAACTTTATAAACTTTATAAAGTTGTCCTGAGCAAGTTTGTCATTTCCCATTAGGTATTGTGAACTGTATAGTTGATTGTGTTTTCTTTTCCAAAACTGGCTGCACAGAATGCTTTGAACGAAATTTGTGGCCTACCAGTAGTAAGTACTTAAGCATCATCATACTTATCATACTTAGTTCATTCCTGGTTCTATTTTTTTTTCCACCCTTGTTTCCCTTTTATTCTAATTTTTTTATTGCACATATAAGTGATATATTATTGTAAGCCATAGTAAATTCTTTCTGCATTAAGAAAGAAAAAGAATCATAAGATTTAAAAAATCCTCAATATTTGATGACTCTTCATGATATACCTCCACAGAATACTGTCATTAAAAGGCAAGGCTGTCATTAACAGTCTGCTTTTAGAGCATCAATAAATAAATATAACTATCTTTGTGGCTCAAATATTTAAAATCATAAATGATCGTTCTATTTCCTTTTCTAAAATAGAGACGCCTAACGTTCATTACCCTGTGATGAGGGAAGCAAAGAGATTAAAAATAGTTAAAAAGAAATCTAGTTATGATGATCCACAAAAAATCAACCAGAACAAGAGTAGAAACGAACAAGAAATGCTGACAAATAATATTTGTCAGAACACGGAAATACATCTATATAGTCTCTGTAAATTCTTCTACCCTACTTAATTATTTTAAAGGTCAGAAAAGTAGAAAACATTAGTGTATTAGTCGTTTTCTTTGCGTTACTGTGGCCATTCATCTTGAGACTTAGCCAGTGCAGGACTCATGAATGGACTCTGAAACATACAAACGTCTTTTATTCCAAGCTGTAGGACAAAAGAGCAGAGCAAGCAGAAGTATTTTCTTAACAGAGAAAGATTTTCATTTAATGTCGAGCAAAAGTTCCACAAAATTCTGATTTAAAAGCTTTCTGAGAAAGAGAAAAAAAATCTGTCTAAAGATCTCACTACACAAGTGCTATACAGTGACCAGTTATTCTCTTAATTCCTTCCTAAAGCAGATGATGTACTTTATTTAGCACTGAAGACTTCACAGAGGGTCAACAAAAGAAATGGGGTATTACCTGATACCTATTTTAACACTCTCTATATGAAAAGCAAGAGTGGCTAATGTAAAACATGGGGCAGTGTGTGTGTATCTGTGTTTACATAGATGCATAAAATATTTCAGGAAACAATCTCCATAAGTGGATTCTGAAAATAAATCTGTAATAAAACCATACCAAATAAAGAGAAAAAGCAAATGAACGTATACTGGGGAAGGAATTTGTGTCCAACACAGACTTTAAGGCAGGAACACGCATAGCAACTGATGGTTAACTGAACACAAGCGCTAAATTAAATGGTCATACAAATAAAGGATTTCTTCACTCTAAAGTACTCACATGCAGCATTCTAATGGTTTGAATGTCTTACCTGTGTTTTATACAATAAGAAATCTTATAAAAGATGCTTAGTAATTCTTTTAGTAAGTAAGCTTTTGAAAAACACTCCACACACCCACCCTCAAATCATTTGTATGTCCAACTTATGCTGATTTGAACAGTTTCAATTCTAAAGTGCTAAAAGTGCTAAAGAGGGCATTATCTTTAATCAAATACAGATTAGTCTAAATCTTGTACATAGTTTCTTCACCTAGGAAGTTTAGCTGATTCTCATACATTAATGTTTATGTTCTAGCCTAACTGAACTACTCCAATTGTACTCTATAATAAACCTATTTCCTTTAGAAACATACCATCTATATTATCTACTTCAAACTCATGCTATTACTTGGATAGCAGAAAGAATCTGAAATTAACATATTACATCTATTGGCCCTCATTATAGGCTTACACTCTCTTATGCAGTTACTTACCATACTTGAGGATGGATATACCCCATGAGGCTGAGATTGTGCTTGGACAACAGAAGCTGTATGCCCTGGGATTGTGCCAGTAGAATGTGCCTGTTCATGTTGGGACCCATATGAAACTGTCTGTTGGCTGCTCACTCGAGATTCTGTGAAGACAGAAGATCCTTGACCACTGTCAACTGTCCCGTCAGCTGAGGGAGAAATAAATTGCCAAAAAAACAGAGAGAGACATACATCACAAAAAGGAGGTTTATATTTTCCCATCACAAACCCATTACTCTAGGGTTAGTTTTTTCTTTGTAAAGACCTGAACTAAATAAAAAATGAATACTAGTTATTTTACTAAGTAGATTTCTATGCTTAAAAAGATGAAGGATCCATATGGAAAAAAGTTTTAATGTCTTTAAAAAAAAAAAAAACTGCATGGCTGTCATAGAATCTTATTACCTGAAGAATAAGGGAACTAAAATGGAATGCTATTAGTCAGCCATAGGTTTGATGTAGCTTTCAAAGTCTTAACTTTGGAGAGCAGTGCATTCTTAGTATTAAGGAGGTAGTTCAATCAAAAACTAAGAGGTGCATTAGTTTCTAGTCTACATGTTATTCAGCTTTGCTAAAAAAGCTGAACCAGATTAATGGATTCAATTACAAATAGCTAAGATAAATTTATTCATTTTTCATTATTAGTTATATTTCATTTTATTCATTTATTTTTGCAGATGTAAGTTTTAAAAAAAGTTTTTATTTAAATTCCAGTTAGCATACAGTGTAATATTAGTTTCATAATTAATTTTATTTTAAGGAATTGTGAAAAGTAGAAATCTATAAACTGGAACTTCTAAGATGTTGGAACCTGTAAAATTATTTTATATCCTTTTTTTTTTTTTAATGTTTATTTATTTTTGAGACAGAAGGAGACAGAGCGCGAGCTGGGGAGGGGCAGAGAGAGAGGAAGACAAGAATCTGAAACAGGCTCCAGGCTCTGAGCTGTCAGCACAGAGCTCGATGCAGGGCTTGAACCCACAACCGTGAGATCATGACCTGAGCCGAAGTCGGATGCTTAACTGACTGAACCACCCAGGAGCCCCAAATTATTTTATATCCTAATCACATTTCCTTACTGTCCTGTCCTAGTCTGTTAGTGGTAATTACTTCAAATTTCTTATTATATATTGGCTTCATGATTCAAACCAAGAGGCCAGTGAAAAATGATGAGTAAAAAGATGAAAAATCACTTAGGAGTATCCTTAGCATACTTGTCCACTTCCCAAAATACTTACATAACACAGATATACTAGTTTGTTGGTACTGTAGTTGTTGATGTTGATCTGCCTCAGGTTCTTCAGGTTCTACTTGTGTAGAAACTGAAGCTGATGTGGTAGAAGCAGGAGGCATGCCAGTACTAGCAGATGGGATCTGTTTGACTCCTGCCTGGGAAGTACTTGATTGTTGTTCTACCTGGTGTTTCTGATTGATCTCTTCCTGCTTTCTTTTTTCTTGTTCCTCCCGTACCAACTGCCGTTGTTCTCGTTTTCTCTTAATTAATGATACTCTATCTTTGATGGCTTTTGCCATGGTCTTGTGATCACCTTCACAGACATACCCAGACTCTACCTACAGGATAAAGGAGTGTGTTAGGAAGCAGTACAATATCAAAAGAAAGCAAACCAAATATAAAACAAAAGAAGCAGGTGTGGGGAAAAAGGTAGGAAGAAGGGGGAAGAGAAAGACCTCTCTAAGGACTGGTCTTAACCAAATTGTGAAATTATTGGTCTGCATTATGCATTTCTCCACCATTTTTATAGATATTCATAGGGTGGGTGCCATCATCTTTGTAGAAACTCTCAGGGTGGGTGTACCTTCACTCCTAATAACAACAAAACAATGGGGAACCTAAAACCAAAGGTTTTAAACCAAATAAGGCTCATTTTATTCTAGTCACTCGATTTCCCCACTCACATTAACTATTAATATTAATCTGTCTTGTTTTAAACTTTGTTTCACTAGGCAACAACTTAACCAGAAACAACCATGGTAAATACATGAAAGTTACAAAAAAAAAACCAAATAAAAACACAAATCTCTAATGGTATAAAAAACTAACAATTAAAATAAATATCTCTTTCATACCTGACCCTTTCTATTGAATGGTTCTTATAAATTCTAGTAGAGATATTCTAGGAGTATCTCTTTATATTCACTATTTTAGGCACTATGGCAACCCTAAAATTGGTGAAGTGTTTCATTTCTGAAAAGTTGTATTTTAGACATAATTCAAAAAGTGATTGATCAAAGGCTGCCTACTAAAAATTGATCTTGAAAACTCCCTCAAGTAAAAACAATTCACAGTGTATTTATAGAGTTTATCTCAGTAACTGATCAATATTTATATATTTAGAAAATATAAATTGTCATTTGAACTCTATAGGTTTATCTAGATTAGGAGTCATTTGACCTTACAGTCTTTCACATTACTTCAGAATACATTTTAGACCCATCCATCCATCCTTATATATCTACATCTATTTATCTTTTCCTTAAATAAAAATAACTTTGGGGCCATTAATCAATACAATTTTGTACCAATGAGATCTGCCATCCACACTGCTTCATAAACTTTTTTGCTCAATAATACCAATGTTTGTAAGTCTGTATCAATTTTTAAATAGCAGATCAGTGCTAATTTACCATTTCTTGAGCAACGTCTTCTGGCACATCTCTTTCCAAGTCAAAGGAAAACTCAATAGCTTCATTGTCTTTGTATTTTCCCTTTAGTTTCTTAATATCTTCAATACGTAGCCATAATTTAATGGCTATCTTTTCTCCATCATCTTCTTCTGCTAATTCTACCCGTACCCCTGTTTCCTCCTGGAAGAAGGCATGGTTCAAAAGGTCTTTGATAGAATATCTACCAAAGAGAGGGAAGTGAAACAAAAACAAAACACCATTAAATTTAAAACATAATTTTCAAGTGTGGCTGATTATTGTCATGCTTGGAATAATAAAAAAGGACTATTAAAAAAAAAACAAAGATTTTATAACTCATTTCTACATTGCTCCGTGTAAATAGTGATTATAGTTTTGATCTCAAGTTACAGAACATCAGAACAGTCTCATTTATAAATAAAAGTTGAAAGTGATACTTTTTAATTGAAGTGATCTAATCTCATATTAGTTAACAATGTACTAGTAACAGCAAATAATACACAGAATATGAGAGCTTCAAAATACCACATAGTTTACGTAGAAATTTACAGTTAACAAAAATTCCTCATATGTTAATTTATAGTTAACAAAATTTCCTCATCTAATCCTTCACCAACAGCCAGTAAGGTATTATTTTGATTTTTAGGAAATGGAGGCTCAGAGAGGATGAAAATCTTCTCATAGTTAGAAGGCTTAATGGTTGAATCAAAATTTGAAAATAGGTTTTTTGATTTCTAGTTCTTTACCTTCTACTACAACTTTATTTACCCCAATAAATTCAATTCCTTGTTCAACAATTTGTGTACTAGGCAAAAAGTCTGATTGTGGAATAATCTTCTTTAGATAAATGGTTTCAAAATACCAGTAATCTAGTAAACTGTATCATCCAGAAAAGAAATAGCAATATGTTTTAAGACTGGAAACAAATACTCCTTTGTTTATAGTAAAAAAAAAAAGTTCTTAGAAGATTAAGGACTCCCCTTTCCAAACACTGTATATAAAATTAGAAACCCAAACTAAATTTCTATTGGACAGTCTTAAAGATCATGATGTTAAGCTCTTCCAAATAACAGAGTTATGAAAAGAGAATGAGACTGGAGAAGTGAAGATACTGAATTCTTTAATTTGGATGATATACCTGATTGCTCTCATTCTTAAGGAGATAGATTATGCTCAACTTACAATTTATATTTGTACTGGCTGGTCTTCTTTTTCTTTTTTGGAAGGTGAGTGGGGATGGTGAGGGTAGATTATTTTTCATAAACAGACACTGGCTCTTTGCCATGCCTGACGGGTTATGAATCAGCTGTATGATGTATCAGATACTTGCCGCTCCTCTGAGAAAAGTCCTGTTAGTACAAATGACTAAGCCAGATCTCCTCCTAAGCTTTGGGCAAACTTGTCTCTTTTTACTGAAAGGAATTTTGATGTTTTGCTCTTCAATTCTGGCAGAATGACAGCAAATCAAGACCTGTATAGTTGAGCTGATTTCCAAGAGCCAAGATTTTATTTCACCTTTTAGAATTCAATGGGTAAAGAACTAACAAACAGATCTGCTGGTTAGAAAGAGATTGAACCCTATTGAGTTTTATAAATTACGCTGACGCTACAGGTTAAGTAGTTGTATCTGAATGTAGCAGTTATGTTTAAGATGGTTCTGGTTCACTTAAACCCTATGACACTACATTTTCACAACATTTCAGTATATCAAGTCTCAATATTACCTTAAATGGACAGAAGTCTACTTTTTAAAGATTTTTAAACATTTTTATTTTTTAAAGTAATCTCTATACCCAATGTGGGGCTTGAACTCACTGAGATCAAGAGTAACATGCTCTACCAAATAAGCCAACCAGGCATCCCCAGAATGCTAATTTTAAAGATATTCCATGACATAAATAGAGAAATTAATCACAAGTGAAATATTAAATACACTTTAGATTGAGTATTGTATTCAGACATATCATTACATTTTAGGTTTTTATGCAATACCTAAGTTAAAAGTGGCAACTTACCTTTCATCTTTGTTTTGCCTTATGCATCCTTCAATAATTTCCTTCACTTCAGGAATTGCTACTTTGTCAAAACTGGCAGGCTTCACTCCCTGAGAAACATAAAAATAGCAACAGAAACATTTAATAATGGCAGGGTCTTTGAACTTTGATTTTGAATTGCCTCTTAAGCTTTTATTAGATTGCCTTCTTACCATCCTGGCTTTTTTCTGATTTGCCTGCAGGAGCTGGTCCATTGCAGGGTCAGAGCTAAGTAGAGGCAATTTAACCACGGCAAGAAAACAAGAAGAGTCAGATAGTGGGGTTTCTTATTTCCATAGCCTCTATATGTGGCTAGGGAAAAATTTAGGCTACTGTCAACATCTTCGGCTGTGTTTCAGGTAAAGGAAGTTATTGGCTAAAAAGAAGGCCAAATGCTCTAACTGGTTAGATCTTTTTGTTCAGCCTTGTTCCCTAACACATTAATCAACATAGTATTTAACTACTTTGAACAGTGAATCCACGAATGGGCATGAATTCACATGCTTAGTTTGGCAGGTATTCTATTATCACAGTACTCTGCAACAAACTCAGTGAGTACAGGAGTTAAGGATTTGGATTGTTTTGGCATGATAACAGAAGAGCAAATTGTCTGGTACATATGAAACATAAAATGAAAAGTGATATATCAGATCCATATAAAAGACAAGATTTCTAACTATTTTCAGAAGAAAACTCACTACTATTATATGTAATACTATATAGTATCCTAGTGGTATTTTAGAATCTTCATAAAATGTAAATTGTTTGCAAATAAAAATTTCAGCAATGTATAGAAAATATACATAAGATGTAAGAATAACAAAATACTGAGAGGTGATATGGAGAAAATCACCTCATTTGCTATTCCCACCTTATCTAAGCAACCATGTGGATTGAAGTAGCTGCACTGATATACTGTCCAAGTGGCACATAAACACATAAAACACAGGGAATAGGAATATAGAAATAGAAGGGAGAGGTCCTAGAAAAGTTAGAATAAAGTATATAAATTTTAATCATCTATAGTCTCAGTGACAAGATCAATTAAAACAAAATTAGTGAAAATAATCTGACAAATCACAGAAATGCATGGATTATAATAACATGTATCAAGGATCAACTCTAATTCTCATCAGTTATTCAACTGTGTTATTCAAACTCCTGATTTGGAGGATTCTACCTCTAGGGCTAACTTTCCACAGCAAGGAACTGTCAGTAGGACTGACCCTAAAGTTAAACCCATGTATTTAAAAGGTTCATTTTTTTTTTTAATAAATTTTTTTAAGTTTATTTATTTTGAGAGAGACAACGACAGCATAAGTGGGGGAGGGGCAGAGAGAGAGGGAGACAGAGAATCCCAAGCAGGCTCTGCACTGTCAGCATGGAGCCCAACATGGGGCTCGAACTCACCAAACTGCGAGATCATGATCTGAACCCAAATCAAGAGTCAGACATTTAACTGACTGAGCCACCCAGGTGCCCCTAAAAGGTTCATTTCTTTTTTTTATTTTTTGACAGAGAGAGAGCAAGTGTGAGCAGGGGAGGGGCAGAGAGAGAGGGAGACACAGAATCCATAGCAGGCTCCAGGCTCCGAGTGGCCAGCACAGAGCCCGACACGGGGCTCGAAACCCGTAAACTGTGAGATTCACGACCCGGGCTGACGTTGTTAACTGACTGAGCCACCAAGGTGCCCCAAAAAGGTTCATTTCTAAGTAATGACTACAAAGATCACTATTTTATTTTCCCTAATTTTCTTATTTTTCAAATCCAGGTAAGTTTTCCCAACTTGTCTTTGCCTTCATATAATAATTCAAATAAGAGTAAGAAAAATAATGCTGCTGAAGCAAAAGGTTGCTGGTATGGTATTTCAAACTAAAGGGCTTAAGAAAATGGGAACTATTTTGAGAAAAAAAAAAAAAAAAAAAAAAAAAAAGGATGATGCTCCCTGAAAGTTCTCTGGTAGTGGAAACACTGGAGATTTTGTGTTATATTTGTTTTTAATGTTCTACAACAAACATGTAAAACTATAAAAGCAAACCTTAAAGATGTTATTTATAAATATAATGGGAAGAACAATCTAAAATACTGTATATCAAGTTTGTAGAACATTTACTATCAGCAGAAAATTGTCTAAAAGAATGTTCTTTGGTAAAACTGGACACTAATACATACTTGGCCTTTGCATGTAAAGTCAATTCAAATATTACAGGAAAGTGGTCAAAGAGAATACAGATATAATTAGGAAAAATGCTTCTTATTCCATTATATATTTTAGGGGAATGTACTTTGGCCTCCTGACAGTAAAAACTCTACATATTAATAAAACACACATATATTGATTATATTAAAGTTCCGTTCCAATTTAGCACAGGCATATTGGAATGATGATTTCACATTCCTCATCTAGCAAATGGGGACAGTACCTGTCCAACTTGCCAACCTACATTCACGGCAGCTAGAATCAAATGTGGTATCTAGATTGCAAGCTCTTTGAATTACTAAGTTTGCTGACCTAAAGTCCCTTTTGAATTCGGAGGCAATCACGAAAGATAATAAATCTTAGGGTTAAAAGGAAGCAAAGAATTCTCTTGAAAAATAATCACCAAGATGTAATGTGAACCTACTTTCATCCTTGGTTATTTTTAAAAATAAATAATCCTCTTGCTAATTCTACCCATATAAACATTCACTACTTTACAAATAGGAATTCCTATTTATAAATAGAATTATTAGTTGAACAAACGAGCCATATAAGGTCATACTGGTAAAACCAGAAACTGTGCATAATATAACACCTTAAATTTACTAGGTTAAGCTATTCAAGATTCAAATATAGAAAGTTCTGTAACAGTGCTATATAATTGGTAATCTGATTGCCACTGCCAACTTAAAAAAGGTATTGCAGGTGCCAAGGTAACCAATAAAACTGAGACATACCTTACCAGTCCAGCAGCTGGTATTAAAAGATTAATTCAGCTTACTGTTACCCACACAGATAATGAAAAAGAAGAAATTTCAGCTACCACTCAGCTACCATCAAGAAGCCAGGATTATCAAAATATCTAGCAGAAGTGTTCTGAACCATTTGAGAAGAATATATGGGGATTATATATTGAAAATGACCCCACAAAATGTAAAAACGAGCATGAAACCTAACACTGAAAGTGACCTACAGAAAAGTCATCTGGGAAACATAATAGAAAGTTGCTTGAAATAAACAAGCACAGGTTTTGATACATTTATCATACTTACAGGCTTCTTAAGAAATGAAAGAACTCAATGTATTTTTTATTATTTTATTTATTTATATGATCCAGTGAAGAAATAGGCAGAACTCAATGCATTTTAAAATATTTTTGGTAACATACTTTTTTAAATAAAAAAAAAGGTCTAGATTATTTAGAATAATCAAACCATAAACATGGTTTTAAGCACCAGACAGAACAAAACTAATGATGAAAAAATATTTTGCTAAGATTTCATCTTTTCTACTCCATAGTTCATATACTTCAACAAAAACGATCAACTTAGAGCCTTTAAAATCCTCCTAATGTCATTCGTTTTCTTTACTACCTGATTTAGCCTCACTAAATACTAGTCTAGTCCTGTTCTGACCAGTACAGGCAAAGTTTTGCTCACCTCTTCTGAATGAGGTTTAAAAACACAAAACAGAAAAAGAGTACTAAGGCAGATAAATTGGCAGATTAAATATTTTACACATAAGAAAAATTTGGTTAAGGAGAAACACTCGCTCACTCCATTCTTCTACACCCAGCAACCCCACTGTCTCTAGAAATATTCTTGCTTACTTTTGTAACTAACAGGAATCTCTCTTTAGGCAACAGTGCCATGATATGTTTTTTTGACGGGGAGAGTAGCATGTTTCCCTGCATTCAACAAAAGTGCTTCTTGAACACCTTCTTGAATATCTAATTTAAGATACTTCTGGGTTTTAAAAAAATTATGTATTCTCTTAAAACAAAAACAAAGGCCACTTTTGTGCAATTTTCGAGCCAAAAAAGAGAAAAAGAAAGAAAGAAAACAACTGTGAATCCCTCCAAAGGTACATCAGGAGTTGATATAAATGTTTGTAAAATGTTGATTTGAACTAAGAAAAATGGAAAACACATAATACATGGATTTTATAGATTCAATTTTTCTTTGAATTTTATATACTTATGGTTTGCCAACTAATCTGGGGAAAAATAAAACTGAGTCGTAATACGGTATTCTCTGGTTCAATATTCTAGCTCTTAAAAACTGCCAGCACTTGCTTCTTAAAAGCTTAGGTTTCAAATGTGTTAGGGTAACATTTATGTATCCTTTCATAAAAGTAAAACTTTTCCTAACCATTCAGAATTGAGAAAAGCCTCTTTCCTCCTCATAAGAAATGTAGTGCAAGTTAACTAAACCACAAAACATCAAGTATTTTAAAAAGCATTCTAAAGTAAACAATTTCAGTACTTTAACTGATACTTGCTTCAAATATCACCCAATGGCTACAATATACCTTTTGTATTTATTAGAAATTCTTACCCACCTCATTTACACAATCCTTTTGAGGGCAGCAGCAACAATGAGAATTTACGATGACAAACACTGAGCAGAAGTCTTTCTTTGTAAAATCCATCACAAAAGGCAAAATACACTTGTTACAGTTAGAGGAAAAGAGAGGAAATTGATAAGACCTAAATTAACAGAGTAAGTTAGCCTACAGCATAAGTAAGGCAGACATCAAAGTCAGATCGAAGCATAGATTCTTGTTTAACACTAGCCATGCTTCTCCAACTCTCAGACTCTCCAATTCTCCGTTTGCTCTGCTTAGCCAATAATCTACTATTCTAGATAGGCCCTTTAAACAAAGCTACAGGCTGAACAACAGGGAAACTGTTCTGCTTCTGCACCTCCTGTTTCTCCTCTAAAAGCAACAGAACCTAGGACAAGCAAAATGAGATTTTTACTTGCTCAAAGCTCCACCCATTATATCCACAGGTTCTGCCTCCTTGACATCAAAACCCACACTAGAAATCTATTTATCTAAACACTCTCTCACCCCTCATCGTGTTGGAACTATGCTTTTAAATGAAAATAGGGATTGAGTTCAACAACCAAAACATAAACTCTGAATGTGTAGCCAAAAGAACACTGTTGAAGGAAATCATGATACTGGGCTGGGTTCTCAGGTCAACTTCTCATACACCAGGTTTGTGTGTGGGACCTGGACCACATCCCTTAAACTCACTCGAAAACTGTGGATAATAATTACCTAGTTTTAAATGTTTACCTAATTTAAAAAGAGGTGATATTAAAGCCTTACTACTCTCTTATGTTACATTTAAAAAAAAAAAAAAGGCTGTGAATTAGTACATGGAAATGGTAAAAATTTACTCTTCTCCCTTCCCTTTTATTAAAAGCCTCAACATGCATATAAACCTAAAGATATTCCCATTTTCCAGGAAGATCTCATGGACCCACATAACTACTACTTTGACTTAGTGATTAAGGAAAGGTTTTTCTTCATGTCACTAACAAAGATGGTAGAAAAAGCACTTTCATTGCACTGTTATAATGGGTAACAGAATAAAGTCCTATTCTTTACAATTGGTAAGATGGAATCCCCATCAAGACCGGGTATTAAGGCTTCAATTACTCAACAATAATAACATAAGAAAGGGGCTTAGAACCTCTTTGGTAGGAATACTTCTACTCTAAAGGCTAGAAATGGCTATTCTAACAAGCTCTCTCAAAGTACTAGTTGTTATTGATCTTTGGCTCAACACAATTCATCACTAACTAGGTAGTTTAGAATGTCAGGTATTAGTCAGAAATACAGTAATGTGGTCCAGCATTACCTTTAACTTAAATGTTTGAGAGTAAGCTTGCTTAGGACTATGCTAGCTAAATGAAAATGAAAGAGCTAGAAAACAGGTGACTTGTTACCTGGATTTTAAAATTCTGCTGGGCAACAAACACACAAAACCACAATGAGATCACTTTTTTTGGACAGAGGTATAATACAGGCACAAATATCTAGACCAGTCTTTTCTATATATCAAAATAAGAGTTTTCAACATATACAATAAAAATATCATTCACATATATGTACAAGAGTTTACATCTAAGCTCTAATTCTTCTTTCTCTTTAATTAAGTCAGTGCTTTTCTCTAAATTTCCTCATTTCTTTCAGTGGTATCATCACTATTTCCATGATCCAGAACAGAAAACTTAGTCATTCTTGGATGCTTACTTCTCTCAAAATACTTAAGTATTATTATTCTCTATGAGCTCTTTAAACAAAGATAAATGTTTAAAGCAACTGGTAAACACTTCTGCTACTAGTATTCCTACTGTCCTTCCAACAGTCAAAGATCTCTGGCCAGGCAAAATGAGATTTTTGCTAATTTCTTTGTTACCTCTCATAATCACTGCTTCTTTTGCATAACAACTGTGACCACCAAAGTCCAGATTATTAACACCTCACCTCTTTAAACTTAACCAATTTCAGATGGGCTTCATTGTTTCTATTCTCTCCATCTCCAATTTGTATTTTATATTGTGACCAGATCAACCATCTGGCTTCATTTAATCATCTGACATTTAGCCCTTTCCAGTCACTTGACATCATTTAACTCACATTACACTACTCAAAAATGGTTAATAGTTCTCCACATCTACAAGACTGCCATAGGATCACAGATCTAGAAAGAATCTGAGAGGTCCTCCTTATTCAAATGAGACCATTTTGGCCCAGAGAGATTAATGCCATATCAAAGCTAGAATCAATTCATTAATTCAACTGGCATCTATGAAGTATCTAGTCTAGTCCACTCTAGTCCTTATTAGACACCTGCCAGATACACTGTATCATCTTTAGCACCTAGAATAAAACAGAATCGGTTTTTATGGGTAACGGCCTCGTCGTCAATGGTAAAGCAAAACCTAGAATCCAGATTCCACAATGCCTAGTTCAATGTTACTTCTAGCCCATGTTCCGGTTTTTTAAATTTTCTTGATCTGGTGTGAAAAGCCCTCACAATCCAACTTCCACCTTCTTCTCTACTCTTCTCTTCCCAAAAATAAGTCCAGTCAAACCGGTTACTTGTTCACCACATACTTAGTGCACATTTTCACTAATAAGAATACTCTTACTACTCCCCACTTTTTTTAGCCAACTGAGTTCTACACTTCTTTCAAGGTATACTACAAATCATATATAATGAGAAGGTAGCAATTACAAAGTATCTATATATCTTTTGGCATGTAAATTACTTTTAAGATACCAAGAAACTCAATATTGCTATAACATACTTAAGTATAGAAACTATCATTCTATATTCTAGCAGTTTTTATTCTATAGTCTAATGCCCTGTGAATTATACAGCAACATTCAGCAAATATAAAAAAAACAAAACAGCTTTTTTGAGAAATTCTGAAATAAGGATTTCCCAAGTTCCTTAGTACCTAAAACATTAAGAATGATACTCAGAACTCTTTGGTTTAAGAATAACAATCTGATTAAGAAGCTTTAATTTTAATCAAATCACAGAATAATGAAATGCCTCTGAAAATCATGCAAAACGTCCCCAAGATATAGCCCATGATACACATAGGTTTCTTTTACATGCAGAATCCAAATTTACTGGATGGAAACACGAATAAAATTTATAAAGGAATCATGTCAGCTAATTCCAGTGGATTTAGATCTCTGCATTACTATAAAAATTCCAGCTGCCAAAGAAAAACATACAGTTTTCCTCAACTTTTCAAACACTATCTAATCAGGAATCACTTGTTTCAGTTAAAAAAAAAAAAAAGGTGGGGTGAATTGTAATCTGTTATATAAAAAAGTAAAAGGAATTTCACCCTAACTGCTTTAGTTCTGTTTTTCCCAGACAGAATGTTCAAATCTTGCAATCCAATGGCTAATGGAATCAGTGACAAAGTCAAATTACACAAACAAAGTAATTAAAAATCCCCATTATTTCTAACTTGGTTGTTATGAGGCTGGATTCAGCCAGATTCTTATTGGTATGAACCATTAGTTTACAGGAATTTGAACATACCTTATGATCCCATTGGAAAACAAACCTCTTCAAACTTCCTACAAAATCTACCTAGCTCTATCAAAGGAAATTAGTTTACCTCATGATTCCCCAAGGCTCATTACTCTCCGGATTCATGAAAGCTTGTGTATGGCTCCAACCTCAAGTGCACTATTCTTCATATAAAAAAAAAACTGACGACATTGCTTACTGTAGTTTCTATTCTTTTAATAGCAGACAAAAATTGTGCTCATTACTCTTATTTGGATTTTCTCATTACCAATGGCAGATTTTCAAGACAACTGAAGTTTTTCTCCTTTAAACGAGGTATCGTGAACCTCTCTATACAGGGCTAAAACATGCTATATCACTCTTATGCTATCCATGTACCCTAATTTCCTTACTCTCAGATGTTTTTCCCTCGAGGTCTAAAAAAAAAGTTAAAAAACAAGTAAAGAAAAAACTTTAAGGTCTGTTATTGTCATATTAGTGATGCTTGATTTCTGACACCACAACCACTACCACCATTATTATTATTATTATTATTGTTATTATTATTATTATTATTTCTCCTGCATGTCCATGGGACAAAATGCTTAACCTGTGATTCTATTTTCTTATCTGTGAAATGAATATATTATCTACTTACCAGGATAAAGATAAGATAGTATATGCAAAGCACTTTCAAGATTATTGGCAAGAAGCAAAATAACAAATAAATGTTAGCTCATTCATTCTAAAACTTGACTTTAGGGGCATCTGGGTGGCTCAGTCAGTTAAGCGGCCGACTTCAGCTCAGGTCATGATCTCGCGGTCCGTGAGTTCAAGCCCCGCGTCGGGCTCTGTGCTGACAGCTCAGAGCCTGGAGCCTGTTTCAGATTCTGTGTCTCCCTCTCTCTGACCCTCCCCCGTTCATGCTCTGTCTCTCTCTGTCTCAAAAATAAATAAACGTTAAAAAAAAAAATTAAAAAAAAAACTTGACTTTAAGTTCATTAAACACATTTTATAACTGTGATTTACTGAATGTCACTGGATAAAGAATGGAATGAGAGAACGTAATTCACTACTAAGCATGTAATACCGATGCTAACGATAATAACAGCAATACCTACCAAGTTCTGATTGATAACTGCATGTCAGGCACTTTGTTATGTTCTACACACATTACTCATTTAATCCTCATAAACCCCTTAGGTTCAGATTAGTTAAATAACTTGCCCAAAGTATCACAGCTAGGAAAGGACATTGCTGGGATTTAAACTCAAGGAGACCCAACTCCAGAGCCCAGTTCCTCCACAGGCAACGTAAAATTGGGTTTCACTCTCTACAGTTCTGTATCTGTGTGTTCATTTCACAAATACTGAGTGCCTATGACTTGCCAGTCTCTAAATACTACAAATACAGCCAACGAACAAGTCAAATAAAATCTCCAATTCATAGAATTTGTATACTAACTGGGGCTTCAGATGAATACTATAAACCTGTGACAAAAGCCATGAAGAAAAATAAAACCATCAGGGGATAGAAGTGTGTGCACACTAAAAAATATTTTCGGGAAAGCCTCTCTGAGCAAGTAATATTTCAAGTACAGACCTGAATAAACTGCATGTACAGAACAATGACATGCAACAATTTATTATCAGTGCACTATAGAATGTAATTACTAAACCACAGTCTATATTTACCCCCTCCACATCAGCACTTACACAGACAAGTTTAAATACCCTTAGGTCACAGATTTGACACTGTAATTGACATTTATGGATTTGATGCAGCATTTTGATATAAGCAGGGGATCTGGAATCAGATAATAACAAAAATAACAGAATGCTCTGTTATCTTCTAAATATGTAATCTTGGGCTAGACTTCCTGGGCTTCAGACCTATATTCACAAAATGTTGATAATAGTAGCATTTACTCTTTACCACCCCCAGGTTACTGGAAGAATTAAGCTATGTAACATATGCAAAGTGTTTGATGCAATGCCTGGCACAAATGATGTATTATTTATTAATATTTACACTGCTGTCACCCACTACTTGTATGACAGTGCACCACTGCAGGGTCAGACATGTAGTAGTGAATTGCTCTCTAAGAGGAAAAAAGAAACCTGTCCTTGAGGGGCTCAGTTCTAATGGGGGATGGGAGGAACAATAGTTAATATCAACATAATAATTATTATATTAATAAAACAGAGGTAGAGTATGATGGGAATATAGAGGAGAATGATACTGGCATGACTTTCTTCCAAAAATCCTAAAATATTCCTGATAAAGAGTGCCAAGGAGCTGAAGCTACTGATAATTACTTCATACAAAATTTGCTTCACCACCTCTGTCACAATAGGCCACTAAAGTTCTCAGCTTAAACGTATTTTTACTGGAACACTGTCTCTGACCCTCTGGAAGGAGATCAAAATCCCCTACTTCTTTATGTCTATGAAATCCACTTTCTTTACTGTAATTACTATTTCAGTGTTTACTGACTATACTAAGGTATACATAGTAGGTCTGGGATGGAAACCAGAAATATGGAGTGGCAGGAGCACTGGCTGATGGTGGTGGTAAGGCATTAGTAGGGGTGGTGGGGGATTTGCATCAGGGAGCCCTATGAGCTCTGAATAGATAACCAACATGCTTCCTTATTAAATGACCAATAGTTAGGCACTGATGCTAACATACACTTTAA
Organism: Neofelis nebulosa; assembly: GCF_028018385.1. Taxonomy (NCBI): domain Eukaryota; kingdom Metazoa; phylum Chordata; class Mammalia; order Carnivora; family Felidae; genus Neofelis; species Neofelis nebulosa. The sequence goes on along the minus strand of NC_080789.1, from coordinate 106,002,307 downwards.
AACATTAGTTAAATTTATATCTAAAGCAGACTTAACAATCAGGGTGCATTTCAACACAAGAGTCATCATTACTGCTTACATAATTATATAAATCATTATATAATCTATGTATTTACTTCAATCCTCACATTTATCTCAGCACTCAAAACATGAGAAAAATTTTAGAAAACTAAAAAAGGACATGGATGATGTTATTCTTTTTTTTTTTTTTTCAACGTTTTTTATTTATTTTTGGGACAGAGAGAGACAGAGCATGAATGGGGGAGGGGCAGAGAGAGAGGGAGACACAGAATCGGAAACAGGCTCCAGGCTCCGAGCCATCAGCCCAGAGCCTGACGCGGGGCTCGAACTCACGGACCGCGAGATCGTGACCTGGCTGAAGTCGGACGCTCAACCGACTGCGCCACCCAGGCGCCCCATGGATGATGTTATTCTTAATTGGAAGCCAGAAGATACAGATGGAGGTTGGTGAAATCAAGACAGCATTTCCCAGATAAGAAATATAATGACTGACAGGACAGAATAAGGGACTGTAGATAATACAGAACTAAATTCTCACAGCTGAGAGGAAAAATAAAGCACAAGTGAATGCCTGCAGTATCGCTAGAAACTAAGAATCCTAACACAGCTCCACTGACTTAAAGAACTTCTCAAGCTTTTTATTCCATCTCTTCCACAGCTTGACTTATTATTTTGCTTTTTAAAAAAGCAACTCCTGGGCCACCTGGGTGGCTCAATTGGTTGAGTGTCTGACTTTTGATTCTGGCTCAGGTCATGAACCCAGGATTGTGGGATCGTACCCCACACCGGGGTCCACACTGAGCATAGAGCCTGCTTGAGATTCTCCCCCCCCCATTACTCCCTGACCCCGACCCTCTCCCCCACTCATATGCTCTCTGTAAAAAAATAAAATAAAAAAGTAAAAAAGCAACTCCTCAATAAGTCAGGGAAAAAAATGCAATTAAGTAGGATAAAATTTCTAAATCAGTCTGGTTACTTTTAATGCTAGTAAAAAAATTTCATGAATGATGGAATAATTATTTTCAAATAACGTTTTGGCATTATCTTATTTAGTCTATGTTACACAGGACTGGAAGGGACGTCAGGTGATCACTGTTCCAGCTCATACTTCTCAAACTTTAACGTACATATGAATCACCATTGGAACTCGTAAAATGCAGATTTTGATTTGAGCTGTCTGGGATGAAGTGAAAATTTTACATTTTTCACAAGTGCCCTGGGATGTCAATGTTGCTGGTGGGGGAACTACACTTTGCATAGCAAAGATCTAATTAGAGACTCTCAAAGTGTAGTATTCAAAACTCTTTCAGGGGACGGACAAGGTACCTCTTTTCCAATGACATATCTGTGTGAGGCCAGCTTTTCTTTATACATTTCAATAAAAAAAAAATACTGCAACAGATTTCATACAGCAGACATGAGAACCCAGCTGTCTTGTTGCTGACCAGACATTAAAGATGGTTGCAAAAATGTAAAAATGCTGTCTTTTCACTAAATCTTTAAAATTAGTTTTGGACAAAAACATTTTTTTATAAAAATGTTATTGATGTCAACATATTATTGGGCTTATTATGTTATTACATTATAAGACTGTGTTAGTTTCTAATACAGTAAAATAGATATAACATAAGTGAGCAAAAGCTTTCTGGGGTCCTCAATAATTTTTATGATTATAAAGCATCCTGGTAAGAAGAGTTTGACAGTCACTGAATTAAATCATTCAAATCTGGTAGCTGCTATCTTAATCTCTTCTCAAAGTATCTTAACGGACAGAATCTCAAACCTCTACCAGGCCTTTGCAATGTCTTATAACCTTATCAAGTTCTTTATCTCCAATTATGATTCTTCTTCCTGTTTAGTCTCTTCTAGGTCAAAGGAAACAACTGCTGAGCACTTTCCTTTTCCAGTTACACATTCCCTCAAGAAATCCAAAGGAACAGGTATCCCCCGCTTTTGGAAAGTTTACATTATGACACTTTGGTTTTTTGTGTTTTTTTGGTTTTGTTTTTTTTTTCCAGTTTTTTAGAGAGAAAAAGGACAAGCAGGCGAGGGGCAGAGGAAGAGACAGAATCACTAGCAGGCTCCACACTCAACTCCAAGCCCGACGCAGGGTCGAACTCCGCAAACATGAGATCATGACCTGAACTGAACTCAAGAGTCAGACACTCAACCGACTGAGCCACCCAGGTGCGCCACACCACTTTGCTTTTATGAAAGACCTACATGAGTACCTGTTTTCACTAACCAAAAGAAATCCAAAAAGGATTTTTGCTTTTATGAAAAAAAGCAAAAGTAGATTTCAGGGCCTGTTTTGCAGTGAGCCATCAAAGCAAGAGTGGCAAAGCTGAGCTCCTTCCCCTGGGAGCTACATTTAGCATCAAGACACCATAGCTTTAAATTGTGCCTGTGAACATCTGCGCTTTAACTTATTTTATGCATCTGTTAGCAAGATATATCCTACGGTATTAGAAAATCTTAAAAGAGGTTATAATTGGAGTCTGAGAATGCTCAAAAAATTTAATATGAATCTATATTAATAATAATTACTCCTTCCCTTTTATGCCTTTTCAGCTTACAAAAGACTTCAAGGGAATGCTCTGTTTGTGGACAGTGAGGGAAACCTGTAGTTCTAAAAACTGAAAATGATGGGTCTCAATGAGAAAGGATCCATGAATCAGGAATTGTCCTGAAATGTCTGAGGTACTAGCAAGTGAACTTATGATTTAGTTTTCCCTATGAAATCTCAGAGAATAAAGTGAGAGTGATTATAGGGTAAAAATTATACTGAAACACTTCCAACAAAATACAGACCTAGCCTCATAATGGAAAGAGTTACTTATAAAATATTTGTTTAGAAATTACAACTATGAGATTTGATAATCGATGGAAAATACATGCATAGATGGCTTTTTCACATATCCTTCTTGTCCTGGAATTTTGACTCTTAACTTTTTAAGTTTTTGTTTTCTGCTCTTTTGGTACCAAATAGTTTTACCCATTATAGAAAATATATTGCTTTTATATGTGTTATCTGTTTCTACTTAGTATTATTCAATTTCATTTTAGGATAGCTTTGTTAAAACTTCAAAGGTGACCTTAAGTTTCATTCCTGTTTTGCAAGGTTAATTCAACCTCCCAAACTTACATAAGTGTCTAACTGACTATATTTGGGATTCCTTTAATTAAATCATTTATTCTTCAAACTATTACTAAATGACTCAATGTGTCATATGCTATGCTATCAGTACAGTATGTACAAAGATTTGATAAATCAAATTCTTGGACAGTATCTTTTAAGACAATATATATTTCATTTTTTCTGTTCTGCAGTCCCTTTCCAGAAGGGAGGGTGGCTATAGATTCTAACAGTTTAACAACGAGAGAAGGAGAAGGAACTATAGAACTAAAGGGAAACAAATGTGGTATATCCATCCATACAATGGAGTATTATTCAGCTATAAAAAGAACGAAATGCTAATACTTGCTACAACATGGATAAACCTTCAGAACATTATGCTAAGTCAAAGCATGCCACAAAAGGCAAAACAGAAAAACAAACAAAGCATAACACAAAAGGGTATATATCATATGATTTCATTTGTATTAAATGTCCACAACAGGCAAATCAAATCCAGAGAGACATAAAGTAGATGGATGAGTGGTTGCCAGAGGCTCGTTGGAAGGGGGAATGGAGAGTGAGTGCTAATGGATATGGGATTTCTTCTGGGGGGTGATAGAAAGGTGCAGCATGAATATATTTTAAAAACTGAATTTTACATCTTAAAATGAATTTTTATGGTATGTGAATTTTATCTTTAAAAAAGGGAAAAAAATAAAAACAGGGTAAGTACTAAGAATGTGGAAAATGATATTGGTCTTTCTAGGTTCTATTAAATTAACATGAAAAGACTTCTCTCATTTGAGAAGGGGGTTTTGAACTAGAGTCTGCATATGCAAATAAAGATACATTTGTTTTTTAGTGTCTCAAATGCCTTTCTTAAATTTTTTTACTTTTATCAATTTCTTATATAAATTTTTATCTGATCATATGGCAGTGCTGTGCCTAACAGTCTGAAGCCATATAACTCTAAAACACTCATTTTAGCCGTGAGCCTCTGGTGAGCAACTTTTTAAATCAACAGTTTAGCTATGTTTTTCATCTACTCATCCTACAGTCATTATTTTTTTTTAATTGTTTTTAATCTTTATTTTTGAGAGAGAGACACACACACACACACACACACACACACACACACAGAGTGTGAGTGGGGGAGGGGCAGAGAGCGAGGGAGACACAGAATCTGAAGCAGGCTTCAGGCAATGAGCTGTCAGCACAGAGCTTGACACAGGGCTCGAACCCATGAACCATGAGATCATGACCTGAGCTGAAGTCGGATACTTAACCCACTGAGCCACCCAGGCAACCCCACAGTCATTATTTTTAATCAGTTAATCATATTTGCTGGGTTAGGTACAGAAAAAGGATAAAATTTAATACTGGCCACATATAAAACTTGCATTTTTAAAAAACTGGTACTACCATAAAAGTTTATAACTTGATTTCTGTAAATAGCAGTTATTTTTATACTTCATTTTATATAAAAAAACCCTAAAATTCCATCATCCCTCAAAACATTTTCAATACCAACCTTTATTTAGAGAAATAATAAGGAAGTGAATTAGCAAATTAATCAGAGACACTTATCACTAAATAATAGAGACAGCCCAGTCAATTCCTCCTAGTGTCTCTAAGAGCAGCCTACAAAAAAGCAGAGCCATGGTCTGCTGGTACATAACAAAATTTATTCCCATTTCAAAATAGAAATATTCCAAGACCAACAAAGGAGGCTGGTATGGCTGAGAGATAGCAGAGAATGTTTAAATATTTGCCTATCTAATGTGTATTTCATATCTAGTCTGTTTGATATCAAACATTCAGCACTGATATAAAGGTAAACAAAAGTTATTGGTTCATAAACCCTGGTGTTTAAAATCCAGAATGATCACCTCAAGCAATAATACTGGGTTTAAGATGCTATTTCTTAGGCCAATATCAAAAAATGTGGCCACTGAAAAAATGGGGATCGAACTCACGAACTATGAGATCATGACCTGAGCCAAGGTCAAGAGTCAGACACTTAACTAACTGACTGAGCCACCCAGGCAATCCATAGTTCCACTTCTGACTGAGAGAAAAGACTACCCACAAATTTTTATAGTTAACAATTTAAGTAATTACTTGCTTGTATTGAGATTCTTATATTAATAGCATCCTACTAGAGGAACATTATCATCATTTTTACAGATTAGTAATTACAGAACTCTTCAGTGGAGAATTTTTAAAGTTCTGGTGACATGTGTTTACAATAGAAGTCAACAACTTTTTCTCTTTTTTATTAAAAAATTTTTTTTAATGTTTATTTCTGAGAGACAGGCACAGAGTGTGAGAGGGGGAGGGGGAGGGGGAAGGGGAAGGAGAGACACAGAATCCAAACAGGCTCCAGGCTCTGAGCTGTCAGCACAGAGACCGACGTGGGGCTCAAACTCGGTTAACAGCGAGATCATGACCTGAGCTGAAGTTGGAGGCTTAACTGACTGAGCCACCCAGGTGCCTCTCAACAACTTTTTCTGGTAAGAGCCCAAACAGCACATTTTGGAACACACATTCTGTTCCAGTTATTCTGCATTGTATTGTGTGAAAACAAAGATAATACAGAAACAAGTAAGTGTGGTTGTGCTTTATTACTTTATTTATGGACACTGAAATGTTCACATGATATGTTTTTCTTCTTTTGATTTTTTCCCCCAATTACTTAAAATGTGAAAACCGTTCTTAGTCATGGGTTGTACACTGTACAACAAGATAGATCTGGCCCATGGTTCAGAGTTCATTAATCCCTGGTTTAGAGTATGATGGGATGAAGAAAAGCAATATATGGTTAGTAAATAAAATACATAAATTATTCCATATACAAATTGTAAATTTTATAGTCTGAAAGTCTAACGTTATATATTTAACTTCATAATCAAGTTTAATGACCAAGATTCATCTTATTTTAAGAGGATATATATTTACAATGGGCATTTATTCCATATTTATTTTCATAAATGGTAAGTCAAAAAGAACAACTTAGCTTAACTGAATTCTAATTCATATCTCATCCATTCACTCTACTGTAAATCCTAATCTATCCGTCATTCCTTCAGATTACTGCAACAGCCTCTTAAAATAGGGTTTTTAGCTTTTAGTCTTTCTTCATAAATCCATTCTCTACTCTGGAGCCAGAACAATTTTTTTAAAAATTTAAAATTTAAGTCTGATCTTATTACAACTAGCCAGTGTAAAGTGCTTCAATGGTTCCTCAAATGTTGGAGTATAATCTAAGCTCTCTTTTCCTCTTTTTATCCTTTCTTTCTTTTCCTGCTTCCAAACTCTATAGACATACAAATATATAGATTTCTCACATGCAACACTATCTTAATCTCTCCCTTTCTAATTTCCCCAACCTGTCCAAACTCAATTAGGCACCACTCTTACATGCTTTCATTAAGTACCTATCCCTAGAATAATTGTTTTTATACCATAAGGTAACTAATTGTCTGGGTTAAACTGTTTCTTCCCCTTCCCCTATTAAGCTCTTAAGAGACAAAGATTCGGGTTTTACCTAACAAGAATATTCAATACCTAGTATCCAGAAAAAAGTCTGGAACAAAGAAAGCAGACCTAAATATTTGCTGGATGAACCCATGAACTATTATGGGTTGAACTGTGCCCTCCCAAAAGGTATGTCAAACTTCTGGGGTGCCTAGGTAGCTCAGCTGATTGAGTACCCAATTCTTAATTTCAGCTCAGGTTATGATCCCAGGGTCTTGAGATCAAGCCCCGCATCGGGCTCTGTGCTGAGTGTGGAGCCTGCTTAAGATTCTCTCTCTCCCTCTGCCCCTCTCCCCTGCTTGCTTGCTCTCTCTTAAAAAAAGATATGAATTCTAACCTTCAGTATCTCAGAATCTGACCTTATTTGAAAATAGGATCATTGCTGGGTACCTTCACCTCTGACTTCAGCTCAGGTTGTGATCTCATGGTTAATGCACTCAGCTCATGGATTTGAGCCCCACGCCAGACTTTGTGCTGACAGCACGAAGCTTGCTTCCGATTCTCTTTCTCTCCCTCTCTCTCTGCCCCTCCCTGACTAGAGCTTTCTCTCTCTCTCTCTCAAAATAAAAAGAAGGAGGAGGAGGAGGAGGAGGAGGAGGAGGAGGAGCAGGAGCAGGAGAAGAAGAAGAAAGAAGAAAGAAGAAAGAAGAAAGAAGAAAGAAGAAAGAAGAAGAAGAAGAAGAAGAAGAAGAAGAAGAAGAAGAAGAAGAAAGGATCAGTGCAACTGTAATTAGTTAAGATGAGGTCATCCTGGGGTGGGGTGGGCCCTCAATACAATCTGACTGGTGTCCGTATAAGAAGAGGAGACACAGACAGATGAGGGGGAGAACACCATGTGAGACAGAGATTGAAATGCTGCAGATGCAAGCCAAGGAATGCCAAGGATTGCTGGCAAACCATAAGAAGGTAAGAGGCAATGAAAAGTTTTCCCCTTCATGTTTTAGAGACAGCATGACTTTGCTAAAAGCTTCATTTTGGACTTCTGGTCTCAAAATTCTGAGACAATAAATTTCTGCTGGTTTAAATCATCTAGTTTGTGGTACTTTGTTATAACACCCCCTGAAAACTATCAAATATTGGTGAACCACCTTACATTTCAGGTATATACACTTTCCTGTGTCTCTCTACACTCCAACTCTTAACTCTTCCTTGAAAATTAGGTTTAAAGGGCACCTGGGTGGCTCAGTTGGTTAAGCATCCAACTCTCAACTTAGGCTCAGGTCATGATCTCATGGTTGGGTGAGTTTAAGCACCGAGTTGGTCTCTGCACTAAGTGGAGCTTGCTCTCTCTCCCCCTCTCTCTGTGGCCTTCCCCTGCACACATGTGTCCTCTCTCTCAAAACAAATAAATAAACGCAAAAAAAATTAGGTTTAAAAAATTAGTATGAGTAGATCTGGTGAGGTAACTTTAATGTAATATTATATGTAAGAGAATAAATGATTAAATTCACATATTTGAATTCAAGCAAGGATTTGTATAAGACCTATCAAAACAACTGGGTGGTTCAGATTTGTTTTAATTCAGTATTTTGTCAACCATTCTGTCATTTCTAGCAAAATCTGGAGAGTTAATGAAAGGAAATAAACTCCAAGCCACCTTAAAGGGCAAATTATCCTTTTATGTAACTTTATTTATTATTCCTATAGTTAATTTTTAAAAATACTCTTATTGGTTATTTCAATGAAAAAGTTGAGAATTATGTATTCATCTTCTCACACACACAGACTGTATAAATACAACAGGAGTGGAATCTGACATATCAAAAAACAGGTCTCTTTTTTCTCATCAGAAAATTCCCAGAAGCCAACACCTACCCAGTTTTTTGTTTTTTCAACTTTATCCTGAAATTCTGTTCATTAAACTAAGAGCCAGACTTTATTTTTTCAATTCTTTCTTACAAGGAAAGCACACACCCACGCTTGCCTAGCCTTGTATTTTCTAAGAGCTATATGTGCAGATTAAATGATCTTGTATATAGACAATCCTAAGGAATCTACTAAAAAACTATTAGAATTAATTCAGGAAGTTTGTTGATTCAAAATCAGTATGCAAAAACCAAAAGTATTTGTAATGAACAATCAAAAATTGAAATAAAAATTCAGTTCCATTTATAATAGTACCCCTCACATACATTACTCAAGAATAAACAAAAAAAATACAAGACTTATACTCTGAACACTATAAAACACCACTGAAAAAAATTACAAAAGATCTAAGTAATGGAAAAACATCCCATGTTCATGAACCAGAAGACTCAGTATGGTTAAGATGCAATACTCTCCAAATTTATTTATACGTTCAATGCTATACATATCAGGATCCCAGCTGAATTGTAAAAACTGACAAGCTGATTCTAAAATTTATACAGAGTTACAAAAGACCAAGAAGAGACAAAACTTGAAGAATAAATAGAAGGACTCACACTTCCTAATTCAAAGCTTACTACTACTACAAAGCAATGGTAAACAAGACATATTGATCCATGGAACAGAACTGAGAGTACAGAAATAAACCCATATGCCTATGATTTTCAGCAAGGGTAAAACCATTCAATGGAGAAAGACTAGTCTTTTCAACAAATGGTGCTGAGACAATTGGATAGTTGTCACAAGCAAATGAACCAAGTTAAAATCCTTACCTCCCACCACCACATACAAAAATAAACACAAGGGGTGCGTGCTTGGGTGGTTCAGTCGGTTGGGTGTCTGACTTCAGCCTGGGTCATGATCTCATAATCTGTGAGTTTGAGCCCTGCGTCGGGCTCTGTGCTGCCAGCTCAGAGCCTGGAGCCTGTTTTAGATTCTGTGTCTCCCTCTCTCTCTGCCCCTCCCCCACTCACTCTCTCTCAAAAATAAACAAACATTAAAAAAAATAAACAAAAATAAATGCAAAATGAGTTAAAGATCTAATTTAATTGTAAGAACTAAAACTAGAGGCGCCTGGGTGGCTCAGTTGGTTAGGTGTCTGACCTCAGCTCAAGTCATGATCTCACAGTCTGTGCGTTCGAGCCCCGCTCTGGGCTCTGTGCTGTCTCAAAAATAAATAAAAACATTAAAAAAAAAAAAAAAAAAAAAGAACTAAAACTATAAAATTCCCGAAAGAAAACACATAGGGGTAAATGTTCATGACTTGAGATTTGGCAATGGATTCTCAGGTATGACATCAAAAGCGTGAGCAAAACAAAAGATAAAATATATAAACCAGACTTCATCAAAATGAAAAACTTTTGTACCTCAAAGGGTACTAGCAAGATAGTGACACTATTAAGAAAAGACAACTGACAGAATAGGAGAAAATAATTAGAGATCATCTATCTCAAAGGACTTCTATCTGGAATATACAAAGAACTCATACAGCTCAATAACAAAAAGACAAATAACCCAATTAAAAAAATGAGTAAAGGGGGTGGCTGGGTGGCTCAGTCGGTTGAGCGTCTGACTTGGGCTCAGGTCATGATCTCACAGTTCGTCAGTTTGAGCTCTGCATTCGGCTCTGTGCTGACAGATCATAGCCTGGAGCCTGCTTCTGATTCCGTGTCTCCCTCTCTCTCTGACCTCCCCTGCTCTCTCTCAAAAATAAATAAACGTTGGGGCGCCTGGGTGGCTCAGTCGGTTGAGCATCCGACTTCAGCTCAGGTCATGATCTCATGGTCTGTGAGTTCAAGCCCCGCATCAGGCTCTGTGCTGACAACTCAGAGCCTGGAGCCTGCTTCGGATCCTGTGTCTCCCTCTCTCTCTGCCTCTCCCCTGCTCATTCTCTGCCTCTCTCTCTGTCAAAAATAAATAAACATTAAAAAATAATAAATAAATAAATGTTAAATTTTTTTTAAAAAAAAATGAGCAAAGGATCTGAATAGGCATTGTTCCAAAAGAAAAAAAAAGACATACAGCCAATAAGCTATTATCATCATACTGTAATTACAACTGTTTGCTTATACACTGGTCTTCTATATTAGAGCTAATTTTCTGAAGACAGGGACTATGTATACTATTCATCTTTAATTACTCTGGACTTGGCATGTAGCAGGGATCCAGAAAATGTCACATGTATTTGCACTGGAGACTTATTTTATATATGGGATACTAGCAGGTACTAAAGATAAGAATAGAGTTAAACAGAAATATTTTGTAGAGATAAGATCACAAATTTTAAAGAATATAAAGCAATAAAAATAAACAGCAAGTACTTATACATATAACACTAAACATCATTTTAAATGCTTTATATTAATTCAATTTTTGAACTCATAAGTAAAATAATCAATTACAAATAAAACTATGATTCCAATCAGTTGAGAAGCTCAGCTCAGAGAAGGCAGAAATCATTATTCAGTGAGGACCATCAGAAAAAATTTTGTTAGGGAAGTCTGTTAAATACAGTATAAGAACTGACTGGATAGCAAAAGAGCATGTACAGAATGTAAATGGCATGTACAAATGGGACAGGAAAAGGGGAAGGATGTGGCATATGTGCAAGACATAAAAAGAGAAGTGGCCTGACTTAAAAAAGTGTTTAGATAAAAGTAAGGAATAGAAAAGATAATAAGAATTTCTACATGTTTTCACAAGCAAACTGGTATCATTTTAAGTTCCTTACACCAAAAAGAAATAGCAAGAAAGTTCAACTAGTTCAAGTGAAGCAGAAAAACAAATTCATAACGTTAACTACTTCAAGATGATAGTGTAAGGTGTGAAGTAAAAGTATTAGAGTTCTGACAATGGGAATGAAGAAGGCTTGTATCTAAGAGTTATTTTGAACCAAGAACCTGATAAATAGGAACTAGTGAGTAAAAAAACCAAGAAATCAAATATACTTCTTGAGGTTTCAAGAATTCTAAATAAAATACAGGGGGAACTACCCAGTAAATAGCCCATCTTACCCTCAAAGGAAAAAAATGATGATGTAAATTATTAGGTACTGGGGGAAGAAAGGGGAATAAGAATAAAAGACTTAAAATTGAAATTCACAGAACTCTAAGAGGTAAAGCAGATGAACTTTCTAAGGGCAAAACTGTGGAATAGTGATTACAATACTTAATTAGAATTCTCTGAAGGCTAAACTAACTACGTTTACTACATTTCTCTTGCCCTACCCAGCCTGAGACAAAAAAAAAGTAGGGGATAATAGTTACACATTAAGAGACGTAACAGCGGCGCCTGGGTGGCTCAGTTGGTTGAGCACATCTGACTTCGATTCAGGTCATGATCTCATGGTTTGCAGGTTCAAGCCCCACATCAGGCTCCGTGCTGACAGCTTGGAGCCTGCTTCGGAATCTGTGTCTCTATCTCTGCCCCTCCCCTGCTCACTCTCTCTCTTTCTCTCTCAAAAATAAATAATAAAAACATTAAAAAAAGAGAGAAACGTAACAGTAAAATATTTTCCGTGGATGTTGATGGGCCTTATTTTTTTTAATATATGAAACTTATTGTCAAATTGGTTTCCATACAACACCCAGTGCTCATCCCAAAAGATGCCCTCTTCAATACCCATCACCCACCCTCCCCTCCCCCCCACCCCCCAATGGGCCCTATTTTAAACACTGACTATAAACCAATATAACAGGAAATATTTTAATAGGTTAGGGTATTATTAGATGATCCAGAAATTACTGTTAGGCCTTAAACCCTGTGGTATTTATAAATGATTTAATAAATTCATAAATAAATTTTAAAACATTTAAGGAAAAGTCTGTGAACAAAGCAACTTAAGAGCACTACTTTTTAATTCAGATAAAACCTTTTATGGTGGGAAGGAATGAGAACTTAGATGAATAAACAGGGGGTTGAAAACTAGTAATGACAGTATGTTTAAATATAATATATCTCAAAAGAAAAGTTTAAATGAAGGCAAGGAGGATCCAGAATATAGTGGTACTTTCTGATCTTTATTTTTGCTCTCACTAAATCAGAGAAATAAAATCTTTCAACTCCCTCTTCCCCCAACAACTGAGTGTGCTTTCTACCATTGTTTCCTTTTGCATGTTCGATGTTATCCACCTTGGCATTCCTTTTCAGATGTGACCTAAGCTCAATAATCATTTAGGGGAAGACTTACACTGGTCACTCGACGGTAGATCTGCGCAGCATTTTGGCACTCTGAGTAAGGGTATTCAGATGTGGCCATCTCAAGCATGCACATCCCAAAAGCATAAACATCAACAGATTCATCATATTTTTCCTCATACATCTCAGGGGCCATGAACTCTGGGGTACCTTAAATTAAAAGAACAATTCAGATTTAATGTGAGCAGAAGCTACAGATGTTACTCACCTGGGGGAGAAGCAGAGGGGTTGACCTGTGAGAGAGAAGAATGTGGAGGGAACGGAAGGGAAGAGAGAAGAGGAGGGAAGAGGGGAGGGAAGAGGGGAGGGAAGAGGGGAGGGAAGAGGGGAGGGAAGGGAATGGAAGGAGAGGGAATGGAATGGAAGGGGAGGGAAGAGAGAGTAGAGTGGCAGGAGCAGGGAGGAGGAAGAAAATCTTAGTCTGTCCCACCAAGTATCTTATAGATCTTCTGCTGCATGGCCTTCATAAAAGAAACTGGAACAGGGTCAAGTGTCTGTTTACTGTTCCAAACGGATTACTGTTATACAATGTCAAAATAGAGACTTGGATATGAGATAAATTAATATAACTCATCATGAAAACAAATGGAAGGAAAAGGTAAAAGACTAGAAAGAAATAGAGATATAATGGCACCAGTAAGACAGGACAAGTTAAAAAAAGATCAAAATACTTGTCTGCCCCCTACTGTATGGTAGATGCAAGGATAATATTCATGGCTAATTTTTTGCCATTAACATTCCACCTGATCAGTTTCACTTTTTTAAGGAGACCTTGCAGTGAAAAATCTAATATTCCGTGTTTTTTAAAAGAATAAAGTAAAGTGTAATTGTCTATAAAGGCCACTCTCCAGAGCCCCTTTCTTCACAGACTTACCATATCACCTGCAGTACACAAATAAGCCTATTGCATATAAAGAAATATAGTAAGGGACATTTTACAGGCAAAAACCAAACACACACAAATAGAGAAGTCAAATACAGACTGAGTTATGAGCATAGCACGTGTGATTCCATAGACCAGGTTTTCTAATGTTTCCAAAGAAATTAATTCTGGGTACTTCAAATTATAGGATATTTCCAAGAACAGGCTTACACACAATGATTTAAGCAAAATAGGAAAAAAAAAAACACCTCTCCCAGGTTAGAGATTTTTAAGGTGCTAAAAAGTCAAAGAAATAAATGTTTCCTTTTCCTATAACAAGACAAAAAAGGAAATTCAGCTTTAAATAACTTTTCCAATTCTTCTTGTTAATCTGTATTAAGAAAATTTAAAAACAGGGGTGCCTGGGTAGCTCAGTCGGTGAAGCATCCAGCTTCAGCTCAGGTCATGATCTCACGGTCCCGTGAGTTCAAGCCCTGCGTTGGGCTCTGTGCTGGCAGCTCAGAGCCTGGAGCCTGCTTCGAATTCCCTCTCTCTCTGCCCCTGCTCATGCTCTGTCTCTGTCTCAAAAATAAGTTAAAAAAAAAAAAAAATCAAAAGAAATTTTAAAAAAAAGAAAAATAATTAAAAAACAGCATTCCTAATCCAAGTCACACAATACTCTATTTTTTTTTAATGTTTACTTATTTTTGAGAGAGAGAGAGACTGACTGACTTAGTGTGAGCAGGGAAGGGGCAAAGAAGGAGGGAGACACAGACTCCAAAGCAGGCTCCAGGCTCTGAGCTGTTAGCAGAGAGCCAGGCGTGGGGCTCTAATTCATGAACTGTGTGATCATGACCTCAGCTGAAGTCAGACACACTTAACTGACTGAGCCACCTGGGTACCCCTCTAAAGAGAACACTATTTGATAAGAATGTATACATTACTGGTATTATATAGTTTTCTTATTAACACGTAAAATTCTAGCCCACTTAAAAATGAATGGTTTCCCTGTTGTTGCCATCTTTGAGAGGGAGAATAAAGTATATGTGATTTCAAGTGTTCAAACTGTCATGTTCTCTTCAGAGAGTGAAAGCTTACCAAAATAATAAGCATTAAATTATTTTCCCAGCTGCAACTCTCTAACATGTAGTTGAAAGTCTGAAAGGACAGCCTTGTTCTTTAGATCAGTGATTCTCAACAAGAGGGGACAATTTTGTTACCAGGGAACATTTTGCAATGTCCTGAGACATTTTTGGTTTTAACAACTGGCTGGTGGGGTTGGGGGGGGAGATGAGTTTAAAGGGGGTGTGGTGTGCTCCTGGCATCATCCAAATAATCTTACAATGAACAAGAAAGCCCTTACAACAAAGAACTATCCAACCCCAAATACTACTAAGGTTGAAAAAAAGTCTCCTTTCAGATAGATCTTCTGAAGCTAACTATAAGAAAATAATTGAGAAAACCAAGCTTTCAGAACTCTTGTTTTCACATTTTAAAATAAAGTCTTAACAGGTAGATACTTTTGAATAATAATATATATCTAATATTTTTAGAAACTAAACTGCATATAAATTCAGTTTCCTTTATAGGAAAGTAACTATATTTATTACATACATAATTATATAATACTAAGTATCAACAGGATAACCCAGTAAGATTGATAGTTACATAAGGTTTTATCAACAAAGTTCACATTACTTCACATAATTTTACAAAACATCGTTAGTCTTCAAGATGATTCTAGAAGCATACAGAGAACTCCACATCTCATAAGTAGAAACGATCACTTCCTGAGTTCAAGCTATGGATTTCTGAAAGTTTATTTCACATAATAAAAGCTCTGAGAGGGTCAAGTTTCTAAATAAAAGGAATATCAGAAACCCAGCTAGGATGCAAGGTACACCTGAAACATACCTATCACACTCTTGGCAAAAGAAGCCCGCTTCAGGGTTGCCAGACCTAGGTCTCCAATCTTGACTGAGCCTGTAGGGCCAGTGATAAAGATGTTGTCACACTTAAGATCTCGGTGAATAATAGGAGGAGTTCGGGTATGAAGAAACTGAAGTCCTTTTAGGATCTGACGGCACCAGCTTCTTAGAACTTTAATCTTCATCACCTTAAACCTTTTCAGATACCTAGAGAAGGCAAAGTATACCAAACAGGTTATCAATGATACGAGGTTGCTGCTTTGAAGAATTCCATTAAATTCTAACATATCTGAGATGGGAGTATCAAATTTACAATATTAAGATTCAGTAACCTTAAAGGTTAGTGATACTTTTAGCAAAGTTAAAGGGGAAAGGATGATAATAAGTGGTTGGTAAATGAATTCTAATAACAAAGCACAAAAAAATGAATTCCTTAAAGTTGGGTCACTACTAAAATAACTTAAAAGTTAAGAGGTAGAAAAATAAACAGATATAAAAATAAAAAATAAAAGTTAAGGGATAGAGTTTGACTTCTGGTAAATGGTGGAATAATTCTTACTAGATACAGATATAATTATAAACTGTAGTAAAAATATACAAAAAACAACTACCTCAAGGCTCTGGAGAGCAATCAAAATCTGGCATAAATTGGAAGGGAGTTCATATTAGGGAAAAAAGAAAGCACTGCTTGAGTTTCCTATTTTCTAAATCTCCTCAGCTGAGGAAAGGCTCCTGCCTGATTCTGTAGGTCAGCTCAAATCTAAATAAAAGCCTACAGCCTTATTAGCTGAGGAATGGAGGACAGAGTTCAAGATGACCATAGCAGCTAGAACAGTGCTATCCAACAGAACTTTCTATCATGATAGTCTGCTCAATATAGTATTCACTAAATAAATGTGAATATACTTAAATATAAATTAATTAAAATTAAAAATTCTATTTTTCAGCTGCACTAGCCACATTTCAAGTGCTCAACAGCCACATGTGTCAAGTGGTTACCATTTGGATAGTACAGATATAAAACATTTTCATCACCACGGAGAGTTCCAGTGGACAGGACAGAGAAGTGTGATACTGAAGAGAAGCCCCAAATCCTGCATATTCATTCTGCCCAAATCTCTGGTTGACCTCTGAAATACGTATATGTGGAGCAGCAGATTCAAAGCAGCCCAGCTAATGCTAAACGAATGGAACAGAGATTTCTGATGCTACTCACTGAGGGAAAGATAAAGTTTCTGGATTGGCTTTTTTTCTGAAAATATTCAGGAAAAGTATGAAGATATAAAATATTACATTAGCCTCATGCTATCTTTAAAATACGTATGGCTAATTAAAGGACAATTTATAACACTGTATTATAGGTTCTACAGAATATGTGAATGTAGCATACATAAAAATTATATAGCATAAAAAACAAGTATTAGGGATAATTGAAACTTTATCTGTGTAAGGTTCCTTTACTTTACATGAAATTGTACAGTATCAACCCAAAGATTATTGTGAAAAGTTACAGATATAAACACAATCTCCACAGCAACTGTTTTAAAACACACACACACACACACACACACACACACACACACACACACAGGTTTTAACTAAAAAGCTAATACAGGAACTAAAATGAAATTCTACTTCACTTGGATGAGGTAATCAAAGAAAACTAATGGTGAAAGTTGGTTTTATAGTTTAAACAAATATTGAAACATAGTTACCTCTGAAGGGTGAGGAAGGGCTACCTAGGAAGAGCCATAAGAGCATTTACTAAGATAATAAGAATGTTCTATAACTTAATAGTTTTTACTGCATGAGTGAATGCTTTTGTCAAAATTCACAGAATGATACCACTGTTACACTTTTCACTGTACTTAAATTTCACTGTAAGGAAAAACAAAGCATATAAATACAGTATGAGAACTCTAATGAAATGAGCACTTAAGTGTTTACATGTGAAATATTACTGATGCAACAACTTATTTTGGAATGAACAAAATTAAGATAGGGGAATAATCAGAAGGACATATGTGGTAAAGTAAATACGGCAAGTTAATAAACTACAGAATCTAGGGAGTGAATATGTGTGTTCATTGTGTAATTCTTTCAACTTTTCTGTATAACTGAAAAATTGTTTAATAAAATTTTGGGGATAAGTTGAGTCTGTATCATTTATAAAATGATCAATTATATAAAATATAACAGGTAACTATATCGTAACCTTGTATTTCTTAACTTCATTAAATTTGTTTAGAATCACTGGAATTTTCTATGTAAACAATTACATAATCTGCAATCAAGGGCAATGGTATTATTTCTTCCTTTCCAATCTTTATGCCCGTAATACTAGTTTTCCCTGTATTTATGCTTTATTGCAGTGGGTGGGCCTCTAAAACCACAGTGAATGTAAGTGGTTAAAAAAAGCATTCTTGCTTTGTTCCTCACCTCACGGGAAACAGTTAAGCTCAACATTAGCTATAGGCTTTTTGGTGGAAGTTGTTTCTCAGTTTGAAGAAGTTCCCCACTATTCCTAGTTTGAATAAGAGTTTTCAGCCACAAATAGATACTGAATTGTCAAATACTTTTACACATATTTTGAAATGATCATATGAATTTTCTCCTTTATTCTGTTAATGTGGTGAATAACATTAATTCAATGTTAAACCAACTTTGTGATACCCTCTTTGATTTTGATATATTGGATTGGTGGATCCAATTTGCTATTATTTTATAAAGGATCTTTGCATTGATATTCATGAAGGACACTGCTCTTTAAAAATTTCTTTTTCAAGGGAGCCTGGGTGACTCAGTCGGTTTAGTGACCGACTGCGGCTCAGGTCATGATCTCACGGTTCCTGAGTATAAGCTCTGCATCCGGCTCTATGCTGTCAGCGCAGTGGCCACTTCCCACTTCAGATCCTCTGTCTCCCTCTCTCTCTGGCCCTCCCCCATGCACTCTGTCTCTCAAAAATAAGTAAACATTTGAAAAAAAAATTAGAAAAAAATTTCTTTTCCTATGTATCAAGTTTTTGAGAAAATTCGACACAGTGGATTTCCCATTTTGTTAAGATAAAATGCACATAATATATACCATTTAACTAATTAATTATTTGAGAGAGAATGCACGTGCGAGTCGGGGAAAGGGGCAGAGGGACAGAGAATATCTGTTTTTAAAAATATTTTTTAAATGTTTCTTTTTTGAGAGGGGGGGCAGAGATAGAGGGAGACAAAGAATCTGAAGCCAGAGCCAGGCTCTGAGCTGTTAGAACAGAGGCTGATGCAGGGCTGGAACTCACCAACAGCAAGATCATGACCAGAGCTGAAGTCAGATGCTTAACTGACTGAGCTACCTAGGCTCCCTTAAGAGGGAGAGTATCTTTTTTTTTTTTTTTAATTTTTATTTATTTTTCAGACAGACAGACAGACAGACACAGAGTGCAAGCGGGGGAGGGACAGAGAGAGAGGGAAACACAGAATCCGAAGCAGGCTCCAGGCTCTGGGCTGTCAGCACAGAGCCCGACCCGAGGCTTGAACCCACAAACCATGAGACCGTGACCTGAGCCAATGCCCAACTGACTGAACCACCCAGGTGCCCCAAGAGAGAGTATCTTAAGCAGGCTCCACACTCAGTGCAGATCCCGTGACCCTGGATCATGACCTGAGAAGAAATCAAGAGTCAGACACTCAACTGACTGAGCCACCCAGACACCCCAATATTTACCATTTTACAGTGATACTAAGTAATTCAACTAATAGAAAATCATCACCACCATCTATCTCCAGAACTCTTTTCATCTTAAAAACTGAAACTTTATACCCATTAAACAGTAATTCCCAAAAACCTTCTCCATTTGGGCTCTGGCAACTATCATTCCACTTTCTGTTTCTATGAATTTGACTACTCTAGGCAACTCATAAAGTGAAATCAAACAGTATATTTGTATGTGACTTTTTGTGACTGGCTTATTTCACTTCACACAACGCCCTCAAGGTTCACTTGTATTACAGCATATGTTAGAACTTCCTTACCATTTAAGGCTAAAAAATATTCCACTGTACATATATACCACATTTTGATTATCCATTCTTTCCTTAATGGACCCTTGGGCTGCTTTTACCTTTTAGCTACTGTGAATAATGCTGCTATAAATATGAGTATACAAATATCTCTTTGAGACTCTGCTTTCGTTCTTTTAGGTATAAACCCACAAGTGAAAGTGTTAGATCTTATGGTAATTAAGTAGAAATATTATTGACATATAACATTATATTTATCTCAGATGTACAACATAATGATTGATTTCAAGACGATTGGTATATACTGCAAAATGGTCACCACGATAAGTCTAGTTAACATCTATCACCACACAGATATTTTTTATGATGAGAACTTTTAAGATTTACTCTCTTAGCAACTTTCAAATATATAATAGAGCATTATTAACTATAGTCACTATGCTGTACATTACATCCCCAAAACTTATTTTTTTTTTTTTTAACGTTTATTTTTGAGACAGAGAGAGACAGAGCATGAACGGGGGAGGGTCAGAGAGAGAGGGAGACACAGAATGTGAAACAGGCTCCAGGCTCTGAGCAGTCAGCACAGAGCCCGACACGGGGCTCAAACTCACGGACTGCGAGATCGTGACCTGAGCCGAAGTCGGACGCTTAACCGACTGAGTCACCCAGGCGCCCCCCTCCCAAAACTTATTTTATAACTAAAAGCTTGTACCTTTTGACCACCGTCACCCATTATACACATTCCACTTCCATCCTTGCACCTATGGCAATCACCAATCTGTTCTCTGTATTTATGAGTTTGGTTTTTGTTGTTGGGTATTTTATTTTTCATTTTTCTTAGATTCACATAGAAGTGAGATCATACAGTATTTGTCTTTATCTGACTTCTTTAACTTAGCATAATGCTTTCCAAGTCCATCCACAATGTCAAAATTTCTTTTTTATGGATGAATAATATAATAATCTATTGTATATACAGATTGTGTATATACATGCATACACACACACCACCTCTCCTTTATTCATTCCTCCACTGATGGACACTTAGGTTACTTCCATGGCTTGGCTGCTGTAAATAAAGCTGTTATGAGCACGGGGTACATATATCTTTTCAAATTAGTGTCTTCATTTTCTTCAGATAAATACCCAGAAGTCAAACTGCTGGATCATATGGTAGTTCTATTTTTAAATTTCTGAGGAACCCCATACTGTTTTCCATAATGGCTACATCAATTTATATGTCTACCAACAATGCACAATGGTTCCCTTTTCTCCACATTCTTGCCAACACTTGTTTTGTCTTTTTGATACTAGCCATTCTAACAGGTATAAATCAGGTGGTATCTCATTGTGATTTTGATTTGTGTTTCCCTAATAACTAGTCGTGGTGAGCATCTTTTTCATGTGTTTCTTGGCCAATTTGTATATCTTTTTTAGTGGAATGTCTATCCAGGTCCTTTGCCCATTTTTTTTCTTTGCCCATTTTTGAATAGGATTGTTTGCTGTGTTTAATGTTGTCGAGTTTTAAGAATTCTCTGTATATTCTAGACATTAATCCCTTTTGAGTTAAATGATTTGCAAATATCTTCTTCCATTCTGTGAATTCTCTTTTTACTCTATCGATAATATCAATGTACAGAAATTTTTAATTTTCATGAAGTTCAATTTTAAACATACTGGATTTTAGGGATGCCTGGGTGGCTCAGTTGGCTGAACATCCAACTTCGGCTTAGGTCATGATCTTGAGGTTGGTGAGTTTGAGTCCCACGTCAGGCTTTGTATTGACAGCGCGGAGCCTGGAGCCTGCTTCGGATTCTGTGTCTCCCTCTCTCTCTCTACCCCTCCCCCACTAGTGCCATCTCTCGTTCTCTCTCTC
The DNA here is from genome assembly GCF_028018385.1 of Neofelis nebulosa. Taxonomy (NCBI): domain Eukaryota; kingdom Metazoa; phylum Chordata; class Mammalia; order Carnivora; family Felidae; genus Neofelis; species Neofelis nebulosa. Next base: position 105,980,888 of record NC_080789.1, on the reverse strand, counting down.
GCTCTCTCTTTAAAAAATAAACATTAAAATTTTTTTAAACATTCTGGATTTTAAAACCTTCGATATAGCATACATTTCAGACAATGTTAATAACGAAGTCACTTCCACTTCTAGTGGAGACTATTAAGTTTTCTTTTTACATTTAATTCAATCAACATAAACATATAATTAAAATAAAACTACACATACACAGTAAAACCTTGGTTTGTGAGTATATTTTGTTCTGGAAACATGCTTGCAGCCCAAAGCACTTGTATATTAAAGCTAACTTCAAGAACCACTGGCTCAGTTGTGATCAAGCATCACATACAACTCGTATTACAAGACATCAGTTGCTTCTCAAGTTAAAATTTATTAGAAATGTTTGCTCGTCTTGCAGAACACTCGCAGAACAAGTTACTCACAATCCAAGGTTTTACTGTACTTTAAGTCACTTTTTGTTTTTAGAAACCTTTCTACAGAAATAAATAAGGACATAGGTATACACATGATTACCACAGCACTATTTGAAAGGGAAGATTGTGGACAAGAAGAGATCCAGTTTGCCCATACAACTATAAACGGGACATTTCTAAACCCAGAAAAGCTAAATATGACAATGAGAAGTGGTGCTAAAGCTAGGGATATTAGTTAAGTACCACCTTAACCAATAGGAAAAAAGTGACAACCAAATACCATCAGTGCAGAAGACTGACTGACTGACTGACTGACTGAATAAAGGCTCTCCCTGATAACAGAATCTCCAAGTCCTTCATTATGGCTGACGCATGCCCAATCACCTTGAAGAAAAGCCTAGCAGTTGAAAAGTCCTGCCCTCATAACCATAGCTCCTAATCAGCTTTTCAAAGCTGAATTATTTAATATAAACTGACAACCAACTCATGGTTAAATAGGGTTAATTATGGTATCCATCCTAAAAAATTGGAAGACTAAATACTAAGAACAATGGCTGCTAAATACTAGAGTACAGGAAATTTTAGCTCAACAGAGAATACCAATAAAGACATTAAAAAGACCCAAGCAGAAGTCTGAAAAATGAAATAACTGAAATGAAAAATTCACTAAAAGGTTTCAACAACAGATAAAACAAGCAGAAGAAAGAACATGCAAACCTGAAAATATGTCAATTGAAATTATGTAGTCTGAGGAGCAGAAAGAAAAGAAAAACAAAGAAAACTCAATAGAGCCTAAGAGTCCTGTGGGATACCACCAAGCTGATCAACATGTATAATTGGAGACCCAAATAAGAAAGGAGAAGAGTATTTGATAAAATAATGGCCACACACTTTCTAAATTTGCTAAAAGACATGATTCTACCTATCTAAGAAGCTCAACAAACTCCATGAAGGATACGGAGATTCACACTGATATATTACACTCAAGCTGCTGAAAGCCAAAGACAGAGAGAATCTTGAAAGCAAGAGAGAAGCAACTCATCATGATCAAGAGATCCTCAACAAGACTATCAGCCAACTTATCAGCAGAAACTATGGAGGCTAGAAAGCAGAGGAATGACATATTTAAAGTGCTGAAAGGGGTTTTCCAACCATCAACCAAGAATTTTGTATCTAGCACAAGTATCCTTCAAAAATGAAGGCAATATTAAGACATGCCCAGATAAATAAAAGCTGGGGTGCCTGTTGTGAGAACACCTGCTCTACAGGAAATGCAAAGCAAGTTCTTGAGGCTAAAACAAAAGGGCACTGGACAGTAACTTGAAGCTTTAGGAAGAAATAAAATCTCTGGTAAAGGTAAATACATCGCTAAATATAAAAACCAGTATTAACATATTTTTGGTTTGTAACTCCTTTGTTCATTTCCTACATGATTTAAAAGGCGAACACATAAATCACTAATTATAAATCTGAATTAATGGGAACACAATGAATAAAGATGCAATTTGCATCTTTGCAAAATCTACAAAAACACAAAAGAGGTGCAAAGCTGTATAATAGGAGCAAAGATTCTGAAGCTACTGAAGCTAAGTTGGTAACATTTCAAACAAGACTGTTTGTGGTGTTCATTGTAATTCCTAAGGTAACCACCAGAAAATATCTAAAAAACACGTACAAAGGAAATGAGAAGAGTATTAAAATGGTACAATAAAAAAAATCAATTAATAAAAACAGCAACAGAGACAAGGAACAAAAAAGGTATTAAAATATACCAAAAAATTAGCAAAATTGCTTCCTTATCACTAATTCCTTCAAGTATAAATGGACTGAATTTTCTAATCAAAAGACAGAGATAGCACAATGGAGATACACGATTCAACCATATGCTGTCTCAACAGACTCACTTTAGATTCAAAGACCCACCCAGAAAATGAAAGGACAGAAAAAGATATTCCATGCAAACAGTAACCAAAAGAGTGAGGTGGCAATGTTAGTATCAGATAAAATAGACAAAATAAAAAACTGATACAGGAGATAAAGAATATTATATATTGATAAAAGGTCAATTTCTCAAGAAGATTATAACAATTATAAACATAATACACAAACAGAGCTCCTAAATACACCAAATATAGACAGAACTGAAAGGAGGAGTACACAGTTCTATAGCAATAGTTGGAGACTTCAATAGCCTACTTTCAAAAACAGGTAAAGTATCTAGACAGAAGACCATTAAGGCAGTAAAGGACTTGAACAACACTATAAACCACCTAGACATAACAGAAATATATGGAACATGACACCCAACAACAGTTGAATATATATTCTTCTCAAGAACACATGGAACATTCCCTCAAGAAACCTCCCAACAAAGGAAAGTCCAGGACTACATGGTTTCATTGTTGAATTCTACCAAACATTTAAAGGAAAAAGGCTAATCCTTCTCAAACTCTTCCAAAAAGTAGAAAAGGAGGAAACACTTAAGTCATTCAATGAGGCCAGTACAGCCCTGATAGCAAAGACACCACAAGAAAACTACATGCCAATATCTCTTATGAATATAGATGCAAAAGTCATCAAGAAAACATTACCTAACTGAATCCAACAGCACAGTAAAAGGATTATACACCATGACCACATGGAATTTATCCATGTGCAATTTATCCATGAAATGGAAGTATCTCTCAATTTTAGAAAAAAATCAGTCAGCATGATATACTTCATTAATAGAACAAAGGGGAAAAAAAAAACTATGATCATCTCAACTTATGCAGAAAAAGCATTAGACAAAATCCAGTATCTTTCTATGATAAAAATACTCAGACTAGGAATAAGGAGAAAACATGACAGAACAATTATGAAAAACCCAAAGCTTATATCGTACTTAATGGTGAAACACTGAAAGCTTTCCCAGTAAGATTAGGAATAAGACAAGGATAACCACTGTTACTCAACATTGTACTAGAAATTCTAGCCAGAGCAATTAAGCAAGATAAAGAAATAAAAGTATTCAAATTAGAAGGGAAGTAAAACTATTATTTATAGATGCCAACATCCTATATATAGAAAATCCCCAAGAACGAACACACATACTCTCGCCCCCAACCCACACAACTAGAGTTAATAACAGAATTCATCAAAGTTGCAAGAGTGCAAGATCAACATGCACAAATGAGTTGTGTTCTATATACCAACAATTAACGACCTATACAGGAAATTAAAAAAATAATTTCATTTGCAACAGCATCCAAAAGAATAAAATACCCAGGCATAAATTTAACCAACAAAGCAAAGGACTTAAACATTGGAAACTAGAAAAAACCATTGAAAAACTAAATAAAATGTAAAAATATCTCATGTTCATGGGTTGGAAAACTTAATATAGTTAATGACAATACTACCCAAAGTGGCCTACAGATTCAATGTATCTATAACTGTATTTGACAATCAAAATTCTATCAGCCTTTTTGCAGAAATGGAAAAATAATTCTCAAGTTCACATGGAATTGCAAGGGGCCCCAAATAGCCAAAACAATATTGAAAAAGTGGAACAAAATTGGAGAACTCACACTTCTGAATTTGAAAACATATTACAAAAGCTACAGTAATCAAAACAGTGTGATACTGTTATAGGGACAGATATGTAGACCAAAAGAATAGCATCAAGAGTCCAGAAATAAACCATAGATCTATAGTTCAAGGATTTTTGACAGGAGTACAAGGCCATTCAATAGGGAAAGAACAGTCTCTTCAACAAAATGGTGCTAGATAACTGGACATCCCTGTGCAATAGAATTAAGTTGGATCCCACACTGCACACAAAAATTTACTTAAAATTAAAACTACAACCTAAATATAAGAGACAAACCTGTAGAAGTTTTAGAAGAAAACTTAGGGATAAATCTGCATGACCCTGGTTTTGGCAACAGATTCTTAGATAGAACACCAAAAGTACAAACAAGAAAAAACAAGTAAGTTGGACTTCATCAACATTAACTTTGTATATCACAGGACATTATCAAGGAAGTAAAAATATAACCTATAGAAAGGGAGACAATATTTGCAAATCATGTACTGAGAAAGGTTTAGCTTACAGAATAAAGAACTCTTACAACTCAACAATAAAAAAAAAAAAAATTTTAAATGGGCAAAGGACTTGAATAGATATTTGTCCAGAGATAAATAGCCAACATGCACATGACAAGATGCTCAATGAGATACCATGTCACACCTGGTAGGATGGCTATGAAAATACATATATACATACATACATACATACATACAAACATACAAAACACAAGTGTTGGCAAGGATATGGAGAAACTGAAACTCTTATACATTGTTGGTGGGAATGTGAAACAGTTCAGCTGCTGTGAAAAATAGTTTGACGGTTCCTTAAAAAATTAAACATAGAATTACCATGACTCAGCAATTCCACTTGTAGTCATACACCCAAAAGAAATGAAAACGTATACTCAAAAACTTATACACACATGTTTTATAGCAGTATTATTCACGATAGCCAAAGGTGGAAACAGATCAAATGGATAAACAAATTTGTGGTATATCCATGAAACAAAATGTTATGTAGTCATAAAAAGGAATAAAATACTGATACATGCTACATCATGAACCTTGAAAACATTATGCTAAGTTAAAGAAGCCAAACACAAAAGACCCCGTTATTTTATGATTCCATTTATATGAAATATCTTGATCAGATAAAACCAGAGACAGAAAGCAGTCAGTGGTTGCCAAGGGCTGGAGTAATGGGTAATGGGTAATCATGTTAATGGGTTTTAGTTTTGCAGGTTTGAAGAGTGCTGGAGAATGGCTGCACAGCAATGTGAATGTACTTAACATTACTGAACTGTACATTTAAAAATGATTAAGATGGGGGGGCACGCCTGGATGGCTCAGCTGGTTAAGCATCCGACTCTTGATTTTGGCTCAGGCCATGATCCCAGGGTCTTGGGATCAAGCAGTGCATCAGGCTCACAGTGGAGCATGAGCCTGCTTGGGATATTCTCTCTCTCCTGCTCTCTCTGCTCCTCCCCTGCTCATTCTCTCCCCCCCCCCCTCAAAACTAAATGAATAAACTTAAAAAAAAGAGAACCCCAAGCAGCCTCTGTGCTGTCAGCACAGAGCCTGACACAGGGCTCGAACCCATGAAGTATGAGATCATAACCTGGGCTGAATTCAAGAGTTGGACACTCAACCAACTAAGCTACCCAGGCATTCCAATGATTTATTCTTATTTCTAGAAGTCTTTGGATCTTTTCTAATTATGCCTGAACTTTCTTTTCTTTCTTTTTTTTTTTTTAAAGTAATCTCTATGCCCAACATGGGACTCAAATTCATAATCTCAAGAGATTAAGAGTTGCGTGCTCTACTGACAGAGCCAACCAGGTGCCCCTGCCTGAACTTTTTTGATGTAGTTATATTCCTTCACTATGGTTTCTAATCATTATGGTTTCTCTCCTTTTATCACTTTATATACTTGTATATACTTACATATACCTTTAGTGACATCTTTTTGTACTTATAAACTTATTTTGTATTCACTTTCAGAGTTGTCAATAGCATCTTTAATTCCAATGTTATTTTCCAGTTGTATCTGATCATCATATTACTGTGTGTGATTTGTAATTTGTGAGGTCACCTTCACTGGGGACTGTTTTATCCATGTACATAATGACCAATGAAATGCTGAAAATGTCCCTCGGAGTTTTCATTGGATTCTGGACCAATTAGAATCTTCATTCCTTGATTTGTGATCCCTGCACCAAGCTGGTAGTCTACATTTATATTATAGAGCCATCTACACATGACCTGAGATTTCTGGGTTTTTTTCATAGGGACTCCCCCTCTTATCCTAAGTGCTGGGCAGAGGGGCAAAATTCCTTGTAGCTTTCACTGGCTGGGGTGAAGAGTTCTCCCTTTTTATTAATAATTCAGGTTTTGACACAGGCTAAGTTCAAGTTCCCCTCTCTGCTGAGTTCTAAGGACTTTTGTCCTGGCATGGACAATAAAACTCTTGGTATCCAAAACTCAAGCCCTATATATGATGTGAAAACCCAACAGACTGCCAAAACATTGGTTACTGTTTAGGTCTTTAGTTACCTCCACTTGTCCTTTCATCTGGAGGTCACTCTTTCTTTCTTTAAAAACTTGGGTATGTACTGAAAAAGCTTTTATTATATTCCACATTTTAGTTTGTTGATGGTGGGGGTGGGAGTGGGAGTGGAATTCCAAAGAAGCTTAGTCTATGTTACCCAAAGCCTTTCAATAAACTTTTTAAAACAAATAAACTGTTATAGAGTACTCCTGTAGGGTATGCCTGACAGACTACTGACAGTCCATTAATATGTCCAAACTGGTGAAAAGAATCTCAAGATGAAGATATACACACAAACTACTACTACCACACAATTTCCCTCAATTCATTCAAATACTTACCAAGTTTAAAGCATAGTGCTAGGGAGCACAGTCTAGTGAAAGAAAAAGACATCTGGATAACAAGAAGCTTGGATGACTAGGGTAAAGATGTTGCCAGAAATACTTGAGAAGCTGGGTGTGGAAACTAGAATTTGCTAGGGGGAAATAATTTGTTGGCTTTTCAGTGTGTTAATCTTAAGCATCCAAGAACACATGCAAGTGACTACATTCAGGAAATATAAAACTATGTTTCAAAGACCTGTGATGAATCAGTTCAGTAGTATTAACTAAAGAAAAGTAGTCAGAAATTAATACATACTAAAGAGACAATTAAAAAAAATCTGTATCTGGGGCACCTGGGTGGCTCAGTCAGTTAAGTGTCCGACTCTTGGTTTCAGCTCAGGTCATGATCTCATGGTTTATGAGTTTGAGCCCCGCTTCGGGCTCTGTACACTGACAGCATGCTGACAGCATGGAGGTTGCTTGGGATTCTCTCTCTCTGCCCCTGCCTGGCTTGCTCTCTCTCTCTCTCTCAAGATAAATAAACTTAAACAAACAAAAAAAGATACTTAAAAAAAATCCAATTCCTTCACAATAAAAAAATTTAAACCATATAATTTATACTACAGTTTACCCTTGAATAATATAGGTTTGAACATTGCAGGTCTACTTACATGCAGATTTTTACAGTATAGCACTGTAAATGTATTTTCTCATAATTTTATTTTCTCTAGCTTATTTTATTATAAGAATACAGTAAATAAGGGGTGCCTGGGTGGCTCAGTTGGTTAGGCGTCTGACTTCGGTTCAGGTCACAATTTCACAGTTCATGAGTTCAAGCCCCACACTGGGCTGTCAGCATGGAGCCCACTTTGGATCCTCTGTCCCCTTCTCTCTCTGCCCCTCCCCTGCTTGTGCTCTCTCTCAAAAATAAACATAAAAAAAAAAAAAAGAATATAGTAAATAATACATATCATATACAAATATGTGTTAATCAACTGTTTATGTTATCAGTAAGGCTTCCAGTAGGCTGGAACAGTAGGCCATTAAGTAATTGTTTGGAGGATTCAAAAGTTATACTCAGATTTTCAACTACATGGAGGGTAAGTACCCCTAATTTCCATGCTGTTCAAGGGTCGTTTGTACTTTCCTCTCTGAGTGAGGAAAACACCTGTGATTCCCAAAGGCTAAACTCCAACTCTTTAAAACTCTGTAATAGGGAACAAGAAATTTCTGCATTTGACCTGTTTTCCTGAAAGAAATGATGAGTCTAGCTGTTTGGGCATTAATTTCTAATACTATAACAAATGAAACTAGTGATAACTGCTACAGCACAATTTGCATTTGACATAATAGTTGCAGAGATGCAGCAAAAACTGTACAAGGTGATAAAAATAAATGGAGAAGTCCTCTCAATAAGCTTCAACCTCATCTTAACCACTAGAGGGCTACCTTGCCATTTGATTTCACAATCCCTTAGCCATTCAATTTTAGAACCCCAAATCAACAGGGTTTAAAATAACTAGGTTTATTCTGTAATAACTTCTCTTTTTAATATTACTACTGAATAATTATCAAATCATTTTATACACCAGAGGACTTTGTGGGCAAGAAAATGTGCTAATAACAGTTGAAACGATTGTTCCCTCCATGGTACACTGGGTGACAAAAGCAGGACTGATAAAATAGGAAAATTCAAGTTCTTTCGTACTTCTTGGTCAATTTTGATAATATTGATAGACTTACGTTTTAAGTGTTCCAGATGTCATTAGTTCAGTCACCAAAACAATGCACTTCTTCCCTTTTACTGTGGACTCCCAGGAATCATAGAATCGAACAATATTGGGATGCTGAAGGCCCTTTAACATTTCTGCCTCTTCTTTAAATCTCTGCCTCTCAGACTTTGTTAATTTTCGATCCTAAAATCAAGAACCAGAACAGAACGTGGTTTAAAATAACAAAACACGAAGTCACACAGTTAAATTTAAATGCTGTTAGGAGTACACTATCATGATGAGTACTGAGAAAGGTATAATTGTTGAATCATACAGCATACCCGAAACTAATATAGCACTATATGTTAATTATACTTGGATAAAAATAAAATAGTTCAAATAGAAAAACACACAAAAATAATTTTAAATGCTAAATGTGTACTAAATTATGATGATCAATACTGTTTCAAACAGGAACACTACAGTTGCTAAAGACCAATAATTTCTTTAGCCTTTCAGCAGTATGACAACAGGCTAAAGTATCTTTAAGAAAACTAGATTATAATGTCATGCTTGAGATTACTTCAGCATCTTTATTGTTAATGTATGCCTCAGAGATGGTCTCATTTTGTAGGTGCAGTTAACTTACCACTTCTAAAATAAGTCATTTATTGCTAGATATGCAACTTAACAATATGGTATGAGATTTTGGAGGTAAAAAGATCTAAATATAAATTCTAGTTCTGTCTTTGCTTTGATCAGAATTTTCTTTATGAATATATTAATCTACTAGGTATGCTTTATCACATGTTTAAAGCACCTGGCACTATGTAAGTTAATTCACTTCTCTGAAATGAACTAGGGAAAAACAATTTGTTGATCTTCCCTTGACAAAATCCCAAATAAACAAACTCTGAATTATTCTATATATTAAAACTGAAACTATCTCTGCCATATTAATATTCTATCAAAACATGCAATACATATTTTAACAAAATATTCCAGGCATACAATAATGTGTCCATCACATAAATAAACATTCTAGATATAATTAAAGTCTCCTATGTAACTAGATTGTCCTTCCCCCGTCACTATTCCTTACCCTTTAATAACCACTAGCCTGAATTTGGACATACCATTCCCAAATGGGTATTTACACTTTGGGTTAAAAATGTTAAAAGTTCATAAAATGATGTTACAGAGTGTTTTCTTTGAAAGCTTGTTTTCATTCAGTATTGAGATCACCCGTGATGATACACAAGGAGACTACAAGATATCTACCATATTACTGTAACTTGGCTTTGTTCATTATCACTGTTACAGTTACTCACTGTCTAAATATATCACAATTTATATAATCTCCTATTGATTAATCTTTAGACTCTTCCCATTTTTTGCTACTCAATACTGCAGTGGTGTTACAGTATTAATCTCCCTGGACATACATTAAAGTGTGTGTCTAGGACACAGGTTCTTATTACAAAGCTACAGCAATCAAAACAGTGTGGTACTGGCATAAGGACAGATGTATAGACCAAAGGAATAATGTTGACAGTCCAGAAATAAGCCCATACATCAATTATGAATATATATACCTGAGAGCACTCAGCAATCCTTGTGATTTTTGTCACCAATAGCCCTAGATATTTTGATATCATGTAACAGTGGTTATAGATCTCAAAATACCATTTACATCAATCAAATTACTTTGAAATTGACAGCTATTAGATCTTTCAGTTGCTCTTATTAGTATGCACTAATAATGCATACTACATCACATATTTAAAAATTTTTGTAACTATTTCAGTATAATCAGTTTCCATTTTAATCCTATGTATTTTATTATACAGACTTAAAACATTATTCTAGCTTTCAAAGGAGATCTGAGGCACAAAAAAAATACTATTAGGATACATGTCTAGAATTAATCATACATAAGAAATAGGCACCTTCAATTTTCATAGGTATCAAATTGTTTTTCAAGGGGACTGTACCAAATATACTCTCTTAATAGCATTGTATGAAGGTTTCTGCTGCACACGGTCACCAGCAATTGGTATTATCAGACATTAATCAATTTGATGGGTATAAACTCATATCCTATTGTTTAGTTTACATTTTGAGAGTCAAAAATAAGTGAGAAAAACTTTTTGTTTTCTTTGCAGGCTACTTCATATTCTTCTTCTGTGAGATGTCCAATCATATCATTTGTTGCTTTCCTTCTTTGTATAAGTTCTCAATATAAATTTGGATACTAATTCTTTATTAATTTTATGTTACAGATATGTTTTCTCAATTTGTGTTTCGTATCTCCACCTTGCTTATGAAGTCTTTTGATTTCAATGTTTTTATTTGACTATAGTTCAATTTATCTTTTACTTTGTGGCTTTATGTCTTCAAGTATTTCTTCTAGACACTGAGGCCATATGTTTTTCCTTTTTAAAATATAAATTTGTTTTGTTTGCCACACTTGGGAATTTATTTGTTGAGTAATTTATTTGGTTGGATAAAAGAAGGACTAGCTGTTTTTTTCTATATTAACCAATAACTCAATACTATTGGATGAACAATCCATCCTTTCCATATAAGTGTAATTCTATTTCTGGATTCTATATTCTATTACAATGGTCTATTCTGCACTAATATCACGCTTTCTTGTTATAGTTTTAAAATAATTCATTTTTTTTTTAAATTTAAAAAATAAAAATAATAATAATTCATTCTTGGTAGAACCACTTCCTATTAACACCTTCCTCAATTTTATTTTCTAAATTATCTTAGCTATTTTTTCCAATAAGACTTTTATTTTTATAATATAGAAATTACAGCATAAACCACCTAAAATATCAGGATATTATCAAGAATTTTAATTAAAGGCATAGAACTTGTAACGACATGGAGATTGTACAGATAATCTGCTCTCCCAACAGCTCTTTTTCCCAAGTAGTATATATTAAAAAATTTTTTATTGTAAATTTATATACCATAAAAAGTACTATTCTCATCACTCCTCTGATATCAATTATCTTATATATTATTTTTGCCTGATACTTTAGTTCCCTACTATCCTACTACTCTTTAAGACAACATTATAATTACTATTTAAACAGTATATGTTTACTTATATATACCCACATATCTTTTTATTCACCTTTCCATTTTGCTCCTTATTCCCTTATCTGGGCTTATTTTTCTTCTTTTGGGAAATACATTTTTCACAATTCTTTCAGTAAACATTCCAATAGTGGTGTAATCTTAATTTGTTTGAAATGTTTATTCCATCATGACTCTTGAATGATAATTTAGATGGGTGTAGAATTCTAGGTTGGCTTATTTTTCTTTCAGCATTTTCAAGATACTGTTTTGCGGTGTTCTGTTGTCTACTACAGCTGTCAGTATAAATGTCCTCCTTTGTAAATTTATCTGTATTTTCTCTCTACTTGCTCTAAAGCCTTAAAAAAAATTTTTTTTTAATGTTTATTTATTTTTGAGAGAGAGAGAGAGACAGAGTGTAAGCAGGGAGGGGTAGAGGGAGAGGGAGACACAGAATCCGAAGCAGCTCCAGGCTCTGAGCTATCAGCACAGAACCTGTTGTGGGGCTTGAACCCCAAACTGTGAGATCATGACCTGAGCTGAATTCAGATGCTTAACCAACTGAGCCACCCAGGTGCCCCAAGACTTTTTTTTTTTTAAATTGTGTTCTGTACTTCCACTACCAGGCATCTAGTTTTATGTATATATAATGGCGTTGAGTGTGCTTTTAAGCCACAAGTTTCAACTATTTGTCTTCAAGTCAGGAAAATTATCAACTATTATCTCTTTGAATATTGCCTTCTCCTATTCCTTTCTCTTCTAAGATTTACGTATGTGTTTATATGTGCTGTGTGTCTGTGTTTTTGTGTGTAACCTACTCCATTCTTCCTATCTTTTAACTTCTCTCTTGTTTTCCATTTCTTTATCTTCTGGACAATGTTCTGAGATCTTGCTCACTAAGTCACTCCTAAGCTACTACTAGATCTAAACTGGTTATTACCTCCTAAAAATTTGTTTAGATTAATCAAACTTTAAAGTCCAAAGGAGCAAGGGATACAAAAGACATGTGGCAAGGTCTCAGTCCCTGATCCAGAAATAAGTGATGAATGAACACAAAAAATATGAACACTTCCAACTAACCATACAAGTCTTAGAGGGCTAGGTATATAGGTAAGAGAGGCACATATTTGAACATCCATAAAGAAAATAAAACAAAGTTGTCAATCTGTCACCAGAAGTACTCAAGCCACCACTCCAGTCCCTACTCTCCTCATTAGCATCATAAACAAAGCTAGGAGAGAAAAAAGAAGAACAAGAAGGCTAGGCACTTAACTAATAGTTTCAGTGGGGAAGGAATTCTGCTGCCACTTCACCAGGCCCAATGCCTGGGGGTAGGATTTGTCCCTTCCCACTCAGTGGTAACCCTAACACATGGAGTTTTGAATGAGACATGATAACTGGCAGCTGAATTTGCAATGAACCTCTACAACCTTCATTCTCATTCCCTGCTTCATGAACCTGTAAGTTTTCCCAGCACCTTCTGCAGACCTTCCTTCTGTTCCATCTCTAAATTATCACTGCAAGCTTGACCTCTCTCAAAGTTCCATAAAATCCCCTTTCACAGTCCTTAATCACTTCTATTCCCACTCTCAACCAAAGGCTGCAATCATCCACAAGTCATACCCTGTCCACTGAGACTCAGGTCCATGGCAGCAGAGATCCTGGGTTATCCTCCTAAAATGTTCCTTTTCTAGAGAACAGACAGTGAGTGAAAGAACAAAGTATATAAAACCAGATGACTGAGGAAAATAGTAGCACTTGCCATTTAGTTTTTAACTGTAATGCATTTTGATTTATTGAATCTCTTTTTGTGTCTTTATTAAATCAGTCATTCACTACCCACTCCAACACTAACTTGATGTTTTTTTGTCATTTCCGTTTTTAGTCCTTTAACTCTTTAAAATAATTTAAAGGCTCAGTTCAATTACACTTTTATCTGAGTTACTGGGGCTCTGATTTTGCCTATTGGTTTTGGTTCACTTGTGGTGGTTTGTTTCTTCATGTGACTTACAATATTGAATAAAATGGTTACTTTAACTTTTTTTTTTTTTTAACGTTTATTTATTATTGAGAGACAGAGCATGAGCATGGGAGGGGCAGAGAGAGGAGGAGACACGGAATCCGAAGCAGGCTCCAGGCTCTGAGTTGTCAGCACAGAGCCCGACGCGGGGTGCAAACTCACAAACTGCGAGATCATGACCTGAGCCGAAGTCAGATGCTTAACCGACCGAGCCACCCAGGCGCCCATAAAATGGTTACTTTAAACTGTGATTTGTATTTTGGAATATGCTCAGTTGTGGATGTATCCCGGTAAATCGGTGGATCAGTTCAGAGTTTGTTTAGGCCTAATGTCCTAGGAATATTACTAGTCTTGGCCATTAACTCCATGCAATCAGTTCAAACTCAAATCTTATTATGTTTGTCAATACATGTCCTTGTTTATAAATTTTCAGGGTAAACTTTTTTTCACCTGACCTGAAGAACCTTCTGTTTTCCATGTCTCAGAAACTTATTTTTCTCTAGTCCATATTTTCATTAAAGGTGTAGCTCTTCAAGGAACAACTTTATTGCATCTCAGTTCCACTACCTGCTTGGGCTTGAGACTTCATCTATCATTAGATAGATGGTAAAACCATACCTTAGTTATTAATGAGACTGGCAACTGTCTCAGAAAAGTCCTAGTGTCAGTTCACACTTCTCCCACTCTGCTTTTTTGTTTCTTCTTAGTTTTTAGATCTTGGGAGATCATCCTTACATTCCTACAAGCTTAGTTATGCACTTAAAAGGATAGGTTTTTATTGTGCTTTTGATCAAAATTTTCAAAATATCTAGTGTTTTACAGTGGGAAGAGTTTTCAGCTTGTTTTATTTTCTATTTATTGATCTATAATAGAACTTCCCAATGTTTTTTAAAAATCTTCCTTACCATACATTCATTCCTAAATATTCCTCATTTAAGGAAAATTTATACAGAAAGAAGAAAAACCCTTGATTGCTTATACATAAGAAAACTTATTTTAAAGAAACTATGAAGTTAATTCAGTCTGAACACAATGACAAGACAGTAATCACATGACAGGGTGTCTGGGTGGCTCAGTCAGTTAAACACCCAACTTTGGCTCAGGTCATGATCTCTCACAGTTTGTGGGTTCGAGCCCCGTGTTGGGCTCTGTGTTGACAGCTCAGAACCTGGAGCCTGCTTTGGATTCTGTGCCTCCCTCTCTCTCTCTCTCTCAAAAATAAAACATTAAAAAAAAAAAAAAGATAGAACACATGAGCCAAATGAATTATGATTTCTACCTAAAACTGACATTATTTATTTTAACATATAGTATACTTTCTTTTTAAATGTTTATTTATTGTGAAAGAGAGAGAGTGCATGCGTAAGCGGGAGAGGACCAGAGAGAGAGGAAGAGATAGAATCCCAAGCAGGCTCCACACTGTCAGCACAGAATCCGATGTAGGGCTCAAATTTACAAACCATGAGATTATGACCTGAGCCAAAATCAACAGTTGGATGCTTAAGCCACCTAGACACCCCAATATATAGTCTACCTTCTTGACTGTCTTGATAAATATTCTTATCTTCTGTAGCATGCAACCTCCATTTTAGTTTTTAGCAATTATAGTGTATCTTCATAAACATTTGCCTGATTTTAACAAATATTTGAGTACCCTGTCATCAGACAACAGGATATGATGAGCATCAGAGACAAGGTTCCTGCTCTCTAGACTTTACACTGTAAGAGGCACAGGCATTACTTTTATTCAGTATGATAAAGAGGAAAAAACCGGGTATACTGACAGCATATCACAAAAGACCCAATTCTGTGTGCACAAGTGTGCACAAGCTAGAGTTAGGCATGTAAGAAGAACCCATATCAGCAGGATACTCTAAGGATTAAAAGTGAGATCACAGGCATGAAAGTCCCCACAGTTCTGGTCATGTAACACTTGAAATGCTTAAGACCACAAGAATCTGTAAAAAGTAAACATTGGAAACGTAGGATATAGATTGGAGGTGAGGAGATTCAAACTTTAATAACAGTGAACTATGAGATCTAAACTTATATTTTATTTAAATTTGTTTATTCACCCATAGTTCAGAACTGCTGGAAACTACTTACACTAGACCATTTTAGCTGAAATTTGGAACATACATTATACAGGATAAGGGAGTGTACTACTTAAGAGTAATAGCTTGGGGTACCTGGGTGGCTCAGTTGGTTAAGCGTCTGACTTCGGCTCCGGTCATAATCTCACAGTTCGTGAGTTTGAGCCCTGCGTCTGGCTCTGTGCTGACAGCTCAGAGCCTGGAGCCTGCTTTGGATTCTGTGTCTCCCTCTCTCTCTGGTCCTCCCCCACTCACACACTCTCTCTCTCAAAAATAAACATTAAAAAAAAAAGAGTAATAGCTTAAATATAAATTATGTAAATATAGTCACTGTTGTACAAATAGGAAGTTAAATTTAAGTCTGACTAATTTTCTGTAGAGGGCTTTCACAAAATTCTTACATAGTTTAAAAGACATACTGAACCTTCAACTGTGAGATGTTTTCTCTCAACTGATACGTAACTCTGGGCAGAAATTGTTACTATATGTGAAAGACACTAGCACAGATCAGTCTATTTTACTTAAATTTTAATTATATTTAAAATCTCAAGACTGTTTATCACATCTGTATTTCCAAGTTTTCAATAATGTTTTAAAGTACACAAGGCTTGGGTAAATTTTCTGCTGAAACTTACTCAAAGTAATTTACTTATGTTTTCTCTACCACCACTATCCTATTTCAAGCCATCATGATCTCTTCTGAATTCCTGCAATAACCTACTAAGTTGTTTCCCAAACCTAATCTTACCCTTATACAATCTGTTATTCCATTTTTGCCATATACAGTCAGAATTTTTTAGTGCCAATTAAATCAATTCTAAGGTATGCCTACATAATCTTTAGAAATACCATTTTTCACATATCTGAAATTAGAATGCATCACACAACTGCAGTTTTAGATTCAATGAAATACTGTCATAATCCTGTTTAAACTGTTTAATAACTTTCTACAGCCTTTAGGACAAAGGTGAAAAATCACTGTGACCTACGAAGTCCCACATAATATGGTCCTTGCCCTTTCTTCAAGCCTCATTTCTTATCACTCTAACCTTTTGCATTCTCAAACATGTTATGCTCCTTCCCATACAGGTCCTTCATACGTGCCATGTCCTCTATCTAGGATGCCCTTCTATCAACCTTTTTAGCCTAGTTAATGCCCAGTCATCCTTCAAAGATCAATTCAATTCATTTCCTCAGGGACACCTCCCCTGTCTCTTACTCTAGGTTATCATCCTCCTTCCTTATTTATATGTTTTTACAAACTATGTATATGCCTCTTTTGTATCACTTAATCACAAGTCATATTGCATTGAGACTTATTCTAAAAGCAGTGACAAAATGCTTTTTCAGTGTTCTATCTTTGGTATCTGACAACCTAGCATAACTTGCTAAATAGCCATATGTTGAATGAATCCATGAAAGTGCTTTCCAAGAAAAGAAAGAAGTGCGTGTATATCTTTAACAAGCAGTTAGCATTTCCCAGGAATAAAAGAAATTTCTAGGACTTAAAAGAAAGATAAGAATTGAAGTTGAAATTGACTCTGAATTTCAGTAAGTCTAAAAAAGACCACAGCTGCTGCCATTTGATTTTTAAAAATAATTTGTAAAAGCCCATTGTTAAACAGTTGCCAACTACTTATTTATAACAAAATACAAAAAAGGAAGGGGAGAAAAAGAACTCAGGGACTTTTTCTTCACCTAAAAACTACAACCAATTTTCCTTGAGAACACAATAAATGACAGTCTTAAAATTCTACTGAAATACTAACTTTTATCTAATTTTGCCTAGAAGTCACCTCTGCTGCAAGAGAGGCTATTTTAAATACCTGTAATTTTTATCCTCCCTGAAAATTATTCAAGATTTATTTTAAGGGGTCTGAGAACCTTACTTAAAATTAGAAATATGTAATTGCATGAGTACAGACTATCAACTAAGTGAAGAAAAAACTCAAACAAGTAATTTGGTGCTTCTTTCAATAATTTGTCAACTTGTACCTATGACTAAATCTATTTTTTAATCTGGGAGCATTTCATAAAATATCTCAGAAGTAAATTATTTTAGCACCCCTAAATTTGTTTAAATGTTTATTTATTTATTTATTTATTTTTGAGAGAGAGCGGGGGAGGGGCAGAGAGAGAGGGAGAGAAAATGCCAAGCAGGCTCTGCGCTGACTGGGCAGAGCCAGATGCTCAAACTCACGATCATGACCTGAGCCAAAATCAAGAGTCGTACAGTTAACCAAATGAGCCACCCAGGTACCCCAACAGACCCCAACATTTTAAGACAATATTTAAACAGATCAAAACCAACAAGCTCACAGACCAGTAAGGACAGTTGGGGTTTTAAAAATACTTGCCAAGTGTTTCGTACTTATTAGCTGGTTGTTTAATTCTGTTCTCATTAATTCTCAGAAAAACTCTGTGAAATACTAGGTAGTATGACTTTTACACAATAAACAGACTCAGAAAAAAAAAATTAATATATCCCTTAAGTTCACATGAAAAGCAGAACCAAGAATTAAATGAAGATTTGATTCAAAGCTCATGTTCCATTTACTATACTAGAAACAAACATCTTAAACATTTTGTAAAGTTTCTAACTATTTTCTTCCCAGAAAAGTCATATTGAGATTTCTGTTATTAACTAGGGTTCACTGAAAAGGACTAGTCTCTTTACTAAGTTATAACTGAAGGTACAGTAAGAGGAATATATATTATTTAAATATTACCATGCCAATCAAGTTATCATGAAGACAATGATAAAATTTTTAAATAACCAAATGAGATTTAGAACAGATTAGCCACTGTTGCTTTTTAGCACCTTCTCTCCAGCATTATCAAGCTGGATATTCCTGGGGGCTTGAAACATTATCATTCATTATCTTCAGTATAAACTAGAGCTGATGCAGCTAACCCACTCTATTCATTTCATTCATTTCTTTCCACCTACATAAAATTGCTCTGACAGGCTAAATGAACAAAACCAAGGATCACTGTCACATGACCTCCTGTAACACGCACAGTTCCAGGCTGCTGAGGGGTGGAAGTGGGGAGCTGGGCCACAACTAAAACAATTGTTCATCTCAGTACCATCCAAATAACAGTGCTCCGTGGATTATGTGCTGATGCAATTTCTTCTTGGGTGAGAAACACAATGTTAGTATTTAGTACAATGGCCTTAGAGCAATTTGTACATCTTCATTTGCTTGCTTTTAAGAAGTTATTTTAAACATCCTCTAGAGGCACTTTCCTTTATTCTCAAATTTAAGTATTTTCTGAAGTAGCAATTCTATCCTTATTGCTTAATTAGCCCCAGAAGCAAACCCCCAAAATACCTGGCCCTCAAGTTTTATTAGCATTTAAGCTTCTGTAGCATTTTATTTTTAGCAATATTCAAAGTTTTACCGCTAAATTAAGACCACAGATGACAAGTTTATACATCAAAATATGGGTGGGGAGAAGTGCCTGGAATTCCTTGATTAAAATATTTTAGGTCAATATTGGAGTCCTCCCTTCTTATCATTTTTTGCACCACACTGACTCAGCAAAGATCTGGGCATCTCTTCCATCTTTTAAAGTGATACTATTTGTGGGTGTTGGGATATAGAAATAAAAACTTGTCTTCAAGGTGAAAGCAGTTTGAAACATTGCTTTTGAATGCAGCATCAGTTTCAGTTATCGCCTGATAAAGAATTTTTTTAAAGAAATATTCTGTATTTTGAAAGATAGGCATCATATAAATAATTATTTAAGTCTGGCATATTTATCTCTTATAGGCCTACATGGTCTAATAACAATTCTAGGATGACAGAAGTATTTTATACTTCTATCTATGAAATACTTTGTTTTTTAAACTATGTAGGTAACTTGTATTCTTTTTCTTGAAAATTTCAGAATAATTAGAGTTTGAAGGCCTGGGGAAAGGTGGGAAAATAAATAATAGAAGCAAAATAATGATTTTCATACAAAAACTCTTAAATATTAACAACAAAAACGATTAACAGTATTTTTAAGGTGTTTTGAAATATAATGTGAAAATTAAATCTGGATTTTAAGTGGTCAAATCTACAGAGTAAACTCCCTACAAATTTCTTTATAGCCTTCCTGTCTGGTACCCTTAAGAGAGGAATTGGGTCTGTCCTACAGAAAAGAGTCCAGTTAGCTGAATTTTCCTAAACAGGTCAACAGATAATGATAATTATGGGGGTGAGGGAGGGTAGAGGGATATTTAAAAATGACATTGTGTTACTTGCTTCTCCATGGAGTCTTCTAAGAACTATTCTGAAATAGTAAGTACCAGTTTCAGAGACAAAAAAGGTCATCAAAAGAATAGTAAAAAACAAAACAAAACAAACCCTGGTGTTATAACTCCTCCCAATCAGTCCCTTTTCCCCAATCTGGCATCTTTATTTGCATTTCATTTATTTACAAAAAGGTTATCTGTTCCAAAGCAGAAAAAAAAAAAAAAAAAAAAGATCTACTTACACAAAAAAGTTAACTGCTTTCCCAAACTAGACTACTTTATATAGTTCTATCATTAAGCATCCTCCAATTCATCCCCAAATCTGGGCCACAAATATATAAATTTGGAGCCTAAGAGATTCTCTCCACTCATCTCTTTGTGGGGTAAGGGGGCCACAAAAACCAAACTATTCAAACATACCTAGAACCTGGCAAATATAGAAAGCTTTATGTTAACGCTACAAAACAGCTTAGAACAGCTGAACCACAAAAAAGAAAGTAAACACATTTATTAGTCCTATTAAAAAAAAAAACTATTTTCACTAAATATTCACTTACAGTATCCATTGTAAATAGCAAAACTCAGAACACGTTTAGCCATTCACATAAATTCAAAAGTTTTTATTGAAATTCAAAAGTTTATTTGAATGTGAAGGCAATTAACTGAGAGGGCTAAAGTCCAATTGTTATAGGTAGGGCCTTAGAATAAAACTTTGCAAAGAAAGCAAAAGGGCTGAGAAAGGGACAAGAAGGGAAGTTGAATGTGGACAGGGATAAAGATTAAAAAATTCTTGCTCATTATAGGAAGGAAATTTTATATGTCAGAGACAAATGATACCCTGTAGTGGATACAAGAAAGTTTGCAAAGTTTTTAAAATGGGGGCAATGAAAGGTTGCCAAAGGGGAAACCAACAAAACAGAACTGAAAACTCAGAGTTATTAGCACTGAAACTTAGTGGGGTCATCCAGGTAAGAATCTGCCCCCACAGGAAAGCAAATGCTGTAGGCACACACTGTAAAGCAAGAATCTCATCAGGGAATTCACTGAGCTTGATATCCAAAACTTGTCTCATTTCATCCAGAAATCAATAAAATTAAGTCCAGTATATAAGAATACAATTCATTTTCTTTTTTTTTTAATTTTTTTTTTTTAACATTTTATTTATTTTTGAGACAGGGAGAGACAGAGCATGAACAGGGGAGGGTCAGAGAGAGGGAGACACAGAATCTGAAACAGGCTCCAGGCTCGCTGTCAGCACAGAGCCCAACGCGGGGCTCGAACTCACGGACCGCGAGATCATGACCTGAGCCAAAGTCGGCCGCTTAACCGACTGAGCCACCCAGGTGCCCCCAATTCATTTTCTTTTTAATGTGCATGACAAGGTATTCACCTAAGGAAACAAGACCAAGGCAAAATTTTTTTTAAATCTTTGGGGTGGGGGGGAGGGTTGGAGGATAGAGAACTAATGAACATGGGAGAAGACTCTAACATGCACATTCATATTAAATTTAAATACTTGTGTACCACTTTTCTTCTAGAATCCTCTCCTTATCAGCTCAGTCTTAACCTCTCCCTTCTTCTCATACCTACTTGGGGGCAGGGAATAAATATTTCCACTTTACAGGGAGACCCAGAAATGCAGAAAGCTTATTTTCTAAGTAAAAACAAAAACAGAAAGCCCAATTTGCACAAGTGCACCTGCCTTAATGAAGTTTTATGTTCATGTTTGAAAGGATCTATTTTAATGTAATGCTTTACTAATTCTGGAATTCAAATTAATATTTACAAATATCTACTGCACAATTTATGACCCAAGACTCAATATATCTCCAACCCTACAAAGTTTCTTCCACAAATTAGCTTATCCATTTAAATGGCCCAATTTCTCTTTTTTTGTCTTCCCAGGCAATATGAAGGTGAACTTTTCAATCCCATGATGTAATTCCATCATTCTCCACTTCTCATTCCACTGCTGCAAACTGGTAAAACATACAACTATCTCATGTCAAAATAACTATTAACTTTTCCTACTTCAACTATCCTTTAGACATAGACGTTCCCCCAAACACTATTTTTATCAGGCCAAGTCCCTTCCTTGCTCGAAATTGTGTAAAATCAACCAACTTTGCCTAATTATAAGAATTTTCTGGAGCACTTGTCAACTAATTCAAGAAGGTTCTAGGGGCATTACCCTAACCCCAGTGAATCAATTACCAGAGGGAGGATTTATGACAAATATATCTGAAAAATATTACATTTAATCCAAATTCAAAAGCCACTCTCATCCACCTTGTTTCCCCAACACTTCCAAATAACAAACCACAGAGAGTAGATTCCTATATTCTCACATGCCATGTTTATCTCTTCTTGTGCACTCCTATAAAGTAATCGACATGAGTCTTAGTTTCCATGTCTATAAAATGGAAACATCATCTTTTTTGACTAAGAATTATTTTGACAATTCAACATACTGCATGTAAGCTTTCAAGACTGTGAAAATAATTACATAAAGAACATTATTTTTGTGGCAGCTACTCCACTCATAGGGATTTATTATCCCATATGTATTCCTGAATTTAATTCACATTTGGCCATTTTTACACTGTAGTGAAAAAGACTGCTGAAAAAAGTCATCAAGTTAGCATTTCCTTAATTTGGGACTACAGACATATTAGGAATAGGTAAAAGACTTCTGTACTTAGACAATTACAAATTTATATATGCATATTCTGACTCAACTAGTTGACCAAAAAGCAGTTTATTTTTATTATGTTTTTATTTTATTTTTTTTCATGCCATAAGTTTATTTAAAAACTTACCAAGTATGTTGAATGCAACAGTTTCGTTTTTCAGACATTGTATCTTTTTTATTGTCTTTTTTAAAAAATATAACTTATTGTTAAATTGGTTTGCATACAACACCCAGTGCTCATCCCAACAGGCCCTCCTCAATGCCCATCACCCACTTTCCCCTCTCTCCCACCTCCCATCAACCCTCAGTTTGTTCTCAGTATTTAAGAATCTCTTATGGTTTGACTCCCTCCCTCTCTGTAACTTTTTTTTTTTTATGTTTTTAAAAGTTTATTTTTGAGAGAGAGACAGAGACAGAGACAGAGACAGAGTGTGAGTGGTGGAGGCGCAGAAAGAGAGGGAAACACAGAAGCCGAAGCAGGTTCCAGGCTCAGAGCTGTCAGCACAGAGCCCGACATGGGGCTCAAATGACTCCGGGTTCAAACTAACAAACCTTAAGATCATGACCTGAGCCGAAGTCAGACGCTTAACCGACTGAGCCACCAGGTGCCCCAGAGACAGTTTATTTTTTAAATTACATTAGCAATCAAATAACCTAAGTGGCAATTTAGAAATTCCATGTATTGTTAATTCTGTAAATAAATTAATTTTGGCTGCAGATAGACTGGCATATCCTAATGTCAGCATATTTCCCCAGTCAACTATGTACTCTGAATTTCTTTACTATTTAAAGATAAAATTGCTAAAGTTATAATTTGTAACTGAAAAAGACATTCTCGTAAGACTGAGTTACATATAAATTTTTTTTATGTTTATTTTTGAGAGAGAGAGAGAGAGACTGACCGAATGGGGGGGAAGGGAAGAGAGGGAGACAGAATCTGAGCAGGCTCCACCTCTGCCAGTGCAAAGCCTGACATGGGGCTCCAACCCACAAACTATGAAATCATAACCTGAGCCAAAGTCAGATGCTCAACCAACTAAGCCACCTAGGTACTCCCAGACTAAGTTATTTACAAGGGAAGGCTTGCTGCAACAATTTGATTCAGACTACTAGATAAACACTAATTTAATTTTAGTTGGTTTTAATTTGCATTTAAATCAAGTCTGCTTTGATTTTACAGTTGTGTATGACTGTGTATTCTGTTGTATATTTACACATGTAACATTTTAATAATTTAAGTCACATTAAGGTCCCCTAAGCTTTTCCCTTTAAAACACACCTAAAATGAGATACCACTTCAAACCCATTAGGATGACTATTATTTAAAAAAACAAAACCTACAAACTAGTGTTACCAAGGATGCAGAGTAACTGGAACCCTTGTGCATTACTGGTAGGAATGTAAAATGATATAGCCACTGTGAAAAATATGGCACGTTCTCAAAAAGCTAAAATTTCATATGAATTTCATATGATCCAGTTAAGTTCACTCCTTGGTATATTAGCTAAAAGAAAATGTGCATTAAAGCATTAAAAGCTGGGTGTCAGTACTTGTACACTGGTGTTCCTATAAGCATTATTCACAATAGCCAATGGGTAAAAACAAAATGTGATAAATATGTACAACAAAATATTATTCAGCCTTAAAAAGGAAATTCTGACACATGCTATGACATGAGTGAAACATGAGGACATTATATTAAGTCAAATAATCCAGATGCAAAAAAAAAAATACTACATGATTCCATTTCTATGAAGTACCTAGAATAGGCAAGCTCACAGATACAAAAAATAAAAAAGAGGTTACCACCAGAGGTTGAGGGACGAGTAGAATGGAAAGTAAGTGTTTAATGAGTTCAGATTTTCAGTTTGGGATGATAAAAAAAAATTCTGGATATGGATGGTGGTAATGATTGCACATCACTGTGAATATACTTAATGCCACTGAAATTATACACTTACAAAGTGGTACATTTTTATAAATTAATGTTATGTATATTTTACCACACACACACACAAAACTCTAAAATTACTTAATTTTGAGGGACCCTGTTCTTGACACTTAAGAAAATGAAATGCAAAATTCAGGATAAGGGAGGCAAGGGGATGCTACTGGGGAGAAGCACATTGACAACTTCAAAGTTGTAGATAATGTTCTATTTCCTACATTAGGTAGGTACTTGATGTATATCTTGAAATACATATGAGATATTATATATAATCCTTTTATACTTAAGAGAAAAATAATGTCTGGAAACTACAGAAAGCTTATGAAAGAAACTTTAGAAGACACAAAAAAATGGAAAAATATTTCATGCTCCTGGATTGGAAGGACAAATATTATTAAAGTGTTGCTACTACCCAAAACCATCTACATATTCAATGCAATCCTTATCAAAATAACACCAGCATTCTTCACAGAGCTAGAACAAACAATTCTAAAATTTGTATGGAACCAGAGAAAAGACCCCGAATAGCCAAAGCAATCCTGAAAAAGAAAACCAAAGCTGGAGGCATCACAAGATGTATTAAAAGATGTATTAAAAGCTTCAAGATGTATTAAAGCTATAATCATCAAGACAGTATGGTACTGCTACAGAAAGAGATACTCAGATCAATGGAACAGAATAGAGAACCCAGAAATGGACCCACAAACATACAGCCAACCAATCTTTGACAAAGCATGAAAGAATATTCAATGGAATAAAGACAGTCTCTTCAGCAAATGGTGCTGGGAAAATTGGACAGTTACATGCAGAAAAATGAACCTGGACCACTTCCTTACAACATAGACAAAAATAAACTCAAAATGGGTAAAAGACCTAAACGTAAAACAAGAAGCCATCAAAATCCTAGAGAAGAAAGCAGGCAAAAACCTCTTTGACCTCAGTCTCAGCAACTTCTTACTCAACATGTCTCCGGAGGCAAGGAAAACAAAAACAAAAATCAACTATTGGGACCTCATCAAAATTAAAAGTTTCTGCACAGTGAGGGAAACAGCAAAACTAAAAGGAAACCGACAGAATGGGAGAAGATATTTGCAAATGACATATCAGATAAAGGGTTAGTGTCCAAAACCTATAAAGAACTTATCAAACTCAACACCCAAAAACCAATCCAGTGAAGAAATGGGCAAAAAACAAGATAGACACTTCTCCAAAGAAGACATCCAGATGGCTAAGAGACACATGAAAAGACGCTCAACATCACTCATCATCAGGGAAATACAAATCAAAACCACAATGAGATACCACCTCACACCTGTCAGAATGGCTAACATTAACAACTCAGGCAACAACAGATGTTGGTGAGGATGCGGAGAAAGAGGATCTCTTTTGCACTACTGGTGGGAACGCAAACTGGTGCAGCCTCTCTGGAAAACAGTGTGAAGTTTCCTCAAAAAATTAAAAATAGAACTACCCTACAACTCAGCAATTGCACTACTAGGTATTTATCCAAGGGATACAGGTGTGCTGTTTCGAAGGGGCACATGCACCCCAATGTTTACAGCAGTGCTATCAACCACAGCCAAAGTATGGAAAGACCCCCAAATCCATCAACAGATGAATGGATAAAGAAGATGTGGTGTGTATGTGTATGTATATATATAAATACGGATGTGTGTGTGTGTGTGTGTGTAGATATAACAGAGTGTTACTCGGCAATCAAAAAGAATGAAATCTTGCCATTTGCAACTATGTGAATGGAACTAGAGGGTATTATGCTAAGCGAAATTAGTCAGAAAAAGACAAATATCATATGACTTCACTCATATGTAGAATTTAAGATACAAAACAGATGAACTTGAAGGAAAGCAAAAATAATATAAAAATGAGGAGGGGGACAAAACATAAGAGACTCTTAAATATACAGAACAAACAGAGGGTTGCTAAAGGGGTTATAGGAGGGGGGATGGGCTAAATGGATAAGGGGCATTAAGGAAGACACTGGTTGGAATGAGCACTGGCTGTTATACATAGGAGATGAATTACTGGAATCTACTCCTGAAATCATTGTTACACTATATGCTAACTATCTTGGTTGTAAATTAAAAATTATTTGAAAAAGAAAATAAAAAAAAATTATGTCTACTAATCATATCAACTCCCTAAATAAGAGAAAAAGTAAGCTACAAATCTCACATTTTCTTATTTCCAAGGCAAATAAATAATTCTACCTCAATACTGACCTCTCAATAAGTTTAATTTGGAAGTAGACTAGTTCCCATTAATGATTATTAAAACTTAATCCAAGTGTCATTTCACCCAATGAATTGGTTTTAATGTATCTTTTTATTTTATTTTATTTTATTTTATTTTAATGTTTATTTATTTTTGACAGAGAGAGAGAGAGCATGAGCAGGGGAGGGTCAGAGAGAGAGGGAATCACAGAATCTGAAACAGGCTCCAGGCTCTGGACTGTCAGCACAGAGCCTGACGGAGGCTTGAACTCACAAATCATGAGATCATGACCTGAGGCGAAGTCGGACACTCAACCAACTGAGCCACCCAGGCGCCCCTAATGTATCTTTTTAAAAAATCAGGGGCGCCTGGGTGGCTCAGTCGGTTGAGTGTCTGACTTCGGCTCAGGTCATGATCTCACGGCTCGTGAGTTCGAGCCCCGCGTCGGGCTCTGTGCTGGCAGCTCAGAGCCTGGAGCCTGCTTCAAATTCTATGTCTCCCTCTCTCTCTGCTCCTCCCGGGCTCATGCTCTGTCTCTCTCTCTCCTTCAAAAATAAATAAAAACATTAAAAAAAAAATCAGTTATGATATGATCAGTGGATATATAGGGAATTTAAATACTTTGAAACTTTACATGAACTTTTCCAAGCAGAGAGAAATGTTATACGTATCTATATATCCAGCTTCTCTGCATTTGTCACAATGGTTTGCCATATCTGCTTTAGATTATTTTATATGAAATAAAAATACCATTTCTTTCTTTCCTTCCCCATACCTAGCCACTATCTAGAATATGGCAGTCATCACCCCTATGTGTATTTTTTTAGTTTTACAACCTATGTATACATTCATGAATAATATTGCTTTATATATTTTG
The DNA here is from genome assembly GCF_028018385.1 of Neofelis nebulosa. NCBI lineage: Eukaryota > Metazoa > Chordata > Mammalia > Carnivora > Felidae > Neofelis > Neofelis nebulosa. The sequence goes on along the minus strand of NC_080789.1, from coordinate 105,953,142 downwards.
ATTTTTATATAAATGGTATCTCTGAACTTTTTCTAAATCTGTTTTTTTTGCTTATAATCTTTAAAAAAAATTTTTTAATGTGTATTCATTTTTGAGAGTGAGAGAGAGAGAGAGAGAGTGAGAGAGAGAGCAAGAGTGTGTGAGGGGGAGAGGGTCAGAGAGGGAGGGAGACACAGAACCCGAAGCAGGCTTCGGGCTCCGAGCTGTGAGCACAGAGCCCGATGCAGGGCTCACGATCTGTGAAAGAACTGAACTTCTGAAGTCAGACGCTTAACTGAGCCACCCAGCTGTCCCTTGCTTATGATCTTTTTTAATGAACTAATTTCCTATTCCAACAGAGAAAGCCATCCTCAGAATATACCTGACTATCCTTGTCAAATTAGCAGCAATACCCTGGTCAAATTAGTGGCAATAATTATGGACTTTCAAAGTAAACATTATTTACCTAACTATAATTTGCAATCCATAACACTGATCTCTGAATTGGAATACTTTTATTTAAAAAAATTTTTTTAATATTTATAAGAGAAAGAACGAGAGAGACAGAGTGCGGGGGGAGGGGGGAGCGGCGAGGCAGAGAGAGAGGGAGACACAGAATCTGAAGTAGGCTCCGTGCTGTCAGCACAGAGCCCAATGCGGGGCTTGAACCCACGAACCCTGAGATCATCACCTGAGCCAAAAGTGGACACTTAACCAAGCCACCAAGGCACCCTAGTTGGAATACTTTAAAAATTTTTTTTAATGTTTATTTATTTTTGAGAGAGACAGAGACAGAATGCGAGTGGGTTGGGGCAGAGAGAGAGAGGGAGATGCAGAATCCAAAGCAGGCTCCAGGCTCTGAGCTGTCAGCACAGAGCCTGATGCAGGGCTCGAACTCACGAGCTGTGAGATCATGACCTGAGCTGAAGTCAGACGCTCAACTGACTGAGCTACCCAGGCACCCCTGGAATACTTTTAGAAACTGCTTGTCAATTAGAAGAAAAAGAACATGCACATTTTCTTTTAGCTAAATTTGTTCATCATTTTCAAGATATGGATACTGTGGAAGAAAGCTCTTATTTATTGAACACATCCACATAATTTTACAAAATTAGATCTAACTGTATTTTATATATGACCTTGGGTTGGCTGGAAAGTTTTAATGACAACAAGGAAATCAATTGCAGGTTCAGAAGTATCTTGTTTACTACCCATCTCAACAATGAAGGTTCAGTTTATGTAGAAGTATATAATAGTTTCATTTAGAAATAAACAATTCCCCAGTCTCAACCTTTAAACTCTGCCATAGAAGTCAATTCCAATCCCCTATACCTCCATACTTCTGTTCAAAGAGTAATTCAAAATTAAGTAAAATAAAGGTGTTTTTTTTTCCCATTACCTTCTTTTTTTAAAAAAAGAAATAGGGGTGCCTGGGTGGCTCAGTTAGTTAAGTGTCCAACTTTGGTTCAGGTCATGATCTCACAGTCTGGGAGTTCCAGCCCCATGTCAGGCTCTGTGCTGACAGCTCAGAGCCTGAAGCCTGCTTTGGATTCTGCATCTCCCTCTCTCTCTGCCCCTCCCCCACTCATGCTCTTTTTCTCTCTCAAAAATAAACATTTTTTTTTAATTAAAAAAAAAGAAATAAGATTTGTTTAGTATCATGGCTTCAGCAACAAGTCAAAGGTATCTCACAGTCAGTCATAATGGAACTCTATCAACAGTACGTTATTATCCTAAGGTCAGCTCTGCCAAACCAAATTCTTATTGAAATAATATACAGGATTATTCAGTACAATGCTAAAACAAAAACAATTCGAAGTGTAAGAAGGGTGTGGTGTCTGCACTTAAGAAACTCAAAAAGGAGTGGAGATTTCAGGATTTTTAAAAAATGCAGAAATACAATTAACCATATTATAAAGTTGAACCAAATAAAACTGTAATTTTGTTAGTCATAATGGCTGAATACAATTTTGTTAGTCATAATGGCTGAATATAGGTATATGATGGAATTATTTTCCTTTTCATTTTTTTCCCTCAGTGATTTGGAAGATACCTTATTTAATTCTACTAGTACTTACTTCTAAGTTGTCCAACAACATTCTTTAACTTATATCTAGTAGCAGGATCTTTGGAGTGCCTTATTTTGAATTCAAAACATGTTTACCACTTACCTACTTCAGTTGTTAAAGTAATCTGTAGATTGACTATTGTTTCCTTTTTGATGCCACAGACTGTTCCTCACATGGAATTTATATTCCCTTTACTGCCATGTTTACAATTTTAACCATTTTCCTACATATTGTTAGTCATTATAAGATGACTTCAACCCTTGATGCCTTAATTCTTGTTTCAACACTCCCTTTAAGCACAGTAGATGCCATGGTCTTCTAGCATCTAATATTGGAGTGAAGAATATGATTTTAGATCTTTAGTAAATAAAAGTACTTCTCTACATGGATATTTATAAGTTGACCTTTCCCCAAACTTTTTTCCCTTTTTTTTTTTTTTTAAAGATTTTATTGTTAAGTAATCTCTACACCCAATCAGGGGCTTGAACTCATCACCCCGAGATAAAGAACTGCATGCTGTGCCGACTGAGCCAGCCAGGCACCCCTTCCCAATCTAAATTTCAATTGTTTTGCTACAGAGTGTCTAAGATGTGAGTCCCTTGTCTTGGTTTTCTGATTAGAATAAAATGAGTTCTTTCAATCTATGTACAAAGAACTTCTATTTCAAAACTCAGAAAAGCTTTCTTCTAGTCTATCAATTATTGGTCCTTTAGGAATGAATATGGTACAGGAATGAAAGGCACAGCACAAGGAATTAGTCAATGATACTGTAATAGCATTGTGTGGTGACAGATGGTAGCTACACTTGTGGTAAGCACAGCATAATGTACAGAATCACTATGTAATGTAATGTATGTAATGAATCACTATGTTGCACACGTGAAATTAATGTAACAATGTGTGCCAACCATACCCCCCCAAATTTTTTAATTACTGAGGATCCACCCCCAAATTATTGGTCTTTTAGAAATATCAAGTATCCATATATTGTTTCTCTCTTCTCTGAACTCACTTATTTTTTTATGTCATCATTATAATTTTTCTTTCTTCTGCGTCCTGTAGCTCTTTTTTTGTTGTTGTTTTACTAAGTTCAATGTGAATCTAAACTCTACTGTTTTCTTTATACCTCGTTAAAATATTCTCGTTTTCTTTCTCACATGCCATAAGCCAAGTCTTTGTGAATCTTACTGAATACGGTGGCATTTTGATTTATACTTTTGGATACTCCTGGAATACTTTTGGATTCTTCTGGATTCTCTTCTTAGATCTATATATTTTTTTTGTTGTTTTGCTTTGTTTTTTGGCTCTTTCTTGAACAAGAACAGATCTTCCTCTATTTATGCTCATAAATAGCAATACTACTGCAAGTTCCTAATAAGCTTTTATCTAGTGGAGATCTCAAACTTCTGTCACTTGCCTATCATTTTCACAACTTTTGTCCAAAACCAATACCAGCTATAATAACATTTACTTGATAATGTTATTTATAACACAGAACTTTACTTAATACCTAATTTGGCATCCTCTTAACCAATTAGTATTGCTGGTAACTAAAACAAATATAAAAGCATTAAAATGCTCTTTCATATATCACCTAAAAAAAAAAAATCTGTTATCTCTAGAAGTATATGTACCATATTTTGGAGAACAATCCCAAGTACACTACATGCACAATAGAGTTACCACCTACACAGTCCTTTTTTTCTCCCCACCACCTCATTTACTGACATGCTTACATACAGAAAATCTGTGAGAGGCACACACTTGAGGCATGGAAAAGGGACACTCAGTTCACCTCATAAAAGAGTGGGTGAAGTTGATGGCTGCTCAACTTTCTGGTTAGCTCAGGCCCCAGGTCTGACTTTTGAACAAATGACAGGGATAAAGATCACCAGGATAAAGATCAGCAGGGAAAAAAAAAATCCTTATTTCAAAAAACAAGGTCAGAATATACTCCATGTGCTGAAATCCACATAGTATTCCTCTATCTGGCTCAATGTGCCTCATCATTAGTAACACTTATTCCCACTTCTGTCTTTATGTCAATCAATTTTCATTTATAGTATTATTAGTTTCCTTTCATTCCTGATTTCATGATTATTTTAGTGAAAAAATAAGAAAGTTGTATATGCAGTTGTCAGCCACCATCTTAAAACCTCCCTGCCCCCATACACCAATTTTTAGCTCTGCTAAGCAAACAACCGAAACCAAGGAACAAGATTGTCACTCCATACAGAAAGGAAATTCAACATCATTAACATCATTTGAGAAGTTTGCAGGAGTGTCAAGATGGCAGTATAAACATCTTACCTTACTGTTACTTATTTTCCCTCCAGACCCCATTAATATAGTAACCCAAGAAAATTAGAGAAATAAATACAAAATGCAAAACTATATAAGAGGATGCAGAAGAGTCTTCAGCAGATGACAGATGTCTGGCAAAAGTTGACATTTTTGGCCCAAAAAGTAACAGCCTAGAATACAGACGGTACCTAAAAAAGGTAGCCAATCCTTTTCTTAAAAGAAAAGGCTCAGGAAAGCAGAAATGAGATCAGATGAAAAAGAGAAAAATGTCTGTAGGGCAGACTAATCAATGCCCCTTCAGTTTCTTATACACAGCAAAATGCTCAGCCAAGACTTTATCCTTGGGAGGGAGAGAAAAAACTATGGTTTACTCTAAAGAAATCAAAGCCACTAATGGGGCAATTAAAGCAGAAGTTAGTACCCCTAAACAAACCCCTTAACGGTAGTTCTGTCATTTTGTCTCTAAAATGAATGAATGAATTCTAAAATGAATCAGTCATTTCCCTGACTGTTCATGGGAAAGTGAAGTTTGACAACTAGTCCACCCACATTCAGAGCTCACAGTAAGCCTTTTTCTTAAATATCAGTAGACAATCATCAGACTTGAGGAGAATCTGTAAAAATAAAATTCCCAGGGCGCCTGGGTGGCTCAGTTGGTTAAACGTCTGACTCCGACTCAGGTCATGATCTCATGGTTCATGGGTTCGAGCCCCGCGTCAAGCTCTGTGCTAACAGCTCAGAGCTTGGAGCCGCTTTGGATTCTGTGTCTCCCTCTCTCTCTGCCTCTCCCCTCCTCATGGTCTCTCAAAAATAAATAAACATTAAAAAAAAAAAGATAAAATTCCTCACCCTGCCATAAAAAGGAGGAGTGAAGGGAATATTATCTCAGGAAAAAAAGAAAAAATTCAGGAATTAGAGTAAACCAAACAGAAAACAGAGTTTCTGTTTGGGATGATGAGAAGTTCTGGAAATAGGTAATGGTAGTTACAAAATATTGTGAATATACTTATTATCTCTGAATTATACACAGAAAAATTATCAAAATGGTAAATTTTGTTATATTTTTAATTCAAAAAATATTACTGCAAGTGACTGAAATGGAAAAAAAAACATTTTGACAACTATGTAGTAAGAAACTTGAATGCTAGAGGATAATCTGAATGATCTCCTTATTCTCTCTCTATAAAATATCACAAACTCCTTGACAAATGAAAAGGTGATCAAAGAGAATGAAGCCAAAAAATGCAGTGGAAAAAAGGATTCAGAGCTAAGTCAGTTAATAAAAATTTTTTTCCGGATTTTATGATATTTTTGGTATTAGTTCTTTTAAGCTGTGATTCTTTTCTCATTCTACATCAATATTCATTTTCATAATTTCTTTAAAAATTTTACAGTACCTTAAAAATTTTAGGAATATAAAACAATCACAGAAGATGATGAAGGGAAGAACACCAGAAGGAATTCTTGCAAATTAAAGATATGCTCACCAGGGTCGCCTGGCTGGCTCAGTCGGTTAGGCGTCCTACTTCAGTTCAGGTCATGATCTCACGGTTTGTGGGTTCGAGCTCCGCGTCGGGCTCTGTGCTGACAGCTCAGAGCCTGGAGCCTGCTTCAGATTCTGTGTCTCTCTCTTTCTCTGCCCTTCCCCCACTTGCACTCTGTCTCTCTCTTAAAGATAAATGTTAAAAAGAAAAAAAAAAGATATGCTCACCAAAATAAAAACCCAAAGAAAGCTTGTAAGAATAACGTCAAAAAAAAAAAAAAAAAAAGACAAAGGGGTAGGAGCAAAGCTAGGGAGGTACAAGGAGGGGAGAGTACAGTCATTACAAGAGTTTCAACATACAAATAAATATGCCCCAGAAAAAAAGAACAGAGAAAAATAGAGGAGTGGAAATTATCCAAGAATCAAAACATTTCCAAAAGCAGAAAAACATACTTACAACAGTTGTTAACAACCTAATACAATGGATGATAGTGAAAAGGAGGTCTGTTCCTATTATGACAACTTTCCAAAACCCAAAATTATCTAGGGGATAGGAAGGAGAGTCAATCCATGAAAAGGGGGGGAAAAAAAAAGACAGACAAGTTGTGCAGTATACTTAGTATAGAGAGAAAGTCCAGAACAGGGGTATAGAAAACTCTGAAAGAATTCTCTAGGAGTGAGAAGACTCAATATATTAGACAGGATGATTAAAAACAGACTTGAAAATGTGATAAGAAAAGCATAAAGGTAATTGGAAACTGTAAGAAAAACAGCTGTACAAAGTAAAGGAACTGTATCCATTCTACTTGGCTCAGACATAAATATGGGCAGTCATAAACACTTGATTTTCACTTTTAAATATTTTTAAAGGACAGAAAAAAAATTGTTAATACTAATTATGTTGCTAATTTAAAAAACATACAATGAAGATTAGATAGAATTGAAGAAAAGAGAGTAAGATTGGTATTATCTTTTCATCTTACAAAGCAGAGAATATAAACTGGCTGTCTTTGATGGACTAAAAAAGGTTTAGCATGGATAGATTATCTGACCTTGCAACTGCAACAATTACCCTCCAATCATTTCAATACCACCATTTGAACTGCTATATTGTCACAATTTTTTTTAACATTCAAAAGTCCATATTTTTATAAAACTTAAACTTACGGATAAAAGGAAATTTTGTATTACTATTAACCGAAAACCAATGATCCGTTATTTGCCTTATAAAAAAAGGAATCATAAAAATAGGAAAATGGTACCAAATTCTAGCCAAACCCTGTTCAACCTTTATTGGATACATGTGTATCTAAAGATAAAAATAAGAGTCTCAGGGGCTCCTGGGTGGCGCAGTCGGTTAAGCGTCCGACTTCAGCCAGGTCACGATCTCGCAGTCCGTGAGTTCGAGCCCCGCGTCAGGCTCTGGGCCGATGGCTCGGAGCCTGGAGCCTGCTTCCGATTCTGTGTCTCCCTCTCTCTCTGCCCCTCCCCCGTTCATGCTCTGTCTCTCTCTGTCCCAAAAATAAATAAAAAACGTTGAAAAAAAAATTTAAAAAAAAAAAAAAATAAGAGTCTCAAAGAATCTGTGTACTGGGGAAACAATCACAATAAGGATACAATCAATATTAGAAGAATACCCAAGTATAGCAAAGAGATAAAAAAAAAAAAAGATCAATTTAGATCTTTAAGGTAAATATTTATTTATTTATTTATTTTAAAGTGAACATGAATTTATTAGGAATTTAAAAATAACAACATGAGCGTGGAAATGAAAAGAAACAGTATGCATAAAAGATAATAGAGGATGATGGATAAACATCAGTAAAATGATGAGACAACTTCATACCCCAATAAGGAGACTTCTATTTTGTAATAGATTTATATTACAAATTTACATTATAGAGGATAGAACACCAGTGAAAATTTTAAAATATGTGATCAGATTTGCATTCTCAAAAGATCACACTGGCATTGGTGTGAAACACATATTAGAGAAATGTATTTAGACTTATTAGGAAAGTCATTTTTGGTAACAACTGCATCGATACAGAAAAGACAGAATCAAGGGGACAATGTGGTTGATTAGAAATGGGAAGTACTGAAGATATAAAGGAAAAAAGAAGTCTAAAATGATTCTCAAGGGGGCGCCTGGGTGGCGCAGTCGGTTGAGCGTCCGACTTCAGCCAGGTCACGATCTCGCGGTCCGTGAGTTCGAGCCCCGCATCAGGCTCTGGGCTGATGGCTAGGAGCCTGGAGCCTGTTTCCGATTCTGTGTCTCCCTCTCTCTCTGCCCCTCCCCCGTTCATGCTCTGTCTCTCTCTGTCCCAAAAATAAATAAAAAAAAAAAAAAAAAAAAAAATGATTCTCAGGATTTTTTGCAACCATCTAAAAATATCAAGAGCAAAACACTTACTGGGATGCCTGGGTCAGTTAGGCGTCCGACTTAGGCTCAGGTCATGATCTCACGATTTGCAGGGTCAAGCCCCATCTGGGCTTTGTGCTGATAGCTCAGAGCCTGGAGCCTGCTTCGGATTCTGTGTCTCTCTCTTTCTGCCCCTCCCCCACTCACGCTTTACCTCTCTCTCAAAAATAAAGATTAAAAAAAAAAAAAAAGGCAAATACTTATTAAGCCAAATATGGAGATAAAACAGAAATGTTCAATTAACCCAAAGGCAAAAAGATTTTTAAAAAGTAATAAATGATGGGGTACCTGGGTGGCTCAGTTGGTTAAGCATCTGACTTCAGCTCAGGTCATAATCTTGCAGTTCCGGAGTTCAAGCCCCGAGTAGGGCTCTGTGCTAACAAGCTCGAGCCTGGAGCCTGCTCAGATTCTGTGTCTCCCTCTCTCTCTGCCCCTCCCCCACTTGTGCTCTGTGTGTGTGTCTCTCTCTCAAAAATAAGTAAATGTTAAAAAATAAATAAATAAAAAGTAATAAAGGGAACAAACAGAAAACAACCTGCGATATTAGTAATCCTATTAAATTTTTTCAAAATCTTTTTGAAAAAAAATTTTTAATGTTTATTTTTGAGAGGGAGAGTGACAGAGCACTAGTGGGGGAGGGACAGAGAGAGACTGAGACACAGAATCCAAAGCAGGCTCCAGGCTCCTAGCGGTCAGCACAGAGCCCACACAGGGCTTGAACCCACAGCCGTGAGATCATGACCTGAGCTGAAGTCGGACCGACTAAGCCACCTAGGCTCCCCTCAAAATCTTTAAGTTTACTTTACTTATTTTGAGAAAGGGGGAGAGAGAGGGAGAGAGACAGAGACAGACAGGGAGAGAGACAGGGAGGGAGGGAGGGAGGGAGAGAAAAAGAGAGAGAGGGAGAGAGGGAGAGAGGGAGGGAGGGAGGGAGGGAGGGAGGGAGGGAGAGAGAGAGAGAGAGAGAGAGAGAGAGAGAGAGAGAGAGAGAGAGAGAGAGAGAATATCCCAAGCAGGCTCTGATTGTCACTGTAAAGCCCAACATCGGGGCTCAAATGCAAGAATCATGAGATCATGACCTGAGCTGGATGCTTAACTGACTGAACCAACCACCCAGGTGCTCCAGTAATCCCATTAAATTTAAATGACCTGCTATTGAGGAAATACTATGGAAAACTAAACAGCAACCGATTAGGTAATCTAGATGAAATGGAAAAATTCCTAGGACATAAACTATGGAAACTGACACAAGAAGAAATAGAAAATCTGACGAGATGTATAACAAGTAAGGAGATGGGGTTAGTAATTTTTAAAAACTTCTCACAATGAAAAAGCCCAGACACAGAGGGCTTCACTGATAAACACTATCAAAGGTTTAAAGAAATAACATCATTGACAAACTCTTCCAAAAACCAGAATAGAAATTCTATGAGGCCAGTATTAACCTAATGTCAAAATCAGATAAGGACATTACAGAAAAACTATGGAAAATATATTTTATGAATATAGACACAAAAATCCTCACCAATATACAAGCAAAGCAAATCCAGCAACAAATAAAAATAACTGTATCCCATGGCCAAGTGAGATTTATCCCAGGAATGCAACAATGATTTAACATCTGAATATCAATCAATGCAATACACCACATTAACAGTGCAAAAGGCCCACATGATCATCTCAGTTGACAAAGAAAAAGCAATGAACAAAATTCAACACCCTTTCATGATAAAAACACTCAACAACCTAGAAGTGAACAACTTCAATCTAATAAAGGGCATCTACGAAAAAATCTATAGCTAACATAATATTTAATGTTAATGGTGAAAGGGGCGCCTGGGTGGCTCAGTCGGTTAAGTGTCCGACTTCGGCTCAAGTCATGATCTCACAGTTCATGACTTTGAGCCCCGCGTCGGGCTCTGTGCTGACAGTTCAGAGCCTGGAGCCTGCTTCCAATTCTGTGTCTCCCTCTCTCTCTGCCCCTCCCCCACTTGTGCTCTGTCTCTCAAAAATAAATGTAAAAAAAAAAAAATTTTTTTTTTAATTAAAAAAAAAATTGATGGTGAAAGACCAGGGGCACCAGGTGGCTTTGTCAGTTAAGCATCCGACTTCGATTCAGGTCATGATCTCATGGTTTGTGAGTTTGAGCCCTGCGTCCAGCTCTGTGCTGACAGCTCAGAGCTTACAGCCTGCTTTGGATTCTGTGTCTCCCTCTCGCTCTGCCCCTCCCTGCTCACACTCTGTCCCTCAAAAATAATAAATAAACGTTTAAAAAAAAGAGAGAGAGAATGTTTTTCTCCAAGATCAGGAACAAGACAAGAATATCTGTTCTCACTACTTCTATTTAACATTTTCTGAAAATTCTAGTAGGACCATTAGAGGGAAATTTTTTTTTAAAGACATCTAGATTTGAAAGTAAGTAGAACTACCTTTATTTGCAGATGACATGATCTTGCATGTAAAAAAATCTTCCACAACAACACTACTAGAGCTAAAAACTTCAGTAAGGTTGCAGGATACAAGATCAATATACAAAATCAATTGTTTCTCTATAGACTTGTAGTGTTCCCACACAGTAACAATTCAAAATCAAAATTAAAAAAAATTTCAGGGGCGCCTGGCTGGCTCAGCATACAATTCTTAATCTCAGTGTAGTGAGTTCTAGCCCCACACTGGGTGTAGAGCTTACTAAAAAAAATAAACTTAAAAAAAAAAAAAAAAAGGCAGGGGTACCTGGGTGGCTCCATCAGTTAGCATCTGACTCTTGATTTTGGCTCAGGTCATGATTTTGTGATTAGCAGGCTTGAGCCCTGTGCTGGGCTCTGTGCTGACAGCATGGAGCCTGCTTGGGATTTTCTCTTTCCCTCCAGTGCTTGTTCTCTCTCTCTCTCAAAATAAATAAACTTTTAAAAAATTTCACTCATAGTAGCATCAAAAAGAATGTAACACTTCATAATAAATTTAACCAAAGAAATGTAAGACTTGTATGCTGGAAAGCATAAAACATTGTTGAAGAAATTAAAGAAGACCTAAACAGATGGAAAGACATTCATGCTCATGGTTCAGAAAACTTAATATTCTTAAGAAGACAATAGTCATTAAATTGATCTACAGATTCAATGCAATCTTTACCAAAATTCCTCCTAAAGTCTGCCTTTTTGGGCAGAAATGGACTAGCTGATCATATGTGAATGCAAGGCACCCAAGAAGTCAAAACAATCTTAAAAAAAGAACAAGACTGGAGGACTCACATTTTGATTTCAGAATTTATTACAAAGTAGTACTGCAGTAATCAAAACAGTATAGGATTAGCACAAGGAAAGACATAAAGATAAACAGAATGGAAGAGTCCAGAAATAAGCCCTAACAACTGTGGTCAACTGGTTTTAAATAAGGGTACCAAGACAATTCAATAGGGGAAAAAACAGTCTTTTTGGGGGAAAAAAGTTGCTTGGACAACTGGATGCCAACTTGCAAAAAGAATGAAATTGGCCCGTCATTTGCACCATATAGAAAAATCAACTCAAATGGATTAGCGACCTAAACGTAAGAACTAAAACTGTCAAACAGAAGAAAACATAGGAGTAAATCTTTGTGACCTTTGGTTTGGCATGGTTTCTTAGATATGAAGCACAAGTGACAAAATAAAAATCAACGAGACTTCATTGAAATGAAAACTTCTTGTGCTTAGAAGATGCTATCAAGAAAGTAAAAAGACAGCCCACAGAGTGGGAAAAATATTTGAAAATCATATCTCTGAGAAATGACTTGTATCAAGCCTATATAGAGAACTCTTACAACCTGACAATAAAAAGACAACCCAAAATAAAAATGTACAAAGATATGAACAGATCTACAAATGGCTACAAAGGTGCCCAACATCACAAATCACTGGAAAAATGCGATCAAAACCACAATAAGACACCACACTCACTTGAGGCTAGAGTAAAAAAGGTTTACATAAAGTGTTGACAAAGATGCAGAGAAACTGGGACCCTCACTCATTGCTGTGGGAATGTTAAATGGTGCAGCCACTTTGGAAAACAGGCTGGCAGTTCCTTAAAGGATTCACTATCAAGCTACCTTATTACCTGGCAGTTCTTATCTTCAGTATCTACCAAAGAGAAATGAATGTATATGTCTACATGAAAACCAGTGCATTAATGTTCATACCAGCATTATTCACAATAACCAAAAAAAGCAAAACACAATGTCAACTGATGAATAAAAATGTAGGATAGCCATACAATGAAATACTACTCAACCATAAAAAAGAATAAAGTACTGAGATGCCTGGGGGACTCAGTTAAGCGTCCAACTCTTGTTATCAGCGCAGGTTGCAATCATGAGATTGAGCCTTGCAAGGGGCTGCATGCTCGCTCAGCATGGAGCCTAGTTGGGATTCTCTCTTTCTGTCCCTCCCCCACTCACCCACGCACGTATGCACGCACACTCTCCCTCTCTCTCAAAATAAATAAACTTAAAAAAAAAATAATAAAGTACTGATACATGCTACATCATGGATAAATCTTGAAAACATTACGCTATGGGAAATAAACCACTCACAAAAGACCATCTGCTGTATTATTTCATTTATATAAAATGTCCAGAAAAAGCAGATCTATGGAGAAAGAAAATAAACTAGAGGCTTCTCAAAGCTGGAGGGGTTGGAGGGGCGCCTGGGTGGCTTGGTCGGTTAAGCGTCCGACTTCGGCTCAGGTCATGATCTCACGGTCCGTGAGTTCGAGCCCCGCGTCAGGCTCTGTGCTGACAGCTCAGAGCCTGGAGCCTGTTTCAGATTCTGTGTCTCCCTCTCTCTCTGCCCCTCCCCTGTTCATGCTCTGTCTCTCTCTGTCTCAAAAATAATAAATAAACGTTAAAAAAAAATTTTTTTTTTAAAAAAAGCTGGAGGGGTTGGAGAGAGAAATGAGGGAAATGGGGTTTCCTTGGCAGGTGATGAAAATGTTCTAAAGCTGACTGTTATAATGGCTACACCAACTCTGTGACTATATTAAAAACCACTGAATTATATGTTAATAGATGAATTGTAATATATGTGAATTATCTCAATAGAGCTGTTTTTAAAAATGGAAATGTAAAGCTAATAAAATAATACAAACCATCATCAAAGGAATTTAAGAAAGCCAATATTTAGTTAAACTTACGGTCTCTCTAATCCAGTGTTCTCAGTGCCAGAAAAGAACATATATACTGTATAGTGAGAAGAAATGGTCTGTTTCCTTCAGAAAGGATTGTGGAGGGAGTCCTAAAACAATACTGTCACTCAATATGAATTTCTATTATCCAAATCCTTTAAAAACTTATTACCCCCTCTTTTTCCTTGAAATAATTAGTTCCAATGATTACTACCCACTGAATAGAGAAATATAATCCTTATTTTTCTCCTAAATTTACTACTTAGCTCTTTTGTGGGTGTCTTCTTATTTTAATATGACAATATTAGGAAGACCAATATGCTTTCTCCTTTATTATTTTATAGACTTTTCAGGTCATCAAACTTTGGTGAGCTCTGCTTTATAAAGTTCTTCCATAAACAACTAATAGCTTAGTATCTCAATGCTTCTAAAAACCAGAGAAAGGTCTGATTTGTTCTTTATGAAACACTCCTTTAATCATTTGGTAACAGTCATCACTGCCATCAGTGGTAGACCCCATAAAGATTTTATTTTCTAGATTTAGAGGGTAGGTTGACTGACCTTTATTGCTATAAGTTCATTTCTCAGGTATAGGAGGACAATATAAAAGTATACTGGTTTTGTTTATTAATAATAGTAGCTACCACATGTTAGTTTACCAAGAACTAGGTACCCTGTTAAAGAACCCATAGATAGTCTCATTTAATCTTGGTCACAACCCTAAAAGGTAGATAGTATCATTATCCTCATTTCACAAATAAAGAAAACAGAGGCTTAATGGCTAGCAGTATTTGAATCCAAATCATATCTCTTTTCCTCAGAGTTCCACAGGACCTGATAAGATCTCCATGATTCAGAGTTAAGGAAAAGAAAAAGCACGTCAAAGAACAATGTTTACAAGCTCCCCACCACCAAATGGGAACATATATTGGTGTAAATGCATGGAGAACTAGAAGCACACACAAACATATGGTTGCCTCTGGGGTAAGGTAAAAGCAGCAGGGTAGGGGCAAGAAGGAACTTTTAGGTTCTGCTATAAACATTTACATACGGCTTTAATATTAAACAATGTAAACCTATTCCTATTTGTATGGTTTTTGCCTTGTAACCATAACAATATTATAAAAATGGAAAAATTGTTTTATTAATCAATTAATTATATTAATTATATACTTAATATATACTACTGTAGTTCTGTGCCAAGTTCTCTCACTTTTAGACTTCTGTTTTCTTCTGCCTACAACTTTCATTATTCCCCCACCTCCCCAACTTCCATGTAGCGAATTTCTTTCTCCAGAAAACTTTGTTAATCAACTCTCTCACTTTTAGCCTGAGGGTAGAGGAGTAGCTGCATTGAGGTCTGGGGGGGGGGGGGGGGGGGGGGAGTAAGGCAGACAGTTTGATATAATGATGAACATATAAAATGCCCTAATCTCCCTCCTCCATTGTGGGCATTCTACCTATAGGTTCTGAGTAAAATCAACTTCTATTCCCCACTGGAGCCAAAAGGTGAGAGTGTGAGTATTATGAAGTGTTTTAAACTTAGACTAATGAATGTTTCTTGTCTCACCATATGTATAAAAATAAAAAGATTTTTTTTGGGGGCTCCTGGGTGGCTCAGTCACCCAGCTCACCCAGACTTCAGCTCAAGTCATGATCTCACAGCTCACTGAGTTTGAGCCCCGTGTCAGGCTCTGTGAGACGAGTTTAATCACTGCAATGAAGCTACCATAAAAACCCCAAAAGGATGGTGTTTGGAAAGCTTCAGATTGGGGAACACGTGGAGATTTGGGGCAAGTGGCACACCTGGAGAGGACATGGAAGCTCTGTGTCCCTTCCCTGCCACCTTGTCCTATACATCTCTTCCATCTGGCTGTTTCTGAGTTATATCCATTTATAATAAACCAGTAATATAGTAACTAAAACGTTTTCCAGAGTTCTGGAAGCTGCTGTGGCATATTAACTAAGGAAGGAAGTTGTTGGAACCTCTGATCTATAGCCAGATAGCACAGCTAACAACCTGGACTTGCAATTGGTGCCTGAAGCAGGAGCAGGGGCAGTTTTGTAGGACACTATCTCCAGGTACATAGTGTCCAAATTGACTTAAACTGCAGGATACCAAACACTTAGGTGGTGTCAAAGAATTGCTTGGGGGTGTAGAAAAAACACATATAATAAATATCTCCTACTAGTCCTGTTTCTCTAGAGAACCCTGACACTATCTCTCATACCCAAATTACACACACACAAATACACAGAATGTGTAATTAAAGCATTCAGATACTCCTGACCACCTTCAGAGATGTTAACATTTTTGGATGAACCTGTCCAGAAGGTGGAGGAGGGGATGGAAGAAAAAAGAAAGGGTCATAAATAATAAATAAAGGTCAAAACATAAGAAATAAAAGGAGAAAACTCAGCTGAACAGAAGACAGACTTGAGTCCTTCCTACAGAACAGCCCACACACATTACAGAACAATGAAAACAACATTGTAAAAAGGATATAAATGAATTTCTTAAAATATACAGAAACAGGTTCAGAACCAGGCAAGCATCACCTACTGCCACACAAGAACTATACTAACATAGTAACATAGTTTCAAGCTTTTGTTAATAACTGACACCTAGTATAAGCATAATATTTATTGATTCCTTACTAAAGTGCCAGGCCCTGTTCTAGTCTTATGTATATTAACACCCTTAACAACACCCCTGCAAGGTAAGTACTAGGATCCTTGATCCAAATACAAAGCTGTCTTCATCTAGAGCCTGTGCTCTTCATTATACAAGACATAAGAGAAACTGTATCATTTTAAAAATTAATAATCTAGTACGAGAATGTCAGATTTCAACACATATTTTAGGGTAATCACATGAATTATCAAAAAATGTGGAATGTACACAGCACTAGAGACGAGAATCTAGTACAAGAATGTCAGATTTCAACACATATTTTAGGGTAATCACATGAATTATCAAAAAATGTGGAATGTACACAGCACTAGAGACAAAAATGCATCAAAGAAAATTAGGCCAAAAAAAGAAAGGCAAAAATAAAGCACACAAAGGGGTGCCTGGGTGGCTCAGTAGGTTAAGTATCCAACTTGGGCTCAGATCATGATGTCACAGTTCATGGATTCAGCCCCACATTGGGCTCTGTGCTGATAGTAAGGAGCCTGCTTGGGATTCTCTCTCTCTTTGCCCTTTCCCTACTCGTGCTTTCTCTCTCAAAATAAATAAATAAACTTAAAAAAAAAAAAACACAACAACAACAGAGAAGGCAGGGAGAAGTCCAACTCCAAATAATCGATTATCACTATAAATGTGAATAAGTTATAGTTCTCTATCAAAAGAGACCTTTGGGGGTGCCTGGGTGGCTGAGTCAGTTAAGCATCCAACTCTTGGTTTCAGCTCTGGTCATGATCTCATGGTTCATGAGTTCTGGCCCTGCTTGGGATTCTCTCTCTCTCCCTCTCTCTCTGTTCCTCCCCTGCTCACTCTGTCTCTCAAAATAAATAAATAAACTTAAAAAATTCTTTGTAAATAAGTAAATAAAAGAGACCTTTTGAACAGGCTTTTTAAAAACTTTTACTCTGGCTAAGCGTTGTATAAGAAATAGATCTAAATTTAAATGATTCAAGGAGGAGCCAAGATGGCAGAACAGCATGGAAGTTTTTTTTGTGTCATGTGTCCATGAAATACAGCCAGATCAACACTAAACCATCATGCACACCTAGAAAACTGATCTGAGGATTAACACAACGATCTTCATAACCTGAACCACAGAACTCAGCAGTAGGCTCCACACCCACACGGGGCTCAAACTCATGACCCTGAGATCAGGATCAAGAATCACGTGCTCTACCAACTGAGCCGGCCAGGCGCCCCCTGGGGTTTTATAGTTTTTAAGCTCTTTGGGGATGGCATCCCATTCCCAACTCCTTCCTTGCAAACACTTAGAGCACATTGTCCTATTCTAGTGAAGATCTAAGGTGACTATTCAGTAAGTGGGTGATGGAGAAAGGTGTAAGGCATTCCAAGAAGAGTGCACAGCAAATGCACCCCAAGAAGCAGGACAGAGCTCCACTGGAGGGGGAAGGCTGGGGTTAGCGGTATATATATGTGAGGAATGGGGAAAGTGGTACGCAGGAATGAAGAAAGACATACACGACAGCATGGCTGAGAATGACTAGCTAGATTATTAAATTATCTGTATGGTTAGTATGCTTCAATAGGGAAACATTTGTCATAAACGAACATTCAAGTACATACATACATACATACATACATAAATAAAATGATCCAGAAAGAGATACAAGAAGAAACTCATAAATTCATAGTGATTTAAAATTTTTTCTTAACGTTTATTTATTATTGAGAGACAGAGAGAGACAGACTGTGAGCAGGGGAGGGGCAGAGAGAGAGGGAGACACAGAATCTGAAGCAGGCTCCAGGCTCCGAGCTGTCAGCACAGAGCCCCACGTGGGGCTAGAACTCACGAACTGTGAGATCATGACCTGAGCCAAAGTCAGACACTTAACCGACTGAGCCACCCAGGAGCCCCAAAATTCACAGTGATTTTATAGGGCTAATACATGTTTCTCAAAAATTAATCAAGTGGTTGAACAAGGCAAGAAT
Source organism: Neofelis nebulosa (assembly GCF_028018385.1). Lineage (NCBI taxonomy): Eukaryota > Metazoa > Chordata > Mammalia > Carnivora > Felidae > Neofelis > Neofelis nebulosa. Next base: position 105,935,090 of record NC_080789.1, on the reverse strand, counting down.
ATACGTCATTTAAGCAATATGATGAACAAATACAGAACATTGTCTCCTAATAAAAACACTTTATTCAAATGATCATAGATCTTCAAATTTTAAAATACCCACATATTAAGCTATAAGTGGTTTTAATAAAACCCCTAAAGTAGAAATCACATAAACCATAAGCTATTCTCCAGCCATATACAAAAAACTAGGAATCTGACTAATAAATGGAAAGATCTAAAGATTCTAACATCTAGGTTCCAAAAGATTCCCCAACAGGTTCCTCAACAATCCAATCAAATCACAATAAGACTCACAGTAAAAGAGTCCCAGCCATCAAAATTTTTCAGTTTTTCAATGCCCAACTCAAATACAGCACATTATCAAGCCTTATCAGATACTTGCAGAAAGCCTTTAATATCAAAGAACAACTAAAATCAGTAAAGAAATGGAAAGAGCAGAAGCTTTAAAAGGAATTGAAAACTTCAAGGAAAAAAAGAAAAAGACTCTAAAATGAGGAAACCTCGTATACGTGAAATAAGATGGTGCTTTTTTTTTTTTTTAAGATTTCTTGGAAGTTAAAAAAATATGATAGCAAAAAAAAAAAAAAAAAAATCTCAATACCATGGTCAATCCAAGATCTTCCAAGAAGAAATCTAGAGAATAGAACTAAAACATAAAGATATTAAAAAAAAAAAAAAAAAAAAAAAAAAGAGGGGGGGGCACCTGGGTGGCTCAGTTGGTTAAGCTTCCAACTTCAGCTCAGGTCATGATCTCATGGTTCATGATTTTGAGCCCCTCGATTGGCTCTGGGCTGACAGCTCAGACAGGGCTTGGAGCCTGCTTCAGATTGTCTCCCTCTTTCTGCCCCTCCCCCACTTGTGTTCGTGCACACACTCTCTTCTCTGTGTCAAAAATAATTAAATACATTAAAAAAAAGGAGAAAAGATAAGGAAATTAGACCACTGGTTTAGGAGAAACAACATATATATAACAACAGAGAAAATGGAGGATAAGAAATAAAACAGAAGAAAATTTATCTGAGTTGATAACCAATGAATTTCCAGACACAAAGGGCCATAATGGAAAAAAACAAAAAACAAAAGACCCACAACAAGGCATACTGCTGTGAAGTTTCAAAACACAGGTCATAGAGAGAAACTTAAAAACTTCGAAAAGGGGGGCGCCTGGGTGGCGCAGTTGGTTAAGCGTCCGACTTCAGCCAGGTCACGATCTCGCGGTCCGTGAGTTCGAGCCCCGCGTCAGGCTCTGAGCTGATGGCTCGGAGCCTGGAGCCTGTTTCTGATTCTGTGTCTCCCTCTCTCTCTGCCCCTCCCCTGTTCATGCTCTGTCTCTCTCTGTCCCAAAAAATAAATAAAAAACGTTGAAAAAAAAAAAAAATTTAAAAAGAAAACTTCGAAAAGAAAAATATAGGTTACAGGGGACAGAGAATCTTAGAAGCATCAGACGTTAACAGCAACACTGGAAGTTAGAAGAAATAGAGCAATGCCTTTAAAATTCTGAAGGAAAATTAGTTCTTATCTATTCAGTATCCAAAATACCAATTAAAGAGGAGAGTAAAAGAAAGGGAAAGGAAGAGATTTTCAGAAATGCAAGGTCTTAAAAAAATATATACCTCTTCCACATGCCCATTCTCAAACAACTATTAAGGTATACTTTCAGGGATGCCTGGGTGGTTCAGTCATTTAAAAGTCTAACTTTGGCTCAGGCCATGATCTCCCAGTTCAAGAGTTTGAGCCCCATGTGGAGCTCTGTACTGACAGCTCAGAGCTTGTAGCCTGCTTTGGATTCTGTGTCTCCCTCTCTCTCTCTGCCCCTCCCCTGCTGGCTCGCTCGCGCTCTCTCTCTCTCTCTCTCTCAAAAATAAACATTTAAAACAACAACAACAAAAAAGGTATACTTTCAAAAATGAGGTAGAGATCAAGAAATAAGTGGGATTCTAGAAACAAAATTCAACATCAGCCAGAGATAAAAAGGAATTCCTAAAATAAGTGAGTGATTTTAGACCCTCAGACTGGGCATCAACCTAGAAAGCAATCAGTATAGATTGGTGAAGGGTATAAGTCCTTAAAAGAGGCATCTCCAAAATGGAAGAATATCTAGGCAGGAGATTCAAACAGTAGGGAAATTTAGGGAAAACATGTAATAAATACACAGAAAACTAAGCAAAAACTCAGTATTAATTCTAGAGAAAGCAAAAGGTTGTACAATGAAGTAATCATATTTATTATTAAGCTCAGCTTTGTAGAGCACTTACATAATCATAATGATGTAAAAACTAAATAAATACTCCAACTTCATTGGGGAAATGACAGAGAAAAGTATGCATGAAAGATGTGAGAATTAATCCATAGGGAGAATTAAAAGATAATGCTGAAACTGAAAAACTTAAGAACTGTAGTATGTTACAAAGATACATGGAAGTAAACACCAAAAGAAATAGCAAAAAAACTGAAAGTAGGTACTTCTGGGGACTAGGAAATAGGAAGAGAAAGGTAGGAAGAGGAAGGTAGAAAGAGGACAGAGGCACTGCTATTTTCACTGTGCAGTCATCTGCACAGAACTATTTACCTTTTCAAATTATGTAAGTACAGAATCTATTATAAAACTGAAAACTTAAATAATAAATGTGCATACCTAATTCCCTAGCAATTTTGCTATGGGGATCCATCCTACACAAACATGTCTGCACTAAGCAAGAATACTTAATATATTACTTATACTACCATGAAGGTATAAATCTGAATATATAGCCTAATGTCCCCTCAAAAATGATTAATTTATGATATAGTCATACTATAAAAGTTGCAAAACTGTTGGAGACTACTATCAGTGTGATACAAAATGTTATCAAAGCTTAAAATTTGGGAAGGAAGGAGCAGAAGCAGTAACATTTCAACTTTTATCAAAAGTTATTAATTTATATAAAACTTCATTAGTGACTGCTAACATAAACAGCTTCCTTTAGGGTGATTAAAATGTTCTAAAATTGATTGTGGTAACAGCTGCACAACTCAGTGAATATAGTAAAAGCCAAAAACACATTTTTTAATGAGTGAATTTTATGGTACATGAGTATCTCAGTAAAACTGACCAAAAGATGAAAGACAGGCAACTGATTTTCAACACAAGTACAAAAACAATTCAGTGAAGAACAGTCTTTTCAACAAACAGTGCTGTAACAATTAGATATTCATATATGAAAATAATGAACTTCAATCTATACCTCATACCATATACAAATATTAACTCCTAGACCTAAATGCAAACCTAAAACTACAAAACTTTTAGAAAATCTCTGTGATGCTGGGTTTGGCGAAGCTTTTTTAGATATGTCACCAAAAGGATAATCTATAAAAGAACAAATTGATAAATTAGACTTCATCAAAATTAAAAGCTACTGCTCTTTGAAAGGCATGTGAAGAAAATGAAAAGAAAAGCAACAGACTATAAGAAAATATTTACAAGTTCATTTACTTGTCAAAGGATTTGTATCCAGAATATATAAAGAACCTGCAAAACTCAACAGTGAAACAAACCTACGGAAAAAAAAAAAAAAAAAAAAAAAAAAAAAGACGCAAAATATTTGAACAGACCCTTCACCAAAGATATACAGATGGCAAATAAGCATATGAAAAGATACTAAACTACATTATTCATTAGGGAAATGCAAATTAAAACCACAATGTCTAAAATTAAAAAAAAGACTGACCATGGGCGCCTGGGTGGCTCAGTCGGTTAGGCGTTCGACTTCAGCTCAGGTCAGGATCTCGCAGTCTGAGAGTTCGAGCCCCACGTTGGGCTCTGGGCTGATGGCTCAGAGCCTGGAGCCTGCTTCTGATTCTGTGTCTCCCTCTCTCTCTCTCTGCCCCTCCCCCGTTCATGCTCGCTCACTCTCTCTCTCTCTCTCTCTCTCTGTCTCAAAAATAAATAAAACGTTAAAAAAAATTTTTTTTAAATAAAAAAAAATAAAAAAAGACTGACCATACCATGTACTGGTGAAGCTGTAGGTCAACTGGACTCGCACACGCTGCGTGTAGAAATGTAAAATGGCATACTTTAGAAAACTGGCAGTATCTCAAAAAATTAAACCTACACCTAACATATGACCCTGCCTCTCCACTCATAGTATTTACCTAAGAGTAATGAAAGCACCCATATCCAAAGACTTGCACACAAATATACATAACAGCCCTCTTTGAAATAGCAAAAACTGTAAAATCCCAAATGTTCATCAACAAGTAAACAGATAAACAAATTTAGTGCATCCATTCAGTGGAATACTACTCAATCATAAAAAGACTGAGCTTTTGTTACATGCTAAAACACGGTGACATTCTAATTATACTGAATGAAAAAAGCCAAACAAAGGGACACAAGGAAACTTTTGGAGGTGATACATTCATTATCTTGACTATAGTGATAGTTTCACAGATTTGTACATGTATCGAAACTTATGAAATTTTACACTTTAAATACATGCAGTTTTTTTTTTGTATCATCAATTATACCTCAATAAAACTACTTTTAAAACAAAAATGCCATAAAAATATTCATGTTAAATACTAAACTATGTATTATAAAACAAAACACTAGTGACCATATGAAAGACAAAAACCAAACCATAAGAAAAACCTGCACATAGATAACATACTGGATGAAAATTCACTAAAACACTGACAATATTTTTGGATGGTCGAAAGTTTTGGGGTTTTTGTTTGTTTTCTACTGAAGTATAACTGACATATAACATTATACAAGTTTCAGATGTACAATGTTAATGACTGGTATTTGTGTAAAATGATTAGTCTAGCATACAGAATTACAAAACAAAACAAAACTTTTTCTTGTGATGAGAACTTTTAAGTTCTACTCTCTCTACAACCTTCAAATATGTGATACAGTATTTAACTATAGTCACTATGCTGTAAATTATATCCCCAGGATTTATTTATTTTATAACTGGAAGTTTATACCTTCTGACCTCCCTACACCCATTTTCACCCTCCCCTCTGGCAACCACCTACCTGTTCTCTGTATCTTAAGAGCTCAGTTTGTTTTGTTCTGTTTTAGATTCCACATACAAATGAGATCATAACTGTCTTTATCAGACTTATTTCACTTAACACTCTCAAGGTCCATTCACGTTGTTGCAAGTGGCAAGATTTCCTTCTTTTTTATGGCCGATTAATATTCCACTGCATATAAGAAAAATAGGCAGTTTTTCTTTCCACCTCTATATCTTCCAAAATATGCATAATGAGCCAGGATTAGTACTCTAATAATGAAAACCTTTATGATAAATACATTCTCTTAAACTTGAAACTGAGAACTCAGACACTCGTATTTCATCTATACCTGCAAACAGTTTCACTAAGTTGGCATAACTTAAAACTATCACCAACTTCTTGAGATGCTAGGAAAAGGTGACTCAAGTATAGTTTAATGAGGTTCTTAGCATTCAGATGTGGAAAAACACATACACGTACACACAAAACTGGAAACCTCAAAACTGAGTTATCCAGTAATGGTAGTTACTAGCCAAATATGGCTATTGAGTACTTCATTGAAATGTTGCTAGTGTGAATTCAGTTAAGTGTAAAATATGAACTGGATTTTGAAAACTTAATAGAAAAAAGAACTATAAAACATCTTTATAATTTTTATACTGATCACACGTTGAAATGATATTTAGATATATTGGGCTGTATAAAATGTTTAATTAATTCCACCTATTTGGGTTTTGTGGTTTGTTTTTTTTTTTTAATGTCGCTAATAGAAGATTTAAACTACATCTATGGTTCACATATTTCTATTTAGGACAGTGCTGATTTAAGACATTTATTTTTTTTAATCTATTTAACTTGTCATAGATAAGTATACTTATGATAGTCTCTCACTATGTTTATTTAATTATTTTGAGAGCGAGCGAGTGTGTGCAGGGGAGAGGTAGAGAGAGAAAGGGAGAGAGAGAATCAGAAGTAGGCCCTAGCTGTCAGCAGAAAGTCCAATGTGGGTCTCAAACTCACAAACTGTGAGATCACAACCTGAGCCAAAATCCAAGAGTCGGACGCCTAACTAACTGAGCCACTCAGGTGTCCTGAAGTCTCTATTTTACTTCCATCATGTTTTCCTTGGATTTAGATTTCTAAATTCTAATTAATGTCAGAAATTTAGGAGCTATGAAGTGATATATTCAATCATACACAACTAAGTCCCAGGGGAGGATCCCTAATTTTACAAACGTTATTCTACCAAATAGTTCCCTTGGTTTTCTCATCTATAAAAGACGATGACAAAATTCTATGTACAGGTTACTGGGAAAATTGAGTAAGATCATGTACTACAGAACACTGGCACTGTTCTAGACTTGCTAGATTAAATAGCTACTTAACTGCCTCTACACTATTTTCTCTCAGAATTCAGGATTCAAATTCAAGCTTCAATGAAATGATAATTAGCTCATAAACTTTCAGGGTCATTTCAGGTAAAAAAAAAAAAAAAAAACCTCAGAAGTTAATTTCCAAAGTCAAGTCTATGATAATGACTTAAAATAGTATAAATTTTCACACTGTACTGTTAATATACTATATATTTTGGCTGTTATTTAAAATAATCCAGTCAAGTACACAAAATTAACATTTTCAGATAAGGAAAAGGCTCTGAATTTAAGGGAGTGAGATGTCCAGGGCCATACAAATATTAAGTAATATTCCTAGAAAACCTTATCTTAATCCTTAGATTAGAAAACATAAGCTATAAATCCTGTAAGAATTCAATATGGAGGGGGCAGGGGGAAGAGATACAGGAATCTGATATAGAACTAGAAGACTGGCAAGTTAAAAAAAAAAAAAAGTATTTTGATGGTTAGAACACAAAAGCAAAAAACTCACTTAAAATAACAGCACAAGAGCTCCTCAAAATTAAATGTGTTTGCCACAATATACCTTCCAAAAACTCAAATTCAAAAAAGTGCTGAAGATTTCTAGTGGCAAGAGTTTGTTACAGCCAATGCTAGTATTGTGCCTATTAATAAGGAACTAAATAAGAAATGGAACAATACAGACAGATCATTAAATTATCTACATTGAAGACCAGCAACTTTAGAACTTTACATGTGCCTAACTTCAGCTGTTATTCCAAATCATTTGTTCCTTAGTAAGAAGGAACACTGTGTTCAAGGCTTGTGTTATGATAAACAAAGGCAGGAGCTAAAATTCATATAGCCACTATATTTTCATTTTATGGCAAGTATTTATCAATGACTTATTGCTTAATTTAACTTAAAGAACCGGCTTCAAGTTTACACTCTAAATGAAGAAAACATTTTCAAAGAGTGGATTATAAAGACTTACCCCCCCCCCCCACCCTTTACGAAATAGAACAGAAAACATAACTCATCGCTAGTAAGGTATTTAGTGAAACTTGTCCATTTATCTGTGTATGTGCTGGGTCATAATATAATGTAAAAAGTATTTTTCAGAATGGGTCTCAGTCAAAAAGGTTTGAAAGCCACTGCAAAGTAGTCTATCTACAGAAAATCTATACATTTAGTAACTGGATGACTGTTGGAGGAAATCAAACTGAATCAAACTAAAAATCCTCCTTTTTGATTGTTGAAGAGAGGATAAGAAGCACATTTAAAGCAACAGCCTAAAGCTAAAAGGATCCTTAACAATTCTACCACCCATTTTACTAATAAGACAACATACTTATCCAAGGTCATTCTTGTATACAATACTTAGCATTAAAACCAAGTCTCCCATTCTAATTCTCTTTGCACTAAATTGGGCTGCAAAAAGGCACTTAAAAAAAAAAAAGTTATCAGCATTTAAGTGCTAATTCTGAATTTCCTATTTTGGTTTCTAATAACAAAAAGAAATTGCAACTTAACACATGCAACCATTTCCTCAAATACTATTCTAACAGATTAATGACCTCACCAGCTCTCCCATTAAAAGCTTTTTCCAGCTAGTTACTTGGTACTTAGGTTTTTATGGCACTTTTCTTTTCCCATTATGCTCAGCAGTGCATGCAATACATTACAGTTAGGAATGCAACACACTGCTTCTGAAAATGCATGACCAAAGCCATAGTATAACTGAAACTTTCTTAAATTTCTATATTCTGTCCAAATTTTAGAAGCAAACTCTACAAATCTAATTAAATCAGACCATATTTTTTGTGATCTGTATACCTCACTCTATATAAACATTATACTTAAGAGATCTCATTTAGAATACTAAAACCTTGAAGCATATGCAAAATATTTAATTCTCATCTCATGACAATAAGTCAACAACTAAGTCAGTTAAGAGAAGAAAAATGTAAGGACTGAAGTCTAACCATATGTGATAGCTGAAAGTAGGCAGATCATCATCACTGCATACTACAAGCGAAGCCTTATTTCCACATCCTCTCTTCCAATATCCGTAACAAACTCACAACTCTTGCAAAGAATGCCTCCATGCCTCAAATTAGTTCTATAAAGAACATTCAGTGTTTACATTTAAACTGTTAATGATAACCAACAAAAATTCAGATTTTAAAAATTGCTAAACATTGGGAATAGCAGAGATATAAAGTTATTTCTTCTGACTTCTGCCTTACAGAGGCACATAGAAATTTTAAACAAATACAGGGGAGGGAGAAGGGAAACTGACTCAGGCAGTGTCCTTCACACCCAAACAAAGAGAAATATCTTATTATTTCTCAAACCTGTGCTAGAGTGGTAAAAACATTTAAAAAATCCAATATTTTTAATCTACAGTCCAGCCAATTCACAAGATTGAATATGAATTTTCCTCTTAGAAGATTAAGGGAAGGGGAATTTATAAATAAATATGCATGTATGTGTGTATGTTTAAATTACACTCACAGCAACACAATCAAGTACATTTTCCTAACAGAGAACGCTAAATCTGAAAGTAAGTACCACTCACATGCCAAATACAGGAGCTGCCAAGTTTATTCACTCATTTTTCTAAAATATAGGAAAATAGGCAATGCCTTAGAGATGTGGGTGCAGGGTGGGCAGGGGCATGCTGGCGGAGCGTGGGAGCCAATCAGCAACCAGCATAGGTACATGGGCCAGATGGTGGAGCCCAGGGTGTGTTGGGGGTTAATTAAAAAAAAAAAAAAAAAAAAAAAAATCATACTCACAGGTACAAAAAAATCTATATATTAAAAACTATTAGACAATAGCCCTGTTCTGGTTCCCACAGCTTAATTAAACAGTTTAAACAAATTTAACCCTTATATAATGAGCAATGATGTGAAATCACTTAGGTTGGAAGATAATTCCTGTAGGTGAAAATTAATTTAAATCATCAGGAAACCAGAAGCCAGCTACTACTACAGATTTCTAGCTAGGGTATTAAATAAGTGAAGCTTTAAGTCCTTCTAAATCAACTAACAAGGTATCTGTCATCAAAACTTCTGAAATATGTTTGAGGGGCGCACCTGGGTGGCTCAGTCGATTAAGCACCTGACACTTGATTTAGGCTCAGGTCATGTTCGCACAGTTCTCGGGACTGAGCCCAGCTTTGGGCTCTGCGCTGATAACATGGAGCCTGCTTTAGATTTTCTCTCTCCCCAGGGGCGCCTGGGTGGCTCAGTCGGTTGGGCATCCGACTTCGGCTCAGGTCACGATCTCGCGGTCCGTGAGTTCGAGCCCCGCGTCGGGCTCTGGGCTGATGGCTCAGAGCCTGAAGCCTGCTTCCGATTCTGTGTCTCCCTCTCTCTCTGTCCCTCCCCCGTTCATGCTCTGTCTCTCTCTGTCTCAAAAATAAATAAAAAACGTTAAAAAAAAAAAAATAAAAAAAAATAAAAAAAAAAGATTTTCTCTCTCCCCATCTCTCTAACTCTCCTCCACTCATACACGCACACTCTCAAAATAAATAAAATTTAGAAAATGAAATGAAATATGTTTGAGTTATATTTACCTGTGGCTACAACTCAAAATTAAATACTACTCAAAGCTTAGGTTTAATAGTACAATCCTGTCATATCTCAACAAGATGCAAAGATGAAAAATTCTGTAAACGTTTGGGAGCCAAACATTCTAAAGTTTCCTGAGTCTGTAGTAAGTAGTTTCTATAATAGATACATGTAATATTAGTATTTGTTTCCTTGAGTAACTACAATGAACTCTGATACTAAATATTTACCACTTATCATTTCAAAAGAAGTAGCACACTTAGAGCCAGCTTTGCCTTCACTGTTTCTCTACAAATGCTTCCTTGCTCAAAATAATAATGAGAAATTATATAGCTGGTTAATAGTTCCATGGTAGACCCTATCTAGCTCTATCTCAAAATTCTAGCAGATTATGTTTGGCTGAAAGTAACAAACACATCTACCTCCATGACAAAATCTGGTCTTCCACACAGAAACCAATCTAACTCTTTAGCTATTTAGAAACTGCAAATGAAAAGCACAGATGCTGACTGATTTTTACCCAGTGAGATAACACTGTGCATCACGGAATGAGTTTAACATATGCACGTAATTCTCAATAAATCACAGAATAGTAATAAAAGGGACCAAGGTCACCTGTCCAATCCTTTGTCTTCAACACTTCTGAATAGGCACCCACAAGGTATATATAAAAACTCTAGTCAAAAATGACTCATACACAGGCTTACTGGTTGGTTAATTTTCCTCAGTTCATATTCTTACCTTGATCCCTATTTTCTTTTACTGCCTCTTAGAAGTCCTTGGAAAACCATACAACTTTTTTCTTTTTTTTTTTTTTTAAATGTTTGTTTATTTTTGAGAGAGATAGAGAGCACAAGCAGGCGAGGGGTAGAGGGAGATACAGAATTCGAAGCAGGCTGCAGGCTCCAGGCTCCGGCTGCCAACACAAAGCCCAACACGGGACTTGAACCCACAGACCACGAGATCACAACCTGAGCCAAAGTTGGACGCCCAACCGACTGAGCACCCAGGTACCCCTAAACCATACAACTTCTTTCTCAAAGCACCCAGACCACTTACAAATGCCATAAAGGGAGGAATACATTGAGACCCAATTTTAACTTCACATACTTCAAACACCAGATTAAAAACTGAAGAATTATCAATTTGGTCTTTAAGTCACACACAGACACAACTTGGAACAATCCATTTTAGCGTGCACTACATGATAATTTAAAAGTTTGAAGAGAAGCATGTTAGCTTTTAAAACGCAAATGAAAAGGAAAAGAAACAAGAAAGATCCATACTCAACTTCCACTTCTACCATTTGCTGGTTATGATCTTGGCAAATTATTTAACTTTTACAGCCTTTTCACCTGTAAGATGGTGACTGAGTTGTAGATGTCACAAGAATTAGATGAGAACATAAGTAAAACACAGGACCTGGCCCATAAATAGTACAAAATCCCCACCCCTTTCTCAAGTCTTTCAAACACAAACACACATACACTTCAAACTTTTGACCAAACCTCACGTTAGACCCTAGAAGCAGTCAGTAATACAAACACATCTGTCATTGGGACACCTGGCTGGCTCAGTTGGAAGAGCATGTGACTCTTGATCTCAGGGTTGTGAGTTCAAGCCCCACACTGGGTATAGAGTTTACTTAAAAAACTTAAAAAAAAAAAAAAAAAAAAAAAGACCCCACACCACAACTTGTTACAGTATGACGTAAATTTATTTTTTTAATGTTTTTATTTATTTTTGAGAGAGAGAGAGAGCATAAGCAGGGGAGGGGCAGACACGGAGACAGAGGATCCGAAGTGGGCTCTGTGCTGACAACAGCGAGCCCGATGTGGGACTCGAACTAATGATCCGTGAGATCATGACCTGAGCTGAAGTCAGAAGCTCAACCAACTGAGCCATCTAGGTGCCCCAAGGCAGAAATTTAAAGACAACTAAATTAAAAACTGTTCTGTGTCACAAGAAGCCATCTTACTTGATATGCTATTTACCTCATCACAGTAAATAATCTCTTGATTTACTCTCCAAATACTAATAAAGAACATAGAGGGCCACCTGGGTGGCTCAGTCAGTTGAATATCTGACTTTTGATTTTGGCTCAGGTCATGATCCCAGGGTTAAGGGATCGGGCTCCACACTGGGTTCCACACTGAGTGTGGAGCCTGGTTGGGATTCTTTCTCTCTCCCTCTGCCCTTCTCTGCCACTCACACTTTCTCTAAAACAAAATTTAAAAATTAAAAAAAAACAAACAAACACAAAAGCATGGAAATGAGAGAATAACCACTAATGTAAACTGTAAAGGTAAAATTTTAAACATTGAAGAGGAGCTAGGAAAAATAAAAGGATAAATATTAAAAAAAATCTATTTCCATGGGCACCTGGGTGGCTCAGTCAGTTGAGCATCTGATTTCAACTGAGGTCACCATTCACAGCTAGTCAGTTCAAGCCCCATGTTGGGCTTGCTACTGTCAGCACAGAGCCTGCTTCTGATCCTCTGTTCCCCTCTCTGCCCCTCCTCCACCCCTCTCTCTTTCTCAAAGATAAATATTTTTAAAAATAAAAAAAAAATTAAAAAAAAAAAAAATCTATTTCCAGGGGCACCCGGGTGGCTCAGTCAGTTGAGCGTCCAACTTGGGCTCAGGTCATGATCTCACAGTTCATGAGTTCGAGCCCTGCAGCAGGTTCTGTGCTTCAGTGTGGAGACTGCTTTGGATCCTCTGTTTCCCTCTCTCTACCCCTCCCCTGAGATCTCGTGCTCTCTAAAAAATAAGTAACATTAAAAAAATCATTAAAAAAACTTTTTAAAAAATAAAACAGAAATTTGGTGATTTTTCTAGTCAATGCATTTCTTAAAAAAAAAAATCTATTTCTGTGTTAAATTAAAATTTGTATCTTAACACTCTAGCAAAAATATGCCCAAAATGACAAACTAAGTTTTTAATATCAAGATCAGGAAGATGAGAAATTAGAAATTCACTTATTAACTTTAGAGGGAAGGCTCACTATAATTAAAAGTAACAGGGGTGCCTGGGTGGATCAGTCGATTGAGCATTTGACTTAAGCTCAAGTCATGATCTCACAGCTTGTAAGTTCAAGCCCCGCATTGGGCTCTGTGCTGACAGCTCAGAGCCTGGAGCCTGCTTCAGATTCTATGTCTCCTCTCTCTCTGCCCGTCCCATTTGCTGTCTCTCTCAAAAATAATAAACATTAAAAACATTTTTTAATAAAAAAGAAAACAGAATGACAACAGAAAAGAATGAGAAGACAAGCCAGAGGTAAATATTAAATAAACAGATAAAATATTTGCAAAAGATACATCTGAATAAAGGACTACTATCCAAAATATACAAAGAACTCTTGAAACTCAACAATAAAAAAACAAAAAAACCTTGTTAAAAAAAAAAAAAAATGGGCCTGTGACTTAACAGATACCTCACCAAGGAAGATACACAGATGGCAAATAGGCATCTGAGATGTTCCACATAGATCATCGGGAAAATGCAAATTAAAACATCAATAAGATACCACTACAAGCCTATGAGAATGACCAACATCTGGATCACCAAATCTCAAATGCTGGCCAGCACGTAGACAACAGCAACTCTTATTCATTGCTCATGGGAATGCAAAATGATACAGCTACTTTGGAAAACATGTGACAAATTTCTTACAAAACTAAATGTAGTCTTACCATCTGATCATGCTCCTTGGCATTTAACCAAAGCAGTAGAAAACTTAAGTCCACATAAAAATTTGCAACACAGATGTTTACAGCAGTTTTATCCATAACTGCTAAAACTTGGAAGGTAGATGAACGGATAAACTGGTATACTCACACCATGAAATACTATTGAGCAGTGAAAACAAATGAGCTATCAAGTCATGAAAAGGTGCCATGGAATAACCATAAATGCACATTACTAAGTGAGAGAAGCCTATATGGGGCACCTGGGTTAAGCATCCAACTCTTGATTTTGGCTCAGGTCATGATCTCACAGTTCGTGGAATAGAGGCCCTCATCTGCCACATTGACAGCAAAGAGCCTGCTTGGGATTCTCTCTCTCTGTCCCTCTCCCACTCACACACACACACACACACACACACACACACACACTCTCTCTCTCTCTCTCTCTCTCTCTCTCTCAAAAATAAACATTTAAAATAAGAGAGAGAGAAGAAAGCCAATCTGAAAAGACTGTGTGTGTACTGTATGATTCCAACTATGTGACATGCAGGAAAAGACAAACCTGTGAAGACAGTGAAAAGATTTGTAGTTGCTAGGAATGAAACTGAGACAGATGAATAGGCACAGCACCAAAGATTCTTTGAGCAGTGAAAATACTCTGTATGATATAATAATAATAGATAAAAGTAATTATACATTTATCCAAACCCACCAAATGTATAACACCCTGAGAAAAAAGCCCTAAGGAAAAAGTTGGACTTTGGGTAGTTATGATGTATCAGGGTAGGTTCATCCTTGGCTGAAAAAAGAAAAAAAGTACCTTTCTAGTCAATGACGTCAATATGGAGGAGGCTATGAATGGGGGGAGGGGGAGCATGGGGTGTATGAAAAATCTCTGTACCTCTCAAGTTTGTTACAAATCTAAAACCACTCTAAAAAAGTTTAATGAAGGAAAAAAGAGAGTATTATATTGTTGACACTCAATTCCCAGCACTGATTTTCCAAAAATAAAACAAAGGACTATTAATTTTGCTTTGAAGAATTTGTGAAAATTGATTAGGGGAGAAAAGCACCTGAAAGTAGGCAAAATAAATTAAAGGACAGAAGACAATATATAATTTGTTATCAGGTATATAGGAGAAAGAATAAAATATAAAACAGTGAGAAGTTTTTAAGATGATAGTATTGATAAAATAGCTCTCACTTGGGTCGCTGAAACTATACATGAACATATCTCTTTTGGAAAACAATCTGATTATAGAAAATATTTAAATGTTCATAACCTTAGAAACCAGTTAATTCCATTCTGAAATTTAATCCTAAAAAAAAAAAGTTTAGACGGTGAAATTTGGCATATTAACATGTGTTTTGTTTGCAAGGCAATAGGTAAATTCCTTTCCCCTATTCCAAAGCCATTGTCTCAAGGTCTTTTGTGTTATTTTAGAACTAGCAGTTAGAAGACAATCCCCTTAGCTGTCTTGAGAAACCCCAGGCCCAAAGAGAGAAGTTCAGCTGGCCTGTACTACAGAGAGAGGGGATGGAAACAATGAACAGCTGAAGAGGTAGAAACTGGGGGAAAAGAAGGGGCTTGGAGGATTCACCCAGATCAAGATCAATACACCTGGCCCCCACTGGGAGTGGTATATGGAAGAAGAGGATGGGAGCAGAAGTGAGAGTAAGAGAGAGACAATAATGTTAAGAACTTCGTTTTAAAAAATCTGCGAATGATCCTACTACCCAAAGTTCTCTGTAAGTCAGCCTTCAAAAGAACCTTCCAGGTTTATATAAATAGCATGTCATTGATAAGCAGTGCAGGTGGAAGACTGGAAAGCCTTTTCCTGATAACACTCTGGACTATGTGAAGCTATCCAAAGACTGGAGGAAGGAGGAGTTGTACAAAGGAATAATGACCAACAAAATTAGGTGAGGTCACAACACAACACATTAAATTTTAGTAAAATGGTAATATGGCATTTCTGTAAGGTTAAGACTCATGAGTACTGTATTTATGAGAGAAAAAATAATAACAATTGGGGGTAAATCATGATGTTTCTGCATAAGGAACTATCATACAGCTGTTAAAATGTTTATACTAATTCTTATGTTCTAATGAATTATAAAAGTATCATAAAATTATACATGCAGCAGAACATAGTTCCATGAGGGCAGGGAACTTATTTGCCAACTAAGATAGTACCTGGCATATAGGAGGAGTTTAATAAATATCTGTTGAGTAGATATAAAACCCATCTTAAGGGAGAGAGAAAAGGAAAATATTCCAAACTGATACACTGGTATTGTCCTTTTAGTGAAAGACCTCTAGTGGGGTTATTTTTTGTTTTTATTTTTTCCTATCTTCTAAAAGGTCTCTGAGTATATATTATTTCTACAATGGAAAAAACCAATTAGGAAGTAATTCCCTTTAAACTCATTAAGAATTTCCTAGATTTTCAGGGGCACCTGAGGGGCTCAGTCAATTAAGCGTCAGACTTCAGCTTAGGTCATGATCTCGGTTTCTGAGTTTGAGCCCTACGTCGGGCACGAGCTCTGTGCTGACAGCTCAGAGCCTGGAGCCTGCCTTGGATCCTGTGTCTCCCTCCCTCTCTCTGCCCCTCCCCTACTCACACTCTGTCTCTCTCTCTTGAAAATAAACATTAAAAAATTTAAAAAATTAAAGAATTTCCTAGATTTTGGTATGCTCTAGAATGGACTTAACTGAAAATTTCAATAAAGGAAGAAGATTTAAGTCATCTTGAGTGGGTAGGAAAAAAAAAAAAGCACACTAAGGGTGTTCCCCCTGTAGTTTAGTCAATATACAAAACTAAACTTCCTCAAAGAACTTTCAATGTACTATTGAAGGCCCCTAATACTTGGCTCTCATAAAACTTCACCATCAGAGTCATGCTGTTCTAAAAGCAAACTAATGATTTAAAATATTCTGACCATGCCCAAGATCATCAGAGGTAGTGAATGAATTTTCTGCAAATCTCTGAAAAAAGGCTGAGAGTGAAAATATTAATCAGCTTTGGAACCATGAGTTTTAAATTTCTGTTCAGAGTGATCAAATGCATTAATGACCAATTTCCTAGATTTAGTCATAACTAAACGTTAGCCTTTGTGGGCCAAACATTCTAGTTGATTTTCTCTTGAGAATTAAAAAGAAATACATAGGCAAGGAGGAAGGAATTCAAGTGTTATATACTCTAAGATCTAAATGTTAGTTCTGAAACTGATGTCACAACTGCTTGTGCAGTATGCAGTAGTACAAAGTCTCAAAAACAATGGACAGTGTACAAATAATATGTATCTTTATCTAAAGTTTCTAATTTTTAACATAAGAAACATTTTTTTTCCCCTGTGAGGTAAATCAGGCAAATTATGCTAAGTATACAGAACAATCACCATTATGAGAACACATACCCCAATTAGGATTACAATATACAAACAGTATTTGTTGTTCTGATCTAAACACCTCAAATTTTTAAATGAGAAAATGCTTTTGCTACACAGTAAAATAAGCAAGCTACCACCACACAATCTGATCACACTTTATAAAAAACAAAAAATCATAAAAAAAAAAAAAAAAAAAAAACGTTGAAAAAAAAAAAAAAAAGGGGCGCCTGGGTGGCGCAGTCGGTTGGGCGTCCGACTTCAGCCAGGTCACGATCTCGCGGTCCGTGAGTTCGAGCCCCGCGTCAGGCTCTGGGCTGATGGCTCGGAGCCTGGAGCCTGTTTCCGATTCTGTGTCTCCCTCTCTCTCTGCTCCTCCCCGTTCATGCTCTGTCTCTCTCTGTCCCAAAAATAAAAAAAAAAAAAAAAAAAAACGTTGGAAAAAAAAAAACAAAAAATCAAACTCAGAAGTTAGACTGTTAGAAATGGTAACAATACTTATCTGTGGATGAAGGGATTCACTGCAGGTCATTTTTGTTTCCTTTTTCCCTCATATTTCCTAATTTTTTAATGTTTATTTATTTGAGAGGGAGAGAGCACACAGGGGAGGGGCAGAGGGAGAGAGACAGAGAAACCCAGGTAGACTCCACACTGTTAGCACAGAACCCCACGTGCGGCCCCATCTGACAAACCAATGAGATAATGAGCTGAGCCAAAAATCAAGAGTTGGATGCTTAAACGACTGAGAGCCATGCCCGTCAAATTTCCTTATTTTTATAATGAGAATGCATTATTACTCCTATAAAATTTTTTCTTAAAAATCTTTTTTGTACGTGATTTAAGGATGGTTACAAAACCTAAGGTGGAGGGGCGCCTGGGTGGCTCAATCGGTTAAGCGGCCGACTTCGGCTCAGGTCATGATCTCGCAGTCCGTGAGTTCGAGCCCCGCGTCGGGCTCTATGCTGACAGCTCAGAGCCTGGAGCCTGTTTCAGATTCTGTGTCTCCCTCTCTCTGACACTCCCCCCCCCCCCCCCCGCCCCGTTCATGCTCTGTCTCTGTCTCAAAAATAAATAAACGTTAAAAAAAAAAAAAGAAAGAAAGAATTAAAAAAACACAAAACCTAAGGTGGAAATAAATGAAGTTATAACTCAGATAACTTGAGTCAAAATCAAATAGCATTTAGCTCTAAACAATGGCTATCAAAATGCTCTTATACAAAAAGGAAAGTAGGCTTTTGTGGTTATTAAATTACCATTTAGATTTTGAAAAGCACTGTCTTGGCATCTCAGATATTTTCTAATTTTATTAGTTAGAGATATTTTCACTAATCTTTTCACCCTTATTATTATATAGGACCAACTAGCCAAAGAATTAACTGGTTTGGAAAATGTTAACATAACCAAATAGGTTAACTACAAATAGTATCTCTTTTATAAGCAAATGATATAAAAAAATCAATTTAACCTCTTCCTCAACAGGATTAAAATATGAATAAGGGCACTAGATAGGTTAAGAAATTTAAGGAGACACAATGGCCAGAAAGTATTAAAGAATATAAATAAAGCAGCAAGTTTACACATTCAGTATATATCCAAACATGCATTAGCAATTTATATGAAATAGACAAAAATACTTACAAATATTTCAAGATATGTGCAGTAAAAACTGACTTCTAATATTCTTAACAACAACTAAAATACTCAACAAGACCATAAGAAGTACCATTTCTGATATAGACATGCTGGTAAATAACAAAATACAAGATAATATTAAAAAAAAATTTTAATGTTTATTCATTTTTGAGAGACAGAGACAGAGTGTGAGTGAGGGAGAGGCAGAGAGAGAGGGAGACACAGATTCAGAAGCAGGCTCCAGGCTCTGCACTGGCAGCACAGAGCCCGATGTAGGGCTCGAACCCACAAACTGTGAGATCAGGACCTCAGCTGAAGTTGGACGTTTAACTGACTGAGCCACCCAGCCGCCCCAAAATTTTAAAGGACTAAATGCCAATTTTCTTTTTTTTTTTTTTTTTTTTTATTTATTTTTGGGACAGAGAGAGACAGAGCATGAACGGGGGAGGGGCAGAGAGAGAGGGAGACACAGAATCGGAAACAGGCTCCAGGCTCCGAGCCATCAGCCCAGAGCCCGACGCGGGGCTCGAACTCACGGACCGCGAGATCGTGACCTGGCTGAAGTCGGACGCTTAACCGACTGCGCCACCCAGGCGCCCCTAAATGCCAATTTTCATAAAATAATCAGGTATTAAAAGCATCACAAACCAAATAGAAAAGACTTAAACCAAATTTCTCTGTTCAGCAATAGCAAAAGAATTATGGTTTGTAAAGGGTGCTAATAAAAGAAACCACAAAAAGGAAGGTGCTAACATTTTTTAAAAGACTATATATAGCACATTTAATTTACTGTAGCATCAACTCTTCCACAGCATTTTAACACAATCACAGGTGGCCAACAGAAATATAATGTGAGCTACATATGTAATGTTAAATTTTCAAGAAGCTACATTTAAAAAAGTAAAAAGAAACATGAAATTAATGTTTATTTCCTCAATATATCCAACCATGATCATTTCAACATCTAATCGATTTTTTTAATTGGAATATTTTAACTTTGTTTTTTTTACTAAGTCTTCAAAATCCAGTATGTCACTTACACCTGCACATCTCAATTTGGATGCTGAATTTTCAACAAAAAAACCTTAGAAAACATTAATACTGAATTTGATATTATAAGTCATAGAAGTTATCTGCATTTATTGGGAATTATTCTGAGTTTCAGTGAGATGATTACTGTAATCTTCTCCTACAATTTCAAAGTAAATGCAAGACCGTTTGTATCACCTATTTTCCTTTAAGGTTAAAAACTGCATCATATCCCCAAAGCAACAACAGAAAGAATGTGAAAGTAGAAATAGTAAATTAATTTTAAAAAGATACTGCTGCCAGAGAGGAAGGTATTAGAGGAAAAGATGGCAGCTCTCCTACAATGAGAAGGGTGCCAGAGGGGACTTAAGCCTAGAGGGGCTAAGAGATTATATTCATACTCATATTTTTACTCTCAACACTTCTGACACCAAATGCGTGGTTTTTCACATGATCAACAAATGTTTCAATTTTCTAGAATTCACTCCTGACACTAACACCTGAAATGAGAGCAAACCACACAGATTAAGGGCTCAGTCCCACAAAACTGCCCCCACTTTGGATGCTAGCTGCAAGTCCCAGTATAGCTGCCACCTATACTTTTGACCAACATGCTATAAATCAGGCGTTCCCATGATGCTCTCCTCAGGTTTGATAATTTGCTTGAGTAGCTCAAAGAACTCATAAACAGTTTACTTACCAGTTAATTCTAAAGGATACAATCTTGGAGCAGTCAAATGGAAGATACCTAGGGCAAGAGATCATTCCAGAAATTCCAAGAGGTTTAGGAGCTCTGTCATGAGCCAGGGGCAAAGATCAAATATATATTCCTTATTATGCCATTTCTACATTAACATGGACTATGCAAATTCGCCCATATATTTAGCATGATGAGAAACAAGTCTCTCACTACTGGAGAAGGAAAATATACTTGGAGGAAAAACCATAATGAACTCCATGTTGAACTGGAATTAGATCTATCATTGTGAACCCATGGTTTCCAATGTATACAGACAATTCTATATATATACATATATACAAAGAGGACAAACAACTATGTACACTTATAAATATTTCCTAACTCTTCACTAAAAAATCTGGAAACAGCAATGCCCCAGTAGCCATGAGCACACCTGAACTTAGACGCTCCTTTCTGAATTCCATTCTATGTTCCTTATATAAGGAACCTGCCTCCATTTCTCCAAGGGCCAGTGTGGGGAAAGAACATCTTGTACAGAAAGTAAGGATATCACCAAAAAACAATAGGGACAAGTCAACAAAAGGACACAGAAAGCAGCTCTGGCCTATCTGGGACAATTGTTATGTTAAATATTTCATAGTGAAAAGGTTTTTTGAGGTATTACAGTACCTATCATATAAATACAAAAGGAAAAAAAAAATCCTGTTGTGCAAGTTAGCTAAGTACTGGTTGTTAAAAAAGCCATCTTTATTTGTGAAGAGGGTTAAGGATGACAGATGTTTAAAGCATTAAAATAAGATACTCAAGATCTCCTACAATTTCAAAGTAAATGCAAGACCGTTTGTATCACCTATTTTCCTTTAAGGTTAAAAACTGCATCATATCCCCAAAGCAACAACAGAAAGAATGTGAAAGTAGAATGTCGATAAGACCCGTGAAAGCCTGTAATAGTGGTATTTATGGCAAATATGGAAGTTTCACATCTGTCCTTGCAAGGATAGAAAATAGTTAAGATTCTTATCACAGAAATCAAAGCTACACTTTAGCCAACAAATGCTTATCAGCAGAATATCACTATGACCCCCTCCCAACTTATATCTGGGGGTGGGAGGGGGGTGCGGTATCTGTAGAGACAAAGGTGTAAATGCAACACAGATAATTTGCCCACCAAAAATAATATCTAAACTAGCACCTCTATGTAGTACGGTACCTGGTCAGGCAAAATTAATATTTAGTTGAGAGTCTACCATTTAAAAATTGTTGGTGGCTTTTTTTGTCTAGGCAGAAAAGAGCCATGCACCTGGGAGTCACCTTCTTTGCTCTGGGAAGAACCATTTGAGTGGCCCTTTTCAATCATGTAATTGAAGCAAACAGATATCTCTTGCCCTAGAGAAGTTACAGAGCAGGCTCTATTTTTGACTTGATAAAAGCATCCCCACCAATAATATTAAATACTACTGAGTTAAGGGGCACCTGGGTGGCTCAGTCGACTTCTGCTCAGGTCATGAACTCGCGGTTTATGAGTTCGAGTCCCGCGTCCGGCTCTGTGCTGACAGCTCAGAGCCTGGAGCCTGCTTCAGATTCGGTCTCCCTATCTCTCTGCTCCTCCCCTGTTCACGCTCTGTCTGTCTGTCTCTCTCTCTCTCTCTCAAAAATAAAAATAAAAAACATTAAATAGTACTGAGTTAAGAGAAAGTGTGTAGAAGTATGCAAAAAAAAAAAAAAAAAAGGCTAAAAAAAAGTCTTTTGGTAAACATAGGGACTCCAAGACTTTCCTTTTTAAGTTTACCACTATCAGAAATTCTGACAGACTTAAATGACCCTGAATGAGGTCCACTGGCAGGAAAATTTGCCCCATCCTGAACATACACAATAATACAACATACCTTGAGGGAAGGGAGAATGAAAGCCTAAACCTCTGCTTGGGGATGAAAGAGGGATGGGTGATTTGTACAGTACATTGCTGAAGCTGAAAACCTCTACAGACCTAGCTACTCTAACTAAAAAAAGAATGTTTTGAACAATCTGCCATAATTTGAGGCAAGATACGCTTACGTGGTTTGCACATACTTCTGTGCCCAAGTATGGATTACCCCTGGTATATAACAGGGTAATTGTCTGACTTCAAAGTACCATTTTAGTCTAAAGAACATCCAGGAATCCAGGCCTATGGGATGATATATCAGTCTGTGCTAGTGGGTACATAGGCAAATAATAACTGATACACTTTAAGAATTTTATTAAATTGTTAATACAAAGTCTTGATATTTTCAAGAAGAAAATCTCATTATCTGTAAATCTTACTGGAGGTGAGGTAACATCTTATTCCCCTAACAATGCTGAATAAATTATTCATTCCAGAGGATTTCAAAACATAATTATGTAATTTAAATGAGATTTCTATTTGGAGTTCATACAAAAAGAGAGTCAAATCCTTATCAACAGTATATGTAATATGTCAAAGTAAACAGTGAAGAGAAGGGAAAAAAGATAACAAGATTAAAAAAAAATCAAGGGGGAAAAAGTCAATTCATACTATCAGTATCAAGAACTAAACTAACAAACTATAATGTCAATCTTCAAAGTAAATAAAACTAAGTCCTATGGAAATTATACAATAGCAATTAACATGTTGATCTGTTCATTAAGTACTCCAATATCCTTAATTCTGCTTTCCTGGTTGAGTAAAAATAGCATTGATACCTAACAATTTTGGAAATTTAGAAGTTTAATTTTTACTAACAATGTAAAACTTGAAAATGAACAATCTTTATACATAGAAGTTGCTAAAGACCATTGACAAAAATCCTAACAATACTATAGCCATTCAATTTGTCTCTATTAGATAGAAATTTAATACACATAGACCCTTAGAAACAATACTGCTTCACCTTAAATACTTAAGTCTAAACAGAACATCCTGTGATAACCAATGAATGTAAATAGCATCTAAAAAACTCTGAACACACCCAAAAGTTAATTTTAAAAAATCCTGCCATCTCCCTCCTTATAGAGCTACATGTGTATACTGGCTAAAAGGCCATTTAAATAGAGATTTATTTCATGAAGTGAAAGTATATATAAAAGGTGTAAGATGCTCAACAATGAATTATAATTGCTAAATAGAGCAAAAAGACTTAGAATTCCACTAGGATTCAACCTCCCCATCCTGTTTAACTGAAGTATTCTGCAGTTGGAAAAAAACAAGGTATGCCATGATCTTAAGTTATTAAACCTGAGTTAGTTTCCTCAAATATAAAATTAAGAATATATTTTCCTTGGGGTGCCTGGGTGGCTCAGTCGGTTAAGCATCCAACTTCAGCTCAGGTCATGATCTCGCGGTTTGTGGGTTCAAGGCCCACACTGGGCTCTGTGCTGACAGCTGGGAGTGGGGAGCCGGGAGCCTGGAGCCTGCTTTGGAGAGAGGGAGGGAGAGAGAAAGTGAGGGAGAGAGGAAGGGAGGGAGAGAGGAAGGGAGGGAGAGAGGGAGGGAGGGAGGGAGAGGGAGGGGGGGAGAGGGTGAGAGGGAGAGAGGGAGAGAGGGAGAGAGGGAGAGAGGGAGAGAGGGAGAGAGAGAGTCTGCCTGCCCCTCCCCGGCTTGTGCTCGGCTCTCTCAAAAATAAACAAAAAAGAAAATATCTTCCTTGTACTATTGTGTACTATGTAGTACTATGTACTACTTCCTTGTACCATTTAATTATGGGCATGGTACTGTGCCTGTCACAAAAAAGAGCTCTTACTAGCTAGCTATTAGTAATTATCAATATATTTCTAGATTAATTAACAAGGAACACTTTGCAAAAAAGGCCTTAGGAAGTTATGCAGTATTTAGGGTTTTTGTTGTAGAATGGTCCATTTTTACCACATCCTAGAAACAGTAGAGTAATTCAGGATATTTCTTGCAATAAAAATTTATTTGAAATCTGGCTGTTTCCTCAAGAGACACACAAAGATGGTCATTTCAGAGAGATGGCTCACTTATAAAGTATGTATCACCACACTATTATGTAAATAAATATAACATGCAAGCCAGAGATTATAGGAAAGAAGCAAACTTTGTTTAACCAGGACATTATTCTCAATGCATAAGTGAATATTCTGGATACCAGTTGATAAATTGCATGGTGTATGAAAACTTACTTAGATTAAATGTAACTATCCACAAAGAATAACCAAAACTAAAACAACTAATTAGCTTAGGACAGACCCTTAGGATGGATACTAAGGCAGAATAAGCAGACAAAAAAGAGATACTGAGGCAGAGAAAACAGACAAAATACTGTATTTCAATGCTTTAACTTTTGAAGACCTTTCCTTGCTTATCTATCCATCTCATCCTTGATCATGCCTTCTACTTAGCCAATCTTTCTTGCCCCGTACTCATTCAAACTTGTCTAAAGAAATGGCCTAGTCTTCCTACTGTCTCTAGTTCTTAACCTCCCTCAGCCATTCCCTTAAATCCACTGCAAATTTCCTATTCTGAAACTGTAGGATCACCAAATATCTGGAGCAAATGTGACATAATGTTTATCTTTGTTAATTCTGCATGTATATGTGTTGTTTGTGATAGCATCCTTTGTACATCTTTTCAAAAAAAGGATGGCTATTTTTACTTTATTAATACAGAACACATTTTAAAAATATGTAACTTAAGTTATAAAAGCACCACACTGTATATTCTTTATAGTATATAAATTATACCTCAATCAAGCTATTAAAAACAAAAAAAAAAAAAACCCACACACAATTCAACCCAAGATCTACATACAGCACATTCCAAAAGAAATTCCCACAATGATGGAAATGTTCTTTATGCCATCTAATATGGGAGGCACGCATGGCTTCTGAGCACTTGAAATGTGGCTAGTGCAACTGAAACACACAGTTTTTAAAACTTATTTCATTTTAATTAAGTTAAATAACCATAGGAGGCTAGTGAACAGTACATAAATCTAGGATGTTACCAGTGTTATATCTACCCCTACTCACTTCTCTCTTAGATAAGTGCAAATTTTGTTGTTAATGACTTAACAGTCAAATGCAATAAACGATTTCAAAAGCCTAACTAATCTCTACAATTCTTTTTTAGTCCTTCTAAAATATATTCTCCAAAATTACTACTATGCAAATTGAACTTCTCTGCTATATTCCTTTCTTAAAATGTTATTACCTTGATAGGGGTACATGGGTGGCTGTTGGTTAAGTGTCCAACTTCAACCCAGCCCAGGTCATGATCTCGTGGTTCGTGAGTTCCAGCCCCACGTCAAGCTCTGGGCTGACAGCTCAGGGCCTGGAGCCTGCATCAGATTCTGTCTCCCTCTCTTTCTGCCCCTCCCTCACTCATGCTCTGTCTCTCTCTCAAAAATAAATAAACATTAAAAAACTTTTTTTTAAATGTTATTCCCTTGAGGGGCGCCTGGGTGGCTCGGTCAGTTGAGCGTCCGACTTCGGCTCAGGTCATGATCTCGCGGTCTGTGAGTTTGAGCCCCGCGTCAGGCTCTGTGCTGACAGCTCAGAGCCTGGAGCCTGTTTCAGATTCTGTGTCTCCCTCTCTCTCTGCCCCTCCCCTGTTCACGCTCTGTCTCTCTCTGTCTCAAAAATAAATAAACGTTAAAAAAAAAAAATTAAATGTTATTCCCTTGATATTGCCATTCTTCTATTTAGTCTAACCCCTGGGTTCTTTCTTTCCTTTGCCCACCCATTTTGCCCTGGGAAAATTATTCTCCTGTCTCGTCCTCTCTCCCTCCCTCCCTCCCTCCTTCCCTCTCTCTCTATGTATGTATGTGTGTATATATATATATAATGTATATATATCCCCTCCTTAGATGAATTCATTTACTTGCATTATTTCAGCTATGACTAACACAGACATTTGGGAATCTACAGTTGTATCCTGGACCTATGCTTTGAGCTTCAATAATATATCCAAATGCCTACTGAACTTCTTCACGGAGGTTTCACAAGTACCTCAGACTTAACATGTCAAATTGATATATCTCCACAGGCTTTCCCCTCCCCCCAAGAACAAAACCCGTAATTCTTTCTTATTCCCTCCCTCACCTGACAGCACAATCATCTATCCCCACCCTTTTATCTCCTTCATTTTTCCTCCAAATTGCCAATTCATCACTAAATCCTAGATATTTTATCTCCTAAATATTTAAAGATTATACTCCTCTACTTCTGCCCTCATTCAGGCCATAGAAATCTCATGCTCATACCCCTAACTAAACTCTACATATCCTTTGTACTCCTTAAGTCCACTCTCCACAATTACCACTAGGCAAATCTACCTAACTTCTTTGCTTAAAATTCTTTAGTTACTCTCCACTGCCTATACCTGAGTATTTGTGTGGGAGGGGTGTGTGAAGTATTCAAAGAGCATGTAAATATAAATATAATAATGATATCTAGAAATTCTTCAGCATGTTAAAGAGATGATCTATTGCATTTCTCAAAGTGACCTTAATCCACAATGACCTACCAGTCCAAGTAAGGAGAGTATCCACAAAGATATACCAGGTTATTTAGCTCAAAACTATTAGCCATTAAGATGATCTTGTCATTATTCCAAAGAAACTTTTACTTCTATTAAGAGAAAATGTACATATTAATAATGATTTGATTTACTAATTAGTTTTACCTCTCACTGTTTGGTTTATATATTAGTTTGTGTTTGATTAACATAAGACCATCCACCATGCACATACTGACAAAAAAAGACATCTGTCTCTGAGAAGCTGAACTTTGGCTACATAAAAGGCAATTATTTCTACAGAAATAATTAGTGTGGCTCTTCTTAACTAACCTGAATATGATGATTATATCAAGTAGATTTCTAAACACTCTTTCTTAAATTATTATTTTTTTAATGTTTATTTTTGAGAGAGAGACAGACAGAGTGCAAGTGGGGGAGGAGCAGAGAGAGACGGAGACAACAGAATCCGAAGCAGGCTCCAGGCTCTGAGGCTGTCAGCACAAAGCCCAACATGGGGCTCGAACTACTGGACCGCAGATTTCTTAAGAAAGCTTAAATTCATAGAGAAACTGTATTATTTGCTTGTGATGACAAACAGCTTAACTGAGGATTCTTTTCCGAAAATCATTAAACACATTCATTTAGTATAGCACACTTAATATGTCTATCTTGAAATGCTAAGATTCAAGTCGCAATACCAACAAGTAAATTCTTGGGGCACCTGGGTGGCTCAGTCAGTTAAGTAGCTGACTTCAGCTCAGGTCATGATCTCACGGTCTGTAGGTTCGAGCCCCGCGTCAGGCTCTGTGCTGGCAGCTCAGAGCCTGGAGCCTGCTTCTGATTCTGTGTCTCCCTCTCTCTCTGCCCCTCCCCTGCTTGTTCTCTGTCTCTTTCTCTCTCAAATAATAAAGATTAAAAAAAAAAAAAAGTAAAAAAAAAAAAAGTAAATTCTTTATGAAAGCCCATCTGAAAAATCTAAATTAATATAAACTAAGGTGGAGATATGATCAATTAAGTCAATCACAAACAAAACCAAGCAAATTACTGACATCTTTCCTCTCATGTAGAAAGAATCAATAACCAACCTTTTAAAAACTACACACAAAATTGAGTCGGTCACATGATAAAGGCACAATCCTCTCCCAAATGAAAACATTCTTAAAAAGAGCTTCTGGCGGGGCGCCTAGGTGGCTCAGTCAGTTGGGCCTCTGACTTCGGCTCAGGTCATGATCTTACGGTTCGCGGGTTCGAGCCCCACGTCAGGCTCTCTGCTGACAACTCAGAGCCTGGGGTCTGCTTGGGATTCTGTGTCTCCCTCTCTCAGCCTCTCCCACACTTATGCCGTGTCTGTCTCTCAAAAACGAATAAACATTAAAAAAAATTTTTTTTATAGAAGAGCTTCTGGGGGCGCCTGGGTGGCTCAGTCGGTTGGGTGTCCGACTTCAGCTCAGGTCACGATCTCGCGGTCCGTGAGTTCGAGCCCCGCGTCGGGCTCTGGGCTGATGGATCAGAGCCTGGAGCCTGCTTCCGATTCTGTGTCTCCCTCTCTCTCTGCCCCTCCCCCGTTCATGCTCTGTCTCTCTCTATGTCTCTCTGTCCCAAAAATAAATAAACGTTAAAAATAAAATAAAATAAAATAAAATAAAATAAAATAAAATAAAATAAAATAAAATAAAGAAGAGCTTCTGGCAATTTCTCTTCAGTCTGAAAAGCTGCTCCCCTGTCTTAAGATTTAATACAATTCCTAAAGTAAGAGCCAAAAAGTTCTTAAAACCCAACTTTAACTAAGAAGTTTAAAATATTCAACCAATTTGTAATAAGCAATAACTTATGGCCTTTCAAATTGGATTTTTTTAAGCACCATCATCCTTTTATTGTCTATAACACTTTACAGTTTTCAAGCACCTTCACATAGTTTTCCAGTTATCTTCAACAATCCAGTTAAGTCATGTTACTAATAAGTCAGCATTACAGATTAAGTTCCTTACTCAGGTCAGATAACTGAATAACACAGAACCCAAATGTTCTGCCTTCGAAGTCTTTTCCATTATATGGTATTGTATTATACTACAGTAAACTCTCCAAATACAAGATTAGAGAATCAGCTGTGGACCAAAGAGAGGAAAGTATGGAGAAAACATCCCTGAGATCTACAACTATTTTTAACTTAGAAAAGAATATAGTATTTATTAAAGTATATTGAGAATGAACTTATACCTTCAAAGAGCTCAACGACTAGTGAAGTAAACAAAGAATATAAACAACTTCTAATCAATCTGAAGAATACTGTAAGAATGATCCCAAAAGGAAAAAGATCTTAGCAAATTCTGGAGGGCAGTAATTCAGAAAGGCTGGCATTTGAGAAAGTGACAGGTCATGAAATTACAAAGTAAGGCAGAAGACAGGTAAAGCTAAAGAATTTCAAAGCACTGATAACAACATGTTCAACCCCAAAGTTCCCCCTGTAAGAGTGAGAGCCAACAGTAAAGAGTTTTGCTACATGATTTTTCTTTTTTTTTTTATTTTTTTTTTTCAACGTTTTTTTATTTATTTTTGGGACAGAGAGAGACAGAGCATGAACGGGGGAGGGGCAGAGAGAGAGGGAGACACAGAATCGGAAACAGGCTCCAGGCTCCGAGCCATCAGCCCAGAGCCTGACGCGGGGCTCGAACTCACGGACCGCGAGATCGTGACCTGGCTGAAGTCGGACGCTTAACCGACTGCGCCACCCAGGCGCCCCTGCTACATGATTTTTCAAATCAAACAAAATGTTCACGGATATCCTCAAAAAGCGTAAAGAGATGCTGTATCATCACAGTTAATACTTATGTGCCAGGTCCTCCCACAAATGTTTTACATTTATATTAATTCATTTAATTGTCACAACAACTCTATAAAGTAGGTACTCTTATTACACTCCATTTTATCGATAGGAAATTGGCCCAAAGTTGCCCAAGGTGACACAATCATTAGCTGAGTCAGGATTTGAATTCAAGCAGTTCTTTTTTTTTTTTCCAGGCAGTTCTTATTTACTATATTATACTGCAGAAAAATAATGCCCACTTCAAATCTAAATTCAGGCGGTGCATGTTAAGTCTCACATATTTCTGCACACTACAGTGGTCCTGTTAAAAAAAGGAAAAAAAAGAAAAGAAAACCAAAAAAAATCCTCAAATAGGGGCACCTGGGTGGCTCTGTCAGTTAAGCGTCTGACTTGTGATTTCGGCTCAGGTCATGATGGACCTCAGTTCGTGAGATTGAGACCTGCATGGGGTTCTGAGCAGGCAGTGCAGAAGCATGCTTGGAATTCCCTTTCTCTGCCCCTCCCCTGCTCACACACTCTCTCTCTCTCAAAATAAATAAACTTAAAAAAAAAAAACTCAAATAAAATGCAAGATGCTAAAAATAAAGAACTGATACAGCAAAACCTAATAACTATTAATGAATTTTTTCATGTTATACTATCATTTTCAGAAATTATAATTTGAGCATAACTACTCTTGCTACTTTTACAGCTTCATTTAAAAAATCTTAAATCTATATTAGAAAATCCAAATAACAGCTTTAGAATGATTTCTGAAAATGAGAGCCCAGTTTTAGTTGAATGTTTCCAAAGAGATTAAGTAGAATGACTTTCAAATGACCAGGATCATGCACTAAAACCTGAATGTCAAGAAATGAACTCAACCACCAGATAATAAGAGTCCCCATCTGTTTGTTTTTTTAATGTTTATTTATTTTGAGAGAGAGACAGACAGAGTGTGAGCAGGGGAAGGGCAGAGAGGGGGGGGGGGGGGGGGGAGACACAGAATTCGAAGCAGGCTCCAGGCTCCGAGCTGGCAGCACAGAGCCCCATGTGGGGGCTCGAACTCACAAGCTGTGAGATCATGACCTGAGCCAAAGTCAGCTGCTTAACTGACTGAGCCATCCAGGCGCCCCAGTCCCCATTTGTTTTTGACAAAAACAATCTTCCACTAGGAACAACTGTGATACTTAAGATGAGAAAAAAGGTAAATAACAGAAAAGGAAAACATTCAAACCCCAAAGATTAAGTAAGAAATATCACTGAAAAGTCAACCTAAATATAATTCTCAACACCTGTACCACAAAGGTTACTTCCTACAGCAATAAATTTACATACATTTTAAAGCGTATCTTACCTAACAAAATTATCTTGTCTTTAATTCTATTCTGTATTATTAGAAGGGAAAAGGATTACTTCAAACAAGTTACCAATCATTCTTTAATTTGCATAACAGCTACATTTGTGTTATCTCAATTTTGTTTATACTCATCAGTTACTCTGAGGCTTTAAAACAAACAAAACTCCAAAGACTATTCCCTGAAATCTTGTTCCTGGGACTGAAAATTACTGCAGATTTTCATCCTGAAAAACACGGAATTTGGCACAAATGTAAAAAAGGGCAAAAAAAAAAAAATCAATATTCAAGTGGAAGATTCAGTTCAATAGGTTATTTTAAGAACTAAAGCAAAGAAATGTTATGGTTTCTTAATCACAAACCACATCACATTTCTGCAGCATTGCTAAACTTTTCATAAAACATTAATAACACCTGTATCAACTATACTTCAGCTTAAAAAAAAAAAAAAAAAGAAAATTAAGTCCAAAAAAAACTCATCACATACTCATGATACTCATGATGAGACATAAGCCTTAATTTACCAAAAAAAAAAAAAAAAAAAGAAAAGAAAAAAAGCCAGATAAAGCCAGCACTAAGTACACTGGAGCTTGACCAAGATTTATGATTTGACCTCCCCTTCCAAGTAGATCTGGAAACAATCTTATCAGAATATAAAGTGAATATATCAAGTTACC
The DNA here is from genome assembly GCF_028018385.1 of Neofelis nebulosa. Classification (NCBI taxonomy): domain Eukaryota; kingdom Metazoa; phylum Chordata; class Mammalia; order Carnivora; family Felidae; genus Neofelis; species Neofelis nebulosa. Next base: position 105,903,396 of record NC_080789.1, on the reverse strand, counting down.
AAGCGAACTCTATTTAGAAGCAATTTGGGGAGAAAAGTACTTAAAGTAACCAAAATCATTCACAAATCTATGTATAAATACATTTTCTTTAAAAAAGTTATGCTACATTTCTTAAAAAACCAAGATGTCTCTACAGAAAAGCAATAAACTCTGCAAAGTTGGGCAATAACATTTTCTGACCAAGGCAACAGAGTACTAAAATTAAGGCATGTTATTTGCCTAATAAAATCAAGTAAAGAAATCTGCAGCTTAAAAGATCAGTTATCAGCTAAGATCCTGTGGTATCAAAGTATTACCTAGTATTATTTATTAGGAATTGATACTTGCATACTGTGACTCTTAAAATTAGCTTGATAGAAACAAGTTTGATTTATATACCACATTCACCCATTCTCTATCCTAAAAAGCCTATTTGTACATTTAAATTGATAAAACCAATACTCTAAACCAAATCTGACAGCGACTTCCACACCAAAATACAACTGCTTCATTTGAGATGTACTAATTAGCCACCTACTAAACTACAAAAGCTTTAACATTTCCCAAATCATTAGATCCTAACCAGTTTAAATTTTATTCTTTACCAATCTATGCAAGTCATCTACCTGCTCCATGATTTCAGGCTATTTATCAAATAAGTAGCTGGGCAGAATAACCTAAGATTTCTTCCAATTTTAATACACTATTTAACAACTGAATACAGAATTTCTGTCTTCCTCCAGAAAAATATGTACGTTAGAAGTATACATTTAGTGAAAAAGGCTTTCCTTTCTTCCCAATGCTTTAGTAATCCTTTAATTTGTATCCAAAAACGAAAACTCAAAACTAACCTAATGAATAAGTTATTAGGTAAATGTACTGATCAAAAAACCAAAAATACTGTATAAAACATCCTGGGGCTAGAAAAATCATATTTTAAAAAACAAAATGAAAAATTGCATAAACAGAGTCAAATGACATAAGGAAGTTTCTAAACCAGGGTACCACTCAGTGAACTAGGATTTGGTTCTGCAGCCAAATCCTTAACTGATTTAAAAATAAGATGGTGATATTATATATAAGGATATCAGATATTCTTTAATTTGACCATGCCCATGTCTAGACAGAGAACAAAAATCCAAAAAGCCATGAGTTCAAAGAAAAACTGAGAGGACAAAATTATTATGACATTAGGCAAATTGAGTTTTTTTCCACTGTATCATTAGTTCCAAGATAAACTATCAAAAGATTACCATTGATTAAGGAAAACACAATTATATTCTGAGAAGTCTTGAAGGTTAAATAATTGAAACTAACAAAATTAGTCCATAAAGTGATCAACGTTTACTTGGGTCCAGTCTTAAGAAAGTAAGGTAACTAATTAAAAAAAATATGTATTCAAAAGGTACCTATTCAAATATAAAACCATAACAGAAGAATAAAATCCAGGATCAACAGTAATAGGCACCCCTTGTACAAGAGAAAAGTGTCTGTATGTAGAGAATAAACGGAATTTTTGCCTGTAAACCAAAAGGAATCAGACTTAAGTTTCTGAGGATGATCAACAGGAATAAAGTCATAGTTTGACAAGATTTTTTTTTTAAAGCTGCACCCTTTCCGATACAAATCACCATAAAACTGAGTTCCTTTTATTTCACAATGCCTTAGAAGTTCTACACCATTTATGTAAAACTTAAGAAATTATTATGTTCCTAAAGAAGTTGTCAGTTTTTAAGTTCACCTCCTTCCACATGTTAACTTCCCTTCACATTTGATATGGCCTTGGTCATTTGGAAAGTGACATTCAAAGGGTTAAGTATTAACATATTAGTTAATGGATAAAATAAACTTCTAGATTATTGTTATTTTCATATCCTATTTTGGTCCATTTTTTTGACGAGAAGAATATGGATAACAGGCATTTTCATGTATAATGTATCTAACTTTTTCATTCAGTGGAACTCTGCTTCTTCCAATAACCTATGTTCACTTCCGGACGAGGAGAACATTCAAGCAAGCTGCTGTAGGTCAAGCAACAAGTTACCCAAACCTAGCTATTTAAACCTAGAATATATCTGTCAACCAGAATGACACACCATGATTTACCCCATGAAAACCTCTCTGAGAGGTTAAAAGCAAAGCACCGTGAGTCCTTTAGACTCTCGTAAAAGTTTGGCTTAAAAACCTTTCATAACAAGTTTAAAATAACAATAGTGACATTACAACTCTAAAAGCACTTCTATAATTGTACATGGGTTCTTGTACTGTTCACTGTATAGAGAACGGACTGAAGACATACTAGTTTTAATTAACACTGTCAGATAACTGCCAGCTACCAAAAGGCTTAAGCTTCATTCGGTGGGACAATATCAAACACTTACTGTACCTTTCTAGTCCCGAGGCATTTATTCAGAGAAGAAAATCTTTTTTATATAGTTTATACTAAATGCCTGTGCAATCACCAACTAGGATATATCCAAAGTAAGGTCATTCGTGAACAAGGTCGTTCTTATTTTAAAAGTAGAGCCTGATGTCAGGGATGGAAACGCGCATGTAACACACCAGGAGCTCAACAGTGCAGAGCCTCTGATGAGATGGAAATGCACAAGGCAAGAAGACTCTGTACTTTCCTAATTCAGAAACTTTCCCACTAATTCCGAGTTTCCTGCCAGACACTAAAACAATAACAAGTAGGTAATGCATTTGTACTCAGATGATTTTCATCACTCCCTCTCCAGTATCAAATCTCTTTGGCTACCAATAATTCTTACCCTACGTCGGGTACCCTAGGTACATGCACAAATTCTAGTTTCTATCTCTTGCAAAGTTGGTACTCCTCGCCCCGCCCCGCCCCGCCCCGCCCCCAGCCCCCGAGCGAACAGTTAGATAATGACTTGTAAAGGATGAATTCGATAAACTGGCTTAACCAAGCCAAATTTAGATCCAAACCACCGAAAGATAAAGAAGTGGGGCTATACCTGCAGTTCACACCAGGCGACCTCCACAGTAGTTTCAGTGTCGAGACCTTTGTAGACGGTCTTAAAGGAGCCTCGGCCAATCTCGATGTCGAATTTGAGAAAGCGGCCATCGTTGGACATTCCCACGGCCTTGGTCTCCAGCTCTTCGATGTCATCCTGTTGCTGGCTCCGTTCCTCCTGTGGTTCCTTGGCGCTGCCGCCGCCGCCGCTGCCACTTCTGGCCGACGGAGGCTCCTCTTTGCTCCCCACATGGTTGGGCTGGGAAACTTGGCGGTCTCTGCCGGTACTGCTGGGGGCGGTCGCGGCTACAGCGCCCGCGCCGGCTGGCTCCCCGGGGGCGGCAGCGGCGGGAGGCAGCTGGGCTACCTGGGCAGCGGCGGTGGCGGTCAGGGTCTCCTCGCGGTGGGGCTCCGGCGGGGTGCTCTGCGGAGCCGCCGTGGAGACGGCGGGCTGGGGGAGAGAAAGGGGAAGGCCGGGCAGTTCCAGCGCAGTGGCGTTGGAGTCGCAGATGACGCTGCGGCGGAAGAAGCGGTGCTCAGTGGTGGTAGTGGTGGCGGCCGCGCCACGGCTGTCCTTGTCCATAGTGTGGCGGCGACGCCGGTACTCCTCTGTCCGGCCAGTTCCGGCGTCGGGCCCCGCGCTGCCCAGTTTCTCCCCCACCGAGGAATCGGAGCTGGAGCCATTCTTGGGGGAAGGCGCCGGCGGCGAGAGGAACAAGGAGCTCGGAGTGCTGCTCTGCTTCTCTGAGGCGCCGCCAGACATGGTCGGTCCGCTGGAGCGAGGCGAGCGGGCTCGAACTCGTGAAGGAAGAGAAGGCGAGGGGCCGAGCCCGAGGAGCGGCGGCGGTGTGCGGGTCCGCTGCGACTGCTCCCGCCGCCGGCGGGTTCGGATCCACCTGGACGGCCGACTCCTCACTCAGCACTGACGAGCCGCCCCGAAGGAGACGCGGGCCCCTGGGCCCAGTTGCGGCGGCTGATACGGCTCACGAGGCGGGCTCGTCGGAGGGCGATCGAGGAGCTGAGCCACGGGGGTTAGCGCCTCACGGTCCGCATCCATCCTGCGGCGAGAGACGGCCGGGAAGGCTGGAGCAGCGGAGGCGCCGCAGTCATGAGGGGCAGGGCAAGGGGCCGGCACCAAGTCGAAGCGGATGCGGCGGATGCGGCGGCGGCTCCAGCTCCCCGCCGCCGCCGCCGCTGCCGCTTCCCGAGCTGGGCGGGCTAGGCCCCGGGGGCGGCGGCAACGCGAGGAACGGACGGGCGCGGACTCCCGAGCGGTGGCAGCCCCACAGCCGAAGAGAGTGGGAGGGGCAGAGGAAGGCGAGGGAGGGCCGGCCGGGGGCTCCCGGTCAATCGGTCGCCTCCTCCCACACGCGCCCCCAGCTAGGGGGACCAGTCTCACAAGGCGCCCATCAACCGGACGGGAAGGGCCGACGCCTCGAAGCCTCGGTGCCTGAGGAGCGGGCCCCCCCTTCCCCGAGGCCTCCCCGCCCGCCCCGGGCCTGGCAAACCCTCGTCTCCTCCCGGGCCGGTGCCGGGGGCTGACGGAGGGAGGGAACGGTGGGGAGGGGAGGGCCGCTCACCGCGGGGCCCGAGCTCCGCTGCTTCTCTGGGCCGAGAGTAGAGGAGACCGAGAGGACTGGGTGAAGGGGGTTAGGGAGAGGAAAGAGTAGTCACCCCCACCGGGCGCCTTCTGTCACCGAAGATGGGGGCGCAGAGTGGCCGAGTGTGAAGAGCCGCGTCCGCCGGGGAAACTCTCCGCGCTAAATGGCGCCGGGCGTCTGAAGCCTCCACACAGCCCGCTCGGACCCCGCCCCCCGCCGCCCGGGGCGCCCCACCCCCACCCCGCTCTCGGGGCTCTCGCGCAGGCGTGCTAGTACCGAGGCTCCCTGGGACTTGTAGTTTGGGCATTAGAAGGATGAAAGGGACTGAGGACGAGGGAGCCTACGACTCCCGTGATGCTCTGTGGTTGCCTTACCCTGATGCCTCATGGGAGTTGTAGTTTTCTTTGGAAACCGCCCCTTCTGGAAGGCTGATGGGAGCGTCTCGGTGGGTCGCTAAACCCCATCCTTAAGTCAACGCTAGCTAGGAAAATCATTATTTAGGGTTTAATTTGCGGGAAAGGGGAAGGAAGAAAAAAATGAAGAGGGAAGCAGGACGAGAGGAGAGACTTCCATCATGCTCCGTTGAGGCGAGAGAGAGCTAAGAGGTTGCCATGCAATGAAGGATGATCTGTTGTTCATCTTTAATGGAGAGAGCCGCAGTAGCGTTGACTGTAGGGGTGTGGGGGTGGAGGAGGAAAGCAAAGCAAAGAGAACTAGAACCTGAGCTCAGAAAGCCGGAGGGGCTGAAGACTCCCTCTGTGGGGTCAAAGAAACTTTGTGAAGATTGTGCATGGGATTAATATTGGTTAAATGCGTTGGGGAAGGAGACGGGGAGTATTACCTCTTATCCTCTTCCCTTCCATAGCCATTAAGGCCACATTCTCAGTTCCAGCTCCAAGACAGATATTCTGATTCTCAAAGACGGGCTGCTCTCCTGAAAGCCAGGATTCATAGCGAATCCTTTGCTTTGCCAGAAAAATACTAACGGTGCGGTGGAGGGGAGAATCCGAGAAAAGATACAGATCTTTGCGTCTTTTACCACAAACTTGGGAGAGCTGAGTTGACTTTTGCCTATGTAGTCGGTTGAGCTTAATTTCCATCTTTCGTTTGCTTGGAGGCTTAGTAAAACAACATACCCTTTTTCTAGAGGTGCACGAATGTACATGTGTAACTTATTCCGTGGCTTTGGACATAGAGGAAATCTGGATCCATGTAGTTCACAGTAATGGAATGCTTTCCTTGAAAGCATCCTTAGGCTCTCTGGACCCCTTTGCTCCTAGCAACTACTCAAGATTGTACAGGTGATGAGCACCAGGGGGCACCAGACAGAGTGGGAAAAGCCAGACCCGTCAGATGGCAATTAAGAGTCTTAGCCCACCGGGTGAAAGCGGGAGGATCTTAAACGTACGCAACCGCAACATAGCGTCCACAGGCTCCTGCCTCTCCGCAGGCTCCTGCCTCTCACCAGCGCCCACTATAGAACGAACTCAGAAGCACACTTGCTAGCCAAGCACCGCATTTGGAATATGAGTAGTTTGAAAGCAACTTGACAAGATTCCTTAGCGCGAGTTTCCTAGGAAAGGCCCACAGGTTACCGGGATGAGCTCCATTTCATCGGATATGTAAAATAGTTACACTATTCTTCAATATTTTCTCAAAAAAGTACACTTTCAGGTTTACAAAAATTTGGTTTTAGCAACAAGGGTTGTTAGGTTTCATGAAGCTAACAAACTATGAACATTTTAAAATATAAATTCAGTGGGGGTAACTAGAGTACACACTGCATTGTACCCAAGACCCTTGACAATCACGCCTTATCAACATGTTTTTTCAAACAACTAAATTCATTGAAAGTAACTTAATTAACTTGAGCTAAAGCCACCCTTGCCCACAAGACTGCTCCTACTTGTGTAACGTTAGCTTTACTCTGAGAACAGGTACAACTTTAAGTTGAATATAACCAGGGGCGCCTGGGTGGCGCAGTCGGTTAAGCGTCCGACTTCAGCCAGGTCACGATCTCGCGGTCTGTGAGTTCGAGCCCCGCGTCAGGCTCTGGGCTGATGGCTCGGAGCCTGGAGCCTGTTTCCGATTCTGTGTCTCCCTCTCTCTCTGCCCCTCCCCCGTTCATGCTCTGTCTCTCTCTGTCCCAAAAAGTAAAAAAAAAAAAAAAAAAGTTGAAAAAGAAAAAAAAAAAATTAAGTTGAATATAACCATACTGTGTACAATGGCATGTAGATTTAAAGGTTAAACTGTTTAGTGTGTATATTTTACTACAGACACTTACTTGCTGGGTTTTCTTTTTAATGCCTATCAACTTCTAATTAACAAGATATTTCTGTTACTCATTACTATAATATCCCTAATAGTACTTTCTCTTTCTGTCATTTCAATTATTAAGTAAAGAATTGTTCCCTCTATAATTCATATAAAACATCACGTGGCATAAATAGAGGTAGCAGAAAAAACTCAGGATACAATGGACACACTAAGCTCAGAGATTTTTAGCTCCTGACAGATGGGTCCATAAAAATAATACCAGTATTTTATTTTCTCTCACTATATTCTTCGTTCATTTTAGCCCTTGCTCATTTTCTCAAATTGAGTCATGTTTCTATTTCCCATCCATTTTATGTTTAGATGGTGCCTGCCATTTGTTACTAACTAGTAATGAAAGCCAGAGACAGCTTTGATTTCAACAGTGGCTAAACATACAAAATCTACCTTATTTTGTACGTGGCATATTTCATAGGGTAGCTTCTTGAGGTATAGGGGGGAAAAAACACCGTCTTGAAAACATTTCTCTTTTTTTTCTCCCCTTCCTTTTCCATGCTCCGTTGTTTTGCCTATGGATATTTTTAATGTTACCTCCCTGTCATATGGAACCCAAGGAAGAAGGGAGAGTCAGGCAATTAAACAGTGAAGAATAGACTTTTTAAAACTGTTTTTTTATTATAAATGAAATAAGGGGGAAGGTGGAACTTGCCTTCTATCAAAGCATATTATAAAAGCATAGATTATGACATTGAGATAAGCATAGATAATAGAACAGAAAAGTTAATACAGAAACAATCTTATGTATATATGAGGAAGATGGCATTCCAAGTCAGTGGAGAAAGGTTAATAAACAGTGTTTGGACAACTAGTTATTTATTTGAAAAACAAATTAGTTTCAATGTCTGCCCCTACCCGTCACAAAATTACCATCCTCATAGTTAAGGGTTCCTGGGTGGCTCAGTTGGTTAAGTGTCCAACTCTTGATTTCAGCTCAAGTCACGATCTCATGGTATGTGGGCTTGAGCCCTGCAGTGGGCTAGGCACTAACAAAATGGAGCCTGCTTGGGATTCTCTCTCTCCCTCTCTCTTGCCCCTCCCCCCACCTCTGTCTTTCAAAATAAATAAATAAACTTAAAAAAAAAAAAAGAACTACCCAAGAGCCATAAAGAAAAATACTTGACTATTTTGAAACAGACAATTCTGTTCAGTAGAACACAATTAGCTGACAGAAAATTTTGAAACCTGTATAACAAAAGACTAATTTAAAATATATAAATAACACCTATCACAAAGGATAGTACAATCCTATAGATAAAGGGAGAGGATATGAAAAGACAGTTGAGACAGGAGGAAATCCAAATGACAGATATAAGCTTAAAAACTTGATGAAACTCAATAACCAGGGAAGGGCAAATTAAAACAAGACATATACTTTTCCCTTATAAAATTGGCAAAATTTTTAAGTATTTATAATATCAAGTGTTGGCAAGGGTGTGGAGAAACTCACGTGCTACTAATGATAGCATAAATTAGAAAAACCTTTTTGGGGGGCACCTGAGTGGCTCAGTCCGTTAAGCATCCAACTTTGGCTCAGGTCATGATCTCACCATTTGTGAGTTCAAACCCCATGTCTGCTCTGTGCTGACAGCTCAAAACCTGGAGCCTGCTTCGGATTCTGTGTCTCCTCCTCTCTCTGCCCCTCCTCTGCTCATGCTCTGTCTCTCTTTGTTTCTCAATAAATAAACGTTAAAAAAAAATTTTTTTTTTAAATAGAAAAACCTTTCCTGTGGGTAATTTGTTAGTACTTACTGAAATGTACAACGTGGGGCGCCTGGGTGACTCAGTCAGTTATGTGTCGGACTTGGGGCTCAGGTCATGATCTCACATTCTGTGGGTTCGAGCCCTGCCTCAGGCTCTGTACTGTCAGCTCAGAGGCTTGAGCCTGCTTTGGATTTTGTGTCTCCTCTTTCTCTGTCCTTCCCCCACTCGCACTCTGTCTCTCTCTCACAAAAATAAACATTAAAAAAAAATGAAATGTACAATGTGCACAGCATTTGAGCTAGCAGTTTCCCTTCCTGGTAACTGCCTTCCAAAATCCTTGCATATATGCACTGACAAATATCTATAAGAAGATCCACTACAGCTTTGTCTGTAATAAGAAATTGAAACAATCTGCATATATGCTATAATAGTAAAACTATAGTATATCTAATTTTGGGAACATCATGCAACACTAGAAGAGAAGGAGGTTAATATATATGTAGTGGCATAAAAATAGTAAGTGAAAAACTCAAGTTGCTGAATAATATGTACTAGATCATATGTTGTGTTTTTTAAATCATGTTTCTATATGTATTTAAATGCACAGAGTAAAAATGTAAGCAGTACACTCCAAAATTAAAAGTGGGAGATTACTTCTGGGGAGTACTCTTATCTATATTGTTTGAATATCTTAATACATTCTCACTTATTGCAGACAATTTGAAAAATACAATAGAATATGAAAGTAAAAATCCCCAGCAAACTCTACTAGTCTTTGAAATATCAGCTTTTGATGTTTAGGTATCTTTCTTTCCAGAGTGATAAAAAGATTTATAATTATGTTATAAGCATTTCCAATGTCATTAAATTTTCTTCGGAAACATAATTTTTAATGGCTGCATAGGATTCCATCATACGACATTACCAAGTATAAGTGTATTATGTCATCTAGAAAGAACATAGGGGAAAATATTTAAAAATAGGAATTCCTATTGGGGCGCCTGGGTGCCTCAGTCGGCTAGGCGTCCGACTTCAGCTCAGGTCATGATCTCACGGTTCGTGGGTTTGAGCCCCACGTCGGGCTCTGTGCTGACAGCTCAGAGCCTGGAGCCTGTTTTAGATTCTGTGTCTCCCTCTCTCTGCCCCTTCCCTGCTCGTACTCTGTCTCGGTCTCAAAAATAAATAAACATTAAAAAAAATTTTTTTAAATAGGAATCCCTATCATGTTCTAGGCCTTAACAAGCTCTCACAGGAAGAGATGTATCAGAATTACCTAGGAAGCTACTATAAAATACACCTGTTGGTGTGTTTTACCGCCACTACCCCACCCAACCCAGGTGTGTATTTGGTGAGAGAATCCATTGCAAGCAGACCTTCACTATAAGAAATGTTTGTTTTTTTTTAAGTCTTCAGGAAAAAGGGACACCTGGCTGGCTCAGTCAGAGGAGAGTGCAACTCTAGATCTCAGAATTGTGAGTTTGAGCCCCATGTTGAATGTAGAGATTAATAAAAAAAATAATACAAAAATAATAAAAGAAAAACTAAAGTCTTCAGGAAAACAAACATTAATGGGTGGGTTAGGAAGTTAGGATTTAAACAAGGAATGAGAAACATTGAAAAAATAAATGTGTTGGGAAACTGAAAAGACATTTTTTTAGTCACATCTCAATAGATTCAGAAAAATCATGCAACGAACCTCAACAAATATTAATTAAAAAAAAAAAACTTCAGGTGACCATAAATAAAAGGGAACATTCTCAACATGATTAAGTACATCTACAAAAAAAAGACAAAAACAAAAACAAAAAACCTAGAGTAACATCATGCTTAGCGGTAAAAGAACAAATTCTAAGATGGCAGACAAGGTAAGAATATTCACTCTTGCCATTTTTCATAACATGGTACTGGCTATCCTATTGGATGCAATAAGAGAAGGAAAAAGATGAGTGACATACACGCTATAAAGAAAGAAGTAAAACTGCCTTTATTTATAGACCTCATGATGGTATATATAGGATATACTAAGGAAGCTAAAAAAACAAACCCTATAGAACTAATAAGTGATTTAACAATGACACTGGATACAAAGTTAAGATACAAGAATTGATTGCATTTCTATATATAAGCAATGGACAATTTAAAATGTAAACATATATCATTTAGGGGCACCTGGGTGGTTCAGTTTGTTGGGCAGCCGACTCTTGATTTTGGCTCAGGTCATGATCTCATGGTGGTGAGATCAAGCCCCTGTGTTGGGCTCTGAGCTCGGTGTGGAGCCAGCTGGGGATATTCTCTTTCCCTCTCCCTCTGTCTCTCCCCTGCTAGCGCACATGTGCACTCTCTCTCAAGAAAAAAAAAATTCTTTTTAATTAAAAAAAATAAAAAATAAAATTTTAAAATATCATTTGGCTTTCAGATATCAGCAAGTTTACAGTGTTTGATCCCTCACAGAAACATCACTTTGAACAAATATCTACACATGAAAATACCTTCACAAGAGCTAAAGATTTCAGGTGGGTATTATAGCACTGGGTGGAGCAAAGAAATAAGGAAAGATGCATTGGGAGGGTAGGAAAGACAGTTTCACATTATTCCTGTCACTCCTTCCTCAAGACCAGGCAGTCCACTACAGAGAGATATATCCTCCCAGTGGGAGAAGAAGAGAGAAGCAAACACTCAACTTCACTGTAGACCCCACGACTAGGTCTACCTCAGAGACAGGTGGCCCCACCCTCCAGACCAGCTACCCTGACTCCAGCCCCCAGACCTACCCCCAGTGCCAGACTGACCCCTGAGGTCCCAGGTTCCAGCAGAATCAGGGCCCAGGCCTGCCCTAATAGACCTTGGTACTGGGCCAGCCCCACAGACCTACACACTATGATTGCCCCCATGAGATCAAGCTCCAGGTCCATGCCCCATGGACTCAGGCACCAGGCTGACCCCTTTGGACCCAAGCACCAATCTTGCCCAACTGCTGACCCAAGCACCAGATCTTCCTGACCAAGGATTCCAGCAGCAAGCCCACCCATGGACACCACCAGACAACCCACCTAGGATCTCTGGATGGGCCGATTTGTAAAAGGCTTTCCCTGCTGAAGCCAGCCTGCACTCCTTCAAAGGTACATACACCAATGTAAAGCAACAAGGATCACAAATAAGGAAACATGATACCACAAAAGTAAACTAATAAAGCTCCAATAATGGACCCTAAACAAATGGAGATCTATGAACTGTCTGACAAAGAATTGAGAATAATCCTCTGTAAGAAATTCAGTGAACTACAAGAAAACACAAATAGGTAACTTAACAAAATTAGCGATTTCCTGGATATAATACCAAAAGCATAAGCACCAAAAGCAAAAATAAACAAGTGGGACTTAACATCAAACTAAAAAGCTTCTGCACAGCAAGGAAAACAAGTAGAAAAATGAAAAGGCAACATACAGAATGGAGAAAATACTTGCAAACCAGATAGCTGATAAAGGATTACTATCCCAAATATATAAGGAACTCCTACAATTCAGTAGCAAAATAAATAAATAAATAATAAATTTAATTTAATTAATTAAAAAGTGGGCAAAGGATCTGAATAGATATTTTTCAAAAGAAGACATCCAAATGGCACACAGATATATGAAAAGGTGACTAACATCACTAATCATCAGGGAAATGCTAGTCAAAACCTCAATGAGATAACACCTCACACATGTTAGGATGGCTATTATGAAAAAGACAAAACATAATGTGTTGGTGAGGAGATGTGAAGAAGAGAATCCTTCTACACTATTGGTGGGAATGTAATTTGGTGCAGCCGTTGTGAAAAATAGTATGGAGATTTCTTAAAAAATTAAAAGTAGAACCATATGATGTAGCAATCCCAATTTGGGAAAGGAAATGAAATCCAAAGGAAATAAAAATAGGATCTTGAAGAGATATTTGCACTCCTATGTTCACTGCGGTGTTATTCACAATAGCCAAGATATGAAACAACCCAAATGTCCACTGACAAATGAATGGATACAGAAGATGTGGTATAAATATACAATGAAATATTATTAAACCATGAGAGAAAAGGAAATACCGCCATTTGTGACAACATAGATGAAACTTGAAAACATTATGATAAGTGAAAAAAGCCAGATAAAGACAAATATTGTATGATCTAAGTTATATGTGCAATCTAAAAAAGGAAAAAGAAAAAAAAGTCAAACTCATAAAATCAGAGAATAGTGGTGGTTACCAGGGGCAGGGCGGAGGTAACAGTGGGAAAATGAGGAGATGTTGGTCAAAGCGTACAAAGTTGCAGTTATGGGGGCGCCTGGGTGGCTCAGTCGGTTAAGCGGCTGACTTCGGCTCAGGTCACGATCTCGCGGTCCGTGGGTTCGAGCCCCGCTTCGGGCTCTGTGCTGACAGCTCAGAGCCTGAAGCCTGTTTCAGATTCTGTGTCTCCCTCTCTCTGACCCTTCCCCGTTCATGCTCTGTCTCTCCCTGTCTCAAAAATAAATAAACGTTAAAAAAAAAAAAATCAAAGTTGCAGTTATGTAGGATGATTTGGTCTAGGGAGCTAATGTATAGGCAGAATGACTATACTTAATAATACTGTATTGAACACTGGAAATGTGCTAAGAGAGTAGATTTTAGGTGCACTCATCACACACACAAAATGGTAATTATGTGAGGAGATGATATATCCATTAGCTTGACCATACTCATCATTTCACTATGGATATGTATAATGGCTCATCATGTTGTACACCTTAGATATATACAACTTTTATTTTTTAAATGTAAATACAAAATTTTAAATATCACTTAAGATAGAGTCAAAAAACATACCAAGAACATACCTAGGAAAACATTTAACAAACTATGTACAAGATTTAGGTATTAAAAGCCACAAAATATTGCTGAGAGAAATTAAAGACCTAAATAAATAGATCAGAACACTCAGTATTATTAAGATGTCAGTTCTCCCCAAACTGATGTATAGATTCACCACAACCTCAATCAAAATCCCAGCAATCTTTTTAAACATGGAAATTGACAAACTGGTTCTAAATTCATATGGAGATACAAAGAACCTGGTATAGCCAAAATAATTTGCAAAAAGAACACAGTTGAAATACTTATACTACCTAATTTCAAGACTTAACTATAAAGCTGCAGTCGTCAAGGCAGTGTGGTACAGACATAAAGATTAACAAATAATCACTGGACCAGAATAGAACATGCCAAGACACATAGACAATGGTGGTAAGGTAATTCAATAGGGAAAACAAATAACTTTACAACAAATAATGCTGGAACATTTGGATGGCCATATAGAAAAAAATAAACATTGATTCTTTTCTCATACTATGCACAAAAATAAACTCAAGATGGATCATATGCTTAAATATAAGAGTTAAGGCTCTAAAACTTCCAGAAGAAAACAGAAGAAAATCATTGTGACCTTGGGTTAGGTAAAGAATTTTTAGGACATGAAAAGCACAAACTATAAAAGAAAAAAATTATTAAAGTGGACTTCATCAAAAAAAAAAAATCTGTTCTTTAAAAGAGAATGTTATAGGAGCGCCTGGGTGGCTCAGTCGGTTAAGCATCCAACTTCGGCTCAGGACATGATCTCATGGTTTGTGAGTTCAAGCCCCACATCGAGCTCTGAGCTGTCAGCACTGCATCAGATTCTGTGTCTCCCTCTCTCTCTGTGTCTCCCTCACTTGTGTTCTGTCTCTCTCTCAATAAATAAACATTTAAAATAAATAAGTAAGTAAATAAACAAATAAATAAATAAAAGAATGTTACAAAAATGAAAAGCCCGGAGACTGAGAGTAAATATTGTAAAAAAAGATATCTGGGAAAAGATTTGTAAACAGAATACGTGGAGAACTCTTACAATTCAACCTTAAGATAAACAGTGCAAAAAAAAAAAAAAAAAGTATGCAAAAGATTGAACAGATACTTTACCAAAGAACATAAATGAATGACAAATAAGCATATGAAAAGACATACAACATCATTAGTAATTAAGGAAAATGAAATTGAAACCACTATGAAATAGTACCACATACTCATGAGAATGTCTAAATTAAAAAGACAGAGAATACCAAGTGTTGACAAGGATGTAGAACATCTGGTTCTCCTGTATATTGCTAAATGGAATGCAATGGTACAGCCAGTTTGGAAAATAGTTAGACTTTTTAATAAAGCTGAATATACACTTACCATATGATCCACAAATCCACTGCTAGGCATTTACCCAAAAGAAATGGAAACGTATGTCCACACAGACTTATATGAAAAATTTCAAAGCAATTTTATTCATGACAGCTCAAAAAGAACAACCAAATATCTATCAACAGGTAAATGGGTAAATAAATTGTGATATTTCAATTAAATGAAATGCTACTCAACAATAAAAGAAACAGGGGGCCTGGGCAGCTCAGTCGGTTAAGTGTCCAACTTTGGCTCAGGTCATGATCTTGCGGTTCTTGAGTTCAAGCTCTGCATCTGGCTCTGTGCTGACAGCTCAGAGCCTGAAGCCTGCTTCAGTTCTGTGTCTCCCTCTCTCTGCCCCTCCTTCACTTGCACTCTGTCTCTCTCTCTTTCTGTCTCAAAATAAATAAACATAATAAAAAAGAATTTTAAAAAATTAATTAATTAAAATAAAAAAAGATCTAGAGCCTCATTTGCTTTCCCTCTCCATTCCAGTTGGATTCACCCAGTCATCCAATTTGCCCTAACTCATCTTTAAACTCATTCCTCCTTTCCAAAATTTGATTTCTATTTTCACATTAATACAATGACAGTTTACTTCATAAGAAGACCATTTCTTTTAATAATTGTTTAATGTTTATTTAGTTTTGAGAGACAGAGAGAGGAGAAAGAGAGAGAACATGAGCAGGGGAGGGGCAGAGAGAGAGGGAGACACAATCTGAAGCAGGCTCCAGGTTCTGAGCTGTCAGCACAGATCCAACTCGGAGCTCAAACTCATGAACTTTGAGATTAGACCTGAGCCGAAGTCAGACGCTTAACCGACTGAGCCACCCAGGCACCCCCATTTCGAAGTCTATGCAAGCTAATAATCCCGTTGCATTTTAATCACATGTAGAAAATATATAATTGGGCTGGATACTATCACTAGAGCATTCTTTTGAGGAGTTGCAGGGAAGACCAAAATGAAGAACTAATGAGATTCTGTTTTTTGGTACAAGCTTTGTGTTAAAGACTTTTAACTCTTAGAGGCTCTATAATCAGCCCAAATGAAATACTTCAGTAAACACATGTTAACCAGACTAATTGTGGTGATCATTCTGCAATATATACAAATATAGAATCACTATGTTATACATCTGAAACTAATATAATGTTGTATACCAATTACACCGGAAAGGAAAGGAAAGGAAAGGAAAGGAAAGGAAAGGAAAGGAAAGAGAAAGAAATAGTTCAGTAAGGAGGAGAGATGACCTGCTAGTCTGTGTTGTTTTGGTCACATTAAGGCTCTCAAACTAATATATTTTTTCCATGACCACTGAGAATAACAAGAGTTGACAATGGGGAAAAGGTGGGGAAGGAAATAAGTAGGAAATTGTGATAAATCGACATGAGAGCCAAGCTCCATTTGAAAGGTCAACAAATCCATTTAGATAGTATGATACCTTGTCAGCTTCTAACACACTATAGGCTTTGGGTATTTATTTAATATAAAATGGGATTTTTAAAAGACCTTCCCAGTCAGTTTTTATACATATTTTTTCAGGTAAAAAATAAAAGCACCAGGGACAATCAATGTTGTGTCAAAGTTTGACCTGCCTAGTCCTGACAACAGTCCACTCCACAGTTAAAATCCCTCATCAACAATAATCCTAAAACTTGCAGCTGGCTATTTATGTAACTCTTAATTTAACTGAAGCCAGCTGTCCTAATCCTCACATTTAATTTAGGATTAAATAGTTTTCTAAGTGGGGTGCATATCTGTGTTTTTAAAAGGTAATGACATGGGGCCCCTGGGTAGCTCAGTCGGTTGAGCACCTGACCCTTGGTTTCAGCTCAGGTCATGATCTCACCATTCTTGAGTTCAAGCCCCATGTCAGGCTCTGTGCTGACAGCATGGAGCCTGCCTGGGATTCTCTCTCTGCCCCTCCCCAGCTTGCACATGTGGTCTCTCTTTCTCACTCTAAATAAATAAACTTAACAAAATTGTTTTTAAATAAATAAAAGGTGATGCAGTTCATGGGTTCCAGCCCTACCTTGGGCTCTGTGCTGACAGCTCAGAGCCTGGAGCCTGTTTTGGATTCTCCCTTTCTCTCTGCCCCTTCCCTGCTCACACTGTCTCTCTCTCTCTCTAAAAAAATAAGTGAACATTAAAAAAATTTTTTTAATTAAACATTAAAAAAAATTAAATAAATAAATAAAAAGTGTTGATGTAAAGGCATACCAAAACTGGTTACTTTACTGTAGTTTTAATTACTAGAGTGTGCTAATGGTCTTTAAGGGATTATTGTTCAGTACAGATCTATTTTAACAGCATTTTGTATTGTCTTTCAAACTGAAAGCTCTTCACATAGTCTTACTCTTCTTCCCATTTTCCCACAATCCTGCTGAGGAAGGAAGAAGAATGGGAGAAAGCAGACGGGAAAATTGCGAAAGCGAATTACAGACGGAAAAATAGAAAGGGAACAGTTTGGCCCTAGCCACCCAGCCAATGATTAAACTTGACTAGTAGGTGGTCTGATGTCACATTAGAACCTCCATGTAGACCAAGGCATTGGCTTTTACTGAATCTTAGCATTTTTCCCCCTCATATTTACTGATTAGAAAAACCTGTCTATCTTAAAGCATACTTTTCTGTGCAAATACCAAGTGCTAAGGGTGCTGTGTTCATTCTTTTTGACAGATATGTACTGTGGAAGCAGGGTAGAAATCATGAGAGAGGAGACTAAATTTGCATGTGAGTTCTCAGGAAAAAACAATCTGGGTTCAAATCCTGTCACTTAATGACTATTTAACTTGCACAAATTCCTTAACCTCCCTCAGCCTTCTTCCTTATCTATAAAAAATGGGGATACTAACAGTACCCACCTCATAGGTTTTTAGGTTAAATAAATAAGTAGATATAAACAAATTGAGAACAGTACCAGGCTGTTAGTAATTATTAATATATTATTTGCATAAATCTTCTCAGGAGTGCATGCTACTGCTGCAAAAAATGATAAATATGTATCAATCCTAAAACAATCTGAACTCTTTGTAATAATCCTCATTTCCTTTTCTTTTTTAAAAATACTTTATTTTTAAGTTCTCTCTATACCCAAGTTGGGGCTCCAACTCACGACCCGGAGATCACCAGTTGCATGCTATACTGGCTGAGACAGCCATGTGCCCCATCTCATTTCCTTTTCTTTGTTTAAATGTATATTTTATTTATTTCTGAGAGAGAAAGACAGAGACAGAGACAGAACAGGAGTGGGGGAGGGGCAGAAAGAGAGACACATGCACAATCTGAAGCAGGCTCCAGGCTCGGAGCTGTCAGCACATAGCCAGACGCTTGGCTCAAACTCATGAACAGCGAGATCATGACCTGAGTCAAAGCCCGACACTTAACCGACCGAGCCACCCAGGAGCCCTTCATTTTCTTTTCTGATAAAAGTACAACCCTGGTAAATTAAAAAAAAAAAAAAAAAAGTAAGCTATAGTGTCATTTTCTTTTTATCAAGGCTTAGTACAAAATCCCTTAGGTCATTTTTTATTTTAAAAAAAATGTTAATTTTTGGGAAAGAGAGAGAGAGAGAGACAGGGCGTGAGTGGGGGAGGGGCAGAGAGAGAGGGAGACAACAGAATCTGAAGCAGGCTCCAGGCTCCACCCTGTCAGCACAGAGCCTGACTCGGGGCTTGAACTCACAAACCGTGAGATCATGACCTAACTGAAGTCAGATGCTTAATGGACTGAACCACCCAGGTGTCCCCCTTAGGTCATTTTTTTTTTTTAATTTTTTTTTTTTCAACATTTTTTTATTTATTTTTGGGACAGAGAGAGACAGAGCATGAACGGGGGAGGGGCAGAGAGAGAGGGAGACACAGAATCGGAAACAGGCTCCAGGCTCCGAGCCATCAGCCCAGAGCCTGACGCGGGGCTCGAACTCACGGACCGGAGATCGTGACCTGGCTGAAGTCGGACGCTTAACCGACTGCGCCACCCAGGCGCCCCCCCCCCCCCTTAGGTCATTTTTATGGGCAGATGGAGAAATGTGAGCTGAAAGGTGTCAAAAAATATAGCTAATATACTGAAAGGAGTTCCTCAGGAATATGCCACACAACTCTGTCCTTTGCCTGTGCTATTCAACAATTTGTCTTTTGCAAACACTACAAGAAACACGAACTAAATTTTCAGATGACATGAAGCTTGGAGAGATTGCTAATTAATACTGTGAGTATCAAACCAATATTTTAAAAGATCTCAACAAGCCAAATGATCAAAATAAAATTTTACAGAGATATGTATAAAAGATCTAAACTTACATTTAAGGGGCACCTGGGTGGCTCAGTCGGTTAAGTGTCTGACTTCAGCTCAGATCATGTTTGAGCCCTATGTCAGTCTCCATGCTGACAGGGTGGAGACTGAAGCCCGCTTCGAATTCTGTCTCTCTCTCTCTGCCCCTCCCCCGCTCATGGGCACGCATGTGCTCGCTCTCTCTCTCTCTCAAAAATAAACATTTTAAAAAATTTAAGAAAAACCTTACATTTAAATAATGATCTGTAGGGGCGCCTGGGTGGCTCAGTCAGTTAAGCATCGGACTTTGGCTCAGGTCATGATCTCACTGCTCTTGAGTTCAAGCCCAGCCGTTGGCCTCTGTGCTGACAGCTGGGAGCCTGGAGCCTGCTTTGGATTCTGTGTCTCCTCTCTCTGCCCCTCTCCCACTTGTGCTCTGTCTCTCTCTATCAAAAATGAGCAAATGTAAAAAATAACAAATTAAATAATGATCTATACAAGTAATCTTTGGAGATATTTTATTAACAACAACAGAAAAGGGAAGAAAAAGAAGGAGGGAAGGAGGGAGGGAAGAAATACACTATTTGCCAAAACTGACAAGCTAAATATTCAAATGAACAAACATGGGATAAAAACCTTTGACTTTATCAAATATTCAATTAAGGAAAGTGATAGACCTGTTATACTCCATACATACCATTTAATAACTGAGGTCTACAGATGTGGGTTTTAGACAATTCTCAAACTCCCAGAATAGCCTATGCAATGATGAGTTTTTTGTCTACATTCTTTTAAAGGAGAGCATGCATAGTTTTCACTGGACTCCCAAAGGTGTGTCTTTGATTTCTCCCCCATCAAAGAAAAAGAGCTTAAGAACCACTAATCTGTAATATGGTGTTCAGTTCTGAACACTATTTTTATTTATTTATTTTTTTAATGTTTATTTTTGACAGAGAGAGAGAGAGAGAGACAGAGCATGAGCGGGGGAGGGGCAGAGAGAGAGAGACATGCACAATCTGAAGCAGGCTCCAGGCTCTGAGCTGTCAGCACAGAGCCCTACTCGGGGCTCAAACTCACAGAGTACGAGATCATGACCTGAGCCGAAGTCGGATGCTCAACCGACTGAGCCACCCAGGTGCTCCTTGAGCACTATTTTTAAAGAAGAAATTGATCAAATAAGTCCCAGTTAATAGAGCCCAGGATGGCAAAAGTCTTGGAAATCATTACGTCCTATAGAAACAGTGAAAACCTGAGAAACAGCATGGATAAGAGAATTTGGGGGAGACATGGTAACATTCTTTAAATGTCTGAAGGACTTGTGTGTAAAATGGATTAGATTTATTCTGTGTGACTCCAAAGGGCAGAAGGGTAAAAGTTACTAGGAGACAGATTTCAGCTTAATATAAGCAAGAATTTGGTAATGATTAAAGCTGCCCTAAATTAGAATCAACTGTCCTGTGAGCTAGCGAACTCCTTGTTACAGCAAATGTTCAAGCAGAAGCTGGATGACTGATCTTCAGTGATATTGAAGGGAATTTCCACATTGGAGAGTAGGACTCTTTCAACTCAAAGATTCTTTCATTCCCTGATCCTTGTCAATATTAGACAAATTCCCTAGCACCTCTCTCCACCATCCCAAAATAAAAAGGAAAAGTGTTTATATCTACATTGTGTTTTTTGATTATATTTAGTGTAGCATATAAAATAATACCTTCCTAGAGACAAAAAAAAATGTCTTCAATAGAATCATAAAACAAGGTCCTAGAAGAAGCTAGAAGAGCCTTTAGAGATAATCTAGTCCTATTTCCCACTCCACCCCCCATTTTAAAAAGAGATAAACTATGGCCTAAGGAAACTAAATTATTTGCTGTATGATTCTGACATTCTTCTACTAGCCAGGCATGTTAAACCTACAATATTCCTTTGAAACTGGCTAATGCTTGTTGAATACAGAAGTCTCCCCAGTCCCAACATAGAATTAATTTTCCTGATGATAAAAATTTGTTATAAAAACATAGTATTGTATACCAATTCCTTTTAATAATTCAGGTTCAAATTAGACTGTGGATTATTCAGATCTTTTTCTTCTCTTGACTTGCCTTTTCGGCTACTTACATATATGATAAAGAAGACAAAAGGATAAAGGAGCTTAGGGAAAAAATTATGGGAAGGATGCTGGGATAAAAATTACTATCTAAAACTTGAAGTTTGGATTACCTTTGGATTTTATTTTTCCATGTTATGCCTTCTCCTATTATCAGTTAACCCACAACAGTACATCACATATTTGTTGAGAACCTGCTATGTGCAAGACATTGTGATCATTCAAATAGCCATTAAAGGGATTATAAAAACTATGCTATGCCTCCACCATATTTGCATGAAGCTTAAGAGAGCCTTGAAGGAGGTTAATGTTATGGTAAAAATATCTTTTTTTTTTACTGCCAGCATGAAGTGGAAATAAACCGGTAGCTGGGTTCAACTGTTTGTATAACACATACTGAGGATAAAACTAGCTCCATTTGGGGGCCACAGATGTGTGGCTCAGTAGGTTGAGTGTCTGACTCTTGATTTTGGTTCAGGTCATGATCTCATAGTTGTGAGATCAAGCCCTACATCAGGCCCTGCTCTGATTCCTGCTTAAGATTCTCTTTCTCCCTCTCTCTCTGCTCCTCTCCCACTCGCTTTCTCTCTCTCTCTCTCTCTCTCTCTCTCTAAAAAAATTAGAAATAAATAAAATTATATTAAAACTTTATTTATTTATTTTGAGAGAGAGAGAGATACAGCTTGAATGGGGGGAGGGGCAGAGAGAGCGAGAGAAAGAATTCCAAGCAGGTTCCGCTCTGCCAGCACAGAGCCTGACATGGGGCTCAAAGCCATGAAGCCATGAGATCATGACCTGAGCCGAAACCAAGTTAAACACTTAGCCTACTGAGCCACCCAGGTGCCCCCCAGGAAATAAAATTATATTAAAAAAAAAACTAGCTCTGTTAATTCTAAATACCCAATAGGTGATTGAGAGATTAGTAAATTTCAAAACTATGTGTAAAATACTGGTGAAAGACCAGGATGAATTTAGCAAGATGCTTAATTAGAAAACATAAACGTAATGCAAACCCATAGCTAACATCATAGTTAATGGTGACAGACTGACTGCTTTCCTTTAAGATTTGGAACAAAACAAAAATGTCTGCTCTTGCCAGTTTTTTTTAACATTGTATTAGAGGTCCAAGCCAGGGCAATTAAACTAGAATGGATGGGAAAGGAAAACCATGTTTATTTGTAGATGACATCGTCTTATATATTAAAAAACTCCTAAGGAATCTACTAAAAAACTATTACAACTAATATCAAGTTTAGCAAATTTAAAGATACAAGATCAATATAGAAAAAACGTTTTAAAAGACTGTCTATTATTGCATTCTCCTCTTAGAATTGTCCTGGTCAGAGTTCAGGTCAAGTTACAAACTGGTCCTCAATCCAAGAATTGTGATACCATTTTAGAAAGTTAAACCTTGGTTAGAGCTAAAATCATTTTGGGTTATCTGCCCTTGACTTTATAGATACCTCATTCTGAGTGGATGCAGAAGGAAAGGAGAGTCTAAATGAAACTCTGGCCTACTTCTAAATAATGTCTAGGCTGAAGGAAATGTCATGGTCTACTCTTCCTACAGACAGGAAGCTCTGATTGTGACATTACTGTTTCCTTTCTGGTCTTTCTTTTGGCTAGAGGAGAAAAAGTGGAAAGTAATTTTGAATAATCGTTGGTTCATATTACCTCCCTCTTGGTTATTGTTTTTGTTTTTTGCTTTCCCATTATTAGGGCAGTAGCCCTAGGCTTATCTTGGATGGGCATGAGGTGGGCTTGGTCCAACAGGTACCCTGAGGGGATAAACTAACTCCTTTTTTTCTGGGGCATGAATGCTCCCTACCATATAGTTAATAGTGGTTAGGAACTCTCTTTCTCTACCTATCCTCTCTCTAACAGCAGAATTCCTATCCTTCCTTCCTCCTTCAATTAGGTATATTGATCACCCTGCAATTCTATTATATATCTTAGTGTGTGTGTGTGTGTGTGTGTGGGAAAGGGATTTTTACACATTTTTGTGGTTTGTGGCTTTCTCTTCCATACCTTATTTCCCACCACCACACGTCTGGGGGCCATTGCCTGGCATTATCACATTCTGGGATCACTGGGGAACTGTATCGAAGCTCACCGCTGTCCTTTGTTTTGGAGATTATTATTTTTGCATAATTAGTCCAACCTATACAGATTGCTACTCACTATGTATTCCCCTTGCCCCTAGGGCTGCTGGTGTAAATAAACTGCGTCTCCTCATTGTTAAACAGTACTAATAAAAATTTTAAATGACTTTATTTTTTATTTCAGGTTTTTATTTAAACTCCAGTTAGTTAATGGGGCACCTGGGTGGCTCAGTCAGTTAAGCATCCGACTTCGCCTCAGGACATGATCTCACGGTTCCTGGGTTCAAGTCCTGCCTCGGGCTCTGTGCTGACAGCTCGGAGCCTGGAGCCTGCTTTGGATTCTGTGTCTCTCTCTCTGTCCCTCCCCTGCTTGTTCTTTGTCTCTCTCTGTCTCTCAAAAATAAATAAACATTCGGGGCGCCTGGGTGGCGCAGTCGGTTAAGCGTCCGACTTCAGCCAGGTCACGATCTCGCGGTCCGTGAGTTCGAGCCCCGCGTCAGGCTCTGGGCTGATGGCTCGGAGCCTGGAGCCTGTTTCCGATTCTGTGTCTCCCTCTCTCTCTGCCCCTCCCCCGTTCATGCTCTGTCTCTCTCTGTCCCAAAAATAAATTAAAAAAAAAAAAAAAACGTTGAAAAAAAAAATATTAAAAAAAAAAAAATAAACATTAAAAAAAATTTTTTTTAACTCCACTTAGTTAACATGTAGTGTAATGTTAGTTTCAGGAGTAGAATTTAGTGATTCATCGCTTACGTACAACACCCAGTGCTCCTCATAACAAGTGCCCTCCTTAATACCCACCACCCACTTAACCCATCCCCTTGGCCACTTCCCCTCCAGCAACCCTCAGTCTGATCTCTATAGTTAAAAGTCTGTTTTATTGTTTGCCTCTCTCTTCCACGTTGGGCTCACTGTTGTCAGGGCAGAGCCCACTTTAGATCCTCTGTCCCCCTCTGTCTGTGCCCCTCCCTTGATCGTGCTCTCTTTCTCCCCAAAATAAATAAACATTAAAAAATAAATAAATAACATGATTTTAAAAAAGAAAAAGAAATCAATATAGAAAAATCAATTGTATTTCTGTAAGTAACAATGAAGAAACAAAAAATGAAATTTAGAAAACAATTCCATTTACAACAGCATCAAAAAGAATAAGATAATTAGGAATAAATTTAGCAAAAAAAAGTATAAAACTTATACACTAAAAATTATAAAACACTGTGAAAAAAAATCAAGGAAGACCTAAATAAATAAAAAGACATCCCATGTTCATTGATTGAAAGACTTAATATTGTTAAGATGCAATACTTTCCAATTAAACTACAGGTTCACCATCATCCTTATCAAAATCTCAGCTGGCTCCTTTGCAAAAATTGAAAGCTGATCTTAAAATTTGTATGGAATCTCAAGGGAATAGCCAACAATCTTGAAGAACAAAGTTAAAGCACTCACACTTCCTGATTTCAAAAATATACTACAGCTACAGTAATCCACATAGGGTGCAACTGGCATATAAATAAAAACATAGATCAAAGGAATAGAATCGAAAGTCCAAGAAATAATCCCTTACGTTTATGATTAGTTGATTTTCAACAAGAATGCCAAGACCACTCAGCAGGAAAGAACAATCTTTTCAACAAATGGTGCTGGAGCAATTGGATAGCCACAGGCAAAAAAATGAAATTGAGTATCTACTTCACACCACCCACAAAAATTAACTCAAATGGACCATAGACCCAAAAGGAAGAGTTAAATCTATAAAACACTTAAAAGAAAACATAAGACTGAATCTTTGTGTTACTTTTAGTTAGGCAATGGTTTCTTAGATATGACAGGAAAAGCACAAGGAACAACAACCAAAAATAGGTATATTGGACTTCACTGTTGGTAGAAATGTAAAGTAATGTGACTGCTTTGGAAAACTGTCACTTCTTCAAAAAGTTACACAAAGGGTTATGATGCAATTCCCACAATTCCAGGTACAATTAGGCAATTTCCACATATGATAAATGGAGATCAGAAGGATAAAGAAGTATAAAAATTCTACTTCAAGGTATATAGCTAAGAGAAATAAAACATATGTCCACTTAAAAACTTACACATGAATATTCACAGCACCATTATTCACAACAGCCAACAAGTAGAAACAATCTCAATGTCTATCAACTAATGAATGGCGTAATGAAATGTGGTCTATCCATACAATGAATATTATTCAGGCATAAAAAAGGATGAAGCACTAATACCTGCTACAACAAGCATGAACTCTGAAAACATTGTGGATAATCTACCATTAATTACACTCAGTATAGTAATCATCTCATACGTTATAGCTTTCATTTCTAAAAGTTCAATTTGGGTATTTATTTATTTATTTATTTAGTATCTTATTCCTCTTTTTTTTTCCAACATACTTAATTTTATTTTTTTTAATTTATGCCCAAATTAGTTAACATATAGTGCAACAATGATTTCAGTAGTAGATTCCTTAATGCCCCTTACCCATTTAGCCCATCCCCCCACCCACACCCCCTCTAGTAACCCTCTGTATGTGTATATATATATATATATATATACCCTCTATATATATATAGTATATATATATACTACATATAGTAACCCTCTGTATATATATATATATATATATATATATATACCACATCTTCTTTATCCATTCATCCATCGATGGACATTTGGGCTCTTTCCATATTTTGGCTATTGTTGATAGTGCTGCTATAAACTATAAACATGGGGGTGCATGTGTCCCTTTGAAACAGCACACCTGTATCCCTTGGATAAATGCCTAGTAGTGCAATTGCTGGGTCATAGGGTAGTTCTATTTTTAATTTTTTGAGGAACCTCCATACTGTTTTCCAGAGTGGCTGCATCAGCTTGCTTCCCATCAATTTGGGTTTTTAAAAATATCTTCCATGGGGTGCCTAGGTGGCTCAGTCGGTTAAGTGTCCGACTCTTGATTTTGCTCAGGTCATGATCTTATGGTTCATGGGTTTGAGCCCCTGGTTGAGCTCTGTGCTGACAGTGTGGACCCTGCTTGGGATTCTCTCTCTCATCCTCTCTCTGTGCCCCTCCCCCCCTTACGCACGCTCTTTCTTTCTCTCTCTCTCTCTAAATAAATAAATAAACTTAAAAAAATACATCTTTCATGTCTCTACTTGACATATCTAATCTTTCCTCTAGACTTTCAAACCTATAGAATTATAATAACTATTTTAATGTTCTTGCCTGATAATTCTAATATCTGCATCACTTCTGGGTCAGGTTGATTAATTACTTTCCTCATTATGGTTCATATTTTCCTGCTTCTTTGTATGCCCAGTCATATTTTATTAATGCCATTCTTTGTGAATTTACCTTGTTGAGTGCTGGATATTTTTGTAGTTCCATAAATATTCTTTTTTTATGTTTTATTTATTTTTGAGAGAGAGCGACAGAATGCAAGTGGAGGAGGGGCAGAGAGAGGGAGACACACAATCTGAGCTGTCAGCAGAGAGCCCGACACGGGGCTCAAACTCATGAATCTTGAGATCATGACCTGAGCCGAAGTCTAACACTTAACTGACTAAGCCACCTAGGCTCCCCTATATTCTTAAATTTGTTCTGGAACACAGTTTTTTAGAAACAGTTTGATCTTTTCAAGTCTTGCTTTTAAAATTTGTTAGGCAGGCCCAGAGCAACATTTAGCCTAGGGCCAATTTTGCTCTATGACTGAGGTAAGATCCGTCTGAGTACTTTACTTAATGCCTTGTGAATTATGAGCTTGCCAGTCTGGCTGGTGGGAACAGGCACTATTCTGGTCCCAATGAGTTCTAGTTACTGTTCCCACAATACTTTCAAGTGGTTCTTTTCTTTAACAGTTTCCTCACATTCATGTGTTGGGGAGTATTCTGCTGCATACTTGAAAGGGACCCTCTGAAGATCTCTAGAGTTTTGTTGTTGTTGTTGTTGTTGTTGTTGTTGTTAGTCATTTTTCTCTGTGTACATAGCTGTCTCCTTGCTAGTGTTCTACATTGCAAACTCGACCTGTCTTGATATCCCTGGACTCTCTGCTCCAATTCCTCACCCCAGGGAATCTGCCAGACTCTCCCTAGATTCCACCTTTCCATGCCACCATCTGGAAATTCGCTCAAGGCAGTAAGCTGGGCAATCATAGGGCTTACCTCATTTGTTTCCCATCTCTCGGGGATCATTGTTCTTCATGGCCTGATATTCAATGTCTTGAAAATAATTATTTAAAAAAATATCTTTTGTAATATTTTAGTTGTTTTGGGTGAGAGGGTAAGTTTGGTCCCTGTTTTCCATCTTCATAGGAAGTCCACAGTCATGCTAATTTAACAAAAATGTAGCATTAATTTACTCAAGTAATACAACCACAGAAAAGAAGAATGTAGACTAGCCTTAGGGTTAACTGGATCTATTGACTCAAATTACACCAGAATACTTTCTCTTTCTGTCTCTCTCCTTCTTTCAATGTCATTTCTACTTCTGTATATGGCCACATTCTAGTACAGAACATTGTCACTGTCAGTTCTGAAGCTAACCCTGACAGCCAGAATGCCAAGGACAAAGAGAAAACTCCTTTTCCATCTCCAACTTGGATAATTCTGTGGAAGGAGTGGCTTGACTTGGTTGCATCCTATGTCTATGTACCAAATACTAAGCCCTGGAGGGTACATTATAAAGAATGACCCAACAAACAACAAAAAATATGTGTCATCTACCTTACCATTGTATACATAGGTTTGAGCATTTCAAATAATTTAAAAAAAATTTTTTTTTAGTTTATTTATTTGTGTGTGTGAGAGAGAGTGTGTGTGTGTGCATGTGCACACACACACACACACACACATGAAAGCAGAGAGGGGCAGAGAGAGAGGGGAGAGAGACAGAGAATCCCAAGCAGGTTCCACACTGTCAGCTAGGAGTCCAACGTGAGGCTTGATCTCATGAACCATGAGATCATGATCTGAGCCCAAACCAAGATTTGGATGGTTAACCAACTGAGCCATCCAGGCACCCCTCAAAGAATTTTCATAGAACAACTTCCTAGAAATTGCTGTGTCAAAGGTTTAGACAAAGCTTTTTCCATATTGTCAACTTTCCCACCTAAAATTTATACCTCTCTACCCTCCCATCAACAGTTATTATTTTTCGTTGTTGCAAAGCTGACAGGCGAAGATGATATTTCACTGTTATTTTAATTTGCAGTTATTTGTTTAGTCCTGAAGTCAAACATTTTTTAACATTCATTCATGCAGTGGATAGTTACTGAGTACCATGTGACAGGTACTATTCTAGACACTAAATGTCTATTATTTATTAGCCTTCTGGGTTGTTATTGTTTTGTGACTTGCTTACACTTTGGTCATTTTTCTACTGAGGCATTTTTTATTGATCTGTAAGAACTTCTTACATACTAATGATATTGATTCTGTCACATATATAACAATATTTTAAAATTTAAGTCATCTGTCTTTAATTTTGTTTTTTTTTTAATTTTTTTAATGTTTAATTTTGAGAGAAAGAGACAGAGTGTGAGCAGGGGAGGGGCAGAGAGAGAGGGAGACACAGAACCTGAAGCAGGCTCCAGGCTCTGAGCTGTCAGCACAGAGCCCGATGTGGGGCTCGAAATCATGAACTGCAAGATCATGACCTGAGCTGAAGTTGGATGTTTAACCAATTGAGCCACACAGGTGCCCCTTTAATTTTGTTTTTGACAATTTTTTGATGTACAACTTTTTAATATGTTTGTGTCACATCCTTTTTGGTTTCTGTCTTTGATGTTGACACAGTCTTTCACTTTGTTAGCTGGTTACATCTGGCATGTTAGCCAGTTTCTGTTCAAGATTCACCAAATCATATGTAATAATGAGCTTTTGGTACAGATCTCCTCTAGAGCTTAATCTTAGCATGCTTTGTATAAGGCTCCTGGGGCTGCAGGCAGGAATTCAAAACATGGTTTCTCCCAAAAGGCTAATTAAGAAAGGGAATACATCTGCTGTATTCACCAAGTTCATTACAGACTTGAGTAATGAAACAATGTTCTGGCTGATGATTTTCTCTGATTATTAATTTAGAAAAATTTATAAACAATGATATTAATAAGTCAAGTAACAATGCATTCATTTTTCATCGAGAACCTTTTAAATTTTGGTTTGCTCTGATCTGATAGCTAACTTATTTCCTGGTAGTTCCAGGAGAAAAGTAGAACAATTTCATCCACAAATATAGATTTTCAAGGGCTGCTTCCCTTGTAAAGACTCATTTATCTGAAACAAAGATCCTTCTACTTTTAATCAAATAACCTACATATTCATTAATAATAATAGTTGGAACATGAAGACCATAGCTTCCTGGCTGTGTTAGAAGGGGTCAGCTGGGGTGTACTGGCAGTTTTCTAGCCCCAAATATAATTTTTTGTAACCTATAAAACACACAAAACTCTAGGCAAAAGTGGAGTCTCACTGAACTTTCTGCAATGATGAAATGTTCTATATCTATGCTGCTCAAATGGTAACCATTAGCTATGCATGTGGCTATTGAGCTCTTGAAATGTGACTAGTAAGTCTGAGAAACTAAATTTTAAAATTTTTATTAAATTTTGATTAATTTATTTTTTAAATATTTATTTATGTATATATGCACATAAATACATACATATATATCACATCTTTCTTTTTAGCCACATCATATATATCAGTTAAAAAAAAAGATGTGGTATATATAAAAGAGATGCAGTATCACACACACACACACACACACACACACATACACACACACACACATATACACACACATATTAATCACATCTTCTTTATCCTTTCATGTATCAATGAACATTTAGGTTATTTCCATATCTTGACCATGGTAAATAATGCTACAGTGAACACAGGGGTTCATATACCTTTTCAAATTAATGTTTTCATTTTCTTTGAATAAATATCCAGAAGTGGAATTGCTGAATCATATGATAGTTCTATTTTTCATTTTTTGAGGAATCTCCATACTGTTTTAGATAGTGGCTGCAGCAATTTACATTCTCACCAATAGTGCACAAAGGCTCCCTTTCCTCCACATCCTTGCCAACACTTGTTATTTCTTGTCTTTTGACAATAGCCATTCTGATGGTGGGAGGTGATATCTCACCGTGGTTTTGATTTGCATTTTCCTGATGATTAGTAATGTTGAGCATCTTTTCATGTGCCTGTTGGTCTTCTATATGTCTTCTTTGGAAAAATGTTTATTCAGATACTCTGCCCATTTTCTAAATTAAATTGTCTGTTCCTTTGTTATTGAATGTATGAGTTCTTTACACATTTTGGATATTAACTCCTTAATGGATATAGGATTTCCAAATATGCACTCTCATTCTGTAGGTTGCCTTTTCAATTGGTTGCTGATTCCCTTTGCTATGCAGAATCTTTTTAGTCTGATGCAATCTCATTTATTTTTTCTTATGTTGCCATTGCCTTTGGAGTCAGATGCAAAAAGTCACAGCTTACTGCCTATGCTTTCTTTTAGGAATTTTATGGTTTATGGTTTTACATTCAAGTTTTTAATATAAATTTTGAGTTAACTTTTGTGTTTGGCATGAGACAGTGGTCCAGCTTTCTTCTCTGCATGTGGCTGTCCAGTTTTCTCAACACCATTTATTGAAGAGGATGTCCTTTCCCCATCACATATTCTTGCTTCCTGTGTTATTAATTAATTTACCATATATGCCTGGGTTTATTTCTGGGCTCTCTATTCTGTTCTGTTGATCTATGTGTCTGTTTTTATGACAGTACTATACTGTTTTGATTAATATAGCTTTGTAATACAGTTTGAAATCAGGGATGATGATGCCTTTGTTCTTCTTCCTCAAGATTCCTTTAGCTATGGGGCACCTGAATGGCTCAGTTGGCTGAATGTTGGACTTTGGCTTGAGTCATGATCTTGCAGTTCGTGGGTTTGAGCCCCACATTGGCTCTCTGCTGTTGGCGCAGAGCTGCTTCAGATCCTCTGTCATCCTCTCTCTTCCCCTCCCTCCTCAAAAATAAATAAACGCTAAAAATATTTTTTAAAAAAGATTCCTTTGGCTATTCAGGATTTTTTTTGTATCTCCATACAAATTTTAGAATTGTTTGCTTTTTTTCTGTGAATAATGCCATTGGAATTTTGATAGGGATAGCACTGAATTGTAGGCTACTTTGGGTAATATAGACATTTTTACAAAATTAATTCTTCTAATCCATGAGGATAGGATACCTTTCCATTTATTTGTGTCTTCTTCAGTTTCTTTCATCAATGTCTATAGTTTGCATTATATAGGATTTTCAACTCCTAGGTTAAATTTATTCTTAGGTATTTTATTTTTTTTGATGCAATTGTAAATGGAATGGTTTTCTTATTTTCTCTTTCTGCTAGTTTATTGTTACTGTATAAAATTGCAACTGATTTTTACACATTGATTTTATACCCTGCAGCTTTACTGAATTTATTAGTTCTAACAATTTTTTGGTGGAGTCTTTGAGGTTTTCCACCTATAAAATCATGTCACCTGCAAATGGTGATTGTTTTACTTCTTCCTTTTCACTTTGGAGACTTTTATTTATTTTTCCTGCCTAATTGCTCTGGCTTGGATTTCCAATACTATTTTGAATGAAAGTGAAAAGACTGGGCATTCTTGCCTTGTTCTTAATCTTAAGGAAAAAGCTCTTAACTTTTTGCTGTTGATGTTAGCTGTGGACTTGTTATATATGGTATTTATTATGTTGAGCTACATTCCATCTCTATCCACTTTATTAAGAGTTTTTATCATAATTTATGTTGAATATTGTCAAATGCTTTTTCTGCATTAATTGAGATGAATGTAGGATTTTTATCCTTCATTTTGTTAATATGGTATATCATGTTGATTGATTTGTGGATGTTGAGTCATCTTTGCATCCTGGAATAAATCTCATTTGACCATGGTGTATGAACCTTTTAATTTATTGTTGAATTCAATTTTCTAATATTTTGTTGAGGGCTTTTTCATTTATGTTGATCAGGGATATTGACCTGTAATTCTTCTTTCTTTCTTTCTTTCTTTCTTTCTTTCTTTCTTTCTTTCTTTCTTTTCCTCTTTCTTTCTTTTCCTCTTTCTTTCTTTCTTTCTTTTCCTCTTTCTTTCTTTCTTTCTTTCTTTCATTCTTTCTTTCTTTCTTTCATGGTGTCCTTGTCTGGTTTTGGTATCAGGGTAATGCTGCCCTCATAAAATGAGTCTGGAAGCATTCCCTCTCTTCAGTTTTTTGGAAGAGTTTGAAAAATGGCTAGGTATTAAATCTTCTTTGAATGTTTTGTAGAGTTCACCAGGGAAGCCTTCTGGTCTTGTACTTTTGCTGGTTGGAATCTCCTCACTAGTAATTGATCTCCTCACCAGTAATTGATTCAATCTCCTCACTAGTAATTGATCTATTCAGATTTTTTACATCTTCATGACTCAGTCTTAGAAGGCTATATGTTTCTAGGAATTTATACATTTCATCTAGGTTGTCCAGTTTATTGGCATGTAATTGTTCGTAGTAGTCTTTTGTCACTCCTTGAATTTCTTTGGTATCAGTTGTAATTTCTCCTCTTTCAATCTGTTTCTGGGGATCCTTACTGAAGACATAGGTTGCTAATCTTCTAGATTTTTAGGACAAACGTCTAGTTTTGTTGAGATTGGCTTTTTCTATTGCATGGGAAAATGTGGCCTGAACTTTTTTCCGGACAGATGGGCAAACCTCATCAAAGAAGGAGACTGAGCAGCTTCCGGAATATGAGAGGAACTTTCCAGGCTTGGTTACATTAAGTAGGATGACCAGACTGGCAGGTGCCTGCAATTAATCTTCCTATTCCTCAGTAAAATGCAGATGACCCAGGGAGATACATAGATCTCTAAATACCCCTGGGCTAATCCAATTCTGGTCAACAAAATAGTCACTCATTACAGTGAAAGAATCCCAAGACCAATTTCACCCTCTGTTAGGAATAATTACTTCTTCTTTCTTCCAGCAGGCCTCTCACTTATCCCTCTCTGACCAACTTTTCTTGCAAGACTAAAAGCTGCTCTTTGGAATCTTGGGAGTGGACCTTAACACCTCTGATTCACAGCCATTTAATCCTGTGGAATTTGACTAACATCTTTCTTATTGCCAGCTGTCATCCATTCATCTCTCTTTTGACTTTGTGCCTTCTTCCAGCTTTGCTGCAAAGTGGGAAATGACAGTAGGGTAGGGGGTAGAGCTTATGTGCCTGGAGTTCCTACTACATCCTAAGCACTGTATTGGGTACTTCACATTATCTCATTAAACCTCACAATAATGCTAGAAGATGATTGATAGATAGATAGAGATATATAGATATAGATATAGATATAGATATAGATATAGATATAGATAGACAGATCTTGTAAACCAGTAAATACTATCCAAAGTTTAAAACAATACCAAATAACAGACTCCTGGTGCAGAGTCCTGGAATATAGCATTATGAAACTTGGTGCCCAGTGGGCATGATGATGTGCCTAGGAGGTCAGTATAGGATAATACATATCTGACCCACAGATTCTGCTTTTCAGATGGATCCTCAAGGGTCATTCTGACCCAGGCAAGACTTACTCTGCCTAGATGAGTTTTGTCGGGACTAGTTCTGGAAAAGACTTCAAATTAATGATTGTCAGCCACAGTTTAAGTGCCTATTATGAGCCCTAAAATATAGGTATGGGAAAGGATAAAAAAATGTGTCCCTCTCTCAGAGAGTTTAAACAGTCTAGTTAGGAAGATGAGATTAACATACAACGTCATTTTTATGACATTTATTGTTCTTCCTCTTGTTTATAAAAGCAGTACAAGTTAACTGCATGAAATATAAAAAATTACATAGAAGACAATCAAAATCATCCCAAATATCCCTACCCAAATTAACCATAGTTAAAATTTCAAATTATCCATTTTTATACACATGCGTCCTCCTCCCTGGCCCTCTGCAAATAGGCATACTTCCCCAACTTTCACCACATGCTTAGTCACAGGAGAAGGTTCTTGTGCAAGTGGATCATAAAGTCTCCCATTTCCTCTTTCCCTTCTAGAGATGTCTGCCTGGGAATGTGATTTGGCTTAAAGCACAGAGAGAGTTTTTTTTTAAAAAGCTACTTTAGGTTCTCAGTGTATCCATCAATCAACTGACAGCTCTGTAAAGGCTCCTGTTCCTCACGCATGTAGAGGCCTCTGAGCCTCATATTACCATTGAAAGTGAGGGGGAAAGGAAGTGACTGACATAGCTCCGCACCAGAATCATAAAGCTATTCCCATCTGAGCAGAGAAGGGTCAGTAAATATTATGTCACATATGGGGAAATAGTTTTCTTCCATAATGTAACTACAAACTATATTTAAGAGTTAAGAGTTAAGGGGTGCCTGAGTGGCTCAGTCGATTAAGGGTCCAACCTGGGCTCAGGTCATGAACTTGCATGAACTCGCATTCACGTGTTGGAGCCCTGCATCAGGGTCTGTGGTGACAGCTCAGAGCTTGGAGCCTGCTTCGGGTTCTGTGTCTCCTTCTCTCTCTCTCTCTCTGTCCCTCCCCTGCTTGTGCTCTGTCTGTCTGTCTGTCTCTCTCTCACTCAAAAGTAAATAATTTTAAAAAAACTAAAAAAAAAAAAGAGTTAAGAGTTGGGTGAGTACATGGGTGTGTTTGTGGCTGTGAGAGAGAGAGAGAGAGAGAGAGAAGAGGAAGAGAGAGAGAAACAATGAGAGAAAGGGAGAGGGAGAGATTGATTCTGGATGGCTAAGGTGAAATCCCTTTTTGTATCTCTCAATGGCAGTGAGATCTTAAAAAAGTCACAGCCCACTCTGTACTCATCTGCTGTAGGGAAGGTCCCCTGTGGTGGTAATCTAGGCTAGAGGTCCTAAACTAGGAGCCTCATACAGTGTTGGCCTCTACAGTGCTTAAAATTTAAATTAGGATTCAGTGTGAAACCACTAGGAGTTATCACATAAAATTTAGAATTTCCAGATGTTACTGAAACAAAGAGGGGGGTGCCTGGGTGGGTCAGTAGTTGGTTGAGTGTCCAACTCTTGATTTCAGCCCAAGTGCTGAACTCATGCTTTGTGGGTTTGAGCCCTGCATTGAGCTCCCTGCTGACAGTGAGGAGCCTGCTTGGGATTCTCTCTCTCTCTCTCTCTCTCTCTCTCTCTCTCTCTCAAAATAAATAAGCTTTGAAAGAAAGAAGGAAAGAAGGAAAGAAAGAAAGAAAGAAAAAAGGAGGGGAGGGAGGGAGAGAGTGAGGGAGGGAGGGAGAAAGGAAGAAAGAAAGATCTGGCAATGTTGGGCTCTTTTTTTTTTTTTTTTTAAATTAAGGAGATTAGCCCTTTTGAGTGTCATATTTTTCCTCCAGTTTGCTGTCTTTTTAACTTGGTGGGGGGGGGGGGCTTTTAAATTGTTGTAGTTGCTTTCATTTCTGTGCAGAAATTTTAAAGGCTTATGTAGTTAAATGTATCAATCATTTCTTCTACGGCTTCTAAATTTCGTATCTTGATGAGAAAGATGTTAGTCACCTGTATTAATTTGCTAGGGCTGTCATAACAAAGTACCACAGACTGGGGGGCTAAAACAACAGAAAATTTATTTCCTCTCAGTTCTGGAGGCCTGAAGTCTGAGATTGAGGTATCGTCAGGGTTGGTTTCTTCTGAGGCCTCTCTCCTTGGCTTAGGCTGCTGCCCTGTCCCTGAGTCTTCATGTGGTCCTGTCTCTGTGTTCTAACCTCCTTTTCTCCTATGGACACAAGTCAGATTGGATTAGGGCCCACAGCAATGACCTTATTTTAACTTCGTTACCCTTTTAAAGACCTACCTCCAAAAAAATAAATAAATAAAAATAAATAAAGACCTACCTCCAAAAATAGTCACATTCTGAGACACTGGGGATTAGGACCTCATCATATGAATTTTCAGGGAATATAATTTAGCCCATAACATCACCCAGAATTATTTTTAAAAATTCTCCCATGTTTTCTTCCAGCACTCTTATGGTTTCATTTTAAACATCTAATAGTTGATCCATCTGGAATTTGTTTTGATATAAGGAATGAGATAACAATCTGATTTTATTTTATTTTCTAGATAGTAAGCTAAATGTCCCAATGCTATTTATTAATAATCTTTTCCCTCCAAATCTTGAAATTCTTCCTTTATCTTACAGCCAATTTCCATGTATACCTGGGTCTATTTCTGGATACTATTTTATACCACCAATCTGTCTATTCCTGTGCCACTACCAGACTTTTAATTATGGTAATTTTATAATATATTTTCATTTTTAGGGCTAATTTGCCCTCTTATTTTTCTCTTTCAGAATTTTCATCACCATTTTTGCATATTTGCTTACAGCATTTACTTTAGTATTGCCTTGCCTAGTTGTAAAAAAAAAAATCTGACAGCATTTTTATTGGGATAAGGTGAGATATGTAGATGAATTTCAAAAAGACTTTTCATGTTCATATTATTGAGAATTTACATGTTTACTTCTTTGTACTGCTTAAATTTTTAACCATGTACTACATGTGTTTTTATAACCAGGAAAAAAATTCACTTCCAGTTTAAAAAAAATTAATAATAAAAGAATACAACAGAGGTAAACAATGATTAGCAGAGATAAATTTATCTAGAGAAGCCATTTTGGGGCTCCTTAAATTCTAAACCCCACAATTACGGCTTCCTTTTGGTTTATGGATAAGTCTTGCTTTCTCACAGTTGGAACAAAATAGAGTCAGCAACACATTTTGACATAGTCTGCTTGTTATACTAATGAGAATCGTTAGTTCTCCCTTCTGCTCTGTCTCATTTCTTCAAATTCAAAAGATACACTCCTCTCTCAGAAGTTGTCTAGGCTGAGAGAGGCGGACTGTAAACTTGGCAGGTTTCCCTAACATTCCCGAGCCACGGCATTGTCTGACTCAACTGAAAAGCATCAGGTTTCTAGTGACACAGGAGCTGCTTCGGTCCTGCTCCAGCCTCACCAGCAACCAGCCACTTTTCTCTCATGAGCTCAAGTGTCTTCCCTGCCCCTCCTGAAGAAGTGCAAGCCCAAGGAGAGACCCTCAGCAAGCAGTCCAGGCACTTACGTGGGTCGTTAATGTAGTGAGGAGGTAATCAGGAGTTACGCTTTTTTTTTAAGAGATCATTTCTAGTGTTGTTTCTTGGTTTCCAGGTTAAGTAAAGCACAACTAGTTCTTCTATTTTCTTCCTTGCCCCATTTTCTTTCACTCATTCACTCATTTCAGCACATATATGAGAGTAATCATTCCAAAATGTAAGTCATAACCGTGTTACTCTTCGGCTCATAGCCCTCCACTGAGTGTGCACCTCACCCGAAGTAAAAACTGAAGTCCTTACAATGGCCTACTTCCTCTCTACATGATCTAGCCACTGATTCCCAATCTCATCTCCAATGTTTCTCCTTATCATTCACTCTACTCCAGCCACTGGCCTCCTTGCTGTCCCCTTGTTGCCAGAACTCTCTTACTTCAACTAGCGACATGGATCACTCCCTCACCTCCTTCAGTGCTTTACATAAATGTCATCATCTCAGTGAGGCATTTTCTGGTCCCCCAACCTAAAATTGTAAGCCCTACAACTGACGGAATGGGAGAAGATATTTGCAAATGACAGATAAAGGGTTAGTGTCCAAAATCTATAAAGAACTTATCAAACTTAACATCCAAAAAACAGTGAAGAAATGGCCAAAAGACATGAATAGACACTTCTCCAAAGAAGATATCCAGATGGCCAACCAATGCATGAAAAAATGCTCAACATCACTCATCATCTGGGAAATACAAATCAAAACCACAATGAGATACCACCTCACACCTGTCAGAATGGCTAACATTAACAACTCAGGCAACAACAGATATTGGCCAGGATGCAGAGAGAGAGAGGATCTCTTTTGCACTGCTGGTGGGAATACAAACTGGTGCAGTCACTCTGGAAAACAGTATGGAGGTTCCTCAAAAAATTAAAAGTAGAACCACCCTACAACCCAGCAATTGCACTATTAGGTATTTATCCAAGGGATACAGGTGTGCTGTTTCAAAGGGACACATACACCCCCATGTTTATAGCAGCACTATCAACAATAGCCAAAGTATGGAAAGAGCCCAAATGTCCATTGACTGATGAGTAGATAAAGAAGATGTGGTATACACACACACACACACACACACACACACACACACACACAATGGAGTATTCCTCAGCAATCAAAAAGAATGAAATCTTGTCATTTGCAACTACATGGATGGAACTAGAGGGTATCATGCTAAGTGAAATTAGTCAGAAAAAGACAAATATCATATGACTTCACTCATATGAGGACTTTAAGAGACAAAACAGATGAACATAAGGAAA
This sequence comes from Neofelis nebulosa, assembly GCF_028018385.1. NCBI lineage: Eukaryota > Metazoa > Chordata > Mammalia > Carnivora > Felidae > Neofelis > Neofelis nebulosa. Next base: position 105,864,691 of record NC_080789.1, on the reverse strand, counting down.
AGGAAGCAAAAATAATAGAAAAACAGGGAGGGAGACAAAACATAAGAGAATCTTAAATATGGAGAACAAACAAAGGGTTGCTGGAGGGATTGTGGAGTGGTGATGGGCTAAATGGGTAAGGGGCATTGAAGAAGACACTTGTTGGGATGAGCACTGGGTGTTATACATAGGGGATAAATCGTTGGAGTCTACTCCCAAAATCATTGTTGCACTATATGCTAACTAACTCGGATGTAAATTAATTAATTAATTAAAAAATTATATATCCTCTACTTAGACAAATGTATTTTCATGATGTTGTCTTGTTTTATTTTTTTTTTTTAATTTTTTTTTCCAACGGTTTTTTTTTTTTTTTTTTTTTTTTTTTTGGGACAGAGAGAGACAGAGCATGAACGGGGGAGGGGCAGAGAGAGAGGGAGACACAGAATCGGAAACAGGCTCCAGGCTCCAAGCCATCAGCCCAGAGCCTGACGCGGGGCTCAAACTCACGGACCGCGAGATCGTGACCTGGCTGAAGTCGGACGCTTAACCGACTGCGCCACCCAGGCGCCCCGATGTTGTCTTGTTTTAAATAGAAATTTTGGACTCCTTGGAGTTCTTGCTGGAACACGACAATGTGAGGCGAGCCAGCCTCCAGTTGTCTCCATGTTTTCTTCCCATTTCTGGCTCAGAAAGTTTTAGGGGATGATAGAGCAGTAGCTGCAGAAAAACTGAAGGCAGAGGGCAAAGAGAACTTCCAAATATCACCCTTGAGCTGAGCTGAGCATTTCAGGACATCTTAGTTTTTATTATCATTACAGAAATTCATTTCTCAGCATTGGAAAATACTCAGGAATGCTGGGATCTACTGAAAAACCTCAAGTTGCATGCTCTAGCCTAGGCCCTGCACACCATTGGACTTGACCTCACCTGCCACTTGAAGTCCTCTCCCACAAATGGCTGCCCAGGAGTACCAGGCCCCTTTCCATGGGCTTGACAAGACCAAATCAGAGGTGTAAGCAGAGATAGACATGGCAGGAAGTTTTAAAGAATGGGTCCTGAAACACTATGTTTTCCAATCATTCTACATTCCTTAACAAGAACAGGATTTCAGCATGTGTTCCTTTACAAGAACAAGATTAGGCACTTGTTATCTGAACATGAGGTATAGGTTGGTGTGTCAAGAATTTCTAGAGGAGGTGGTGGTGGAGAATAGTAGACACTATCATGATAGATGGATATCTAGACTCTGAGGGTATCTACAGAGTTTCCACCCAAATAAGAATAAACTTCTGCCTGACGTTAGGCCTCATTGTCACCAGTAGGATGGTAAATTGAATTTATCCAGGCTCATGGTAGCTGATTTGCTTTCTAGTATTTATGTCAAGGAGATCATGAGAAGCCAAAACTGCTGCCAGGAAACATTGTACTGCCAGGTAGAAAGAGTCTTTCCAAAAATAAGGTCAAAACATGGGGAGCCTGAGTGGCTCAGTAGGTTAGGTGTCTGACTTCGGCTCAGGTCATTATCTCACGGTTCATGAGTTCAAGCCCCACATCAGGTTCTGTGATGACAGATCAGAGCCTGAAGCCTGCTTCAGATTCTGTGTCTCCCTCTCTCTCTGCCCCTGCCCCACTTGTGTGTGCCCTCTCTCTCTCTCAAAAATAAACACTACAAAAAAAAAATTGGATACAGTGCTTTGAATAAGAACTGATAAACATTCACTGGGAATCTGTATAAGCACTTGGCCAGAAGGACTGGGTAAGCCATTCTTTCTTTTTTATTTTTTTTTAAAGTTTATTTATTTATTTTTGAGAGAGAGAGAGAGAGAGAGAGAGCAAGTGGGGTAGGGGCAGGCGGTGGGGGGAGAGAGAGAATCCCAAGCAGGCTCTGTACCATCATCATGGAGCCTGTTGCAGGTCTCGAACCAACCAACCATAAGATCATGACCTGAGCTGAAATCAAGAGTCAGACACTTAACTGACTGAGCTACCCAGGCGCCCCTAAGCCATTCTTTCTAATCCCACTCCTTCTTTCACATAACAACAGTTGCCTAAAGTATGAAAAGTAAAGAAAGCAAACAAAGCCATATATATATGTCTACCAACCAGCTGGCAATAAGACTGTGTTTGCTACAGACTCCCATGATAAAGGCCATATTGTCTTAATTACATGATCACACACAAATGCTTACTGAGTTCTTACTAGGTGCAGAGTGTTAAGGTCAATACTGTGGCAGTTGGGGAGAGGTAGAAGACATTGGTCCTTCCTTTAAGGAATTGATAAAGTTAATTGGAAGATAAAATCTAAATAGTGTACATAGAAAATTTAAAAAAAAATAAGAGTGTTTGGAAGAGTTTGGCAGTTGCTCAAAAAGTTAAATGTGGAGTTACCATTTGATTCAGCAATTCAATTTCTAGGTATTTACTGAAGAGGAAAGAAACCACATGTCCACACAGGGGGCCCTGGGGTGCTCAGTGTGTTGAGTGTCCAACTCTTGATTTCAGCTCAGGTCGTGATCCTAGGGTCATGGGATTGAACCCCATGTAGGGCTTAGAGAGAGATTTTCTCCCCCTCTCTCTCTGCCCCTCCCCTGCACACTTACACACACACTCTCTCTCTCTAAAAACAAAACAAAGAACATACGTCCACACAAATATTGTATATGCATGTTCACTGCAGTACTATTCACAATAGCCAGAGGTAGAAATAACCCAAATGTCCATCAACAGAGGAATAGATAGACAAATGTGGTATGTCTATACATTGGAATGTTATTCAGCCATAAAATGGAATAAAGCATTTTGGTCCAATAAGAAATATAGATGTTTGGTCTTTGTTCCTGGTTCCTGGCACAGAGCTCCTAATACCCTTGGAATTTCCTATGTGATAGGGTACTAGGAGAGTCTCTTGTTGTTCATAACAAGCCCCTTTCAACTGTATCTGAGGTCACACTAATAAGGTGACTCTTGGTGGACCCCTATCTAGCTTCACGGTGGGAGCTGGTTGCAAGCAACACCAGCCATGATTAGTGCTAGAAGTCTCAGTCCCACTCCCAACATCCAAGAAGGAAAGAGAGACAGAAGATTGAGTTCAATCACCAACTGCTAATGATTTAATCAATTAGTGATGAAGTCTCCATAAAAACAACCCCTAAACAATGGGTTTTGGAAGGCTTCCAAGTCAGTGAACACATCAAAGTGCTGGGAGGGTGGCATGCCCTGAGAGGCCATGGAAGCTCTGTACCTCCCCTCCCCTAACCCTCCCCATTCATCTCTTCCATGTGGCTGTTCTGAGTTGAAACTGGTAACAATAAGTAAAGTGCTTTCCTGAGTTCTGTGAGCTAGACTTATTCTAGTGAATTATCAAACGTAAGATGTGGGTTGAATTTGTAGTTGGCTGGGCAGAAATATGGGTAGCCTGGGGACCCCAGAAGCAGCTGGTGTCTGCAGTGGGGGCAGTCTTGTGGGACTGACCCCTTAACCTTGTGGAGTCTGATGCTAACTCCAGGAGTTAGTGTCAGAAGTGAACTGAATTGCAGGACACCCAGCTGGTAGCAAGGAGCTGGTCAATGTCAAGAAGAAACCCCAGAAGTACTGACACATGCTATAACATGGATGAACCTTGAAAATGTTATGGTAAATAAAACAATCCAGACACAAAAGGCCACATATTATATGATTCCATTAATGTTAAGTGCCCAGAATAGACCAATTATAGAGAAAGAAAGTAGATTCATGGGTGTCAGGGACTTGGAAGAGGGGGAGAACTAGGAGTGGCTATTAATGTTCTGTTTGGAGTGATAAAAATGTATGAGAATTAGATAGTGGTGATGATTCATAACTTTGTCAATCTACTGAAATCCACTGAATTGTATGCTTTAAAAATAAACAGGGATGCCTGGGTGGCTCAGTCAGTTAAGTGTCCGACTTCAGCTCGGGTCATGCTCTCACAGTTTGTGGGTTCAGGCCCTGCGTTGGGCTCTGTGCTGACAGCTCAGAGCCTGGAACCTGCTTCGGATTCTGTGTCTCCCTCTCTTTCTGCCCCTCCCCTACTTGCACTCTGTGTCTCTCTGTCAAAAATAAATAAACATTAAAAAATTAAAAAAAAAAAAGCAAACAAGGGGAAGAAGTGTGACACAGTTATACATGAAAAGCTATCACACCAGCTCTCCCTGCAAAGAGCATTGCATTGTGAAGGAGGCACTATAATGACACACAGGAGAAATTATAGCTTCCAGTCAACTGACAGTGACTTCAAAATAGCTGATTCCATAATGGCTATTTTCAGGCTATTGCCTTGGCTTAGCCTAATACAGAAACCAAGTGTTCCTTTTTTTTTTTTTTTTAACGTTTATTTATTATTGAGAGACAGAGAGAAACAGAGCATGAACAGGGGAGGGGCAGAGGGAGGAGGAGACACAGAATCTGAAACAAGCTCCAGGCTCTGAGCTGTTAGCACAGAGTCCGACGCGGGGCTCGAACCCACAAACCGCAAGATCATGACCTGAGCCGAAGTCGGATGCTTAACCGACTGAGCCACCCAGGCGCCCCAGAAATCAAGTGTTTCTATCTTAATCACATAGTCAAATCTTTGCTGACTCCCAACATCTACTTTCCTCTTAGCCTTTTTTAACTGGTTATAAGAAATCACTTGTTATTTCCAGCTAAAAATAGATACCAGAGATATGAAAAGACTAAGGTTGTCGTATTAGCCTGTGTTCTTCCTGGAAAGCAAGGATTGAAACCAAGCCTTGAGTAAAAGTATTTGGGGGTGGGGGGTAGTAATTGCATAGAGGTAAGGAGAGTAAAACAAGAAAGGAGAGAAAACCAATACGAAGATGTGCTCTGAAAATGGTTGTTATAGGAAATTGCATCTCCTTCACTTTAAGGCTTTTTGTGGACTTAGAATTATCCACTCTAGATCAGGTAGGATTGATTCTTGATCACATGGCTCAAGGTTAGTTTTGTGGGTCACTGACTCCTCTGTACTTCTAGATTGTATATGCATGAGTGCTGAGTGGATTCTGTAGGTGTCCCTCACCTCACTCTCTGAGTTCTGGCACAGAACATTAAAAATTATGCCAGAGAAAAGTTGGTTGCTTCTCCATGGGACTTCTACCATTAATTCCCCTGCTTTTCAGGCCTTTAGATTTGGACTGGAACTATACTACCAACTTTCTTGGGCCCCCATCCTGCAGATACCAGATCATGAGACTTCTCAGCCTCCACAATCTACTCCTTTTGATGACATGGTACTAGAGGACCTTGAGTGCATGTAAAATCATGTCTAATTGGATCTTTAACATGAAGTTGAGAGAGTAACAATGAGTTATCCAGCTATTGAGAGATCATACAAACCTCTTTCTTACTCCCTCTAGGGACAGCTAGCTACCATATTGTGAGGACATTCAAGCAGCCATATGGGGTAGAGAAGACCCTGTGGGGAAGAGCTGACACTTCCTGCCAACAGCCAGCATTGATTTGTTAGCTATGGACAAGGTGCAGTCTAGGGCGTGGGCCCTCACTAAGCACTGAAAATGCCAGCACTATGATCTTGAACATTCTAGCTTCCAGAACTGTGAAAAATAAATTTCTGTTGTTTATAAGCTAAAAAAAAAAAAAAAAAAAAAAAATTGGGGCTAGAGTAAAGGGTGAGCCAATTAATAATTTTAAAAATATTATAACACCTTAAATTTATACAATTAAACATTTTTTTAAACATTTATTCATTTTTGAGAGACAGAGAAAGGTGTGAGCGGGGTAGAGGCAGAGAGAGAGGGAGACACAAAATCCGAAGCAGGCTCCAGGTTCTGAGCTGTTAGCATAGAACCTGATGCGGGGTCAAAACTTATGAGCCATGAGATCATGACCTGAGCTGAAGTTGGACACAACCGACTGAGCCACCCAGGCACCCCTAGACAATGTTAATGTCAAATATACTTCAGTAAAAAAAAACTCATGCAAAATAAAAAATATTATAGACAATGAATGCTAAGAGATCAATAAAAGAAAGAAGCATTTCAAGCTGCAGAGGTAGGGATTATAACATAGGTGAAACTTGGATTTGTAACATTAACATAGTTCTATATCATAGTTAACTGGTTTTGTTACCATATTTACTGAAATATAATATATTTTACTTATATATGGCTTCCAGTTTGAGTAGTTCTCACTTTCCTTACCATGCAGGGAGTCTAAAAACATATAAACATAAAAGAAAATAAGACTGGAGAAGGATAGTTTTTTCAACAAATGGTGCTGGGAAAACTAAATATACACATGCAATAGAAGGAAGTTTGACCTTTACCTTACACAATATACAAAAAAACTTTTAAAAAAATGGTTGAAAGACCTACATACAAGAGCTAAAACTATAAAGTGCTTAGAAAAAAACTTAAAGGAAATTTTCATGATATTGAATTTGACAATGATTTCTTGCATCTGACACCAAAAACACAGGCAGCAAAAGAAAAAGTAAATAAATTGAACATAATCAAAATTAAAACATCTATGCATAAAAGAACACTCAAAATAGTAAAAAGACAGGGGTGGCTCAGTCAGTTGAACCTCTGACTTTGGCTTAGGTTATGATCTCACAGTTCATGGGTTCACTGCTGTCAGTGCAGAGTCCACTTTGGACCTTCTGTCCCCTTCTCTCTCTCCCCCTTCCCCACTCATTCTCTCTCTCTCTCTCAAATAAAGTAAACATTAAAAAAAGAGAGACAGTGGAAGGATAGCTCACAGAATGGAAGAAAGTATTTGCAAATCATATATCTACTAAAGGGTTAGTATCCAGAATATACAAAGAACTCCTACAATTCAATGACAATGAAAGAGACTACCCAATACAAAAATGGGCAAAAGACTTGAATAGATATTATTCCAAGACAGATATATAGATGGTAAATAAGCACATGAAAAAAATGATCAATATCACTAGCCATTAGAAAAATACAAACCATATTAAGATACCACTTCAGACCCATTAGGACAGCTACTATTTTAAAAAACCAAAACAACAGTGCCTGGGTGGCTTAGTCAGTTAAACATCTGATTCTTGATTTTTGGCTCAGGTCATGATCTCACAGTTCATGGGTTTGAGCCCCACATCGGGCTCCCATGCTTGCTTGGGATTCTCTCCCCCTGCCCTCTCAAAAATAAATAAACTTAAAAAAAAATGTTAATAACAAAAGTTGGTAAGGATGTAAAGAAACTGGAACACTTGTGCTTTGCTGATGTCAATGTAAAATAGTGCAGCCACTGTGAAAAACAGTTTGGCAGTTCCTAAAAAGCTAAACATAGAATCACCATATGATCCGACAATTCTACTGCTGGGTATACACCCAAAGAATTGAAAGTAGAAACTCAAACAGATATCTTACATCCATATTATAGCTGAATTATTCACAATAGCCAAAAGATAGAAAGAACCATGTGTTCAAAAGATGAATGGAAAAACAAAATATGATATACCTATAATGAAATCTTGTTCAGCCTTATTAAAGAAGGAAATTCTGGGGCGCCTGGGTGGCTCAGTCGGTTGAATGTCCGACTTCAGCTCAGGTCATGATCTTGCGGTCTGTGAGTTTGAGCCCCGCATCAGGCTCTGTGCTGACAGCTCAGAGCCTGGAGCCTGCTTCGGATTCTGTGTCTCCCTCTCTCTCTGCCCCTCCCCTGCTCATGCTCTGTCTCTCTCTCTCAGTCAAAACTAAATAAAACATTAAACAATTTTTTAAACAATTTAAAAAAAATAAAGAAGGAAATTCTGACACATGCTACAAAAAAGATGAACCTTGAAGACATACTATGTGACCTAAGCTAGACACGAAAGTACAAATATTATATGATACCACTTATATGAGGTACCTATAGTAGATAAATTCATAATGACAGAAAATAGATCAGAGGTTACCAAGCTCTGAGGAGGGAGGTATGTGGAATTATTGTTTAATGTGCAGAGATTCTGTGTGGGGTCACAAATAAGTTTTGAAAATAGACACTGGTGATAGTTATACAACATTGTGAATGTAATTAATGTCACTGAATTGCACACTTTAAAATATTTAAAATGGTAAATTTTATATTGTGTCCTTTGTCATAATAAAAAAAGTACCAAAAGGAAGGAAGGAAGTGAGGGAGCAAGAGAGGAAGGGAAGAAGGGATGGAGGGTGGGAGGATATAATGCTAAAAGTTCTTCAAAGGGACCCCTTCAGCAACATCCAGGGCAAATCTGTACCATCTTAAATTAATAAAACAACTTTCTCTGGGAAAGACAATTGTGTGTCAAACAGGATATCTACAGCTGCAGTGCCTGGTAGTGACAACGCATTGAGAAAAGTAGTTTCGGGTTGGGCAGTTGGCTAGAGTTACTCTGAAATCAAATCCCTAGAAGGTTTAGCTTTCTTTTTCACCTATTTGTTTGGCTCCTCTTTCATTGTCAAGAGCTAAGGCCAAGGCCAAGGCCAAATCACCACCTGGCACCCAAGGATTCAAGGGAAACTTTGATGCACTATCTCAGCGTCTCTTCAGCTTCTGCCACAAACTGCCAGAATCCTTTGTCTGATACCCTATCTGTCCTGCACTGCCATCTTTGTTTTTAAAATGTCAGTCTTTGCGTCCTTCTAGGCATTTTCTCCAGAGTTGCTGAATGGGGCTCAAGAACTGTTTTTCTGGTTCTTCCTGTTCAGCACCTGTTGTGATTGTCCTCTGAGATTCACAACAAAAGGTTTTCCCTAGCAGTTTCCTTTGACTGTGGTATACAACCAACTCCAGACGGTTTTGAGCCATGAACCTGTGCACTCTCTCCACTCTCTTCCTTATTCTGCCTTCAGATCTTCTTTGTGGGACCCAAGAAGTACCTGTCCCCACAGCCACCACGTGTTAAAGTTTGTGGCAGGCACTCCTGCCTTTGGCACTATTTCCCCTGAGAACGTACTGCTTGTTCTTTTCCATGATTCTTCTAGGCTTTGTCTTTCTCTGCTTGTATCCTGTGGGGAAGGATTTACCTCTCTCCTTCAAAGGCTTACACTGGGCAGGATCTCGGGCCTATGACCATTTTTCAGAGAATTGTGTACACAGGAAAAAGTTTGAGAAATGTTCTCTTAAATGCTTCCTTGCCCAAATTTAATTTTGACGTCTTAACCACATAAAAGTTTTTTTTAACTGACACAAAATTTACCATAAAAATTACCATCTTAACTATTTTTTTAGTGCAGAGTTCAGTAATACACATCCACATTGTTATGCAATCTCCAGAACTCATTTCATTTTGTAAAATTGAAACTCTGGGGGCACATGGGTGGCTCAGTCAGATGAGCGACTCACTTTGGCTCAGGTCATGATCTTGCAGTTCGTGAGTTTGGGCCCCGCATTGGGCTCTGTGCTGACAGCTCAGAGCCTGGAGCCTGCTTCAGATTCTATGTCTCCCTCTATCTCTTCCCCTCTCCCACTCATGCTCTGTCTCTGTCTCTCTCTCAAAAAATGAATAAACATTTAAAAAAAATTAGGGGCGCCTGGGTCGCTCAGTCGGTTAAGCGTCTGACTTCAGCTCAGGTCATGATCTCACGGTCTGTGAGTTCGAGCCCCGCGTTGGGCTCTGTGCTGACAGCTCAGAGCCTGGAGCCTGCTTCAGATTCTGTGTCTCCCTCTCTCTCTGACCCTCCCCCATTCATGCTCTGTCTCTCTCTGTCTCAAAAATAAATAATTAAAAAAACCACATTTAAAAAAATTTTAAAAAACAAAAACAACAACCCTGAAACTCTGTATCCATTAAACAGCAGCTCCTCTTTTCTCCTCCCCACCCGCAGCCCCTGGCAGCCACCATTCTACTTTTTTTTTAGTTTTATCTATTTTTTTGTTCTTTTGAGAGAGAGAGTGGAGGAGGGGCAAAGAGACAAGGAGAGAGAGAGAGAATCCTAAGCAGGCTCCACACCGTCAGTGTGAAGCCCCATGAGGGGCTCGAACCGACGAACTACGAGATTATGACCTGAGCTGAAATTAAGAGTCAGTCACTTAACCAACTGAGGCACCCAGATGCCCCATCTACTTTCAATTTTCATGAATTTGACTACTCTAGGTACCTCATATAAGTGGAGTCACACAGTATTTGTCTTTTTGTCATTGACTTATTTCACTTAGCATGATGCTTTCAAGGTTCATCATTTTTGCAGCATTTGTCAGAATTTCCTTCCTTTCTAAGGCTGGAGAATAATCCATTGTATGCATATACCTCATTTTGTTTATTCGTCTTTCAATTTTGACTATTGAACATGAGTGTATAAATACCACTTTGAGACCCTGTTTTCACTTCTTTTGGGTATATACTCAAAAGCAGGATTGCTGGGCCATAATTCCATTTTTAATTTTTTGAAGAATTGCCATATTGTTACATAAAAGTTTAGAGGATAACAAAATCACCAAGAAATGATGAATAGAAGAAACTGGACCAAAGTGATACAAGATGATAAGTCTGAATCTTAAAATTCATCGTCAATATTTACTTTGTTTTTACAGTTTCTATACATCTGTCTCTTTTCCTTTCATTTTAGTCTACAGAGTGGGATTGTAGTCTTTTGTGTGTGCCTGAGGCCTATAGTAATTGTCTCAGTTTATTTGAGTGCCTTTAGGATGAACAACTGTGGAAGAAAGGGGAAGGAAATAGAACTGAGTGGAAGGAGAAGTTGAGCTGCCATGCAGCTTCATCCTAACCCCATAGGGAAGTGTAGAACTAAGATGGCTCATCAAGTAATTTCATGTTTGGCCAAAATAGCAGTCTTTATACCCTCCTTGGTCATTGGATGTGAGCTGCCTTGGGAAGAACATGACCCTGATCTAGGGGGCTCTCTGCAGTTGAGATAAGCTCTGAAACCTGTAGCTGTTAGTCATATTCGAAATAGCTGGGGCCACAAGTCCATCCTTGAAGGGGGGTCTGGGTGGCATACCATCATGTCCAACACATTAGTTTTTGTGAGAGCCTGCTGAGGGAAGCTTCAGAAGCACAGAAAATCATGCACCACAGGCACTGTAAGGGGGTCTATGTGTGATGGTTAAAACCATGGACTCTAGAGCCAGAATCCTTGGTTTGAATCCTTGGTTCTATACTTCCCAGCTGTGTGACGTTGGTTAGGTAATGACCTCCCTGTGCTTCCGTCCCCTCCTGGGATTAAGGGTCCTACTAGAATCTATCTCTTATATGTATTCTTAGAATCAAATGAGGGGCACTGGGTGGCTCAGTCGGTTAAGCGTCCAACTCTTGATTTTGGCTCAGGTCACGATCCCAGGGATCAAGACCCATGTCGGGCTCCATGCTTAGCTTGAGATTCTCTCTCTATCCTTCTGCCCCTCCCCTCTCCCCAGCTCACAATCTCTCTCTTCTCCAAAAAAAAAAAAAAAAAAAAAAAAAAAAAAAAAAAAAAAAATCAAATGACTTAATGTGTATTAAGTGCTTAGGATAATTTCATGCCCAGAATAAGCACTCTATGTGTAACTATTATTATAGATATACAAAGTCTTATGAAAGCTTTGAGATAGGGGTTTTAGAACCAACAGAAACAGTGGGAAAGAAAGTTGAGGGAATCCAGAGAACTGGGTGTAAAAAGAATAACAAAGATGAGCAAGGAAGAACTAGAGGATGAGAAATGAGATACATAGAGAAAATAATAAACATGGGGGGAAATTATCCAATTGAATATTCAAATCAAAGGGCAACAAATTAAACAATATGAGAACATGATTGGGGAGTTGGTTCTCTGAATATTCTGAATATTTAAAGTTTACAGTTACTTGCAGCAACACTGCTTCTGCTTCCCACTCCCTCTTTCCAGTCATCTCACCATATTTTACCTTCTTCCTACTCACTTTTCAAGTCCCAACCCCCTCCTGACCAATTACTAAGAACTGTCACTGTAGGAATATTTCAAATGCAAACATAGTACATTCTATTAATAGAATGTGAATGTTGTCATGAAGCAGATCAAGCAAAAGATGAGACAAAACCAACCCACAGAAGATGAATATAAGCACATCGTTCCATCAAGTGGTAGTTAAGGACAAAGCAAATGTGCTGTAAGAGAAAACAGAGTTTAAACCCATGAGCATAGGGGCACCTGGCTGGCTTAGTCGGTGGAGCACACAACTCTTGACCGTGGGGTTGTGAGTTCAAGCCCCATGTTGGGTGCAGAGATTAGTTAAAAATGAAATCTTAAAACAATATAGGGGCACCTGTCTGGCTCAATTGATAGAGCATGTGACTCTTGATTTCTGGGTCATGAATTGGAGCCCCACTTTGGGTGCAGAGATTACTTGAAAAAAAAACTACTTTTTTTAAAAACAATAAAAAAAAATAAAATAAAAATAAACTTGTGAGCATAATGTTGAGGAAATAGGTACCCTTAGCCCCTTCACACTGGGCCATCAACTGTCCCAGAGGAAAAAACTGTACCTGGTAGGAGTGAAATGGAACGGCTAATAGCACATAGAATCTGTCTTGATTCTGTGAGACTGAACCCCGGTGATGCATATAAAAATCACATACTTTTCAAGCTAGAACATAAAAAAAAGGTACCTTGTATACTTAACTGACAATGATCTTTAATTGTTCTGACTCAGTGAGAGTCCTGTCACTCTCCCATACATGTAAGCTAGACCTCTCCCTGCGTGCTATGCTTACGCAGAGGACGTGGGATTTCACAGAGCAAACCCCACCCAAACCTCCGAGAAGGGAGTCCTCTTTATTAAGTATGGTCTGAGTTTTAAGCCAATTATTTGCATTTTTAGTGTGTATATGATTCTGCGTTGTATTGTATACTTGATTTCTTTCCCAACTTCCCAGAATAACAGCACATCTTTGAAAAGCAGCTAAACTCCTGAAAAAACTCAGAACCAAAGGAGATGAGCAGGAACTGATCTCCAAGTTCAGAGCTCCATCTTTAGCTGCTTTGCCAACAATGGAAGTATTATTCTCATCCCTCCATCAGCAGGATCCATTGTTCTCTGGTTACAACAGGAGTGAGATAAACAGCAGCTGTGAGGCCCCTGCCCTTCCTCTTCCAGGCCTGGGTACTAAATGTGAGAAGCCTGGCATTAGTACAAAGAGTTCTGACAGTTCTTGAAAGACAGAGTTGATGAAAATGGGGGCATAAGATTCACTCTTTAAACACCATGTATTATCTGCAAGGAGAGAGTAGCAGAAGGCTGAGGTGTTAACAATAACTGTTATCACTAATATTTTCCTATATTCTGCACACGAGATAACTAGATCTGCCTATAATTTATGTACATATATTTGCATTTGCCAAGCCTTACATAGTCTTTGGGTCAATTTTCAAGTTTTTCTCCTTTTTTTCTTGTCTTAATTTTTTTTTAAATTTTTAATGTGTATTTTTGAGACAGAGAGAGACAGAGAGCAGGCAGGGGAGGGGCAGAGAGACAGGGAGACACAGAATCCAAAGCTCCAGGCTCCGAGCTGTCAGCACAAAGCCCAATACAGAGCTCGACACAGAGCTCGAACTCACGAACCCACAAGATCATGACCTGAGCTGGAGGTCAGGTCAGGCTGGAGGTCACTTAACCGACTGAGCCACCCAGGTACCTCATTTCTTGTCTTGATTTGTATGGTTCCTTCCTGCACCTTACCGCCTCAGATTCCTCACAATATACACTCAATTCTCATTTTTCATGCTAGTTCTGTTCTATGAAGTCACTGTGAACACTGAGTTAGTGAATCCTGAAACATTGTTCCTAGGGAAATTACAAGGTTAGGTTCCTATGAGTCTCTAGTCACAACATTGTCACTAACATCGTTTATGTGTGTTTCTGTTTAAAGACATCTTATTTAATATATATTATTGATTCATTACCATTGAGCTTACAGCCAACAGCCACTATAACTCATGCCTGAATAAAGGTTATTTAACACATACTTTCTTTGTAAGGCAAGTCATATTCTTCTTGCACTTAAGAACACTAGATAGCACTTCAGCACGATACTTGGAGGCCTTTTAAAACAGCAAAATCACCAACAAAAAGTACAGAACTGTGAAAAACATGGCACTAAATAGACCTTGAATAGGACACTTATTTACAGAATGAGAGCTGAAACAACAAGGCAGAACATCACATCATTTGACCTCAGCTGGAAACATACTTGTGCTTTGGGCAACTCGCATTTTTCACAACTCTACATATGTGTACATATAAACTCAAAAGCATTTCTAGAGAGGCACCTGGCTGACTCAGTCAGTAGAGCATGCAGCTCTTGATCTCAAGGTCGTGAGTTTAAGCACCAGGCTGGGTGTGGAGCCTACTTAAAAAAAAAAGAAAAGCATCACCAGAAGTAAATTTTAGCAGCTAGACAAATTCACAAGGGTACAATCCCGTAACTGTACACATTAGTGAATGGGAATATTTTCTTGGTGAGATCTTGCCATGGCATTAGAAATCAGGAAAACATGGTTCCATAAGCTTTCAGAACATGGAGAATTCTATTCGAAGGACACTTTGAGATGTGCCAACCTTCCTATTCAAGAGTGACACTGGCACATTCCCTAACTCCGCTGTCACTAGAACAGACACTGGGAGATGCTTTTCCACTATTCGACATCTATTAGCTCTAAGCCAGTGATTCTCAAGTACTGCCCTGGATAGACTGGCAACATCAGCAGCACCTGGGAATTTGTTAGAAATGAAAATTCTTAGGCCCCACTCCAGATCTAAAGAATCAGAATCTCTGGGGAAGAGGTCTGGCAATCAAGGTTTTAAAAAGCCCTCCAGGAGACTCAGCTACATTCTCAAGCTTGAGAGCCCTACTCTAAGTCATGCAATTTATCTGGTCCCCCTGGTGGCTAATGGCCTACAGTAGAGGCCTTCACTGTCCTTTGGGGTAGAAAGAGTCAGGGCTTAATAGTCAGAAGAACTGGGGTCAAATACCACTTCTGCCTTTTACTGTGGGGAAACTTTAAGTTACTTAAATACTCTGACCCTCCAATTTCCTCATCTGTAAAAATGTGAAGATTTAAAGAAACAGAAGTAGATGAGAAAGTGCTTAGCACACAAAAGGCCCTCAGTAAATGTTAGCATTCTTTCGTTTCACTCCTTTTGTTATTCATTCCTGAATAAGACGCGATGGGTGAAGAAAAAGCATCCCAGAGAGATAGTTTTCTTTCTTCAGAATAGAATAGAGCTTGGGGTTTTATCTCAGAGAAAACAGTGATCATTTTCATCATTCTCTCTCCTCCCTCCTCTCCTCTCTTCTCTCTCCTTCTGTAAGGAAAGCTGGTACTCTGGTCTAAGTGTAGCTACAGGGGGGAAAAGACACTAAAGTCCTTCAAAGAGAACTCAGGCTATTTCATTGAATTCCTGTACCTTAATATACAGTTAAAAAGTAAGTCCTTGGCGGGGCATCTGGGTGGCTCAGTCAGTTAAGCACCCGACTTTGGCTCAGGTCATGATCTCACGGTTTGTGAGTTTGAGCCCTGCGTCCGGCTCTGTGCTACAGCTCCGAGCTTGTAGCCTGCTTCGGAATCTGTGTCTCCCTCTCTCTCTGCCCCTCCCCCACTCATGCTCTGTCTCTCTCTATGTCTCTCTCTCTCTCAAAAATAAATAAACATTAAAAAAAAAAAAAAAGTAAGTCCTCGGGGCGCCTAGGTGGCTCTGTCAGTTGAGCATCCTACTCTTGATTTCGGTTCAGGTCATGATCCCAAGGTTGTGAGATCAAGCCCTGCTGTCAGGCTCCAGGCTGAGCATGGAGCTTGCTTAAGATTCTCTCTCTCTCTCTCTCTCTCTCTCTCTCTCTCTCTCTCCCTCTCTCTCTCCCACTGCCCCTCTCCCCCGAGTGCTCTCTCTCTAAAATTAAAAACAAAAAATTAAAAATAAAGTAAGTCTTCTGGACCCATTACATACTTCCTATTTCCCTTCTATCTTCTACCTCCACCCAGTGACTTTTTGTTCTACTCTTCTTTTAGCCTAAGACACTAAGGTTTCCTTTCAGTTGACTTGCTAGGATCCCTTAAGGACTTTCTTTGAAAAATGCGTGAGTATGAGCTCCTGCCAACCACCCCACCACCGACTTCCCCCCAGATATAGCTACTCATGTTTCAACTTGCTGCCTCTCATCTTGAGTCATGCAGTCATTAAAATCAAAACAGAGCCCAGCAAACTGTTGTGTTCGGAGATTGTAATTCTGCATATTGGAAGAATTTTTTCTTTGAAATTGCCTATTTTGTTTCCTCTCTAGAATTGGAATTCATCTTCTTTAGCTGCCATCAGTGACATTATCTTCCTGTATTTAAGGTCTGTTGGAGTCATCTTGTAGACCTGCTGTTGTTGCCAATGCATAAAATAGTTTGTCCCAATCTTGATTTCTTTCCCCTAAACGTTGCCAATGTTCTATAGGATTAATCAATATTTACAATGAGGAAGAGAGGGTACCAATCTTGGAATTTTAATGGGAAAAACCAAGGAGAATTTAATGGTAAAAACCAATTGCCCTGTTGAGTCAGGGAAATTCCTTAATACGGGTTTCAAGATACCTCACCAGCCTTCCTCTCTCCAACCCACCTCAATTTTTTTGATACTCCACTCAGACTCTGCTTCAGCTAGACAAACCTAATCACCAATTTCTTCCCTGTGTAATTTTCTTCTCTGAAAAACAGAACTGGAGGAAGCTGAGACCCAGAAAAGAGAAATGATTTATCCAGATCACATTTTGGTCCAGGGCTCTTTCTCCAGCATTACATTTCCCATTCCTACTCATTAGCCATTATCTTAGGCCTTGCTTATTACCCCAAACCTTGCTTTTTCCTTTCTACCAAAACTTGTGTTCAAACTTTTCAAATACCTCTGAAAATTTATCTTCTCTAAGAAACTAGACCTTTCCGGTCTTCATCTGGCTCTAATCACCCCATTTACTCCAAGATCTTTTTTCTCCTCCAGCTATAGAATTATAGACTGTACGGCCATAGAAATTTCTGACTTAGAGGACCATCCCAATTTTTATAGATAAGGACCCAAATTAGCTAAGTCATTAGTTTGAGATTACAAAGCTAGTTAAAAAACAAAGCCAAGTCTTTGAGTCCTTAATTCAAAATTCTTTTTTACTACACAGTAATATCTATTTGCTTCTTTTGTCTATCCATATTCTCATGTTTTCTCATGACATTCATGCTTCTAATTTCTTTTGTCACCATTACAATCATCATAATCATAATCAACATCATCGCTCAGCATTTCCTCAGAACTCTTTGCACAGTGCTAGTGGGTGTTCTATACTCATTACTGATGGCCCAGCTCCTTACCTCTTTTCCTTTATATCTCAGATGATTACAGTTTTATCACCCTGTGAGTGTCCATCACCTTCAAGCCTCAAGGAAACCAGAGTTGGTACCATGAAAGAAACATTGCTACTGATGCAGGAAATCCACTCATTTATTGGAAACACCAAATATCAAAATAGAACTTGCTGAACTGAAAGAGCAACAAAGATGGGGACCACAGGAAACATAATTTCATGGAAATTGACCCAAGTCTTGTCTATTAGAATTCACAGGACCCAATACCAACTAGTGTGGAGATGCTGGATTTCAGAAGAGTCTGTTATACCTTGGCTATAATACAATGGACAGCAATGAATTCCTGACTCAAGCTGAGCCAAACTGATTCTCTTGTGGCAATCTAGAATTAAGGCCTAAAAACACTGGTACTTGTCCTTTGGGAGCCAGAATTGTGAAGTGATGGAAAGCTAGAGCCCAGATGGTCATGTCTGATGATGCTATGAAAGAGAGAAGATGAAGCAGATTCTCAGAGAAGCAAAGATGAGACACTCAAAGAAACAGACATCAGTCTTGGGTCCTGATCTTCTGGTTCCACTTTGTGGTCTATAAGAAACCCAGTAAATCTACCAAACTCCCTCTGCTTATACTTCTTCCTCTTTTTCCTGTTGGCCTGAACTAGTTGAGTGGGTTTCTTTTGCAACCAAGAAGTCTTAACTAAGGCTTC
Organism: Neofelis nebulosa; assembly: GCF_028018385.1. Taxonomy (NCBI): domain Eukaryota; kingdom Metazoa; phylum Chordata; class Mammalia; order Carnivora; family Felidae; genus Neofelis; species Neofelis nebulosa. The sequence goes on along the minus strand of NC_080789.1, from coordinate 105,846,721 downwards.
TTCACAGAGGCAACAGCACATAGTTGGGAGGTCTGCCAGGCACCTGCACATAGTTGGGAGGTCAGGGAGAGGGTTGCCAAAGATTCGAAGGCATTGTTTCCTTCTCTGTAGGAGGCAGTACTTGTCAGTGTGTGATTTTCTGTGATTCAGATCTCACAATCATAGATATTTTCCTCGGCCCCACCCCCACCCCCATCCAGGTAAACACAGCAACCGCTGCCACCCTTCAGCATTCACAGAACTTCATTTCCTCCCACTTCCTTCTAAAGAACCTAGGGGACACTTTTTTGGGGTGGAGACAGAAACAATCTCCAATCCTCCTTACAGTGAATCCAACTGGCCTTTGGCTTTTTGCCTCTAATCTCTCTGTTGGGAGTGGAAGGGTATATTGCAGAGATTCTCCAACTTGAGTCAGTAGAACAACTACCTTTATGATTTTTGACGTTTCCACATACCACCTATAATTTTCTTAATATTTAAAAATATATACTTTTTAAATTTTTTGTTTATCCTCACCTATAATATTCATTAATGATACCATGGGTTTGCTATGCATATTATATTTTTCTAATATACATCAAGATGCAAAATTGTTACAATAAAAAATATTTTTTAGTACCTAAGATCATCCCATGTGAACCACTTTAGGAAACATTAGTGTAGCATGAGCTCTGGAGTTAGGCCCGGTTCAGGTCTTAGCTCTGTCACTTAATACCTGTATGACCTTGGGCAAGTCACTAAACTTTCTGTCTAAACTTCAATTTTGTCATAATGAACATGTTTTTATCAGGATTTTGGTAAACATTAAATGGGGTTAGTTTAGGGGTGCTTGGGTGGCTCAGTTGGTTAAGTGGCCCGGCCGACTCATGATTTCAGCTCAGGTCATGATCTCACGGGTCATGAGTTTGAGCCTCACATCTGGCTCTGTGCTCACAGGGCAAAGCCTGCTTCAGATCCTGTCTCCTTCTGTCTGCCCTTCCTCCACTCACTCACTCTCTCTTTCTCAAAAATAAAGAAATGCTAAAAAAAGTTCTTTTTAAATAAATGGGATTAGTTTAAATATAGTTGGTTTCAACTACTTACCTTGTGCATGGTAAGTACTCAATAGATGTTAACTATTATTATTGCTGCTGCTGCACCCTCTAATTCTTCACTTTGTCTGCCCTCTTTATTTCTGCCTTTTTCTCTTCTCAGTATATGTTTGAAACAGGCACCACCATGAAATGGGTTTGCTTACTGAAGTGTATGGAGTTTATACAAATCCCTTCAGAGACCTGGCTAGGAAGCTAAGTGTGGATGGAGCATCTCTAGGTCCAGATTTGTATCTAATGATGTGACTTATTATCCTATTGTGCTGATGTGGCTGAGATAATGACACTGTTTCCGTGGAACCTGGTTTCCAGGGTGTTCAAAGCCCTCTTGGACATTGTCTAACTTTTCCCTATTAAATGTGGACAAATGGTATCTTCCTCAGTTTTCAGGTGGAGGAATCAAGACCCTAACAGGTCTGACCCCATACTCAGTAACACTGTGACAGAACCACACAAGTGAGTCCAAGATTCCTGATTCAGAGGCCAAGATCGTGCCTTAATTCACATTCCTCATGCTGACGTGGACGACATTAAAAGAGGTGAGTGGACAAAGTGTTCCATGCTCAAATAAGATTTGTACAAAGCATCCAGTGTTTAACAAAGTTAAAGCAGGTTTCTTTTCTGCAGAGCTTCTCAACCTTCACTGCCTTAATGTGCATTATGATTCTCCAGCAGAGATACAGAGAATACTCACATCGCCAGATTGACCACTAAGTATACCTACTTAGCAATTTTTTTTTTTTTTGAGAAAAAGAGAGACAGAGTGCAAGCATGGGAGGGGCAGAGAGAGGGAGACACAGAATCCGAAGCAGGTGCCAGGCTCCGAGCTGTCAGCACAGAGCCTGACACGGGGCTCAAACCCACGAACCATGACATCATGACCTGAGCTGAAGTGGGATGCTTAAGTTGGACCCTTAACCAGCTCAGCCACCCAGATGCCCCCCTACTTAGCAATTCTGAAGATAGATTTCCTCAGAGTACTAGTTTGGGAACAGGCCTTAGTTGATCATGTTGGCATGAATTCTACTCCTCTCATTCCTTTCCATTATAAAATCAAGCTGCTCTTAGAATGCTGAAAAATAATCACGTCTTAAATTATTTTGCCCCCACATCACCCTTGTCCCACCCTGGAGACTAGGATTTCATTCCTGTATCACAAGCCATTACATGCCTGAGGAACTGATTTCCTCCACAGTGTGTCTTTGATCACATGCTTCCTAATGTGTGATATTTTAACTCTTTATTTGGTTCTTTGGTTTTTTAAAAAATTTGTATCATTTTTTTTATTTTGAAAACTTAATATAAGAAAGTAATTATTTCTCATTAAAAAAAAAATACTGAGACAAAGAGTTCAAATTATACAGAAATGAAACCAAATCCTACTGCAGCCAAGTCACAGAGCAAGGTGATGGCACCCCTGGAAATAGAATTGAAGTATCCTGTCTACTGGCACGAGGCTATTTTTTCACTACTTCTGTGATTCCTTTGCTTGCATTTACCAGTTAGGTGTATTGCTGAGCCCTTTGAATTATCTTGACTCTGTGTTTCCCATTTGGATGTTTAGTATAAAATACTGTGGGGAAAGGAAAGGAAGAGATAGTTGTAGAAACTGCTTTAGAAATATGAAGTACACCCCAAAATATACCTCCGCAGAGAGAACTCCCTTATTATACCAGTGTGGGAGATCAGAACTAATCCCAGGTTAGAGACTCATCTTGATTATATTGGGCTTTTACTTAGCATCGTAGTTGTGCTAAGGATTGATAAGCAGATTTCTCCTGCGATTGAGGTTCCTTTGCTGTAGGAGAAGTAAAGCACAGTCAATAGAGAGATTCATGCTTTATTCCTTTTTGTTTTCTGAGGAAGTTTGAGGTAGTTTAAACAAAGGATGTCCACACAATAAAGTTAGTATCATGATTGTTTAAAGTAAGAGGAAGCAAATCAGGAAGGCTACCATACATAGTGAGGACATGTTTGCCTCTGAGCTTCCTGGTAACCATAAAGAAAAGGGAAACAAGTTAAAAAGAAAGGTGGATGCCTACCAATTATCCACAATAGAAAAAGATTTTCCTGGAACTCAATTTTAAAAAATTTGTTTTTCTCACATAGGGGCTGTTGTGTAATGTAATGAACAATGTCCCAGATAGTAGCTTTATAACAAATGCAGAAAATCTTCATAGGACTATTTCCTGTAACAAGCTTGGATTGGATTCAAGATTATTATAGCAAGACCTAATGGCTATGGCATTAGATTGGTCTTTTTTTATTATTTCAAGTTTTTATTCAAATTCCAGTTACTTAATATACAGTGTAATATTAGTTTCAGGTATAGGATTTAGTGATTCAACACTTACATACAACACCCAGTGCTCATCACAGTGCCCTTCTTAATTCCCATCACTTGCTTAACCAATACCCCCATCCACCTCCGCTCTGGTAACCATCAGTTTGTTCTCTGTAGTTAAGAGTCTGTTTTCTCATTTGCCTCTGTTCCCCCTGCCCCATATTCATCTGCTTTGTTTCTTTTTTTTTTAATTTTTAAAAAAAATTTTTTTTCAACGTTTTTTATTTATTTTTGGGACAGAGAGAGACAGAGCATGAACGGGGGAGGGGCAGAGACAGAGGGAGACACAGAATCGGAAACAGGCTCCAGGCTCCGAGCCATCAGCCCAGAGCCTGACGCAGGGCTCGAACTCACGGACCGCGAGATCGTGACCTGGCTGAAGTCGGACGCTTAACCGACTGCGCCACCCAGGCGCCCCTCTGCTTTGTTTCTTAAATTCCACATATGAGTGACATCATATGGTATTTGTCTTTCTCTGACTTATCTTGCTTAGCATAATGCATTATAGCTCCATCTATGTCATTGAAAATAGCAAGATTTCATTTCTTTTTTATGGCTGAGTAATATTCCATTGTGTATATATACCACATATATCCATTCATCAGTCAATGAACACTTGGGCTCCTTCCATAACTTGGTTATTATTGATAATGCTGTGGAGAGCAAGATACTTATTATTTCTAGGCCTCAGTTTCTCCTCCTATAAAAGGAAGAGATTGCCTTTTGGATCAGAGAAGAGGTAGGGAAGCATTATCAAATTCATCTGAGGAGTTTACCAAAATACACATTCCTGCTACATTATCCCTACCCGCAGCATGTCAAATGTTTTGTGAAAAATCATTCCAGATGACTTTTCTTTTAAATACCAAAAAATAATGAGAGTAACATTAACACTCAAACTCTCCACTCAAAATTAATAACTATTAACAGTTATATGTTCTTTAGACCTTAAAAGTAAAAAGAAGAGGGGCGCCTGGATGGCTCAGTTGGTAAAGCATCCGACTTCAGCCCAGGTCATGATCTCACAGTTTGTGAGTTCAAGCCCCATGTCGGGCTCTGTGCTGGCAGCTCAGAGCCTGGAGCCTGCTTCGGATTCTGTGTCTCCCTCTCTCTCTCTGCCCTTCCCCTGTTTGCACTCTGTCTTTCTCTGCCTCTCAAAAATCAATCACTGCTAAAAAAAATTTTTTTAAGTAAAAAGAAGGAATAAAACATTACAGATAAAGATGAAGTCCCTGTACCAGTCAGGGTGGGCTAAACTATACACAGTAACATACAATCCCACACTTTCTTTTTTTTTTTTATTTTTTTTTCAACGTTTTTTATTTATTTTTTTTGGGACAGAGAGAGACAGAGCATGAACGGGGGAGGGGCAGAGAGAGAGGGAGACACAGAATCAGAAACAGGCTCCAGGCTCCGAGCCATCAGCCCAGAGCCTTACGCGGGGCTCGAACTCACGGACCGCGAGATCGTGACCTGGCTGAAGTCGGACGCTTAACCGACTGCGCCACCCAGGTGCCCCCAATTCCACACTTTCAGTGGGTGAAAACAACCAACCTCTATTTCTCAATCATGCCTTATGTTCACTGTGGGTTGTTTGGGAACCCTTACGCATTGTCCTCACTCCAGGACCCAGGCTGATGAAGTAGCCTGAAACAACGAAATCTGAAACGTTGCTGATCACTATAGCAAAAGGAAAAAGAACAAAGCAAATTCTACATTTGGTTCTTAAATCTTCCACCTACGAGTAACACTGTATTCACAATCTATTATAGGCTATACCTAACTTCAAAGCATGTAAGGAAGTACATCCTACCACGTGCATAGTAGGAAAGCCAGAACATTCATGAATAGACACAATGACTATTGTAGTCCCCTATGCTTCTCTCCCCAGCCTTATTTCCTCTCTACTTAGAAGTGGCCACTATCAGGAATTTGGTACATACCTAGAGCCTACTTTGTATTTTTGCTACAAAATAAGCACTTATAAATAATATATATTATATATAGTATTTGTTTATTTTATAAAATATTTGTTAATGAAATTATACCTTTATAATATACATTTTTTAGAGATAGAGAGAGAGAGGAGAAAGAGTGTGAGTGGGGGAGAGGGGCAGAGGGAGGGAGAGAGAATCTTAAGGAAGCTCCATGCTGAGTGTAGAGCCAGATGTAGGGCTCAATGTGAGGCTTGATCCCACAACCCTGGGATCATGACCTGAGCCAAAATCATGAGTCAGACACTCAACCAACTCAGCCTCCCAGGTGCCCCTATAATGTCCTACAATTTTCTTAAATTTTTGTTTCCAAGATTTATCTATGCGAACTATATACACCTGGTTCATTTATCTGAACTGCTGCATAGAGCTCCATACTGTTAAGTATGCTGTTATTTATTTACCATCCCTTTACACATGAACAAGCCATTTCCAATCTTTCATTATTACTGGTAGTGTGGTATTATAAATATGTCTGAGAGATTCCCTGGCAATCTTTCTCAGTTGGATTTAACAAGGCAACTTCCGATGTCATAATGCAACCACTGCATGTAACTATTTACTTCTCTCCTTGCATCCCGAATGATACTACCTACTGTTCTTGGGAGAGTTGATAAAATTGTTACTCAAGTAATTATCTGTGTTCTGTGGTTCAGATGAAGGCTCTCGTTTAAGAAAGGATGGTTGGAGTGTAACCTAGAAGTAGAACGCAAGGTTTTAAAATGTCCACATTTTCAACTTTTCAACTTTTCTAGATATTGCCAGATTATTTTCCAAAACATACCTTGTAATTTCCATCAGGTGTGTATGAGAGTTCTCTTTTTCCTACATCTTTTACTAGCACTTGCTATTGTCAAACATTTTACTTTTGGCCAATCCAGTGTGTGTGAAATAGTATCTCATTTTCGTTTTCAGTTGCATGGTCCTGATTATCATGAAGTGGACTGTTTTTTCCATAGATAGCAACTGACTTTCTTTTTTCTATGCGTCATCTGTTGAAATTCTTTGCCCATTTACTTTCTGGGTTGTTTGCGTTCTTCCTGTTGATTTATAGTAGTTCTTTATACATTTTGAATCTAATGATCTGTGTGTTACACGTGTAGCCTATCTCCAGGCGATTCTGATATAACTTCCACCTACATATCCCCCTCCCCACCACTAAAGTCATTTCTGTCTCTAACATTTTACATATCCATGTCATGACTCAACACAAATATAAATATATATCCAAGCCCAGGAAATTTTAAACCAAGCTACAAAGAGTTCTACTAAATATATAGATGGATTTTATGTATTTATCCCTAAGTAACCTCCTCCCTGAACAAAGGACATAATTCTGAATTTGTCTAAATTGCAAAGAACTTTTGAAAGGTGAGATCTGGAAAGGCTGTATTTGGGTAAACACAGTTATTGTTATCCAAAGATCAGCCAGTCCAAATAGTTTCCTCATAGAGGCCTTCTTGGACCTAGTGGGCAACAGAACTGTTTAAAATAAGCAGGCCAGTTCTTTCAATGAAACTGATTTGAGGTTACTCTCTGACAGACTATGGCAGAGCAGTCAATGGTGCTCTGTGCTCATGAATTAGCAGTAGTGTCCTGAAAAGGGAACATTAGCTTAAAAGACATTCTAAGTGCAAAAAGAGTGTAGTATTTATACGAGTAAATGGAAAGTCAAAGATGTCCTAAAACATCATCATTATTAAAATAGCCTAGGGGCGCCTGGGTGGTGCAGTCGGTTAAACGTCCGACTTCAGCCAGGTCACGATCTCGCGGTCCGTGAGTTCGAGCCCCGCGTCGGGCTCTGGGCTGATGGCTCGGAGCCTGGAGCCTGTTTCCGATTCTGTGTCTCCCTCTCTCTGCCCCTCCCCCGTTCATGCTCTGTCTGTCTCTCTCTGTCCCAAAAATAAATAAAAAACGTTGAAAAAAAAAAATAATAATAATAATAATAAAAAAAATAGCCTACATGCAGGAGTGTGTTAAGATCATGAAGTTATTGATGGTATTTCCTCCCTTGTCTCTAGTTTCTAAATACTCTACAATAAAATTATACTGTGTTAACAATTCAAAAATCATATTGAGAACCAAAACTGAAATGTAACCCACTGTGATTACAAGGATTCTCAGTTTCTCAAGTAGGCATTCACCTCAAATAGGGGGAGAAATCAAAGGCAGAAAAGTATAAGGGTCTTTCCTATTTGCAAGCTTTTCAGAGTAAATTTGAAAGTGCTAGAAAACTGCAGGCTTACCTAGGATGGGGGAGGAAGTGGCCAAATGCTTTGACTGAGAAATGTAGAGAAATAGTACTGGTGATGGAGTGGGTAATGGAATGGAGTGAGGAAGGAAAATGGTGGCTCAGCCAAGTTCAGGGGGGCGGCTGCACATGGTCTTCCTCTTAACCACAGTTCACCTGAAACAAAAAAGTGACATGTAGGAGGAAGTGTGGACGGTGATAGCCCTTACTCCTTCCCCAGTTCCTGATCCCAGGGACCACACACCTTTGAAGTTTTCATTGAGGAATCAAGGCCTCCAAAGAAATCTAATTTGCAGTGACCTAAAGTTGGCTCTTGGCTTAGAAATTCCTGGCTCTGAGAAAGACCTACCTATTAGGCCCTTTCCTCATTACACTGTTTGAAGTAGCTCTCGAGCTCCATGTTACAGATGTGGTGACTGAGGTTTAGTGAGATTAAGTAAATTTCCCAGAATATGGAGTGGTATATAAGTAAGGTTGTTAAGATTAAGTTCAGAACTGGCTCTTTTTACGTGTAGCTCAGTGATTGTCAAGGGGGAGAGGGTGAATACACACTCCCTATAGGGATATTTGAGTGTGTGTGTGTGTGTGTGTGTGTGTGTGAGATTGTATGTGTCTAAGGGGAAGGCTGAAATTATATTCTATATAATAATATTATTTGTGCTTGGAAAACAAACTCTATTGTTTTCATTTGGCAAATTGTAGAAAGTAAAATTTGACAACAATCTTCTTGGCTGTTGGGGATATGCAAAGATACCTTCTTTAAAGTGGAGGACAGTCAGAGCAGAGACAGTGAGGGGTTTATAGTCTATTTATCAGATGGAAGATATAAGTTAAGTATGGCCACATGTTCCTGCTTTGGCTCAGTAGTGCTTTATATTTAATATAATCTTGCAATGGAATTATTCTCAGCGCTTTGTCATCAGGAACTTCACTATTTCTCACAAATAACCACTATTTTTATTCTATATTTAATAACACAGTCTATGATTTGCATGTTTATGTCCCCCACCAAATTCATATGTTGAAATCCTAACCCCCAAAAGTGATGGTATTAGTAGATGGAGGCTTTGGGAGGTGATTGGTTCATGAGGACGGAGCCCTTATGAATGGCATTAGTGCTCTTATAAAAGCACAAAGGCCCCTAGCCCCTTCTGCCATGTGAGGATACAAAGAGAAGTCTGTGACCCAGAAGAAAGGCCATCACCCAACCCTGATGGCATCCTGATCTCAGACTTCCTGCCTCTAGAACTGTGAGCAATAAATTTCTGTTGTTCATAAGCTACCCAGTCTGTGGTTTTTTCTTATAGCAGCCCAAATAGACTAACATGTAGGGAAAAAAGCACTCATGACATAAAATGGAAAATAATGCAGTATAAGATTTTATATATATTATAATCTCAATGTTATTAAATTTCTTTTATGAATTTATAAGTTCGTATGAGAGCCATGCACTGTAGTTGGAGAAAGCATGGGCTTGTGATCAAAAAGACTAAGGTGTGGGTATGGTCTCTGCTACTTACTAGCTGTATAAACTCAGGAAGTTACTCAACTCTCTGATCCCCAGTTGTCTTACCTACAAAATGGAGGGGGTGGGGAAAGAATTACATTTATTTTTAGGCAAGCTGAATTAAATTAGAAGTAATTCAAGTAAAATACCTGATAGAAAGCACTCAATAAATGACTTAATTACTATTTTGAGGAGGGAGTATAAAGAGCCACCTTCATGGCTATATGACTGTGTAGTCACACAGAGCCTTGGAAGGGCTCTGTACTTGGTTTAATGCTCTGCTGTTGCCACCTTAAAATTTGTAATAATTTTTGAACGAAGGGATCTACATTTTCATTTTGCAACGGGCCCTGCAAATTATGTAGCTGGTTCTGAGAAAACACACACACACACACACACACACACACACACACACGTGCATGTGCTCACACACACACACACACATACACACACACAAGGGATTGAAAATCAATCAGCAAAATGGTAACAAGTGTTTATCTTTGGGTGGTTTTACAGGTTCTTTTTATTTTATCCCTTATTCTTCTGTATATTCTACATGTTTCATAGTGAACATACATTATTTCTTCAATGAGAAAAAAATGAATACATGTTCCTTTATAAAAATTGTTCTCCCCATTTTACAGATGAGGGAAACCAAGCTTACAGATAGGAAATGAGTCACTGAAGATCACAAAACAGTCGATGTCGCATTATGACAAGTGCCCAGGAAATTGCACTTCCAGTTGTGTGCCCCACTGACTTGAGTCTGAGTTACCCACTGTTTTTCTAACAAGAATCTCTTCGGGCATCTGACTTGGTTTGGGGAACCCAGCACTACACTATGCAGAAAGGGCCCCCTCAGAAGCCTGGGGTCATGCACTCTGTGCTCACCTGCATGGGCTGACAGCTATGGGAGGTTCAGAAGTACAAGCCACCATCCGTGTTCTCAAAGGGCTTGCAGACTAGTTGTATATGAAATAGTGATACCAATACTGTTGTGCAGACTCCAAATGTAAGCAGTGGGAGGGGGTAGGAACTGGTTGTCAGAGGAGCAACTGAGAGCATTTAGCCCCAGATCTTTTCAGTAAGGCCGTGTGTGTACAAAGAAACAATGAGGGATGCTGGAGTTCTGCTCCTTTTAATTGCCCCCTGTTACCCTCTGTGGAGGCGTCCAAAGGTAAGCAGTGTGAAGAAAAGGACTTAAATGCACAGGATAATTCAGTTTGCATATTTCAGAGTTCACAGTATTAAAGGTCTCTTTGACAAACTCCCACTGAAAAGGTTTCTTTATATCATATTCACAGTAGCTCAAGCGACAGCTTGCCTTACACTTTGATTTTTCCCTTCTGCACTTTCTCTTCCTCTATTGTTTCTCCAAATCAGAACCTTTTTGTTCTGTGGCCCACCTTGAGACTTCTGTGAATATCCATGCATTTAATCCCTGTTTCACCTAACCCTTCCTCCTCTAAGAACCATACTTACAATTTGAGTTCCTCTCAGTGGCACAGAAAATCTTCACAGATGAATACCTTTTACCAACCTCTAGAACTTATCTCTGGCAGAATTATGAAGGCCCAGACTAGAGGCTCTGAGCTGAAAGCACAAGAGAAAGACTTGAAAAGTTTATACATCCAGGCTTTTAATGATATTCAAATGAAATTTAATATTATCTCCATTTTCAAAAGATTTTTATTTTTAAGTAATCTCTACATCCAACATAGGGCTCGAACTCACAACTCCAAGACGAACAGTTACATGCTCTACTGACGGAGCCAGCCAGGCACTCCAATATTAGTTTCATTTAATGAAATCTTCTCACTCTGCCAGGCAGGCAATTTGCTTTACATCTGTAATCTGGTTTAGTTTAATCCTTATAATGATCTTTATAAATTAGATACTATGATCCCCATTTTTACAGGGGAAAAGGAGGCCAAGTGACTTGCTCAAAAACACAGCTCATCAAAACCCATAGAATGTACAACACCAAGGGTGAATTCTAATGTATACTACAGAGTTTGGCTGATCATGATGTATCAGTGTGGATTCATTGACTGTAACAAATGTATCATTCTGGGGCTTCAAGTTGATAGTGGGGGAAGCTGTGCATGTGTAGGGCCTGGGGTATATGGGAACTCTCTGTATAGTGTGCTCAATTTTGCTATGAACCTAAAACTCCTCCATAAAATAAAGTCTGTATTTTAAAACATACACAACTAGTATAGCAGGGCTGGGGTGAAATCCAGGTCTCTCTACTTGGGTGATGGTGAGTTACTGTCATCAACCACCTATTCGGCTCTATTGCACTGGCAGCAATAAAGATAAGGTGTGTGTGAGGGGCGCCTGGGTGGCTCAAGTCCGTTAAGCGTCAGATTTCAGCTTAAGTTACCATCTCATGAGTTCAAGCCCCACATCAGGCTTGCTGCTCTCAGCGCAGAGCCTGCTTCAGATCCTCTGTCCCCTTCTCTCTCTGCCCCTCCCCCACTTGCACTCTCCTTCTCTCTCTCTCTCTCAAAAATAAACATTAAAAATGTATTTCAAAAATAAATAAAAGCGTGTGTGTGTGTGAAATCTATTGTAGATTGCACTGATGTGTCTGTGTGTGTGGCAAGGGTTGCGGTGTATGTTAAGAAGTAGCATGAGGAGGAAAAAGAAAGAATTGGAAAGAAGAAATCTTGATTTGAGTCTTAGCTCCATCACCTGCATGATCTTGGGCAAGTCACTTTGGTTTTGGTTTCCTCAACTGTAAATTGCAACTGGGTCATTGTGAGGGTTAAATGAAATAAAATATGTACAGAGTACTTTGAAATTATAAGCAACCATTCCCATATTAGTTGTCACACACACATGCACATACTCACACGTACCCACTGTTGTGATTAAAGGGGTGACCAGGAAACTCAGTTTCTATTTCTCTAGTTTCACCTAAGCTGCTTCTGTCATCTGTAAGCTGAAGTGGTTTGACTGATACCATCTCAGAGGGTTTGTTCCCTCTCTGAGCTCTGATTTTCACACTACTCAGAACCCACCACTGTGCTGTCAGAGCCTCCTGCCCCCACCCCCTCTCCTAGTCTTAAAAGAGATGTGTGTTGTCCTCATGCCCCGTCCCCTATGGCACCTTTCAGCTTTCATCCTCCCCACCCACCCTAACCCCAAAGTCCTTCGTGCCGTTTGGGAAATGGTGCAGCAGTGACTCTCAGACGTCACTGAGGAAGCTTTGTCCACTGAAAAGGCCCTGTGGCCAGCATCCCATCTGCCAGTGGGATAAGTGGCTGTGATTTTGACTGTGTTTTTTTAAATCTTTGACCTCCTATTCTTTTATTTTTTTTAACATGTCATTTCAAGACTTGAAAATCTCCACGCAATTTCGTGTGGCTTGTGATCACCTAGCCCTAACACACCCAAATGCCTTTAGAGGTTTATAAACTATGCCACGCGCCCCAGAATACTGGTGGTTCCCAATAGGTCCCTTAAGGGATAACTTGAGGAACAGCAGGTGGGACAGAAGTGGATAGGACTCCAGGATCCAAGCAGCTTCACTTTAACCTGCTTTATATTAACTTCTGCATAAGAGTTTATTTTTAAAAGGGGTTCCTTTGCTTTAAGAAGTTTGAAAACCACTGATGTCTGTCTCCTACTACTAAGAAGAGATCAGCTGGTACCCTCCCTCAAGCCACCGAGAGAGTGCCAGGCACCTTTTAACTTCATCGCAGAGGTGAGAGGTGGCAAGTGTTCAGATCAACATGAAGAGGCTCTGTTATTAATCATTCATTGGACAGTGAGTCACAGTTAAAATCCCCCTACCCTGAATGCAAAAGAACAAAGGGGAATTTTACTCACCACAACCAAGAGCATCCCCAGGCCTCATGGGGGCATTCCCACGAGAGCTATGGGCCCCGAGTTCCTATTTATGTCAAATTAGGCTTTTACCTAATGAACAGCTAGCAAGAGATGAGTGGCCAGAATAAGAATGTTAAAATATGATGGCCATTGCTAAGCAATGTTCTAAATGTACTGAATTTTGGTCTAGAGCTCCATTGTCCAATATGGTAGCTGCTAGCTATTTAAATGTAAATCTACTAAAATCAAATGAAAATTAAAATTTATTTATTTTTAAGTTTATTTATTTTGAGAGAGACAGAGTCAGCATGAGTGGGGGAGGGGCAGTGAGAGAGAGAGAGAGAGAGAGAGAGAGCATGAGAATCCCAAGCAGTCTCTGCACTGCCAGCACAGAGCCTAATGCGGGGCTCGAACCCATGAAACCACGACGTCATGACCTGAGCCGAAACCGAGTCGGACACTTAACCAACTGAGCTACCCCAGGCACCCCTAAATGAAAGTTAAAATTTAGATCTTCAGTCACACTACCACATTTTATGTGCTACAGACCTACAAACGGTTAAGCACTGCTATGCTGAACAGTGAAAATGAAAATGTTCTTTAACACTTCCATCATTGCAGAAAGTTCTAGTAGACAAGGCTAAAGTCACCTGATCTAATTCTTAATTACCATTTGGCCAACTTGGGCCCCTCCATAGACGCTCCAAAAGTTTCCCTTTCCATCCATCCTGGCCCTAGGATTCCTGGAGCAGTGAGTCTAGAAGTGTGTAAATGGATGTGTAAATGAGCATAAATGAGTTGGTAAGCCTGTTCTGAAGTGTGCCTTTATTCTCACTTGTGTATCTTGTTTGTTTTGTGTCTGCCCTTCCCCGTCTCACAAGCAGAGGTAACACATAGGGATGATTTTTCCTAAAAATTTTCTAATTACATAAATACTCCATCAGGGATCCTTAGCTTTTACATACTAAAATTCAGACCTGATTCTGAGATGTTATTCTGTTATACACATGAAGAATTTAATATAAACACACATTACCAAACAGACTTTAAGAGCTGAAGTCATCTTAGGAATCTTCTTTTATGACGCTTCACTTTTCACAAAGGAGAATATAAGACCCAGAGAAGTTAAGTGACTTGCCTAAGAACACACAGTGACTCAGCACACACAGAGAAACCTAGGTCACCTGGTTTTCACTCTAGGCTTTTCCTTACAATTAACCATTAAGGGATCTTCTTAGGCTGGCACAACTCTTTGTTTCTCCCACCTAGCAAGACATCCCTAGGATCTCATTGTCAGCCACCCATTCCATGTGCACTTTCTGAGTCGCTCTGAGTGTTTATGTATCTATAAGTTCAAGCATATTCTAAAAAATCCACTTCCCAAGAGGCAATTTCCCTAAAAATGCCCCTTGGGCTTCACACTGCAAAAGTCACCCTAGAGGTAAAGAGAAATAGAAAACTTTCCCATCTAGATTGGATAGCCTCCATGTAGGTATAGTTTCAGTATCACAGCCAAATGTCAGAGCACACTTCACTAAAGCTTAACTTTCCATCCCTGTGTCTCGCAAGGGCATGTGTTTTGTGATTTTATATCCCCATAGAGTTTAACATATTATTCTTACAGCATCAGTCTAGCTGTTACCTCTCAAGTGGGAATTATGTTTAAAAGATGTGGTCTGGAAGACTGGACATGGTTGTGGTAATTAGAACACCAGATTCTCTTTCTATTTATATTCTAGAACAGAAGTCAGCAGACTATGACCTGTGGGGCCAAATCTGCTCCACTATCTGTTTTTGTAAATAAAGTTTTATTGGAACACAGCCATACTCATTTGTTTATAGACAGTGTCTATGGCTGCTTTCATGCTACAATACCAGAGTTGAGTAATTGCAACAGAAACCATTTGGCCTCCAAGGCTAAAATATATTTGCTCTCTGGCCCTTTACAGAAAAAGTTTACTCACCCCTGGTCCAGAGTCACAGTAGATAAACCACTTTCCAAATCCAAATATACTTCCAAATGATGCTTATGAGGTTATCCAAATTTGGAAAGGTCTTACCAAACCAAAAGCGTTATTATAGCTAACTATAGCTGTTTCCTTTTAAAATCAATAGGAAATTGGGGGGTGGGGAGTAGGAATATATTCAGGTGCTTTTCTGTTTGGCATTTTCTCATTCTGATTATTTTCTCTATTTAGCCAGATGTATCCATATTATGTAAAGGATGATTAGAATCGTCACACAGGAACGCAAAGAGAAATAGTTGATATTTTGATTTTGACATCCAAAATAAGGTTTTCCAGCAAGATGATCATTTTGTTGTGTTTTGTTGAGAATGAGAATTTTGTTGGGTTTTGCTGAGAATGGGAATTTTCTCAATTTCTTTATTTCCTCTTAGAATTATTATCATTGAGTTCCACATAAGGCACATCCCAACCAAACAGAAAGAGAAAGAGGACAAAGCCAACCTTTTTGGATCCTAGATTATGGGAATTGTGGGAAGAACTGAAGCAGAGAAAGAGAAAGCAGGTATTCGGACATATTTCAATTTCTCTTCCCTGAGCCAAAATCACAGATAAAAACACGGACCCGGAACGCTAATTAGGATTTGAGTCTCGGGTTTGAATCTTGGTTCAACCTTGGGCAAATTCTTTGTGCTTCTGTTTCCTCACCTGTGACACACGGATAATGTGTTACAATTCAACCTTGCGGAATTGTTATTGGAAGTAAGCGAGGGTGTGTTAAAGTGCTCGGAATAGCAGTGGTCACATTGTGTACTTAAGGGGGATGGGAGTGATGGGTATCACAGCAGATCTTTGAAGGAATGCTGAGGAGTTGGCTCCATCTCTCACTCCTGGTTTGGAGTCTAG
Source organism: Neofelis nebulosa (assembly GCF_028018385.1). Lineage (NCBI taxonomy): Eukaryota > Metazoa > Chordata > Mammalia > Carnivora > Felidae > Neofelis > Neofelis nebulosa. The sequence goes on along the minus strand of NC_080789.1, from coordinate 105,830,827 downwards.
AAAGAGATTACCTTAAAAGCTATTCCAGCACCAGCTGGAGCAGCCACATCAAAACAAAGTCTTTACCAGAAGGGGGCTGAGCTTGCCTCTCTCCAGTGACAGACAGCAGCTCTCAGTTCCCATGTACCCAAGGGAGAAGTGGAGTGGTAGCCAAGTGTCTGGTAGGAGGAGTGTTTGGAGATCATCTTGGAGGGGTGGACCACTGAGCTGGTACCACTGGGATGGGAGCACATGTGAGTCATAGCAGGTCTCAGGATGGTCCACGTCACCACAAGAGCTGAGAGAGGGCAAAGTCAACAAGGGAGCCCACTGGGTCTTTAAGGGCAGAGAGAGGATGGACCATGAGTTATCCTCGTCACAGACATTAGCCACCAACACCAGCAGGAGGCCCAGAAATAGGCCGTCTCTTTTCTGTAGTCACCAACTCAGAGGGCAGCCCAGCCCCACCATAGCAGAAAGTAGCAGAGGCTCCAGGGTACGTCGAAGAACCATCACTCTTCTACTTCCAAGTATTTATAAACTGTGCCCCAGGGCACCTGGATGGCTCAGTTGTGAGTGTCTGACTTCGGCTCAGGTCATTCAGGTCATGATCTCGCAGTTTGTGAGTTCGAGCCCCACGTTGGGCTGCTATCAGCGCAGAGCCCACTTGGGACCCTCTATCTCCCTCTCTCTCTTCCCCTCCCCTGCTTGCACTCTCTCAGAAATAAATAAGGCATCTTATAAAATTAAATAAATAAATAAATAATAAACCATGCCCCTCTCCCACGTACCTAGATGTCATCTCTGGGGGACAGGGGTGGAAATTGGAAAGGCTAAACATTCTATCTAAACTGGACCATTTACCATTTAAATTAAATCCCACTGCATTTATCAGATTAGATGGATATATGATCCTCATCCCATTGACCACTCACCTCATGTCTAGCAGGATGGGGACTTATAAAGACATTACATCATTAATAGAAATAAAGAGGGGCGCCTGGGTGGCTCAGTCGGTTGAGTGTCCGACTTCAGCTCAGGTCATGATCTCACAGTCTGTGAGTTCGAGCCCCGCGTCGGGCTCTGTGCTGACAGCAGCTCAGAGCCTGGAGCCTGCTTCGGACTCTGTCTCCCTCTCTTTCTGCCCCTCCCCCATTCATGCTCTGTCTCTGTCTCAAAAATAAATAAACATTAAAAAAAAATAGAAATAAAGAATTGCCCCCTTCCACCCCTTTGGCAGCACATTTAAGTGTGGTGAGAGTAAATTTCTGACTCTGCTACTCTCCTCACTCCCTTTAAACTTGAACTGGATTACTCCAATTTAACACTGCCCCTACCGTGCACACTCACAGACATACCCACACCCACACATACACAAGCTGGTGTCTAAAACTAGCTTCAGGAACAAACCAGAAGAGTTTTAGGCTCTAAGGTAAACAAGAGAAAGAAAGCTTTTCCAAAAAAAGACTCACTCCTGGTAGCTTTATTTTAAAAGTAGGGAAAAAGCAACTACTTGCGTAAACAGAATTTGAAGGTATAACTTTTTCCTGCTCTCTTTCTGTCTAATCAAGGGAGAAAATGAGGACATCAAACAACCTGTCAATAAAAGTTTATTGTTAATCACTTTATAGAGTAAGGCTTATGCTTCGGGGCCTATTAAGTAAACTACATTTTTTTTTTAAAACTTTTAGCGCTACAGGGAACAAGAGAAAGAAGTCTCTAAGCCTCAGTCTTAGGAATATGCTAGAGTCCACCCACCCTTGATGACTGAGGACCCTATTCAGCTCCACCAATGTGAAGTCAGACAGCACGCTGAGGCTGTTTTTCCATTTCCTTGATAAATCCACAGGGTTTCTATGCCGGTAGAAAAGCTACTAACTCAAAGCAGGCTGAGTTTGACCTCGGATGGCCCCTCTGGTTCTGGAGGGGCACTGGCGCTATGAAAGAAAATGATGCTGTCACTACTAACTCAAAAGGCCACCTATCAATGTGTCACATGCCACCCCCTGGAGTGCACATGCGTGTGCACGCACACACGCACGCACGCAAGTGTATACATGTGTACACTTCCCCCCAGGGCTGAGCCCAGGACAGGCATCCCACATCAGATGGATGAATAGCAGGTCTGTCCTGCCAGCTGTGTGCTCTCTCCCACCCAAAGAAAGCAGTAGAGACTCAGACAGCAAAGCCTGGAGTTGCCCACGCAGTCTGTTACCAGCACCAGAGTGTGTGAAGGCACTTGAGGGCAGCAAGATGGAATCAGAGAGAGAAATCATCGACCTCCAAGTAAGTTCTCTCCGGGAGAGAGGAAGGAGGGTGGAGATGGGGGGAGCAGAGGTAAAGCTGGGGGAAGGAAGGATTAATATTCTGGTCACTTGATATTCTCCCTCTCACCCCCCTTTCTCTCTTACCCCCTTCTCCAAATGTTCCCTAGGCTTTATCTCTTTTTTTTCTCTTTCTGTTTCCCTGTCTGGTTCTTCGCTTGTTTTGAAATATGTGAGAAAGGGATTGTTTAAATCCCTCTTGGCCTCTGCTTCCTCTTGTCAGTCAAAGAGCTAATTAGATTCGCGTTACCAGAAGATGATTTCACATTCTGCACAGCGCTTTCCTCCAAACCCCAGGACAGTAGAGACTTATTTGAGAGCTGCTGGCAGTTCTCTGGAGGCAAGGAAAGATATGGGTTTTAGAGTTAAGAAGAGAGGCAGCTGGCCAACTTTGCATTTTACAGGTTGGAAAAAACTGGAGCCACTCCGTGGCTTTCTCCACAAAGCTCTCCTGTGGAGGACAGAGTGTCTTATTCGGACAGGGCAAGAAAAGGAAGCCAGTAAAATCTGCTAGCAGGAGGCAGAGACTGGTGTCCCTCCCTACCTGGGACAGGCTTGGAGGGCATCAGAGGCTCTAATCCACCATTGCAGGGAAAGGGAATGGGATGTTCTGGTAAGAGGAGAGCCAGGTCGCTGGAACTGGCACTCTCCAACTTTATTGAATAAAGCCAGCCTTTCTGTAGGGATCACAGAGGTTGCATGATAAATTTTCCTAGAGCTGGACAATTACAGGGTGGAGAAGGACTTTTGAGACCAAGGATTTTTGATCATGGTATCTGTTCTTCAAGCAAATCTTCAACACCCCAGTGTATGCTTCAGATGAAAAAGGAGCTGCTATGTGTGTTGGGCAGCATGATGGGGTCCTGGCAGAACTTCTGCCCTCTGTCCCTCCACCCCTGAGACACAACCAAAGAAGTTGTAGAATCACTTGGGGTAGTGTGTCAAAACCATTGGTCTACTAGAACTGCAAAATAGTGTCGTTTTCCTTGATTGTCATACAGCCCCAAACATGGTCCCAACTCAGGGCTTGATGGTCCTTCTGCCTGGAATATTCTTTCCCTGGGCTTGCTCCTTCTAGTACATTCAGATCTCAGCTCAAATGTTACTGACTCAGGGAGACCTTTGCCCTCTGTAGAGGAACCCTCCTTTCATTTTGTCTTCATCATTTGTTTTCTTTCTTCCATAGCACTGCTCACTATTTGAAGTTACATTGTTCATTTGATTACTTATCCAATCTAATCAATCTCATTAGAACATAAACTCCATTAGAGTCTGTTTCTTTCATTGCTCTATCCCTAGTGCCCAGGGCGGTGCTTGATAAACAGTAATTGCATGGAAAATAGTTGTAAGTGAATAACTTAAGGGAGCCATGAATTAAAGGGGATCACTAATAGGCAGAGGGTCACTCTACCAGACCATGGCAGAGTCAGGACTTCTGGACAACCCAGGTCTTCTGACCCTACAGTGTATTTTCTTTTTTCTTCCTCTAGTTCTTGCCTCCATTGGATATTTAGTAGCTAAGGAAATGGTACTGCTCATTTCCAGTCCCTGAAGAACAAGTTTCTTATGTGCTGATGAGTTAAATAATCCTGAGTTATAGGCTAAGGACATTACATTTGGAAGAAAGGTTCAGAAAGAAAGAGGTAGGCAGAACTATGGACTAAAGTGTTAGAGTACCCTTCTCTTCTTTATTAGAGTTATTCTCTCTCTCTCCCAATATAGTCTTTTATTCTGGCATCTTATTCACACTTTCCTTTGGTAGTTTATTTATTTGGTTGGCCAGAAGGTCATCCATTGAGTTTCTACATCTTCCTGTCTAGCCCTCTGGATCCAATGAGGAAATAGTCACTGTGGTCTTCTGAGAAGTCAAGTCTTGGTTCATGACAGGTGGAAATGTCTGTCCCCTAGTAGCATGATTTTACCCTCTCCTCACATGGTGTTGCCACATGAAATCCAGAGGAAAGACATATATAAAGACCCTAGAATATTATGTACTGAATAATATTAGTTCCTCTATTTCTGAGAATGGTTTTCCAGGGGTGGTAAAGACATATTGACTATAGCTAAGACATTTCATCTCTTCATTTAACAAATATTTACTAATCAATAACTATATATTTCACTCTGTGCTTGCTAGGTATGGAAAAGTTTTCTTATTTCATGAGGTTATTATAGTGTGTTGAATTCCTGCATGAGCTAAATAGTGTTATTCTGTTTTATAGCTCCAAGACTAATTCTTAAACTTGCAAATGTATTATTTACCCCTGGAAAGACAGCTAGATAGTATGTGTATGATGTACTGTGTTCTACCCTGAACACGTTAAAGCCCAAGTCCAAATAATAATGCCACAGTATTCAAATCAGGGCAACTCTCTTTACCGTATAAATATTGATCTCCCCTTTATAATCCTGATCTTGGAGACTTCATTTGTGCTAAGTATATAAATTAATTCCTATTCATCACTATCCCATTACCAAAACAAACCAAAGGAAGAACAAATATTTATTGAGCTTCAACACTGTATGAAGCAACAAAAACAAAAACAAAAACAAAAACAGAAACATGATACCTGACCTTAGAAAGCTTAAGTGGAAGAAAAGCAGATGACTATAATATAAAGAAAATGTTCAATTAAAATAGTATGCCCCCCAAATGTGGTACAGTTACCACCAATGGTTAGTAAAGGGAATACCAATGGCTAACAGTTTTTTTATTGTAATGGCTATCTTTATAGTTATAGTGTGTATTACAAAAAAAAGGGTAACTAATCCATCAAATCTGTGATTTCTAAATTTTTATTGCTCAGGATGAGGCTAAAGTAAGTGGCATGATATGTTTTAAGTTCTTATTCAGACTTTATGAGTGTCATGGGCACACCCTGAATATTTTAATAATTGTACCTGTCTTCACTGTTCAGAAGTGTGGCTGGTCTGGATGAAATGAAACACAGGTGTGTGTGTGTCTGTGCATATTGCTTCTTTCTTGTCACTAAAAGATTGAGATAGCAAACAAGGTACAACTGAAATTTGGGAAACTCCAATCTAAAAAACATTAAGCCTCTATCATCAGTGTTGCAGGTGTGTCCCCAAGGTCAACACCTTGAGAGTGGGATGGCTGGTACTGGTGCCTCTCCTTCCACAACCTGAAGCTGTGGCCTCCAAGCTTCTGCCCTTCTCCCAGCCCTTAGTAGCAGCCCTGCCAGACAGCTAAGGTGACTCCTTTTCCAGGCTCTAGACTGGACTAATTTCCCATCTTTTACCCCCTCCTCTGAGATCTGGATGAATAAAGGGTGGAAGACAATCCCTTTTCTTCTCCTTCAACCAGTGTTGCAACCCCACCGCTGAGTATGGAGTTCAAGCCACTCTCCTTGCTCTTTCCTAAAATGGAGCTCTTCTTCTGCTTATAGATTCACCTAAGGAGATTCAGTCCTCTGGCCTCTTTCTTCCACCTGTGCGGGATGTTGAGGGAGATACAAAGATGGTCAAAGATGGTCTCTTCGTAAGGGAATGAAGACTGGTACACACTGAATGCAAATTCAGTGTAGTAAGGGTTAAGTACAACAAGGGATAGAATGCACTGGGAGTGGAGGTAAAAATTACTTATGAATAGAAGGGGGGACTATAGGTAAAGTATTCTGGAGTATTTTCAAATTGAAATTCCAGACAACAGTTTGGTAGTATATATCAAGAGACTTAAAAATGACCCAGTATGGGGCACCTGGCTGGCTCAGTGGGTGGAGTGTGTGGCTCTTGATTTCCGGGTTGTGAGTTCGAGCCCCATGTTGGGTGTAGAGATTACTTAAAAAAATAAAATCTTAAAAAAAAAAAAAAAATGACCCAGTAATCCCACTTCTAGAATCAGCCTAAGAAAATAATCAGATATGTAAGGATGTTCACTGAAATACTGTTTATAGCAAAAAGGAGTATCCAACAATGAAAGAATGGTTAAATAAATTTTGGTACATCTGTTAGTGGATATCATGAAATAATTTTTTTCAATGTTAGGGAAGAATATTTAAAGGAATACCAAAATGCTATCATATAAATCAAAAAAGTAGGATACAGAAGAGTATAAACATTTTATCCCAACTTCCTTTAAAAATCATATAGAGTAAATATGTGCAAGAAAACCATTCCCAAGAAATACATCAAAATGTTAATACCGGTTATTTACGGGTTATGAATGACTTACTTTCTTCTTTTACTTTATTTTTACTTTTTATTTCCTTTAAACATTTTTACCGGCGCATATATTATATTTAGAATAGAAAAAAAAAAAAAACCCTGTAGTTTAAAAAAGAAAATTAGAGAAGCAGATGTGGCTATATGCAAATGAGTAGATCTGTGAATATGAACCACAGCAGATATATACACACATATATATTTATTCCCGACTCTGATTGCCATAGAAAATAAACAGCTGACTTATCTTTGTGTAAGTAGGCATCTCCTTTTAAGTGGTCATTCCACTTTTTAAAAGTTCTACATAGTAGCAACTCTGGTTTTTTATATCTCAGTATGCTCCAAGAACAGACTTCAGGAATGTGAAATCCAAGGACACACCCACAGACCTCTGAGTTTCTACACAGCCCCTTCCGAGGAAAAACATCAGAGGCAAGTAGGAAGGGGTGAGGTGGTTGCATCCTGATTTAGTCAGATCTTGTACCTGACAACTTCAGTAACTTGTCCTCTATCACCTAAAGAAAAATATAAAATCATTTGTATTAAGTAGAGAGACAGATATATAGATGATAGCTAAAGAGACAGACAGACAGACGGTGGAAGGATTTGGGACAACTTGTTGGAGGAGGTAGTCATTGGGTAAACTTTGAAGGAGGAATAGGACTCTGACCAATGGAGGATATTCTAGTGTGAACAGAAGCTGCAAGCAGGATATCACAGGGTGTATCTGGGGAAGGATGAGTAGTCCAATTTGTCTAGGCTATAAAGTGAATAGAAGAATAACAGTGGGGAATATGATTATAAAAGTGGGTTGGAACCAGATCATGATGGACAGTGAAGACCACGTTATTCCCCTCGAGGAGGAACTGACCAGTGACTCTAGTGATCGATGTTCTTTGCAGAAGCACCTGAGCTCTCAAGTGGATGTCCTGGAAAGGGGTGAGCAAGGAAAAGAAACGTGGCTGTGCCTCCCAAGACCTAAGGGCCCTCCCAGAGCTGAACTTCCAAATGGGACTTGGAGGGGCCTTTAGTCTAGCAGACCACAGGCCTTGTTTCATAGAAGAGAAAACAGAGTCACAGAGTTGTGTGATGTTTAAGTAGGTCTTAGAATCCTCACGTATGATCTGCCCAAAGTCAGCCATGACATTGGGCAGAGTATCCAATGGACAACACAATACTCAAAATGTATTTGTTGACTAATTCATAATTCAATTTGCCATCACAGTGAAAGGCCCTTCCAAATGTTCTAATCCTCCCTGCTTCCAATTCTGTGTCTCCCTCTCTCTCTGCCCCTCCCCTGTTCATGCTGTGTCTCTCTCTGTCTCAAAAATAAATAAACGTTAAAAAAAAAAAAAAATTTTAACAAAAAAAAAAAAAAGAAAAAAAGGGGCGCCTGGGTGGCTCAGTCGGTTAAGCGTCCGACTTCAGCTCAGGTCACGATCTTGCGGTCCGCGAGTTCGAGCCCCGCGTCAGGCTCTGGGCTGATGGCTCAGAGCCTGGAGCCTGCTTCCAATTCTGTGTCTCCCTCTCTCTCTGCCCCTCCCCTGTTCATGCTGTGTCTCTCTCTGTCTCAAAAATAAATAAACGTTAAAAAAAAAAAAAATTTTAACAAATGTTCTAATCCTCCCAACCATGCTGTGGTCCTTACTCCACCTTCATTGGAACAGGAAATGAAGCCCAGAAAGGTCAAGTACACCATCACAGAGCACGAAAGTGGCAGGGCTAGGACTTAGACGTAGGTTTTCTTTTTGCTATACTCTAGCTCAGTGGTTTTCAAATGTGGCCCCTGGAGCAACAGTATCCCGTCACTTGGGAACCTTTTAGAAATGCAAATTCTCAGTTCCTACTCCAGACACACTAAATCAGAAACCCTGGGGAGGGGCCCAGCCATCTGTATTTTAACCAGTCCCTTGATAATTTTGATGTACTCTGAAGTTTCAAAACCACTGCCCACTGCCCAGGTACATTGCTGACTGACGTGGGGGGTTGGTATGGAGGCTCCAAGCCTGACCTCCTTTCTCCCACATGATCCTAGAGAAGCCAAGGAGTAGCGCTCAAGCTGGACCTGGAGTAAGGCAGGAATGCTGGCAAAGCAAGAGACCCCAGCTGGATCAGATGTCATGGACGAGGAGCTGCCAGTCACTTTGTGAGAGCACAAAGAACCTAAGTCTCCCAAGTCCAAACTTCCTGTTTCAGTACGGGCACCACCAACCACACTGTCACTGCTGCTACTTGCCTGCCACATACCTGTAGGGATTTATACCCACTCTGATGAGAGATGGTTTGGGATTACCCCAGCCTGGGAAAGAGGGTGTTAGACAAGCCTAGGGAGGTTAAGCATAATGAAGGGCACAGGTGAAGATGGATGTCTCCGTCCTGTCACCCAGCCCTGCTTCACGAGAAGAGCAATCGTAGGCAAGGGTGGGACTTTCCCACAGGGCACAGATACCTGGGGTGGGGGGAGGGAGGTACTCTGTGTCTATAGGGGTGGAGGGAAAAGAGCACAGGAATACAGCACTCCCGAATAGTCTGTCCGGGACCTTAGGGATGGGAGTAAGGAGGGCAGGGAGCACCAGCCAGGTGGGAGTTGCATCCTGCAATCCAGAGCATCTCTACACAAAGCCTAACCAGTGTCCTAAAGCAGTGAGCCTCGGAGCTGGAAGTCCACCAGGCTCCACGCCAAGAGAATGGAAAACCCTCGGCCTCTCCAGAGGTGAATTCTGTTTCCAAAGCCCCATCCAGGGAACTGGGACTGTTTACCCCCAGGTCCAAGAATCAGGCTTTGCTCTTTGGTTTTGTGTGCTTGCCTTGTGCCCTAGGCACAGAGTCCAGGGACCCATCTTCTGCCTGAATACACATTTTCAGTCCATATCTGTACACAGTGGGGCCGGTGCCATTCATGCAGCCGGGACTTTCCCTGCCACACCCCCCTACCTTCACCCGCAGTTTCCTAGAAATGCGACCGCCCAGTGTTAGGATTCAAGCATGGCTCAGTCCCCAGGGATAGCTGGGCAGGGTGGGGCTGGCAGTGTTGGACCTTTAATGCCTCGCCCTGTCTCACCCTGTCTCTATCTCTCTGGTTTCACAGCAATCTATGTCATTTAATGTTCATCCACCTCCCTTGTTGTGAACTGCCTCTGACAGAGTTTGGGTTGGGAGTGGGGAGCAGAAATCTCACAAGGCCTGTGACTTGTCCTGGTTGCAGCAGAATCTCTGTGAACCAAATCCTGGGCTACTCCCAGCAACCACGGCAAAGCCAGTGCCATGCCAGTCCCACGGAACCTCCTAATTGCAGAGCTCTGTGCTTTCAGGCCCTTGAGGAGCCGGAATTGGACAGAAGTTCCAAATCCTCTGTCAAAGCTGAGCCATCTCCTCTCCATACCCCGGTGGTTGTGGGGTAGCTTCAAGAGGAGGCAGGGTGGGATGGAGGGGAACCAAGGGGAGACCGCCTTCTGCTCACTGCAATTTCCAGTGGCCTCCCAAACCCCAAGAGTTCAGTATGGCCTGCAGGGTCTCCACATGCTTTTGACAGTAATAGCGGCCAGCAGGGGGCTGCCACTGAGATTGTGAGATAGAATCAGAGAGACAGAGGAGCCCTGTTATTTTGTTTTCCATTCTCCATGTGATCTGCAGTATTTTTCCTCCTTCCCATTAGAAGTACGCCTCCTCCCCTACCATCCTGATGTGACCTACTTATCTACTCCCTTTAAAGGGAGGTACTCTGGAAGGCATCCCAGTCTAGGGCGGTTCTGTCTGTGATTCTCAGAGAGACAAGCTGTCTCTTTAATAAGGGAAATCCAGAAGCTGTAAAATTGGGGGTGGGGTGGCACGAGGGGGTAGGGGGAGGTAGTAAGGAGGTTAGGTAAGGTTGGGGAAGAAGGGAAATGGAGGTTGGTGGAGCCCGAGAAGAGTGTTCAGTGGTGTGGCTTTGGCCAGCATGACAGATTCATGCCATGACTAAGGGAAACAGGTTCTGGACCGGTCAAAGGGCGGTGGAAGCAGCAGATGTTGACTGCTGGAGAGACTGTATGAAACGAGGTAAAAATAAAACAACATTCCAGCTCTAGCACTTTCCCACTTTCTGCCCCTAGTTCACTGAGCTATCTAATCTCTGAGCCCCTGTTGCCTTATCTGCAAAATGGGAATAATAAATCTACCTCAGAAAATGGATGAAAAGATTAAATTATTTACCCCACCCTCTGTTCCCTCCTGAAGAAAACCCAGCGAGGTCTCAGAATAATGGCACATATGTGATAACAGCTACCATTTGTTTATAAGTACCTATCCTGTGGGAGGCACTGTACATGTAGTTTAAATTCCATGAGGAATGAAGTATGCCCAATAAGGAATCTGAGGCTCTGAGAAGTTAAATCACTTATGCAAAGTCACACAGCTAGCAAGTAGCAGGGCTGAGGTTCCCACTCTCAGCTATCTGACTTGAGCGTGTGCTCTTAAACATACCTCCCCTAGACTATAACATCACCAGCCTTAATGAGAAAGGATTTGGCAAAACCCTTGTCCCCACGTCTTAAGTAAATCTGGAATGCTGAGTCAGATAGGGGCTGGAGAAATCAAACAATAATTGGGTTGTATAATGCTATCATTTTACGCTAATCTTGGCACTGAGGAGAGATTGTCTTGCAGACTGGAAGTCTATAAACGCCTATCTGGTCTCCAGCCACTGGGCCTCCAGTTTGGCCTCCCTCCAATCCATTCTCTTCACTGTACCCACAGAGAACATTTTCCTCCTTCTATCAGAGTGGTTCCCAGCTGCCCTCAGCATTACATCCAAACCCAATGTGGCCAGCGCTCATCTTGTCCCTAGCAGGCCCCAGGCTTGGGAGGCCCTACTCCATTTTTATCAAATGTATTAAAATACACCCGTATCCTTCACTAAACATGACTTTTTTTAATGTAAAAATTTTGAAAGGCTTTTTAATGATTTGAATGTTGAAATGATTAATTTAAGCATTCAGTTTTCGTATGTAGGTGCCAATACGGTTTTTGCGGGTCTCAAATATTTGGGGCCTTTGGAAAGCTCCTAAGTACTATGCACACACACGGTGCCTAATGGGTGACACAGCTGTTGCTGCAGCCCCTGTCCACGTTCCCTGCATGCCAGGCTTTTGTAAATACGGTTTCCTGGGCCTAGAATTGTGTTTCTTCTGTAAGTGCACCTGCTCGTACCATTCCCCCCTCCCTCATTGCCCTGCAGTTTCTTTCTTTGACCTTCATAGGTGCTTAGCCTCTCAGCTTCCTTGTGTGTAAAACAGAAATAGTGATACCTACTTCATAACGCTTTAGAGAGGATAAAATAAGTTAATATACCAAAGCATTTCTATACAAAGTATGATTCATGCACCATCACAGGGGAGCTTGTTAGAAATGCAGAGTTTCAGGTCCCACCCCAGATGACTGATCAGAATCTCCCAGAAATCACATGTGAGTTTTGAGGAGTCCTGCACTACAGCACCCAGAACAATGTCTGCTACATTGTAGTAGTAAATGATAGCCATCGCTATTGTTATTGTTGTGATTACTAAAAGCCAATTTTTTATAGTTGTCTCCAGTTTCCCTTCTTACCTTTTAACTTCTGAACTCCAGTGCTTTTCTTCTTCCTCTTTTTTTAATGTTTACTTGTTTTTGAGAGAGAGAGAGAGACAGAGAGAGAGAGACAGAGAGAGAGAGAGAGACATAGAGACAGAGAGAGACAGAGTGAGAGCAGGGAAGGGACAGAGAGAGAGAGAGGGAGACACAGAATCCAAAGCAGGCTCTAAGCTCTGAGCTGTCAGCACAGAGCCAGATGCGGGGCTCCGACTCACAAACTGCGAGATCATGACGGGAGCCCAAGTCTGACGCTTAACCGACTGAGCCACCCAGGCGCCCCTAGTTCAGTGCTTTTCAAATGTTGTTCCCGCAGCACACTTGCATCCTGGGAGCTGGACCATGCATGGCAATTCCAGCTAACTGCTGGGCTTACAGTCAAGACACTCAGGTAGCTTCCCTCCATCTCCGGAGGGAGCTAGCCGAGGAAATTGCAACAGGTGGTCATAAGGACCACCAAAAGAGGGATAGAGAGGTGCTAGAAGTGGCAGCTGACCCAGGCTTGTGGGGTTGAGGAAGGTGCTCTCCAATCTAAGACCTGAAAGGGGAGTTGGCAGGTCGTCTCTACAGCGGACTGACTGCTCCTACAGGGTAAAAGGGCCTGTTAAGGCTTTGCTCTACGGAATATCTACGGCCCTTGCTGTTTGCTCTCCCATGCAAACAAGGGAACCCAAGGGGGCGTGAGTCTAGACACAAATTGGTGTCCTGGTATGAAGCCCAGTCACTTAGAAAAAAATTTTGGCCTCGTTGCAAACTGGGCCTTCGGTAGTTTTACAATTCTTAATCTCTCAGAAACTTGGTTTCCTTGTTTCTAGAACCAGGATAACGATACTCCCTCTACAGGGGGTCGGATCGCGAGGCTTAAGGGACAGGACAAGTCAGGTTCCAGGCACCTAGTAGGGGCGGGATCAAGTGTTCCTTTTCTGTGAAAAGGAACTGGGTGGATTTAGGTCCGAGGGCCGGAGCGTCGGAAACGGTAAACACTTCTGAGTACTTGCAAATACCGCCTTCCCTTCCCCTCCTCCCACCTGGGTCGGGACGCTGAAGTACGGGGCGGGTGTGTGCAGTCCGCGAGCAGCTGGAGGGGACGGGGTCGCCTAGGGTCGCAGGTGGGCTGGTTTTGGAGGGAAGAAAAGGCGCACTGTTTTCCCGGCGCCCGGGGCAGCCTTGCTGGATGCTCTGAAAACTCCAGAACAGAGCCGGCACAGTGTGGCCACGGCGAGCCTCGGGCAGCCGGCCTGTCTTTAAGAGGTGCGCTCCCTGGCAGAGGCCGCGCTGGAAATGTGAATATTCCTTTCACAAGGGGCACACCGCGTGCGCGAAGGCCGCCTCGGGAGAGCTCGCCGCCCCGCTGCCCAAACCCTCCGGGGGAGGCCGAGCGGAAGAGGCCGCTGATTGGCTGCGGGGGAGGCTCGTGCGGCGCGGACCCTCACGCCCCCAGCCCCGGGCAAGCTGCGCGCGGGGTCGCAGGGGTGCTGGGTCGGCCGGGCCGGGGCGGGGAGGGCGCGCGGCCGCGACCGCAGGTCAGCTGACTCCCGCGGAGCCGGCCGAAGGGCTCACTTCCCCGTCCGGCCCCGGGGCCTACTGGGGGTTGGCCTTGAGCTTTTGTTACGTGGCTGCCCCTCTTCCTTCCCCTGCTGAAGGCCGAGGGCAGTCCTCACCCTTTGCTGAAGGAAAACAACCCCCTCCCCACCTCAGCTCGGCCCAGTCTCCGGCTCTGGTACTGACAGTCCCACTGGCTTCGGGTCCGGGGAGGGCAGGGTGGCCCCTTCCTGCTTCTCCAGCTCTGGCACGGCGCGCTCTGGCTGATCCTGATCGCGGTGGGTGGAGCCGGGTCGGGGCTATTTCGGTTCCTTCTTGGCCTGGAGTGCTTGGTTTCCTGCTGAGTTTCCCCTAGGCTTCCCTTAGGTTATTAATAATAATAGCTACCATTTTTCTGAGCACTTAGTTTATATCAAGGAGGCACTTGACATATTTTTATTTTTATATTTCAGAGCAACTGTGTAGATATCAACCCCAGCTTATAGATGAAAACACGTGAAGCTCAGGGGAGTTAATTTGCTGAATGTCACAGCTAGCAAGTAATTCAACGGGGATTCACATACTAGGCTGTCTGACTACAACGCTGTGCACTCTCCCCCCTGCCATGCTTTCCCGGTGAGGTCTTTGCCAGGGCCATGTTGAAGACTGATGATGGTCAGCTAAATTTTACCCTAAAGCTACACTGTCGTTAAGACTTTTTGGGGGCCAGACTAGGAAATAACCTAGCTCTGGGGCAATATTAGAAAAGATTCCCCTAGAACCTGTTTGTTTGGCACAGAGAGCTATCAAAGCTAGTATCTGGAATTCTTTCATGACTTCCGTGAGAGGCATCCTGGCTTGAGGCACATTCCTCCTCCCTTGCGCATACCCCTTCCTCTCCCCTTCATCCTCTCAAGAAAGAACAAACCATTGCATTTGTCCAAAACCTCTCCAATTGGAACTAGGCCTGTAAATCAAGCATAAACAAAACCAGTCTTGAGAAGGGGAAAGTGAGGCGGGGGGGGGGGGGGGGGGGGGGGGCGGGGGGGGCAACTCAATTGGATCATTTTCTGGTGCTCAGAGTGCTTGAGAAGGACAATCTCCCAGGTCCTATCCTACTTGTCCCCGCAGAGTAGACATATCCTATGACCTCTTCTCAGTGAGAAGGTAGGACTGTTTGAGAAGGTGGAGGAGGTAGCTGTGAAAACCAGAAAGCATTATGCATAGAAGACAGGATTTTTGTTCTGATGAGACATCAGTAAAGCAATGGCTGGTGTTTATTATTCTAAGATAGTACAAGCAGGGGTGCCTGGGTGGCTCAGTCAATTAAGCATCAGACTTCAGCTAAGGTCATGATCTCCAGGTTCAGGAGTTAAGAGCCCAAGCTTCAGGCTCTGTGCTGATAGCTGGAAGCTGGAGCCTGCTTCCTGTGTCTCCCTCTCTCTCTGCGCCCCTCCCCCACTCATACATTTTCTCTCTCTCTTTCTCTCTCTCTCTGTCTCTCTGTCTCAAAAATAAGTAAAACATTGAAAAGTAATAACAAAAAATTAAAATAAATAGTACAAGCAAATTGTCAAATGATTCCACCTCGCAAACATAATTACATAAGACAGAAGCCTGAAAACCACCTGGAGGGCCTATACCTGAAGATGCCCAGACAAAGGGCATGAAAACAATTTATGAAGATCACTTCTTACCCCCATTTCCAACCTACAGCCTTCCATTTCTCTGGTAATGAAATTAGAACAAGTCTGCAGCATTGGAATCACAGGGGGATGGGTGAGGATGATTGCTTTTTTTTACATATGAGTAAACATAATACCAACAGGTCATTTAAAAATAAGGAATACCTTTAAAAGGGGAGGATGAGTTAAAGACTGAAGCTGACCACAGAAGATCCTGGAGCCCTTAAAAGGGAGGTCTGAGCAGCCAGCAGTGCTGTTTCCTCTGGGGTGTCGTGTATTAGAAATACACTCTAACTTTTGTCGGGCCAGAAGCCCTTATCTACCCTTTTATAAAGCTTTAGTTTCCACATTTGTAAAATTAGGAGTTTGGATGTGAGGGTTCCCAAGCTGCCCCCCAAGTCTGGAAACTCCTGCTTATGCAATACCCAGATATTTTCATTAAGTGATGCTCAACTCCTCCATCTCCGTAACAGGTTAATCATCTGACTAACTGCTCAGCTTTCCTGCTTTATGAGATCATCACTGCCAGTTCCAAGTGCATTTGGCTGCCAGAGAGCAAACATTCCATGTGTGAACTGGGGATACATATTGCCGTGATAACAAGTCTGGCAAATTTGAAACATGCTGATTTAATCTGAAACAGCACTAAACTCCAACACACTGTTGGGGACCTGGGCCTGGGGCAAAGCCTCCTAATTTGCTTTCAGGTGGCATGAGTCGTAATGCCTCAGGGCTTTGAGAAGGTAAAACATGCCTACCTACATTCCTCAAAAAGTCATCCAGTCCATGCCCCACCTTCCATCAGGTGAGAGTCAGTACACCTGGACCATCGTCAGCCTTGCCTATTAAGCTGAGGTTCCACTTGATATGATCCATAGGTGAGGTTACCACTGCCCTCAGGGGGAAATCTATGTATATCGTGTGACTAAATACAGTCACGGCAAATGGCCATGGTCTCGAAGTAACAACCCACACATAGTTTCCAGAAGGCATCAGTAGCTCCTTATAGGTACCTCAAAACTTCAAATCCATGGATTTGGCCATAGGTTAAGGTGGGGAACGGGATTTTTTTTTTTCTTTCCACTTAATTCTCACACAGTGTTATGAGTGCAATCGTTGAGGCATACAAAAAGATGTAGAAACACCAAGAAGGTAGGAAAGGGATGGGGAAAGGGGCACATTTATTAAATAGTGGTTAGCATAGTGGTTAAGAATACAGGCTCTGAAGCTGGACTGCTTTGGTTTGAATCCTGGGTCTTCCATTTCCTTGGTGTGCTGTCTAACGTAGGGCAAATTACTTAAACTCTTTGTGCCTCAGTTTCTTATAGGACTATTAATTTGTGTAGAACACTAAGAACAATGCCTGCTCCATATGAGTGCCACATAAATATGACATTACTGCAGCAAGTCCTATGTTAACTGCCTTATTACTTAACAACAATTTTTTTGAAAAGGAAATTACTGAGTTCTGCTACGCTAGCTATAACAATGTCTGTGACCAGGGGTATATATCAGGAAGGAAATAAACAGATATGTGGACCAAACGCTTGTTTCTTCTACTAGTCTCTTCTAGCATAAAGGATTTCATACTGTACCTGATAGCTTTTTTTTTTTGACGCATTAATATGAATTGGAAATCTCTCCATGTCAGAATATGTAGATCCACACCATTGTTTTTAACTGCTGTATAGTATTACATAATATGGAAATATAATGGATTATTGGCACATTCTCTTATATTTATTGTGTATCTAACGTTTACTGTGTACAGTACAAGAAGTGGGGAGGACACATAGCTGGTAAAGTAGCGTAGAACATGGTTCTCCAAGAAGCTGGTGGGGAAATTTGGGACTTAAGTGAAATAATCATAGACCAGCGCAAGAAGGTATGTAATAAAATATTAAATGGAATTCAAAACTAAGTGTCAGTGCTTGTGATTTAATAGGAAATAGCAATACATTGTGTAAAACCATGGAGCCAAAGGCCTGCCTCCTAGAAGCTCTGGCTGGGCTAGAGAGGAAATTTACCCATTAGTTCTTCCAGCCTCACTGAAAAATTACTCAAGACAAGAAAGACAAGTCTACACTCCCTTAACAAGCTACAACACAGCAGCACACTGGTGTCTCACGTAGAGTTGGAATGCAGCAGGCCTACGTGTTCTCTTGCAACTTGTTGGGCACATGGGCAGTATCTTCCTAAAGCAGCGCAGGGATTTGTTCTCACCTCCAGCCTCTGACAGAGGTTTGTGTTGTTCTCCTTGAATCCCAAGTGGCACAGATAAGTCCTTTAAAAGGCACAGCGAATCTGCTCAAGGACCCCAAATGAGAACTCCCTTTCTTGAGATCTCCGGTCCTTTGTTTGGCTCTGCTTCCTTGGGAAGAATTCGCAGGGTTGTGAGAGCAGTTGCCCCATAGGGCCTAGTTAGGGACATTCTGTGCTTAGGTATTCATAAATTTCTGCCAAGACCAGATTTCTTTTACCCCACCCTTATGTACTAATCGCTACCTAAATCAGTAACACCTGGTTGCCAAAGAATTAGATTGTGTCAAAGCCCACACTTGGTATTCCTTCTGCAAGGCCCTACCCAGCATCGTTCTAATACCTGGGTTAGGATAAACCTTTTGATTCTATCCTTGACCGCATGTATTTTCATGTATGCCTTTCTGTTTGTATTGATGGGAGAGTCAATAGTCAATGAAAAGAAAAATATTATTAGGCACTCACTATATATTTAGCTCTGTACAAAGCATGGGGTTGGGGATGCTGGAAGAGGGAGGGTTATAAGAAAAGTGAGACATAGCCCTGCTTTGGGGGGCTTAAAACCCTGACAGACACAAGAGCACAACACATTAGATCCTGAAACGGTCAAGGTAGACAGCATAGACCATATGTGCTGTGGGAGAGCAGAGAAGTGCCCCTAGAAGGGAATGAAGTCCCTGTAAAGGGCGACTGTTGTAAGGAGCATCTATTCTCACCTCCCAAATACTCCATGTCAGCCTCTTCTGGCAACCGTGGGGAGTGAGTTCAGTAAAACAGGATGATCCAATGTGGCAAATAGACCAACATTTTGCTCACAGATTCACAGAAAGTCAGTGTTTCCCTGATCATTTGGGAACCAAAATGACTAGACTGTATTTTTCCTGGAACATTTTATTTTCCAATAAAGAAAAGTAGAAAGACCACAACAATGAATATTTGTAAACTCTTCCCTACATTCATCAATTTTGCTATATTTACTTTATCTCTTTCTATAGAATGCATCCCCTCCCCCCTTAGAAAGAAAGTGCCAGACATCATCGGTGAAGACTTCAGCATATATCTTCCAAGAAGGGTACTCTCCTACCTAACCACAATATAATTATCATTCATATACAGTTTATATTCACTTTTCCCAATTGCCATACAACAATGCCCTCCATAGCTCTTATATAATATAATCACGGATTAGTCATTGCATTGGGTGTCTTGTCTCTAAATCCCCTTTAATCTGTAACCCTATTCCCTTTTTTTGGCCTGTCCTCATCTTGACATTTTTGAAGAGTGCAGCTGAGTTGTTCTGGAGAATGACCCATGATTTGGATTCGCCTGATTATTCCCTCATGGTTGAATTCAGCTGTTATTTCCTTTTAAAGATTATTGTGGTAAAATATCTGTCAAAAAACATGCTAACCATGTTTAAGTGTACAATCCAGTGGCATTGTGTACATTCATAATATTGTACAACCATCACTGCTGTTTCCAGAATGTTTTCGTCATCCCAAACAGAAATTGCATACCTATTAAACAATAACTCCCCATCTCCCCTACCCCCGGCTCCTGGCAATCCTCATTCTACTTCCTGTCTCTATGAATTTCCCTATTCTAGGTACCTTATGTAAGTAGAATCATACAATATTTCTCCTTTGGCCACTGGCTTATTTCACTTAATATAATGTCTTCAAGTTCATCCATTTTGTAGCATGTGTCAGAATTTCCTTCCTTATTAGGGCTGTATGATATTCCTTTGTATGGGTATACCACATTTTGTTTATCCATTCATCCATTGACAGACACATGGGTTGTCTCTAACCTTTGGTTATCATGAATATGGTTGCTATGAACATTGGTATACAGTTACTTTTCAAGTCCCTGCTTTCAATTATTTTGGGTATAGGGGTGCCTGAGTGGCTCGGTTAGTTTAGCATCTTATTTCGGCTCAGGTTGGTGAGTTTGAGCCCCACATTGGGCTGGCTGCTGTCAGCGTGGAGCTCGCTTCCGATCCTCTGTCCCGCTCTCTCTCTCTGTCCCTCCCCCACTTGCTCACGCACGCTCTCTCTCTCTCTCTCAAAAATAAATAAACATTAAAAAACATTATTTTGGGTATATACCTATATGCCAGATCATATGGTAACTCTATTTTTAACTTTTTGAAGAACCACCATACTGTTTTCTATAGTGGTTGCATCATTGTATGTTCTTACAAGCCTCCAGTTTTCACAGTTCTCTGTAGTCTCTCCACATCCTCACCAATGTTTTTTTCTTTTTTTTTAATAATAGTCATCCTAATGGGTGAGAAGTAGTATCTCAATGTGATTTTGATTTGCATTTTGTTAATGACTAATAATGTTGAGTATTTATGTGCTTCTTGGCCATTTGTACATCTTATTTGGAGAAATGTCAAGTTGTCTACTTTTTGTTTTTGTTTTTGTTTTTTTTTTTTGCATGCTTTTGGTTTTTTTTTTTTTAAGTTTATTTATTTGTTTTGAGAGAGAGAGTAAGTGCGGGCCCACGCATGTGTGCACACACACAAGCAGGGTCAGGGCAGAGAGAGAGAGAGAGAGAGGGAAAGAGAGAATCGTAAGCAGGAGCCCGAGGTGTGGATGGAGCTCATGAATGTGAGGTCATCACCTGAGCTGAAATCAAGAGCCTGATACTTAACCAACTGAACCACCCAGGCGCCCCCCACTTAAAAAAAAAAATGTCCACTTTTGAATTTTTTGTTGTTGTTGTTCTTCTTCTTTAAGTTACAGAAGTTCTTTTCATATTTTGGACATTAATTTCTTATCAGATGTATGATTTGCAAATAGTTTCTCCCAGTCTGTGGGCTGTTTTTTCACTCTCTTGATAGTGTCCTTTGCACAGAATTTTAATTTTGATGATGTCCAAATTGCATATTTTTCTTTTATTGCCTGTATTTTGTGTGTCATATCCTAGAAGTCACTGCCAAGTTCAATGTCATGAAGATTTTCCCTTATGCTTTCTTCTAAGATGTAAATAGTTTTAGCTCTTAAGTTTGGGTCTTTGATCCATTCTGAGCTAATTAAAAAAATTTTTTTTAATATTTATTATTGAGAGACAGAGAGACACAGAGCATGAGCAGGGGAGGGGCAGAGACAGGGGGAGACACAGAATCTGAAGTAGGCTCCAGGCCCCAAGCTGTCAGCACAGACCCCGACGCAGGGCTCGAACTCACCAACGATGAGGCCATGATCTGAGCTGGACTCGGTCACCCAATCAATTAAGTCACCCAGGCGCCCCTTTTCTGAGTTAATTTTTGTATATGATGTAGATAACAGTCCAATTTCATTCTTTTGCATGTGGTAATATCTTATTTTTCTAGCACCATTTGTTGAAAAGACTGGGCATTTCCCATTGAATAGTCTTGGTACCCTTGTCAAAAATCAGTTATTTCTGGCTTATTATTTCTGGCTTTCTAGTCCATTGGTCTGTATATCTGTTCTATTCCATTTTAAGAAGTATATGATTTCTTCCAAACTCTTTCTCATCCTTGCACCCACTCCCTGAAGGAGGGAATAAGGAGGAAAAGTCTTAAATGCAAAAGGATTAATTAATTAATGTTATGGTGCCCTGGATTTGAATGCTAGGGAGAGTGCAACATTCTGGAGGTGCCCAATTTTCAGACTAGCACTCAAATTGTCAGTGGTGAGCAAGCACTTTATTCTATTTTGAATCCCCTTACTATCTTAGGCACAACCATTCTTTACATGTTTTTCCCTGTGTTACCAAACTTAGAGGACCCAAATGTGCTTGCAAGTTATGCTGTCTTGAAATCCCACGTGATGGAAATGAGACTGATTCCTGTGTGTGTGTTTAGCCTTTAATTCATGGAAGAAGAATTGCTATTAATCAACAGTTATTTACTGACCATGCTTTATGTGTGGCGCTGTAACATAAAATTTATATTCATGGTGGCTTCCACTGTAATTGGGGAGGCAAAGTGTATATATAAATGGATAATTGCCTAGAGAAGGGAGAAATGAGAATTGAAATAGTTGGCAAAATCTCCAAATGTGGGGTCTTTTGGGGATTGCTAAAGAGGAAGAATAAACTCGGATTCAGGGTTGAAGGGGAAGAATAGTGGGTATTAAAACAAAGGCAGGAATGAATAAGCTATCTGGGGACAGTGAGAAGGCCAGCCTGAATAGATGGAACGGTGTGTGGGGGAGAACACTAATGGATAGGTGGGGTGAGGCTAAATTATGTAGGCTTTTTAAATAACCAGGCAGAGGAGTGTGCACTTGATTTTTAGTAGGACAGTAGGATACCCTTAAAAGTTCTTAAGTGGCATGGTAAATAAAGGATGGTGGTACTGGTTTAGGTAGATTTGTTCCAGGAGGAGATATGGGATAGGCTTTCAGAGAAGAGGAATTGATTCAGTTATCAGAGGACTTCCCTGAAAAGGAAAGTAGTAGGTCTTTGCCCCAAGTCCAAGGTCAGATTGAGGTGTGTTTCAGAACCCTTGCTAATCGAAACCCACTGTTAGAAAAATGCACTGGATCTAAAATCTTATAAGATCTTGCCCAAATTCAACCAGACCCACTAATCTTTTGTGTTAATGGCATAAAATTTCCACTCTTGGTTCTGGCTTGGTTTGGCACTCTACCCAGATTGCCTCACTGTGGTGCCGAGCTTCCAAAGCTACCAAGCTACAGGCAGGGCTGTAAGTTTAGTTTCCTCATTTTTACAAAAGGTCAAGTTTTCTAAATTGGTGGATCAACTCGAATTTGTGTTGAGAAAGTGCACAAAATTCTTGCAGCTGACCTCAGGGGGTCATTGCAGCTGACCTTCAGAGCTTTCTCCCCATTTCTCCCTGCATCCTCCCCACCTCCATTCCCCTAGATGCTCAGCCTCATCAGGACCTAACACTTTCTCTTCACTTGGTGCTCTCCCAAAACAGCTGAACATTGCCTAGGATGCACACAAGCCATTCAAGCTGCTCAGTCTCAGACAGGGATGTCGAACCTTGCCAGTTGACATTTTGGGGGTCACAGGAAAAGAGAGGATAAGCAGGAAGTATTTCATGGGCTCGAATCAGGAAATATGCAAGGACACCCCATGAACATTCCAGAGCTCAGTGCTAGACAATGGCATGTGCGGAACCATTAGGCTGATTTCCCCTGTGGTTGGAGGTTGGCTGCGTTTTTACCCTCCCTTCTCTGCCTGAACACTCCCGACACTGGAATTTCTTCAGATGGCTACCGTGTTTGGTTTTCAACCAGGACAAACAAAAAAAAAAAAAAAAAAAAAAAAGGGAGATTTGTTTTCCCGTCAGCTTTTGCTCAATGGAATCTCTGATTCTACTTACTGGTCGTGCCTTGGACACCCCTGGGGCTGTTTAGGGCTTTAAACCCTGAACACACAGGACTCCTAGCTTTGCTGACCCCTCTTCCACATCCTGAGCCTGAATACAAACTTCGTCTTCCTCACCCCCAGTGTCCCTTCAATCTGAGTAATTCTGCAGCCAATTCTCAGCCAATATTCCTCCCACAAATTGCTAATTTCAGCTGAACTTCCTCAAACTGGAGCACCCTTCACTAAATATTTTGGGCTATCTCACAATCTATCTCAGCTGCACGTCTTGCTGGTATTTCCAAGTGGTGAAAAATCTCCCCTCATCTTAAAGGCTTCATAGTAAGCTCAGGCCCCTAAGGGCTGATGAAGAAATCTGGAGTTCTACCCTATTCATACCTAATTCCAGCCTTCCAGGAGTTTCAATACAGGATCTCTCAAAACCTTTGGTGTTTTGTTTCTCACCTTCTTTTTTCCCCTAACTGAAAATGGGACGAGGGGCAGGAGAAGGCATTGTGAATCAGTGTGATTAAAAAAACAAAACAGGGGTGCCTGGGTGGCGCAGTCGGTTAAGCGTCCGACTTCAGCCAGGTCACGATCTCCGGTCCGTGAGTTCGAGCCCCCCGTCAGGCTCTGGGCTGATGGCTCGGAGCCTGGAGCCTGTTTCCGATTCTGTGTCTCCCTCTCTCTCTGCCCCTCCCCCGTTCATGCTCTGTCTCTCTCTGTCCCAAAAATAAATAAAAAACGTTGAAAAAAAAATTTAAAAAAATAAATAAATAAAAAATAAAAAAACAAAACATGTGGACAACCAAGGAGCATCTTTGCACTTCCCATTTCTAATCTCAGGGATCATCAGGACGTAGAGGCAACTCTCAGGTGAGTAAATTTGCAGATGCCCATGCATGTCCGGAACATTCCTCAAGGGTCATTAGAGACTGTCCAGCGGGGGCGTGGGGGTTAGTCTTCCGTTTTGGTTTTCTTTCAAAACTTCTGTCCAGAGAGCATCCTGTTCTGTTACATACATACCCACTGCTGTCTCCAAATTGCTAGGTTGAGTACAACAAGGCTCAAGTGCCTGGCATTGGGTTATACACAGACAATGAGCTACAAGACCAACCCAATGAGCTGATGCCAACCCTAGGATGGGTTGTTGCTGAGTTCTTCCCGACCAGCCCTCTGTCCATTTGCCTTTCTGTCTTCCCCTCCAGATCCCAAGAGCACAACCTCTTCCTCACTCAGCAGTTGAAGGCACTTTATAATATTTTCTTTAAAAAAAAAAGTGTTTATTTTGAGAGAGAGAGCGTAGGGGAGGGGCAGAGAGAGAGAGGGAGAGAGGCAACCTCAAGCAGGCTTGGGGCTGTCAGCACAGAGGCTAACTTGGGGCTTGAACTCATGAACTGTGAGATCCCGATCTGAGCCAAAATCAAGAATGAGATGCTTAACTGACTAAGCCACCCAGGTGCTCCCATTTTATAATGTTTTCAAATACACCCTTGATCCTTGCACATATTTAAGAAAAAGCTGTTCCCCCTCCAGAACATTTGGCAGAAAGCTGACCCTCTTCCTTCTCACTCACTCACTTGGGTCAATGATATGGTTGCCCTGTCTTCCCTGGGAAGGGATATGGGTGAGCTGGGGCCTCTCAGAAGGGAGCCTGTGGCCCAAGGTGCACACACCAGCCTTTGAGCGAGAAAGGGAATGGGGCAGGAGGGCCGTGCCCCTTGGGGATCTGCATTTTACAGGCTTTTAATTTTATTTTTAAGTAAACGCTACCCCCACTGTGGGGCTCGAACGCACAACCCTGAGATCAAGAGTCACTTTGCAGGCTATATTTAGAAGCAGTTTTCCTGCTTTGTAGAAAGCAGTGGCCAGCTCTGGCTATAAGTATGACTGAAGAGTCACTTTCTTTCAAAAGCTTGATTTTAGGTGTTTACTGTTTTCTGTAAAATGGAGAAAAAAAAAATGTTGCCTTATAGGCATGTAGCCCCCAGTGCATTCTCAAGTCTCCAGAGGAAGGAGTGGGCAGCAGTTTGGTAAAATTCCACTCTATCTTAGAGTTACCTGAAGATAGGAACCAAGGTGAGGCTTTCAGGACAGCAGAGACTGAAGTTTCCCGTTTTCATCACCTAGACGTTGGTGGACGGATTTAGAAGACAGGATTCTGAGGGTGTGTTCCTCCCTTCCCCTTCAGCAGACCTATCCTACCTCCATCCAGCATAGTGGCCAATGAGGTTCAAATCCCACGTTACTAGTTGTGTGACCTGTTTACTCGTTATGTGAACCTGGGCAAGTTCCTCAATAACACTATTTCCCTCACAGGATTATTGTGAGGATTACATGGGAAGTGTGTAGGATAGGGACTGGCATACATCGAATAAGCATTACTGTGATTATGAGTTTTTTCCTCTTCTTGGCTGTAAAATGAGGAAATGCTCATAACTGCTCTGTTGGTCATTCTGCCCTCTGGACAGGAAGACGTCCACTGTGTGTGAACACTCACCGTAAATGCCGTTATGAGGAGACGTAAAGGAAAGGAAAGACCTGCTCTGGGAGGGGAAGAGACTTCTCAGTGGGTTTCTCAGAGAATGCGTGACAAGGGAAAAAACTTGTACCCTGCTTTCCCTTGTGGAAGATGCCTTCAGCTTGAGGCCTGTCAGAGGCTCGGGGACCGGAGTCATTTCTCCACACAGAGCAGTTTATCAGCTAAGCCTGGGGATGGAAGAAAGCTGTGGAGGGATCGTGCAGGCATCTGACACCCTCAGCTTCGATCTTTGGACTGCAGCTCCCTTAGTGACTGGCCTGTCTCTGTAGACATCTTCACGCCCTGAGTCCTCCTGTCTGGCACAGAGTGTGAAAGAGGTGCCTCAAGGGCAGACAGGACTTGGATTTTGGCCAGGGTCCCTCGAGCAGTGACGAGCTGCAGCCACTGGGCTCCAAGTCTGCCCTAGCAGATTCTGGCTCCACCTCAGGGCCTAGCCCCACACTCGGGGCCCAGACTCTAGGCACACAGTGCCACTCTTATCATGCATGTCATGCTAAGGGCCATGCCGTCCAAGTCTTCCCATGCCTCTCTTGAACCCCTGGCCCTTTCTAGGCTTTTATAATCAGAGTCATCTTTGCTCTGCTTTGTCCAGCCAAAGCCCACCCCATCTGTGAAGGTCCACTTCAATCTCACCTCCTCCATGAAGCCTTCCCTCACCTCCCAGCTCGCACCAGCAGTCTCACTGTCCTGTTTCCTAGTTACCTATTCCATCCATTTGGAGAGTAGACATGTTAATTATATTCCCCCCAAATGTTTGAGTGCAAGGCACTGGGGTGGGTATTGGGGGAATCTATAAAAGTAAAGGACAGGACCTTCTATCAAGAAGCTTGAGGGTGCCTGGGTGGCTCAGTTGGTTGAGCATCTGACTCTTGATTTCAGCTCGGGTCATGATCCCAGGGTCGTAGGATGGAGCCCTGCTTTGTGCTCTGCACTTGGCATGGAACCTGCTTGGGATTCTCTCTCTCTCTCTCTCTCTCTCTCTCTCTCTCTCTCTCTCTCTTTCTCTCTTTCCCCCCGTCTTTCCCCCTCTGCCCCTCCCATATGCATGCCCTCTCTCTCTTAAAAAAATTTTTTTTAATTTAAAAAAATATCAAGAATTTAAACTCTAAGAGAATGGCCTGGAAAATCCCCTATTGCCATCTTGCTCTTCAGGTCTGGTATTATTTAACATAATAATAATAAACCATTTTGGGAATACTTGCTATATGCCAATACTGTGCCAAGAAGTTTACACAAACCATTTGAGCCTTAATAGTACTCCTATAAGGTAAATGCTATTGTTATTCCTACATTACAGACAAGGAAACCAAGATGCAGAAAGGTTAAGTAATTGCCCCATGTCAGCTGATAAGAAAGCCAGTATTTCAACCAGGCAGCCTGACTCCATTATTATACTCCTAACTACTGCGTCATATTTTTCCTGTGTTTTACCTTTTCTGCTCAGCTAGAGTGAGACTCTTCGAAGGCAGGCACCTGCCTCATCCTTCCTCACAGCCCTTGCAACACTTAGTGCATTGTTGCCTTTGTGGGTAGGCAGCATACGTGCCCAGGTAGTGAGTACTCAGTCGGGATTCAGGGATGCCTTGGTTAACAGGTCCTACTGCAGAGGGGTGAAGGGGTTGCTCAAGGTTTTTTACTTCTGGGCAAAAGAGCCTGGAAAAGAAAGGGGAGTACAGGGTCCACATACTGTTATGTACTAACTCTTTGCTTGCACTGCCTCTAGGACTGGACCAAGGCTACCAAGGACGCATGCAGCTAGGTACTAGGAGGGCCTTTTTTTTTTTTTTTTTTTTTTTAATGTTTATTTGTTTTTGAGAGAGAGAGGGAGGGAGACAGAGTGTGAGTTGGGGAGGGACAGAGAGACTGGGGAGACACAGAATCTGAAACAGGTCTCAGGTTCTGAACTGTCAGCACAGAGCCCAATGCAGGGTTTAAATTCACAAACCACGAGATCATGACCTGAGCTGAAGTCAGACACTTCACTGACTGAGCCACCCAGGCGCCCCTGGGAGAGCTTTTACAGTGTGGGTGTAGGCCCATTAGGAACAGGCCCAGAAGGTTAGTGCTTACCAAGACCAGGGAATCCCACACATTGCCTAAAACTAAGAATGTCCTGCCTTGAGAACGGACTCTTCTCATCTTCCAACCTACAAGCCTTCGGCATACCTTAGGATTTCTTACCACATCTGCTGAGTTAGAGTAATCGTATGTCTGAGAGCAGGAGCGCTTGGAGCAAAAAAAATGTCCATCCCTATACAAGAGGACAGATTCTCTGAAGTTTTGTTTTGTTTTTAATATTTATCCATTTTTGAGAGACAGACCACAAGCATGGGAGGGGCAAAGAGAGAGGGAGACACAGAATCTGAAGCAGGCTCCAGGCTCCCAGCTGTCAGTACAGATGCAGGGCTCAAACCCACAAACCGTGAAATCATGACCCGAGCCGAAGTCAGATGCTTAACTGACTGAGCCACCCGGGCGCCCCTATCCTAGTACTTCTTTATGTACATGGAACATCTTTATGTTCCCTCGTATCCTTTATGTCCTAACCTAATTAGAGGTCCGTAAATACTGGATAACTTAATATTTTAAATCAAAGCGTAAAATAATTAAGTGGAGGGATTTGATTGTGTAGAGCCTTGCCCTGCTGATCTTCCTTCAAAGTGCTCATACACTTATATGAGCTGTAAAGACATTTAGACAGCTATAGTCCTAGAACACTGAGATTGAATTGAATCCAGCAGGGTAAGACTATAGAGAACAATGGATCATTTGCATAGTACGTTGTAGAGGGAAAGGACAGGACACAGAGTTCAGGGTGGTGGGTAGAGGAAGGGCTGTAATAGCAATGAATTTCATTCTTTGAAATATTGCCCAACATCCTGGTATTTGGGAAATTTACCTCCCTTGGTTGGTGCAAATTATGGTATCCTAGTCAAGCCTGCCAGCCTAGACTCTCACTGGTGGACCTGTTGCTTTTCCCCTGAGGCCCTCCAGACCTATTGCCCTCTCAGTCAACCCAGAGCAAGTGATGGATGCAAACGAAGTCTAAGGATGGATGTTCTTGGGCCAACTGAGCTTGAACTCAAGTTGGTTAAAAACCACTGGACTTTCGGAATCAGAATGGCATTTTACGTGGGTGGAAAAATCTTCCTTGATTTTGGCTTGTTCGTTTAGGGACTCACAGGACTGCACAGGCTGGGCAGGCTGCCTCAGCAGGAGGATGAGCCTTCAGACGAGGCAGGCAAGGTGTCTGCACACAGAATTTGAAGGTGGAAAGAGAGCCGCACGGGGGTGGGGAGTGGGGCAGGAGGAGTAGAAACTGGGAAATCCTTCCCAGAGTTGAGAGCAGCTTTCCGTTTCCAGGACTACAGATCTGCGGGTCCAGAGTTCCTAGGATAGAAACTTGTAAAATGGTAGTGTCAGGAGGGATTCTTGACTCTTAGGTGGTCTCTGTTCCTAAGCCCCTTTTGTGGTTCCATTCACTTTATCCCAGATCCCTAGGGAAGCTAGCATTGAGATGAGGTCTACTTGTGTGATGTGCCTTAGAGCATGCAGCCCTTTTCTGAGCCAGTCTTCCCAAATCCAAGAGAACCTGTAATAGCAGCTGGGAAAGGAAACATGGAGAGGTCCCATTAAAAGTCCTGTGAGACTCTTAGAGCTTAGATCTATAGAAAACTAAGAGAAGGTAAAATTAAACTTATTGAAAGCCACCCACAGAAAAGCAGGATTTCCTAACCTGAAGTCTATAAATCCCCAAGGCGGTCTGTGGTGAATTCAGGGGGTAGTGAACCTGCTGAAATTGTGTGTAAAAATTAGATATGCTTGTGTAGGTGTGGCTACATTTTTTTTTTCTGGAATGAGGGTCCGTAACCTTTATCAGATTCTTAAAGGGTCTGTGACCTCCTGAAGTTAAACAAAACAAAACAACGCATTTTTCTAGAGGATAAAGGTGGGAACTGGGTGTCAGGGGAATTTGGAGGACATTCCAACTCCTCCCACTTCCCATGTGCTGCAAACATATGTGCAGTGGGAAACAATGACAAATACAGGGAAGTGACAGGTCAGTTTTTTTAAAAAAGACCTTCGAACCGATAGAATTTGATAGAACCAACAGAATAAAATCTGAGGACTTCCCAGATTTTCTTATAAAGGTTGTCTTTCTCTTCTTAAGTGACACGACTTTCTTACCTGTCCCTCTTTCTTCCCTTTTGTCTTCACTGCCACAGGAGCACCTGTTCAAGTACCTGCTATTTGTTCCAGAAGGGGATTAAGGCTAGTAGGGGAGGTCTTGTGTGTCAGGCTGGAAAGAATAGCCACAGTCAGGAGAGGTTCAGTGTGTCCATCTGATCCAGTAGGAGCCAAACTTCTCGACCTTGTACATCTTTAAAACCTCTAAAACACTTTTGGATTACTGCAAGTATTTGTAATTGTACTTTTCGTATCCATAAATGAAAAACTCCATGCTGATAAAAAGCAACCGTGTGGGGCACCTGGGTGGCTCAGTCGGTTGGGCGGCCGACTTCGGCTCAGGTCATGATCTCGCGGTCTGTGAGTTCGAGCCCCGCTTCGGGCTCTGTGCTGACAGCTCAGAGCCTGGAGCCTGTTTCAGATTCTGTGTCTCCCTCTCTCTCTGACCTTCCCCCATTCATGCTCTGTCTCCCTCTGTCTCAAAAGTGAATAAACGTTAAAAAAAAATTTAAAAAGCAACCATGTATTCACTAATCCTTTAAATACCCATTTTTAAAAATTACAGCAGCATCCCTGTGTGTTTGAAAACCAGCTCCACACCTACGTGTGAGATCAATTATTTATTGTGTCTATATGCAATGACTGTTGTGCCACTGATTCAAGGACCCTTTCCTGTAACTGAGGACCTTCTCCTCTTTCCACAAAGTGGGAATCACTGTCTAATTTAAGCTCTCCACTCTATAGATGAGGAAACTGTGGTCTAGAAAAACCAATCTCCTAGCAAGGTGGTGTTGAGCCCATTCCAGAACCCAGGCCTCCCTACTATCTTCCGGCTTCTTTGCAGGATGCCTGTGTAGCCATAGAATGCTCTTAGAGCATCCGATCTCCCACTGGCCTCCGGAACTGCCTCCTTTCAACAGCCACACTGCCACACCCTCCCCTCACTGAGAGGTCTCCAAAGGGCACTCGAGGGGAGAAAGGACTCTGGATCTTTGACAGGACAGTGTGCTGCCATCCAGCACCCTAGAAAGCTGCAGAATGGGCCAGAGAGGCCTTTTATGCAGTTTGGTTTTAAATCAATAAATCAGATTTCCCCCCACTTACCTTTAGAAAACACTTTGTCCCTTTCATATGACCAGACCTGGGAAACAATCAGACGAGGGTGTGGGCTATGCAGCACCCAGCCTTGGTAACAAACGAACCCAATGGCTGCCGTGGGCTAAGGGTGCTGGCCATGGGTTCAGCCCCACCTCATTTAGTCCTTACAAAACCCCTGTGAGTTAAGTAGTGTTATTCTCATCTTCATTTTACAGATGAGGAGACTGAAGCTTAGAGAGGTTAGTGGCAATGCCACGGAGTTATTAAAGGCTTCAGAGATGGGATTCAAAGCCAAGCCTGAATCCAGAGCCTGCAGTGACGACCATGATGCAATACTATGTTATGCGAGGCTGACTGGGCTCTGGATTCTTGGGTCCTCCTTGGGACTGAATTATTTTGTTACTCCTTTACTCAAGGAATCATTCTAAACCCAGCCATAGTTAAGCAGTAATGTGGAAGCCCTTCTCTTCCAAGAGACTGGAAACCTCTTTGCCAAATCTTTCAGGGACGCAGATGGACTCCACAAACAATCCGCATCCCATGAGGGCAGAGACAGTTATTTTTTGCTATTTATTTATTTATTTATTTAGAGATAGAGACTGTGTGAGTAGGGGAGGGGCAGAGAGAGAGGGAGATGGAGAATTCAAGCATTGACAGTGTAGAGACCGATGTGGGGCTTGAATCCATGCAACTGTGAGATCATTACCTAAGCCAAAACCAAGAGTCTGAGGCTTAACCAACTGAGCCACCCAGGTGCCCCTATTCTTTGCAATTCTGATTCTAGCTCAGAGCTCATGTTCAGAGGAGGTTATTCCTATGCTCATTCCCACGTCTGCCCCCACTGTCCTCCAATCCTAAAATGCTCCCTCCCCAGTCCACTCAGCAGCAAAAGAATATTTAGGCTTATGCAAAGGTTTCCCTACTCCAGGAAGTCCTTTAGAACCACATAAACCCACACTGATTTTTTCCTTTCTTCTGGATCATTTTCTCTCTGGCCTAAACACAGCTTCTTCCTTTTGTCTTTTTTGACTCATGTGAGAGCCTTATTCCCCCAGCAATTTTTTTGTAACGTTTATTTATTTTTGAGAGACAGAACGTGAGCAAGAGAGAGAGAGGGAGGCACAGAGAGAGAGAGGGAGACACAGAATCCGAAGCAGGCTCCAGGCTCCGAGCTGTCAGCACACGGGGCTTGAACTCACAAACTGGGAGATCATGACCTGAGCCGAAGTCGGACGCTTAACTGACTGAGCCACCCAGGCACCCTGGCCCAGCAAGCTTCTTGAAAGCAGAGGCCAAATGTATTCTGCATCCCCTAGCCCATGCATCCAGCACACCAAAGACTGCTAAGTGGTACTTACAGGACTGAATTGAGAACAAGGTCCTCCCTCTTGGACCATTCATTCTAGCCAATGCTCCCCTCCAAAGAAATTGTTGGTCCCCCACCCCCTACCTAATTCCCTGAGGTTCATGATCTTTGAAAGTGCTGGGATTTGTTTTTGTTGCCTCGTCAGAAAGAAGCCCGACCTTTCTGAGAATCTTTTGTCTGTGGGGCCCACATGGCTCTGCCTGGAAGTCTTGAGACCAATTTTTCTGCACCTGAGCAGGGCTCTCCTAGAGCTCTGAGACGCCATTCATGGCTTTGGCAGCTTTCACTTTTAAAACCACCTGAGTCCAGACAGTGGGTTAAATGCAAGATTTGGAGAAAGGTGTGTGAGTTTTCTTCTCCACTCTTGTGTCTCACTCAATGGTTCTTCTTAACCAAGTGTGTTTGTCTTTTGCTATTCCAGGAGGCCGAGAGCCTCTTTCTCTCTGCAGACTGAGACAGAATGTCTGGAGCTAGAGGCACTTCAGCTCCTGACCCAACACCACCATCTCCCTGGAGCCCAGTGCTCTGGTGTGGACCTTCACTGGGTCAACCAGGACTGCTCACTGAAGCCTGCTGGGAGTCTTGAGCAAGCTATACACTTCTCTGAACCTCAGTTTTTTCATCTGTAAAATGGAGGGGCTGGGCATTGATCACTAAATTCTTTCCTGCACTAATGTTAAAGAGTTCTAAAATAGCATGGGCTTCTCATCATTTTCACCATGTCTAGCCCCACCTCACCACTGACTTCCCACAGAATTTTATCCACACTGTGGTCAGGGATGAACCTCGGCCTGTCCAGCTAGGAGATCCTATAGGTTAGGATAGTCTTATCGACAAAACAGGAGTGCTACCACCCAGCACCCTAGAAAACTGCAGAAGGGGACAGAAGGGTCTTTTTATGCAGTTTGACATTAAATCAATAAACCATATCTTCTCCTACTTTCCTTTGGAAATGCTTTATCCCTTTTGGAATACCAGGATACTTTTTTTCACTGAATGACTTTAATAACAATAATAATATCTGAAATTTGTTCCTGTTCTTTACAGTTTATGAAATGGTTTTACATCGACAATCTCATTTTTTTAAGATTTTATTTTTAAGCAATCTTTACACCCAATGTAGGGCTTGAATTCCCAACCCCGAGATGGAGAGTTGCATGCTCCATGGACTGAGCCAGCCAGGAGCCCCCCTACAATCTCATTGTTAAATCCTCATAACAACCCCATGCAAAAGGCAGGGATTATTCTTCCCTTTTTGCAGACAACGTAAATGGAATGATTTGCGTAAATTATCCAACCAGAATGATAAAGCTAAGAATGAATGTACCGTGTCCTAAATAGAAACTGCGGGGACATAGAAGCCAGGAGCAAATGCTTATCTGTTTAAGGATGTTTACCTTACCGTGATAGGACTCAGTGTGAACATTTGAAGGAGCACTCTCTATAATGTATAAATTATATGCAAATAATATGTAAATCTGCCTCTGAAGTTTTTGAACTAAGAGCTTGCTTGGTGTTTTGCAAAAGAACACAACAGCACACATTCGGTTCCTTTCCACAAGCCAGAGCCAGAGAAAACAGAGCAGAGTGTGAGGGCAGAGGATATTGGGCTATTACCAGCCTGCTTTGTACTTTCTCCTGACAATTTTTGTGGGAGCCAGAGCAGGTGGAGAAGGAGGTAGGGAAAGGAGAAAAGAGCTCCCTGTGGTTCGCCCCATTCCCTTCTCTTTTCACACCACTGCTCTTGCTCAGAGCCTCTTGAGACCCAAGCTTCCTTCACGAAGCCTTAGGGCCTCCCGCTTGGGAACGGCAGCTATGAAAGACTCAGGCTGTAATCTCTCCCACACGTCCCAGGTCTCTGATTCATGTAGGTCATGCACTGCCATGGTCTGAGGCTCCTCATACAAAGTGGCGGAGTGTAATTCTTCATTCTAGAAAGAAAGACACTTGGCAAATGGTACCAAGTCCAACTGTATAATCACCCTTCCACTGGGCAAAGGAAAACTAGCTAATCCTTGAGGAGGAGAAGGAAGAGGTTCATACCAACAGCATGGTCCTATCTGGATAGTTCAGTCAGGTGAACCTCAGGCACCACTTCTGTAACTTTATATACTGTCCCCTAGTCCCAGTCAGAAAATGCAGCTACTCTGAGGCAGGAAAGGCAGTGGGTTAGGCAGGAAAAGCCACTCATTTTTGGCTATTCAAGGAAGACTTACAGACCAGAATCCATACCAGACCATAGTCAACATGTTTCTTAGAAAAGGAAACCACTCTGTCTGTACTTACCAAAGCCGAGGCACTTTATAAATGTTTTTCTTTCTTTCTTTCTTCTTTATTTCTTTCTTTCTCCTTTTGTTTCTTTTTTTTTTTTAATTTTTTTTTTAACGTTTATTTATTTTTGAGACAGAGAGAGAGAGCATGAACAGGGGAGGGGCAGAGAGAGAGGGAGACAGAATCTGAAACAAGCTCCAGGCTCTGAGCGGTCAGCACAGAGCCCGATGTGGGGCTCGAACTCACGGACCGTGAGATCATGACGTGAGCCGAAGTCTGACGCTTAACTGACCGAGCCACCCAGGCGCCCCACCCTTTCTTTCTTTCTTTTGAGAGAGAGTGAGCAGGGGAGGGGCAGAGAGAGAGGGAGAGAGAGAGAATCCCAAGCAGTCTCTGTGCCATCAGCACAGAGCCTGACACGGGGCTCAAACCCACAAACCGTGATATCATGACCTGAGCTGAAACCAGGAGTCAGATGCTTCACCAACTGAGCCACCCAGGTGTCCCAAAGCCAAAGTAGTTTAAACGAATTATCTCATTTGATCTTCACAATGTCTCTGTAGGAGAGAAACTATTCTGAACCTCATTCGGGGGGAAATAAAGGCCAAGGCCACACAGCTAGCAGGTGGCCACACAGATAGCAGATTCACGGACAGGGAGGGTGACCCCAGAGACTGCACTCCTGACCAGAGCACAACACTGTCTTTATACAGGAGCTGGAGGTGGACAGGGGTACGTGAGACCTTTGAACAAGGTCTCGTGAGAAAGAGTGACCAGAGTCTCAGAGAAGTGAAGGCCCAGGCTTCAGGGTGACCAAGGCCTCTGGAGAACAGGTGACCCCAGATCAACTTGTGAAGGAGAAGCCTTTTCCTGGGAAGCTGGGCCCTGGCCCGGCTCCCCCACAGTCATTGCCTAACCTCTGTGGCTGAACAAAGAGGGCTGAGGTGAGGAAATCAGAACATCCTGGGGAACGAGCAGAGAACGGAAAACACGCTATTGCCACGGGGCCTGGGGCCCAGAGGCAAGGGCACCCTGTAAGCCTGGCTGAGGGCCCTGTTGGGAGCCGCCTCCCTTGGCTATGTGAGCCTCCACTGGCAATAACCACCTCAGAGAGCTCAGGGAACCGTGAGAAAAAGCACAGGGGCCAGACTGGTCCTTTTATCCTAAAGCGCTTGACAGCTTCACAGATACCCCTTAATTACAAGCCCAGGAATAAAGGGAGGTAAACTGTGCTTTGGCCAGGACACTTGCCTCATCAGCTGTTGTGAAGACAGGTCTGGGAGCAGAAAGAATGCTGGGGAGAAGGATACAGAGAGGTAGGCATTAGCAGGAGTGTTTCTCAACACAGGGCCAGGGCTTTAATTGTGAGGGAAGAAGCCTGCTCTGGGACACTGTGCCAGGGACACTGTGCTCTGACTGCTACGTGCTCTTCCCCAGTATCTTTCTGCTGAGGTCCTCTTAGTATGTACCAGCCTCCACTACAACAACCTTGCTTGTGTCAGGGCAGGGGACCCAGGACAACAACAGTGGGTGACTCCACTCTTCTTTTTTTTTTTTTAGGTTTATTTATCTATTTTGAGAGAGACAGAGACAGCGTGAGCAGAGAGAGAGGGGGAGAGAGAGAGAGAATCCCAAGCAAGCTCTGCACCATCAGCACACAGCCTGATGTGGGGCTCAAACTCATGAAACCCTGAGATCACGATCTGAGCAGAAACTGAGAGTAGGGGCTTAACCGACTGAGCCATCCAGGTGCCCCTAGGCTTTCATTCCTCCACTCTTTTAATGAAATGTGGGCAATTTTAGCATCACATGTGCCAGAGACTTGCAGCGTTTATTTTGGAAGGTAAAGTAAGGGATTTGTAATCTTTTACTGGCATAACTGAGGACTCTAGCCCCAGAATCAGGTCACATAAGGGCTGATGTATGGAAGGGTGTTCCATTTTGGACAAAGCTGAAAGGTATGAGAAATGAGATCACTATGCAGTTTCCTTATACTACTCAGAAGTCTGGCTTCTAATTTAGAAGTTGGTAGATAGCCCCATTTCATAGTCAAGAAATCCCTGTTCTTGGCATCTTGGCCTCCTTCCTATTGGGAGAGGGGGTGGGGTGGGTTTCTTGGTGACACCTGTAACGCTGTCCTTGTCATTGCCCTGTCACTTTCTCCACTGTAATGAAAAGAGCACCACACAGATGATTTTCTGGCATTCCATCCCTTGAACACTTTGTGCTTCTATCACCCAAGGATCCAGACATTTGTCCTCCCAAGATCAAACCCCTGTGCCCATATACATTCTTTTTCTCCTTAATGCAATCAGTAACCGGCCAGCACAATGCTAAGTCTTGAGGTATAAACCATAGAGAGATTAGTAACTTATAAGCACACAGTCTGATTACTCAGTGCATGTTGACACAGTTAATTCCAATGACCAGGTTATTACATTTCCTTTGTTTCCTTTCTTCTTCACTTCCATTCCTGGTGAAGGCCAGTCTGCTCTTGCAGTCTTTCTGTCTGTAAGACTTTGTCTTCAGTCTAGGCCAGGTAACCAATCAGAATAGCAGCGAGGTCCTGGTTTTCCACACTCAGAAATTTCCTTGAAACTGTCCTTCCTGGGAACCTCCTCTGCTCCCAGCAAATTCTTATTAGCTTTTCTAACCAACTGGCCATTAGTTCATTAAAAGTACTCCTTTCTGGGGCGCCTGGGTGGCGCAGTCGGTTAAGCGTCCGACTTCAGCCAGGTCACGATCTCGCGGTCTGTGAGTTCGAGCCCCGCGTCAGGCTCTGGGCTGATGGCTCGGAGCCTGGAGCCTGTTTCTGATTCTGTGTCTCCCTCTCTCTCTGCCCCTCCCCCGTTCATGCTCTGTCTCTCTCTGTCCCAAAAATAAATAAAAAATGTTGAAAAAAAAAAAATTAAAAAAAAAAAAAAAAGTACTCCTTTCTGAAGCCCTTCACAGTAGATAAAATCCCCTGTAATGTACATCCTATCTCCTGGGGACTATTCCTCACTTTTTACTTCCGTCCTTTCTTCCCACACACTTCCTCCATCAACACCACCTCTCTGTCAATCAACAGGATCTTCTTTTGCCTGTCAGTCGACCCTGAAATGGTTACAGGAAGTCATGTGAGACACATTTCCTGTGCTCTGGGAGCAGGCAGCCATGAGGTGACAGTCTCTCACGTAGCCCTCTGTAATACCCCATGGTACATGCTGTACTAGAGGGATGAACCAAATGCTTTGGGAGAACTGAGAAAGAGGGATACATTTAGACTATGGGGATGAGCAAGGCTTCCCAGTTGAGTTGGGCTTTAAAGGGTAAGTAGAGGGGCACTTGGGTGGCTCAGTCAGTTAGCCTCCAATTCTTGACAGCTCTGGTCATGATTTCACGGTTCATGGGTTCAAGCCCTGTGTCAGGCTCTGCGCTGAGAGAGTGGAAACTGCTTGGGATTCTCTGTCTCCCTCTCTCTCTGCCCCTCCCCTGCTCACTCTCTGTCTCTCTCAAAAATAAATAAAGATTTAAAAAATGTAAAAAAGAGTAAGTAGAATTTCTCCAAGTAGAGAAAAGAATGGGAAGCAATACATCTTTTATATGGGCAGAGTCTGTCCTTTCAAAACATCATGCTCCTTTGGATAAATATAAAATGTTCCCATTTATTCCTCTGGTCCCCGAAATCTGATGAAACTTCCTAGTGGGGCTTGCACTTCTCCTTTGAGAATCACTCATGTCTCAGAAGTGAGAGATAACTATAGACTATTGTTTCTATAACCCACAGTAAATTAGAGTAGGGTTCCCTACACACACCCTTTTATGCATTCACATAACTGCTCACCCTTGATTCTTCAGAAAGATCATGGAAGTGTGGAATCTTCCTGGAGTCCCTGCATGGCTTCTGTGGGTAGTGTCAGGGACGTGAGCTTGTGTGCTAAATGGAAGAGGTCAAGACCTTAGGCGTACGTCTTCCACAGCCTCCCCAAGCCTGGCAGCTTCCTTGTCTTTACATGACAGCTGTTTGTTTTTCATTGGGTGCTGACAATGCATGCAACCCGGCATGTGAAGACATAGCCTGCCCTCAGGCCTCTGGGAACCTGAGCTATATACTCAGCTCTGGGTGCAAACACAGCTTGAAAAGCAGGCAGGCTGAGCTCTAAGGTGAGGCCTTTGTTTCCTTCTCTGAGGGAAAAATGAGCTAGCTAGATGAATTCTCTGAAGAAGATGGCAAGTAGGAGTAACCAAGACCTCCTTTGTTGAGAATAGGAGGGAGGTTGGAATCATGACAGTGCCCAGGCACTGAAGAATGCCTGGGGATGAAGGAGGGAAACACAGCCTGAGGCAAGTGGGAAACAGATGGAGGCCAAAAATGAGGGAGGACAGGCCCTAGAGGGAAATGAGAGAGCACACTGTGAGAGCAGTACCACCTGCAGAGCCTCCCACGGCCCCCCATGGGCCTCCCCTGGCACACTGCCCCTCCCCGACTGGGTCCTGGAGCTCACAGCCCAGCACCAACTGACCGAAATCAAGCCTTGCTGAGCAGGTGCCCATGGAGAAAGCTGGAAAGTTACGGTCAAAAGGATAGAAAAAGATGGAACTTCAGGAGGCAGTATGATATCGCGTAAAAGACACAGGGTTTCAAGCCAGATCAGCCAAGCTTCCTTTCCCATTACCATTCCTACTAGCTGTGTGTCACGGGCAAGTTGACTGTTCTTTCTCAACCTCACTCTCCTCTCCTGGAAAATGGGTTCTTGTAGGGTTTAAATGAAATAGCAGCTGGAAAGTGCCACCTCGTACACGGTAGAGGTATACTCGTTACTCCTTTCATGGAAGAAAAGTGGTTTATTCCTTAAAATCCACAATGAGATTCAGAATTAGAATGAATGACCCAGAAAAAAGGAGAAAAGGATGATTTCGCATTTTTCCTCTTAGGAGCCACAGAAACAACAGGTTTGACATAGGTGTCCTGAGGAGTTTGGTCATCAGCAGGTGGGAGTTATTCCTGGTGTGTCAGAGCACCCCCCAAATCACACCAGCCTGATGGCCTCGGAGGTGGCCACACTTTGCTTGATGGTTTTGGCCCCTTTTACCCCTAATTCTGTGATTCCATGAGGCTTACATAGCATCCCTTGGAAAATCCATGGATTGACCTGCTAGCCAGTCAACCAGTCAATCAGTCTATCCATCCATTTACTTCACCTTAGATCTTTCTATTGTAATGATGAAAGGATCCAGTGTGCCAGGGGGTGGGCCCAGAGGCATGGGCCCCCTGGCTTGCGAGGATACACAGGTCTTTACAAGATTCAGAAGACACTTACTTTTGGCTAGAGGTAACAGAAATCAGCCTAAAGTATCTAAGACCAAAAGGGAGAATTTATTGTAAGATGCCAGGGACTCTTCTAGGAACCATGGGAAGAATAATCAGGGAGGCCCTACAAAGGCCTGGAATCAGAAACCAGGAAACCAGTATCAATCCAGGCAGCTCTGCCTCTCCAGAGATGACTGGCCTTTCATTTCTTTTTCTCCCTGTGTATCTTGGTTCATGTAATCATTGGTGGTTGGATAGCAATAGTGAATCTCATTTGCAGATTTATGGGAGAGAGAATCTGATTGGCCCTGCTTTGATGGGATACCTACCCCTGGTCCACTCAGCCACAGCCAGATGAGCCACGCATTCATAGACCACCATGATAATCTCTCATAAATAAAACTCACTAGGCTACTCCTAAGTAAATAGAGTTGGGGAATCTCAGCACCCAACGGGGGTTGCACCCCAACGGGGGTTGTGTTAGTTAAAATACAAGTTTGGTAGCTCTGTCAAGACCCAAAGTAATAAGGGCTTAGACAAGAGGGAAGTTTATTTCTGTCCTTTGGGTAACAGTCTGAGTGCATACAGTACAGGCATACTATGGTGGCTCCCCAATATTAGAGGCCCAGGCCCCTCTAGCTTGTTACTATACTCTTAGAATATTTGTTCTATGCACATGGTTAAAGATGGCTCACTGCAGCATCCACAGTCCAACTAGGGAAAAAGAGAATAGGGAAGGCATGGGCCTTCCTTTTAAGTGCATTATTATTCCTTCTAACTTCTTATTATCCAGAACTTGATCATGTGGACATACTGTAAGAGAGACTGAGAAATATTGACTTTAGTTAGGTGGTCATGTACCCAGTCAAAAATCCTACCACTCTGGGGGTGCCTGGGTGGCTCAGTCAGTTAAGCATCCAATTCTTGATTTTGACCCAGATCATGATCTCACGGTTCATGGAATCGAGCCCCACATGGGGCTCTGTGCTGACAGCACAGAGCCTACTTGGGATTCTCTCTTTCCCTCTCTCTCTGCCCCTCCCCTGCCCTCTCTCTCTCTTTCTCTCTGTCTCTCTCTCTCTCTCTGTCTCTCTCTGTCTCTCTCTCACACACACACACACACTCACACACACACTCTCTCTATAAATAAATAAATAAATAAATAAACAAACAAACATTAAAAAAAAAAAAAACAACAATCCTACCACTGTGGTGCCTGGGTGGCTCAGTCGATTAAAGGTCCAACTTGGCTCAGATCACGATTTCATGGTTCATGACTTCAAGCCCCACATTGGGCTCTGTGCTGACAGCTCAGAGCCTGGAGCCTGCTTTGGATTCTGTGTCTCCCTCTCTCTCTGCCCCTCCCCAGTGTGTGCTGTCTCTCTTTCTGTCTCTCAAAAGTAAACAAACATTAAAAAAATAAAACAAAAAAAATCCTACCACTCTGTAAGAAGGTCAAATAGCTATTGGGGGATGACCTCCTATAGCAGTCAATAGGGACATTGGTTCCTGGAAGCTCACAGAAGTTTTCATCTCTCTGACTCTAGCCTTGGGAAGAGGTTATTGTTAAAGAAATGATATGGCAAGCGTGGAAACATGGATGTGGAAATGCTAAGGAAGATGAGACCAGAACAAGTTTAGCCTAAGTAATGTCTAAAGTTCTCTACACTCTTACACCACTTCGAGAAAGCATGGGGATGATGTGCCTCTTCCCCTATCCTAACTTAGGGGATAGAAAAGGAAGCTCTTGGGACAGATTGCAGAAGTGAATTGTATAACACAGAGTTCTTTAAAGAATACACATCTTCAGAGCTGCGGTTCTCCTGGGCATAACTCAACTCTGCTAAACGAGAGGGAGTTGAAATCATTTCCTTTAGGCACTAGACCCACATATTATGTTCCTGCCTAGCAACCTCATCCTGCAGCTGTGCTGGGTGGAGTAGTTCAGAGCAGCTAATCCACCAAGAAAGCTGTGTTGGGCACCTACTGTTTGAAAGGCACCATTCTGGCTGCTATAGAAGAGCCCATGGCAGTAGAGAACGTGTCTAACAGAAGGTTGTGCTCACTGACCCCTTCCTTTCAGCCACCAGACTGACCTTATCTCTAGCTGAGGACTTCCTGTGCACCCGTAATTACTTGACGGGGCAAGAGGCTTCAGTTCCAAGTCAGCGGATAGGATAATGAGTCACGATGCATATGGTAGCTGTGGCTTTGCTGACTGTGCATTCACCCTCTCAGCACTGCACTTTGGGCTCCAGAAGAGAAAGAAGGGCTGCCAGAGGGGGCTGATTTTTAGCTGCTCAACAGTATTGATCTTGCATTTTTCAAGGATCCAGCACTGAGTGTGCGTGTGTGTGTGTGTGTGTGTACACTTGTCAGGACGGGGAAGGCAGGAGGGAGGTGCAAAAATGACTGTGGGAAGTTAGGAACTCAAAGTGGACTTTGTAGCTTTTAGTCACAGTGATGTCAAGATGAAGTGGGAGGGTTGGGAGCAGAAAGAGCCCCGAGCTAAGAATCAACCTAGGGTCACATTCTGTCTACAACTGAACTGAGTGTTTAAATATGACTTTCCCCATTTTAATTTTTTTTTAAAGTTTATTTATTTATCTGGAGAGAGAGAGAGCATGCACATGCAAGCAGGGGAGGGGCAGAGAGAGGGAGAGAGGAAATCCCAAGCAGGTTCCATGCTGTCAGTGCAGAGCCCCACGTGGGCCTCGATCCCATGAACCAAGAGATCATGACCTGAACTGAGATCAGGAGTCGGATGCTTAACCCACTGAGCCACCCAGGTGCCCCTCCCCCATTTTAAAAACAGGGGTAATGGCCTTGCTCAACTCCAAAGGATTTATTAAATGAAAGAGAATTGGACCGTGAGCCTTGCAAAGGCCAGGTCTCTACTTCATTTGTCTCTGTGCCTTTCAGCGTCTGGCATAGCGCTTTGTGTGCGTAGTAACTCTTCAGTGAATATTGTCTAGACCGAGTCACTGAAACCACCTGTTCCACCTTACATGTAAGGAAACGCAGTGAGGGACAGTGATGGAAAGAGCAAACACGGAAGGCGCCAGTTACGTGTTGTGTTGTACATTCAATCAACCAAAGTATACTTCCTTTTGAAGTGGCAGCACCGGGAGTAGAATCCAGATCTTTGAACTCTGACACCTCTGCTCTTGCCCCCTACCATATTGCCTCTGAGTTATTTGGCTAAAATCAGAGAGCTTGTTTACGGCTGAGATGGGATTCCTTTGCAGGAGAGCTATTACAGACCCCCTGTGCCTGGAGTTTAAATATAATGAATGGTTAAAAAACAGGGTCTCTGGAGCCAGGATGCCTGGGTTTGAATCCCAATTCTGCTATTGACTATGTGATCTCATTTAATCTATCCCTCAGCTTTCTCATCTGTACAAAGGGGACTGAAATTGCATTTCACCTCCCAAGGTTGTCGTGAGGATTAAATGAGTTAAAATATGTAAGGAAGGGTGCCTGGGTGGCTCAGTCAGTTAAGCGGTTGACTCTTCATTTCTGCTCAGATAAAGCCCCACTTCGGGCTGGGATCTGTGCTGAGTGTGGAGCCTGCTTGGGATTCTCTCTCTCCCTTTCTCTTTGTCCCTCCCCTGCTCGTGCATGCTCGCTCTCTCTCTCTCTCTCTCTCTCAAAATAAATAAGTAGACTTAAAAAAAATACATGAAGAGCTTAGAAAAGTGCCTGGCACATAATAAGTACATTATTGTTTGCTGCTCTTCTCAAGTAAATTAGGCTTTTACTGCTATGGTGGTGGCTACAATCAGCCTTCACAAAGACAGCCATTTGATGATGGTGGAGTTTTTTTCTTCCTGAATAGGTAAGATTCCCATAGATGTTTTAAAGGACTGGAGACTCTACTGTATAAGTTCTTTGAGGGCTGAGGTGCTTCTCTGGTAAAGACTCTCCAGGGCTGAGTTCAGTGCCATACAATTGGTGGGCAATTGGAAAGCGATGACCAATAACTCCTGGGGCAGTCTGGGCCTGGGATAATTATCTCCTATGCACAGCACATTGACAGCTGAGATGGGACACTGGCTTTCTACATGCACATCTCCTTCCCTTAAAATCTTCCAAAGCCCAGCCTTTATTCAGATTTGCTCAGCATTAGAAAGTCACTGGAACCCCCAGCACAAAGACGGTGGCTGAATGCCAAAGGACCAGAGCCAGGAAAACCGTGTGAGAGGCAATCTCGCTCCTGCCAAGAATGGGATGCGATTTCCTACCCCTACCCCCGCAGTGGGCCCCAACCTCCTGTCCTTCCCATTCCCCATCCGCCCCCAGTCCTATGGGCCACGGATTTCTGCCTGAAAAAGCAATTCAGCGCTGTACACTGGGGATGTTTCCTTCTGACCTACTTCAGGCAGAACACTTGCCCTGCTGAGAAAGGGCAGCGGCCGCTCAGCATTCCCCCACCCCCACCCCCCACCGCGGCCTCCAGATGCTGAGTCGTCTGTCACTCACTCACAGCCAACTGCCACACCTGAGAAGGAGCTTTTCTTCATGGTTTCCCCACATCGACACCTGGACTGACTAACCTGACAGGTTCCTGGGGTAGAGTTGAAACCTGTTTCCTGGTATAAATGTGCTTTGCCTTTTCTATTATGTGCCTGTTTTTGTAAT
The DNA here is from genome assembly GCF_028018385.1 of Neofelis nebulosa. Lineage (NCBI taxonomy): Eukaryota > Metazoa > Chordata > Mammalia > Carnivora > Felidae > Neofelis > Neofelis nebulosa. The sequence goes on along the minus strand of NC_080789.1, from coordinate 105,786,564 downwards.
TTGGTTCAGAACCACCATTTACCATGGACCCGGGAACTCAGATTGCCATTTTCAAGTGTTCCTAGTTCCTCCTTCTTCCTCTTCTCCTTCTCCCTCTTCTTCATAATCAGTACCTTCCAGAGTACCTACTATACATATTCCCTTTAATATACCCAGTAATCAACTTTGCGAGGTAGATATACTAGGACAGTGCTTCTCAGACTTTAATGTGCATAGGGAATCCTGTTCAAAGGTGATTCTGTTGAGTAGGTCTGGGAGATACCTGAGATTCTGCATTTCTCACAAGCTCCCATGCAATATTGATGCTGCTGGTTCTAATTCCTTGAGTGGCAAAGATATCAGGAAGAGTCTTTTGGTTGCAGGTGACTGAAATCCAATGTGAACTAGTTAAGCAAGAGGAATTTATTACAAGGATATTGGTGTCTCACAAAGCCAAGTACAGGATTAAAAACGCACCCCAAGAGGAGTGGGAGCCAAAGAGGACCCTCTTGGGTTCTTGACTCTTCTTTCTCCTTGCATGCATTTCATTGCTCCATTCTTCCTCCACCCTTCCTTCCTTCCTTTCTCCTCTGTTCTGGTTAGGACCAAGGTAACTCTACCCATAGTCCTGTGGATTCCATGTCCTCTACTTCCTTGATTTACTACTTTGGTTTGGTGGAGCATATCTTCCAGTAACTTCCTATGAAAGTGAGCAACAGAAATAAAATTTTAGTTACTAACATAACTGAGGGGAGCCTGGGTGGCTCAGTCGGCTCAGCGTCCAACTTCAGCTCAGGTCATGATCTCATGGTTCATGACTTTGAGCCCCACATCGGACTCTGTGCTGACAGCTCAGAGCCTGGAGCCTGCTTCAGATTCCGTGTCTTCCTCTCTCTCTCTGCCCCTCCCCTCCTCTCACTCTCTCCCTCTCTCTCAAAAATAAACTTCTAAAAATTTTTTTTAAAAAACCTGAAAATGTCTCTATACTCAATAGTATAAAGTATAGAATTGTAGCTTCCAGAGTGGCTGTTATAATATCCAATACCATTTCAATTTTCTACCCTTTGTATCTCGTTCTGAAAGTTAAAAATTTTTGTTTATTAAAAATAGTTTTTTTGTTCATTTATTTTTGAGAGAGAGAGAGAGACATGGAGTGCAAGTGGGGGAAGGGCAGAGAGAGAGGGACACACAGAATCCGAAGCAGGATCTGAGCTGACTAGCCTGAGGAGGGGCTCGAACCCACAAGCCATGAGATCATGACCTGAGCTGAAGTCGGATGCTTAACTGACTGAGCCACCCAGAAGCCCCTCATTCTGAAAGGTTTTAGATTCTTCTCTCTGACCCCTAGCATTCTGAAAGTTCACAATGATGTGCCTTGGGATGGTTCTTTCCTCATTCATTATACTGGGCACTTAATGAGTCTTTTTGACCTGGAAACTTACATCCTTCTGTTGTAGAAAAAAAAAATTTCTTCTGGTTATTCACTTAATTATTTCTTCCCCTCTCTTTTTTTGTTGAGTCCATCTGGAGCTCCTGTTATTAGGATGTTGGATCTTCTGACCTGATCTCTTGATCTTCTTATCTTCTGTATCTAATTTTCCATCTCTTTATCTCTTTGCTTTACTTTCTGTAAGATTTTATAAACTACTTTTCCAACTTTGCTAGTTGAATTTTAAAGATTTCTATTTTTAATTTCTCAGAGTTCTCTTTTGCTGTTCTCTGAATATTCCTTTTTCTAATAGGCTACTATTCTTATTACATGGGTGTAGTAGCCTCTCTTCTGTCTCCAGGAACATTATTCTTGTCCTTTTTTGAACTTTTCTTCTCTCTACATTCTTTTCTCTTTTCTCTTTTCTTATTTCTTTATTTTGGTCTCTGTCTTTCATGTAGACTTTCCGTTTCCATTAAAGAGTGAGGCAGGGGCGCCTGGATGGCTCAGTCAGTTGACCCTTGATTTCAATTCAGGTCATGTTCCCGGGATCATGGAAGTGAGCCCTGTGTCAGGCTCCACACTGAGCATGGAGACTGCTTGAGATTCTCTCTCCCTTCCTCTGCCTCTCTCCCCTGCTCACGCTCTCTCTCTCTCTCTAAAAAAAACAAAAACAAAAACAAAAACAAACAAACAAACAAAAAAAACTTTAAAGAGGGAGGCACTAAACAGTTTACCGGAAGAGGAACTAAGAAGAAACTAATGAAGACCTCTTCATTGTACCTTTTGAGTCTTTTAAATTCTGAGCCACATTAGTATAAAGCCTATTCAAAAAAAACAAAACAAACCTTTTAGAATTTATTTTAAGCTTTATGTGCACAGGAATGGCTTGTCCATTGAGGAATTTTACTGTAGAGATATTGAGATAAGGTGTCAAGCAGCTTTTTCTCTGAGGGGACTTCTAAATGTCAGTGTTTAAAAGTCTCTCTGGGCCATTAAGTCTTTTCTGATAAGAATCTTCTAGACTCCTGTCTGAGGATAGGTGTTGGAGGAGGGTATAAGCCTAGCTGCCAATTTTGTTGAATGAGTATGGGAGGAAGGCCGGGTATTCCACTGTTGAGAATGTAGCTTTTTAAACAGGTACCTCAACCCTCTCCTAACTATACATACAACTGAGTCTGTCAGCCTCTGGAGTAAGCTTCTCAAGCTGTCTGTGGTGAAGGACCAGTTTTTAAATTTCTTATCTGTCAGGGACCCACATGTAGTTCTAACGCACATGGCTAGTACATATCTCTTACCACACATGACTCACAATAGGAGTTCAAACATCCAAACTGGTCTACATCCTGTTCAGAAAGAAGAATCCACTGAGAACACACTTGAATGTTGAGGCAATTTCAAATTTCTATAAAAATTCTAAACACTCTTACTTTCTGTACTTATCATATTAGGGCCAGTAACAAAGTTTATGGGCCTAAACCAGTTCATGAACCAAATTTAACAGCACTGCTCTAGAAAAAAACAGTCTAATCTCTTGCCTTGAGGAGGAGCTGTCACTAGGCTTTGAGAGGGTGTTGGGGGAAAATCTGGAGGGCTGGACTACTCTGCAAATAGACTTTCAGCTCATTCCCCATCTCAGCTCTGCCCTTCATTCCCACATTCCTTGGTACCCTGGGTTTCCAAACCCAGTGCTTTCCTGAATTGTTCATGTCCCATGATTGGTTCCTTTCTGCAGGCATCAGGCCACAGCTTCTACTACTTGGCCAAATCATTTACCCCTCCTTATTCTACTTTCTTATCCCATTCTCTTTGTCCTTGCAGTTTATACTTTAAAAAATCCCTTTCAAAATCCTGACTTCTTCACAGAATTGATTCAAAAAGTATGGAATTTCAAGGCACCCAGAATAGCCAAAACAATCTTGAAAAAGAACAAGTTTAGAGGACTTATATATCCCAATTTTAAAACTTACTGACAAGCTACAGTAACATGTTATCAAGTGTGATTTTGGCATAAGGACAGACATACAGATCAATGAAATAGAATTGAGAGTCCATAAATAAACCTGCTGATGTGTGATCAATTGATCTTTGGTAAGAATGCCAAGACAATTCAGTGGGGGAAAGAATAGTCATTTCAGCAGGTGGTGCCAAGACGTGTGGAGATCCACACACAAAGAATGAAGTTAAACCCCTACCTCACATCACACACACAAATTAACACAAAATGGATCATAGACCTACACGTAAGAGCTAAAAATTTTACACTTTAGAAGAAAATATAAGAGTGAATCTTCATGAGGCAAAGACTTCTTATATATAACATCAAAAGCACAAGTAACAAAGGAAAAAATAAATTGGACTCATGAAAATTAAAAACTTTTGTGTTCCAAATGACACCATCAAGAAAATGCAAAGAAAACCTACATAAGAGAGAAAATATTTTCAAATCATATATCTGATAAGGGACTTATATCCAGAATATACAAAGAACTTTTACAATCTACAGTAATAAAGCAAATAATCCAATTTTGAAATGGGCAAAGGACCTAAATAACATTTTTCCAAAGAAGATTTACAAATGACCAATAAGCACATGAAGAGATTTTCAATATCATTAGCCATCAGGGAAATGCAATTTCAAAACTACAATGAGATACCACTTGATACTCTCTAGGAGGCTATTATCACAAAGACAGATGATAACAAATGTTACTAAGGATGTAGAGAAATTGGAACCTCACGTTGTACTGATGGGAATGTAAAATGGTGCAGCCACTTTGGAAAACAGTTTCTAGTTCCTCAAAAAGTTAAATGTAGGGGAGCCTGGGTGACTCAGTTGATTGGTGATGGACTCTTAATTTTGGCTCAGGTTGTGATCTTGAGGTAAAGGGATTGAGCCCTACATGGGACTTTGCAACTGGACATGGAGCCTGCTTGAGATTCTCTCTGTCTCAATCTCTCTCTCTCCACCTCCCTCCCCTGCTCGCATTACCTCTCTCTCTCAAAAATAAAAAACAAAAATTTTTAATAATTAAAAAAAAAGCTAAACATAGACCACATGATCCAGCAATTCCACTCTTAGGTGTATATATTCATATAATGAATGAATGTTCAAAAGCAACATCATTCATGATAGCCAAAAAGCAGAAACAATTCAAATGGTCATCTGCTGAAGATGGATAAATAAAATGTGGTATATCCATACAATGGAATTTTATTTGATGATAAAAATAAATGAAGTACTGATACATGCTACAACATGAATGAATTTTGAAAACGTTATGCTTAGCAAAAGTCACAATGTCACAAAGTCACAAATGTTTCCATTTACATAAAATGTCAAGAATAAGGAAATCTACACAGAGAGAAAATAGATCAGTGGTTGCCTAGGATGGAGCCCAGGGGATAGGGAGGAAATGGGGAAGGAGGTTTTTTTCAGGGTGATAAAACTATTCTAAAATTGATTGTGATGATGGGGCGCCTGGGTGGCTCAGTCGGTTAAGCGTCCGACTTCAGCTCAGGTCATGATCTCATGGTCCGTGGATTTGAGCCCCGCGTTGGGCTCTGTGCTGACAGCTCAGAGCCTGGAGCCCATTTCAAATTCTGTGTCTCCCTCTCTCTCTGCCCCTCCCCTGTTCATGCTCTGTCTCTCTCTGTCTCAAAAATAAATAAACGTTAAAAAAAATTTTTTTTTAAATAAAATTGATTGTGATGGGACACCTGGGTGGCTCATTTGGTTAAGCCTATGAGTCTTGATTTCAGCTCAGGTCACGATCCCATGGTCCGTGAGATCTCATGGTTCATGAGATCAAGCCTTGCATTGGGTTCTGTGCTGACAGTGCAGAGCCTGCTTTGGATTCTCTCTCTCCCTCTCTCTCTCTGCCCCTCCCCTGCTTGCATGCACGCATGTGGTCTCTCTGTCTCAAAACAAATAAATAAACATTAAAAAAAAAAATTGATTATGGTGATGGCTGCACAACTCTGTGAATATACTAAAAGCCCCTGAATTAGACACTTCAGATAGGTGAATTGTATGGTATGTGAGTTATTTCTCAATAAAGCTGTTATAAAGGAATTTCTGGGGTCAACCCACCTGGTCTAACTGCAAGTCCCAGTGCCACCACTCTTGAATGTGGAGGGTCTTCAGCTTATCTTATGCACAGTGCTCCTCAATTATTAACACATGAGCTCAAATCTGAGGTGACACATTTGTTCTCAAAATAATGGTGATTTAAGGGCTTGCTATTGGCTTCCTTAGGGGATGTACCTAAAAATGGTGTTTATTGAGTCAGACAAATTAATCAGCTGTGCTTAACTTGACACTCTTACTCCACAGAAAAGTTTCTTTTATTTTTAAAAAGCTATCTCCTTTTATTAATAGCAAATAATACAAAAAGCTCCTCCCTTTTTGAAAGCCTCAGCATGTGTTCTGAATGAGGATATAAACCCAGCTGGTTCATTTATTCAACAAATATTTCCAGAGTACTCACTACGTGCTACTCTGCCAGATTCTGCAAATGCAATCAATGGTGAACAAATAGCAGAGAGGAGAGAGCTGAATAAACAAGCCTTTAGGTCAGTGTGGACTCAAACTAGTCCGTCCTAAATCTCCAATGACAGAGGAATTGGGGGTGTTTCACTGTTGAGGGATTCAGGGAAATGTCTACGTTATCTTTTTTCTTCTTTGAGCAGTCGCGGTTGGGTTTCTTGAATTACATAAATAGTAGAACAACACTAGCAGAAATGGGGGAAAAAAAGAAAAGACGCCAAACAACAGTGCTGCTGCATCAATCCAATTTCAAACCATTTCTCCACTCGACCCATTTTTGAAGATTCTAGCTCCATTTCCCCCTAGCTTTGGCGACCTCCATTGCATGTCTCTTAGAGGACCCAGTTCAAAAGGACCTCCCAAGACTCACTCTGAGAAATTCAGAACTGAGGTGTTGGAGCTCGGTGGCAGCCAAGATCCCCACCCCCCTCCCAGCTGCTCAGGAGGTTGGGGGAGCAAAGAAGTGGATGTAAATCCCAGGACCAGTTTGCTTCTGGGCACATTCCCCCAGATTCAGAAGCCAGGCAGAGGAGGACTGCTGAACATCAGAGCAGAAGAGGGAGGCCAATGCCTGAGGTGTGCAAACCTTGGCATTGGAGGTATCCTGTGTTCAGAGACCGGCAATGCGATCACTGTCACCAAGTCAGTGGGGGACATCTAGGGAGGAATGTGAGTCCCCACTCAGGTGTGCTGGGGTGCAAGTCTGACCCTGTTGACCTTGCTGATGAGAGGCAGCAGGCAAGCCCACGGGCAGGGCCATGAGGGCCTCTGAGTTTCCACTCTCTGAGGGTACTGAGCACTCCTAGTGCCCAACACTGCTGAGGCAAGTCCGGCCCAAATGCCAGCAAAGTGAAGAACATGCTGTAGGATCTTGATGTGTCTCTTCACCTCTCTGAGCCCGTTTATTCATCTGTAAATGGGGCTAATAATCCTCACTTTGTGGAACTGAACCTTGTGAGGGTTAGAGATCTCAAGAAGCCTAGCCCTGCTTCTCAGTGAATAGTTTGCCATTATGTCTGGGACACCTACTTATTCTTGTGGGCTATGAGCCCCCTAAATTTCTAGGATTCAGCTTTGTTATTCTCATCTCTCACTGAATAGAATTGTGTGTGTGTGAGTGTGTGTGTGTGTGTGTGCAAAAAAGGTGATCTTATTACAGCACGGGGACAGGACCTGTGAGCAGGAAGAGCTGCCAGAATTTTTTAAATATTAAAACGTTTATTTTACCAGGTGCCCAGGCAGCTCAGTTGGTTAAACTTGCAACTCTTGATTTCAGCTCAGGTCATGATCTCACAATTCGTAAGATCAAGCCCCACATCTCTCTCTCTTTCTGCCTCTCTCTCTCAAAATAAATAAACTTAAAAAAAAAAGTTTTATTTAACAATATGACTACAATGTAATATATGTTTATTATAGCATCTTTGAACATATCATAAAGGCAACACAAAATCAAAATAAGCCTGTAATCTGACCTTTCAGAAATAACCACAGTTAACATTTTCATGTAGAGTCTCCCAGTCTTTTGTTTTATGTATGTAGTTGTCATGGAATATACACATTTAGTTCCTACTTTGTATTCTAATCTAAGTATCTGTCATCATAACACTTTTATAATAGCACTTAAATTAACTAGCATTTATTTATTTTTTATCTTTTGTAAAGTACCTAGTGTTTAAAATATTGGGGTACCTGGCTGGTTCAGTCAGAGGGAGCATGTGACTCTTGATCTCAGGGTCATAAGTTCGAGCACCCCATTGGGTGTAGAGATTACTTAAAAACAAATAAATAAGGGGCACCTAGGCGGCTCAGTCGATTAAACATCCAACTCTTGATTTCAGTTCAGGTCATGATCTCATGGCTTGTGGGATCAAGCCCTGAGTTAAGCTCTTGCACTGACAGTGTAGATCCTGTTTGGGATTCTCTCTTTTCCCCTGTTTGTTCCTCAACTGCTCATGCTCTCTCTCTCTCTCAAAAATAAATAAACATTAAAAAAATTAATTAATTAATTAAACTAAAACTAAACTAAACTAAAATAACATCCCACGGTATGATTATACCGTAAGTCTTCAACCAACCCTCTATTGTTAGTTGTATCTGGTTCTCACTATTATAAATAGTACCGTGGTGAATATTCTTTTTTTATTTTTTAATTATCAAGTGAATATCATCATGAATACTATTTTTTAAGCCAATTCTTTTTTTTTTTCAGTTTATTTATTTTGAGAGTGAGAGAAAGAGAGCTTGCATGCGCATGTGAGCAGGGGAGGAGTAGAGAGAGAGAGGAGAGAGACAGAATCCCAAATAGGTTCTGTGCTGTCAGCATGGAGTCCGATTCAGGGCTTGATCCACAAACAGATCATGACTGAGCCCAAATCAAGAGTCAGGCGCTTAATCGATTGAGCCACCTAGGCGCCCCCATGAATATTCTTTTATTTTTAGTGTTTTTATTTTCTTTGAGAGAGAGTACATGAGTAGAGGAGGGGCAAAGAGAGAGGGAGAGAGAGACTCCCAAGCAGGCTCTGTGTGTGTCAGCACAGAGCCTGATGCGGGGCTCAAACTCACAAACTGAGATTGTGACCTAAGCTGAAATTAAAAGTTGGTGTCTTAATTGACTGAGCCACCCAGGCACCTCACCCCCATCAATAGTATTAAAGCTAAATCTTTGCACACATTTCTGATTATTTTCCTAAAATAAATTTCTAAAATGGAAACACTACTTCAAATAGTAAGCAAATTTTTAAGGTTTTTGAGACCTGCTGACAAATTACCTAGAAAGGAAATAATTTTTAAATTTGGGTTTTATCTATTTATTTTAATATTTCTCTTTTTCTACTTATAAAAGGAATACATTCTTGTCAAAACAAACATTGTAGAAATATATATTTAAAAAGATTTAAAAAAATTTTTTTTATGTTTATTTATTTTTGAGACAGAGAGAGACAAAGCATGAACAGGGGAGGGTCAGAGAGAGGGAGACACAGAATCTGAAACAGGCTCCAGGCTCTGAGCTGTCAGCACAGAGCCCGACGAGGGGCTCAAACTCACGGACCGCAAGATCATGACCTGAGCCAAAGTCGGCTGCCTAACCAACTGAGCCACCCAGGCGCCCCAATATTTAAAAAGATTTTAAATTTCCTTTAATTTTATTGTCCAGAGATAATTGCTAATAACAATTTGGTGTACATTAGGAGTACCTTGAATGTCTCCAATTAGATACTTAGATTTAGTTGATTACCAGATTTTATTTATTTTTTTTTTCCAATTTTATTTAAATCCAAGTTACTTAGCATACAGTGTAATAATGGTTTCAGGAATAGAATTTAGTGATTCATCACTTACATATAACACCTAGCAAGTGCCCTCCTAATGCCCATCACCCATTAAGCCCATCCCCCCACCCAATACCCCTCCAGGAATCCTCAGTTTGTTCTCTGTATTTAAGAGTTTATGGTTTTCCTCCCTATCTTTTTTTATCTTATTTTTCTTTCCCTTTCCCTACATTCATCTGTTGAGTTTCTCAAATTCCACATATGAGTGAAATTATGATATCTGTCTTTCTCTGACTGACTTATTTCGCTTAGCATAATACCCTCCAGTTTCATCCATGTTGCTGCAAATGGCAAGATTTCGTTCTTTTACCTTGCCAAGTAGTATTCCATTGTGTATGTAAACCACATCTTCTTTATCCATTCATCAGTTGATGGACATTTGGGCTCTTGCCATAATTTGGCTATTGTCAATAGCACTGCTATAAACATTGGGGTGCATGTGCCCCTTTAAATCAGCATTTTTTTTATCCTTTGGATAAATTCCTAGTAGTGCAATTGCTAGGTCATAGGGTAGTTCTATTTTTAATTTTTTGAGGAACCTCCATACTGTTTTCCAGAGTGGCTATATCATTTTGCATCCCACCATCCATGCAAAAGTGTTCCCCTTTCTCTGATCCTCACCAACATCTGTTAATTTTAGCCATTCTGACAGGTATGAGATAGTATCTCATTGTGGTTTTTAATTTGTATTTCCCTGCTGATGAGTGATATTAAGCATCTTTTCAACTTTTCATGGTTAACACCATCAGGATGTCTTCTTTTGAAAAGTGTCTGTTCATGTCTTCTGCCCATTTCTTCACTGGAGTACTTGTTTTTTGGGTGTTGAGTTTGATAAGTTCTTTATAGATTTTGGATACTAACCCTTTACCTGGTATGTCATTTGCAAATATCTTTTCCCATTCTGTCAGTGGCCTTTTAGATTTGTTAAGATTACCATATTTTAAACATCTTCCTCCCTTTTTCTTCATTTCTTACAAGCCCAGACTGAGTCATTAGTGAGCTCCTTCTTTGAAGGTGGCCTGTGGCCAGGTCTACACCATTCACACTCTCAGTACAGCCTTGTCTGGTTATCACGGGCAAGCTCAGGCAGCCATCTCAGCCTCTCTCTGGAATCCACTACTGGTTTCCTCTCCATGGAGAGGAAGAGTAGGAAGGGGCACCAGAATGCAATTGTAAATGTAGGTTCTGGCACTCACCCCCTGGATGCCTCGGGGAAAATGAGTGAAAGCACTGTAATGTAGCCAAGTCTGGAATCATCCCTGGGCATTCTAGAAACAGGTCATATGTACTACCTGTACATATCTACACACACCCAGAACAAACAGCTATGGGCTCATACATAATGTCAGTGCCTAGATTCTATATGCCAGCAGCTATCTCCACATCCTTTAACAAGCTCAGTTCTCTGCGGAAAGCTTACCTGCAGACGTTTGTGAAATGTGTTTATATGCATAAACACACACACACACATACACACACACGCACACGTATATATATATATATATATATATATATATATATATATATATATAATTTGTCTCTGGAGGGGACCTCTCACCTACACAAGAGCCCAGAGTTACAAAGAAAAACCCTATTGGTGATAACAGAAGGTCCCTTATACTAGAAAGGCTCAATGGTATACTAGAGGGGTATAACAAGGCAAAGGCCTTTGGGCACTATGGCCCTTAACAGTCCAACATTCCTCCCAAACTGATGACACCCCAACCCATCCACACCTTCCATTCAGAGTTAGCTCTACTTTCAGAGATACAGGTTCCCATGACATTTCTTAATGCTGTTAATGGTAATTATAACTAATAAATTCTCTTCTATGGCTGCTAAGATCCTATCTCCTCCATGAAATCTTTTGGTCAATGGCAAGAGAAGTAAGAATTTTACTTGGTCTATTTTGTCTCAAGGTACATTCTTTTTGCGACTTCTTCATCACATGTGTGTAATATCTCCTTGGCTTTATGTAATGTGAATAATATGCATTATCTCTATTTAAAAAAAATTTAATTTATTTTTGAGAGAGAGAGAGACAGAGTATGAGTGGGGGAGGGGCAGAGAGAGAGGGAGACACAGAATCCGAAGAAAGCTCCAGGCTCTGAGCTGTCAGTACAGAGCCCAACTTGGGACTCAAACCTGTGAACCATGAGATTATGACTTGAGCTGAAGTCAGACGTTTAACCAACCAAGCCACCCTGGTGCCCCTGCATTATCTTTATTCTTTGAGTTGTTGGACCTATTTTCACTTGTCTATTCCTTATAACCTTTAAGTCTGTCAGTGGCAGACAATGTGTTACAATCCTTAACATCCTGGATCAACAAAATGGAAGCTCCAAAAACCCAACTGTATGTAAGAAAGCATATGATAATAAGAGCAATACTAACATTTATTGAGTGCTGGCTGCGCGCCAGTCCCTGTCGTAATCACTTTGCACGTATCAACTCATTCTGTCCTCACAACACTGTCAGGAAGACACTATTGTTATTTCCATTTTACGTGTGAGGGACTTGAGGCACAGAGAGATTAACTGACTTGCCCAAAGTCACACAAGGAGTAGAACCAAACAGGACTCATAAGCTGACAACCTGTAACACTAACATTTTGGTGTTTAGCATTCTGGTTTTTCCCATGTGTATTTAAAGGCATTTTGTTTTACTTTAGAAAACTGAGGTCATAAATATACTTAATAGGCGTTAAGTGTGTGTCTTTGCTCAGGATATAAATTTGTAATTCTGTGATGTACCTTTTAATTTTAAGAAGTTTTTCACATGGCTGAAGTTTAACATTGTAATTTCTGTTAATCTTTTCCTTTGTAATTTCTGTCACTGTTTTTATGTTTGGAAAATCCTTCCCCATTACAGTATCACTATCTTGTCTTTTGGCTTTATTGTTTCTTTTTTATCTTTAATTATTTATGTTATTTGAAATTTATTTGATAAATAATGTTTCCTTTTCCCTGACAAATTTGTGATATTTCCTTAATATTCCTTAACATTACATTCTTAATTATTCTAAGGTCTGTTTCAAAGTTGACTGATCTGTTTATTTAATAGATGTTGTTTTGTAGGGTAAGTCTTCCCAATCTGTTCTTGTTTTATTAGCAATCGTGCCTTAACATTTTGTCAAATAAACAATAGAATTATTGCATCAAGTTGGTTAACCTAACAAGTTAATTCAAGAAGAGTTGATATATTTAAGATGTTCAGATTTCTAATTTTTTCCATTTTAAAAATCTCCTCCCCTGCTACTTTTTGTTTTTTTCTGGATTACATTTACAGAGAGTGGTTTATTATACTTTCCTTTTTAAAAAAATTGGGGCTCCTGATTCTTGATTTCGGCTCGGGTCATGATATGATGGTTCATGAGATCAAACCCAGAGTCAGGCTCTGTGCTGACAGAATGGAACCTGCTTGGGATTCTCTCTCTCCCTCTCCCTCTTCCAGTCCCTTTTTCGAACTCAATCTCTCTCAAAATAAATAAATAAACATTTTTTTTTATTTTAAAAATTAAAAAACAAATCCCAGAGACTTATTTACTAAGTCTACTGCTATTTGGCTTTGTGACTCACAAATTTCTGGAATCATCTTAATTTTGTTCTTTCTATTTTCCTTAGAAGTGTTTTATTGTTCTTTTCATAACCTTTCTGAGATAAATCTGAGTTTGTTTATTTTCATCATGTTTTATAGTGACAGCATTTACCTTTAACACAGCTTTGACTACCTTCTATAATATGTTTTGGCCATCATGAACTATGAAATCTGTAAATGATTTTTTAAAAAACAGCTTTTTTGGAATATATACCTACCATCATATTCACCTGTTTAAAGTGTATAGTTCAATAAGACCTTCTGTAATCCCCAGATATTCATACTTATGGATGCTTGTTTTATGTTCTTAGGAATTTTCTGAAAATAGCCACTTATTAAACCAGAATTCATTATAAGAAGAAAAGAAAGAAAGAAAGAAAGAAAGAGAGAAAGGGAGAGAGAGAAAGAGAGAGAAAGGGAGAGAGAAAGAAAGAAAAAAGTGTACAGTTCAGTTAAATTTTAATATATTTAGAGAATTGTACAAGCATCACCACCATCTGACTTCAGAACATTTTCATCACTTTTCGAAGAAACCCTGGGGGCAACTGATTGGCTCAAATGAAAGAGCATGTGACTCTTGATCTCAAGGTCATGATTCCAGCCCCACTTGGGTGTAGAGATTACTTAAATAAACAAACTTAAAAAAAGAGAAAGAAAAAGAAACCCTGCACCTATTAACAATATGTCTCATTTCTCCCTTCTCCTAGTCCCTGGCAACTACTACTCAACTTTCTACTGCCATAGATTTACTTATTCTAGACACTTCATATAAATGGAATTATATAATAGGTGGCCTTTTGTATCTGGCTTCTTCCACGTAGCAAATGTTTTCAAGGTTCACCATGTTACCCATGTATCAGTACTCCATTCCTTTTAATGGCTGAATAACATTCCATTGTATGGACTTACTACAGTTGATTTATATGTTCCTTGACTGATGGACATTTGGGTTATTTCTGCCATGGTTATTATGAATACAATGCTGCTATGAACATTCATGTACAACTTTTTGTGTAGACATATGTTTTCCTTTCTCTTGGGTAGTATTTGGGAATGGAATTGTTAGATCATATGGTAACTCTATGTGTAACCTTTTGAAGAACGGCCAAGCTGTTTTCTAAAGTGGCTGCACCATTTTACATCCCCACCAGCAATGAGACTTCTAGTTTCTTCATATCCTCATCAATAGTTGCTTTTTTATTTGTTTTTGATGTAGCCATTCTAGCAGATGTGAAATCATATGTCATTTATTTGCAATGATAACTAATGATGACGATTATGTTGAGCGCGTTCTCATGTGTACTTTGGCCATTCATGTAGCTCTTTCAGAAAATGGCCATTTTTAATTGGATTAGTTGGCCTTATTGACTTGTATGAGTCCTTTATATGTTCTAGATACTAACTGCTTATGAGATACATGATTTGCAAATCATGTTCTCCCATTCTGTGAGTTTTGTTTTTCTCACTTTCTTGATGGTGTTATTTGAAACACAAAAAGTTTTTTTTTCTCTAAATGTTTATTTTTGAGAGAAAGACAGAGCACAAGCAGGAAGGGGCAGAGAGAGACACACACACACAGAATCCAAAGCAGACTCCAGGCTCTGAGCTGTTGTCACAGAGCTTGACACGGGGCTCAAACTCATGAACTCAAGATCAAACTCATGAACTTAAGCTCATGACCTAAGACAAAGTCGGATGCTTAACTGACTGAACCACCCAGATATCCCGAAACACAAAAGTTTTTAATGTTAATGAAGTTAATTTATTTTTTCTTTTATCACTTATGTTTTTGGTGTTGTATCTAAAAATCCATTGCCTAACCCAAGGTCATGAAGATTTACTCCTATACTTTCTTCTAAGTGTTTTACAGTTTTAGTTTCTTAGTTTAGGTGTATGATACATTTTGAGGCGTTTGTTTGTTTTTGTTTAAATTTATTTATTTATTTAACATTTATTTATTATGTTTTTATTTATTTTAGTAATCTCTATACCAATGTGAGACTCAAACTCATGACCCCAAGATCAAGAGTTGTACACTCTAAAAAAAAAAAAAAATGTGTTGCACACTCTACCTACTGAGCCAGCCAGGATCCCCTTTGTTTCCCATTTTGAGTTAATTTTTGTATATGGTGTAAAATCAGGGTCCAACTTCATCCTTTTACATATAAATATCCAGCTGTCCCTGTGTTATTTGCTGAAAAGATTATTCTCTCCTCATTGAATTATCTTGGCATCCTTGTTAAAAATCTATTGATCAGGGGCGCCTGGGTGGCGCAGTCGGTTAAGCATCCGACTTCAGCCAGGTCACGATCTCGCGGTCCGTGAGTTCGAGCCCCGCGTCGGGCTCTGGGCTGATGGCTCAGAGCCTGGAGCCTGTTTCCGATTCTGTGTCTCCCTCTCTCTCTGCCCCTCCCCCGTTCATGCTCTGTCTCTCTCTGTCCCAAAAACTAAATAAAAAACGTTGAAAAAATTAAAAAAAAAATCTATTGATCATACATATGAGCATTTATTTCTGGATTCTCAACTCTTTTCTATTGATATATATGTCTATCCTTATGCAAGTACTATGCAATCTTGATTATTGTATACTTGAATTAAAAAAAATTTTTTTTACATTTATTTATTTTTGAGAGACAGAAAGAGACAGAACAAAAGCAGGGGAGGGGCAGAGAGAGGAGACAGAATTTGAAGCAGGTTCCAGGCTCTGAGCTGTCAGCACAGAGCCTGAAGTGGGGCTTGAGCCATCCAGGCACCCCTACTTGAATTTTTAATTTATTCTTTGGAATATAAAAATGTATTTGGGGGGGGGGGGTACCTGGATGACTCAGTAGGGTGTCTGACTCTTGATTTCAGCCTAAGTCATGATCTCATGGTTCATGGGATTGAGCCTTGTGTCAGGCTCTGTGCTGGTGGTGCATAGCCTACTTAGGATTCTCTCTTTTCTTCTCCCTGCCCCCCCCCCACATGCCTTCTCTCTCTTTTTCTCAAAATAAACTTTTTTAAAAAAAAGTGTATTGAAAGTATATTTTTAAACATTCAAGTTTTTAGACATTTAAGCTTTAATATTCAGTTTTAGGGGTGCCTTGCTGGCTCAATCAGTTAAGCATCTGACTTTGGCTCAGGTCATGATCTCACAGTCCATGTGTTTGAGCCCTGCACTGGCCTCTGTGCTGACAGGTCAGAGCTTGGAGCCTGCTTTGGATTCTGTGTCTTCCTCTCTCCTCTCTCTCTCTCTCTCTCTCTCTCAAAAGTAAAAAAAAAAAAAAAACACAATAAAATTTTTAAAAATTCAGTTTTATTGCACTTTGATTAAAAAATAAAGATAAGAGTTTCATAAGGTACAGAGCTCAGTATGTAATCATTAGGCTTATGAATTATAATATTTAGAACTGCCTTATCTAATATGGTAACCACTAGCCACATGTGACTGTTAAGCAACTCAGAATGTGGCTAATGTAACTGAGGAACTGAATTTTAAAATTTTATTTAACATTTTCATCACCCTCAAGAATTTCCTCATGCCCAATTGCAATCAATTTCCATTCCCACCCATGTCAGGCAATCTTTCTGTCTTAATAGATTTGCCTATTCTGAACATTTCATATAAATAGAATCACACAACCTACAGTCTTTTGTATCTGGTTTCTTTCACTTAACATAACGTTTTTGAGGTTCATTCATGCTGTAGTGTGTCAATACTTCACTCCTTTTTATTTTTGAGTGGTATTTCATTGAAAGGATACACCACATTGTATTTATCCATTTACCAGTTGATGGACAGTGGATTGTTTCAATTTTACATAATTTTTTTTATTTTTTAATTTTTTTAATGTTTTTATTGTATTTTTGAGAAAGAGACAGAGCGCTAGCAGGGGAGGGGCAGAGAGAGAAGACAACACAGAATCTGGAGCCAGCTCCAGGCTCTGAGCTGTCAGCACAGAACACGACACAGGACTCGAACTCACATAGTGTGAGATTATAACCTGAGCCAAAATCGGACGCTCAACCGACTAAGCCACCCAGGCGCCCCTAATTTTACGTGATTTTAATGAATTTAAGTTTAAATACTAAAGCAGGTAGGAGCGCCTGGGTAGCTCAGTTGGTTAAGTGTCTGACTTGGTTTCGGCTCAGGTCATGATCTCACAGTTCGTGTTTCAAGCCCCACATCAGGATCTGTGCTGATGGTGCAGAGCCTGCTTGGGATTCTCTCTCTCTGTCTTTCTCTGCCCCTCCCATACTCTCTCTCTAAAAATAAATAAATAAACTTAAAAAAATTTTAAATACTAAAGCAGGTAAGATAGTTCTCCTTCAAGCACGACTTTATTGCATTGGGGAGACTACATTTCTCTTTAACCTTTGAAAATTTAATACATGAATTGAGATGTACAGTAAGAGTAAAATATACTCTGAATTCCAAAGACTTAGAATTCTTGATGTGCTTAAAAGATCAAAAGAATGAAAAAGGAACAGAGACTATCAAAGTAAAGTTGAAAGATGAACAAAGTAACAAGATAGGGTTTCTAGAAATGTGGAAGGGGGAAACATTAAAAACTCACCTCTGAATACCTCCAGGGGTGATAGTATCCCCTTGTGTTATTTACAGGCACTGCGTTATTTCATATGTATGACCTCTTTTCATCTTCCCAGTGACACAGTGAGGTAAGGACTATCTATTCTGTGCTTGAGGAAACCAAGGCTCAGAGAACTTAGTTTGTCCGAGGTCCCCCAGCTAGCATGTACGAAAACCAGATTTGACCCCTCTCTGATTTCAAAGTCCACATTTGTATCCGTTGCAGATGAATGGAAAGTTCACCAAGAATGTAGACAAGACACATGTTTGACTATGGCCTGGCCTTTAGATTTAAGCAACAGTCGGAGCGATGGCAGAGCAGGAGGGGCAAGGGGAAGACTTGACAAGAAAGAGGGTCTCTTTGCTCTAAATTGACAAGTTATTTCACATACTACACCTGCCGCCGGCCATTTCAGTCTTTTGGAAGGCTCTTCTGTTATCATGAGGCCCAGACCCTGCCCTCTCATCCCAGAGAAATACCTCGGGAGAAATAGCCTTGGCCTCCAGAGGCGGCTCTCACAAAGCCCGGCAGCGCCCCCAGCCCTGCTGCTCGATGATAAGATAAGACGCCCGAGGGACTGGGGAAAGAAGCCAGCCTGGTGACGCCCAGCTGCTCCCTTGGTGACGTCTGTCCACAGCAGACACCATCCCTCCAAGGACTCCAGGCTCAGCCAAGAGGTCTCTGGTTTAAGACCAGCTCTATGGAGCTCCGATAACGCTGCCTTTCCAGAGCCTTCTGCAATCAGAATTGCCCCCAGCCTTCTGACCAAGTGTGGAGGGGGGTCTTCCTCAGCAGTGATGACTGACAGCAAGAAAGGTTCTTGCCTCCCCAGAGTCAGCAGCCCCAGACTGCTGACGCGTGCGGGGCTGGGCACTGTGAGTGTGACAGGACTATTTTTGCCCCAGGACAGTGCTGTCAGCAGGTAGGAGGTGAGGGGTCACGCTGCCGCTGCTGGGGTTGAGAGCTGGGCACAGTGCCGCTGGAGCCTTGCTGAGAACTGGGGTTCCACCAGCCTGCAGAACCTGAAACCACCTTCACTGTTGGGTCACAAAAACCCGGGAAGGTGAAGGACCCTAATGACTGGAGCCCATCACACTATGTTGAAAAGAGGCATCACTCACGATGACCTTTTTTTCTCACCGCTTCCCTGTAACCTTGATCCTAATGCACTATTCGCCACCTGCTTGGAAGAGGTATTGTCCCGGGTTAGGCTCAGCAGTGAGCATCAGTCAGAGAGGACTGTGGCCCCTGACAGGCTTCCAAATGCCCTGTTGCAGTGGCCCCGGTAGACTTTTGTAATGGGCAAATAGATCCGTGTAGCAGATTGCCAATGGTGCCCTCACTTTACACAGGAGTCGGGGTCCTGGAAACTTGTCCTCAGACTGAATCCTATTGGGGCAGCTCTACTGAGGGCAAGATATTCCACACTATGAATGCACAGGGGTTGCTACTCCACCAAAAACAGAGAATGCCTCCTTTAATTAATTTTATCTTTTTATATCTAAATATTTTTGTGAAATTTTATTTTTAAGTAATCTCTACACCCAACGTGGTGCTCAAACTCACAACCCTGAGTTGTGCACTCTACCAACTGAGCCAGTCAGGTGCCCCTATGTATCTAAATATATTATCTATATTTAATTTTATCTTTAATTATGTTTTTTTATTATAAAAAAATGACATTTTGCTTGCCAAAAATCCAAATTGAGGGGGTTGCCTGGCTGGCTCAGTCGGTAGAGCATCTGACCCTTGATCTTGGGCTTGTGAGTTTGAGCCTCACGTTGGGTGTAGAGACTACTTTAAAAAAGTTTTATTTTTTTTAATTCAAACTGGGAAAATAGATAACTTAGAAAGGAAAAGTCCTTATCATATAAATTCCTTCCATATATTTTTTCCTATGCTTATACAAATGTGTAGTAATCTAAAATAGACCTCTGAATTTTTTTAATTTTTATCAATATAGGATCATAATCATACTCATAATGACTTTTTCCTCCACTAAGTCTTGCCATATCTATGCATAAAGATCTAACTCATTCCTTTTCAAGACATACATAGTATTTCATTGTGTGGATGAAATGTACTCTGGAGAACATTTTCTGTGAGAGAAATCCTCAGAAGTGCACTTATTAGGTAAATGGATGACGATATTTTAACTCTTAATAAATAATTGCCAAATTGTCCTTCAGAAAAGATTGCAGTGATTTTGGTACATTTGGTAGTAACTTACATTTACATTCCTACCAAGTGTATCAAAATGCTTGTTTATCCCCATTGTCACCGACATTGGATATTATCAGTCAATCAAATTTTTGGCGCCAGTGTAATAGGGGACGCACACGCACTCTACAGCCTTGCTTCTTCAGTGTCTTGTTTGTTCTTATTCTCTATTTTTCTATTGGGTTCACTTCAAAGACCTCTATGTATATCAGAGAAATCAGTCCTTTGTCCTATGTGTTGCAATCTTTTTTCTCATTTGTCTTCCTCTTCTGACATTTATGGTGTGGTGAGAGCACAGGGTTTGAAGGCAGACTCTGGCTTTGTCTCCAATTCACCACCTGAATGACCATAGTTTCATTACTTAGCTTCTGGCTCCCCATGTGTAAACTGAGGAATCAGAACAGTGCTTAGCTCAGGAGAGTGTAATGGGAATGAAATGAGTGGAGGCATATCAAGTACTCAGTGTAGTCCTTGTATGAAATAAGCACTATGGGGTATATGCTATTAATTATTATTATTATTATTATTATGCATTCAAATAGTTTTAATTTTATACAGTCAAATTTATTGATCATCTATGGCTTCTGGATTTCCTGTCATGCTTAGAAAGGCGTTCTTCCATCTAAGACTAGAAAAATATTCACCAAGGGTGCTATGGAAAGGGGTCTGTGGGAATCCATGTTAATATGAATCCCCCACCCCCTCTCCCCCATAATTTGGCTGTTCGCATACCAGAATTTTTTTTCTTCCAGGAAGATTACTTAATTTAATTTAAGTTTGCTTAAAATAAGAGAAATTTATTCTCTTACAGTTCTGGAGGCTAAAAGTCCAAAATCAAGGTGTCAGTAGGGCCTGCTCCTGCCCAAAATCTCTAGAGAAGAATCCTTCCTTATGTCTTCTACCGTCTAGTGGACACCAGCAATCTTTGGCATTTTTGGTCTGTGATGGCATAAGTTCAGTCTCTGCTTCTGTCTTTGCATGGTCATCCTCCCTCTGTGTGTCTAAGCCCCTGTTTTTTCTTCTCCCCCCCCCACCCAGTTTTATTGAGAAATAAACCACTTTTATTGAGACATACACCACTGTGTAAGTTTAAGGCGTGCAGCATGACGGTTTGATTTACGTATGTTGTGAGACGATTACCACAATAGGGTCAGCTAACATCCATCCTACTAATGCAGTCTGTCTTGGTCTCTGTGGTATAGCAGGGTGCTTCTGTCTTACCCCATGTTCTAGAATTCTCTCAGTGGTGTCTTGTTCTTGAATAGTTGTTAGCTGTTTTTCTTGTGAGGGGGAGTGAAATCAGGAACAACCTATATCGCCATCTTGGTGACGTCACTCCTCAGGAATTATTTTAATTTTTTTTTTTAACGTTTATTTATTTTTGAGACAGAGACAGAGCATGAACGGGGGAGGGGCAGAGAGAGAGGGACACACAGAATTGGAAGCAGGCTCCAGGCTCCGAGCTGTCAGCACAGAGCCTGATGCGGGGCTCGAACTCATGGACCACGAGATCGTGACCTGAGCTGAAGTAGGATGCTTAACCGACTGAGCCACCCAGGTGCCCCTCAGGAATTATTTTAAAGGGGAAACCTACTGCATTTAGAGTGTGTGCAGGGGCACCCGGGTGGCTCAGTTGGTTAAACGTCTGACTTTTGGTTTCAGCTCAGGTCATGATGTCACAACTCGTGACTTCGAGCCCCGCATCAGGCTCTGTGCTGACAGTGTGAAGCCTGTTTGGCATTCTTTCTCCTTCTCTCTTTTTTCCTCTACCCTGCTCTCTCTCTCACTCTCCCTATTTCAAAATAAATAAATAAACTTTTAAAAATCAATAAAATAGAGTGTGTACAATGAGTAGGTCAGGTTGCCTTTATGGTGGTCTTGGTTTGGGGAACAGACTGTGTTAGCTTGCAGCTTTATGTCTAAAGAGTGGGCCTGGCAGGTCATACCCTGCCCCCTTCATAAACTAAATAACTTCCACTTGTCAGAAGTGCCAGCTTCATGCCGAGGTCCCTACCCTGGAGGAGTTCACAGTCCAATGAGAGAACAGACTAGTCATCAGATGGAAGGTGTCATTAAAGGCCTCCTGGTAGAAATAACATCCCCGATGGATGTTACTGGGTGGATAGCAAGGAGGGGAACCGAGAACATTCCAAACAGTGGGGACAAGACATTCAGTCACTGCTACGAATATGTACCCATCTCCAATGCATCAGATCCTCTTGCTACCTCTGTACAAAGGCACAGAGGCAGGGAGGACATCCTCTAGCATTGGAAAGAGGTGGTGAGATGGAGAGTAGCCAGAGACTGGATCACAGAGCATCAGACTAAGATTTCCTGTCCCAGTTCTAGAACTTTCCTAATCAGATAGCCTTAAGAAAGTGGCTTTACTCCTCTGGGGCTCATTTTCCTTGTCCTTAATGTACAGCCTCAGCTTATACCCTTAGGCAGCTATGGAAATTCTATAAGATCACACATGTGTAAACATTCTGTCCTGTACAATGTACATATTTGATACCCTCAGGGTACTTTGTGCTGCTAATTAATAATGAGAGTTGTTCCTGCCTTAGGGGTTTCACTGTGGGTTCAGCCTGTCTGTGTTCCCTGGGGCTCTTGCGCCTGCAGAGGGGACAGCTTCCAGCTGGATCCCAACCTCCATGTTCACAGCCTGCCCTGGTTTCCTGAGTCTTGATTCCTGCCTCTCCTAGTCTTTGTGTTGACCCAGATCAAGACTCTACTCTAATGCCCTTTAACCCTGGCAAAAATACTCCACAGGCAGGTCTGAGCCTCCTCCCCTGACAGGTTGTTTGTAGCAGGATTAGAATTTGCCCCCTGGGTACCTACTGTGTCCCTTTCGCCTTGTTTTCCCCAGGCATGAGTATAGGCCCCTCTCCATCTCTGGCAATTCTCCCATCTGCCCATGGGTAAGAGTTAATGGCTTAGAGATGGGGCAGGTGAGCATCTTCCAGCCAGACCTCAGCTCCTCTGCACACCACTAGAGCCCATTTGGAAACCACTGGAAACTGTGTCTTCCCCTGGGTGGTAGTGGTTCTCTCAAGACAGCAGGGTCCTGGAAGTCTGAAGACCACTGCAGAGGGCAGCACCCTGCAATCTTACAGTCCTGTGCAGAGGGCACTGAAAGGCACCTGTTAGGCAAAGAGCACTTGGTGGGAGTTTTGGAAACCTGCGTTCTGCTTTCAGCACTGTCTCGTTGTGTGGCCTTGGACAGATCCCTGGCCTGCTCCGGTCCTCGGTTTCCCCATTTGTAAAATGAGAGGGCTGGCCATAGGGCTGAACTGATGTCCTGTTGGCAGACAGACATGTACATGGTTTGAAGGTGAATGCCTTTAGGTGGGGCTGCCACTTCCCAGTGAGAAGCCTTTCCCACCACTTCTACCACTGAAGGCATCTGAATTTGTGTTCTTTGCTGCTCCCCAGTCCTGGCCCTTGGGAAAGGAGCCAACAGTCCTTGGCCTTTTTGGCACCATTATTTAAGAGGCCACCAAAGGGAAGAGGTAAGTACAGAACCAGATCAGGCTAGGTTCTCTCACTTTCTAGAAGCCAACCTTGACCTAAGATGCAAATAGTGAAGAAGTCACTGGGTTTCCCAAGGCCTGTGGTCCTCATGGCAACAAGAAATCTCTCATCCTTTTCTCCTATGCTTACTAGGAGATTGGTCTGGCTTCACAGGACCTGCTCAGAGGACCCAGCACCATGGAGGGTCTCCACTTGACTTAATGCTCTGCTATCGCCATCTTGAAATTCTCAATAATTTTGAACTGGGGACTCCACATGTCCATTCTGTACCGGGTGGGCCCTGCAAATTACTGGAGGTTACATTATACCTGTTTGGAAACCTTTTATCATGTGTTCTAGCAGTCTGTCCCCTTAGAGTACTGGTTCCTAAGACAGGCTCTGTGATTACCAGAGAAAGAACATTCTGAAGGATTCTTCTTGTCCTTCAAGGTCCAGATGAGATGACACGGAAGCCATGAAGTCTCCTCTGACCTCCACAATGGATGCTCTCCTATTTTCCCACTTTATCACATGGCACCCATCCCTTTCTATAATTCATCACAAATTCCCTGTCTGAAGGATTCATCTCCACACTATGCCCTCTGTGCTTTGACTTGCCCAAGATAGATAGATGCTCAATAAATGTTTGTTGACTGACTGGAAAGCAAATAGAACTATCTTCTCCGTTCAGAGTACAGGACAGTGCACACAGTGGGTGTTCAATCAATGCTGCTGACTCATTCAGGGAGCAGGCTAGGCAGTTGCACCATATGGGCCTTCCCTTGCCCCAGCTAAGGAGTCACATGGACGATCACAGTCTCCTTTTCCTACTCAGTGAGGGTACAACCATAGAACCAACGAGGTCCAGCATGGTACTGCTCAGTTACAGGGTTTCCTGGCGTGAAGGTGGAAAGGAATTACTCCTTACCCACCATCCTCGCAGTTTCAAATGCCCTCAGGTGCAATTATATTAAGAACCCCTGACACTTGCAAAGCACCTCAAAGTTTGCAAGCCACTTTTACACACATTATTCTCAAACTGTCCTGTAAGTCAGGAAAAATACTTAAATACCAATTATGTATTTGTTTTAACATTTTTCCTTTTACTGTGTTATGTTCATTGAGGAAAAATAAGAAAATACAGATAGAGCAAAAAGGAAAAGAATACCTCAGATTCTAGTACCTAGAGATGATACCGTTAATATTTTAGTCCATAGCCGCTCAGATGTATCTACACGTATAAACATATATTTTTTAAAATAAGATAATTCCAGGGGTGCCTGGGTGGCTCAGTCGGTTGGGCCTCCGACTTCAGCTCAGGTCACGATCTCGTGGTCTGTGAGTTTGTCGGGCTCTGGGCTGATGGCTCAAAGCCTGGAGCCTGCTTCCGATTCTGTGTCTCCCTCTCTCTCTGCCCCTCCCCGTTCATGCTCTGTCTCTCTCTGTCTCAAAAATAAATAAATTTAAAAAAAATAGGATAATTCCAGCACTGTTTCATAATCATGTGATTCCCATTTTTAATAGGTGGCTAACAGAGATCCCAGGTCACAGTGGGTAGTGCTGAAGCTTGACTCCAGGTGTCCTCTTAGGCCAGTGTCTATATCTGGAACCAGGCTGCTGCTTAAACTCCTCAGGGGCCAGAGAGATTGGTTGCTTCTATTTGATGGCAGTAGGAATTGTTTGCTCGGATTGGGCTTAGGGGAAAAGACCCCAAAATTCTCCTGGGTGCCCCGTAGTCCAACATGGGTGAGGCCAGGCCAGGTTGGGCCTGGCTGCTGCTCCAGAGCTCCTACCTCTGCAAAATTGGACTTTCCCTTGCAGTAAACAGTCACAGGGATGCCAGGGGTCGGCTGTCAGGCAGGGGGGCCCAGAGGGAGCAGGTGCCAGGTGGTGGGACTGAGCTGTATACGACTGACCCCAGAGAGCAACTAGATATCTGTTGAGTAGCCTTGAAGGGCTGCGTTTTTTATATTTTTAGAAAGGGAGTGAGGACACAGCAGTGACCCAGCAACTGCCTCGCTGCCCTGGGGCATTGTCCCAGGCTGTAGAAAGGGTCCTTCCAGCCAGGCTCAGGGCAGGACTACCTGGCCTTCCTGCCTTCTTTCCTCCTTCAGTCCCTCCCTCCCTCCTCCCTCTCTCCTTTCTTTCCTGAGCACACACTACTGGTCAGATACTGTGTCAGGCACTAGAAGAAAGATGTCCTCAGAGATCTGGCCTTCAAAAGCTAAACAGAGGCTTACAGAACAACACAGTTGTTAAGAGTTTGAGCTCTGGCCTCAGACAAAGCTGGGTTCAAATTTTGACTCACCCATCTCTAGCTGTGTGACCTCACATGTGTTACTTAACCCCTCTGAACCTGTGCTTCTCTTGGAAGGTATCTATAAGAAGTGAGAAAATTCATGAAAACACTTAGAAGAGTGCCCAGAACAGGGCGAGTTCTGAATAAATGCAGCTACTAAAAGAGAAGCTGTACATGTGGAAGAATTTAGAGTTTGGGCTGTTTCACATGTTCAGCACCCACGGTGGATCTAGTTCTAGAGAAAACCTGGGGGCTGGGTGAGAACTGGCCTGCACCCACTGGACATTTTTGCCAACGGTTTGGCAGAGTTTGGCAGATGGTCATCCCTTTCATGTATGTGGCCTGGACCATACACTAGTTCCCCACTGTGAGGGGGAGGGGTGGTACCCTCTCCTTTTACAAAGGAGGAAGCTGAGAAGCAGTGAGGTTGCACGACCTGCCTGAGAGAAGAAATGGCAGCCAGGCTCAGTTCAGATCCCAGCACAATGCCAACCATTCGCTCAACCTTCATCTCCCTAGACCCTGGCCCATGGCATCAGATCTGTTGCTCAGAGTGCAGGAGCTGGCCTGGGAGAATGTGTGATTGTGCACCTTACTTCCACATTTGAATCCTGAAGAAGGAAGAGAGAGCAGGTGTGAGAAGCCAGGCGGGGACTGCTGGGCAGAGAGGGACTCTTAGGGCTCGGCTTGCAGCTATCCTGGCAGGCTGGCTGGCAGAAGGCTGAGACCTCTTTGGATTGGCTGAAGCCACTGGGGCAAGGACTCAGGGCTGGCAGACCCTTGATGGCAGTTTCCACCCTGGCTGTGGTCCCTGAGACTCTGCTCCGGGAACTCCTCTCTATCTCCATTCTACATGCCTCTGGAGCTGCAGTGAGCATAACAGCATTGCTTCCTCACCTGCAGCCTGTTTCATGTATGCCAGGACCCAGACACTGCGACCACAGGGAAAATACACACACACACACACACACACACACACACACATGTGCACACTAAATCTATAGGGAGGACTGAGGGGGTCAGAAGTCACATGCCCATGTAAGGAGCTCTATATAAGAGACCTGTGGAGCACAGCTCACCATGGTTCTGCCTCTTAAGCCCCACCCAAATGAATACAGGGTGACAAATGCATCATTAGTTCATTCAGCATGCCAGGCTAGGCGCCAGGCTCTGGGACACAGCAGTGAACAAGACAGATAAAGTCCTTGTTCCCATGACGTTTATCTGCTGGGGTGGGATTGAAAAAGTCTTTTTATCTCCTGGCTTCCCCCTTGATACACTGTATTCTCTGCTAAGCCTTGTCATTTCAGGGGATTAGGAGAACAGGGCTATGGGGAAGGCAGGGATCTCTGTTGTATCCTAGATGCCTAGCACAGGGTAGGGGCTGAAAACATGTTTGTTGAACTGAATCAAGTAGGAATCTTGGCAGGCTCCCTCCATAGGCCTGGGTGGGGTGGGAAATGCACCAGCTTCCCTTTTCCCACCTCACTGTCAGATATGATCTGCTTCATGAGGTCTTTTCACCTGGACTGTCGCCAGACACTGTGGGCACAGCTCTCACTGCTTCTTAGTCTAATTGCCTGAAATCCCAAGGAAACCATCCCCGCCTTTTGGAAGCGTGCGATCTAGTGGGGACATACAAAACTCATATGCACCGTCATGTGGAATGTTGATATTTTACCTTATGATTAATTGTTCTAAAAGTCATTTTCACCTACCTGTGTGCAGGCCTCCTATCTGGATTTAGTTTCCACCACAAAATCGAAGGTTCTACAAGACCAAGAAAGGCTCAGTAAAGGTTCCTGAGTCAAGCCATAAAGAGAATCTAAGGGTAAATGTATCAGAGCCCTGTAAACAGGCACGTGATCAGTAGCGCGAGGCACCACTGGACACTGGGCGGGAAGGAACTGGTGGAGTATGCTGGCTGCTGGTGTGAAATACAGATTTTGATTTATTCATATTCAGAGGAAAGATTTAACTGTGCTACTTATACATACTTTAGACTAGTGTCCACTTTTGAGAGGGTTGCAATGCCCTATGCTTCTAGGGACTGTGTGGTGTAGTGGTCAAGGGCACAGGCTCCAGAGCCTGCCTGGGTTCAAATCCCAGCTCTGATATTTAACAGCTGGGTGGTCCTGGGCAAAATTACTGAATTGTCCTGAATCCCAATGTTCTCATCTATAAAACAAGTGTTGTTAAAAGAATTCAGCGACAAAATCAACATGAAAATGTCGGGCCCTGAGCCTAGAAGACAGTAAACACTAGCCGTTGCCATTCGGCAGCATGGTGTAGACCAATGGGCCTCACACTTGAGCTCGCATGAGAATCACTTGAAAACAAAGATCGCTAGTTTCTACCCTGAGTTTCTGATTCAGTAGGTGCGGGGTGGACTCTGACAACTTGCATTTCTAACAAGTTTTATTGCTGCTACAGCTTCCTCAGGGACCACCTTTTAAGAACCACCAGTATAGAAGGAAGAATATAGTTTAGGATTCTGACATTGAGACCATCCCATGGTATCAGGTGGCTTTGGGCAGATGGTCTCTTTGAGCCTCAATGACTTCACTTGTAAAATGAATGTCGGTAGCCACTTCGTGGGGGTTGTGTCTGGCATACAGTATTACCATTAAGTGTTATTGTTCCAATTTTAGCCAAATCTGTTGGCCTTTGCAAGACGAGGAGGATCACAATGAGTGGAGATGGGTGGGATGAGCCTGGGGAATGCTGCTGAGAACCCCAAGGTCAAAGTGGGGCCTGGAGCAAATGCCAGATGGGTCTGGGAGCCTCAGAGCAAAGTGCTCATTTAGAAAGTACTCTTGCTTAGGGTATTGGGAGACAGCAGAAAAATTCTTTGGAAATTTCTATGTAGCCAATCCATGATTAACTTTAGACCTGAGATGACAGTGTTTCCTGAAAGCCATTGACAAGGTGACCTCTTGCAGGGGAGGTGGAAAATGCTTCCTAAGAAAAAGCAAACAGGTCCCATGGGGTTCCTATTGCAACCCCTATATCTTCCTGTCCCTCCCTGCACACTCTCTTCCTTTTTTATATAGCCCCCTTTTGTTAGAAAGCAACGCTGTCACCTCCTGCCTCACAATGGGATCAAAAGCACTTGGGTTCCTGACCCCTGGCAGGTGGAGCTAAGGCGGGCTTGCCTTGCTGTTTCCCGGAGCGGCCCCCTGGTGGAGAACAGTGACATTGCAGACCTTCCCAGGGGGAGGTTTCTCCCCACGTGTCCAGTGTTCCAGCTCTAAAGCCCGGGTCTGCAGCCTGGGCCAAGGGCTGGAGCTTCTCAGCAAGACTGCGCCCAAGGCTTGGAGAAGATTTCTGGGTCAGTTGGGTATTACTATTACCGGAATAGCACGCAAAATACACCCCACCCGAGGTGGTTTAGAGACTGTTGATTTTTAAGAGATCCACTGCTCTTGGCACCGGGAAGCAGGCAGTCAGAGCGCTAGCCCCAGACCCGGCCTCAGGGGTCTGGGCCGTTGCAGCTTTTGGCCTGAATATCAGTGGCAGTTTCCAATCTGAGTCATTCACTCCCTGAGGCGGGATACCAGTGGGGAAAGGGCTATCCTTGGATAAGGGGCTTTTTTTTTTTTTTTAAAGTTTATTTATTTTGAGCCAGGAGAGGGGGGGCAGTGCGCAGAGAGATAGGGAGAGAGAATCCCAAGCAGGCTCTGTGCTATCAGCCCAACACAGGGCTCGATCTCACAAACCACAAGATTATGACCTGAGCCAAGATCAAGGGTCGGACCCTTAACCGACTGAGCCACCCAGGTGTCCCCAGGGACTTTTATTTTAAAGGCAGATTCACTGTCCAAACACTACTCCCCTCACCCAGAAGTCATTGTGTATGAATCCCACCCTCAAAGATGCTTTGTTTTGCCTTTTTGGAAAAAAACTCAAATAAAAATTCAATGTTATCATCACTTATTGCGCATGTAACATGGGCAAGTCACCAAGCTAGGCACCCAGGGGACCCAGGTACCGAGGGGACCCAGGTATACTGAAGATGCAATCCTTGCCTTAAAACGGGCAGCCAGAGGGGCCGTCTAGAGAGGTCTAAGCAAAGCCTGAGGCCAGTATGGAGCACAGCAGCCTTTGCACAGAGCCTGGGCAGAGCGTGCCTAGGGACAGGTTCTAGAAGGGATGAAAGGCTTGGGAGGGTGGGGAGGGCATGGGAAAGAAAGGCCTTAAGTCCTGGAGCTGAGCAGGAGCAGGCCGAGAAGGGTGGGGTGTGTTCAGGGAACAGTGAGTAATCTGGTGTGGCCCAGGGCTGCTGAGCATCACTGTGCCTGGCACAGGCCGAGCGGTAATAAGTAAGGGTTAGCTCTCTGCCCTCTCCCAGGGGTGAAAGGAGGAGCAGTGCACCAGGCTAGAGAGAGGGGTACATGCAGGCCAGCTGAGCACCTGTAGCACCGAGGCCTGGCAGAGACCCCAGGCCCGGTGTAGGGGGGCTTGTCTGAGAATTTCCCTTCCTTTCTTTTTTTTTTTTTTTAATGTTTATTTATTTTTGAGAGAGAGAGCAAGAGAGCGTGCGCACAAGTGGAGGAGGGGCAGAGAGGGAGACACAGAATCCTAAGCAGGCCCCAGGCTCTGAGCTGACAGAGCCACCCAGGTGCCCCAAGAATGTCTCTTCCTGGCAGATGGGCCTGGTGCAGCTGGAAGGTGAGACTCGCAGGGGTGAGAACAGGTGTTGTTGAAATGGACAGAGAAGTATTTCGATGATCACAGGGTTTGCTGGAAAGACTAATGGTGCCTTTGAAATCTGGGCTGGGACAGGCCCTGAGTCACAGCATATTATTTAAAACATGCCCTAGGCCCACAGGTGCCAAGTCTAATCCTGAGTGGGAGAGATGCTTCTCTCATACCTGTTTGAATACTTTATAGTTTTCAAAGCCCATTCACCTGCTTTATCTCATCGATCTGTTTAACAGCAGCTTTGTGCTAACCAGGGCAGGTACTCCTCCCATTCCACAGATGGAGAAGCTAAGGCCTGGGTATGATGAAGTTATATATTCTACTTTGTTTTAGCCATTGGCCTTGTTATAGTGAGTGTTTGCTTTTGTTTTAAATTTAGTATTATTATTATTTAGATAGTTCAAACATTCAAATGGTTCAAAATTCAAAAGGTATGGATAAAAGTCTCTGTCAACCTTATCTTCACAGCCTCCTGGGTCACCTCTTGCCAGTTGGAACCCAAGCCTTTTGATTTTAGGACTAGTGCCCTTTCTGCCACCTGGTGCAGGGGCTCAGGGACACTGTAGATTCAGGAAAGCTTGAGGCAAGTTTCACTGCTACAGGTGTTTTACCTCCTCTTAGCAGTTGTGCATATGTATCCTTGGGGACTAATTGTCTTCTTTAATCTTAGTCCACATGCGTTTATCTTTCCATCCTAAACTCCTTGGAGGCAGGGAGTATGCCTTCAATTTCTGGGAGGTGGTAGAGTAGGGATTAACCTTGTAGGCTCAAGCATATAGAAAATTGGGATGGGGTGCCTGGGTGGCTCAGTAGGTTAAGTGTCTGACTTCGGCTCAGGTCATGATCTCACGGCGTGATCTCACGCCGCATCGGGCTCTGTGCTAACAGCTCAGAGCCTGGATCCTGCTTCAGATTCTGTGTCTCCTCCTCGCTCTGCCCCTCCCATGCTCATGCTCATGTTCTGTCTCCCAATAATAAATAAATGTTAAAAAATTTTTTTTAATAAAACAGAGAAAGAAAATTGGGATAAAAACCTGTGCTGTGTGAGCTTGTACAAGTTACTTAGGTTCTCTGAGCCTCCACTTTTCCAACTACAATGATCATGCCCTTACCAATTTCACAGGGTTCTTGTGAAGACTCACTGAGATGACTCAGGTCCCATGTTTAACCCTGGGCCAGGCACAAAGTATGAACTCTGTAAGTGGGACCTATGATTCCCAGGGTACTGAGTTTGTGCACAGTAAGTCAGATCCAGGCATCCGTTCAAACTTAATTCTGACGGGATTGGGGATCTCAGGCACCTAATTAAGAGCAAATTGGCATAGTAGGTCACCCAAATCCATATGTTTGAGCAAATCATTCTTCCTGAGCTGGGATCCACCTTTTTTCCTAAAGGAGTCTCCCAACAGCCTGGCTCATCCCCATTTTCTTTTTGGGAGAGGCCTGGATTTTCTGGATAGTCATTTTGAGACCAACAGAAAGGCCAACAAGGCACGGGCCTATTTTGTCTGTAACCTTGAGCCTGAGTTTATACACGGGGAGACTGCCATATGGCTTTTCTCAGGGCTGACAGTAATGACTCACTGCAGGGTCACCAATGCCCTTGAACTGTCTTGGGCAAAGTGGCTCACTGGATCTGCTTCTGGGCCTTGCTCCACAGCTGCCTGACCTCTGCTTCTCTCAGACGAATGTCCTCAACTCCTGAGACTCTCTATTTAGACACAGGGGCTTCCCCACACCTGTATCACTCTGTGTTCAGAGGGACCCAAGAAATCATTTTTTCTAACCCTCCTCATCTCACAGATAAGAAAAGCAGCCCAGTGGTGGCTACAGGCTTGCTCATACCTCTAGAGTTTGTAGCAGACCCAGGATTTGAACCCAGGTCCAGGGTGCCTTCTGTGATCCTGTCCTGGCTGCCACAAACCCCTACCCCTCAGCCTGCTCCCTCTCCACAGGGTACTCCCTGCCTCAGGCTCCAGGTCCTAAACATTCTGAGTGGCAGATTCCATGGCTTTGTGGTAGGACAGTTACTTACCCCTTTGAAATCTGGTTTCCATGAAAGGACAGAATGATCTCTTGGAGCCTTGTGGTCCCCACTGACCATAATATCAATTAGCAACGTAAAAATGTGTTTACTTTTCTGTTAAAAGAGGCATTCCTTTCCTATCCAACTCAAGTTTTGTAAAGAAACAAAAATATACGCCAACAAGGATGAAGGGATACATAATTGCCTGGCAGAACAATGGAGCAATCCATGACTTCCAGGGATGGAATCCACAGAGCCTGGGGAGCTGGGACCTGGCAAGACAAACAGGGTGACAGGGAAGTCTGAGTTGGAACAAGGGGAAAGGACAAGGAAGAGAGAGGAAATTATTGTACTAGGGCAGGCCCAGGAGTGGGGCAAGCTGGGGAAACAAGGAATGGATCTCCAACCCCACTGCATCACCCCACCCCAGCCAACACAATCATGCCCCTCTTGTTGTCCAGAACCCCCATGACACCCCATAATGGGACTCTGGATGTATTCCCATCTGCCCTGATGCCCCCCTGCTCCAACTTCATAACAGTCAAATTCCCCTTCTGGGTTTCAGGGGCCATTGGCTGGCATGATTTTGACGGGTTACCTTTCCCATGGGTATATGCATTTTAACAAACTGAGCCACCCAGGCGCTCAGGGTATATGCATTTTAAATAGGGATTCTGGAATCTCTGGTTCGGCTTCCTGCTTTCTTCAAGTAAAAGTGGAGGGGTTGAGGGGGGTAGGATGGAATAAGACAGATGCCACTGGGAGACAGCGTCACCGAAAGATCTGACTGAGGGGAAACAGGGGAAGAGCTTGGAGTAGTTCTCTTTCTCTGGGGAGAAACAAAGTCTCATTCTGTCTCTCCATAGCCTCCACCCCTCCAGAGATGGGATTTTCCTTCTCTTTCATAGATTTGGAAACTGAGGCCTAAAGTGCCAAGCCCAGAGACAGAGGTGGGCCCAAAGGCTGAGAGTCCTAACCCTGCAACCCCTGCTCTGAGGAGCCAGATGAAAGGGGCCAGGAGCTGGAGTGAGAGCATGTGGGTTTGAGGAGAGGGGAGGCTCTGGCAGACTGGCCTTGCAGGCTGCAGCAGAGGGGCAGGGGCAGCCCTGGGAGGGGGCTAGCGCCAAGGCCAGCGGAGGAAGCCGACCAGATCCAGTGATTCCCAAGTCCCAAGAAATATAAATGACTCATGCTGGGTGGCTCTGCACGCCAGCCCAGCCCACATTCCCGGGCCTTTGTTCCCAGCCAGCCTGGGCCTGGCCTTAAAGGGCCAGCTCCTAGCGCCTGAGCGTGGGCCGCTCCACCCCACCCCCACCCTCCTCTTTAATCCTGGCCCTTCCTTGGGTTGCTCCTAGTCTCTGGGCTGTGGGTAAAAAGGGTGGCATCCTGCGGGATTTAGGGGTCCATCCGATTGAATCTTCAAGCTGTAAGGGAGGGCTCTCAGGTCGTTTCATCCGTCCCTCTGCCTCTGCACCTAAACTGTCCAAGAAGGATTAAGGAAACCTTTGCCCTGCTTTTTAAAGATGCTTCCGTGAGGGGACCCCTTTCAAAGCAACTTCTTGCAGAGTCTCAAACCATCTCCCTTCTAACACCATCCCCCAGGCTGCAGGCTGGGCTGGAGGCCCCTCTCCCAGGGCCCCTCCCTCTATTTTCTCCCCACCCCACCCTGGGCCCTGCCAGCATTGTTTCTTTCTTGGCTCTCACTTGACACGTGTTTGGTGGGTTTTAGGTTGGCTTGTGAACCCGGCTCCCTGTGCTGGGCCTCTGAGGGGTCCAGGTTTCAGGCCAGTCCTATCCTGTCCTGCCCATGGATCCCTCGGGGGAGAAACACCATCCTGGCGCCCGTGCAGCCAGGCTGCCCCAGTCATTTCTTTGGACCTTGTGTGCCACCATGTGGACATTCTGGAGATCTGGAGCCTTCTGGGGCTCAGAGGGGGCACTCTGCAGACATTCCCACAGCCACCAAACCAAACACTGAAAAAACATCCTTAGCTAGAAAGTAGCCCTGAATCAGCACAAACCAAAATAGAAGCAGGCCCTAAATCAAAGAGGGAAAGATAGGACTGTACCCTCTGTGAAACAATGGCTTTTTTCTTCCTTTTTTTGTAAATATATATTTTTTAATGTTTATTTTTGAGAAAGAAAAAGAGAGACAGAGACAGAGCGTGAGCAGGGGAAGGGCAGAGAGAGAAGGAGACACAGAATCTGAAGCAGGCTCCAGGCTCTGAGCTGTCATTACAGAGCCCAGTGTAGGGGCTCAAACCCACGAACTTCGAGATTATGGCCGAGACAAAGTCGGACACTTAACCAGCTGAGCCACCCAGGTGCCCCAACAATGACTTTCTTAGAGCCATTGAACAACAGAAGCCAGCTGGCTCTATTAAAACTTATAGATAGCAATATTTTTTGTTAAAGCTTGGGAAGATCTTTGTGTCCCCAAGCAAACAGCCCCTTCTGTCCCCCAGCCCCTCACACAGTATTTGGGCAATGCTCTGAACACAACACTAGAGCTTTGGGTTTAAGGTTTTGTCCACTGTTAATATACAAATTTTAAGAGAGGGGTCTCCTTAGATGCTTTCACAGTAATTTCAGGGTTTATCAGATCTTGAACTGAGAGCTGGGTTTGGAGGGAGTAGAAAGTGTCAAGCTATGGGGGAAACTGGAGGGAGGGACAAGGACAGGAGGAGTGGGGATGACCAACAGGAAACTCCATGGGCAGGGAAGCCCTGCTCACAGTTGTTCCCTAGTCAGAGCCCTTCCAACCGTGGAGAGGCCTGGGGGCTGCTCCATAGACTCTGTCATTTAATAAGTGTCCGTTGTACCCAGGACAAACCTTTATCAAATGGGCTAGAACCATGGGCTGTAGCTTTGAGGCCTTTGTGGGGCACTGGCCTTGGCATCCCTAGCCCCAACCAACCAGGCCAGCTGGCTCTGGATAAGCCCAACATCCAGAAGGAGCATCCAGAGCCCTCTGAGACCTGCCCCATCCATCCTTCCATCCGCCCACCCACCCACTCAATAGAAAACCTCTGTGGTCATCTGCAGGGTTAGGTCCACCCTCCTTCCAGGCTGTCACATCTTTCAAAGTTCTGCCCTCCTCTCCTTTCTCACTTACTCTCCTACAGTTCCTTGTCACCCTGATCCTAAATCATACCATAGTCTTTCAGTGGATCTCCCTGCTTCTGGACCCGCCTGGGCCCATGCATTCCAAACACCGCTCCTAAATTTATCTCCCTAAAACACACCCAAGTTGTCCTGAGTGATTGCGGACTCTGCCTGCAGCATCCAGTCTGAATTTCTGGGCCCAAACCAGAGGCCTGCTCCCTAAGCCCTATGTTGTCACTCCATCTTTCGGAGTTAGTGACTTCCTGAGAATAAGAGCTTTGTTTTATATTTCAAAATCAAATCAAATGTAAATTATGTCAATAAATCCTAGCCAAAAAACCCAAAACACTAGCATGCATCACTGTGTGCATACAGACATGCATTCTGATGTGCATGGCTGTGGCCTCAGGGCTCTTGGCCACTCTGTTGAGTGGGATCCAAATACAGCTCCTGACCCATTTGCTAAGCTGTGCACCCCGCCTCAGGGCCACATCATTCTGGGAGATGAGGTGCCCTTCCTATTCCCCCCAAGTCTCAGAGCTCCTCCTGTTGTGTTCTGAGATGCTTTTCTTTCAGAGGAAAAGAGAGCGGCCCAAGGCCAGGCTGGGCCCAGGCAACACAGAGAATGAAATGAGGTTGGTGCATCTCACAAGGGGCTGAGGCCCTCCCCTCCCCCTGCCGTGTGAGGGACGTGACCCTGGGGAAACATAAATGACAACATTCCATCATTTCCAAGTTCAAAGGTCCGTAAGGGCTTTCTAGTCCAACTCTTTATTCTTTCAGGCCATAAAACTGAGAAGGGTGCTGCTTGCTCTCGGTTTACCACCAGGTTACAGGAGAGCTTTAAAACCTCTTTCCAGTCTCTCAACTGCTTCCCTTTCGGGAGCCTTCAAGGTAAGCCTGTGCTTTCTCCCTTACAGCCTGGGAACCCCAACCCCAGGGGCAGCCAGCCCATCAACCTGAACCACTACGCCACCAAGAAGAGCGTGGCCGAGAGCATGCTGGACGTGGCCCTCTTCGTGTCCAACGCCACGCGGCTGAAAGCGGTGCTGGAGCAGGGGCCGTCCGCCCACTACTACACCACCCTCGTCACCCTCATCAGCATCTCTCTGCTCCTGCTCGTGGTCATTGGCATCCTGCTTGTGGTCATCGGTGAGGAGCCCAGGCCTGGACTCGGCCTTGGCGCCCCCTAGTGGAAAGAAAAGCCCCACCAGCTTCCCGGCGCCACCCCGCATTTGCACACGCCAGTTTCTCAGCCTTACACTAACCTGGTGGTAGTCCTCCGCTTGACAACCGCCCAAGTAACAACTCCTCCACAGTGAGAGCAGGCTCCCTATCCTACCTCCTGGTATCACACATAGGGGTCACTCCACAATACCTTCACTTACTTGTAGCAGAGGTCCCTACTGCCTTTTGTGTGAGCACCCATCCCCACTCTTATGACCCAGGATAATTTCCCAAATTCCTATTCCATTAAGTACCGTGTGGATGCCCCATGCACTGGGCAGTGAGGGAGAAGGCAGCTTAATGCAATGACTACCACCTCCCTTGCTTTCTGCCACGCAGGTCTCTGAGGTGCCAGACTTTCTCTGACCTCTAGTGGATGCGGTGAGGGAAGTTTGGGGCTGTGGCCCCACCCTGACCCTCCCTTCCCACTCCCCCCACCCTTGTCCACAGCGCGGCTGAACCTCAATGAAGTAGAAAAGCAATGGCAGCTCAACCAGCTCAACAACGCCGCCACCACTCTGGTCTTCATCACTGTCATCATCAACGTCTTCATTACAGCCTTCGGGGCACAGAAGACAGGCTTCCTGGCCGCCAGGACCTCAAGGAATCCCCTCTGAACACAGCCCGGGACCCAGGTGAGGGAGGATGGAGGTTGCCAAATGACCCTTTTCTCAGCTCTGGGCGTTTGGGGTAAAGTGACATCTTTGCAAGCAAAAGGGGAAAGAGATCTGAGGCAAGGAGGGGATCTTAGAGAAGAGCTTGGATCTGGGCCCAGAAAGTCCCCACGTGCTGTTAACAGGTGACTCTTCCTCGGCAATTAAGCTTGAGCTTTTCTATAGCCTGGGATGGGTTTTTCTATAGCCAGTGTGGTTAGTGCTTGGCTCTGCCCCTCTGGCAAGAGGGAAGATGCAGTAGGGATTCCTCCTTGGCGCTGCCCAGCAGTCCTTGCTACTCAAACTGTAGTCCCTGGACCAGCAGCAAAAACACCGAAGCTTGCAGGAAATGTAGACTGTCCGGCCCCACTCCAGATCTACTGAATGGGCATCTGCATTTTCAAAAGGCTGCCAGGGGAATTGTGTGTGCATTAAAGTCTGAGGGCCATTGGTCTGGCCTGCCCTCCTCACTGCCTCTTCTCTGCTTCCCCTACAGGTCCTGGGTCTGGAACTGCTTCTGCCTTTCCTCCCTGATCTGTTAGGCTGATGGGCACTTTCCACAGCCTCTGGGAGAGCTTCAAAAAGGGCTGTGTAGATGCCCTGGATCCCTACCCACAGCATCTGAAATAAGATGTACTATTTTACTGGTCTAAGTGAATCCCATCTTGGTCTGGAGTCCTGAACTCAGACTGGGGTACTGCCAGTCTTTCTAGTAGCATCTCCAGAATCTAAGACATGTCTATCTAAGGTCAAGCCCGCCTAGCTTCAGGACTCTGGTTCTTACTCCACCTCATTCCTTCCCCTCTGCTCCAGGCCTCAGTTTTCCCTTTCTGTAAAATGGAATGATTTATATCTATAAATTTTTCTGCAAATCCACTATGAGTCAGTCTTTATGCATTGGGCTGGTCTCTGGATGCCCTCTCCAGCATCTGGAAAGAGCTTGAAGGAGCAAACCTAAGTTCGGAGGGAGAAAAATCTTTTAAATCACTCCCTCTTCTCTGGGTTCTGCTGAGTCAAATTTCCTGGCCCCGCCTGCCTTGGGCTAATTACCATCTGCTACATCAGTGGCAGATTAGTCAATTCTGGATTGATCCATGTATGCGCAATCCTTTTTGAGAACTTGTTATAAACCTATCATAGCTTTCAAATTAGCACTTTCTCTTAGGCATGTACTTAAGGCATACAAACTCATTTTGATCTTTGCCTATGCAAAACAGAACTAGAAAGGTAAATTTGCACCCATAAAATGTCAACAGGGCATCCGTAGCTCAAACAGAATGATTTTTAGATTGTCTGCTACTTTAAAATAAGTCACATCTTGGCTTCTCTCTGCTGCTGACCAAACCATTCTGGCCCTATGTCTAGCCTTCTTCACCCAGGGTGTCCATCAGCGTTTCCCCACTGAAACCACAATCTCCACAAATCTGCTGAGCAGAAAATGCCCAGTCTGCTATCAGACCGTGAACTCTGCAGGCAGGAAGAGTGCTGGCCCCTTCCAGAGTAAACCATGCAGTTCCCCACACAGCAGGCACCCAACTAATGGTAAAGGATGGAGGGTGGTGTGGAGGGTCCTTGGCACATCCATCAGAGGTCTGACTACTAAGGGACAGAGACGTGAACCCCGGGCCTCTTAGCCCACCCCTCTCCCATCTTGATGGGCAAGGGGAAAAACACACGAGCCACTTTGTTTTCTAAGAAGATGCTGTATTTAACAATTTCCTTCCCCCCATCCCACTCCCTCCCCCCACCCGACACATTTCCCTACAGAACAGGGGCCTACCAGGCCCTCCCCCTTAAGGCAGATGGTGTGGAGGTAACAAAGTCAAACACAAGGCACTGGCCAGGGTCAGAGAGGTGTGCGAGCAGGGCCTAGGAGGCTAGGCTCGCTCCCGTCATCAAAAGAATGGAAGTTGGAGAGCTCTTTGGGTTGGCTCAGGCCTTCCAGTGCCATGCCCAAGGGTGACCCTGGCCCCAGAGAGAAAGCTGGCACCCCAGCCAGCCAACCATAGCTCTCACTGACTCCCTGAAGTCCTTTCCCAAAGGCAGTAAGCCTGAGCAGGCTCTGAGAAAAGCCATAGCCCAGGGGGCAGCTATGGCATCCAACAGCCACAGCCTATTAATTGGAAACTCTTTGTCCTTCCTGATTTCTTAGAGAGGGGCAGGGAATTCTCTTCAACCTCCAGAAGGTTCTCAACGGGCCCCAATCTCCTAGATGCCAAGCATGTGCCCTTGGTGAATGCAAGGCCCACCGGGTAGACCCTGCAACTCCAAATGCTGTGACTTGGATTCTATCACAGCACAGCTCTGTGGGGCTCCGCTGACTGGCATCCTGGGCCCTGTTGCACCAGCTAGGAGTGCTTCCTCCCAGCAGCCGCGAGCTCTGCGTTCCCCTCCCTAAGCAGACGCTGAAGTTCCACAGCAAGTGTCCGACACACCCACACACCGTTCGTCAATTCAGCAGCAGCGGCAGAGGCAGCAGCGGCGGCGGTGGCAAAAAAAAAAAAAAAAAAAAAAAAAAACCAGCCCCAAAGGCCCCAGGGGATTTTTAGTGCAAGAGAAGTGTGTGATCATCAGGTGCCAGAAAGGGTCGCTTCACTTTTCGGTTCCTCTGGGCCCCACTCCCCTCCAACTGGGGAAGAGATCACAGGGCGATGCCCTTACCTCCCCCAACCCCTTGCCCCTTACTACCCTGATCCCTGTTCCTCTGTCTTGCCCACACCCCTTCCTCTTCTTCCAAGCAAGGCCGGGGCTGGGGATCCCCCTGCAGGAGGGCAAGGCTGTGGGGGAACAGAGCTGTGGGGACTCAGGATTTCCACTTCCTTTTCCTCCCGTCCTGCTGGATGCCCACCTCCTCTTCGCATCTGAGTCCACGGCTTACATTCCCATCCTCTTTCCTCTCTGCTTCATGGTCTCCCCAAGTCTTATGCTTACAGGCAGGTCGGGAAAGGGGCTTCTCTTCCTGCCTTCTCCACCCACCTTGCCCGTCCTGCACGGCCTGTATGCCAGATGCTGAGGAATAAAAACCCGCTGTCCACTGGTTCTCAGTCTCCCAACCCCGCTGGGGCACCGCGAGGATGATGCCACTTCTGTGTTCTTGTCAGTCTGAAGTTAGCACCGCCTGGGGGGTAAGGTTAATGCCCTAATTGGTGGCCAGCTGTTCAGTGGCTACCTGGGAGAGATGTGCGTGTCTCTGGAAGGCACGAGCCTGGGGTAGAGCTGAGAACTCCTCTGGTTATAAATCAGCTGCCGGGTCAAGGACCAAGGGACACATCGCTACACAGGAGTGGGTCTGAGGTATGCAAGTGGGGAATGTACCCTAAATGCACGACTCCATCCCTCTCTCACAGTCAGTGCTGGGTCTGGACAGTTAGTTTTGGTTTTCTGTTAGAAAAATTAAAACCCCAATGAAGTATGTCCAAGAGAAGAGTTTCCAGGGCACGGTCACTACTCCCTGGGAGGAGCATGGGTGGATGCTGGAATGCACCTCACAGATAGGTTGGCATTGCTCCAACAGGTCTTTCCTTCCTTAACTGTGCTGCCTTCCCCGGGAGCCGGTCCATCTCTGTCAACTGAGTGCACGGCCCCTCCTGGTCCCTCTCTCAAGGTCCTCCCTTCAGAGGCCCCGAGGGTAGAGAGACGGGCCTCAGCAGCTGTCTGTGTGAGGCGACAGCTCTCGGGGGAGTGAGGATGTTAGCTCTGAGGCCTCTTGGGGCCCGGCCATGGCTTCCGCTCCCTTTCCCTCTCCTTCTCAACAGTGAGTAGGGGCATTGGGGAGCGAGCACAAGTCAAGGAGCAGGAAGCAGTCAGTCCAGTGGGCCACCCTTCGGGATCATGGCATCTTCATCTGGCGGCGGTTCCACATGCCTCGCTTGGAATGGAAGTGATGGAAGAAATTCCTGAGGGAGAGACGTTCCACTTCCAGGCCTGCTTGGAGGATCCTGAGTAGGGGAGGGGCAGGATGAGCAACAGAAGCGCAAGAGGCAGCTGGGGAGAAGCCCAGGCCCCTGAAGATCCCGCCCTCCCGCATCTATACATCTATGTCAGACCCTGTCTCTGTCTCCCTCTGTTTACTCCCCACAGGGCATGCACACAGCACAGGCTTTGGAGCCAGGCAGCCTGGGTTTGAATTCCAGCTCCTTACTATGGAAAGCCCGTGAACCCGTCACCTTCCAGAGTCCCAGTTTGCCAATCTCTAGAAAGAGGAGGATGATGAGGCACCTGGGTGGCTCAATCCATTAGTGTCCGACCTTGGCTCAGGTCATGATCTCATGGTTTGTGAGTTCGAGCTCCACGTCGGGCTCTGGGCTGACAACTCAGAGCCTGGAGCCTGCTTTGGATTCTGTCTCCCTCTCTCTCTCTCTCTCTCTCTACCCCTCCCCTGCTTGCGCTCTTTCTCTCTCTCAAAAATAAATTAATAAACATTAGAGAAAAAGAGGAGAATATACACTCAACTCTTGAACAACACAATTTCATATTGTGCAAGTTTTTTTCTGATAAATACAATACATATATACACACACATACACACACACACACACACACACACACACACACACACATATTGGAGGCTGGTGGTAAAGGCTAGAGCTGATGGGAAGAAGGGCTCAGTACAGCTCCTGGCACACATCCCGTGCCCACCACCAGGAGCTCAGCCTACAGGGGACACATTATGTATGTGATGGAGGCAGAGGGAGCAGATTCCCCCATTGCTTTTCTATATGCTTAGCCCATGGGGTCCCTCTCACAGAGAGACTGGCCTTCCTGCAAGGCTGTACTGAAGTCTGCATCTGCCCAGCCCGGCAGGGAGATCAAGGGTGGAGGTAACCGCTAGACTAGGCTTCCATCCACTTTGGGATCTGCTTTGGCCTAGTTTTGTGAGAGCTGGGTTATCTAATATGAGCTCCCTCAAACTACCTCCTTTGCAACTTCTGTATATACAGCATATGTCCCTTTTCTTTTCTCCCTCGAGGGAAAAAAAACATACACAGACCCAGTTTTAAGCCTCAGACACTCCCTAGCTGTGGGATTTGGGACAGGTACTAACTTCTCCTCAAGCTGTTTTCTTGTTTGGAAAATGGAGATAACCACACCCTCTCACAGAAGCTTGGGGTCAAACAAACAAGGGACTGATGTAAATCACCTGCCAAACACAGGCCTCCAGTGATGGCTGGCTGTCTCTTAGAAGTGTCCCCACCCTTCCAGGGTTCCTGACTTTGTCTGTGACATCCTCTAGACACTGGTCCCTTCTTTCTTTGCTGTCTCCCCTTTCCCTCCTCTGCCCCTTCAGCCCAAACCTCAAGGTATCATCCTCTTTTCCTCCCCTTCCCTTGGCAACAAATTTCTTTCCTTCCTTTTTAAACTTTTACTGTTTAAATA
Organism: Neofelis nebulosa; assembly: GCF_028018385.1. Classification (NCBI taxonomy): domain Eukaryota; kingdom Metazoa; phylum Chordata; class Mammalia; order Carnivora; family Felidae; genus Neofelis; species Neofelis nebulosa. The sequence goes on along the minus strand of NC_080789.1, from coordinate 105,743,987 downwards.
ATCTCTACCCCCAACATGGGGACTGAACTCACAACCCTGAGATCGAGAGCCGCATGCTCTACTAAGCTACTGGGCTAGTAGCCTCTCTTGGCAACAAATTTCTTTTTCTTTCTTTCTTTCTTTCTTTCTTTCTTTCTTTCTTTCTTTCTTTCTTTCTTTCTTTCTTTTTAAAGCAAATTTCTTGACAGAGGAATCTCATACTGATACAACCTCCACTCCCTCACCACCAGCACGCTCTACGATCCCCTGCAACTTGGGGTCCCCGCCTGCCTGCTCCTGCTTCAGCACCCTCTTCTCGCCCGCTTGTCAAGGCTGCAGCTTGTCTGGGGTTCTTCTTTCTCCTCCTTTCCACTCTTTCCTCCTCCCTGAAACTCCCTTCTCCCAGGGCTTCCAGGGACCAGGACCTCCTGGATATCTTGCTGCCCTTTAATGATCCACACTGCCTCTTTTGTCGGCCCCAAAGTCTTTCCTGCCCCTTCACCTGTTCTCTCTTATCGATTCCCACAGCCTCAGCCTTCCCAGCCAGGCAATGGCAGAGGGGAAGAGAGCTCCAATTCGGGAGAATGCAGCCATATTCTCCCACAGCACCTTGCTGTGCTTTACCCTGACAGCATACCATGTGCTTTAGTTTCCATGCCAACCCTGTGACACAGGCAGAGGCGGTATCATCCCCCTTCTAATACATACAGAACTGAGTCTCGGCCAGGCAGGTAATGTGACCCCCAGTAAGTGGTGGGGCTTCCTTTGAGTACAGTGCTCTTTACCTGCATATCAGGAGTCTGCAGCCCAGGGGGCCGGGACACCATCCGTCTAGCCCTATTCCCTCCCCAGAGCACCTGATGGGATGGGATCCAAGCACGTCCCTCAGATGCCCTCCTTTCCCAGTCACCTGTCCAGCAGCTCCCAGTCTTCCCCACCCCAGCGATCTCGGAACTCCTTGGTGTTCATGCCCCCGATTCTGTCCAGGTCTGACTTGTAGATGCCGAGCAGTCCAAACCCATTCACCTCCCAGTAGCCTGTGGACAGACAAGAATCCCCCGGTGAGATGAGCCAGGGGCCAGGAGGAAGCAATGAAGGCCTCTAGGCTGCATTCCCAGAGCCTTCTCTGAAAGACAGAGGATGGGGTGCCTGAGGCTGAAAGCTGTCTCGTTTGAACAAGTCCCTTGCCTGTTCTGGGGGGAAGCCCCCCGACGCTAACGTTCAGGGGCCAATGGAAGCAGCGGTCCTAAAAGGGAAGGACCATGGGCTCTACAACAGGATCTGACAGCAGCAGTCACTAGAGGCACAGCCCAGTGCACCTTCCTTATTTGTTTCCCTCTCCAGAGGCAGGGAGCCTGTCTTTCCATTTTTTTTCCATCTGCACAGGGCATAGAGTCTGGCACACAGTAAACGTCTGGTGAAGGGAGAAAGGAAGATGGGGAGGAAATGTTCATCGTTGCCGCTGCTGTGGCCATGAGCACAGCCCTCAGGCACCTCTCTGGTGGACCATCCAATGGGCAGAAGCAGCAGGCAGGGGGTGGGGATGCTGTCATGGCAGACGTGGTTGTTTCCAGCTCTGGGATGAAGAACCAAGGCCAGAGAGGACTTTCCTACCCTCCCCAGCCCAGGGCAGAGCTCACCCTCAGGCCACTGGGGGGTGGCCCCGCAGTGCAGCCTCATCACCATGGGGGCAAAGGCCATCTTGCCCTCTACACAGTGCTTCCGGATGGTATCGATGATTCCAGCTGGGAAGTGGATGTGGAGGTCACATAGGAAGATGATGCTGTGTGGGTCCTGGGGACAAATTGGGGAGGGTCAGTAGACCCTACGGACCAGGGCTCAGAGGTCAGGCCACTCCCTAGAACGATCCTTAGGTCCTTCCCATTTGAATAATGGACAAACTTCCATAATACAAACTGTTGGGCAGATTTCCATAGTACTGGGTACCAGAGTGCAGTTCTCAGAGTCAGAGAATGAGTTCTGATGCCTTCCCTCCACAATGTACGAACTGCAAGGACTCAGGACAAATGCTCCAGTGTCATTTGTTCAGTCCCACCCTGGCACTGGCCCTGCCCCATAGCAGAATGGAACGTCCGTGTCCTCATTCCCTGACTACCGCTGACTACCGCACGTATCCCAAATGTCTCCTCCTCTTAACCAATCTGTAACCACGTCTCCAGAGCCCCTCCCAGGTTATTACCTTCACCAGGTCTATGCCAGCCTGAAGCCCAGCTGAACGCTCAAAGTTTCCACTTAGCTTCATGTACTGGTAGCTGCAGGGAGAAGAGAGGAGGGAAGGGCAGAGTATCAGGGCTCAGCAGCGATGGTCCCTGGAGGAAGCCAGCAGGCATGGAGGAGGGATGATGCGTGCTCCTGGGATGGGATTATGGGCAGGTGAGTCCTCTGGAGAAAGCCAGAGACTGGGACTCAGGAAAGCCAGGTGGGACTTCGGGCTCTGCCTAGGACCCAGCAGTCCTGAGACTTCAGAAAGCAGGTGGCTAAGGCCGTGTGCTGGCCAGGGAACCTCCTCACCTCCGCAGCTTGGACCTCTTTAGGGCCATCTCGACGTCCATGTCCCCACTGCTATAGTCCGTGATGATGATATTGAAGTGTGGGTCACCGGTGACCTGGAACAGCTTTTCCATGTCTCCAATGAATTGCTGTACCCAACGCGCCTGGTTCTTTACTGCCATGGTGGGCAACAGAGAAAAAGAAGCGATAATGCAAAGAAAGGCATCCCCACTGCCAGCTCCTACATGAGTCAGGACCCTATCAGACCTCCGCTTAGGGGTAATACAACTATGGAACCCACCCGCAATGCAGCAGGGAGGCGGAAGGTGGAAGGAGAGCTCACCGGTGAAAGGGGGCTCTATACCCTGCTGCCAACAGAGCCTCCAGGCAGGGCCCCATGGGAAAGCCTTGGACGGGGCTTGTCCTCAGCTCTCCTAGTCACCCGATCATGCTGTCTCACTGTTATCTGCCCATCCTATTATCACCCTAGCCCACAGTTACACATGTCTGTTACGTGCTCCCCTTTTCCACTATAAAAACCAGGTAACCCCCTCTATGTCTTATTCCCCAGAGTAGTTGCAAACCCCAGTACAACAATCTGGCCATGATTGCACCCAACCCCGAAACCTGTTATAATAGGAGAGCAACTGGCCCGAGAGTCAGCATCTTTTCCAACGCCAACACTCAGTCACGTGATCTTGGGTCCTCAACTGTAAGGTGGCCTCTCCCACAGGTTCTTATGAGATCAAATCAGTGAGCAGAGACCTGGGTGCTCACGGTTACTTTTAGGATCCCCACTCTGCTGATAATGGCCGGGCTCTGCTTGAGGCTCACCAGGCACAACGAAGTGGACCACGGCTCGGTGATTCCAGGAGAAGCCCTGGGGCCAACACAGCTTGGGCTCTGGGGCCCGGACATTCAAGACATGTCTCCGGCGGTTGTGTGAGCCCCAAACCAGGCCCTGCAGGTTCCGGGCCTCGACCTCTTCCCCACCAGCTGGATCGATGCCCTGCCAGCCTCGTGTAGACACATACTCGGAGAGCCGCACTGGGCGCTGGCCTTGTTCCAGCAGCTCAAGCTCCAGGAGGTAGCGACCTCCACGTAGCTGGTCCTGGCGCTTCTCCACGTTCACAATTCGCTGCAGCTGGTACTTCCTGTGGCAGAAAGGGCGGGCAGCTTGAGTAATTCCTTCCCCTACTGTGGGGGTAACATGGTGTGGTAGAAGCCTGTAAGGCCAGTGGTCAGGAGACCCTGGTTTTTGTCCTGGCGATGCCTTTGGCTAAGATGCTTATACCAGGGGGTGCCAGTAGAGCATGCAACTCGATCTCAGGGTCATGAGTTCAAGGCCCAGGTTGGGTGTAGAACTTAAGAAATAAGAAAAGAAAGAAAGAGAGGGACAGAGAGAAAGAAAGAACAAACTTACACCAGATGCTTAATCTCTAGTGTTCACTGCCTCCATCTTTAAAAATGTACCTAATTGACCTTGGATGATCTCTAAAGTCTGTTATAGCTCTAAGATCCTAAGTATGTAAGGTGAATGTGTGTCCTTCAGAAACTGACCCTCATTAATAAAATACTCTGCTCAGAGTACATAAGACACATGGATTATCAGATAAATGTTGATTGGTTGGCTCAATATCATTAGTCACTAGGGAAATGCAAATCCAAACCATAAAGCGATACTATTTCACACACTTTAGGATGGTTAATGAATTAATTTCTTAATTAAAATGTTTATTTTTGAAAGAGAGTGAGAGAGACAGAGAGCGAGCAGGGGAGGGGCAGAGAGAGATGGAGACACAGAATCCAAATCAGGCTACAGGCTCTGAGCTGTCAGCATAGAGCCTGAGGCAGGGCTCAAACTCACAAGCTGTGAGATTATGACCTGGGCCAAAGTTGGATACTTAACCGACTGAGCCACACAGTCGCCCCTATTTATTTATTTTGAGAGAGACAGAGCACACAAGCAGGGGAGGGACAGAGAGAGAGGGGGAGAGAGAGAGAGAGAGAGAGAGAGAGAGAGAGAGAGAATGGCAAAGCCTAATGCGTGGCTCAATCCCACAAACCGTGAGACCAACACATGAGCCAAGATCAAGAGTCGGTGACTCAACCGACTGAGCTACCCAGGCGCCCCCCACCTCAATGGCTATTTTATTTTATTTTATTTTATTTATTTATTTTTAAAAATTTTTTTTTCAACGTTTATTTATTTTTGGGACAGAGAGAGACAGAGCATGAACGGGGAAGGGGCAGAGAGAGGGAGACACAGAATCGGAAACAGGCTCCAGGCTCCGAGCCATCAGCCCAGAGCCTGACGCGGGGCTCGAACTCACGGACCGCGAGATCGTGACCTGGCTGAAGTCGGACGGTCAACCGACTGCGCCACCCAGGCGCCCCCTCAATGGCTATTTTAAAGAAAGGAAGATAACAAGCGTTGACAAAGATGTAGAGAAATTGAAACCACTGATGGGAATGAAAAATGGTGCAGCTGATTTGGAAAAGAGATTGGCAGTTTCTCAAAATGTTAAACAGAGTTACTGTAAAAGTCAGTAGTTCTACTCCTAGGTATATCCCCAAGAGAACTGAAAACATGCTGACACAAAAATTTGCCCATCAATGTATTCACAATAGTCCCACAGTGGAAGCAACCCAAATGTCAATCAACTGACAAATGGACACACAATCCATGGCATAGTCACGCAGCGGAATATTATGCAGCTGTACAAAAGAATAAAGTACTCAATACATTCTACAATATGAATAAGCTAAGTGCAAGAAACCAGAAAAAAAAGGCCACATATTACACAGTTCCATTTACATGAAATGACTATTATAGGTAAATCTGTAGCAGGAGAGAGTCGAAGTGGTTGCCAGGGACTGAGAGGAGGGAGAAACGGAAGTCATGCTAACAGGTACAGAGTGTCTTTTACAAGGGATGAAAATGATAGGAATCATAGTGGTGATGGTTGCATAGCATTATGAATATACCTAAAAACCACCAAATTGTACACTCTAAAACTACACTGTAAAACGGTACATTAAATAGTACGTGAATTCTATCTCAATTAAAAGAATGCTGATTGGGGCGCCTGGGTGGCGCAGTCGGTTAAGCGTCCGACTTCAGCCAGGTCACGATCTCGCGGTCCGTGAGTTCGAGCCCCGCGTCAGGCTCTGGGCTGATGGCTCGGAGCCTGGAGCCTGTTTCCGATTCTGTGTCTCCCTCTCTCTCTGCCCCTCCCCCGTTCATGCTCTGTCTCTCTCTATCCAAAAAAAATAAATAAAAAACGTTGAAAAAAAAAATTTAAAAAAAAAAAAAAAAAAGAATGCTGATTGGTTAAATGAATGAATGAACAAACAAAGAAGTAAGGCCATGCTTGCTGCCCTAGCCCTTGTAGCCCATACCTGGGGTCTTGTCTCTTTTAGCCTCAGTTTTACCTGATGGTGGGACAAAGACCTGACGGGTACACCTCATTCTCAGGGACGGGGGGGTCCCAGGTGCTTGATCTTCCACGGAGCCTGCCGCAGGGGACCGTGCTACAGCCCCCAGGTCCCTGCCCCCAGGCCAGCTGGCTGTGCGAGCCCCAGCCCCGGTCCCAGAAGAGCCCTTTACCTTACCCCCGGCTCCTCTGGTTGAGCTTCTTCAGGAAGACGCGTGTGACCTCGAGAGCCTCCTGCTCTGGAAGCAGCAGGTTGCCAGACGTGTTACAGTTCAGATCGATCCAGTCAGTCCGCAGGGCTTGGAAGTCCAGGTTCCGAGCACTGAAGGTCTGGTCCCAGCTGACCACGGGGTCAAACATGGGCATGTATTCGAACACCTCACTCACATCCTCTTCCTCTTCCTCTTCCTCCCCCTCTTCTTCTCCCTCTGCCTGTCCTTCCTGGCCTGCAGCTACCACCACCTCTCCCTCCCTGGGCCAACCCCTCCGGGGGGCTGGAAGCTCCATCCTGTCCCCCCTTCTCTGCTCTGCAATGTATGTCTCAACTTGATTCAGCCACTGGGATTGCCCTAGTGTCTTCCTGGGGCTGTCACCAGTGGGCCTGGGCCCCTTGACTTGAGGCAGGTTCCCTGCCAGATGCCCCGGAGGCCACTTCTCAGAGGGAGGGGGATCTTGGCTGAGCCCAGGGCTGGGTCTTCTGCCCTGCTTCTCTGGGGGCTGGACTGGGACATCACTGGTCCTCACAGGGAAGGGAGCTGTGGAGTTCCTCTTGGAAAAGGGTGCCAGTGGACCCTCCCAGGGCTGAGCCAGGAGTTTCCGCAGGCTTCGGAGGCGGTAGTCAGTGACATCCTGCCCAGGGGTGAAGGTGGGCACTGGTTTTCCCTCTGGCATCCTGGCATTCTGGTCATTGGAGTCAAGGGTCTCCTCCACTGCTTCTCCATATTGGGATTCTTCTAGAAGGCCTTCCTTGAAACCTGTCGTTAACAACAACCATTCCTCACATTGGAGTTGCTAACCTTTCCCAAACGAGATATACAAGATAGCTATTGATCATCTGTATAACACACCAAGGAGTTTCAGATGGGGACGGCATCTGGGCTCTGCTATTCACTCACTTATTTATTGTGTGACCTGGGGTGAGTTACCAACCTCAACTAACTCATTTCTTCCTTCGTGTAAAGGGAATAATAGCCCATCTTCCATAGGGTTGTTGTGAAGATGGAGTGACATAAAATACACAAGGTGCCTAGCAGGTGCCTGACACTTGTAGGACCCAACAAATGGCCCCGGACGTGCCCTAATCCCTCAGGAAGGAAGGCCACAGGGAGACAGTGCTTCTTTATAGCAGACTTCTCCAGTGAGGTGCCAGGGACAGCGATGCCCTCAAGCAGTCCAAGGAATCTCCTCCAGGGCTCTAAATCTCCTCAAGCTGACTGCAGCATGCTGTTAAAAACAGTGTCATTTTCTACCGGTATGGAGAAGGTAGGAGTACCACTCTCTACTCCTTTGGGTTGGAGGAGGGGCTGTGCTGTGTGGTTTGGATTTTAAGCTCCTCAGGGGCAGGGCTGGCATGGTCTGAACTTCCCCTAGAAACAGACCATGGTCACCCCTCCCGGCCTGACCTGGAAGCCTCAGCTGTCACTCTGTACCTGGCTGCTCCAGCTTCTGCTTCTCAGGCTGGTCCATCTTGATGTACTCCTGAAAGCTGAACCTGTAGGAGGAAGGCAGAGGTAGACTGGCCCCCGGTGCCCTGCAGGCTCGTGAGTGAGGCTCTGCCTGAAGCCCCCGCAGCAATATGGAGTCATGCCCGGGACTAGGGTGCAGGAAGGAGGCTGGGCAAGAGAGTGTGTGTGTGTGTGAGTGTGTGGCGCGCCCAGGAAGGCCCAAGTCTCCTTGGCCTGGAAGAACATTTGTGTCCCCTCTGGTCCATGAAGCTCTACTGGCTTTTGCAGAACCCATCCATAAGGTCATTTCCTTACTCCATTCAGTGTCACTCACTTGTCCTGGTAGTATGAGTTTTCCTGGTAGAAGCATTTATTGTGGGTCTCCATGTGGCTCAAGCGGGTGTAGTCATTGGGGTAAACGAAGGACAGATGAACCTGGAGGCAGAGAAAGAAGCAGCAGGAATAAGAGCCCAGGATCCTGGTAAGAAATCAGCTAACCAGGATTAAGCCTGCCCCTGGCCAGGACCACCTAGGGCTCCTAGGGACTGGTGAGGGGAAGAAGGGCTGCTCTGAGCTCTGAATTTGTTATGCAGACAGGGATTCCATTCCACTCTTTAGGCCTCCTCTCCTGGGCTCTCTGGACCAAGCATAAGCCCCGATTCAAGCTTCCTGGTGCATACATACCTCATCTCCTATCTTAGCTCCTTCTCCCCAGCTACAGCCAGGACCATCCTCTTCTCCTTCTGCCATCTTATCCTCTCCTACAACCTCTAACCTTTACCTGCAATGTCCCACAGTCCCCTTTTGTCATTCATTCCATTGCTTTCGACCCTCTTAAATAGCTTAAGGCAATGTCACCCACAAACATCTCAGTTCAACCTCACCCATTCTCTGACCTTGGGGAGGACTTCTAATCATCTCTAGATCTGGATAAGTAGTGTGCATTCTGTCTCTACAGTTTCTACTAGGGCTACAGGCTCTCTAGAGCTAACCTCCCATCCACAGTTCACTTTCCCCCAGTGCCTTGTCTATGAGTTTATTAACTATTGCTGGCTCATAGCCCAGTAGGTCAGACCCGGGCAGGACTGTATGGCCCAAGGAGCAGAGAATATAGGAAGCATCGGGCCACCCCACCTCATGTCATCACTGTTGCTGAGTTGGTGTGGGGGCTTCCCAAGACAGAGCCTTACAGGGTGGTCCCATGGGTGAGAGAGGCAACCGGGAACGCAAGTGCTCCCAGCCCAGGGACCTGTGAGGACATCCCGTCTGCTGCCATGTGGCATGGGGAGGAGGAAGAGTCAGCCCCGGCACCCCTCCATCTCAGCCACAGGCAGCAAGCCCTCTGGATCCTGCCCCCACTGGCCAGCCCCAAGACTTACAAAGCGGAGTCCCTGGTAGCGCTGCAGGGGGAGCCCATCCACCAGGTAGCTGGGTTTGTAGGGACAATCAGGCAGGACATGGCGGAGATGAGCCTTGGGAATCAGAGGCACTGAGGACAGTAAGGGAAGAGGGGTGAGGGTGGGGACGGGAGCCTGGAATGGGCTGGCTTAGAGCCAGGAAGGCACTCGGCTGAGGAGGACGGCCGAAGGCCTCTGCTCTGAGAAAACACCTTTTTGTATTTGCTCGTGGCAGCAGTGGGCAGAGACCACGTCCATCAGCTGAGGCTGCCAAACCAAGGCTGGCACCACTTTCTGGGGTGGGTGCATTCAAGGAGCACCTTGGAGGCCAAGGATTCAGACACGGTCCCTGGTTCAAGGTACAGCACAGTACTGGGACTGCTGTACTGGGCTAACCTCAGTAAAAGTTTAGAAACATCCAAGAGGCCACAAAGTCTCACCCTAGTGTAGTGCCAATAACTGAATTTCCTCCCAGTTGTTATGGGACTTGGTCATCTTTAAAAATGTAAATTCTCCCAAGAGTTGACAACTCCAGCACCTCGGTGGGAACAGATTTCTCTCACTGGATTCAAAGAGTTGTGATCCCCTAAGAAACTATGACGTATGGAATTGTGGAGGCATGCACAGGGGATTTCTGGGCTCTATTTCTATTTCCTGTCCTGGGAGGTGGTTACACAATGTCGGTTCTATAATGATTTGTATAATTATAAAATTGTACATATATATTTTTTGTTATATTTTACACTACATAAGGGGAAAAAATGACTCTTTGACTTTTGGGATACTGTGCTAGAAGTGACAAGTCTCCCAAGTTGCCTCCCACTAAACCTGGCAGAGTACCGTCCCCAGACTGGATGACAAGAATGCGGCCGAGGCCTTACCTCGATAGAGGGTGTCCCGAGGGTCCGGTCGCAGCATGTCTGCAAGGGGCTGCTCATCTCTAGGAAGAGTGTCTGGGGACCCTACATGGCTGGCTGCTGTCTGAGGGATGTGGCCTACGTCATCCATCCTTAGGACTGTCTCGTCTGGGCCCAGGGAGAAAAGAACAGAAAGCAGCTGTGAGTCCTGGGGCAAACCAAAGTCAGGCCCCTGCCCCTCTGAGGGGCTGAGTGCAGGCTTCTGTATCCCCCAGGGGCAGTATGGGGTGTGCGTGATCCCTCTCCCTTGTTAGCCCTGCTCCCTCACAAGTTGTGGGTTCAGCTACTGATCTCCCTTAGAGCCACCCCACCAGCCCCATGGCTAGCACATACCACAGTGTATATGGGAAAAAGACAGCTTTCTGCTGGAAATTTGTCACTGTAAGTATGCCTCATTTATTTAACAAATGCATCTATAGCATTTACTAAATAACAAAACGGGCACCGTTCTAAGCATCTTATAAATATCAAACCATTCAATCTTTATAAGCACCATAAGACTTATGTACTTCGTAATTATTCCTATTTTATAGACAAAGAACTTTGGGAAAGAGAATCTAAAGCATTTGCCAGAGATCACACAACTGATTAAGTGGCAAAGCTGAATTTGAACATAGGCTATGTCGTCCCTGCCGCAGACAGGTCAGCCATGCCCCCCCCATGGGCAGGGCACCCCCCCCCCCCCCGCCCCCGGCATTCTGCACAGCTCACTCATCATCTCCTGGTATTTTCTCTCTTTTGTTTTAATTTTGAGAGAAAGAGACAGATAGAGAATACACACAGGAGGGGCAGAAAATGAGGGAGAGAGAGACAATCCCAAGGAGGTTCCATGCTGTCAGCACAGAGCCCAACTAGGGGCTTGAACTCACAAAACCATGAGATCATGACCTGAGCTGAAACCAAGAGTCGGACGCTTAAACGACTGAGCCGCCCAGGCGGCCCATCCTCTTGGTATTCTCATCTCCAAGTGGGCCAGGCTTACTCCTTCCCTTTTCTCACTGCCCTGGGGACGGGTTGCTTGTCCTTGCTCCCTGCCTCCTGGATTCATTTGTCTACAGCCCCAGGTAGAGCTCTCCTTCTGTACCCAAGGCTGGGTGCCTCTGGCTCATCTCACTAGTTTCTCCCCTAAACTTTGGTATGGGCCTCTTTCTTCTCATCTCACATTGCATCTATGGATTCTAGCTCTCCCTTCTTCCTCTTGCACCAATTCAGCAGCTCACAACCTGCCCCTCTGCCTTGACCTTGACTTTGTGGCCTCCTGCTTTACTCACCAGCAACCTCTTCCCACCTGCCTTGCCCATTCCATACTGCCTCCCCTCCCCCGCCCATCACCATCTGGGAACCCAGGCCTCCCCGGCCTGTCCCCATCCTGCCCTCCTTCTCTCTCACACACTTCCCACTGCCTTCCCAGTCTCCTCCCAGCACTTGGCTTGTCCTTCTCCCCTTAGGGTTCTGGCCCTGCCTGCTCTTCCTACACCCAGGCCCAGTGATTTCTCAGTGGGGCCTGCAGATAGGAGTCTTGCTGAGGAAATCATGAACAATTCACAGTACAACTGAAGAGTTCATTTACTGTGAATTTAAAGCAGGTGAGAAAGTTTCTTTAGCTCTGGTCATGGCTTTGCAAAGAACCATGGTTCCCTCATCTGTGAAATAGGAAACTGTCTCACTCAGAGGTTTCTCATCTGGAGTGAGCCTCATGGTCTCTGGATGCCCTTGAAATCGTACACAAAATATTGTGCATGGATGGGTAAGGGCATTTTTCTGGGGTGAGGTCGCAGTGAGCTTCCAGCAGGTTCTCAGAGTCCCTGACCCCTGAGACTTAAGGACCTCTGACCTTAGGGTCCCTTTAAGTTCTGTTCCTTGTTCTGAGCCCCCTTCACACCCACATTCCAAGCATCTTGAGCTTTAGCCTGCACCCCTCCCCTGACCGAAGCCCCCTGTGGACTGAGCCCCACGTGTTGGTGCCAGCTCGCCTCTGTGTCCACGCGAGGAGCAGAGCCTACTCACTTGTGAAGAGGGACAGGGAAGGGGAGTCAATAATGCTGAACTTGGCTCCAGGGTCATTCCGTCGCCACTGGAAGAGGAGAGAGGGCAGATGCAGAGGGCTGGAGGTAGCTGGATTTCAAAAAGGGTTCAAGGGACAAGGGGCGAGGAGTGGCTCAGAGCTGAGCTAGGAGGGCAGGAGCAGCAGAGCCCTCACCGCGACTTCCACATGATCGGTGCCCTCGTCATTCTGCTTGTGCAGCACCTCGAAGTAGTACCTCTGGGAGGCTGCCAGACTGGCAGGAGAGAGCAGAGAAACAAAAGGCTATCTTCTTGGGCCGTGTTGTCACCCCTCTGACCCACTCTTCTGCCATACCAACACCAGCTCCCACCTTGCTCCCGCCCCCGCCCCCCCCATATCTTCTCCTTGTCATCTCTTTGTTCACAGAATCCCAGGAGCTTTGCTTTTAATGCTGGCCTGGAGTCCCCACGCTACTGCTTACCCACAGTGTGACCTTACTTTTCTCTTCTCTAAGATGGCGGTAATAACAGTACATACTTCATAGGATAATCATGAGAATCAAAGGACATAGACATCTCCCTCAACTTATGATAGGGTTATATCCTAATAAACCCATTGTAAGTTGAAAATATTGGAAGTCAAAAATGAATTTAATACACCTAATCTACCAAACAATATAGCCCACCTTGAACGCACTCAGAACACTTGCATTAGCCTACAGTTGGGCAAGATCATCTGACACAAAGCCTATTTATAATGAAGTGTTGAATATCCCATGTAAGTTACTGAATGGAAGTAAAAAACAGCATGGCTGTAACGGTTCAGGTTATGCGTGTATTTGTTGTTGACCCTGCGAACACATGGCTGACTGGGAGCTGAGTCTCACGGCCACTGCCCAGCATCACGAGACACTGCTGTGCCCTGTATCACTAGCCCGAATAAAGACCCAAATTCAAAATCTGAAGTACCGTGTCCACTGAACACATATCACTTCTGCAACATCGTAAAGTTGAACAAACGTAAGTCTAGCCATCTGTAATAATAGAGTTGATACTGTGTGCTAGACATGTTCTAAGTGTTTCATGTATACTAACTCGCTTAATTCTTGTTTACAGATGAGAACACTGAGGCACAGAAATGTTGGGTAATTGCCAAAAGTCACTGAGGTGGTAAGTGGTGGAGCTGGGATTTGGACCCGGGCAGTCTTGCTTTGGGGTCCATGACTCTAGCTGCTTCACTCAGTTACAGGTAAAGTGCTCACCACAGAGACTGGCACATAGCAAGCGCTCTTGGCAAGCTAGACTGTCTTACTGTTATCAGCCTCGCTATTATCACCATCAAGCCTATACGTGTTCTCGCCTGTGTGTGCAGGCCACCAGGTGGCACTGTGAAGTTGGGCTAAGTCCCCCTGCCAGCATGTTAAAGCAATTCCAGCCACTACTGGCTGGGAAAGGCCTTGTTTCCCTCCAGTCTACCAAGGGATCACTGTGATGAGGAACTTTCTGCAGCACAGGCAGAGCAGCTGGTGTCCAGGCTGTACCGCTGTGGACATTCCCAGGGATGGAGCAAATGGGAAGGTCAAGGACTGGGAGAAGAGAGACCTATTTTGTTTTCTAGTCCTGAGTGTCACTAGATAGTTGTGTGACTTTCATTAAGTGACACCCCTCTCAGAGCTTCAGTTTCCCCATCTGTAAAATGAGGAAGGATGGACCAAATGGCTTCTCAGTCAAAGACTTCATCTATCAGAATGCAGGAGTGCCTGGGCACACTGAACTCTGGAATAAGGAAGGCTGGATAGTGGGAGGGGGTGACTGGGCTCCTTGACTCAGCGCTTGAGGTAGGCTGGGTTTTTTTTCTCCTGCTCACAGGAACCTCATGAGACTCCCTACTCACCTCACTGGCTTGGAAATTTGACTCCGAAATTTCCCAAACTCTCCAGGGGCAGTCCACTCTTTTCCAGTCTAGAGGTGTGGGGAGAGTGGAAAGAGAAGGAAGGAAGAAGACAAAAAATATGAAGAAAGGGAGGCAGTGAGTGAAGAGACAAGGAAGGAATGGGGAGAAAGGAGACAGGAGAGGAAAGAAGGGGGGTGAGGGGAGAGAAAACAGGAGAGGTAAGGGAAGTGACAGATGACATGGGCAAAAGCACCTCCACCCTTCCTAGAGGGTTCAGAGCAATCAGGCCCCAGGTGTGCCTCCTTGTCACCATGCTAAGGATGCTGGAACCCAGCAGGGGGTGGCCTAGTCCCTGCCCAGAGATGAATCTTCCTGAGGACTTTCTGTGGCCCCAGACTAACTCCTTACTCCTCCCCAGTTTACACCTCAGTTTATCCCTTTGTAAAATGGGGCAGCGGTGAGAGGGAAGAGGCTTCCTTCCCACACCTTCTTCCCTGGCTGTCACACCAGAAAGACTAATGGTAATGAGGGTTTCCTGATGCAGGCAGGTGTCTCTTCCATGACCTGGCTCCTGGGCCCAATGGAAGAGCTCTGGGGCTGGGCTGACCCTACCTTGCCCACACTGGCCAGCAGCTGAAGGCCTGACACTTGGTCATCACGGCTGAGCCAGAACTCTGCGTTGTCATCTGCAGCAATGGCAAACTGGATCTTCCCTGGGCAGTGGGGGAGAGAGTTCCAGATGAGAGCAAGAAGGGCATTGGCATAAAGGCCTGAAAGCCTATTTTATGTCTTAGCGATTACATTCTCTTCAGGGGACTTGAAGTGGGGTTCTTCATCCTAGGAGACCCCATGAGGATGGAGAAGACTCACAGGGAGAGACAAGCTATTCCAGACTCTGCAAATTAGGGAGACAAGTGGCAACTGGATGATACCTCATGGGGACTCAATTCCCCCCCCTCCCAGTGATAGACTAACAGGGTCCAGGCAGCCTAGTGTGGACTTACTTCTCAGCTACAGGCTTATGTTCTCTGGGTACCGTAAAGAACCTGGGGCAGGGAGCAGGAGGAGGGGACTTTGGGGCTGGCCTCACCATCGGTGAAGGGGTGCAGGTAGCCAAAGATGCGAAGGCCATAGTTGGTCCATTTGGGGGACACGGCCAGCTTCCTCAGGGTTGTGCGAATCTATACCAAGAAAGGGGAGGGAAACTGTTACTTAGATGAGAGAAGAGGAAACTGAAGAAATCAGGCCACTCAGGGCTGGTGGGAAGACCAGAAGGGAAGGAGACAGGAGGGACTGGAGTGTGACTTGGTGAGTAGAGTATAGGCAAGATTTCCACTCCTACTTGCTTCTTTGAGCATGTGATCTTGTACAGTGCACAACCAGCCCAACTGTATGCGGTAGCTCTGGCTAAACCACATCACAGCCATAATGAGAGCCTAAAGCTGAAAAGATGCAGAAGATGGCAGAGAGAAATCAAAGGAATCCGTGGGATGAGAGCAAGGGTAATAACTGGAAAGGGGAAAAGAGGACCCAAGATATAAAGGAAAGAAAGTGAACCAGAAAAGAAGCCAGGAAGATGGAGACAGAAGATAGGGGGAGATGAGAGACAGAAGCGGGGCAGAGGGAGGGGAGAGGAGGAGGGTGTGGAGGGAGGGAAAAGAGGCACATCCAGCAAACACTCACATGGGGGTACAGTGGGAAGTGAAGGTTCCTCCTGAGCTGCTGAATAGAACTGCCACACCAGTCTTCAAACACATGCAGGTTGGCGCGGCCCTGGAACTGTATGGGGCAGAGAAGCAAGCGGGTGAGTGTGAGCACCCCAAACCCGTCCGGCTCTGCAGCTTGAGGAGGCAGTAGCCACCACAGCCCCAGCCTGTTTTCCTCTCACTACTGAAGGTCACGGTCCACTTCAGTTCCATCCCATCCTTGACCCTGCAGCTTCTTTCTCGAACCTCCATCCCCATTGCCTAGCCCTGAGGCCCGGGTCTGTTTTTCTGGCCATGCTTGTGGCCACACACACATACACACACACACACACAGTCCCAGCTCTTTCCATGCAGGAAGGGGGCTGGTTTGCATTCCCCAGGCAAGGGGGAGTAATAGCCATGACAGAAAGGCATAGATGACAGAAAGAACTGGAAGGAGGCGCCAAGCTGGGGTTTCAGCTAAAGACTTGCTCTCTTCCCCTCCCCTTTCCCTTCTGCCTAATAGTAAGCTCCACAGCTGTCTGCCGGTGAAACCTTATCTACCCAGTAGTCTTCACGCTTCTGGCTCCCCTTGTGGGGAAGCAGCTGGGAAAACGCTGCAGGAGGTCTTTGGGGGCCCCATCCGGCAGGACGCCTCTGCCTCCAACTGCTCCCTCAGGAGCTGGAAGCCTCTCGCCCTGCCCAGCCTCTCCTGGCATAACTACCAGGGTGCCCGGACGTGGGCAACCCTGGAATGGTAGGAGCAGAGGATGTATGCTCTCTTCTCCTTGGCAGCGGCATCGGTGGAGGGGCAGAGATTGGGCCTGGAGGCCAGCAGCAGAGGGCCCCCTTCAGAAGAGAGGGACTTAGAGCCAGTGCTCTGAGTGGGTGGAAGAAGGGCTGGGAGTTTGAGTGGGGAGGGGAAGCATGGGGATCATGTCCCAATTTATCCTGACAAAGAGTTTCAGATTACCCCACCTCAGCAATTTTCTCCTCCCCCTCCCCCAGAGCTTAATCTCCAGGTTGTGGGAGGTGGGGCCTCAATTACTCTACACAAACAGGCCCTGCCCTTCCCTCCCCACTGTGGCCCATCAGATATCAAAATCTGAGCTGCCCTTAGGAAAACAGAGGAGGAAGGGACACCCAGACTGGAAGCCAGATAAAAGGAAGTGGCACATGGTCTTCAGCAAGCGATCTGGAGGGAGGGATGGTGGGGGGAGAACTCCTGCATGCCAATGCCAAAGATCTGAGGTGCGGGCTCTGAGGAAACGCTACCCCACAGCCAGACCCAGAAGGGACCCAAGAGAGCTCCCTGTCCGGTCAGCAGCCTGGCCCTTCCCGGGCACACTGGCCTGGTCAAAGCTAAGAGTGCAGGGCCTTGGGAAGCAGCCATCACTCCAGGGAATAGGAGTGGGGGGCTGGGATGGGTGGGAGAGAGAATGTGGGCTGGGTAGGTGGGGGGCGGGTTAAGGGTTCTTGGAAGGAAAGAATGAGGACATTGTGCTACTTCTGGGGAAATTCCTTAAGTCCAGTTTACAAGACTCAGTTGTCTCCTACCAATGACCTCCTCTCGGCCCCTCCCTGGGAGACTTTCAGGGCAGCGTGCTCAGACCCACAGCAAACTGCAGAGGGAGGGCATGCCACCAGAGTAATCTGTTGTGCTCAGCCAGGGGCCAGAGGCCACAGGGGGATTGGGCAGGGGAAGGAGGGAAGGAGGGGAAAAGGAAGGATTTGGGCTGGCCACCCCCACCCTCTCCCAGGGCCTTGGCTTGCAGTACAGCAAAGTAGCCTGGGATGCTGCAGGCAATGGAAGGTGGGGCAGGTGGGGGTGTAGGAAGAGGACTGGCCCTCTCCTCTGAGGTCTAGGCCCTCATTCGGCATGAAGGCAGCCCTCAAGCCCTGCTTCACCCACTCTCAGGCTGTAGGTGGGGGCCTCTGAGGGACCAGTGGGCACCATCTTTCTCCCCAGGCCCAGCCTGGCAACCCCACCAGGATTTGTGTCTCTCCGAGTTTTGAAGACTTTGTATCTGGCAGGGATGAGGGACTCCAGCTCATCAGCACCGCCCTTTGCCCACTCTCTCCACTGTCCAGCAGGGGCTTAGGCCCAGGGAAGGACACTGGTTACCCTCGATCACCACAGTGTGTCCATAGCTAATGACGGATTCAGAACTTCCAGTTACAAGCAGTTGAAGAAAATATTTGTTGGAACCTTCTCGTTTTAGAGGTGAGAATATTGAGGCCCCACGAGGTAAACTGACTCCCCCCAAACACACAGCAATTAGCCCTGTGGAAGCGGGGAGGGTGTCTGGGGGTATGGATGCAGGAGGGTAAGGCCAGCCTGCTGGGCCCTCCCACAGACACGTCTGCTGTCTTCCGTTCCCACAACACTGCCTCTGCCAGGCCTCACTGGGCTTGCCAGGCCTGTAGCAGAGCCTCCTAATGGGATGGAAGCTTCTCTCCCTCTGATTCTGCACACTGCCTGCATGACTGTCATTCTAGAGCACAGATCTGATCATGTCACTCCACTGCTTCAAACCTCAGAAGGCTCCCAAAAGGCTCCAGAACAGAACCTCACCCTGGCATGAGAGATCTTTCCCACTGACCTATCTTCCCAGCCTCACCTCATGCCACTCCCTGTCATACACCTACTTCCACCCACACCCAACTCCCCGTCTCTGCCATGCCCCTTCACCTCTCCATGTCTTTACAAATACTATTTCCTGGTTGGAAGGCCTTTTCCTCTCTCCCCCACCTGGCAAACTCTGGCTCATCCTTCTCTGACTTCTTGAGGCAGAGTTAATAGCTTCCGTCCTAAGTGTTCCCAGAACATCTTAATTATTTGAATGAACAACTGCTTGGAGAAGCTAAGCCCAGAACCATATGCTCCCTCATTTATTCTGTAAGCAGTGGATGGCTGCTTTGCAGCAGTTAGAGATGAAAAGAGATGTGGTCCTCCAAGGAGAGAGATGTGTTAACAAATGGTGTCACCTGTGTCAGGGGCTATTACAGAGGTGTCAGAGGCACATGGCACGAAGGCAGGAGTGGTCACCTCTACCGCCAGGCGAGGCGGGAGCTGATCATGGATGTACACTCGAAATGGAGAAATAAAATGTGATACAGACACAATGCAATAATATTCAGCAATAAAAAGAAATGAAGTACTGATACATGCCACAGCACAGATGAGCTTGAAAACGTCACGCCAAGTAAAAGAAGCCAGACATAAATGGTCACATCACATGATTCCATGTATATGAAATGTCCAGAACAGGCAAACATAGAGAGACAGAAAGTAAATTCTTGTTCACCTAGTTCTGGATGGGGTGAGGGTGGTGAGGGGTGATGGTTAACGGGTATGGAGTTTCTGTGGTAATGAAAATGCTCTAAATTGATAGTGATGGACGATGCATAGTGATACACTTTATGAATATACTAAAAGCTATTGAATTACACACTTCAAATGGGTGAATTACATGGTATTTAATTTGTATGTCAATAAAACTTACAAAAACAAAAAAAGTAAGCCTGGGAAGAGGATTCTGGGTCTCTGCCCTCTCCTCAAGAGACACCACCTCACCAAAGCCAGCATGGCATGACCCCAGGAAAAACACTGACTTCCTTTGATCTTATTTTGTATTCACCAAATTTCTTTCTTGTAACTATTTTGGTTTACCAGATGGAGCATCCTAAGTATCAGACGGTGTTTTGATCAATGGAACCACCTACGGATGTAAATGAATAAATTGGCATTGAGGTTTGTTCATTAGCGGGGTTTGTTAACTAGTCTTAGGATTCAGGTTGACATGAATTAAGTTTTTGAGGGCAGTTACCCCGTGAAGCCCAGCCTCACACCGGCCACTCTGACGTTCTCTCTGACACACACCAAATAGAATGTCTAAGGCTGCTTTGCTTTCAAAAGTGATTTCTGGCCTCAGAGACCCTGTGCTGCTGGCTAAAGACTGGGGTGGGGAGACAAAGAGACCACCGTCAGCCTTGTTACACTCTGTCCTTGCTCACCTTCCGAGCAGGGCTGTGTCCTAGCGATGCCACGTTGAGTAAGTGAGTGAGTTAACCCCTCTCTGAGTCATTACTTGCAAAAGGGGGATAATAGTACAACCTGACAGCTCATGACAGCTATGACATATATTATCATTAACCTGAGCATTTCCTGCTGAAACCGTATGTCAAAAGGCAGATGACAGGAAAGGAGATGGGAACAAAGAAGTCCCTGTGGTGAACTGGAAAAGAGCTGGAACCACTGTGCAGCTGTGTGACTAATTGCAGATGTTAGTTATTGAACCCTTTCTTTTTTTGAGAGAAAGCAAGAGCAAGTGTGAGCTGGGGGTAGGGGCAGAGGGTGAGTGAGACGGAATATTAAGCATGCTCCAAGCTCAGCATGGAACCTGATGTGGGGCTCGATCCCACAACTGTGAGATCATGCCCTGAGCAGAAATCAAGAGTTGGATGGCTTAACCCAGGAGTTGGATGATTTACCCAGGTGCCCCAGTTACTTAA
Source organism: Neofelis nebulosa (assembly GCF_028018385.1). Taxonomy (NCBI): domain Eukaryota; kingdom Metazoa; phylum Chordata; class Mammalia; order Carnivora; family Felidae; genus Neofelis; species Neofelis nebulosa. The sequence goes on along the minus strand of NC_080789.1, from coordinate 105,723,984 downwards.
CCCTTTTTGTTTTTTTTGAGGACTCTTTTTAAAGTTTATTTATTTTGACAGAGAGAGAGAACACACAAGCACGAATGTGTGAGCGGGGGAGGGGCAGAGAGAGAGGGAGAGAGAGAATCCCCAGCAGGCTCCACACTGCCAGCACAGAGCCCAAAGTGGGGCTCGAACCCATGAACCGTAAGATCATGGCCTAAGTGCAAATCAAGAGTTGGATGCTTAACTAACTGAGCTACCCAGGCGTCCTAGTTGTTTAACCTTTTAACAAAGGCCTTGTTTTCCTCGTTGGTAAAATAAGATGATTGGATCAGTGATTCCCTGAAAATTCATGAAAACTGTAATGAGGATTTTGCAAGGTAATTTTTTGTTTTGGTAAAGCTACTTTTAATATTAAAAAAAAAAAAAAAAGTCCATGGACCTCTGGCATTTACCACCAAAAGGCCATACACTTAGTAAAAGATCAACTGTTTCTTTAAAAAGTTAATCCTAGGGGCACCTGGGTGGCTTAGTCAGTTGGGCGTCTAGCTTTTGATTTTGGCTCAGGTCATGGTCCCAGGGTCATGGGATCAAGCCCCACCTCAGGTTCTGCAGAGTGTGGAGCCTGCTTGAGATTCACTGTCTCTCTCTGTGCCCCTCTTTCCTGCTCATGCTCAATCTCTCTTTAAAATAAGAATAAATAAATAAATTTTAAAAATTAAATAAAAAGTTAATCCTATTTTAATCGCTATTTACTATTTGTTCACTGTTTTAATTTCACATATATATATGTGTGTATACATATACATATATATATGTATATCTCCATCCTTGATTGGCCAAAAAAACTGGGGACATTAATGATTCATAAATGCAGAATGTGGGGCACCTGGATGGCTCACTTGGTTAAGTGTCCAATTCTTGGTTTCAGTGCAGATCATGATCTCATGGCTTCATGGGTTCAAGCCTGTGTTGAGCTGTGTTGGCAGCAAGGAGCCTGCTTGGGGTTCTCTCTACCTCTCTCTCTACCCCTCCCTGCTTTTTTGTCGCTCTCAAAATAAATTAAAAAAAAAAAAAAAAAGAAAGCTTAAAAAAAAAAGAAAATTAAAAAATATGCAGAATCTATGTTGGGGTGCTTGGGTGGCTCAGTTGGTTAAGCCTCTGACTCTCGATTTTGGCTCAGGTCATGGTCTCATGGTTTGTGGGATCAAACCTGAGTCAGGCTCTGCACTGACAGCATGGAGCCTGCTTGGGGTTCTCTCTCTCTGCCCCTCCCCCCACTTGCCTGCTCTGTCTCTCTCAAAATAAATAAACAAACAAATAAACAAACACGTAAAACAAAATGCAGAATGTTATATAGTCATAATCTTTCAAAATAATTGGTTCATTGGGGTGCCTGGGTGGCTCAGTCAGTTAAGTGTCCAACTTTGGCTCAGGTCATGGTCTCATGGTTCGTCAGGCTCTGTGCTGACAGCTCAGAGCCTGGAGTCTGCTTCAGTTTCTGTGTCTCCTTCTCTCTCTGCTCCTCTCCCACTCGTGCTCTCTCTTTCTCTCTCTCTCAAAAAATAAACACTTTTAAAAAATTAAAAAAAAAATAATTGGTTCATTAAGAAAAATGATCCTAACTGTCCTCAAAGGATTGAAGGCTGGATCATTGGATCAATGCTCTTTAAGGGCCTCTCTTTTCAAAGTACTGTCTCCAAGTGGGGCAGGGCATAATCACCTGATGACGTCACCCAGTATAGGTGTGCCAGTTTTGTAATCCATCCTCTCTCAGGGCTTTAAACAGAGGTGATTTCATGGCATGGAAAACCTAACATCACATTTAGCATGATACTGCCTCCTTCACTCCTGCCCCACAGCAAATAGGTGGATTGTAAATAAAATCATCCAGACTGAAGAGATCAATCTGTGATAGGTATGGATAAAGACAATGGGCTGGCCAATACCACCCAGCCAAGAAAAGTAACCCATGTCCGTGGGTCTCAGGGCTAAAAGGCACTGGGTTATGGGCAAGTTGCAAAATACGAAGCCCCAGAGCACCATGCTACCATGGAGTCTTGGCATAAGCACTTTCTTAAGGTAGTCTTGAGCATGTTAATTAACTTCACTGAGCCTCAGTTTATTTACAAAAAAAAAAAAACCAACCCTGTCAGATCCTATATAAGTGTAAGGTATCCTGACAACTCATTTACACATTTAAGTGCTTCCTAGAAGTTTTCTAGGGGCACCTGGGTGCCTCAGTTGGTTAAGCGTCCAACTCTTGGATTCAGCTCAGCTCATGATCTCAGTGTTAAGATTGAACCCTACCTCCTTAAGATTCTCTCTCTGCCCCTCTCCCTCTCGTGCTTTCTCTCTCTCTCTCTCTCAATAAAAAAAAAGTTTTCTGAAGCAGAGTTTTCTAGAGTATGATCCTTAGAACACTAGTTTCATAGAATATTAAGACATGCTTCATGGGAAAAAACAAGTCAGGAGACAAATAAGTTTGGTACCTGCTGAGCTAAACCAAGTTAAACAGATCACTGGGAACTTCTCAGAACCTTTCATGTGCTAATGTGTATTTCCAAGAAGTGGATGTAGCATATAGTTTTTGAGCCTTATTTAACAATGGACTCCTTCCTTCCTGGAATATCTAATAGGACTTACTAGTCTAAGAAAGACAGTTTGAGAGCCTATCTTTAAGACTGATGTGGGTGTGAAAGCCATGTAGCTTTCCTGAGGCTTGTTTTTCTCACCTGTAAAGTGAGGATAGTGATACTACTTACAGGGTTATAAAGCTGATGTGCGATGATATGCAAAAACCAGCACGTAGTAGGCTCAAAGAAAATGTTCTTCTCTAAAGGAAGAACACTAAAGAGACTGGAGCTTCCCCCCCCTTTTTTGTCCAAATTAGAGGAAAATTGTTCATAATAACCACTAGAAGAAAATTTTCTATGGTCTCTGCTGGAATTGCCTATTGAAAACTACTTTTTGACCATCTCCAAGAGCAGGAACAGTAAAGAGTCTCTTACCTCTGAGAGCCAGGGGACGGGCTTATTCCACTTCAGGTAGCTGCTGTTAGCGCTCCCACCTTGCTCAGAGTCTTGGTCCTGGCAGAAGAGTGAAGAATGAATTTGGTGGGAATAGTAGGGCAAGAACGGGATTTGGGGCCCCTTGAAAGTGAGTAGGAGGAAACAGAGGGCCAGGAGACACAGTCTGTTCGTAGGAAGCTTATCAACATAAGGGACACTCCCATTTATTATTCACACTATATCTCTCAGAAATAGACTTCTTTAGTCTCCTAAGATTCTTTTATTTTCTTGAACGTTCTGTCTTCCCATATGGAATAAAAAATTTCTAGCTAGATCAATCTCTTGAGGGCAGGAACTTACCTCTGTCTTCCTCTCCACACCCCCAGGACTCTGCCCAGGTCTGTCACTCATTTGTCCTAACAAGTAGAAGTCTGTTGGGGGTAACCCAGCCCTTCCCTACCCACTGTGCAGGTGCACGGTTTCAGTCTGGTACTGGTCCAGCCTTGGAGATCCATGTCTTTTCTAGGCTCAGAGGTCTAACCTTAGAATTCCAGACTGAATTAGACCCCAGTTTCCCTAATTCCACCCAGAGCTACTCCTGCCTCCCTAAGGATTACTGCCCTGAGAAACACTATAGAGAAAATGCTCCATTACACATCTGTCCCCTGGCCATTTGCAGCTGTATATGTCTACCTCACCATCTCTGACTCTTAGCAGTGAGTGTCTGGGACCGTCACTAAGGCCCCAGCCTAGTCCTCATGCCAGTGAGTGGCAGGACATGCTGGTTCTGCCTTAAGCCCTCTGCCACTATTGGAGACAAAGGCCACATGCCTGGAACGGTTCAATTCTGGGTATCTTGAGCCGGGAGAAGAAGGCTCTGAGGAGGGTAGGATGGACATCTCTACCCACCCAGCTAACATGATCCTGTGATGTGAGACTACAATTCTAGGAACTCCTCTCCTTGGCCTCTTATCACCAAAAAGTGGAGGTTTCCCTTAAGGCTATAAGGGCAGGGACAGCTGAGAACTCATGTTAATGTACTAGCGGGGAAAATGGGCTGCCCCACCACATACCTTGAAGCCCAGCCTCTGGGGATGATAAAACTGGAGATTTGGATCCACAGCTGGAATGTTCCTGTTGGCCAGAGCCTTGGCCAGTTCTCTCCAGCTGCCGTATCCTATGGAAGGGAAAGAAGAGAGAAGCAAGGTCAACATAACTTGAAGACCTCATAGGTCTGTAAGATTTGGGGGAATAAAAGAGGTAAGCTTCTTCCCTTCTGCTGGTCCTCACACCTCTTCATGTGGTGGGCATGAAGTGGAGGCTGCGGCAGGGGATGGGGGTCAGGGGTCAGGAGATAGTTACAACCTTGGCCAAGGTCAATAGGGCAGAGGGAGAGGAAATGAGCTCCTATTGCATTAAAATTTGCTGTCTTCCATAATCAGAGAAGGAGCCAGTCCAGGTGAAAATGGAACACTGTCCATTTGTCCATGCAGTTTGTCCAGCGCTATAGGTTGCCTCTTCCCCAGTTGCCTCTTGAGGCTGATTTCTCCCAAAGGCCGCTGTGGGAAAATGGTTGTGAAAGGTAGTGGAAATAAGCTTGCTGCTGCATGGGTTCCCTTTCTAGCTCAGTCCCTTTCTTTCCTCTAAGCCCAGGGAGACAGCAGTGCTGTCTAGTTGGTGGGGAGGCCCTCCCCCTGGCCCATCATTATCACTGAGCTGCTAGATGGAACCAGAGGTGGGAAGGCAGGAAAGGGTGGGCCAGGACTTGGTACATGTCAAACGAATTTATAAAATGCTGGAGAGAGAAGATTAGAGGCCTCACTACTCCTGTGTTTATCTGGAAGCTGATGTCTACACCCCGAAGAATCTGCAACGGGTTGGCTAACACACATCTGGGAAGGCTAAAAGCCAAACTGGGTGAGAATGAGGGGGAACAGGACACTTTTGGGGGTGCAAGCAAGGAGTCAAGGAGCAAAGAGCTGTGCTGAGGGAGAGGGTGTAGAAGAATCAGGGTTCAATGGATCAGCACTGGGGGGGGTGGTCAGAGCCTCCCCATGTGACACAGAGACCACTTGAGCATGACTATCAGACTCTGAATATGTGAAACCAAATCACTGCTGGCCATGAACCCAAATCATAGACTATTAAGAGCTAGCAGAGGCTTCCAAGATCATCTGGTCATCATTTCAGATGAGGAAAATGGGACCCCAGCTGGTCAAATGACTTCTCTAGGCTCACTCACCAAATAGCAACAAGGCTAAGCCTGGAACTCAAGCGTTCAGATTCCCAGCTACTACTCTCTCTCTAACAGCTCTATCAAGATGCTCCCAGACACTGCAGTGGGTGCTGCACAAAAGAAATTAGACTCATGGTTCCTGACCACTGGGAGCCAATAGCTGGCCCAAAGCAGAAGTGTCATAGGAACCCCTATGTGAGCACCAGTAGAGATACAGCAAACCAGACAGAGAGAAAAGAGCAGTCTGAATGTGGGCCGGCAGAAGGTGGACATCAACATTTTGCATAAGTGTTTATGTAATTGACTCTAGCAGGGAGATTGCGGTGGGTGGGGGGATGCTTTTCTTATAGTTATGTTTGGTGTGGCCCTTTGGGATCTTGTGAGATAGGCCAGGTCTGATTACCTCCATTTTACAGATGGGGAAGAGCAGCTCAGAGCTTAAAGTCACAGAGTTAGTTTTTGTTTTTAATTAGTTAATTTTGAAGAAGACAGACACCGAGAGTTGGGAACCGGCAGAGAGAGAGAGAGAATCCCAAGCAGACTTTGTACTGTCAGTGCAGAGCCTAATGCAGGGCTCAAACCCACAAAACCATGAGATCATGACATGACCTGAACTAAAGTCAGACGCTTAACCAACTGAGCCACCTGGGAGGCCCCCAGAATTAGTTGTTTTGAAGCCAGGATCAGAACACAGAGCCTCCCTGTCTCAAAAGCCAGCATTATCTCCTGTGGGCATTTTTGGCACAGACATTGAAAGAGTCCCAGGGGCAGAGGCCTCAGCTGGGGATCTGTGTCTCGGGGTTTCTGCACAGATGTTAAACCTCTGCTCATGTTATGTTTATGGGGACTTCTGCAGGTTTATCCCTCTGCCATCAAGGTCTCTCCTGTTTCCATGGTTGGCCAGCTGGGAGTCAGGAACAGGTCAGACTAGTTCAGTGCAGGGGGATGTTCTGAGGAAGCAGGATTCTGGGGCCAGTGAAGTGAGGTGAGGCTATGGGAGGGAGGAAGAGAAAGAATGCTCGCAGACCTACACCCTAGATTTCTGGATGAGCTCAGGAGAGAGCTGTTTGTTCATCTGTTAATCCCAACTCAGACACAACTAATCTAAGAGCCCGATCCCTTGCCAAGCCCAAGGAGTGGCTGGCTGGTGGCTGGGGAGCTTCAGTGCCTGGGTGGGGAGTGAGTCACACTGTGGGGAGGGGTGGGCAGTCCTTGCTTCTGCCTTTGAATGATTGGGTCATCTCTTCCTTGACTTTATTCTTAGAATGAAAAGCCATCTACCTCTGGACAAAGTTGTGAGGAAATACTAATAAAAACAGTACTTCCCCTAGTGATGTGAGTTACAGTATGTCTCAAATGCACATCCTTTCTCAGACTAGTTTTCAGTTCCAGAAAATTCTCTGACTCTTGGAAGTCACACCAAAGGTGAGACAACTTAACCTGAAATCAGTGAACTATCATTGTGGGTCTTCAGAATGCCCTGTCCTGGCATTTGCTGGGAAGCAATGAAGATTCCTTGACCAAATTTTGGACAGGCTCCTCTGAGCCCTCCTTTTGAGTAGGCCTCCTCCTTGGGCCCTGTCCTTGCTGGCCCAGTCCAGTGTTTAGGAAGAATCCTGTGAAGTCTTTTGTTGTTGTTTTTGAGAGAAAGAGAGAAAGAGAGGGTACACAAGAGCGGGGGAGGGGCAGAGAGACAGAGAATCCCAAGCAGGCTCCATGCCCAGCTCAGAGCTGAACTTGGGGCTCACTCTCATGACCGTGAAATCATGACCTGAGCCGAAATCGAGTCAGACGCTTAACCGACTGAGCCATCCAGGCGCCCCAAGAATCCCATTAAGTCTTTTTATCGGGAGTTCCCCCACCTTTGATATCTGATTATCCTTGATAACTGATCAATTCCTCATCTCCGATCCCTGATATATAAGTTCTCAGCCTGCCTTTAGCAAGAACCCCCCTACCCTGATGTCTCCCCCTTAGTAATTTTCCATCTCCTGCCGCCCTCACTCTGCATGCTGGCTATAAACCCCCCGCTGCCTTTGCTGTATTGGGAATTGACTTCAGTTCTCTCCTGAGGTCTCTTTCCTATATCGTGATGTACTGAATAAAATCTGCCGTTATCACCTTTAGTGTCTGGCTCTATGTCTCTGTAAAAGAAGGTAAGAGGTGGTTCTCTCAGTGAGCAAGGACAAATCCACTGTGGGAAAGGGGATGGATCAGTAAGGTTAAACCCAACCAGGCCCTGCCCCTGGTCACAGGTGTTGGGATGGCTTTGAGATACTTAGAGATGGGGCAGTCAACAGCCCAAGCTTTAGTAAGCTCAGGAATAGAAAATTCCCTTTGCTGACTTCAGAGTATAGGAGAAAAAGAAGCAAGTCTTTGGGGTCAGACCCAATTGTCTATCTACTCCTTATAAATGGTGACTGACTGCTTGAGCAAGTAATCTGACACACTGTAAGTACTCAACAAGCATTCCTTCCTCAATGAGTTTGGGGTTTGGGACCTGGAAGTCAGATACAAGTTCAAGGCCCTGGACAATTTTGTAAGAGAAGCAAGCAGGCTGTGGGCCAGCAGGAACTCAGTGGCAGTGGAACAACGGATAATACTGCATCTCTGTTTCCTGGGTATTACCTTCTGTTCCCCGCCCACTGCCCATCCATCCCTCCATTAATATCCACCAAGGGCATAGCAGGCATTGGGCTGTGTGCTGGCCATTTGGCAATCCCTTTTCCCGTGCCTTTGCCTCTGTATTAACCCTGCTAGTGGATACCCAGGCATTGATTTGCCCCCTGGGGGGGGAACTTGGATCTAAAGAATGTGCTGATTTAACTATTGACACTTGTCACTTGCCTTCTGATAAGTGAACTCCTCCTGCTCCTGGCCAGACCTCTACTTCCAGAGTGCCAGCTGCCAGGGCCTGTTTCCCCTGCAGCAGGTGTCACATTTGTGCCAGGAGACAGACACCCCAATCTCAGGTGACAGATAAAGCACTACCATGGGCCTCACATTCTGCCCTCACAAAGCTGGGCTATCAAATTCACCATCAGCTGGAATTTTGCCAACATCCCTCTTCTATGCAATGTGAACTCTTCAAAGGCCTGAAGATGATCATGTTGGCTCTTTGAGAAAAATATGGGATACATATATCCCTTGCTGCTTTTTTCAAAGACTGTCACGTATATTATTTCACTGCATCCTCACAGCCTCCCCATGGACTGCTGTCCTCTCCATTTTAGAGATGAAACAACAGAAACAGAGGTGAAGTCATCAGTCCATGGTCACACAGTGAATAAGATAATCCACCTTAAGGACTTAGTACTTGGAACATAATAAGCAATGAACAGGTTGCAGCCTATTATTTTACTACCCATCACGATGTTGCAGATCTGAAACTTGCATTCATTTCTCCTGACCTCTGGCCTCTCTTGGCAATATGTCATATGGTCAACAGGGACATTTATGCCAGGAAGAAAGGAAGTCCCTTGCTGCTCAGGCAGATTTCGGATAGATTTTGAAAGTCTAGCTGACAGGCCTTGCTCATGGATTGGATATGAGGTGAGGAATCAAGAATGACTTGAAGCTTTTGGACCTGGACAGTTAGAAGGCCGGAGTTGCTGTTTACTAAGATGGAGAGTGTCGGCTCGGTGTCAACAGGAGAGGTGGAGCTGAGAGTAAATGTCTAAAAGAGGCAGGGCCAATGGAAATAGGATTTCTGAAGCTCCATTTCCAGCCTTGGGCAGGGCTCCGCCAAAAAGGGCTAGCATGTTTGCTGAACTAAAACACTTTTTTTTTTTTGTTTATTTATTTTTGAGAGAGAGACACAGAGTGTGAGTGGAGGAGGGTAGAGACAGAGGGAGACACAGAATCCAAAGCAGGCTCCAGGCTCTGAGCTGTCAGCACAGAGCCTGACGCGGGGTTCGAACCCACAAACCGTGAGACCATGACCTGAGCGAAGTCGGACACTTAACTGACTGAGCCACTCAGGTGCCCCTAAAACACTTTTTTAAGAGGGGAAGACTGACCCCCCTCTAGGCCAGTGGGAAGGTGGGGCTGAAGGAAGTGCCAGGAGGGCTGGTCCCACAGGCTCCACCAGATGTAAAGGGCCCAAAGGTCCAGGGTGAGTGCAGCAATTTTGCTTACATGCCCAGCGTCTGTGCAGAGAAAAGGTGATGAAATCCAGAGAACAAGAGGTTGCCAAGGGAATAAGAGGTCATGACACCCAGGGCACAGTTCCATAAATGCCAGCAACCAGCACTGAGTCCTAGGACAAAAAAAGCAAGACTGTAGCTCTGACCTTGGAGTGCACTTGAGAGCCAGTCACATGTCCTCAGCAGAACAAAGTTGCTATGGCTAGAAGCCAGCAGGGCCTGGACCCTACCAGAAACTTGCAGTGGCACAATCAGGGATGAAACCAGGGACTGTCACCTGGGAGGGAGTCTCTAAGGCCAACACAAAGCTCCAGTGGCAGAGACAGAGCTGTGAGGCTTAATCTTTCCTTTCCAGCCCATGACACCATGATGCAAGAGAACTTATTATTAATGTAACCTTATCAGTCAACATTTGTGTGGGAGGCATATACACATATATATACTTATATTAAGTGAAATATAGAAAATTGTATTTAATACAAGCCTACAGGAAAACAAGGCTTAGAGGTTAAAAATCTTGCTGAAAGTCAGAAGTAGTGAAAGAGACCAGTATTTGAACTGAGGACAAAAGGCTGTGTCCTTAATTCCACTAGTCTCTATTGAATACACTTGAGAATTTCCATCCACCTCCACCACCATCATTATCACCTGGTGTCAGACACTCATTTAATCACCAAACTATCCCCTCCCTAATTATCTCTGCCTCACCACCCCCACCTGCCAAGCCCCGCTCCCCAGACTATTTCCTTTCTCTTTCTAACCTGGCCACTAACACCTCTCCATATAAGCCAAAGAAAAGCAAGAGGGAGTGTGGAGACCCAAATATCCCCAAACAGCTGAGAATTGGACATAGATGTATCTGTACATAAGCCTGCTCCCCTCTTCCTGTTTTCTGAGCTTCTTCCTTCCCAACATGAGGAAAAACAATCCAGCTTTGTGTCGGCAAGCAGGGGTTGGCCCAGAGGAAGATTACAAGTGGTTTGCTCAGTCTGTCTCAGTCTCCCTCACAGCACAGGTGTGTGGTGGGGCTGGGGAGGGGCAGGTAATGAGAGGAGGAGAGAAGTGGGGTCCCAGTGTCTCCCTAGCTCCTCTTTGGTGAGCAGACAGATACAGGTAGGGCCTGATGAGCCTCTTCCCCCACTCCCTGTACCCCCACTGCCAAGCTGCTGCTGCTTAGAGCCGAGCTCAGGAACCAGAACAGCCAGCTGCTCCCAAGCTTCCTGCCAAGCTAGCACCTGAGCTGCTGTAATGGTTTTGGCTGCTGGCAGGTCGAGGCTTGCCAGCAAGATGCAAGGGACTGTACCTACTGCCCTGTTGGGTGCCACCTAAAGTGGGGGGGGGGGGGGCAAAAGAAGGCATCAGAGCTGTGCCAAATATGTACTTGTATATTTCAGCTCTGCTGCCAGTACTTCCTGTTCACTCAAACATCCAGATTCAAGCATAAAACTCTAAGGGGGTAGATGAGGAGAGGAGATAGAGAGGGCAAATGCCCTTTCTATTATGCTGCCGCTGCTCTGGGAATGTAGAGTCTGTCTGTACACAGCCCAGCCCGTAACTTTCCGTTCCCCAAGCTATGGGTTTGATCAGTAGAGGCCCCAGAAGGTTTGGCCAGGTCCCAAGGCACCTCTAGGATATCGTCACCATCATTATTACAAACCAAAACAAAAACCCCCACAACATTTAAGCCCCCATTTGCTAGTCAGTGTCGACAGGACAATTACAGCCACAAACACATTTCTGTCCAGGAGGAATTTTGACTGAAGACCCTTGATGAAATGGGATGGTTTCAGGAAAACCTAGAGGTAACAGGGTCCAGGACTTCTAAGACTGGCCCAAGCCAACTTAAGAGGTGTTTTCACCCTCTGGTGTACCTACACAAGGGCCACTTAGGTAGTCTTAGGATCCCTCATATCACGACAGAAGCCACTAGGCTTGTCATTTCCAGTCTTTCTGGATGAGGACGGACAAGCTTCTGAACGTGGAGGAAAATGTGGAACAATCCTTTCCCTTCCTGGATTCTTTCTTTTCTTTTTCTTTCTTTCTTTCTTTCTTTCTTTCTTTCTTTCTTTCTTTCTTTCTTTCTTTCTTTCTTTCTTTTTAACCTTTCTTTTCAATTTATTTTTTAAAATTTTGATGTTATATTTTTGTTTTTTTAACTTTTTATTTTTTTTCTGATTCTGTACTTTGTTTTTTTTAATTTTAAATTTTTTTTTTTCAACGTTTTTAATTTATTTTTGGGACAGAGAGAGACAGAGCATGAACGGGGAAGGGGCAGAGAGAGAGGGAGACACAGAATCGGAAACAGGCTCCAGGCTCTGAGCCATCAGCCCAGAGCCTGACGCGGGGCTCGAACTCACGGACCGCGAGATCGTGACCTGGCTGAAGTCGGTCGCTTAACCGACTGCGCCACCCAGGCGCCCCTGTTTTTTTTAATTTTATTTTTTATTTTTTAAAATTTACATCGAAATTAGTTAGCATATAGTGCAACAATGATTTCCTTAGTGCCCCTTACCCATTTAGCCCATCCCCCCTCCCACAACCCCTCCAGTAACCCTCAGTTTGTTCTCCATATTTATGAGTCTCTTCTGTTTTGTCCCCCTCCCTGTTTTTATATTATTTTTGTTTCCCTTCCCTTATGGTCATCTGTTTTGTCTCTTAAAGTCCTCATATAAGTGAAGTCATATGATTTTTGTCTTGCTCTAATTTCACTTAGCGTGATACCCTCTAGTTCTATCCATGAAGTTGCAAATGGCAAGATTTCACTCTTTTTGATTGCCGAGTAATATTACATTACATACATATATACCACATCTTCTTTATCCATTCATCCATCGATGGATATTTGGGCTCTTTCCATTCTTCGGCTATTGTTGATAGTGCTGCTATGAACATGGGGGTGCATGTGTTCCTTCGAAACAGCACACCTGTATCCCGTGGATAAATGCCTAGTAGTACAATTGCTGGGTCATAGGGTAGTTCTATTCTTAGTTTTTTGAGGAACCTCCATACTGTTTTCCAGAGTGGCTGCACCAGCTTGCATTTCGCAGAAGTTCGCAGTGCTCAAGAGTAAGCAATTAGCAGGCTGGCAAAGAGTGAATAAATGAATCAGTGAACAAACAAATCACCAGGCATGTATTGAGCATTTGTTATATACTCAGAGCTCTGCTAACTACTGCAATACATAGAGAGGTACAAACTGAGGGGCACCTGGCTGGCTTGGTTGGTGGAGCATGTGACTCTTGATCTTGGGGTTGTAAGTTTCAGCCCCATGATGGGTGTAGAGATTACTTAAAAATAAAATCTATAGGAGCACCTGGGTGGCTCAGTGGGTTAAGCCTCTGATTCTTGATTTCAGCTCAGGTTGTGATCTCAGTTTGTGAGACTGAGCTTGGTGTTGAGCTCCACGATGACAGCACAAACCTGCTTTGGATTCTCTTTCTCTCTACCCCTCCCTGCTCTCTCTCTAAATAAATAAATAAACTTTAAAAAATTTTTAATAAAATCTTTAGGGGCTGGGGAAAAAATAAATAAAATATTTTTTTAAAAAAGAGAGAGAGAGAAAAAAAAAGAAAGGTACAAACTGAGACATGAGGACCAACATGTCTGTGGACTCAGTCTGTGTCCTGGCGCTCACACCTGTGTGCACAGGCAGGGCGTGCACAAGCCAGTTTTGCTTTATGCAAACAGACCCACACTAGACAGCTAGGCTAACTGGATGTGAATGAGATGACGTTGCTTGATGATTTTCCAGACTTGTAGAAACCTCAGGCGAAACGCTCTGCAAACTATTCTGGGATAAGGGAAATGGCTGTCAGGGTCCCAAATAGTTCAAGAGAAGCAGAACAGGTATAGGAAAACCCCGGTTCTGTAAAAAGACAATGGAGTAGTTTCAGCAGAAATATCCCCACGATGTACCTGAAGATCTGATATTGCCTATGGAAGCCCCAACAGTGAGGACAACAGCCCAGGAGCTAGTCAAAAGGCCGAGCTCTTCCTTCTACTTCTTTTCAGGTGGGAGGGGGGAGCAGTAGAGGCCCAAGATCCCAGATCCCAAGATCTCTTTCCTAAATGGGTGGAGGTGGCCCCATCCCTACTTGAAGGGAGGGGTGGTTTCCGCAGTTAAAGGTCTTGGAGGACCTTCTGGCACACAGAAAGTGTTATAGAAAGAAAAAGTAGAAACCGGAAGGAAAAAAACAAAGCCTGGAAGAAAGACTGGGAGGGAAGAAGAGCTTTGAAAAAGAGAAGAACAAGCCCCATCCAGCCAGCTAATGAGACAAGAGGGGAGAAGTGGGAATATTTGATAATAATGATGTTAATTATGAAGATCGCTGCATAAATGCCAAAAGGGAGCTGGGAGGGGAATAACACTGTTTACAGAGCCCTCCTCCATGCCTTAACCCACTCAACCCACTAAACAGGTTAGTACACCCTGTGCATTTAACAGAAGATAACCACAATAGCTAACATCCATGCATTTGTTCAGGCCAGTCTGTGTGCTAAGCACTTGAAATGCATTATTTCACCTTCGTAACAATCCTTTGAGGTAGGTATTAATTATTCCCATTTTACAGATAAGAAGGTTGAGGCCGTGGGCAGTTAGGAGGCTCAGTGGGTTAAGCGTCTGACTCTTGGTTTCGGCTCAGGTCATGATATCACAGTTTTAATGAATTTGAGCCCCGCATCAGGCTCTGTGCTGGCAGCTTGGAGCCTGCTTGGGATTCTCTGTCTCCCTCTCTCTCTGCCCTTCCCCCACTTGCACTGTCTCTGTCTTTCTCAAATAAATAAATAAACCTAAAATAATAATAATAATAATAATAATAATAATAACACTCTTTTATGTACCTTGTTGAGCCCCTTCTCTTTTCTGCACCAGGCCTGAAAATGCATCAGATACATTATCTGATCTGAAGGGCTGCCAGCTGCTGGATTTGGGAGGGCTGATGAAGGTGACTTACTAAAGCCAAGCTGAGGTTGGTTGTAACCTGTTTGGGGGAAAAAGAGGCAAAGAATAGGACACAGAGGGCATGGGTGACGGTAAGTCTGCTCTCCCAGAAAAGAATGTGGGGACCCTACTTTCCTCCTTTCCACAAAACATCATTGTCAGGGAACCTCACAGGTTAGACCGACCAACGGCAGAGGCCTGAGTTGTGTGTTTGCCCCACCCCTGCGTCAGCTATTCATTCCCCCCACCCCTACCCCCCACCCCCAACCAACCCATCTAATGTTATATATCAGAGCTCTTTCACAATCTTGGTCTCGTTCTTACTTTTATCCCAACCCCGTGAGGCATCTCCATGTTGCTGAGGGGCCACAGAGACCACAGACAGATTAACAGATTTGTTTAATGTCAAACAGAAGCCAGTGCTAAGGCCAGGCTAGAGCCTAGGCCTCTGATTCTTGTTCAAGGCTGTGCATCACAGCACAGTGCTCATCTGTGGCTGCTTGGCATTCAGTGGCCTACAGGGAGCACTCTGACTGAGCCCAGTTGAGGAAAGGGCTGAAAATTAGCACTGTGCTGGCAGGAACTAGGTCTTTCTTGTTCATTATTATACTCCCTCCGTATAAATCAGTTGAAATTAGCTGTTTCCCAGCTTCAGAGAGGGGTTACACTACCTGGGCCTGATTTTATATTCCCATTGTAGAGATCAGGCACTTGATGCCCGTGGAATGAACGAACGAACGAACGAACGAATGAATGAATGACAAGGAGGGCTACAGGAGGGGCCTGGCCTGTTGATCATCACAGAACTAATTAGGTGTCTTCTGGCCACAACTCTGGACTAGGGCTTGAATGAACTGACAGACACTGGCCCTGATGTTCCAAGAAGCAAACCAGCAGAAGGCTGTCTCAACACCTGTGGGCACTCACAACGTCATATGTGTCAAGAACCCAAAGCTACCTCTAAGAAAGCTCTCTCCTAGGCCCTCTTTCTCTCTTTCAAAAATGTAATTTCCAAATCTCCATGTGTGTATGGTAAAACATAATTAACATAAAATTTACCATCTTAACCATGTTCAAGTGTATAGCTTAGGGGCATTAAGTGCATTCACATTGTTATGCAACCACCACCACCACCACCACCATCAACTCCAAAATTTTTTGCTCTTTCCAGACTGAAACTCTGTACCCCTTAAACACTAACTCCCCATTCCTCTCTCCCCCAAGTCTCTGGCAACCATCATTCTACTTTCTGTCTCTGTGAATTTGACTATGCTAGATACCTCATGTAAGTGAATCATATATTTGGCCTTTTGTGTCTGGCTTACTTAGCATAATGTTTTCAAGGTTCATCCATGTTGCAATACGTGACAGAATTTCCGGCCTTTTTACGGGTGAACCATATTCCATTGAATGTACAGACATTTTGTTTTTCCATTCATTTGTCAATGGACATTTGGGTTGTTTCCACCTTTTGGCTATTGTGACTAATACTGCAATGAAAATGGATGTATACGTATCTGAGTCCCTGCTTTCTTTTCTTTTCTTTTCATATGGCACTCCCTTTTATTTATTTTTTATTTTTTTTTAACATTTATTCATTTTTGAGAGACAGAGTGTGAGTGGGGGAGGGGCAGAGAGAGAGAGAGAGACATAGAATCTGAAGCACGCTCTGGGCTGAGCTGTCAGTACAGAGCCTAACGCAGGGCTCAAACCCACCGACCGTGGAATCACGACCTGAGCTGAAGTCAGACGCTTAACTGACTGAGCCACCCAGGCACTCCAGGGCACTCTCTTTTAAACTGCTAAAACCTTTGTCCATTCTTCCAGAGACAGGCCAAGGTGGGGGCCAGGCTGCTATCCTCTCAGTAGAAACATGGTGGCAAACTTCTTGTTTGACAGAGAATACAAGAAGTCTGGGGACAGTGAGTGGAAGGAGGAGGAAGGGTGGGTGGGTGGGTGGGTGGAATCAGGTTGGAGCAATCCCAGCCAACAAGTTAGGGGCAATAGCAGAACTTCTGAGTGGGCCCACAGTAGGGCTTTACCCAGCAACTGTCCTAGTTCACTTGCCTATGTGGAAATGGGCAATTTCAACACCTCCTGGCTTCAGACAGAGGTTAAGTTCCCTGGTCTCCTAGAAACTCCAGTTCAGTACCAATGCTAGTCCTCGATGAGATAGGTACAGAAACTTTGAGTAAGCAGTTAGAACCTTTTAGTGCAATCTGACATTGCTGGAACATCAATATAGGATAGTGGAGTCATCTCACTGAACATGGTATAGATCATTTTTGGGTGTTCTGAATGCTGCATCCTGGCAATATGTAGTATGACCACGTCAGTCAGTGACAGACTGGGAACTAAAAACAAAAACTGGAAAAACTGGTCCTTCACTATACCTTGTTCTAGTTAGCATCATGGACCTGCCTATCTTCCTTCCTTCCCTCTCTTCTTTCCTAACCTAGGCCAAAAGTAATTCTGGAAATGACTGGAGAATAGCTCACAGAATCAAAGAGAGAACTACACCACCAGCCCCCAGAAAGGCCAAGAACCAGGGTAGTGATTGGAATCTCAGTAATCAACCCATGACTCTGCTCCAAACAGTTCTCTGTGTCTCTGCTCAGAATTCAAATTCTCAGGAAAGAGAATCTGAGTGGTTTTAGCTTGGGCAGGGGTGTCGTGGTGGTGGAAGGGTGGGACGAAGGGGGCAGACTTATAATGGGGATTTTCCAAACTTTCCATGTGAAAAGAGCTTAACTCTGAACAATTGACTATTATTCCTTTAAAAACAAATTTTTTTTAAGTTGGCTCCATGCCCAACGTGGGGCTTGAACTCACTACCCTGAGATCAAGAGCCGCATGCTCTATGGATGGAGCCAGACAGACACCTCTGTTATTCCTAAAACAAAAATGGAACTTGTCTGAGAGTCATTATATTTTTAAAGGAGGGGCACGTAAAATGCAGATATAGCTGAAAGTGTTAGAGACACAGACACATGGAGTTAGTTCCAATACTTAAGAGACTTTACAGAATATGTAAAAGATGGGAGAGTTGATTATTTAGAATATCCTCAGGAAAAGTTCCAGACTCATACAGAGAGACAATGTTGAAAACACATTTCTTGGAATGAGAGGTAAAGCAATACTTTACTTCTATACTTACTAGTATTGCTTTGAAAGCAATACTCCATCAAATTCATTTTAACCTCAGTTTTAAAAAAAAGAGAGAATGTAAGAAGTGTTATAGCGTGGGGAAGCTTAGAAATCGTCACTGCGAGCCCCAACACTCTACATTTTTTTAAGTTTATTTATTTTGAGAGAAAGAGAGAGAGTGTGTGGGCTTGCAGGAGGAGGGGAGGGGGAGGAGCAGAGAGAGAGAGGAAAGACAGAGACGGAGGGGCAGAGAGAGACGGAGAGACAGAATCCCAAGCAGGCTCTGCACTGTCAGCACAGAGCCTGATGAAGGGCTCAAAGCCACAAACTGTGAGATCATGACCCGAGCTGAAATCAAGAATCGGACACTTAACCTACTGAGCCACCCAGGTGTCCCAACATGCTGCATTTTAGAGCATTGAAGGCTTGAAGACTGGGTTCACTGCCAGAGGTCGCAAACCAAGCTAGAGACAGAACCAGGACTGGAACCCAGGTCTCCTCTCTTCTGGATCAGGAGTCTTCAGTTCAGACCACATAACTAACCTGCTAAAGTGTGAGACTGTCCCCAGGCTATGAACCTGATGAACAGACACACAAGCAGTATGGGGTGGGGGAAGGAGGCGGAATGTAGCATTTTGTCATTTGGAATCCTAGGACTGAGCATAGCCCCTCTTGTGGAAACAGGGTTGTGGTCTAAAGAGACAACCTGGGGAAATCTCTGAGCATCTCTGTAGTATCTGAGATTTCTCTGAGTATCTGAGAGCCTGCTAGTTTAGTTTGGGTCCAGGCTGTTCTAAATCTAGAATCTGATTGTATAAAGGAAGCCTTTCTGAGCTCTTCGGAAGCAGAGGCTGTGTCACACCTTTGACCGTCCTGTAGGCACAGGCTTAAACATGGAAGACGTTCAATAAATGACTAATGGATTTCATTGAAATATCTTTTTTTTTTTCTTGAGAGAGAGAGAGAGCGAGAGAGCACACAAGTGGGGAATGGACAGACAGAGAGAGGGAGAGAGAGAGAGACAGAATCCCAAGCAGGTTATCACCACCAGTGCAGAGCCTGATGTGGGGCTCAAACTCATGGACCATGAGATCATGACCTGAGCTAAAGTTGGACGCTTAACCAACTGAGCCACCCAGGCACCCCTTAATGAAATATTTTTTATTGTTTTTATTATATTTTGTTCTCTATGAAAAATACTTAACCTAAATATGTAGATATATCCACAAGCACATTAACTACTACTTTGCCATGCTATCTATTAACACTCTACATAGAAGGAAAAAATGCTCTTTTCTCTAGATTAACAACTACTTTTTAAAATAATGGAGGGGCACCTAGATGGCTCAGTCAGTTGGGTGTCTGACTCTGGCTCAGGTTATGATATTGCAGTTTGTGAGTTTGAGGCCCACATCAGGATCTGTGCTGACAGCTCAGAGCCTGGAGCCTGCTTCGGATTCTAGGTCTCCCTCTCTCTGCCCCTCACCCACTCACACTCTGTCTCTGCCTGTCTCTCAAAAGTAAATAAACATTAAAAAAAATTTTTTTTTAAATAAATGGACAACGGGAGCCTGGGTGGCTCAGTCAGTTAAGTGTCCTACACTTGGTTTCAGCTCCAGTCATGATCTCATGGTTCATGAGATCGAGCCCCACATTGGGCTCTGTGCACTGACAGCAAGAAGCCTGCTTGGGATTGTCTCTCTCCCGCTTTCTCTGCCCCTCCTCCACTCCTGCACTTGTGCACGTTCTCTCTCTCTAAATAAATAAACTTGAAAAATTAAAGTAAATGGACAAGTACAAGTATATTTGGGAACAGAAGGAAATTTAGACTTGGTAAAAAAAAAAAAACCAAAAACAAAAACGCTAATCAGGAGCACCAATAGCTGAGTTGATATTTGTTTTCTACCTTCAAAATAAGAATCTGCTCCCTGGACTGCAGTGTAATTACTAAAATATATACTTTAGCTTAGACTCTATTGGTCATAACACCATATGATCATACCATCAATACCATACAATCTCTACCAGTCTGCTCGTAACTTCACAAATGCAAGAAAACATTGAGTCTTAGGATGGCTGATTAAACTATTCAGTATACGGTTTTTATATCCCATACAATCAAAGCACCAGCTCTATGTCTAAAGGTAAAAGTGTAATAAATAAGAAAGTGAACACTTGATTAAGTCGACTGGTTATTTGATGTGTCAGTGACCAAATTTCCTGAACCCCCAATCAGGCTATGTGGTGTAACCAAGGCAACAGAATATTTGAAACAGTTAATCTTTCCTGGAAGCTCAGGCCAAATAGTCACATTGTTTATTCGACACTAAGTTATCAGTTTCACAGATCTCTATTGTCCTTAACCTCACCAACTTTGCTACATTCACTAGTGAAATGGCCAAACATGAGTAATCTATACAATGCTATCTAGCCCATTTGTAGCCAGATTAACAAGAGGGCTGGCTAAAGATGCACAGAGGATAAAAATTCATTCCAAGGACCTCTGTCTCACGCCCTGCCTGCCTTCAGCCCCTACCCCCCAACAATTTCTTCCACCACTCATTGCCTGAGCCAGCAGGCCAATCCAGGCCTACCACCATGTCTGGACAGAAGTGACTGCCCAAACCATACCTAGAAGTGGGGACAGAATCACGGCTAGGCCAAATATTTTGAAATCCTCCCCCCCCCCCCCCCCCCCCACACACACAGAGGACATATGGAGATGCGGGAGAAGCCAAGAATTTGAAAGTGACCACCCTGGCAAATCAAAGAAAACTCACAGGGTAAACATTCCTAGAATTATCACGAGCACTACTGAAAGTTGAGTGAGCAGCTCAACTTACCCACTTTTTGCTGAGTAGACTGTGCTGAGAAGCAACAGTCACTCAACCTGAATTTGTGTGCCTGACTTGGCTCAAAGTCCCTCGATGAAAAAACAAATCAACAAGGTCTAGTGGGAACCAAAGAGGCACTCAAGGATAGCTAAAGAGACAGCTGATTAAAACTGCCCAGGAATTGGACAGTCTACTCCGATCCTTTACCAAATAAAGGAGAAAGTAACAGAGCACTTTGGAAAAGAAGCCAATGCTATAAGAAAGCTACAAAGATGAAAAGCAAGTGGGAGACTTATTACCACTGAGCCGCGTGCCGCTAACAGTTTAATATTTCAACCTTTCGGATCTGTGTGACTCTCATTTTACCTGTGTGATACCAAATGGTTTCAGGAACTTTCGCTTACTTGGAGTACTGGCCAAGACAAGTGAGACACAGAGAACTTAGATTATTTTTTGGCTTCCTGAGCATAAACTTTGATATTTAATGACCTGTGATAGCAGTCAGTATCCCGGTAATACATAAAACCCTTGGGAATCTATTAACTGTTTAGCATTCCCAGGTCTTAGGGGAATATGTTTTCCATCTTTCAAAGAGTCTGTTGTAGAGTAAGATGCAAATATTCCCTTGAGTGGGCTGAGGCACAGAGCTAGGTTTCCCTGGAGTTCACCACCACACAAAAACAGATACAGGCTTTGCACAAAGACTGCACAGTCTGCTATTTATTTTGAATTGGCTTCTTGGATCAGTTTATCAGAGTTGTGATGGGTACACTAAATAGCTCATATTGGGAAGGAAGCTTTAAAAGAGACACCTGGGAGGGGCACCTGGGTGGCTCAGTCAGTTAAGCATCTGACTTCGACTCAGGTCACAAACTCCTGGTTCATGAGTTCCAGCCCCGCAACGGGCTGTTGTGCTGGCAGCCCACAGCATGCAGCCTGCTTTGGATTGTGTCTCCCTCTCTCTCTGTTCCTCCCCTGCTCTCTCTCTCTCTCTCTCTCTCTCTCTCTCTCTCACACACACAAATAAAGATTAAAAACAAAAAAAAATTTTTTTTAAAGAGAGACCTGGGAAATGAAAGAGGAAGCTGCATGAGAAGCCAGTTAACTAGATTTACTGAGCAGCTAGTATGCTGACATCGCTGCTTTGCCTGACTCTGGGAGGGTGATCGAGTATTGCATTAATAACCATTTTCAGAGTTGGGGTGCCTGGGTGGCTCAGTTAAGCATCTGACTCTTGATTTCAGCTCAGGTCATGATCCTGTGGTTCATGAGATTTAGCTGGCAGTGTAAAGCCTGCTTGGGATTCTCTCCCTCTCTCTGCACCACCACCCACCCCTTGTGCCCTCTCTAAATAAATTAAAAATAACCATTTTCAGAGTCAGAAAGATCTAGAACTGGATCCCAGCCCTGCCACTTTCTATCTGTGTGACCTTGGGCAAGTTCCTTAATCTCTCAGAGGTTCAGTTGTCTCATCTCCCTGCCCCCCATCATTCAGTTAGAAAGATTACTTCAGTGCATGAATGAATTAAACATTTGCTCCATGTAGATGGGGTAACAGATGGCAACTTTAGTATTTGTGGTACTCAGTAGTTATCGATGGACTAACTACTGACTCTGCCAGGAATTTTATATGGGTTCATTTCCAAGGGACAATAGCCTGTAAGGTATTACGTTCCCTATTCTCCTAATAATAAAACTGATGTTTAAAGAGTACATGAGGGGTGCCTGGGTGGCTCAGTTGGTTGAGTGTCTGACTCCGGCTCAGGTCATAATCTCACGGTTCGGGAGTTCGAGCCTTACATCGGGCTCACTGCTGTCAGCACAGAGCCCACTTAGGATCCTCTGTCCCCCTCTCTCTCTGCCCTTCCCCCACTTGCACTCTCTCTCTCTCAAAAATCAATAAAACGTTAAAAAAATTTATTTAATAGTTTACATGATTTGCTCAAGATGCTGTAAATGGCTGGACTGGGATTCAAATTGGTTCTTTTTGGTTCCTTAGTCCACAGTCTTAGTCCCAGTTAATCCTCACTGCAACCCTACAAAAACGAGTGTTATGGAGACCCATTTACAGTAAGGAAATGGGAACAAAGGAGCAAACCCAGGTCAGGAGCAAGGAGTCCCGGCCAACAGCACTGCCATCGCTGCTAATGCAGGCTGAGCAGGACTTTCACACACCCAGGCCTGTACCCCTCCTGCGCCTTTTCTGTGACACAACTCTGCTTGACACATGCAGGGTGGGTTTAGTAACATGACATGGTCCAAAATGAAGCACCAAATAAGGCTCCCGGAATTTAGAGAAGAGGACCCTGGCAGTCAGGTCCAGAGTAAGTGTTCTGGGAAGTAGGTGGAATTGCTGGGTCTGGGAATGGAAGTAAGTCATTGCTCCTAGGAGACCTCGATTTTACAGGGCAACCTGGATTGTCTCCATTTGCCCTCTCCAAGCCCCACCCGGTTCCCTGACTGGAACCCAGCAGCTTTTTACTGAAATAAAAGTAGCATATGAATACCACCCTCCCCCAGTATCACAGTACAGACATTTATGGAGCAGAGAGTTAGGACCCCCAATGCTCCCCACTCCCCTCCTTACAGGCCACCCCTCCATCTTTTTGCTAGATGCATTCTCATTTGCCCTACATCCGCACAGGGCAGAACTTACCTCAGGGCTCGGTCTGTGGTGGACTACTTCTTTATTTCTGTCTACATTCCCACCCTTGCTAATCTCCTCAGGTCCTTTTGAATACCATCTAAACTGGACCGCACCTTAGCTTTAGCTCCGACCCTCCCTGAACTCCACATTTGTGTATATGATTTACTTCCTCCCGTTCCCCATTTGGAGATCTGAGAGGCATTTCAAATTTAACAGGTCTTGACTTTTTCTGCCAAACCTGCTCCTCCCTATCGTTCCCGTCTTAGTGAATGGCATCTCCAGCCTTCCAACTGCCCAGGTTGGAAATCTGAACCATTCTCGATTCCTCTCCCCATATCCCAATCAAACAGCAAACCTTCAAAAACAACCACAAAATCTGCCTACTTCTGACTCCTCTACTTCTACTGCCCCTGTCCTACCACCAGGTCTCATCTAGTGTCTGAGCTCACACCCTCATACCCTGCAGTCTAGACCAGGAGTGACCCCACTAAAATGTTAAGTCAGGCCATGTCAATTCCCTGCTCAAAATTCTTCAATGTCTTCCCAACTCACTCACATTATAATCCAAGATCCTTTGGATCACCTATGAGTAAAGTTTGCTGGGGACAGACCCAGTTCACACTGGTTGTCCTCGCAGTGTTCTTAACAGCACCCACTTTTCCTATCAAAAGTGTCCCAGTTTGGACAACAAATGACACAGCCACCTGGCTAAGGATGCCTTACAGATTAAATCCTTGCCCTGGTCTCATCTATCTCTTTACCACCATTCTGCTCCAAATGCTTGTCCCACATGCCAGGTACATTGTACCTCAGGGTCTTTGCACTTCCTCTACCTGAAATACACTCCCTCAGGTATTTACATAGCCTGCTAGCTCTCTTCACTCCAGTCTCTGCTCAAATATCAGGCCTTCCTGATCATCCTACCTACAACAGATGCTGTGTACTCCAAGCCCATTAGTCTTTCTCTCTCACCCTGCATTATCTTTCTTAATAGCATTTACTACCACTTGACATATTATGCCTGCATATGTATAAAATCTATCTTCTTCCCACATGTATTTTGTCCATTATGCCAAGCACAGGGTAGACACTTGTAGAATAAATGCTGTCACTGTTAATAGTATCCATATACTTTGACACAAAAGTTAAAAAGCACGAGCTCTACAGGCAGGTGCAATGGTATCTAGCTATGTAACCTTAATCTCTAAACCTTGGTTTCCTTCTCTAAAACAGTGATATTAATTAGTAGGATTTACCTTATTGGGGTTATTCTGAAGATCAAAGGAGAATAGCATATCTCCTTAATAAATAGTGGAGATAATAAATGCTTAATCAATACTGGAGATAACAATACAAAGAGCAAGTATTTAGCACTATGTGTCTATGTTAAACATTTTACAAATATTATCTCTCTTAATAAAAACCCTTTGAGATAGGTACTATTATTATCTCCCTTTTACAGATGAGGAAATTGAAATTCAGAGAGGTTAAGTAATTTGCCCAAAGACACATAGCTGAAAGTGGCAGAGTCAGGATTTGAACCCAAGGTCTCTGGTTCCAGTGTCTGTTACTATTCACTATTCTGCTTTGATTACAAACTCTATTGCATAGTTCCTTTTGTTTCCTACAAATTCCAAGTGTTCACACAAGTGAACTATAGAAGCATATTTTTTAAAAAGTATCTCATCTCCTTCTACCCCTTCCCACCATAACTAATGTTAACAGTTAAGTAAACTTCCATATCTCTCTACTAGCTCACACACTAATTGAATTTATTAGTTTTTTGTTTTAAAAAATAGGTTCTTATTACATACATATTACTCTGGAACTGCTCTTCTCACTGGTACCATGGACATTTCTCTGGGTCAAAACATAATTCTTTTTTTCTTTTTAAACAGCTGCAAAAGTATTCCACAGTGTGGGTATAGCACAATTTAGCAAACTAGTTTCCTCCTGCTAGATATCCAATTGTTACCAAACAATGTTTTAAGCATGTATGGCTGCTCTGATTTCTACATATCAAGTTCCAAAGTGAGGTGGCAAAGTAAAGTGCATTTTTTTTTACATTTTTTAACGTTTATTTATTTTGGGGGGAGGGGCAGAGAGGGAGAGAGAGAGAGAGAGAGAGAGAGAGAGAGAGAGAATCTGAAGCAGGCTGCAGGCTCTGAGCTGTCAGCACAGAGTCCAAAGTGGGGCTCGAACCCATGAACCGTGAGATCGTGATCTGAGCTGAAGCTGGACACTTAACCGACTGAGCCACCCAGGCGCCCCAGTAATGTGCATTTTTAAAATGTCAGTAATTGAGTATTACTTTCTAAAAAGGTTTGAAAACAATTTCACATGGTCACCAACATTATTTAAAACTTTGTTTCCAAGCAACTTCATTAGCAACACAATTAATCTTTTAAAATTTTTGCCAATCTGATGGGCATGTACATTTTTAAATAATTTTTTTATGTTTATTTAGTTTTGAGAGAGAGAGAGCGTGAGCAGGGGAGGGGCAGAGAGAGAGGAAGGCACAGAATCAGAAGCAGGTTCCAGGCTCTGAGCTGTCAGCACAGAGCCGG
This sequence comes from Neofelis nebulosa, assembly GCF_028018385.1. Taxonomy (NCBI): domain Eukaryota; kingdom Metazoa; phylum Chordata; class Mammalia; order Carnivora; family Felidae; genus Neofelis; species Neofelis nebulosa. The sequence continues at coordinate 105,698,482 of NC_080789.1, read as the reverse complement.
ACGTGGGGCTGGAACTCATAAACCATGATATCATGACCTGAGCCAAAGTCGGGCCCTTAACCAACTGAGCCACCCAGGCGCCCCTGTCTTTTTAAAACATAGATGGGCTTATACTACACATCTTATCCTGTAACTTGCTTTTTTCCCCTCAACAATAATATTATGGACATCTCTTCAATAGTTTTAAAAGTATGCTGTTTACGTCTTATAATTCACCTCTGTGACCTGGAGCACATTTCTTTCCTCCCTGGAACAGTTGATCTTTAAATGAAATGGGGATGACAATGCTGACCTTCCTGAATTGGCAAGAGAAGGTAGAAATTATTTCAAAACAAATACAGAATCACTTCATACCCACCAGGAGAGCTATCATCAAAAAGACAGACAATAACAAGTGGCAAGGATGTGAAAGAAACTGGAACCCACTTACACTGATGGTGAGAATGTAAATAGCGTGACCTCTTTGGAAAGCGGTCTGGCAGTTCCTCAAAATGTTAAACATAGACTTAATCATATTTCTACCCCTTGGTATATGCCTAAGAGAAATGAAAATATCATAGCAGCATTATTCATAATAGTCAAAAAGTGGAAACAACCCAAACATCCATCAGTTGATGAATGGATAAACAGAACGTAGTCTATTCACACTATGGAATCCTATTCAGCGATTTTAAAAACTGAAGTTCCAATACATGGGTGAGCCTCGAAAGCACTGTGCTAAGTAAAAGAAGCCAGACACAAACGGTCACATATTGTGTGATCCTATTTCTAGGAAATGTTCACCCTAGGCAAATCCACAGAGCCGGAAAGTAGATTAGAGATTGCCAATGCTAGGGGTGAGGGAAATAGGGAGTGACTGTTAAATGGGTCCTGGGTTCCTTTTGGGAATGATAAAAGTGTTCTAGATTAGAGGATGAGGACGGTTGCAAAACCACTGAGTTTTATACTTTAATGAACAAATAACACCCTCAAGGCCTCTACTTCTCCTTCTACCCCAACACCTGGGTCTCTCTAGTCTCCCTTTTTCCCCCCAAGCATCTCCACCCCGTTTAATTATCTTGATCCCTAGAGAGCAGGCAACAGGTTTCTTTTCAAAGCTGCCTAGGTAGGGTTTGTAGCTAGCACTGCCCCTCCCTCACAGACCCAACCCCCTGTTCTTTGTACCCAGATCATTTACTTATTAAGCCAATTAGATTAAATGACTCACGTTGCACCCTAGGGCAGGAGGCGGGATAAATGGCTCACAAAAGAGTCTGACTTGCACTTGAAAGGGCCTGCTTATCTCTCTTTACCTGTCCCACCCTCTGCCCACCACCTAGGACCAGGTGGCTTTCCTGACTGCTGGAAGAAACCTGAGGAGGATCAGGGGTGGTTGCTACCCCCCGCATCTACTGGACTCTCACCTCCCCCAGCCCCCAGAAAGGCCACACCAAGCTCTCAAAGAGCTGACACAATAGTCCTCTCATTTCCATTGCTTACAAGGCCAGCAGGCAACCAGGTCAGCATCTGGGCGAATGTTTGCAGAGCTCCTGGTTCTTCAGAGACTTGCCAGGAGGGTATCTGGAGCCCTGCCCTTTGCTGCCTGCCCTTTGCTGCCTCGTCTCAGCCTCAAACGGTGGCACCCCACTTTGGGCGCTCCATCCCTGCCCAAACTTGCTTGCGTTGAATGCCTTGGAGATGACATACAGCAAACTCCTGAAGTACCCTGGACCCCTCAGTCATCTTGGGTGAAAAGTCAGGGTAAGGGCCTGAAGTACCCTGGACTCCTCAGTCATCTTGGGTGAAAAAATCCGGGTAAGGGCCTAAGCTATTTCCCCCAAGCTCTAAGATGTGTGAATTTTCAGTCCAACAAACAGATTAACTCTTTAGGTCCCTGAGGGAAACAAAGGTATGTTCCAACAAGGTGTCTTATCTTCAGAGAAGACTCGGGGACCTAGCAGGTAAGGGAGGACTGACACATAAGTAGTCATTTTGCAGGTATCCTGCAGCAAGGGATGAAATAGGGCCGAGTATGAGGCTCACCAGGAGTGTGGAGGAAAGGTTTCCTGGTGTCCTTTCCTCCCTGCTCTCACCACCCCATACCCAGCGCCCCCTCTGCCCTGCACCCTCAGGCAATGGCAGGACACCCCAGCTATCCAGCCCGTCAGGGGCTTCTCTAGGCCACAGTTAGAACAATCCAGTTCTGCTCTCACACCTCCTTCCAAAACACCACCTCGGAGGCCTCCCTCCTGACAGCCTGGAATCCAGGCAAGAGGTGTGATTTGAGTCAGATCCTGTCCCGGAGTGGAACCACATCCTCTTGCCACCCCCCACCCAGGCATTTCCGCCTTTGTATATTTATAAGACTCTCTTAAAATAGGTCCCAGCAAACAGGAGCAGAGACCTGATTTGGGTCGATGAAATCAGCATTTGGGAGAGTAAAGACGCCCTCCTGAGAGCAAAGTTGCTATTTTTTCTCCTATCCCATATCCGGGTTTCAGTATCATCCAAATCCCCCGAGAAGCCTCCCGGTCCTCCCATCCAGCGTGGCTTCCTGAGTTTCTCCTGCCCTGGAAACCTCCATGTCTCCTGTCCTCCAAGTGCAGATGAGTTTCCTAAAAACACTGTGGCCCCAGGCCTCCTTCTAATGCTCACTTATTATTAGGCAATTACATTTTGCAAAGTACTTGTCAGCTGTCAGCCCTTTTGCTCAGCAAGCCCATCCACCCACTCCTAAATGGGCTCTGAGCTCCATTAAGGAGGGGGCAAGAACGGACAGCCGAAGGTCTGCAGGTGCAGGTGTCCCGGACCACCATCGACCTCAGAACAAGTTGTCCATCATCTCTGAGGTGTTGGAAAGGAGGCAGCGACGGAGAAAGCAGGGCCTTTGAAGTGTGTCTCAAATACCTGCTGGGACCTGGCAGAGATTCTGTGCTGGCTGAGAAAAACCAGCCAAGTGTGTGTGTCTACACCTTTCCCAAGTGGAACGACTCCCTTACGAGGCATTCAGAGCCTGGCACCTCTGCCCAAGCTTGGGTCACACACTCTCCTGTCGGCCTCCCCAGGCTGCATGGGAGGAAAGAACTCTGGCTCCCAGGCTCCTTTCTGAGGAAGAATTTATTCTATTTTGCAGTGTGGGAGGCCCGCAGGGGGGCTTTGCGGAACAAGACAAAGGGGAGTGTCTGTTTCTTCCCTTCCTCTGGTTTAAGTCTCAAGTCAGAGAAGGCCAGTCCTAGGAGTGCATTTGTAAGGCTGGGGCAGGGCAGGACAGCCCTGGAGCTCTCCTGTAAACGAGGGGTCAAAATGGAGGAGGCCAGGGCTGAGGTGGAGAGCACAGGGCCTGGGCAGGGATGAATGTTTAAGTTGGAGGGGTCTTTTCTGTTTTTGTTCTTGTTTTGCTTTTTGAGAGAGACAGAGAGACAGACAGGAAGCAGGAGAGGGGCAAAGAGAGGGAGACAGAGGATCCAAAGTGGGCTCTGTGGGGGCAGCACAGAGCCAGATGTGGAGCTCGAGCACACAAACCGCTAGATCGTGACCTGAGCCGAGGTCTGACGCTTAATTGTGAGTTGGAAGGTTTAAGGCAGATCAGAGGATGATGTTCGCAGGGGCGTCTGCAGAAAACTAAACCTGAGGCAAAATGCTAACATAAAAAAAAGTTGTTTCAAAATATATATTAGCCCTTCTGAGGTGACAGAAACAATCTGTGAAGGATCTGTAAGCTCTGTCTTCATCAGCTAATATTAATGGGATGTCCAGCCTGCACTGCAGGGGGAGAGAAAAGGCAGAAACTGCTAGAAATAGCTAGTGACAGGGAATGCTCTGCCCCACTGTTGGTTCACATTGTTAACCAAATTCTTGTTTTGTGCAGGGCCTCCCAGAACAAGACCCTCGTGGGAAAGTGCTTCAACCAGAAGCATCAGCTCTCACACCTGCAGAGACACGTGTGGAGGGAGAGGCAGAGGTGGGGGAGGAGGGGTGCCAGCAGGACCACAGGGCAGGTAACATGGTTTGTTGTCGAGCTCTGTCAGTCCATTTACACCTGAGGTCTCTGCCTCTGATAGTGTCAGAACTCAGAGACAGCAGAAGGGTCTGTCTAATTCTCTAGACAGCACCTAGGCTCAGTGACACTGTCAGACAGGTGTTCTCTGCCATGGGCAGTGGACAATGATGCGGGGGAGCCATTCCATGACAATATTAAAAGGTGGGCAAGGCCTCGCTCACTCACCCTGAAACATGTTCAAAAATATAGTTATGGGGAAAAAAGTTGCTATATAATGTTACAAAAGTGAACTGATCTAAAAAAAAAAAAAAAAAAAAAAAAAAAAAAAAAGGTTTTTAAAACTGCCACAGCCGGGGCGCCTGGGTGGCGCAGTCGGTTAAGCGTCCGACTTCAGCCAGGTCACGATCTCGCGGTCCGTGAGTTCGAGCCCCGTGTCAGGCTCTGAGCTGATGGCTCGGAGCCTGGAGCCTGTTTCCGATTCTGTGTCTCCCTCTCTCTCTGCCCCTCTCCCGTTCATGCTCTGTCTCTCTCTGTCCCAAAAATAAATTAAAAACGTTGAAAAAAAAAAATTAAAAATAAATAAATAAATAAATAAAACTGCCACAGCCAAGAGCTTAAGGAGACATGACAAGTGAGTATAATGTGGTGATGTGGATCCTGGAACAGGAAAAGGGCATCTGAAAGGGAATCAGAATAAAGTATGTACATTTGTTAATAATAATGCATCAATAGTAGTTTATTAATTGTAACAAATGTACCATACTAATGTAAGGCATTAATAATAGAGGAAACCGGGTATAAGGTAAATAAGAACTCCCCATACTATTTTTGCAACTTTTTGTGAATATAAAGCTATTCTAAAATAAAAGGTTTATTTAAAAATGTACTTATGCCGACAAATACAGGGGTTTATATGTGTACATGTATCATATAGGCATAGAGGAAACTTAGAGGAAGGTATGTTAAATTTTTTATGGTGGTTACCTCTGGGAAGACACTGTTTATATTACATGCTTTTGGATTTTTAAAAAATGTATTTAAATAGTAGAGATAGGAATGAAAATATAGGAGAATCAAAATTGGAAAATTCTGCCCTACTCCATTGTTCCTGTGACAGGAAGAGCACTGGGCTAGGTGTCAGGAGCCCAGGATGTGGGTCCTCATTCTCCTGCTAGCTTTGTGATCCCAGTGACCCTCTCAGGCCCTCCATTTTCTTACCTCTAAAATGATGATATTCAGGGGCACTCCAAATGTTACCTTCTGTGATTTGATGATAAGCACAAATAAGAGCCTCAAGTTGCTAGCAGAGTCATCATGGTTTCTCCTTTAAATAATAAGCCTCCCCTCATGCATTCAAAACATTTCAGCCCCTAAAAAAATCTGAACCACATAGAATTTTTCAGGGATATATCTGTAGGTACGCTGTAGTTTCAGAAGTTAAAAAAAATGAGAGAGACAAATTGGGTTACAGACTGATTTTTAAGAAGAGTATTGGCTGATGCTTAACTGGCTCGAATCTATGCAAATGAAGAAAGACAAAAAAAGATGGATGGAGTTGCAAATGGCAATGCTCCCACTTGTCACCGATCTGGGGCTCATCATGGGAGAGGGTTGAAAATCCTTGGCGGGCTCCACAGAGCTTTGTTTCCAGCTCCCCATTCACCTCCCCCAACTCCTATCACTCCAGATGCAGGACAATGTGAGAGGCAGACCTATTCAGGCCCCTCTCTCTCTGAAGATAGCAATCCTGGATCTGGTGATGTGAAACAAGGGTCTTCAGGACACCATCCCCCATGACAAGGAAGTGTGCCAGGGAGACAATATCTCATCCAGTGGGAACATTCTGAAAACGGGACGAGAAAGCATGAGAAAGGCCGGGAATCACAAAAGCCAAACCTAAGGATGGGGGCAAATTTCTCCCCCAGGCAAATTTCAGCAAGAGCCAACTCTTGGTTTGGGGTTTATCCAAAGCAATTCTCCAATCCAAGAAGGATGGGGGTGCAGGGGGCAGTGTGGATGTGCCCTCCTTTCCCTGACTGGACTCTTAGGAGTCCAGGGTTAGAGGCTACCGTGGGAATCAACAGAGAAGAAAGCTACTGTGAGAGCCATTGGCACTGCTGCCGTCTCTTTGGGTGAAGTCAGCATGGTGGTCACCCGTCCCTCTATTCTTTTACTTGGTATTAATTTATTCTACAAAGACAACAAACCGTGCGTTGTCTCAAAGCACAGCTACCAAATGACTAGTGAACTCACTGGTGACAAAGTATAGAATATCTGTTCAAACCTATGACGAAGTCTTCGTAAGACCAGTGGGATGTGCATATATGCAAGTGGCAGAGGAGGTGTGGGGTGGGCAGATGCGTAAAGAAAGAAATAGAAGATTTAGGAATTTATCCTAACTTTAAAGAGTTTATCCTCAAATTTGAGAATATTAGATGATTAAAAAGGAAAAAAAAACAATTTTTTACAAAAGCACCAACAAATATAAGTTAATATAGTGCAGACTAGTAAGTAAACGTTATGCATGGAATAATGGAGTGATTAGTGTTGAACTGAGTTAGTTTGAGGCGACTTGAAAGTTGTAAATTTTTACAGGCGTCCTCCCTGAGGTCAATGGGAACTCTGGCATTCAAGGCAGACAGAACTTGGAGTCTGTAAATCAGACCTACACTTTCTTCCTGGTTCTGCCAACTCACCCATGCTGCCACCTCTGGTGAGTGGTGGCCCATTTTCTGCTTTGGTTTCATGTCATAAAATAACAACTATTGCCCTTTCCAGGAGGCTACAAGAATCAATGAAACAAACAAAAACACACAAAAAAACCCCCGACAACAACCACCATAAAACCCCAAACTAGTACATAGAATTTGTGTGGAGGTCCACGGAGGGAAGAAAGTGCTAAGATCAATTCAAACCAGTTCTGCTTTTTCGTTTCCAATATAAAGTAAAAGAGATTTCAAGAGCAAACCAAACTGAATGGTGGTCTGTGTTATGCAACCTATGCTGCACTCTAGCCTGTGCATATGGCATACACATGTCAGCAAATACAGTAATTATCTATCGGGGCACCTGGGTGGTGCAGTCGGTGAAGCGTCCAACTCTTAATCTCAGCTCAGGTCATGATCTCACTGTTTGTGGGTTCAAGCCCCACATTGGGCTCTGCTCTTATGTTGCAGAGCCTGCTTGGGATTCTATCTCTCCTGCTTGTGCTCACTCTCTCTCTCTCTCTCAAAATAAATAAACTTAAAAATAGTGAACTACCAATGACCTACCACTTGGTACAAAGATGGGGAAAGACCAGCTTGGCAAGATACCAGTTCTGCTGTCTCAACTAGCTTCTCCCTTATCTCAACAGAACACCTGAAAACCCTCCCTTCTCCCACTCAACCATTGCCAATAATTTTACAACTGCGTCTGGGTAAAACTTTTAATTGCCTCCTTCCCATAAAACCTATTGCCTTCCGGCAGCTTTTGAATTTCAAAGATATTAGAGTCCTTTGGCTGTAGGAACAGCCCTCTCTGGAAATCCTTTTCTGTATGTACTCCTGATTTTCCTCAGCTTCCTTCTTTCCCTGGGGTGGTATAAGAGACTCCCCCAATTTCTGACTAAAGAGGCCCAAAGGAGAGAAGGAGGGGGAAGAGGACAGTGCTGTAAGCAGCAAAGACATGCTTTTGTCTTCTTATCTTTAGCCGCTGCGCAACAAGTTAATCTTACTGTACCTTTTCTATATGAAGAACTCTGCAGCTTGGTAGGAGGGCAATAAAATCTCCTTGTCTAAGGGCTGCCTGCTTGGCTTTAGGCTAGTAGCACTTGATAATGCAAGGCAGGCTTAGCTTTGGTCACCTTGGCCAAAATCCTGGGGTACAAAGAAATGGGCCACATTCAACGATCCTTGATTAGTGACCCAGTGATGGGCAGATAGACCCTCCAGGCAAAGTGCCAGAGAAAGGGACAGGACTCAGTGAATGGGCTTCAGAGTCATACAGATCTGCATTTGACTCTCGGCTTTGCCACTTACAGGTATACATCCTCAGACAGATTCTTACCTCAAGAAGCTTTCGTTTGCTCAACTGAAAACTGGAGTTAAGATACAGCAGAATGGAACTGAAAGAAAACTTCAAGTGGAATCATTGAACCAGACACTAGTTTTTTAGATATTTCATTTATTTTTGAGAGAGAGTGAGCACACAAGCAGGGGAGGGGCAGAGAGAGAAGGGGACAGAGAATCTGAAGCTGCTCACGCTGACAATAGGGAGCCGAATGCGGGGTTCGAACTCACGAACTGAACCATGAGATCATGACCTGAGCCAAAGTTGGACACTCAACCGAGTGAGCCATCCAGGTGCCCCCAGAAAGTTTGTTTTTTTTTTTAATTGAGGATCACAACCCATCAGTGGTCCACAAAATCAGTTTACTGGGTCGCAAACAGTATCTTTAAAAAATGAAAAACACAGGGCACCTGGGTGGCTCAGTCAGTTAAGTGTCAGACTCTCAATCTCCAGCTCAGGTCTTGATCTCAGGATTGTGAGTTCAAGCCTTGCATTGGGCTCCATGGCTGGGCGTGAAGCCCACTTTTAAAAAAGTAAATAAATAGGGGCGCCTGGGTGGCGCAGTCGGTTAAGCGTCCGACTTCAGCCAGGTCACGATCTCTCGGTCTGTGAGTTCGAGCCCCGCGTCAGGCTCTGGGCTGATGGCTCCGAGCCTGGAGCCTGTTTCCGATTCTGTGTCTCCCTCTCTCTCTGCCCCTCCCCCGTTCATGCTCTGTCTCTCTCTGTCCCAAAAATAAATAAAAAACGTTGAAAAAAAAATTATAAAAAAAAATAAATAAATAAAAATAAAATGAAAAATGAAAAATATCACAGTATCACCCATAGTTAGAGAAAGTATTATTAAATTTTTGTTCCAGTTATAACTATAATGTGTAAGTGTGTATGTTTGTACTGGCAATGTAAAGTGTACTTTTTCGGTGGATCATGGTAAAAAAGTTTGAGTTCCTGACATGGAAGGATCAGCAGAGATCCGGGCAAGAGGTAGCCGGTGACCTGTCTGAACCTTATTAAATCATCCATTCTTCTCCAACTAACGACCCAGCTCCCATCCCCACACGTATTCCCAGAAGGTCTCTTCCTGTGTCTTCTTCCCTTTTGCTCCCCAAACACTAGGCCTTTGGCTCCGCAGCGGTACCACAGTTCCACTGGGTAGGGCATGGCTCTTCTCATCCTTTCTCAATAGCTGGCAGTACAGGCTCGACACAGTGGGAGTGTTCAATAGCCAGGGGGTGGGCCCAGCTTCACTCAGGGAGAAGGGCAACTGGGGCCCTTCAGAATCTGACTCAACAGGCACTGTGCTGGTGCTATTTCTGACATCATATTTAATTTCAAAAGAACCATGGGGTTATTCCAGTTTTAAGGGTGAAGAAACTGAGGTCCACCCAACAAGGAAACAGCAGAGATTTGAATGCTAGTCCAATTTTCTTATTATTAACTCATTCATTCCTTCATTTATTCTTTCAACAGACACTTAATGAATGCCTACTGTGTGGTAGGCATTGTGCCCAACAATGAAGACATACCGATGAATAGTCACTGACCTCAGGTAAGAGGTAACAGACATTTAACACGTGAATTTGGTAAATGCTTAAAAAGGGGAATGAAGGGGGGCACCTGGGTGGCTCGGTCAGTTCGGCATCTGATTTCGGCTCAGGTTATGATATCATAGTTACGATTCATGAGTTCAAGCCCCGCATCAGGCTTACTGCTATCAGCACACAGACCTCACTTCTGATCTTCGGTCCCCAACTTGCCCCTCCCCCGTTCGCTCTCTCTCAAAAATAAATAAACATTAAAAAAAAAAAAGGAGAGTGGGAATGCAAGCTGGTGCAGCCACTCTGGAAAACTCAGAGTTGGAGGTTCCTCAAAAAACTAAAAATAGAACTACCCTACGACCTAGCAATTGCATTACTAGGCATTTATCCACAGGATACAGGTGTGCTGTTTCGAAGGGACACATGCACCCCCATGTTTATAGCAGCACTATCCACAATAGCCAAAGTATGGAAAGAGCCCAAATGTCCATCAAGGGATGAATGGATAAAGAAGATGTGGTATATACATACAATGGAGTATTACTTGGCAATCAAAAAGAATGAAATCTTGCCATTTGCAACTACATGGGTGGAACTGGAAGGTATTATGCTAAGTGAAATTAGTCAGAGAAAGACAAATATCATATGACTTCACTCATATGAGGACTTTAAGAGACAAAACAGATGACCATAAGGGAAGGGAAACAAAAATAATATAAAAACAGGGAGGGGGACAAAACAGAAGAGACTCATAAATATGGAGAACAAACTGAGGGTTACTGGAGGGGTTGTGGGAGGGGGGATGGGCTAAATGGGTAAGGGGCACTAAGGAATCTACTCCTGAAATCATTGTTGCACTATATGCTAACTAATTTGGACATAAATTTAAAAAAATAAAAAATTAAATTAAAAAAATAAAGTACAGGAAAAAAGGAGGGCATGAAGAGAGGGGGCTGAATTGGAGACACATTTTATGACAATATGGGGCAGGTGAGAGGACTAGGAGTTTTTATATTTTACTCAAATTCAAGTCTGTAAGGGTTGGATTTTCTTTTTCTCTCTTTTTTAAATGACGAGCATGCATTATTTTTGTAATCTTAAAAAAAGGAAGTAGGTGGTCAACAGTGTCAAGTGCTGTGGAGGTGAGTGGGATGAGGTTGGAGAATTGGGGTCTACCAAGGTTCACAGACCTCAGGTGACTTGCTTTGGTAATCAAGAGCTCACCTGCATGGTAAACACTAAGAAAGGGAAGAGCGGGATTTGGTTGTCAGGGGGTGCAGGTGGGGTGGGGGAGGGAGAGGAGTAGAAGCTGACTGTAGCATCTTTCATCTGACAAGCTCCAAGCTCCTTAAAGACATTAAGTCACTGCTCCACACAGCAAGGAGGAGTTAGCAGTGAGCCTGAGGCTCATTTCACGGGTCAGAAATCTGAGACACAGACAGGAAGAATGCTGGTGCAAGAGCCTGCAAAGGATTTGACAGCTGATAGAAGAGAAGTCATAGCTCCCAGGAAACTCAAAGTTTCTTGCCTTTTTTTTTTTTTAATGTTTGTTTATTTTTGAGAGAGAGCGCGAACACACAAGTGGGAGAGGGGGAAAAGGGGGGACAGGATCCGAGGCCAGCTCTGTGCTGACAGAAGAACCCCCACCCCATGTGGGGCTTGAACTCATGAACCTTAAGATCATGACCTGAGCCATGGTCATGATCTTGTTTGACCCACTGAGCCACCCAGGTGCCCTGAGTTTCCTGACTTTGCGGGAGACGGCAGCTGGAGGGAAGAGGACAGTGTTGTGAGTGCAGTCATGGCCCTGTTGGTGGAAGAAGCATGGCTGAAGACATCTGAGATAGAGGGGTATGGCCACTGAGTCGGTGGTGGTAGGTGTGTAGGTGAGAGAGCAGGTAAGCAAAGGCCAAAACAGGGGGCCCTGTGGTCACATGAGTCATGGCACACACTCCCTACAATTGCCAGGATCTCATGCTGGGAAACATTAGTCAGTGGTTGCAAACCCAAAACATGCTACCTATTGCCTCTGCTGTCACTGCATCTATCTAGGTGTTCCTACCTAGGAACTTGTTTAAACAAAAAAAAAAAAAAATAGTGCCTGTGGATGTCACTCCTCCTGAAATAATGGCAACGATTTTCACTCTCCACATGTGTGCTAAGAATACCACTCACCTCTTCACTGGTGAAGGGTTAGCACCACCAACTTTGGAGACCCAATAGGTCACTCTACTTTGCAAATCCCAGATTTTTTTGAGAGAGAGAGAGAGAGATCACAAGTGGAGGAGGAACAAAGAGAGAGGGAGAGAGAAAATCCCAAAGAGGCTCTACACTGTGACAGAGCCCGATATGGGCCTCAAACCCAGGAACTGTGAGATCATGACCTGAGCCGAAATCAAGAGTCCACACTTAACTGACTGAGCCACCCAGGTGCCCCCTGGCTTCCCAGATTTTAACCTCTCTTTCCTCAGGTCTTTCTTGGCCTCTCTTCCTGAGATTTTTTTCCCGTCACTTCCTCTTTTTCCTGTCTCTGGTTTCTCCTTCTGATCTCATTGCATCTCTCAGCCTTCTATCCCTATGCTGCTTTCCATGTCCTTATCATTTGGAACTAATACAACACTGGGAGCAGAACCCTCAAGGCGGTGCTATAATATTCTACCTCCAAGGAAGGCCCCCCAGGGGTATAATTATGAGGCACTGAGTGCAGCTGCCAGAAGAAGCACTCGACAATGACAGCTGCTACAAGTCAGAGTGTCTGACGAAGACAAGGGGGCAGGAGGGTGCTGGAGGCCCAGTTCAGGGCACAGGAAGCCTGTTAACAGGTGGCTTGACCAAGGTCAGCCAACTGGGTCCATGCCCTAAGGGGATGTGATGGAGAAAACACTCATAAACAAGCTAATCTGCCTAGACCGGATCTCCCCTCCTGGGAAGGAAATCCGATCCTCACCCTGTGTGTCTAGTTAGTCTTAAAGCCCAACAAGATGCCTAGGCTTCTTCTCCCCTTGTTCTTTGCTCTCAGCCTTAGGGGACACCTAAGGACACCTGGGGGATGGGACAAGGTCTATGACAGAGGCAGCAACAAAGGGTGGGGAAAAGGCCTGCAACCCAACTGGTTAAGGAGCACTAGTCAGTTCACATTGGCTCATCAGTCCATCCTGTACACTGAGCACCTGATGCAGGTAGAGTTCTGTGTGAAGATGGAGAGGCAGGAGAAGACACTGTTCCTCACCTAGATGAGAGAATATGATAATTCCTGGATTTGGCTGTCAATCAGGATCATCTAAGGATACTTGATAAAAATAATGATTCCTGGACCCCCCCCCCCCCCCCCGCTTTGCCACCCATACCTACAGAATTAGAATTTCATGAGGGATCCATATTTAACACCTCCTGGTGATTCATTAGCATCACCAACTTTGGAGACCCAACTGGTCACTCCACTTTGCAAACCCCAGCCCGTCTCTGACCTCTTCTTCTCCAAGTTGTGTGTAAAGATAAGGTTAGAAAGGATGATGTTTCCTGCTTAGAACATGGAAAACAATAATATTAGTAGCCTGATCTCTGTTAATTTTTACAACAATCCTACCAATAGGGCAGTAGTAGTAGTAGTATCCCCATTTTAAGGATAAAGAAAGTTTAAGCCGAAAGAGGTTAAGTAATTTGTCAAGGAATACTCAGCTAAGTAAGAAGTGGAGCTAGGATTCAAACTCAGGTTTACCCAGGGGTGAGTTCAAAATACTTGACCAGTGCTACAGCACCAGCACTGACTACTGAGAATAGATGTCACCCCTGGCAACAGAGCACAGTACTGAGGACTTAATAATGGCCAGGCACTGCCTCTTTGGCTGCTAGATTGTATGGAGGTCTGGAGGGTTGCAGTGGAGGTTTGGGGGGGAGGGGCACCCAGAAGATTCAGGGCAGCATGTGTTCACCTCCCAATACAGAATTATTTCAATATTTCAGCACAAGTGGATTGGTGTATACCAGCTATACAGGCTCCAAATCCCAGGCTTCTTCCACTACACCATTCTGCCCAGTTCAGTTATCCTGTCCCCCTCCACCTACCATTGGAGTTTTAGACATGATAGGAATTAAGCCACAAGTACAACTTAGTCAGAATCTTAGATTTGCCTCCTCCCATGAGTCTCCTCATGGAAACTTGCTCTAAGAACCTTGATTCAGCTTGATAGGTGCAAGATAACATTTTAAAGAGTTACTTCTTATAACCTGTGCATTTGCTAGAGATCAAAGCCATAAGTTAGGAGTTGCAAACTGCTTCGGGTTCACTCCTTCGGGTGCTTTAAATAAATTTGAGTCAACACTTAAAACTTGGGAGATTTCACAAAAACTCCACATTTCTACTTTCTCTTGAAAAGCAGGGTAACTGCCAAAACAGGGCCCATAACCAAATGGAAATAAAGGGTTGGAGCCAAGAAGTGGCCATCCCTTTTTTCATCCATTTAACAAATGAATTTTTGAGTGCCTGCCACAGGCAAGGCCCTATTCTAGGTATTGAGAGCATAGGTTCTCCATTGCACTATGGTGCATATAATTCACACAAAGTGTGTGTTTATACTTACATATGGCCTGCTTCATTTACTTAAGCCATCTGCTCATACCTTAAGTTTTTGACCCCTGCCCCTCTGAGCTAAACATACAAAGGTCAAAATGCCAAAGCCAGGAAGGCAACTCTCATGATGTTATCCCTGCACCAGCTCAGGCTTCCTGAAGGGAGACTATCAGTCCCTAGAAGCCTCTCCAGTCCCCTAAAAGAGTCCTGTCCTCAGGTTTTACATTGTTGGGGGCTCTGGGCTCTGACCCAGACTGCTACTAGATTTTGGGTCTTCTCTTCACACCAAAGCTCCACTGCTGTGCCCCTAGTTCACCAACTTGCCATTTATCATTGGATTTTCTAATTCCACTATCCAGGTGACACCATCACTAAGATTCTTTTCAGGGCAGGGCAATGCTCTAGCTTGGCTAGGAAGCTTGCTGTCTAGCTTGCTGAGGAAGCCTCTTTAAGGATGGACTTGAGAATATCCAAGAAGACAAAGTTATAAATGCTGCCTTATCAATATAAATTCCTCTATTTTGCCGTTCTGGGTCTTCTAACCTAGCCCCACATATCTGCTTTCCTCAGCTTGTTATTCCAATCTGAAATTTTTCTTTTTCTGTAGCTACTATCCTCCATACCTGCTTCTCTCACCTACCCCAAGCCTATTATCTTATACATGTAAGAATCCTTGCTTCCTGAGAACTAACTGAAATTAAATACATGGGTATATATAAACATACAAGGAACATATAAAGAACAAAATAAAATCAGGAAGTCAACATTAAATGGGGCCATGGATATAGCTATTCAAATTCAACATGGGTCAGAGAGCATCATTCTGATGCGTGGTAGGAAGCAATGGTTTGAAGCATCCAAAACCAGCATAGATTAGCCTTGTAATGACCTGCAGTCTGAAGTGTCTATTCTTCGGGTGGCAGTTGGACCTGGGTGGAAATTGTGGTGTGAGAGCTGGGGAGTTTAGCATCTCATTCAAAACCACTTCTCAGCTCTAAGAAACATAAAGGCTGGCTTCATGATACCCAATCAGAAGCAGCATCAAATAGGAAGAGGGAAAAACAATCTCTCTTCAGGTCAACTGTAGGGCATTGCTAAGGTATTTATTAATAAGCCCAGGAGAAAGCACAGAGGACTTGGCAAATGGCCAGGGCAGTGGGGGTGAGGAGGGCATAAAGCTAGAAGAGTAGAGACAGGTCTGTTTATTGTTTAGCCACTGCACAGGAAATCTAGGGTGGGCGTGGAAGAGGAGGAGTGAGGATGGGAAGAGACTAAGAAACCCAGTGTGCATTGTACCCAGGCAAGGATTGAAGGATCACAGTGGCTGGAAACAAGCTAGGAAGCACTTAGGGTAGCAAATCAAAACACTCTGAAGATGGCTGTGCTACTGAACAAGAGGCACAACAAGAAGATGGCAAGAACAGCTTAGGAACGCTGGGTTTGGGGCTGTTGGTGACAAAAACAAGAAAAATAAAATGCCTACATCCTGACTTGAAGATGAGGTGAGGTTTAAGAATGGAGAGGGGGAGAACAAGCATGACAGGGAAGAAGCTACTACCTGGTTCGTGCAACAAGAGTGAATGAAGGCAGTTCCTCAGAAAGCTAAACATAGATTTATCATCTAATCATCTGGACTAGATGTTTGAAAATGGGTATTCAGACAAATATTTGCACATCAATGTTCATAGCAATAGCCAAGGTGGAAACAACCCAGATGTCCATCAACAGATGGATGGATAAACAAAATGTGATATATCCCAAACAATGGAATATTATTCATCCATAGAAAGGAATGAAGTACTAATAACATGCTATGATATGGATGAATCTTGAAAACATTATGTTAAGTGAAAGAAGCCAGACACAAAAGTCACATATTATACGAACTCATTTATGCAAAATATCCAGAATAAGTAAATCCATAGAAACAGAAAGCAGATTAGAGGTTGTCAGGGGCTGGGGATAAAGGAATGCAGAATGACTGCTTCATGGGTACAGAGTCTCCTTTGGGGATGATGAAAATGTGTTGGAACTAAATAGAAGTGACAGCGGGGGAGGGGGAGGGCGCCTGGGTGGCTCAGTCAGTTGAGCCTCCGACTTCGGCTCAGGCCATGATCTCGCAGTTTGTGAGTTCTGGCCCTGCATCGTTCTGTGTCTTCCTGTCTCTCAGCCCCTCCCCTCCTCATGCTCTGTCTCCCTCTGTCTCTAAATAATAAATAAACGTAAATAAATAAATAAATAAATAAATAAATAAATAAATAAATGTGACAGTTGCACAAAACTGTCAATGTAATAAATGTCACTGAGTTGTATACTTTCACCTCAATTTTTAAGTGTTTATTTATTTATTTTTGAGAGTGACAGACAGCCTGACAGGGGCAGAGGCAGAGAGAGGGAGACAGAGAATCCCAAGAAGGCTCTGTGCTGTTAGTGCAGAGCCTGATGCACAGCTCCATCCCATGAATGTGAAATCATGATCTGAGCCAAAACCAAGAGTCAACTGCTTAGCCAACTAAGCCACCCAGACAACCCTCACCTAAATTTTTTAAAAATGAATGAACAAATGAGTGGGTGAATGAATGAATGAAGGCAGCAAGGGAGTTCTAGGGAACAAGGTTTAAAGATATAAAAATAGAAAAGTAGGAACCAGAGATGGGCAAGGGACAGAGATACTACCATTTGTTCTCTAGCTCCACAGCTCTCAATCCTTTTCCTGCCATGATCCTTGACAGGTGACATGGCATGACATATCGATGTGCATATTTAGAGTTCTTCCCAACTCTCAAGAACTTAACAAATTCCAACCTTTTCTCTACCCCTCAAGAGAGGGTATTGGAATACATATGAGAGACAAGGATGTAAAACTGCTTTTACATTTATAGATACACATACAAACACAAAATATATACTATTAGCATTTTACTGATGCTAAATAATAAATGCATACTTTTAAATTTTAAATCATTCATGAACATTGATATTCTTGTAATTCTTAAAAACCAAGTGGCCCCTGCTTCCATTATTTCATGGGGATAAAATTCTAAGTAAAGATAAGATAGCTATCCAAGGGCAAGACTTAATTCTGAACCACTCTAGCACAGCCAGGGCCACCATTAGCCTGTTTAGTGCCTTTGTGTCTTTCCCCCAAGCATGCAGCTTCGTAAGTGCAGCTCATGCTAGATTTTGGTCCCCACTCACCCTGGTAGAGGAATACCTATGCAGCATACAACCTGCACAACTGTACACAATAGCCCTGAGCACAGGCCTGGAAATACAGTAGGTACTCCCAAGTGCTGAAAATAGGAAGCAATCTTGGAGGTAATCACTTCTCATCTATGGCATTTTTCAGGTCTATGTGACTCTTTAGCTTCTATTTCAGATAATGTATCTGGGGAAGGGTGCATTGATCAACTGAATTAAGGTTTACAATGAAAGTCAAAGTGACTAAGGGGAGAGAGAAAGTCCCAAGAATTCAGGATAGAATGAGGAAACTCAAAGGCCTCCAGATGAGTGACCTAGGACTCAACTGATGTTGAGCCATCAGTTCCAGGATATACAGACAACCTACCACCCTCAATGATTACTGTTACTTTGTATTATTTTTTAAACTATTATTTTTCTAAACTATTATTTGATGATTCATGTTTAAATCAGATGGAAAATATGCCCAAGACTAAGTAAAAAGCAAGTGGGTAAAGGCGGGAACTGCTAAGGAAAGTGGCTGAGATACTGAAATAGCTTTTAAAGTCTTACTAGAAATAATGGTGAACTATTGAATGCTTTCCCTGTTTAAGATCAAACAATATAGTGTTTCAACATTGTACTTAAGGTCTTAGCCATCACAATAAGACAAGAAAAATAAAAGGCACAATGACTGGAAAGGAAAGAATAAAACTCATTTATTCTTGATTTAAAGATTATGTACCTTGAAAACCCAAAGAAATTGAGAAACTATTTGAATTAATGAGTTACTTGGGAGGATTGCAAGATACAGAATCAATACACAAAATTCAATTATATGTTTTATATGCTACTAATAAACAACTGAAAATGTATTTAAAATAATATAATTTATAGTAGTATCATAAAACATTAAATATATTGGAATACATTTAATGGAAGATGTATAAAACCTTGATATTGAAAACTATAAACTACTGCTGAGAGAAATTAAAGAAAATCTACATGAGGCACCTGGGTGGCTCAGTGGGTTGCACATCTGACTTCAGCTCAGGTCATGGTCTCACATCTCGTGAGTTTGAGTCCCACATCGGGCTCTGTGCTGACAGCCTAGAGTCTGCTTTGGATTCTGTGTCTCCCTCCCTCTCTGCCCCTCCCAAACTCGTGCTCTGTCTCTCTGTCTCTCTCTCTCAAAACTAAATAAACATGAAAAAAAAAGAAAGAAAGAAAACCTACATAAGTAGAGAAATATTCCATTTTTATGGATTGGAAGACTCAGTTTTACTAAGATATTCATTCTCCCCCAATTTCATTTCATTCAAAATCCCAGCAGACTTTTTCTAGAACTTATAAAATGTAATGGAAAGCTAAAGGTCCATAAATAACCCTGACAATCATAAAGAAAAAGAATAAAGTTTGAAGACTTACACTACAAGATATCATAACTTACAATTAAGCAATAGCGATTAAGACAGTGTGATACTGGTGCCAAATCTGGACTGTTTCAATAGCCCAATAGAGAGTCCAAATACACACACACACACACACACACACACACACACAAATGATTTTCAATAAGAATTTCAATACAATTACCCACAAACACATGGCCAACTAATCTTTGACAAAGCAGGAAAGAATATTCAGTGGAATACAGTCTCTTCAGTAAGTGGTGCTGGGAAAACTGGACAGCGACATGCAGAAAAATGAACCTGGGCCACTTTCTTACGCCATACACAAAAATAAACTAAAAATGGATGAAAGACCTAAATGTAAGACAGGAAGCCATCAAAATCCTCAAGAAGAAAACAGGGAAAAACCTCTTTGATCTTGGCTGCAGCAACATCTTATTCAACACATCTCCAGAGGCAAGGGAAACAAAAGCAGAAATGAACTATTGGGACCTCATCAAAATAAAAAGCTTCTGCACAGCGAAGGAAACAATCAGCAAAACTAAGAGGCAACCAATGGAATGGGAGAAGATATTTGCAAACGACATAGCAGACAAAGGGTTAGTGTCCAAAATCTATAAAGAACTTATCAAACACAACACCCAAAAAACAACCCAGTGAAGAAATGGGAAAAAGACATGAATAGACACTTCTCCAAAGAAGACATCCAGATGGCCAACCGACACATGAAAAAATGCTCAACATCACTCATCATCAGGGAAATACAAATCAAAACCACACTGAGATACCACCTCACACCTGTCAGAATGGCTAACATTAACAACTCAGGCAACAACAGATGTTGGCAAGGATGCGGAGAAAGAGGATCTCTTTTGCATTGTTGGAGGCAATGCAAGATGGTGCAGCCACTCTGGAAAACAGTATGGAGGTTCCTCAAAAAATTAAAAATACAACTACCCTACAACCCAGCAACTGCACTACTAGGTATTTATCCAAGGGATACAGGTGTGCTGTTTCAAAGGCACACATGGACCTCAATGTTGATAGTAGTACTATCAACAATAGCCAAAGTACGGAAAGAGCCCAAATGTCCATTGGTGGATGAATGGATAAAGAAGATATGGTATACATATATACAATGGAGTATTACTTGGCAATCAAAAAGAATGAAATCTTGCCATTTGCAATTACGTGGATGGAACTACAGGGTATTATGCTAAGCGAAATTAGAGAAAGACAAATATCATATGACTTCACTCATATGAGGACTTTAAGATACAAAACAGATGACCATAAGGGAAGGGAAGCAAAAATAATATAAAAACAGGGAGGGGGACAAAACATAAGAGACTCTTAAATATGGAGAACAAACAGAGGGTTACTGGAGGGGTTGTGGGAGTGGGGGATGGGCTAAATGGGTAAGGGGCACTAAGGAATCTACTCCTGAAATCATTGTTGCACTATATGCTAACTAACTTGGATGTAAATTTAAAAAATAAATTAAAAAGAAAGAATTTCAATACAATTAAATGTAAAAAGGAAAATAGGAAAATCTTTCTAATAGAGTTGGAACATCTCAATATTTGTATGGAAAAAATTAACCTTGATCCATACCTCACACCCCACACAAAATTCAATTCAAAATAGATCACAAACCTAAACACAAAAGGTAAAACTATAATGTTTCTCAAAGAAAATATTTCGGGAAGAGAATATCTTAGTAATCTTGGTATAGGTAATGAATATTAGACAGGCTATAAAAGGCACTAATGATAAAAGCAAAAAAAGTAATTGGAGCACATCAAAACTAAAAACTGCTCACTAAAAGACAAAGAAAATGAAAAGGCTTCAAAGTGGGGAAAATGTATAAAACATATCTGATGAAAGAGTTATATCAGAATATAAAAAGAACTCCTACAAATCAATAAGAAGACAATCCAATAAAAAGACATGAGCTAAAGATTTAATACTTCATGAAAGATACAGTAATGGCCAACAAACAAACAAATGGCAAGGTCCTCAAGCTTATTGGCCATTTAGGAAATGCGAAGTAAAACCATAACGAGATACCACTTCACACCCACTTGAATTACTAACATTTTTTTTTTTTAATTTTCCAATGTTTGTTTATTCTTGAGAGACAGAGAGAGACAAAGACGTGAAGGACGTGAAGGACGTGAAGACGAGAGGACAGAGTGAAGGACAGGCAGAGAGAAAGGGAGACACAGAAACTTGAAGCAGGGTCTAGGCTCTGAGCTGTTCCCACGCAGGGCTCGAACTCATGAACCTCGAGATCATGATCTGAGCCGAAGTTGGACACTTAACCCACTGAGCCACCCAGGTGCCCTGAATTACTAAACTTAAAAGACTGATAATGCCCGAATGTTGCCAAGGATGTGGACCAACTGGAATGCTTATACCTTGGTAGTGGGAGTATAAAATAACATAAATACTGTAAAAAAAAAAAAAAAAAAAAACAGTTTGGCAGTTTCTTACAAAAATTAAACATATACCTACCCTATGACTCAGCAATTCTACTCATCTATCCAAGGGAAATAAAGGTATATGTCTACTAGCAAATACTAAAAATAAATAAATTAAAAAAATAAAGACTGGATAGGTTATAGTACAAAGTTCTCTGTCATCTACTGCTGGTTAAGATTTAAATTGGCACAACTCCTGAGTACAGTTTATAGTATTTATAAAATTTACCAAGCACATACCCATGTGCTCCAACAATTCCACTTTCCTATGTTTAATAGAGAAACTCTTTCACATATGCAACAGGAGACGTGTTAAAAATATGCTCATAGCAGCATTTTATATAATTTTTAAAAACTGGAAACAATAGAATGGATAAACTGGTAGCTTCATACAAGTTTATACCACAGAGCACTGAAAATAAACCATAACTAAAGGCATCAACATAAATGAATCTCAAAAGCACAGTATTTAGTCAAAAAAGAAAGCGTACAATATTCCATTATATTAAATTCAAAATCAGGCACAACCAAGCTGTATATATTTTTTAGGAATGCACATATAAATAGTATAACAATACAGAAAGACAAGGGCATCATTGACACAACTAATGATGCCAAGTATCTGTGGGGTCAAGGGAGGAGATACAATCAAAAAAGTGGCCCACAGACAGCTTCTAAAGTCTAATATTGATGTAGTTCTTAACCTGGTTGGTGAATATTTTGGTAATTATCTTATTGTTCTTTACAGTATACATAAATATTTTATAAATTCTTTGTATGCATGATAAATTTTAATAAATTAAAACCGACTATTTTTCTGTAAGTAATCTTCACACTCAACATGGGGATCAAACTCACAACCCTGAGACCAAGAGTCACATGCTCCACCAACTGAGCCAGCCAGCCACCCCTGGCTGGGGCGCCTGGGTGGCTCAGTCGGTTAAGCGGCCGACTTCGGCTCAGGTCACGATCTCACGGTCCATGAGTTCGAGCCCCGCATCGGGCTCTGTGCTGACGGTCAGAGCCTGGAGCCTGTTTCAGATTCTGTGTCTCCCTGTTTCTCTGACCCTCCCCTGTTCATGCTCTCTCTCTGTCTCAAAAATAAATAAATGCTAAAAAAAATTAAAAAAAAAAAAACAACAAAGCATATGTCTACACAAACCTTGTATAAGAAAGTTTACAGCAGTTTTATTCATAATAGCCATGCTGGAAAAAAACTCAAATTCCTATCAAGAGAACAATGGATAAACAAATTGTGGTTTAGCCAAAATATGGAGTACTATTCATCAATTAAAAAAAAAAAGAATAGGGGCTCCTGGGTGGCTCAGTCGGTTGAGCATCCGACTTCAGCTCAGGTCATGATCTCAAGGTCTATGAGTTTGAGCCCCGCGTCAGGCTCAGTGCTGTCAGCTCGGGGCCTGGAGCCTGCTTCGGATTCTGTGTCTCCTTCTCTCTCTGCCCCTCCCCTACTTAAGCTCTGTCTCTCTGTCTCTCAAAAATAAATAAATGTAAAAAAAAAAAATTAAAAAAAAAGAACTACTGATATAAACAACAACATAGATAAATCTCAAAACCACTTCTAGTGAAAGTCCTAGATGAAAAAGTACATACTGTATGACTCCATTCATATATGAAGTTCAAAAACAGGCAAAGCAAACCTATTACAAAATCAGAACAGTGTTGCCTCAGGAAGGAATTGATTAAAAAGGGGCTTTGAGGAATATTCTGAGGTGGCTGATAAAACTCTATGATTTGGATAATGGTAGCATGGGTATATACACTGAACTGTGCATGCAATTAAGATGCAATTTATATGCACATTGCTGCACTTAAATTATTCCTCAATAAAGAAAAAACATAAAATATATACAGGAATAGTCAAGAGACCAAATACAAACGGGTCTTTTGATGGGTAGGAATTTATTGGAAACACAAGATACAAACACACACACAACCTTTGTGGAGGCCTTGTGAAGAAAACGAGGCCGTAAGATATACATAAATCAGATCAGGGTACCATGAATCTTCAAATCATGATGGGACTAAATTCCTTACCACTTAATTTGTCTTCTCTTTTTCAGAAAGAGCTACCATATTTAGAGAATAGAATTTAGATGAGGTTAGTCTAAGAATCTGAGAACTCAGGTATGGTGCAGCCTAGGAGACCTATAAGAGAATAAGTTAAGGAGGCTGAGGATAATGGCTCATTAGGTCTGGTCATGAGGAAGCTTCATTTCCAGTTCATTTACAAATTTGTAAAATGAGTACACTCGGCCAGATTATCTTTCAGATTCTTTCTGCTCCAAAATTTTTAACCTACAAGTGGAAACCCTGTCTGCAGATAACAATTATCCAGGAAACTTTTGGAAAATGCCAATGCCCAGGGCGCCTGGGTGGCTCAGTCGGTTAAGCGTCCGACTTCAGCTCAGGTCACGATCTCGTGGTCCGTGAGTTCAAGCCCCGCGTCGGGCTCTGGGCTGATGGGTCAGAGCCTGGAGCCTGCTTGCGATTCTTTGTCTCCCTCTCTCTCTGCCCCTCCCCCGTTCATGCTCTGTCTCTCTCTGTCTCAAAAATAAATAAACGTTAAAAAAAAAAAAAAATGCCAATGCCCACGTCCTGCCCAGACTAAATAAATCAAAGTATCTGGAGGATGAGGAGTGGTAAGCATCAATTTTTTGTTTCTTTTTAAAAAAAATTTTTTGGGGCGCCTGGGTGGCTCAGTCGGTTAAGCATCCAACTTCGGCTCAGGTCATGATCTCGCGGTCCGTGAGTTCGAGCCCCATGTCGGGCTCTGTGCTGACAACTCACAGCCTGGAGCCTGTTTCAGATTCTGTGTCTCCCTCTCTCTGACCCTCCCCGTTCATGCTCTGTCTCTCTCTGTCTCAAAAATAAATAAACATTAAAAAAAAAATTAAAAAAAAAATTTTTAATGTTTATTTATTTTTGAGAGAGAAAGAAAGAGAGAGACAGAGCGCGAGTGGGGAAGGGGCAGAGAGAGAAGGAGACACAGAATCTGAAGCAGGCTCCAGGCTCTGAGCTGTCAGCACAGAGCTCAACTCAGGGCTTGAACTCACAAACCGCGAGATCGTGACCTGAGCCAAAGTTGGACGCTCAACCAACCGAGCCACCCAGGCGCCCCTTTTGTTGTTTGCTCATAACTCTAGACCCAGGGGCACATGCCCCACAGACCCATCCCACAGTTTTTTAAATTAATAAACTTACTTTTTAAGAGCAATTTTAGGTTCACAGCAAAACTGAGCAAAAAGTACAGAGTTCCTATATACACCCTGTCCAAAAAACCCACCAACTTCCCAACTATCAACCTTCTGATCAGAACAGTACATTAGTTGCAATCAATGAACTTAACATTGACACATCACTGTCACCCAAAGCCCATAGTTTGTCAGCGTTACTAGTGTCACTCTCGGAGTTATACATTCTATGAGTTTTGACAAACATTTAAGCACATGTATCCACTGTAGTATCATACAGAATAGTATTATTGCTCTAAAACTCTTCTTTGCTCTGCCTGTTCATGCAGCCCCATCCCCAACCCCTGGCAATCACTTTTTTTTTTTTTTACATAGTCTTTTACTGTCTCCATAGTTTTACTGTGTCCATTCTCTTCCCGAGAATGTTGTTATCATACAACATGTGGCCTTTTCAGATTGGCTTCTTTCACTTAGTAATGTGCATTTAAGGTTTTTCCATGTCTTTATAGAGCTTGATGGCTCATTTCTTTTTAGTATATTGTCTCAATGTTCCAGTTTATTGAGCCATTCACCTACGGAAGGACATCTTGATTGCTTCCAAGTGTTGGTAACTATGAATAAAGCTGCTATAAACATCTGTGTGCAGGTTTTTGTGAGGGCATAATTCTTAAACTCTTTTGAGTAAATACCAAGGGGCATGATTGCTGGATCATATGGTAAGAGTATGTCTAGGTTTGAAAGGAACAGCCAAATTGTCTTCCAAAGTGACTATACCATTTTGCATTTCCACCAGCAATGAATGAGTTTCTGCTGCTCCATATCCTTGTCAGCACTTGGTGTTCTCCACATTTTGGATTTGGGGTATTCTTACAAGTGTGCAATGATATCTCATTGCTGTTTTAACTTGCAATTCCCTAATAGCATATGATATTGAAAATGTTTTTCAGATGCTTACTTGTCATCTGGATATCTTTAGTGAGTTATCTATTCATGACTTTTGTATATTTTTTAATCAGGCCATTCTTTTTCATGTTGAGTTTAAGAGCTCTTGAATATTCTGGGTAACAATCCAGTATCAGATGTGTCTCTTGGGAATATTTTCTTCCAGTCTGTGGCTTGTCTCCCCATTGTCTTGACATTGATTTTTTCAGAGCAGAAGTTTTTAATTGTAATAGAGTCTGTTTTATCAATCAAGACACAATCCATGGATTGTGTCTTTGGTGTAGTAAATAAAAAGATGTTCTTTCCTTTACAATCTGTATACCTTTTATTTCCCTTTCTTGTCTTATTGCATTAGCTAGGACTTAGTAGTGGTGAGACATCCTCGCCTTCTTCCTGAACTTGGCAAAAAAAACCCTTTCAGCTTCTCACCATTAAATAGAATGTTAACTACAGATGGGGCAGTGGGTTAAGCATCAGACTTTGGCTCAGGTCATGATCTCATGGTTCATGGGTTTGAGCTCCACATCAGGCTCTGTGCTGACAGTGCAGAGCACTTGGAATTCTCTCTCTCTCTCTCTCTCTCCCTCTCTCTACCCCTCCCTCCTTCCCTCTCTCTCTCTCTCAAAATATATAGACTAAAAAAAATGTTAGCTATAAGTGTTTGTAGATGTCCTTTATCAAGTTGAGGAAATTCACCACTATTCCTAGTTTGCTGAGTTTTTATCATGAATAGATGTTGGATTTTATCAAATGCTTTTCCTGTATGTATTGATATAATCATGTGATTTCTCTTCATTAGTCAGTTGACACAGTAGATTAAATTAATTGATTTAAAAAAATTTTTTTAATGATTATTCATTTTTGAGAGACAGGGAGAGACAGAGGATGAGCAGGGAGGGGCAGAGAGAGAGGGAGACACAGAATCTGAAGCAGGCTCCAGGCTCTGGGCTGTCAGCATAGTGCCCGACATGGGGCTCGAACTCACAAACTGCAAGATCATGACCTGAGCCAAAGTCAGATGCTTAACCAACTGAGTCACCCAGGCGCCCCAATTAATTGATTTTTTAATGTTGAACCAGCCTTGCAGACTTGAAGAAAATCCCAATGGCTGTTATGTAATTATTTTTATTCATTGTTGGATTTGATTTGCTAATATTTTGTTAAGGATTTTTGTACCTATGTTCATGAGACAATGATCTGCAGTTTTCTTGTAAATTTTTTTTTGTCTGGTTTTGGTATTAGGGTAACACTGGCCTTATAGAATGAATTAGAAGTAGTCTCCTTGCTTCTATCCTCTGAAAGAGACTGTTGAAAATTGGTATGCTTTTGTCCTTAAATATTTAGTAGAATTTGCCAGTAAAGCCATCTGGGTCTGGTGCTTTCTGTTTTGGAAGGTTATTAATTATTGATTCAATTTCTTTAATAGATGTAGACTTATTCAGATTGTTCATTTCTTCTTATATAAATTCTATCAGATTGTATCTCTCAAAGAATTGGTCTATTTCACCTAGATTATCAAATTTGCAGGCAGAATTATGCTGTTCCTTAATATCTTCTTAATGTCTATGAAATCTAGTGATTTCATAGTGACATTCCCTTACATTTCTGACAATAGTAATTTGTGTCTTCTGTTTTTTTTTTCTTAGTCTGACTAGAGACTTATCAACTTTATTGGTCTTTCCAAAGATCAACTAGCTTTTGGTTTACTGCATTTTCTCTACTGATTTCTTATTTTCAATGACATTGATTTCTTCTTTTTTAAAATTTTTTTAATGTTTATTTATTTTGAGAGAGAGAGAGACAGTGTGAGCAGGGAAGGGGCAGAGAGAGAGGGAGACACAGAATCCAAAGCAGCTCCAAGCTCTGAACTGTCAGGACAGAGGCCAATGCTGGGCTTGAACTCATGAACCGTGACATTATGACCTGAGCTGAAGTCGGACACTTAACCAACTGAGCCACCCAGGTGCCCCATTCAATGGCATTGATTTCTAATGAAATTTTTATTATTTCTTTTCTTGCTTACTTTGGACTTAATTTGCTCTTTTTCTAGTATACTAAGGTGGAAGCTTAATGATTTCATATCTCTCTTCTTTTCTAATAAATGCACTCAATTAATGCAATAAATTTCCCTCTAAGGACTGCTTTCACTGCATCCCACAAGTTTTGGTAAGTTGTTTTTTCATCTTCATTTAGTTCAAACATTTTTAAATTTCTCTTGAAATTTCTTTCATTCCTGTGTTATTTATAAGTGTGTTGTTTAACCTCTCACATATTTTGAGATTTTCCCAGCTATCTTTGTTATTAATTTGTAGTTCAATTATATTGTGTTCTGAAAACAGACACTGTATGATTTCTACTCTTTTAAATTAGCCAAAGGGTGCTTTATGGCTGAGAATGTGCTCTATCTTGGTGAATATTCCATGTGAGCTTGAGAAGAATGTGTAATATGCTGTTGTTGGGTGAAATAATCTATAAATGTCAATTACATCCAGTTGATTAATGGTGCTGTTAAGTTTAACTATGTTCTTACTGATTTTCTGCCTGCTGGATCTATTTCTGATAGAGGGGTATTATAGTCTTCAACTATCATAGTGGATTCATCTATTTCTTCTTGCAATTCCATCATTTTTTGCCTCAAATATTTGATGCTCTATTACACATTAAGGATTGTTATATCCTCCTAGTGTATTTTATCAGTGCATAATGCCCCCTCTTTATCCCTGATAACTTTCTTTGCTCTGAAATCCACTCTGTCTGAAATTAACAGAGCTACTCCTCCTTTCTTTTGATTAATGTTAGCATGGTATATTTTCCTCCATTCCTTTACTTTTGTTTTGTTTTGTTTTGTTTTTTTGAGAGAGAGTATGTGGGCTAGTGGGTGGGAGGTGGGTCAGAAGGAGAGGGAGAGAGAGAATCTTAAGAAGGCTCCATGCCTAGCACAACCATGAGATCATGACCTGAAGCAAAATCAAGAGTTGGATGCTTAACTGACTGAGCTACTCGGGCACCCCTACTTTTAATCTATATGTATCTTTATACTTAAAGTGGGTTTTCTATAGACAACATATAGTTGGGTCTTGTTTTTCAGTCCATCTGATAATCTGTCTTCTAACTGATGTACTTAGACCATTGACATACATAGACCATAAAGCATACATAAGAAATAGATAAGCGTACATAATCAAATACATTGCTGCTATTATTTTGAACTGTTGTTAAATTAATGAATATGAAAAAGAAGATAAAAGTAATTTTACCTTCACATACTCATTCTTCAGTGCTCTTCCTTTTTTATATAAATCTGAGTTTCTGACCTATATCATTTTCCTTCTCTCTTGAGAACTTTTTTTTTAAAGATTTTATTTTTAAATAATCTCTACACCCAATGTGGGGCTCAAACCTACAACTCCAAGATCAAGAGTCGCATGCTATACCGACTGAGCCAGCTGAGAGCCCCTGCCTGGAGAACTTTTTAAAAACATTTCTTGCAAGGCAGGTCTACTGGCAATAAATTCCCTCAATTTTTGTTTGTCTGAAAAAGTATGTCTCCTTCACTTTTTGAAGGATGATTTCACAGGGTACAGAATTTTAGGTTGGTAGGTTTTTCCCTTAATAATTTAAATACTTCACTCTTTTCTTGCTTGCATAGTTTCCAAGATGACGAAAAATCCAATATAATTTTTATCTTTGCTCCTCTATAGGTGAAACTTCTTTCCTCTCGCTTCTTTCATGGTGTTTTTGTTTTTTTTCTTTATCTTTGCTTTTCTGAAGTTTGAGTATGATTCTCTGAGCTTCCTGCATCCGTCGTTTGATTAATTTGGGGAAATTATCACTCATTATTATTTGAAATATCTCTTCTGTTCCTTTCTCTCATTTGTTATGAAGAACATATGGTGAACATTATGCATATGTTGCACCTTCTATAGTTGTCTCACAGTTCTTGATAATCTGTTCTATTTTTTTTTCACTCTTTTTGTTTGTTTGCTTTTCAGTTTTGTAAGTTTCTTTTGTCATGTCCACAAGCTCAGAGATTCTTTCTTTGGCCATGTCCAGTCAACTAATTGGCCCATCAAAGGCACTCTTCATTTCTGCTATGGTGTTTTTGAGCTCTATAATTTCTTTTTCATTTTGTCTTAGAATTTCCATCTCTTTGCCTACATTATCCATCTGTTTTTGCATGTTGTCTACTTTTTCCACTAAAGCCCTCAGCATATTAATTATAGATTTTTTATTTATTTAAAAAAATTTCTTTTCAGGTGCCTGGGTTGCTCAGTCAAGCAACCAACTTCAGGTCATGATCTCATGGTTTGTGGGTTCAAGCCCCACATCGGGCTCTGTGCTGACAGCCACCCAGGTACCCCAAACATAGATTTTTAAAAGTCCTGATCTGATACTTTTGACATCTCCACATATCTGACTCTGGTTTGATGTTTGTTTAATCTCTTCAAACTGTGTTTTTGCCATTTAGTATGCCTTGTTATTTTTAATTGAAAGGTAGACACAATATACCGGGTTAGGGGGACTGCAGTAAATAGGTCTTTGGGGATGTGACAGTAAGGTGTGGGGGAAGTATTCCACAGTCCTATGATTAGGTCTCAATCTTTTGGCGAGCTTGTCTATCTGGTCTATGACCCTCACTGGTGCTTCTTAATTCCCATTCCCTGCCCTTAGGTAGGACAGTATGACTAGAGCTGGCTGGAGTTGGGTATCTTCCTTCCTCCAGGGAGGTTAGGCCCTGGTAAAATAGTTTCTCCTTAGGGCAGGCCTTGTTAAGAAGAATAGACTGCTCTGGAATTTTTCACAGTGGTTCCCTTCTCTTCCCCTCGATGAAAGCACAAGGGGATTTTCCTCCAGTATTCACTGTGAGGACTTGGTAGAGCTCCTAGAGGTAAAACACAAATGTGGGAGGGCTCCTTTATAAGTGAGTCCCCTGAAGTTTTTGTTTTGTTTTATTGAGATATAATTGACTTACAATATTGTCGATTTGATATATTTATATGTGGCAATCTGATTACCATAGAGTTAGCTAACACCTCTATTATGTCACATAATTATCGTTTTTTGTGTGTGTGTTGATAACAATTAAGATCTAGTCTCCTTAGCAACTTTGAAGTTTATAATACAGTATTGTTAGCTATAATCACTACATCGTGCATTATGTCTCCCGCTGAAGTTTTTAAGTCTCAGACTTGTTCACATTGAACCTCAATTACAGTTTAGGTTATCCTATGCTGGCACTGGTTCCTATTGAAGTTTCTGCTCCAGTATGTTTGTTTTAAAATTAACCATACTTAAGTATAATTCGTATACAACATAATGTACCCATTTTAAGTGAACAGTCCCATGAGTGTTGACAAATATATACACTGGTATAACCTCCACCATTTTGCCTCAGTTATTATTGTTTTGTTTTGTTATGCTTATTTGAGAGAGTGAGAGAGAAAGAGAGAGAGGGAGAGAGGGAGAGGGAGAGAGAGAGAGAGAGAGAGAGAGAGAGAGAGAGAGAGAGAATCTTAAGTAGGTTGCATGCTCAGCACAGAGTGTGACATGGGGCTCAATCTCACAACCACAAGATCATGACCTGAGCCAAAATCAAGAGCTGGACGCTTCACTGACTGAGCCACCCAGGCACCCCTTGCCTCAATTAGTTTATTCCATTATTTCTGTGTCATAGATTCTTCACATCTTTTGTTCCTAAATGGAATACCTGTAAACACCACTCTACCACAGGGGTCTCAATTTGCTGACTGCTCATGTCGTAGAATCAGGCTCAAAATGGAGATAGAAACTTTATTTAATTAATCAAGTAATTTATCTATCCTTCATATATCTATTGAGCCTGTATCATTTCCCATAGCTGGTTCCTCCCTTTCTCTCAACTTTAGCTGCCCTTGGACTGTAAGGACCTCTTTCCTCTCTCTGTAAGGAAGGTAGTAGCCTCTTCTCCTATCAGGCCAGTCTCTTTATCATGCCCTTGGCACATCCGTGTTTGTTCCCTGTCTTCAAGCTCCCTTATCTCCATCTAAAGGCCCTTTGCACCATTTAAGTCCTAATTCAAATCCTACCTCCACCACAAAGCCTTCCTCCCCTAGCTAGATTTTATTTCTCTTACTTCTACCAGGCACTTGAGGACATAGTCATGCTCCCAATACCCTCAGAGCTCACCTTGCTTTAGTTGTTTTAAATAATCAAATTCACTTAAATATGGAATCAGTTGACAACTTTCTTTGAAGTGGACATAATGCTAGGTTCTGGGCAATAGAGT
Source organism: Neofelis nebulosa (assembly GCF_028018385.1). Lineage (NCBI taxonomy): Eukaryota > Metazoa > Chordata > Mammalia > Carnivora > Felidae > Neofelis > Neofelis nebulosa. Next base: position 105,666,854 of record NC_080789.1, on the reverse strand, counting down.
GGTAACTAAGACACCCAAAACAGATATGTTTCTTGCCCTTATATAACACACTCTAAACAAGTGTAATAAGCTCCACTCAAGGTAGCAGGGCTTCTGGTTGTTGGGGAAAACACTGTCAAGGGAATTAGTTATTTCTGATATACACATCCATCTCTGCAAGAACACCATAGTTTTTGGAATACCAACTGGGGGGAATCACACTTCTGAGTATCTCCTGCAGTTCACATATACCATATGATCAAATATTTACTGGATGAAACCAAACTCATGACACAGGTACCATTGGGAAGGTATGGGGTCATTATAGGGGGCAATTTAGCATCCTCCAACACCATGCATTTTTTTTCTCCATTTTCTCCTCTTTCCTTTCCACTTCATTGTCTCCTTCCTTCTCTGTTACTTGTCTCATTTCCAGTCTTTGCTGGCCTAACCCTGGACCAGGGTTAGGGGCCCAGGGTATTCTCATCATTGCTTAGCTATGTACTCCCTTATCTTTTCATCATCCTTTATTTCTTAGCTCATCCCATCTGGAGAGAAAGTGGAGACCTAAGGGTTTTTACCTTGGCTACCCATGAGAATCACCTGAAAAGCTGATGCTTAGTTCCCCCTCTTCTCATATCTAGTTGATTGACTTGAGGTGAGGTCTTGGTATGACTAGGTCTTAAAGCTCCCCAGGCGATTCAAATGTGCAGCCAGACTGAGAACCACCAGGACAGATTAAGGATTTCAAAGCCTCCACCTTCTCAGATGAGGGTGATGGCCCCCGGATATAACCATGGAACTTGGCATGTGCCAACAGTGGCACTGCTTGCACTAGGGGTGGGGTAAGGACAGATGCTTCATATCTCTAGCATCTCAGCTCCGGAATGACTGCCACTGACAAAGTTAAGCCAGCACCCTGGGGAAGGCAGGGAGAAGAGAGATTTGTTAATAGATGAATGCTCAGAGCAAGGAGGCAGACTGCCCTGTAAAATTGGAATCATGTTGTCTCGATGGGGCCAAGGGAAGAGGAGAAGAGGCAGTACCTGAAAAGTAGCTGGCATAGCATTAACTCTCAATAAATGTCAGTTTTTATGGTGATATAGTGTTTTTATTCAAACTATTTACACAAGAAGGAGCAGTAAAATTAGTTCCATTTTAAAGATGGGAAATAGCAGTTTAGAGAGAATACATAACTTCCCTGCCTTTCCATCCCCTACCCCACCCCCACAGGCCAGCTTTCTGTGCAAGTCAACTCACTGCATCATAGCATGTAATGGCTAAGATGTGAGTGCTCAAACTTGACTGCAAAGATCATTCACCACAAAATCCGCAACAGGGTAGGGAACCTCTGAATTTCAGTTTCCTTATCTGCAAAAAGAGGGTTAGATTCCATGCTTTCTGGGTTTCCTTTCAGTATAAGTCTACGATTAACCCAGGAGATGTGTCCTGGGACTGGGACTTGGCATTCTATAGCACGGTGCTGAAGAATGTCAGCTTCTCAACTGATGTCCCATGGCCCACTAGTGGGCTTCAGATGGGTAACAGATGTGCTGAGTATCAACCCCTTGGGTTCCTGGGGCAATAGTACTCCAGGGCTGACTGCATTCAACCACAAATACCTTTATCTCTCTATCCCCATATGGGATACAAATATCTTTTCCTGTCATTTTCTACGTGTGTCAATAGGAAAAAGGTTGAGAAGCACTAAACCCAATTACTCATTTGGTGTTGAGTGGGAGGCTGGATTTAGTCCCTAAACCCAGGACAGGTTGGGGATACTCTCTTCTCCTTGTTGCCCCCAGCTGCCCCCTTTCAGAAACCACGGACCCACTGGCTTGGTGCTTTCTCAGTAGTTTCTGGCCTACAAAGCCATCTGGAAAGGGATAAAAGATAGAAATATCTTAATGCAACAGGCCTTGGAGAAAGTGGCAGCCTCAAGGCCCCGCCCTCTGTGCAGAGAAAGCCTTGTCCTAGGCCTTCCCAGCAGCTGAGGCAGAGGCAGGAATGTACCCGGGAGCAGACCTGGAGGGCTGTGCCCACGGCTCCCTGCAAGGAGACTTAGAACTCCCCGCAGGCGGCCCGGCCCAGCTGCCTCTGCCCAGCCACAGCTGCTGGCAGGGAGTCTCCAGGTCTAAAATTAGCCTCCAGCTCTCCACCCAGGCAGTTCCACCACTCACTCTGGCAGACGAGGCCCTGCGGTGAGGTAATGACTGGGAGCCTGTCTGCCCCAGGACAACGAGGGGTTAGGGGAAGGCAGCACAGAGCAAAGTCCCGCTTTCCCATCATGGTCAGCCTCTGGCTAGAATTGGGAAAATGGGGGAAGCAAGGGCATCTGTGTATGTGGGACTTGACTTTTTGCTTTGCTTCTGCTTTTCTTCCATGTCTGGAACTAAGGGGTACACTCTTAACTCAAGGCGCACCAAGGAAAGGAAAGCAAACTTCCTGAGAGTTTAAGATATGTTAGGTTTTCAATTTGCCACAACCACCTTGTAAGGTCAGGATCATTATTCCCACTATATGGAACACAAGGATGCTCATCAAATTAGTTGACCTAAGTCAGTGACCCTGTGAGGAAGAATCTAGAAGTATCAGCCCTCTTCTTTTAGAAGGGAGGTCTGCTTCCTAGAGGGGCACCTCCAGGGAGAGCTGCCTCCCTGAGGCAGAGCCTGAGCCCATGACTCACTGACCCCCATCTGTAGTTCCTCAGCTTCTGATGGTCTGGTCAGGAAACTTGTGGTTGGAGCTGCCAAAATAAGCAGCCAACCCTTTGGCCAATTCCTGGGCACAAGTTCCTCCCACCCCTGGGCTGAGGTGGGGGAGGCAGGGGGTCGGCAGCTCAGAAGTACACAGGAAGAGTGGGTAGGAGGGCTATGGGAAGGATAGGTCAATAGGGCCTGTGGAATTGGTCCATGGTCAATAGGGCCTGTGGAAATGCCCCCCAAAGTCACTAAGCCTCTCCAATCAAAGGCGTCCCTGAGACCCTAACGATCATTATCCCAGAATGATCATTACCCAGGACTCATACCTCAACCTGCCCTTCACTGTCCCCAATGATGGAACCTGTCCTTCTCAAGTGAGTGGGGGAGGAGAGAATGCTGGAGGGGAAAAGTGGCAGAGGGCAGCAGTCTCTGGGATAAGAGCTGGGCCCAGGGCCCAACTCCCAGTCCTGTTTGAATGAGAAGGCAAGGTCCCACAGCTAGTAAGAGACTGGAGCCAGGATTTGAATCCAGGCATCTCTCTGAATCTCTTTTTTCCAATCTTTCTCTAGCCACTTCCAGCACAGAATCCTCAGTACTGGTGCAAATACCTCTTTTTGGGAATAATGTTGGAGCCGGAGGGGACCTCAAGCACCAAGTGACCAAGACTTCTCATTTACAAATGAGAAAACCATGGCCCAGAGGGCAGAATTGACTTGTTCAAAGTCACAGAACCAGTTCATATCAGAACCAAGATGGAAATCCAGGTCCCCAGACTCCCAGCCCAGGGCTCTTAGCCCTAACCATATGCCTAAAAGAAAAAGACCTCCAAGTTCTCTTCTGGCCCAAATACTCTATGATTCTATAACCTGGCTTCTACTTTCCCCCTTCTGTTATAACAGATCTCAACTGATCATGCAACTCACCAGTGACTCTCCCTGCTCCTTAGCCAAACATGCTGGTTTCCTCTCAGGTTTCATTCTTCTGGACCTTTTATCTACACCTGACACATTTGCTCACCTTTTTCCTTATCAAGACTCCTTAGAAGAAAGAGCCCCTCCTCCACATTTCCCTAATTGTTCATTTTCTCTCCCTCACTCACTAGTTGTAGGCAGCCAACTGTCCCCCTCTCCTTGCACTGCTAATGACCAGATTCCCAGGGCTGCTCTCCCTACCCCAGCTTTGGCAGTGCAAGGAACATCAGCTTGCTGGTCCAGGGGAGGGCTCTTGGGCAAGGTAGAACAGTGACACTGGCAAAGCCATAGCCATGAAACAAAATACCCCCTGCAAGAGTTAAGTTACTCAAAGAGAGATTCTAGACTGCATACCGAGGCCTGCTGAGCTTCTGGGCCATCCCGAAGCCGTGACTTAGAACAAAGAGCCCACACACCTGAGTGAGCTTCCTTCCTCAGTGGCCTTAGTAGGTTTGTGTGTACTTCTTGCCACCTCTTGCCTTTGTTTCTCCCCATACAAAGTAGGTAGCAGGCTCTACCTTCTGTGTTCTGAGTGAACTCGAGGACTCATCATGCTGGGTGCGTGTCAGTTTGCCACCCCCATCGCTCCATATGCATCCTTAGGCTGTGCCAGAGGACACCTTCCCAGACAGTTTGGAAAAAGAGCAATCTTCCTTCAAGGAGAAGCAAACAACCTCTGATCTAAAATGTGGCTGCGACCAAAGTTTCTCCAAGTTCTCAGGCGAAAAGTTCCTTGTGAAAACAAGGTACTATTGTTCTCCCTTCGCCTTCTGCTCCTTCCCTTACATGACTGGATCACGAAAACCCTGCCAGCTGGGGAAAGTGTTCACTACTCTGGAACTTTCCAAACCTTATTAGAGATATAAAGGGGCAGAAAAATATAGAAAAAAACAACCCTTTCTTGAGGACTTTTTTCTTTTTTTGGTTTTAAACGAAACTACTTTGGACTTTTTTTCTCCTGCCTCTGAGGCTTTCCAATTTCTAAATATACCAAGCATAATCATTTTGAGCAAACCAAGTTATGGGCAATATATGTTTATCTCATTAAACTAACAGAAAACGACTGCAGATTTGTAAGGGGAACTACAATTTTTTATAGTTGTTTCCCTAAAAATATTACAATATATTGCCATTTCCCAGAAATTGAACCTCCCTATTTTTTGTATCAAGTCCCTTAGGCACTTTATGCTCATTTCTATCTCTCAAAGTGGTAAATACCGACTTCTACCTTAATACCTCTTACTTTGACAAGTGTTTTCCCATGACAGACAGGTGGTATTTCCTGAGAAATGTAATTAAAGCTTCACTATTGTAGAATGTTCCTTATGCAAATATTTTTCTAACTTTCAGGCATCAGAGCAAAGATGGAATTCTTAAACAACATGTTAAATCAAGCTTGAATATTAATTTTTCACCTCCTCTCTGTAGGCTTCCAAACATGTTCTGAACCCACTTATTACTACCTCTGTAATTTTTCTTCAATTTGTCATCCATTTCATCTTTTACCCCCACATAGAATTGCAGTAGTGGACTTCCATCTGCTAACTAAAACTAGGATTATGAAAACATCAGCCCTCATCAGCTTGTATCTTTCTCCAGAGATGAGAATAAAGGAGATGACATTTTTAAAAAATATGTACTTTGCTAACAAAGGATCTCACGATTTATGTGTTTCAAGACTCTTCTGATTCAAAATCAACTTCATCTATTCCTATTCTCCATCCCTTCTCAACTCCAGGGGGTAAGATAGGAAATCATAACTCCACTTGCTTTTTTTAAATTTATTTTAATGTTTATTTACTTTTGAGAAAGAGCATGTGAGCAACAGAGGGGCAGAGAGAGAGAGGGGGACAGAGGATTTGAAGTGGGTTCTGCACCAACAGCAAAGAGCTGATGTGGGGCTCAAACTCAGGAACCATGAGATCACGACCTGAGCCAGAGTCAGACACTTAACCGAGTGAGCCACCCAGGTGCCTCCACCTGCTTTTTTTTTTTTTTTTTTTTTTTAAAGAGGCTTTCCACTTCTTTACTAGAATGGGCTGATCTGAGGATGAGAGGGTATGGGGAACAAAGGAACCTGCTGGACTAAGAAATGCTGCATCTTGGCCTGCCCTTTGCAATATGAGAATTCAACACCAACAAGAGCTTCTTTGCAGGCTTCGCTCAGGTATCAATCTTGATGCAGGGTGTCACTGGAGAAATTTCAGAAAGCCCACAAGTCACCCCCAACAGCAGCTGAGTTGGGCACATGCTCCACCCCCAGCCAGGTGACAATAACTTCAGCTCATTCACCGGCAAGAAAAGCTAAAGCAGACTTGAGAATGGGTTATATGCCTGCTTTGGACACTGTCAGATCGCTTGGATAGGTAGGAAAAAAGACCTCATGAAACTCAAACATTACAAAAAGCACTTTCCTTAAACAAAAAGGGAATGAGTAATGGCATGGTGTGCTGTAAAGAGCACTGCTCGGGCATCAGGGGTTCTGGGCCCAGCACTACTCTCCAGGCAGGTTGCTTAAAACTCTCCAGGCCTTAAATTCTGCATCGGTGAAATAAGGAGGTCGGGCAAACAGGTTACACTTTAAGAGGCAACTCAAATCACTTTATAGTGACTGTCTGCTGAGCTGTGTTGAGAAAGATCTTGAGACCTTCTTTTGGCTCAGTGGAAGAATTACATGCTCTCTTCAAAATGTCTGCCATTGGCCTGGAATAAGAAATGCAGGGGACGCCTGGGTGGCTCAGTGGGTTGAGTGTCTGACTTCAGCTCAGGTCATGATCTCACACTCCGTGAGTTCAAGCCCCGCGTCAGGCTCTGTGCTGACAGTTCAGATCCCAGAGCCTGCTTCAGATTCTATGTCTCCCTCTCTCTCTGCCCCTCCCCTGCTCATGCTCTCTCTCTGTCTCAAAGATAAATAAAAACATTAAAAAAAAAAAAAAGAAAGAAAGAAAGAAAGAAATGCAGGTATTTTTCATCTCAGAATTTAAAAATCTCCAAGATCCATTCCTGTCCTGGAATCCTCTAGGATATGTGAAAGACAGCTCCTAAAAACCAATCAAATGAGAAACAAAGGGGCTTTAAAACTGAAGAAATGATTTAAAAAAATAGTAATTTAAAAAATGACAATAAAAATGATTTAAAAGTAATAATTTAAAAAATAGTGACAATAAAAAATTATTTTAAATTTATGTATGTATTTAGAGAGAGAGAGAGAGAGAGAGAGAGCATGAGCTGGGGAGGGGCAGAGAGAGAGGAACACAGAGAATCCCATGTAGGCTCCACACTGTCAGCGCAGAGCCCAACACAGGGCTCAAACCCTTGAACTATGAGATCACGACCTGAGCGGAAATCAAGAGTTGGAAGCTTAACAGAGTAAGCCACCCAGGTGCCACTAGAAGCTAACATTTATTAAACATTATGTATCCAGAACTGTTCTAAGTACTTTCTATGCATTATTTCACTAAACTGCCACAACAAAATGAGGTAGAACAATTAATATTCCCATTTTACAGATAAGTAACTGGGGCATATTGAGGCTCAGTAACCTGTTTACTAAAGCACAGCTTACTGAGAATTGGAGCTAGGATTCAAATTCCAGTAGACTGACTTCAGAGAGTGGCTCTTCACCACTATGCTATGAGGAAGGAAGAAAAGGAGGAATAAAGACGCTGGCAGATGCATGGAAGACACAACAGCAACCTCAAAAGTTAAGGTAGAAAGGATGGCTGTGTCCATATGGAGGAAACATGGGCACAATGAAGCCTGTGCCAAGTCAATCCAAGTTCACTACCTGCCTCTTCCAAGCACTCCACCAATGCTTGCGAGCAGGATGAAGCAGATGGCCATGACCAGATTCTTTGGAGCCATCATTGGCTTCTCTAACAACCCTAGTGGGAATACATAAGACCAACCCAGATAAAGTAGAAATAAAAGAAAATGTTTAAAAGAACCAAAGAAAATATCAACTTTGAGTTTCAGACAACTTAAGTGCAAGAGAAGTTCCAAAAATGGTTAAGGTCAACTGGCACAGAAGTAAGAAAGCCTTCAGGGAATAGATGGGTTAAAAGCACGGGTAGAGCTTTGAAAAAGCAAGCATAAGGAATATCATGAGACTGGACAGCAGCATTCAAGAGTCTGGAAGAAGACCAGCTCAAGACGGAGGAGACACCAACTCTGGTTCTCCAAGGACAAGAAGTGACAGTGAAGCTATTGCTCTCTGGACGGTTACTTCCAGAGTTTATACACGCTGTTCTCTATCTCTTACCAGTGGGACTGCTTCCTGACTCTCTCTCCCACCTAACTTCCGTCCCCAGTAACTACAGTAAAGGGATTTAATTGGAAGGACATCCCCAAATCAATCAAACTCTGGGAAGTTACCATGTACCAGGTAGTGGACAAAGCACTCAAGCAGAATTCTTGGCTAGGGACCCATGGATAGGTGTCAGGGGCCTGTGTACGTCCCCAAGATAGCATGCAAAACATACGAGGGGGCAGGCAAATTTCTGGGGAGAGGATCCACACTTTCTTCATCAGATTCTATAAGGTATGCGAGCCACAAAAGGTTAAAAAACTCTGCACTAGGGAGACAACGGGGGAAAATGCCCAGGTCCAGCACTCTAGAAATTCACTATCCCATGGGGGAAGACAAACACAGACATAAATAACTCTGATGCAAGGCAGACTTTGATAAGTGCACTAATGGAGGTTAAAAAAAAAAAAAAAAAGCCATGAGGGAAGGGGAACAGGAGGGGAACAGAGGTTGATTCCAATTGCACTGTGGATAGGACATCCTCTCCCAGATCCTGGTTTTGGGATCCAAGTTTGTCCTGAGGAAAACCAACCACTACTACTTCTCCTCAGGCCCAGACAGAGCCTTTGACAAGCCCCTCTTTCTCAGGTACTCCCAGTGGAAAACTGAGTCTAAGGCTGACTCTATTCCTGCCAGGGAGGTGAAAGAAGGACATTGTTTTCAGGACAATAGGAGGCAGTAGGAAGAAGATGCTCAACCTGAGACTGAGCAATGACTCCCTTCTACATTTTTCCCTCTTTAACCCAGTTCCCATTCTCTAAATTCCTGAGGTACTCACTCATTTTGTGCTCAAGCATGTCCTCTACCCCTAGTTGTCTATTTTAGGTAAGTCATTTCTCAGAGCACTCCCTCATTCTCCAAGCTCGTCTTTTCTCTCACCTCTGTGCCCAGAAATTTTGTGCCATTACCATGTTTCATTTTCTTCCAAGAACTAATCACCATCTGAAATTCTTTTGTTGATTTATGTGTTTATTATCTGTCTTTTTTTCATGAAATGTAAGCTCGATGACAGCAAAGGCTTTGAATTTCTGGTTCCCTTCAATATTCTAATACCTAGAACATTGTCTGGCACATTTGAAGGGTGCAATAAATATCTGTGGAATGAATGTCTCCTGTTCCACTGTATTCTCCTGCAGGACCAGCACAATATCATAGCCCCAGAGAGGAGAATGTACGGAGAAATGAAAGTACTTTTTACTCATGAGAACATCTTTTGAGGTGCTGATTGTGCAGAGCCACCCTTAAAATGATCAAGGCAGTGTAGCCAGAGAACCTCATGTGAAATCTACAACCCAACATTCTGTCACCTTCTACATCAATTTTACCACCAAATTCCGTCACTTCTTTGACAGGTCTCAACTATTCTCTGTCACCCTTCTCAACTAGACACTCACTGCCCATACTTTAGGTCGCTGTGATAACTACCTGAGTGGTCCCTCTATTTCTAAGGCATCCTGCAAACTTCCAACAGTTTAATCTACCTATAATCATAGTTCCTAGGACATAAAAGGTATTCAACAAATGTCTGAAGGATCAAAGTAAAATCAGTGGATGAAAATAATAAAACACTGTGTTCATCACATCAAATCCCTGCTTTAAAAAATCTAGGGGCGCTTGGGTGGCTCAGTCAGTTGAGCGTCCGACTTCAGCTCAGGTCATGATCTCACAGTTTGTGAGTTCAAGCCCTGCGTTGTGCCCTGTGCTGACAGCTCAGAGCCTGGAGCCTGCTTCGGATTCTGTATCTCTCTCTCTCTCTGCCCTTCCCCTACTCGTGCTCTGTCTCTCAAAATAAACATTAAAAAATTTAAATTAAAAAAATTTATGTTGCTCCCCATCAAGTCCAAACTCAGCAGCCTGGCACATGAGACTCCAGTCATGTCACAACCGCTGTACCCACCTCATCTCCTTTTGCCGTGTGAGCCTCTGTGCTACAGGATTACCTTTGCTTGTACATACAACTCCCAATAATTACAGGCCATTGGGGCTGGAAATGGTCTTAAAAATTCAAGCCAAACGACTCCTCTTTGGGAAATACAGTGAAATACTAAGAAATGGTGGACAAAATATGACAAACTTCTTTTTATTTACATAGTGAAGCATCCCATAAAGTAAGAGAAATCTCCAGCGGCCAAAAAATGAAGAACTGAGGGGTGCCTGGCTGGTCCAGTCAGTAGAGCATCTGACTCTTGATCTTGGGGTCGTGAGTTCAAGCCCCATGTTGGGCATAGAGTTTACTTAAAAAAAAAAAAAAAAAAAAAAATGAACCGAACATCACAGCAGCAAGCAGATACTAACACTCTGGCAGCTTCTTAGTTTGGGGCAACCAACAACTTTAGATAATAGATTATAAAAAATAAATTTGTTTTGGGGCGCCTGGGTGGCTCAGTCAGTTGAGTGTCTGACTTCGGCTCAGGTCATGATCTCGCAGTCTGTGAGTTCGAGCCCCGCATCGGGCTCTGTGCTGACAGCTCAGAGCCTGGAGCCTGCTTCTGATTCTGTGTCTCCCTCTCTCTCTGCCCCATCCCCGTTCATGCTCTGCTCTCTCTCTCTCTGTCAAAAATAAATAAACATTAAAAAAATTTTTGTTTTAAGTTATTAAAACTGGAAGAATATAGTATTTAAATAGCATTTTAAAAGGAACTTGAAATAGAACCAAATAAAACTTACAGCTTTGAAAAATATAGTCATTGAATCAACTGAGAAAATGGGGTAATGCCTCCCTCTCGATTTCTCTTCCAAATTTTCTACCCTTCATTGGGCCTGTGCGGTTTCCCCTGCCTTCCCCTGGAAGTTGTTCACCTGAGATCTCCCCATCATCCTCTCCCTTTTTCCAGCCCCTCAACTCAGCCAAAACAAAAAAAGACAACCAAGAATTGAGACGCTCCATTAACACTTTGTCCCTGGTTCATGAGGGAATCCTCAATGTCCTCATTCTTCCTGCCAATCTTTGACTCAGAGGTGGTGGTGAGCGGAGTTAGGAGACCAGCTGTTTGGTGAGGGGAGGGTGTGCATGTGCACATGTCTGCATGCATCCATTTGAACCCAGGGTTGGCAGGCAGGGTGGAAAGGAGTGGATCAGAGGATTTGTAAGAAGATCTCAGCAGAGAGGCCTTTAATCTTTGAGGCAACTGCTTGTGTGGAGACCATGTTGTCAGAAATGACCTTGGAGACCAAGTAGCCAGTAGCACTGGGATAGCTGCCACCTCTTAGTTCAGGCAACTGAGTCATGGAAGGTCAGGGCCAGAATGTCCCTTTGACCCCTTGGTGACACCAGAGAGGTTCCAAACCTACTCCTGAAAGAGGCATCTCCTTCCAAAGATTATGAAACTGAAGCCCTCTAAAGAAAAGGCACTTGGCCAAGGACCCTCGATAAGTCAGTTACAGAGCCAGGATTTAAACTATGATAACTGCCCAATGTTCCTGCCTTCCAGTCCTAGAAATCCTGAGTGCTACTCAGGGGCATGCAGCAGAGTGACAGGCTACCACTGCCAACTGCAGAGCTTGTGTGCCCTGACCATCCCCGACAGATCTCTCATTCTCAGCAAAATCCTTGAGTTCTAGCCCACCCCTCCCACCCCCTAATGCAAATCTTTGCCAGGGATGGGGATAGAAAGATGGAGGCAGTGCCGAAGAAAAATAAGGGTGACTAAAAAATATGTATTTGCTGGCAGGTGCTGAACATGGATGGCCTGGGGACTGATGAGGACTGGGCACAGCTGGGACACGGACTGAGATGCTGAAGAAACACTGGCAAAGGGCTAGTTGAGGAATGTATCTATCCATTCCTGCCTGCCCAGCCATTTTCTAATTCCTACCTGACTGTAAACACTCAGGGGAAGTGATGGGACCAAACATTCATTGAGCTCTTAATATGTACAAGGCTTATGTTAAATCCAACTGGGCACCTAATATGTGCTGGGCTCACTAAATTCTTATTTAGTCATAAGAAAATCTCTACAGGGAAGGCATTATTGCCCCCGTTGCCCAGATGAAGCATCTGGGGCTTGAAAAGGACTAAGTACCTTATGCAAAGTCCTGCAACTAGTGAGTAACAGAGCTTGGATTTGAGCCCTGCCTCGTCTTCAAAGTCCATAATTTTTTCCAGGAACTATCAATGCTTTCTACCCCACTCAGTCCCCTACAAGAAAGTAAATGCTCCATAAACATTTTAGGTTTTAAAATGAATCACCGCTGCAGCCATTCAACATTGGGAAAATAAATAAAAATTGAAAAATACAAAAAAAATTGAAAAATACACATCACTCGATTTCTGGTTATTTACATATCAAATCCTTGGTCTGTTTGGAATGTCATTTCTCTGTAACCACCCCACCTTTCTGTCTCTTTTTCCCTTCCTTGGGCCCTCTTCCCAGGTCTTGATACCACAAAGCACAATTCAACCTGCTATGGAGTAGGAGGCATGTATAGCCTCTGCTAAGCACCACAAGAACACAGTTTAAAAGAAGAAACTAGGGGCGCCTGGGTGGCTCAGTTGGTTGAGCATCCGACTTTGGCTCAGGTCATGATCTCACAGTTCGTGTTTGAGCCCCATGTCAGGCTTTGTGCTGACAGCACAGAGCCTGGAGCCTGCTTCAAATTCTGTGTCTCCCTCTCTCTCTGCCCCTCCCCTGCTCATGCATGCACGCACTCTCTCTCAAAAATAAACATAAATGAATGAATGAATGAATGAATGAATGAATGAAACTGGTAGAGGAGGCAGATAACATCTCTTCCCTGAGCCTGTTTTCTCATCTGTTAGTAAAGGGTTGGATCTCTGATGGTTGTGACTTTATGCTTCCATAAGCCACCTGTCTGGGCAGTGGCCACAGGTCTTCATGTGTATGGTCTCACCATTGGTCCAACAGGGTGGGCATACAAGCTTGAGGTTCCTGGCCTTGTTGACCAGTCCCCTCAGTTGCTTTATCAAGGGTGCCCCAAGCTTTATTGAATTTTCCTTGTATTTCTGTCACTATTTTTCACTGACACTGGCTAAGGCCCCAACATCTGTCAGTATATTCTAAGCTTTTAATGATACTCATAAAGAGGTGAGAATTTATTTCTGAATGTCGTTCAACTTTTCAGCACCTAAATAAGCTAAAGACAAAAATAAAAAAAGATCAGGAAAATTATTTTTTGGCTTTTTTATCTAGAATTCTTGTTTAAGGTATTCCAGAATCCAGCATCTGGTTATCACAGCTTATTATACTTTATTTTTTTCTTTTCAACAATCTCTAGATCAAAGTAGTGGGATTACAGGTGAGTTTTAATTTCTTCTTCATGTTTTTATATATACCACAGCACTTATATTGATTTCTTTTATGCCTTTGCTTCAGAAAAAGTTAAAGTGGTTTACAAGGATCATAGAATATAAGATGACATAAACTAGAAGTCATTGTGGGGTGAAAAGAAAAAATAAAGGTATAGGCATAAAATTGATACTAAAAGGCAGGTCACAAAGCCTTTTACACTTTTTTCAGGCCAACTAAAAATTGAATTCTAAAGTCTTCTAGTAACCAACACAAAGGAAAATACCTGGTGGTTATACAATTTATATGGACAATAAAAAAGTTGCTCAAAAAAAACATAGCTATTTCTCTCTCTCTTTTTTTAAGATTTTATTTTTTGGGCATCTGGGTGGCTCAGTCAGTTCAGCACCTGACTTCAGCTCAGGTCATGATCTGGCCGCGGTTCTCAAGTTCGAGCCCCACGTGGGGCTCTCTATTTTAGTGGCAGAGCCTGCTTCAGACCCTCTGTCTCTGCTCTCTGCCCCTGCCCTACCAGTGCATGCACGCTCTCTCTCTCAAAGATAAATAAACATTAAAAAAAAAAAAAAAAGTTGGGGAGACTGAGTGCTCAGTCAGTTAAGCGTCCGACTTTAGCTCAGGTCATAATCTCTTATTTCGTGAGTTCAAGCCCTGCATCAGCCTCTACACTGACAGTGCAGAGCCTGCTTGGGATACTCTCTCTCTCCCTCTCTCTATATCCCTCCCCCACTGACACCCTTTCTCTCGTTCTCAAAATAAATAAATAAATAAACTTAAAAATGTATATTTTTAAAGTAATTTCTCCACCCAATCTGGGGCTCGAACCCACAACCCCTAGATCAATGTGAACCCCTAGGTCACATACTCCACTGACTGAGCCACCCGGCTACCCCCTAATGGACAGTTTCATAGGGCTAGATCGCATAGCATTTAGGCTCTTGGTCTTCATTGGCCACTCCTTAAGTTATTATATCAGTTGTACTGGGGTACCTACAGCACAAGAAAGTAATTTTACAGGAGTTAATGTGTTCTAGATACACAGCTGTCATCTGGTATGATGAACATGCATTATTTTTGTAATCATAAATATTAACTTTAAAATAAAGCACATATTTTTCTACACAAAGCATAAAAATAAGCTAAGTTAATCAGTCTGTCCTTGTGATAGTAACTGACAGGGAATTCAAGGAGTGCTTCTGAAGTACTGGTAATATTCCGTTTCTTCATCAGGGTGCTCGTTACATAGGTATGTTCAGTTTGTGAAAATTCAAGCTGTACACTTATATGTGTACTTTCTTTATATGTGCACTTTCCTGAACATATAAGATACTTCAGTGAAAAGTTACAAACAAAACAAAACAAAACAAAACACACACACATACACACACCCACACACCCACACAGAGCCAGGGACCACAAGGACAATTTGTATCCTTATTGTCTAAAAAAAATTGGTTTAAGGGCACCTGGGTGGCTCAGTCTGTTAAGTGTCCAACTCTTGATTTCGGCTCAGGTTGTGATCTCGCTGTTCATGAGATTGAACCCCAAATCAGGCTCTGTGCTGACAGTGTGGACAAAGCCTGCTTGGGATTCTCTCCCTCCCTCTCTCTCTCTGCTCCTGCCCCACCCGCACGTGCTCACATGCATGCTCTCTCTCTCAAACTTAAAAAAATTTTTTTAAGTTGGCTAGTAAAGAAATTTTTTAAAATTTAGCATAAAAAATAAATTACATACAAAAATATCACAAGGATAAAAATAATATTCATTCTTGCTTGTCTCATGGATACTTCTAACATTGAAAGCAGCACTTGTTAGAACCTAAAAGTCTGCAAAAAATTTCAAGAGCTATCCATCATGGTTTGCTCAGAATATATAACATGTTCAGCCCAACGCCCTTTATATACACCATCCAAACTGTTCTCACTTCTTCCAGTAGTATTTTTTTTATATTGGGTAACATATAAATCTATTAATTGTGGATCACACGATTAAAGGGGTCTGAAAGCTCAGCTATACAGTTGGCCTGGTTGAGACCTCACCATCCTTGGATATAAGTAAAAGTGTTCGTGGAAAATAAAAGGGTAGGTTTTGAGACTGGTGGAACTTGGTACAGAACGAGACTCCAAGAAGAGCCTCTAGGCCCCCTTCCAAAGCAAACTCTGCTATGGCGGCTGCTCCGCTCTGCTCCATAAAGCTCAGCACTAGAGGGCAAGACCAGGCTCTGTGGCCTGGAAAATTACTGCAGTGCAAGTACCAGCAGCTCCTAAAACCAGCACAGAAGTGGTTGCTTCAGAAAACCTCATGCTGCAAAGCAGTTATAACCATGCAGGGCATCTGAACAACTCCCAGGACAGGGAGTGGTAAGTAGCCTTAGCACCCCTGAGCAGGTGAATGGCACCTCAACTTGGACTGAAGGTCCCTGGCTGGCGTGGGCAGGAGAGGTGGCGAGGTGTTTTGCTGCAATTCGCCTGGTCATGTCAGAAGGAGAATGGAAGAGACCAGGGAAAGGAGAGGCCAAGTCTGGGTAAGGTCTCCTACTGCCACATACGGCGTTCCAGGTACAGACCGCACTGGGTCCAAAGAAAACACACTTATGTAAAAAAGCATCGATGGCTTAATTCTTACCTTTTGCATATGTGTTGAAAGGCTATTGTTGTTTATATGTATTATGGTACAAGGAACAAGAATTCCTAGGTTCTATTCTTGGACTGGTCACTGATAAACAATGTATCTGCCAGTGGAAAATATCAGGTGCTTGGAAATTCGGAGCTTACCATCCATAACCAGGAGGTATTTATTCAAGTGCCTAGTGTGTGCCCAGAATTGGATAGTGATTTCAAGATGCACACAACAGCCAGGTGGCCAGGATGGCAGCATAAAGAGACATAAGTAGGACGCAGGAACAGGAATCAGAGGTGCCACGGGAATGAAGGGCAGTCCAGCCAGCGCAGCATGAAACACAGTCCCAGGCCACCCGGAGGACAGGAAGCAGTTGTGCTTCCCTTCAACACTTACCTCTGCCTGAGCGTCAACCCTCAGCCACACCATCCCTGCTGTGCCCACACATCGGTCTCATTTGCTTCTCCTTCTCTGTCTGCCTGCATCTCAGGTTACTGTTCAGCCCTGAGTTACCTCTGCTACTAGAGGGTCTGTATCCTTTCCAGGTCAGAATGGCTGTGGTAACCCTGACCCCAGGAGCTGACATCTGTGGGTGTGCCTGTTTCAGCCCATTCAAAGTCAATCAGAAATCACAAGGGCCAACCAGAGAGATGTGTTGCAGATTTAAGGCAGCAAAAGCCGATTAATTCCTGGGCTTGAGAATACTTTGGGGTTCAGCAGGTAAACCTGGCACTAAAACGGAGACATACCAGACCCGGCCTTGTGAGATCTAGAAAGAGGCTGGTGCATGCTATCATTCTGCCCTGGCTCTGTGCCCAAATGCAATCTCTTGGCTCCAGCAACAAGTTAGTCCCAGCAGTAGGTCAATTATAGAGCAAAGAACCTAGAAACCATTTTAGTCCAGACCTCTGCCCTCAGGCAGGATTTAGCTAATCCAATCTGAACAAATGGGTATAACTTGTTAAAACCTGCCAGAATGGAGAGTCTTTAACTTCCAATAATAGTCTGTTCCCAGGGCTGCTTTTCAGCTGGTACACACCAGTACAGCTGTACCAGTTACTAAAATTCAGAAATACTTTTTTTTTAATTTTTTTTTAACTTTTATTCATTATTGAGAGACAGAGCACAAGCATGGGACGGGCAGAGAGAGGGGGAGACACGGAATCCGAAGTAGGCTCCAGGCTCCGAGCTATCAGCACAGACCCCGACGCGGGGCTCAAACCCACGAGCGGTGAGATTATGACCTGAGCTGACATCGGACACCCAACCGACTGAGCCACCCAGGTGCCCCAAAATTCAGAAATACTTATGAAAATGTTGGTATACAGTGAGTGCCCCAAGCCCTCTGAATGTCCCACTACCACCCTAACCTGTCCCCAGGAGAGCTTCATGACTCAGCAGCTAAAGGGTTAATGCCAGCCACAGCAAGGGACCTTCAGTACCCTGTTTGTTCACGCATCATCCATACTAAAGTATCATAACACTGTTTTACCCTTGCCGGTTCCATCCTATAATGCTACCTACCCTATTCTAAAACTTTCAACTGCTTTTTCTTATCTACTGAAAAAATACCAGTCTTTGAGGTTGTTATTCAAAGTCTTTCATAATATAGCACCATCCTATATTCTCCCTCCTACTCTCTGCTTCATCAAACCCAGATGCTCAACATTCCCGAACATTAACTTTTCCTTGGTCTTTGTTTACCCTGCTTTCTGCCTGGAATGGCCTTCTCTTTCCATATCCATTAAAATCTTACCAACTCCTCAAGATCTCCTGCAATGTCACCACTTGCATGAAGTATTAGCTGAAAGCACCACATCCCATTTCCAGAAGTGTCACAGCAACATCTAGATTCTATATTTGTAAAACTTAATGATTGTTTCATATTACGATTATTTTTATATATGCACCTGAACTCTCCCTAGAGAGACAGCTGTTGAGAGGGCAGAAACCATAATCTAGTCATCATTATATCTAAGCGACCTAGCACAATGCCTTGCTCGAGGTATGTGCTAAATAAATATTTGTTTAAATGAGTGAGTGAACAGCTCTAATTCTTTTGTCCAAGGGACCCATTTTCTATCTGTTAAAGATTTGGGTTGTTTTTCTCTAAAGTTACTCCAATTGTGGTTGTATCTCTTTCTACATATGGAGCCCAAATTGCACATCATCCATATCTTAAACTACTGGGTTATTCCGTGAAGATGAAGCAGGAAGCATGCTCCCCTGTCATTACTTTGCCACCCTGGAGTTTGTGACTGCCATTTCTCCATGCACTTCTTCCAGCATCAGATCAATGTACCCGTCACACAGGGACAGGCAAATGAAAGGTTCTTGGTAAAGGAGGCTGGCCTTAACAGATGACAGGAAGGCTGATGGTAGAGTGAGTTGGCAGGGACTGCTAGAGAAAGGAGGCAGGGTGGCTTGTTGGGAAGCAGAGCCAAGATGGGACTCTGGTTGCTGTGGTCAAGGCCACGGATGCAGTCCTGGGAGGGAAGTTTTATTGCCCTGGTTGTTGTTGGTATGCCAGGGTGTAAAGGAGGGAATGCTAGCAAGACTTTCCTTACCTCTATTTTTAAATTCCTCCTCCCCTGCTCTCCCTCCAGGGGAAGAGTTCTGAGCTGGGAATAAGACCTACAGGACAAGAGGGGACTTTGATGAAAGATGTCTGGGCTTCTTTAAAACAAAGAAGGATGGGAAACAAGGAGCCAGAAACCACAGCCACTGTTTAAATCTCATTCCAAAAGGAAATTCAGGAAAAAGTAGAATACAATGGGACAGCCCAACATGAAAACACCCTGCACAGCAGATAGGTTTCGGGGTTCTAAGAGGCTGAGAAGAGGAAACAAATGACCCATCAGTACCCAGGCTTGGGCTCTCTTTAAAAATGATAGTTGGGGTGGTACCTGGTTGACTCAGTCAGTTGAATGTCTGACTTCAGCTCAGGTCATGATCTCGTGGTGAGTTGGAGCCCCATATCGGGCTCACTGCTGTCAGACTGTCAGTGCAGAGCCCGCTTCGGATCCTTTGTCCCCCTGTCTGTGCCCCTCCCCTGCTTGTGTACTCCCAAAAATAAATAAATATATATTTTTTTAAATGATGGTTAGAGAAATAAAGACATTGCTGAATTGGAAGCTAAGAACATTTTTCTGGGGAAGGGTCAGTTTGGGAAAGGAAACAAAGATTAAGGAAACCCAGTTGGGGGGGGGGGTGGTGCCTGGCTAGCTCAGTCTGTAGAGCACATGACTCTTGCTTTCAGGGTTGTGAGTTTGAGCCCCACACTGGGTGTAGAGCTTACTTAAAAATAAAATTAAAAAAAAAAAAAAAAAAAGGAAACTCAGAGATTTAAGATTCATCTAGAAGGGAAACCAAACAGACCCAAAGAATTGATAGCCAAGGATGAGAAAGACAACAGGAGTTAGAAATCAGGAGCCAGCATGTGAGATTACGATGATGACAAACTAGTTCTGGTCTCCAAGGAGAAAGCACACTTAAGGTAAGGAAAAAGTGTATTGGGGGGTGGGAGGGAAGGAAGGGACATAATTAACTTCAGGGTCACAAAGCAACTGCTTTCCTCTGTTTTTAATCTGTGCAGAGGATCCCCCTGGTTACCATATTAACAAAATGGTAGCCACATTGAGAAGGGGTGTCCCAAGGAGAGAAGGGAGATCCTTTCCCAGGGCCTCCCACCTGCACACACTACAACTGGGCATGCCCACTTGGGACTGAGTGGCCACAGTATAGAACAGTAGGCTCACTCTGTGTTTCAGAGGAAAGAACAAGGCTCAGGGGAGGGAAGAACAAGCTATGGGAAAGCAAATTTTGGCCATCAGAAGAACTCTCCAATTTGGAGCTGTGGGGCTAAGGCTAAGCAGAGCTGTCTTCATGATGTGCTGAGCTCTCTTGCACTGGAAAGGCTCAAGCAGGAAAGATCACACAATCTAAGCATCCAGACTCCAAGGGACCCTGGAGATCATTTAGTCTAACTTTCTCCTACCTGAGAAGCTGTCATTTTCCCCATGATCCTCCAACTAGCTAGTGGCAGAACCAGGATTGGAACCTCAGTCTCTTAACTCACAGCCAGAATTACTTCAACAGAGAGGTTCTGCCGTAAATATATGTCTCTACCCTGAACCAGCTCAATTACTGACCTCAGTAATTCCCTCTCTTTGGCCACTGGAGGAGGCAAAGCACCACACCCAACTCTTGCAGAGCAGTTGACACAAGGACCTGTCCAAGCACCTTCTCACCGCAATGTCATCACCACACCTTCACAACTTCCTGAAAGCGGGAAGTGAAGGTATGGAAGACAATGTGCTAGAACTCCTCAGGCTTGGGCAGGGAACCGCCTCATCTGGGAGTTTCTCCACTCCTTTTTCCTGCCATTACTGTCCTTTTACAGTCCCTGACACTTTCAGAGTTTTACTCTGTTAGCTCCATCAACAGTACATTGAAAATAACTTCGGATGGCCAGGCTGTTGAATTAAAACGAGGAAGAGGTCTTTCCCTCCCATTTCCCTAGGAGGAAACTGAGGCACAGAAAAATTAACTGGCTTTGTCTAAGTTAAAAAGAGGAGTAGGAATCTAACTACTGCCTGGTCCACCGTGTCGTGCATTGTCTCCAAGAGCAGGGTCTGGAGAGTTTAGTAGGTTCCGCAGCGTTCCAAGGAGAGCTTCGCATAACTAGTTGGAGGGACTGCCAGAACGAGGAGAGGGGTCGGCTCAGTAAGGAAGAGGAAGGGCCTGGGAGGGGGGCGGCGTAGGGGAAGGGGGAGGTGAGGGGGGTCTCGGGGGTATGGTTAAAATAAAGAACCCCAGAAAGCGCAGCAGGACTGGAAACGGAGCAAGCCACAGAGAAAGCGCTGAGCAAAGTTTGGGCCGCGCTAACCAGAGCGCGCCGCCTCGGCTGACACCGGCCGAGGGCACCCAGGGCACAAATCCCCAGCCCGCGCGTGGACCGCGCGTTTGTCTCGCTGGGGGGCTGCAAGCCGAGCGCTCTGGATGGAGGTGCCCGGCTTCTCGGCCGGCATCCCCGCGGTGCGGGCGGGAGCCTCTCTCCCCGCCGTCCTCCTAGGGGAGCAGCGAGCAGCCCCAAGGATGTCCCCGGCGGGCAGGCCCGGGCTCGGAACTCGGCGACCGGCCCCCCACGCCCCCCTTCCTTCCCGGAGTAGGCAGCCGGGCGGCGCCGGGCACCTGGACACGAAAATGAGTTGGAAACCAGGTCTGAGCATGAGAGGCGGGTCTCCCCAAAGCGGGGGCCACCGTTCGTGTCTCCCCCCACCTCCCCCCCACCTCCGCGCCCTCCCCGTTCCCCCCGGCGCTACTTACTCCGGTTCAGGGGGTTCCCGCCGACCTGGGCCGACGCCACCAGCTCCAGATAGAGAGTCCAGAGCCCCACGGACACCAGGGCGAGCGCCAGCAGCAGCCGGAAGCGCCTCCGCAGCAGCTTGACCGGGCGCAGGAGCAGCAGGAGAAGCGCGGCCCGGGGGCTCCCCATGGCGCGGCGCCCCGGCCGCCGCCGCCAGCGCTGGCTGCTCCGCACCCAGCCCCCGCCCCCCGGCCGGGCCCAGCGCCCCCGGCGCACGGCGGCCCAGCCCCAGCCCCTGCCCAGCGTCTCAGGGCTGCGCGGAGGCCGTGTCCCCCGGCCGCTCTCCAGCCGGGCGCCGGCTCATGCTCCGCGCGCGAGGAGTCCCTCCGGCTGCGCGGGCGCCTCGCGCCGCCTCTCAGGTCTCTCTCGGCGAGCCGAGCCGGCGCCTCCTCCCCCGAGTGTCCTCCGCGCCCGGCTCTCCTCTCCACTCCTCTCCTCGTCGCAGGCTCGCAGCCGCCCGCCCTCCCTCCCGCCTCCTCGCCCGCTCGCCGGCTCTCACACTCTGCCCACAGGCAGGCTTCCCCTAGGTGCGCGCCGGCCCGCCTCTCCTCCGCTGCCTCCCGCTCCGGCTCTTTCTCCCAGCTCTGGGCGCGACCTCACTCCCACCTGTCCCGCCCCCGCCCAGGCCCCGCCCCCGGGGCACAGGTGGACTCCGCCCCTGAGAAGCCCCAGGAAGAGGGGAGAGCCCCTCTGGGGGGCGAGAGATGCGGCCAGAGATTGGCGCCACCGCCAACTCGGGACGTTTGGGGTGTAGGAGGGGGCCAGTTCTGATCCGAAACTGGTGTGATCGAGGGCAACTGAGGTACCGCCCAGGCATTTGGTGGTTGGTGCGCCCCAAGCCGAAGTGAAGTAGAAACTGGGTAGAAGCGGGGTGGGGCAGTGGGGGAGAGGTCATGCTGGGGAAGAGTTGGGGGTACCGCCTGAGGCTTGACTCCAGGGACTTTCGTGGCCCGTGACGACCCTACTTCCTACTTTAGGTATCAAGAGTAGGCATGATATTAGTTGGAAGGCAATGACCACTGAACTCCGTCAGTTTCTTCCTCCAGGTTGGATCTGAACACCCTTCTGTCCCAGACTCAACCACATCAACAAGAGATGCTGGGGAAGTTGTATGTACCCCAGACTGAACTCCAAATGGTTTCTCCTAGACTGGGATGAAAGAGCTGTTAGGGGAGAGTAGATGGAGCGTTCTAAAGAAGAATTAAAAATAAAACAGAAAGGGACTCAGAATTGAAAAGATCATCAAGATATTCTGTGTTCCAGTTCTCTGCCTTCCGGCAGGTAAAATAATTATTATCTGATTTAAGGGAGATAATTGAGGTCCAGGGGAGCAGAGTTGCCTAAGGACAGTCAACAGGTAATAGTGCAGTTTTCTTTTCCACTCTCCTGGGGGAAATGGTCAGGAGACTATGAAAGAAATGAAGGATCAGAAGCATTCCCGGATATTTTTTTTAAGTTTGTTTATTTATTTATTTATTTATTTATTTATTTATTTATTTATTTTGAGAGAGAGAGAGAGAGAGAGAGAGAGAGAGAGAGAGGAGGGGGAGGGAGGTGGGATAGGGTAGAGAGAGACAGGGACTCGGACCATGAGATCATGATCTGAGCTGAATTCAAGAGTCAGATGCTTAACCAACGGAGCCACCCAGGTGCCCCTTTTCCCAGATATTTTTAAATCAGACCGACAACATGCAAATAGTGTTCCAAGACAGAAGTTCACAGAATTGAGTACTGTGTTTCCCCTTCTCACTGCTAACACTTTAGTTGGATGCTCAATAGTCCACTAATCTTTAGGGACTGTTGTACTTTTCCCAATTAGCCCCCAACCCCCAACATACTCTCCACTACCACCAGATAGTCTTTATAAAATTCTTTTACATATTTTTACATGCTCAAAAATATTTAATGGCTTCTTAGTGCTTACTGATTAAAATGCAAACTGTAAATCTGTAATTCAAGGCTTTCCAAAACCTTTTCCAACTTTATATGACCAATGAAACATGCTTTAGCTAAAATGAATTCATTCACCACGCTCCAATACATTTTGTTTTTTAGTTGGTCAAGTTTGGCCTTTGCTTCAAGGTCCATTTCAGGCTCTATGAAGTTTTCTTGGACCAGCCCAGTCTTGAACAACCCCATCCTGCTTGGAGCTTTAGTAGAACTGACAGCCTGCCCCACCCACTGATACGTACAGACTCCCCAACCTCACTGTGAGGCTCCAAAAGTGGGAAATTTGCCTTCTCAATATGGACCACAAAGTCCATTTTAGCATTCATTAATGTTTGAGGAGCAAACATCCCTCAGAACTTTCGGTATACTTCGTTTAAAAAAGGTGGATCTGAAGAACAATTCTCTCACAGTAGCCCCAAGAAAATGTCTGCAAAGTTCCAAACCATAGATGTGACATTTCCCATGCTCTTTTCTCTCTCCAAAAGACTGAGAGACAGGAGCAGCCAGTGTGGACAAGCTTGGCTGAGGCAGGTGGGAGGTGATCAGGGTCTCGGTAAATAGAGCCTTTCTCTCTCTGTTTCTCTCTCTCTTTTTCTCTCTTATTGGGAGCAACCAGACTGGCTGTTAGGCTGAGTCACTTTCAGGACTTTGTGATGGAAACAGGTGGCAGCCCTGCCACAATCTTCTCTTCAAGACTAGCCCTCCTGGGAGAACACATACAATCACTTCCATCAACCAAACCCTTGAACTATTATGTGGGAACTGGGAGAGATATAACACAGAGAGCATGCCATTTAGTCTAGGAGAAAAGATATTCCATAGAAAAAGAGATCTAACAACATAAAGGCTGATTTTCTGGTCCAAACAGTGAATTCCAAAGAAATTCAGAAAAGGAAAGAGATCACTTTGCGTACCTCAGTTCTTTACCCTCCTCTTCCCACTCTATGTTCTTATACCTTAAAGAGATCATTTCTGGGGCATCTGGCTGGCTCAGTTGGAAGAGCATGCAGCTCTTGATCTTGGGGTCATGAGTTCAAGACCCACATTAGGTGTAGAGATTACTTACAAAAAAATGAATAAATCATTTCTTTCTCTACTTATGGTGAGAAGGTGCAGGGGTAGGCAGGGATAAAGAGGGTGGGAAACCTTGTGGCTCTCTCTCCCTCTTCTGTCTCTTTCCTGCTGTGGTTACCTCCCCGGCACAGAGATATCCCTCACCCCCAGAGTCTGCTTTCAGACTGCTTGCTCCAAATCCCTTTTGACTCCTAATGATATCACAGCAAGGCAGCAGCCAGACTTTGAGACCCAAATTCTTTTTTCAATCAATTGAGCTGGCTGTCATTCTCCCTGAGGTCCAGAGCTAAGTATATAGGTTGAGGTATAATTTTAGTGGCACAATATTGCCGCCAATGTCTGTTCATTGTCATGTCAATTTAACTGGATGCTCACTCGTTCTTCTGATGGTTTTCACTGTCCTTTTGCTCTCTCACTTCAGCCCTGGCACCTGTCTAGAATGCCCCAGGGTCACATTGCAAAACCACACCTGAAAAGGAAAATCATTTCCATCATGCCCACCCTCTGATGGGGTGGGCTCTGGTCTCCGGCTTGGCTAGGATGTCAGCATCAGGTCAAGCCCCAAATTTCTTCTCCCAAATTACAGAAGCTTTGTGAGAGAGGTCAGTCTAAGCTTTCTAAAATAGGCCAAGGTTAGCACAGGGACCAGAAAATTCTGGTTTGTAGAGAACTCAAAAGGGAATTGTGTGCAGTGATGAGTAGGTGTGGTGGCAGAACTCTTGTGTCCGAAGCAATTCTTATTCTAGTCATAGGGATGTAGCATATACTGAGTGAATCCCATGATCCTGGGGCCACCCTTTCCATTTCCTCAAACCTGACACCTACAGGATAATGTGGCAACTTGAGCTTAGAGAACAATTTCATGTCTTTATCATATGTGTTTTATTTCTCACAACCACATTAGAGTAGTAGGAAAAGTATTTTCCTCTATTTATGAACTGCACAAGCCTCAGTTTCTTCAAGGTGATCTGCACCAAGTTCACATAAACAGTAAGTGATGGAATCAGAACTAGTACCAGATTGTTAGCCTCTGGTTCTCTCTCCCTCGTATCCAGAGCACTCCTTCTCTGGCCTGACCTTCCATACTTCCTTCTGCCCATACAGACCCTCACTCTTGTTTTTCACTTCCGGAGCTTCTCTGCTATTCAAAAGTATTTCATGGAGATATCTTGGTAGTGGAAATTCTTTTCTTTTTTTAAATGTTTATTTTTGAGACAGAGAGAGACAGAGCATGAACGGGGGAGGGTCAGAGAGAGGGAGACACAGAATTGGAAGCAGGCTCCAGGCTCTGAGCCATCAGCCCAGAGCCCGACACGGGGCTCGAACCCACGGACCATGAGATCGTGACCTGAGCCGAAGTCGGACGCTTAACCGACTGAGCCACCCAGGCGCCCCTTGGTAGTGGAAATTCTGATGATAAATCAGTGAGGGTTTCTGGACCATCACTAAGTCAATGTCTTAGGCTGTGAAGTGGGGAGGAATGAGTTCCTTCACTTTGAGAGAATTCCTAAGAGAGAACAGTGCTGAAGCTATCTCCCAGTGCCATGGCCCTCTCGGCAAGCATTTATTTATCTCTTTCAACTCACGTAAAACATCTGTGTTTATAGGTTTCACTAGTTCCATTTTACAGATAAGGAAATGGGCTCAGAGATGTTTAATATCTGGTTCAAGGTGATGTAGTGACCTGTGTCTTAAATGGGACTCAAACTCAGGCTTACTAACTTCAGAGCCAATGCCTTTTTTTTTTTTCCCCTTTGCACATATTTCCCTGGAAGTTCCCCTGGAGCAATATATTCACCCTGGAAACTCTGAGCTCACTCTCAGCACATCCATAACTCACCGAGCCACATGATAATTCTTCTCATTCTCCCCCTTCCCAACCCTCACCAATGCTTCCTGCTCTTCTCTTTACAGAAGAAGTCACTTTTTCCTCTCTCTTCCTTCCATGAGTCCCATCTTTTACAAGACTTTCTGCAGTTTGCTCCTTTGGAGACTAGTCCCGGGAGAAAGTGGAAACCCTCACTGAATGCTTCTTATTGGATATTCCTCTGGATTTCCAGTGCAGTTGGGGCCTTCTCTCTGGATGATAGAAAGAATTGTATGAACTAAGCCCCAAGCCTTAGTTTCTCTACATTTGTGGTCCTAAATAATTTTGCATACTGGATTGGGAAACAGATGAACATTTATACCATCTTTATAGAAGAATATGTACAAGATTGCATCATAGAGAGTCAAATGAACCAGATGAAGAGAGTCAAAGAAAAGATGAACAGAGGGCAGAGATGTTATGCTGAAGTACCAGAACAAAGCTCCTTGGCTTTCAGGAAAGATCCCGGGCGATTCACATACTGAGAGCTATGACTTCATCTCCCTCCCAAGCAAATGAGTTCTTCATTCTATCTGTCGCAAATGCAAGGCATGACCCAGACCAGAACTATATGCTTCAAAGCTTAAATTTGGCATCTATTGCTAGGTTTTGCTTCCCTTTCCAGTGTGCAGTGTAAATGCCTCCAAATTACTACCACTTGTCTTCCTTCCTTCTTCCCCCAGGGAAAAGGATTCTCTAGCAAGTCAACGGACAATTACCCAAGTCAAAAAATTAATTTTGACTTGTTCACGCTTTTCCACAGAGTAGTAGCAATATTCCCCTCCACTCAGATTTGCTTTGTTGGCTGGGAGACCCACAAGGAGAAAGGGTGAACAGTGCTCTTCATTGCTCATTAGTTGGTGCTGAAACAGAGGCTAAATGAGCCTTCCCTGAAGCTCCACCTCCAGTCTCTTTGACAACTAATTCCCACTAGAATGACAGTCTCTCCTGTCTGCATCCTGCAATCTGCTACTACAGATAATGGTCAGGAACTTTGTAGCTGAAGTTAAGGCATAGTGACCCCCAGTTCTGGGTAGCTTCTGCCTCATTCCCACGTCCTGGGAATGTTTGATGTCTAAGAGCTCTGTGGCTCGCCATGGTGCTTGGTGCTTTAGTACCTCTCAGTGAACTCTTGGTGCTTTCTTCTCTTCTCCCAAGACACAACCCACACGGTTGGTCCCCACAAGCATGAACACACACAGGTGTACACACGCTCCCCTTTGGGGGGCTGTACAGATGGTAGACTCAGAGGCAGCTTTCTGGCATGACTTAGCTCTCTGGCACCACCTTCTGCAGCATGGAGGGTGTTCTCAGCATTTTCAGAACACGCTGTAGGTCTCTAAGCCTCTGGGAGAGACTGGATTTCCTACCTCTATTCTTTCATCCTGAAGAAACTCTTCCATATACAGCTATCACTCCAGACTTCCCAGCTTCTCAAATCCCTAACAGGGCTTGTCAGTGACCACATCTGTTCTACGACTCTACAACCTGTACTCCTCCTATAGCATCCCGCCCAGAAGTCATTCAATAAACACTCTGTAACAACGGAAAATGTTCTTACTCCCCTGCCTCCTCTTCAGCCCACTCATTTAAGGATGTCTTCCTCTATTAAAGCAAAAGCAAGAACACAGATGTTCCTTCCCATGCCTCAAACACAAGTGAATCCACTCACCTGCTGGGAATGCTGCAGGCAACCCAGGCAAGTGCTTGGCACGGTTGGATGAACCTCCCTATGGCTTTGCTAGGGAAGAACAATGATCCTAATGGCCAGTACATGTGCAGAGTGCTACAAAACAGCTCCAGTGCTCAAACCCCAGACAGACTTTCTGAAAAACTTCTTTGTCTAAGTTCATAGGTCCAGGGTATAAACTCTGGTGAGAGAACCCCAGCCATGCCACTTAACACTCAATCACTGTGGCATCTCAGCAGCATGTCTCCGTTTCCAGACGGCGATGCTGGGCACTGATGAGAGTCAGAACTGTTGGTTTCGGGTTTCTCAGCCATGTTATCTAAGGACCGGCTGCTTGGGATTTGATCAGGGCTGGTTTGGGAGAGAGGCAGACGCCGTCTTTTCCCCAGAACAGACTACCCTTTGAGCTCTGCCGCCACCCGGGCTGGGGATGGAAGAAAGAAAACAAAAATCCTCACTGTATGTGGTTCTCCGGAATTTAACTTGGCTCTGGAGAGGGAAAATTAAAGAGCAACACTGCTCATCCACTCTCAACGCCCTCTGCAGGCAGCAAAGCCCATTAGCACTGAGGCTTGTCAGGACTGGGAAGGCATTGGGGTGAGGACAAGGTCAATTTCTCTCCAATCTCCTCCCTAGGCCAACACTAAGGTGTTGAGTAGGGAAGTCTGATTTAAAGTCCCTTTACAAGAACCAGCCCTTTCACAAAGATGGCACTGAAGACAGAGAAGGAAGCCCCTGACCCTCCCAAAGCTGAAGCCAAAGCAAAGGCTTTGAAGGCCAAGAAAGCGGTGCTAAAAGGGTCCACGGTCACAGGAAAAAAAAGATCCGCATGCCACCTACCTTTTGATGGCTCAAGACACTGTGTCTTCAAAGGCAGCCCAAATAGCCAGGAAAGAGCGTCCCCAGGGGAAACAACCTTGACCATTATGCCATCATCAAGTTCTCGCTGACCACTGAGTCAGCCATGAAGAAAATAGAAGACAACCACACACTTGTCTTCATTGTGGATGTCAAGGCCAACAAGCACCAGATCCAATAGGCTGTGAGGAACCTCTATGACATTGACGTGGCCAAGGTCAACACCCTGGTCAGGCCCAGTGGAGGGAAGAAGACATATGTTCCACTGGCTCCTGACTATGACGCTTTGGATGTTGCCAACAAAATTGGGATCATCTAAACTGAGTCCAGCTGGCTAAATCTAAATATAAATTTTTTCACCATAAAAAAAAAAAAAATGAAGTCAGTTTCCAAGAATCAATTGAGACAGAACGCTCTCATCAGGCTAAGCTATGAAGAAAGGAGAGAAACCCAGTCTAGTGATTTGGGACAAGGACAGCGCAACTAGTCATGTGATGAGATTTTTTTGTTTTGTTTTCCTGGCCCTTCATATATTCACTGCATACGTGGTGTGGGTGTGGTGTAGTGTAGGGTGGTCAGGGTGGGTGTTGGGTGTAAGAAATCACTTTGGGAGAAAGTGAAATGCTGAGTTCTTCCTAAGTATTTATATTCCCTAGAGCTTCAAAAAAATTCTTCTGCCTTAACAAAGATTCTGCTCTTCAACCTGACATCTTACCCTAAAAAGAGGCCTGTCAATGCAAGTCACTGAGAGATACACATGGAAAACCCCTGCATTCCATTATCCCAGCTCATTTTAGGGGACATTTCATGTTCTGTTTTCCTTTAAGTCATTAGCAAGTGAACTTGGGGACTTCAAATCAGTCTGATTTATTTCTCTCATCTGGATTCAGTCACCCTTTGCTATATAGTTTCCCATCCCAGTGCTACCTTTGCTTACTAGGTGGATACTTTGCTTTCAGGTAGGTTTTCTCTTAAATTCCATGCTGTTCCTGGCTGTCAGCAGAGCATACAACTTTTGATCTCAAGGTTGTGCGTTCGGTTCCCATGTTGGGTATATAAAAAATAAATTAAAAAATTAAAAATAATAAAAGTTTTTTGTTTTTTTTTTTAAATTTCATACTATTCTCAAGGGAGATTACTCCTGCTTTTCGATACCTCTAGGCAAAGAAATCCCCTAACATTCTCACCATTAGTTGCTGGAATCATGGAAAAGCAGATCACCTAGGGAGGATCCTGTGGGTGAGAGAGTCCTGGGAATATTGACATTGACATGATAAGCAGAAGGGAGTCAGACAAGGAGTGAGCAAACCCAGCCAACAGAGGAGTCAGAGAGGACAGAGAGATCTACGAAGCAAGAACGTGTGAGGATGGGGTGGCACCCTCAAATGAGAGTGCTCAGGAGGTGAAGCTGGAGGCCAGGCATGACACAAGATGGGGCAGGATGAATTCAAGGTTACGGTCAGACTGAGTACAGGTGAAATACAGAATCCTGAAGACATTATAGAGGATTTGAACAAAGAACATATAAAGAAGAGTTTAATAAGGTCATTTTGGGGGGGAAGGAATTCATTGCTTTGATATAAAGCAAGAAAGCAAGCATAGCTTTTGGCACATAGAGAGCATAGCTCTTCTGTAGAAGCTTATCAGGTGGTGCCCTGGCCTAGGAAGTGATACAAGAGTGTAGGGCAGAGTGGAGAATCACTCTAGTTAAGTAAAAGAATCCCAGACAGACCAGTCCAATCTTGACCAATTATCGAGCTTGTGGCCAAATGAAATCTTACAGAAATATGCATGACAATACATCAGACTCATTCAGATTTTGGATCCCTCCATTTAATATTTCATTATCCCTTTCTAAATGTCAAGACAGAGAACAGTCAACAAAGTAGTATCAAGATTGTACTAATTTAAAATTAGCACCGATATGGTTAAATACGAAGATGTTTAGTGGATTGGACAATCGTGAGCCAAAAGAGGAAAGAAAATGCCACAAAACCAACAGGAGGTCCATCAGAAACACCGTGGTCCAATTTGGAGTTTGTTGGGATGCAAAAAACAGCAGACTAGTCATGTCAAAATGGAATGGCTGGGAGAAACTGGACAAATAACATCTTACTCTGTATGATTTCTTCCAACCACATGTGAACCCACAATTATCTAAGAAGATAGATTGAGATGGAGGTAAATGTATTAACTTTTCAAGCATATGATTTTATAATAAATATTTAACTAAAACAAATATATATTTACCACACCAATTTGAATTGACTCTATTACAGTAACCTAAATTCCAATATTTAATTGGGTCTATTTCTCAACTTTGTATTCTATGGCACTTGTTGGTCTGTTAATGTGTCAATACAACACAATTAAAAAAAAAAAAGCATGGCTGGCTCAGTTTTCAGAAAGAAGCCACGCAGCCCAAAAAGCAAAGAGATGCCAAGATCTGCAAACAAAAGCAATAATAGCTTCTATTTGACAGCCAAGCTCCCAGAAAGCTCCTATGGCAAGGGCAGTAGGTTTCTTAGTAACAATCTCACTCCACATACTTATGTACCACTTAAGATGTGAATATTATCATCTGGTAGTTCAGAAAAAAATTACATCGCTTCCAAAAAGAGAGCTATCCCATCCACAATAATATGGGTATACTATGATGCTACCTTAGACACCAAGTAATCAAGTACGTAACTGTTCCACAAGTTCAGCTTGTGTTCACACTTCTTTTTGTAGGACTGACTTGAAATTAAGCTACCAATCAGTCCAGGAGTAGAATACTTCACAGCTTACACCCATTAACAGATTTACAAACAAACAACAAAACCCAAAAAAACCTTTTGGAGGAACTTAGCTGGCTCAGTTGGTAGAACATGTAACTCTTTATCTCAGGGTCCTGAGTTCAAGTCCCACCTTGGGCCTAGAGCTTACTTTAAAAACAAACACCACCTTTTGAAACATTTTCTTTGCAGTGCCTCCCTTTGGCCCTTTCTCCTGTCTGCCTATTCTAGATCCATTTGGTTCTCTGCCTTTACCTACTTGGTAAGTTAGGACACATGACGCAGACAGTGATTTGCTGGAATCTTAGACTTTTTTTTCATTGGCAGCCAATTCAACTCACCAAATCCTTCATCAAAACCTACTCCTAATGGTTCTATCCCTTGCCCCTCACCAGTGCCCTCTCCTCTTTCCAAACATTCACTCTTCTCAAGCTCCGCACCACAGCAGTGCCCCATCTCACTCTCAGTGGAAGGACTTGATTTTATTCCCTCTGTGAAAAATGAGGCAATCGGCCCTTAGGATTATCTACTCCTCTGCTCTTGCTGCCTCCATCGAACTGGCTCTCATTCTCCTCCTCCTCTTATTTCACAAACATCTCTTCGTTTATATGTGATAGAACCAAAGGTAGTGGCACTAAAACTTTATCCATTTTTCCATCTACATCCTCTACAAAGCAAATTGTTCTGCATCTGGACCAAAATAATTGCATATGTACCTGGACAGCCTCTGGACAGTCAGTTGATCTTAGCTTAGTATAGCCTCATTCTGATTCATCCAGGACAAAGGAAAGAACTCAGGTTTCCATATTTGTATTAAGAAAATGGTGATTGAACTGCCAGTAGGAGATGCTACTTTCTTCTTTAATATCTATGATAACAGATCAGGTTTTTTTCAACTAACAAGTTCAGCCAGAAATTCCCAGAGGGATTAGTCTTGGACTTTAGAGGGACTTACATATGTGGATGGTTCTTCTTTTTGTTCTAACACTTAAAGAACTACTTTTTCATTACAGTTGCTATTTTGGCACTAGGCAAAACAAAAAGGCTTATTAAATCATAGAATTTCAGAGCAAAACTTTAATACTTGTACAAAACTGCAGAGACTTGGAACAAGTAAAGTCATTAACAAAGTTATAAATGTGGTTTTTAACAAATTATAGAAAACTAGAATATCCTCAATTACATTTTTATTGAAAAATAGTTAATGTGTAATATACAATATATACATTATTTTTTAAAAAACATGTTATTGGTGAAATGATGAGCTTTCATACAAGGATCACTGAAGTTTCACTCACTCTTAGAAAAGTGGCACTTTTATTTTCCTAGCTGAACATTTTGTTTAAAAATGGAGTCTCTAGAAAGAAAAAGAGAGAAATAAAGGGAGAAAGAAAGGAAGAGGTCTTTAGTGCCCTCTGGTGAAACTTCCTGAGACTGGGTATCCAAAAAAAGTAATTCCGCTCATGAGGGAAGAAAGTTAAATAGCAGAATTACTACCTGTTCACATTTGACAGAATGTGATTTGCTGCCTTGGGCAACCTCAGAGGATGCCTTGATCTCAGGGAAAGTGTTCCAACTACTGACACTCAGCCCAGCTGAGTGAAGAAAATACTTTCTTCCTAAATTTTCATTGTCATTGCCTTCTTAAAAAAACAAAAAACTGTCATTATATTTTAAGAGGGAGAAAAAATGTGGGAAAGGTTACAATCCAGACCAAAAAAAAAAAGCTAATAGGACAGCAAAAATTATAGCTAAAACAGCAAGAAGAGCTCCGTTAGTGGTCCCTAACTCTTAGCCCGGTCTTCATAATGATGGATATCACTGTCCTAGCCGACTCTATGTGTACAGATTCTGGGAGAAAATGACCTTTTCCTCAGATTTCAGGAAGCAGACCTATTCCAGACGAGGGCCATTTCTAAATGTAAACATCAACAGAGTCTAAGTTCATTCTCCAGACCAAATACTTTGGACTTAAGGTTCTTCAGTTCTCCTTGTAGCTTATGTGCCCGTCTATTGCTGTCACGCACCTCACACAGAATGGCAAGATCCTGGTTTGCCTGGGCATTAAGTGTTGCCTAGAGATTGGAAAAAAAAAAAAAGAAGAAGAAATGATTATAGCACACGCCAGGGGAAGAAATCGGTCAGAAAGGTTAGGCTCTCTGGCTCCTTTTTGTGAGACTTGTAGTACCTAAGAGAAATCCAGTCCTTAGTTTGCTTAACGACTAACTAAAAGAAGGAAAATGTAGAGTACAATTAAAGCAGAAAAGGCGTGACACTCTTGGCTTTCCCACATAGCAGTAAAGAAGCCATGGGACAGAGATCATAAATAATAATGAGTAAAAAAAGACACTGATATGAACATTACTGGTAAATTTGCCAAAGAATCAAAGAAAGCATCTCTTCTTTTCCACAATTGACCTTGTTTGGCACATAGCAATCATTGAAGATATGTGGATGACTGGTTAAATCTCCTTAAGAAGGATCCTGAGGCAACCTGAATTCTAAATAAAGCTGTGTTTGATAGGGAGAAATTACTTTACTACTCAATTACTCACTTTCTCCACTGGTAAAATAGACACAGTTCTTGTACTCTACTTCTTGAATGGGGAGGGATGAAGCTTTCTGCTAAGTTTAGCTAAGACAGAAGTACACTGATGCAATCAATGATTTCAGTCTACTTAGTCTTCCCTCTGGTGTGTACTCACTAAACTGATTTTAGTGAGGTGTGTCTACACATTTCTCTTCTGAGGAGGCCTCATGGCCACGTCTCCTCACCTGCACCCCTTTTCTCTCTCTTGGTCATTCAGAATCAGCAATTACCTTATAGAGTATTTGCTCCAAGTCTTTCAGCCTCTGCCGGAGAATCTTAATATCTGTCTTAAAGCCTTCCACTTCCAAGATACGCCGCTTCTCCAAGGCCTCATAGCGTTTTGTCATCACCTGTAAGCGCCTCCCCATCTTGTTAGTGCGATCCTAAATATAGGGACAGGGCAAGGCATTTTTGAAGATGAGGGAAGCATTCCCCAAACCATCTGCACTTCCCACTCCATCAGAGGTGGCAGAGAATTTTGTACCTTGAAGATCTCTCTCCTCACTCTCTCTTCCTCACGAATTCGGGCAAGTTCTTCTTCTAGGGAAATGCACTGCTCTTGATACATGTTGGACAATTTTTTCTCTTGTACTAACTTATCTTTTAGGGACTGCAGGTCAGAAGGAGAAAAAAATTACAATTTTGGTAATTCAAATAGCACTTAGGCAAGGAAAGAAAGGATTTCCCTAAGTCTAAAACGAGTTAAGGAACAAGACAGCAAGGAACTTTGGAGAGAATGTGAAAGCCTCTTATTTCTAGAGGACTCTCTCAACCTTTTTCTGAAGTGTACATAGTAGAAATTCTTTAAAATAAAACAAATATCTTGGATCTGAGAAGAATCAGATAATGGAGCTCAGAACTATCTCAAATAAGACATTACAATATATGTTTTGGGACACATTTCTGAAGTTTTTCTTTATTTTACTTTCAATTTTTTTTTAAGTTTATTTATTTTTGAGAAAGAGTGAAAGCACAAACAGGAGAGGGGCAGAGAGAGAGAATCCCAAGCAGGCTCTGCACTAATAATGCAGAGCCTGATGCGGGCTTGATCTCACGAACCGTGAGATCATGACCTGAGCTGAAACCAAGAGTCTCATCAGACAGAGCCACCCAGGCGCCCCTGAAGTTTCCTTTAAATAGAAACAACAACAAATATTATATATGTTCCATCAAGCAGCCAGAAGATCTACAAAAACCTAAATCAGATGTTTCTTCCTTACACACAATCCTTCAAAGAGATACAATGTTTACAGCTAAATTATTCTCACCAGGAATGTAAAGGCCCTAGAAGGCATCCTCCACAATTGGCTGCTGCCCCCACCCCCCAACCCATCAACCTCTTTGCTTTCCACTTCCTTCTTGCTTATTCCTCTATGACCACAATGATATTCTCCCTCTTCCCTGAACATACTTTTCTTTTTAAATTGAAATTCTTGTAAAGTAGGGTCCACGCCCAATGTGGGGCTCGAGCTCATGAACTTGCTCTACCGACTGAGCCAGCCAGCTGCCCCTCCCTGAACATACTTTAAATTTGCTTTTCCCTCTGCTTGAAATGCTCATCCCCTAGGTCTGTACAGCAGGCTCTGTACCATTTTAGGTCTCGGCAAAAACATCAGACATTAACAGAGGGTCCCCGTGCTTCCCTACGAAAGTAGACTTTTAGCAACTACATACAATCTTCATATAATCTTTTTAATTCCTTAATACCACTTACTTTTTAATAATCTATCATTTTTAAAAAATGTTTATTTAATTTTGAGAGAGAGAGAGACAGCGAGCAAGAGCTCGGGAGAGGGAGGGGCACAGAGAGAGGGAGATACAGAATCCAAAACAGGCTCCAGGCTCCAGGCTCCAAGCTGTCAGCACAGAGCATGACATGGGGCTCAAATTCATGAACTACAAGATCATGACCTGAGCCGAAGTTGGACGCTTAATTGACTGAGCCACCCAGACGCCCCAATCATTTTCTTTGTTAATGTTCCCTTCTTACCCATTAAAGTTTTTTTTATCTATTTAAGTAGTCTCTACATCCGTGTGGGGCTCGAATTCATGACCCCAAGATCAAGAGCCACATGCTCTTCCAACTGAGCCAGCCAGATGTCCCCATTCTCACCCATGAAAATGTAAATGCCATGAAGGCAGGCCTGGTCTAACTTATCTACTGTTGTAGCTCCAGAGCCTAGCCCGTAGTAGGAGTGTTATAAGTATTTGTTCAATGAATAAACGAATCAATCAGTAGTTTAATTTTCTAAATATGCAAACACTGTAATGATAACACTACTCTTTGAAAACTATTTCTTAGAGTGCTTGGGTGGCTCAGTCAGTTGAGCGTCCGACTCTTGGTTTCAGCTCAGGTCATCATCTCACAGTTCGTGGGCCCGAGCATCACATCGGGCTCTGTGCTGACAGTGTGGAGCCTGCTTGGGATTCCGTCTCCCTCTCTCTCTGCCCCTCCCCCACTCATGTTCTTTCTCTCTCTCTCTCTCTCTCTCAAATACATAAACTTAAAAATATATATATTTCTTTTTACTATTATTTTTTAATGTTTACTTATTCTTGAGAGAGAGAGAGTTCACGCACGAACCAGGGAGGGGCAGAGAGAAACGGAGATAGAGGATCCCAAGCGGGTCCACGCCGACAGCAGAGACTCCAATGTGGGGTTCAAACTTGAGAACCATGAGATCATGACCTGAACTTGGATGCTTAACTGACTGAACCACTCAGGTGTCCCAAAAAACCTATTTCTTAAGGCTGCTGCTATAACAGCTTTGGGAACTGAATGAATCTTGTATGACAATTCTCAGGTTCTTTGAAATTCTCTGAATTCTTTCAACTTTTCCAGAAAAATTAACAATTTCTATAAGACATAAGAAAACTACCTTAACATATTCATTTTGGTGATGATGATTCTCATGAATGACTGGCCAAACATTTCTAATTTTATCTTCTTTCTTCTTACATTGCATGCTGTATTGCTTAATCTTTGACATCAAATGATCCTTTTCAAGCACCCATGACTTCTCTTTATTTTGGTTTTCAAATCTGAGTTGCAAAAAGTCTTTGGTGCTCTCATAGAGAAGTTCTTGGGTGTGATGGAGACTGAAAGAAAATACAAATGTGGACACGAAGAAGCTTACATGGCACCTATGACACATAGTTATTCAGACAAAGGGAAGATATAGGTTCTTTAAAAATTGTGAAATCCGTGAATTCTGTAAAATATCATTAACACTTTTAAAAACACACTTAACCTGGTCACTGGCAATCTTACATGTTTTACAAGACAAAGTGTACTGTACTTACCCTTGCTCACTGGCTAACAGACTGGGCTTTATAGATATTTTCCTAAATTTCAGGTTATATAATTAAAAGACCTATAGAAATATTTGCACATAGCCTGCACAAATGTGGACTATTCCCTGAGGGTGAACACAAGTTCTAAAATGTCAAAGAGTTTTGCTTTTGTTTATGCTGTGCTCCACACGTAAACTGCCTGGTATCAAATCTTATCCTTTTCTCAAGATCAACTTCCTCCATGGAGGCATCGTGGCAACTTTAAGCCCATTTAGTTTCTCTATTCTCCAAAATTCCATGTCAGTTTAAATCTCTATGCCTGTGCTACAATCCGACACTTGCTTATATACGATGCTGTTTTAACTATCAAAAGGCATATTTTCCGTTTTTTTTCTAAGTTTATTTATTTTTAGATCTTTATTTATTTTTAAGGGAGAGAGCATGAGTGGAGGAGGGGCAGAGAGAGATGGGGGGGCCAGAGGATCTGTACTGATAGTAGCAAGCCCAATGTGGGGCTAGAACTCAAGAACTGTGAGATCATGACCTGAGCTGAAGTCGGACACTCGACTGAGCCACCCAGGCGTCCTTAAAGTTTATTTTGAGAGAGACAGAGACAGACAGAGAGAGAATCTCAAGCAGGTTCCATGCTATCAGTGCAGAGCCTGACATGGAGCTTGAACTCACTAACCAGGAGATTGTGACCTGAGCCGAAATCAAGAGTTAGACACTTAACCAACTGAGCCACCCAGATGCCCTATTTTTCTTCTTCTTTTCAAAAGATTTTATTTTTAAGTAATCTCTATACCCAATGTGGGGCCCAAACTCACAACCCCAAGATCAAGCACCACATGCTCCACCAACTAAGCCAGCCAGGTGTCCCACCGTGCGTATTTTCTAACCTGAGTGGAAGCTGATACCTTATTTATCATTTACTTTTGCACTGCTACCACCAGATTTTCAAGGACAGTACCAGCTACTAAACAGACACAAAGTACTGAATAGATTCTCACCGACTACTGAGATTTTGGAATAGACGAATGATGTTCTATCTTCAAAAAAAAAAAAAATCTATCTAGAAGTTAGCAGTTCATCAGTTTAACATCAACACCTAGAAAAATACTGTATCAAATGATCAAACTGCTTGCAAAGAATATGAAATACCATGAGGCAATCACTGTAATTTTCCACTGACCAAATAATGTCAGACACACTCAGTTCTTTTCATGAGTAATAGGATATGCAGAGAAAGGGAAATAATAGCATAATGCAGGCACAAAGCAGGATAACTGTCACCAGATGAATGTATATATGTTCAGGTATACATGTATGTGTATAAAGAAAGAGATCGATTCAGTTACCACAAGGATCTCTCTTGCTTTCAACGAGTTATTTTATTCTATCTTACATTATGTTCTCAATTACAAACTGGGCGAGTAGGATCTTGTTAATGTATAAGTGGTTTGAAAGAGACCCAAAGGACAGTCACTAATGGCCTTGGATTTCATGCCATTCAATATTCTTAGGATGATCTATCTAATGTAAGGGATTGATCATGTGCTCAGATTATGTAGATGATGTTAAACCAGGATGGTTATTAATATTCTAGAAGACAATTGTAAAATTACAAATTACCATGAAAATTTAAAAACACCGTTCCCTAGGGGCACCTGGGTGGCTCAGTCGGTTGGGCGACCGACTTCGGCTCAGGTCATGATCTCGTGGTCCGTGAGTTCGAGCCCTGCATCGGGCTCTGTGCTGACAGCTTAGAGCCTGGAGCCTGTTTCAGATTCTGTGTCTCCCTCTCTCTCTGACCATCCCCCATTCATGCTCTGTCTCTCTCTGTCTCTAAAATGAATAAACGTTAAAAAAAATTTTTTTTAAATAAATAAATAATGAACACACTGTTCCCTTAAAAACAGTTAAAATCCAATGAAAACTGAAAATGCTATGCGTAAGGCCAAAATACCAAAAATAAAAACGAAGGTGGAGGAGTGCTGGCCAAATGCAAACATACTGCTGTGTTCAAGGAAACAGAGCCGGCAAGAGCCAGAAGGCAGTTCCTACTCTGCAGTGGCCAGAAATCTTAATTTAAGTATCACATCCAATTTTAATCCCCATACTTTCAAGTGGGGGAAGAGGCACTAGAGAAGTTTAAGATGACAATAAAAAAATAAATAAATAAAGCGATGAAAAACGTAACATGAAAAAAATTTTAAATGTAGAATGTTTAACACAGAAAAGAAGCAGCAAGGTGCAGTTTGATAAGGATCACCAAGTACTCAATGTTTATTGCGTGCCTATTGTGCATACAGGGCAGGACAAGAGTTGGACACTTAACCAACTGAGCCACCCAGATGCCCCAGGACCGTCCACTTTTAAGCCACTCAGAAAAATGCAAAAATCTGTCAGGTACAGCTTTCTTGAACACTCACCTTTTGGTAAGCTCTTTGATTTTGTCCTGATTTCTCTGTTGATGCACTTGTATTTCCTCAATGCGAATCCGTCTGTCCTCTATGAGCCCTTCAACTTGCTCTCGAGAAAGCCTGGTCTGTTCCTCCAGCTGAGCCTGCAGCGCTTCCACCTAGGTAGGCCAAATGGGGTGTGGCATATCCACTCCTGCTTTGCTTCCACTTATTTATTACCTCTAAAAGCCAGCCTTGCTCCAGAAAAGTGTAAAAAGCCAAACAAAAAACCCACAAACAAAAGCACAGCAGCAAAACAAAGAAAAATCTTAAGTGTTCTCCTTTTTATTTAATGTCTTATAAATGGGGTTAGGCTACAAAAGAGCAAGCTCTGTCCACACTAAACAAAAAGCATCACACGCAAAAAGCTAGAAAATACAGTTTCCTCTACCCTAAGATTCTCATCTTTTCACTATCTCCTATTTTGGAATTTTAGGACTGTCTTCCTCTTAAGAACCCCTCGTTGCACAGAAATAGAATGACTCTTCTTCATTTTTCACTTTAAAAGGTGGGGCAAAATCAGTATAATGTAATTTCCTTCTCTGATTCTGGCTGTCATGACTCCAAATGGAGATACTAGCCAAAGGCAGAAACTGTCATTTAAAGCAACAGACTGCTCTGTTGTTACTCCTCCCCAGTAAGGACAGGAACTTGAGTGCAACTAGATGAAAAATCCTGGTTGCAAATGATACACAATTACCAGATGGTAATAGGATGATTCATGACTTTCCTAGGCCAATGTACCTTTAAAAAAAAAATTATTTATTTTTTGTGAGAGAGTGCAAGCAGGGCGAGGGAGAGAGGGAGAGAGGGACAGAAGATCTGAAGGTCACACCACAGAGCTTGATGCAGGGCTCGAACTCATGAGCCATGAGATCATGACCTGAGCCGATGTCAGACGCTCAACCAACTGAGCCACCCAGGCACCCGTAGAATACATGCACTTAAATAAACCAATTTACCCCCCTAGAGGTCAATCTATCAGCACAGATTCCCTAGGCCAATCACAAAGGGAATTCTTACTGTATGATAGTTTTGTTGGGTAAGGCTTTGTATATAAGCTGAAGGAATAGAAGGTTCACAATAGCGCTTCTAGAATGGCTCAAAAGAGAATAATGGTTTTAAAATATAAAATAATTTCCTTGGAAATTAGGAACAACCTATATTTTCTTTATCACTTGATGAATAGATGTAACATGTATGTAAGAAGGTATTTATATGATAACAAAGGTATGCTACACAAAGCTAAAGTTGTGGACAGAAACTGTTCTGGTCTGCCAAAATAAATTCTTTACCTGCAGGGTAAGTGTTTGTATGTCTCCCTGGTATTGCTCAGAACTTTCTTCTTTCTCTCTCATTGCTGGTTTTCTTTTGCTTACTTTAGAATCTAAAACAGAAAACAAAAATTAATCAAGACCCTTACCTAATTTTTCTTAGCTATTTGAGCATCAACATTAGCTCTGCAGAGGAGTCTGGTTGGGTTTACCTGTAAGAGAAGAAAAGGAAGAAGAATGAAAACATCCAATGGCTATAGTAATAGTTTTTCAAATGGGAATCTCTCTAAAGGAACTATGCCAGGATGTCTTCTGGATAATAATATTCACCTTTCTAAAGAATAAACACTAAATTTTCCTTTAGAGTTGTATCTATTCTCATAAAATCTTATTTAATCAAAAAAGGTAAGGAATAAGGAAAACTAAGTCTAAACATTTGGTTGTGATTTATCACCCAATTTTCTAAAGATGGGGATTTTAAAAATAAGCAATGCTAGGACCCTGCCTGCACCCGCCAGCCAGAGGCCATTTATCGGTGGGGTGGAGCAGCACTTCCCAGGAAGGGGGGTGCACAGAGCAGGACCCTTTAAGGCATCAGGGTTTAAATCCCAGCCTAGCACCAGGGAGGCGTCAGAGTCAGTAGAGCAGGACAATCCACCTTGTTCAGACCCATGTGGCACTGAGAGGAGGCCCTTTGGTGGGGTGCCCAGAGCAGGACCCTTTAAGACATCTGGGTTTGAACCCCAGATGAGACCAGGCATGGGAGACTGTGGAGCAAGAGAGAGGGGGGAAAAAATAGCCCCACTCCCACTGTGCAGTACTGTGAGGATGGCCTGAACAGAGTGGTTTGGGACACCGGGGGTCTGGGGAGGAGAGACTGGGATGTCACCATTTTTCTTCCCATCACCAACAGGGTGGGGCCTCAGGGAACCAACAGAGGGCCCACAGTGGAGGCGGAACCCACCTACACCAAACCACGCCCCTCCGCACCTGGTAA
This sequence comes from Neofelis nebulosa, assembly GCF_028018385.1. Classification (NCBI taxonomy): domain Eukaryota; kingdom Metazoa; phylum Chordata; class Mammalia; order Carnivora; family Felidae; genus Neofelis; species Neofelis nebulosa. Next base: position 105,624,812 of record NC_080789.1, on the reverse strand, counting down.
CTGGGTGTCTACCTGAGCAAGATTGACACTAACCAGACCAGACAGCCTCTCCTCCAGACCAGTGCTGCCACCAGTTCCAAGGCACCATCAGATATCAGTCCAGCATTTTTGCATTTTCTGATTTAATTCTTGGATCATTCTTATTATATGCATATGTGTGTGTGTGTGTGTGTGTGTGTATTTACACCCATACACATGTATACACACACACATATATATATGTGTGTGTGTATATATATATGTGTGTGTGTGTGTATGTATATATATATATATATATGTGTGTATATATATATGTGTATATGTTTTCTTCCTTTTCTCCCTCTTATTTCTTCCCTTCTCTAGTCCGGTTATTCTGTATTCTGGTTGTTAGTTTATTTAAGCAGACATATTTAATCTATTCTCTTTATACCTGTTCTATATCTCCTTCTTTATTTTCTTCTCTCTCTGGATTAAGCCATATAGTTTCTCTGCCCAGTTAATTTTCTTTTTTTCCTTTCTTTTTCCCCACCCCTGTCATTTCTCTCTTTGTACAGGACAGGGCCTTTTCCACCACCACTGCCCCCCGACCCCCTTTTCTAAAAAATTTTTTTTTCCAGGACTACTTCAATGAACAAATCAAAGCACACCTGGTGGAGGGTCCAAAACATCACTATGAGTAGGGAGATAAAGCAACCAGAGTCACAACAACAGAGAGCACCTAACACACTGCAAAAAACACCTCCTGAAGGGCCAGGCCCTGGACAGTATATGACCCCTCTTTGATATAGTAGTGCTCCCAGGTGCAGGACACATAACAAGCTTTTAAAACACGTAAGGCACAGAAAACTAGCCAAAATGACAAAATGGAAGAATTTTCCTCAGAAGAAATTCTGACAGCTGAAGAGTTGATAAAAACAGATATAAACACTATATCTGATCAAGGATTTAGAATAATAGTCATAAGATCAATCGCTGGGCTTGAAAAAAAGCAAAAAGACAGCAGAGAATCGATTGCTGCAAAGACCAAGGAAATAAAAAGTAGTCAGGATGAATTAAGAAATGCTGTAAATGAGGTACAAAATAAACTAGATGCAGTGACAGCGAGGATTGAAGAGGCAGAGCAGAGTGTAAGTGAAATAGAAGATAAAATGATGGAAAAAGACCTAGCCAAGAAAAAAGATTAAAAAATTCTAGACCACGAGGAGGGAATTAGAGAACTGTGATTCAATGAAACAGAATAATATCTGTATCACAGGAGTTCCAGAACAAGAAGAAAGGGATGGAAGGTTTACTTAAACAAATTATAGCTGAGAACTTCTGCAATCTGGGTAAGGAAACAGACATTGAAATACAGGAGGCACAGAGAACTCTCTTCAGATGTAATGTGAATCAATCTTCTACACGACATATCATGGTGAAATTGGAAAAATACAAAGATAAAGAGAATTCTGAAAGCAGCTAGGGACAAACAGGCCTTAACCTACAAGGGTAGACACATAAGGGTAGTAGCAGACCTATCTACTGAAACTTGGCAGGCCAGAAGGGAGTGGCAGGAAATATTCAATGTGCTGAATAGGAACAACATGCAGCCAAGAATCCTTTATTCAGCAAGCCTGTCATTCAGAATAGGAGAGATAAAGGTTTTCCCAGACAAACAAAAATTGAAGGAATTGATCACTACTAAACCAGCCCTGCAAGAGATTCTAAGGGGAACTCTGTGAGGGGAATGTTGCAAAGACTACAAAGGACCAGAGACATCACAAGCATGAAACCTACAAATAACACAATGACACTAAATCCATATCTTTCAATAATAACACTGAATATAAATGGGACTAAATGCTCCAATCAAAAGATACAGGGTATCAGAATGGATAAAAAAACAAGATCCATCTATTTGCTGTCTACAAGAGACCCATTTTAGACCTGAGGACACCTTCAGATTGAAAGTGAGGGGATGGAGAACCATCTATCATGCTATTGGAAGTCAAAAGAAAGCTGGAGTAGCCATACTTCTATCAGACAAACTAGATTTTAAACTAAAGGCTGTAACAAGAGATGAAGAAGGGCATTATATCATAATTACGGGGTCTATCCATCAAGAAGAGCTAACAATTATAAAGTTTTATGAATCCAGTTTGGTAGCACCCAAATATATAAAACAATGAATCACAAACATAAGTAATCTTACTGATAAGAACATGGTAATTGCAGGGGACTTTAATACTCCACTTACAACAACGGACACATCATCTAGGCAGAAAATCAATACAGAAACAATGGCCCTGAATGATACACTGGACCAGATGGACCTGACACATATATTCAGAATTTTTTATCCAAAAGCAGCAGAATACACATTCTTCTCGAGTGCACATGGAACATTCTCCAAGATAGATCACATACTGGTCACAAAACAGCCCTCAAAAAAATATAAAAGAACTGAGATCATACCATACACATTTTCAGATCACAATGCTATGAAACTTCAAATCAACCATAGGAAAAAGTCTGGAAAACCTCCAAATGCATGGACGTTAAAGGACATCTTACTAAAGAATGAATGGATCAATCAGGCAATTAAAGAAGAAATTAAAAAATATACGGAAACAAATGAAAATGAAAACATGACAGTCCAAATCCTTTGGGATGCATCAAAGGCAGTCCTAAGAGGAAAATACACTGCAATCCAGGCCTATCTCAAGAAACAAGAAAAATCCCAAATACAAAATCTAACAGCACACCTAAAGGATATAGAAGCAGAACAGAAAAGAAACCCCAAGACAGAAGAAGAGAAATAATAAAGATTAGAACAGAAATAAATACAAAATCCAAAAAAAAGTAGATCTATGAAACTAAGAGCTGTTTTTTTTTGAAAAAATAAACAAAATTGATAAAACCCTAGCCAGAATCCTCAAAAAGAGAGGACCCAAACAGATAAAACCATGAATGAAAATGGACCTATCACAACCAACCCCTCAGAACTAGAAATAATTATCAGAGAATACTATGAAAAATTATATGCCAACAAACTGGACAACTTGGAAGAAATGCACAAATTCCTAGATACCCACACACTACTAAAACTCAAATGGGAAGAAATAGAAAATTTGAACAGACCCATAACTAGTGAAGAAATTGAATCAGTTATCAAAAATCTCCAACAAATAAGAGTCCTGGACCAGACTTCCCAGGGGAATTCTACCAGGCATTTAAAGCAGAGTTAATACCTATCCTTCTCAAGCTGTTCCAAAAATTAGAAATGGAAAGAAAGCTTCTGGACTCATTCTATGAAGCCAGTATTACCTTGATTCCCAAACCACACAGAGACCCCACAAAGAAAGAAGAATTACAGGCCAATATCCCTGATGAACATGGATGCAAAAATTTTCAACAAGATACTAGCAAATCGAATTCCATAGCATATAAAAAGAATTCTTCACCAGGATCAAGTGGGATTTATTCCTGGGCTGCAGGGCTGGTTCAATATTCGTAAATCAATCAATGTGATACATCACATTAATAAAAGAAAGGATAAGAACCATATGATCCTGTCAATAGATGCAAAACAAAATACAGCATCGTTCCTTAATAAAAACCCTCAAGTAAGTTGGGATAGAAGGAACATACTGAAATATTATAAAAGCCATATATGAAAAGCCCACAGCTAATATTATCCTCAATGGGGAAAAACAGAGCTTTCCCCTGAGATCAGGAACACAACAGGGATGTCCACTCTCACCACTGTTGTTTAACACAGTGTTAGAAGTCCTAGCATCAGTAATCAGACAACAAAATGAAATAAAAGGCATCAAAACTGGCAAAGAAGTCAAACTTTCACTTTTCACAGACATGATACTCTACATGAAAACCCAAAAGACTCCACCAAAAAGCTGCTAGAACTGATACATGAATTTAGCAAAGTCACAGGATACAAAAATCAATGTACAGAAATGAGTTGCATTTCTATACACCAATAATGAAGCCATAGAAAGAGAAATCAAGAAATCGACCCCACTTACAAATGCACCAAGAATCATAAAATACCTAGGAATAAACCTAACCAAAGATGTAAAAGATCCGTATGCTGAAAACTATAGAAAACTTATGAAGGAAACTGAAGAAGACACAAAGAAATGGAAAAACATTCCATGGATTGGAAGAATAAATGTTAAAATGTCAATACTACACAAAGCAATCTACACTTCAATGCAATCCCAATCAAAATTGCACCAGCATTCTTCTCAAAGCTAGAACAAACAATCCTAAAATTTGTATGGAACCACAAAAGACCCCAAATAGCGAAAGTAATGTTGAAAAAGAAAACCAAAGCGGGAAGCATCACAATCCCAGACTTTAGTCTTTACTACAAAGCTATAATCATCAAGACAGTGTGGTATTGACACAAAAACAGACACATAGACCAATGGAATAGAATAGAGAACCCAGAATTGGACCCACAAGTGTACAGCCAGCTGATCTTTGACAAAGCAGGAAGGGGCATCCAATGGAAAAAAGACAGTCTCTTTAGCAAATGGTGCTGGGAAAACTGGACAGCAACATGCAACTAGACCACTTATACCATACACAAAAATAAACTCAAAATGGATGAAAGATCTAAATGTGAGACAGAAAACCATAAAAACCCTGGAGGAGAAAACAGGCAACAACCTCTTTGACCTCAGTTGCAGCAATTTCTTGCTTGACACATCTCCAAAGGCAAGGGAATTAAAAGCAAAAATGAACTATTGGGACCTCATCAAGATAAAAAGCTTCTGCACTACAAAGGAAACAATCAACAAAACTAAAAGGCAACTGACAGAATGGGAAAAGATATTTGCAAATGACATAGCGGATAAAGGGTTAGTATCCAAAATCTATAAAGAGCTTACCAAACTCAACACCTGAAAAACAAATAATCCAGTGAAGAAATGGGCAGAAGACATGAACAGACACTTTTCCAAAGAAGACATCCAGATGGTTAACAGACACATGAAAAGATGCTCAACGTCACTCACCATCAGGGAAATTCAAATCAAAACCACACTGAGATACCACCTCACACCAGTCAGAGTGGCTAAAATTAACAACTCAGGAAACAACAGATGCTGGCGAGTATGTGGAGAAATGGGAACCCTCTTGCACTGTTGGTGGGAATGCAAACTGGCACACCTGCTCTAGAAGTGTGGAGGTTCCTCAAAAAATCAAAAATAGAACTACCCTAGGACCCAGCAATAGCACTGCTATGAATTTATCCAAAGGATATAGGAATGCTGATTCATAGGGGCACATATACCCCAATGTTTATAGCAGTGTTTTCAACAACAGCCAAATTATGGAAAGAGCCCAAATGTCCATCAACTGATGAATAAAGAAAAAATGATTTATATATACAATGGAATACTACTTGGCAATGAGAAAGAATGAAACCTTGCCATTTGCAGCAATGTAGATGGAACTGGAGGGTATTATGCTAAGTGAAATAAGTCAGTCAGAGAAAGACAGATACCATATGTTTTCATTCATATGTGGAACTTGAGAAACTTAACAGAAGACCATGGGGGAAGGGAAGTGGAAAAATAGTTACAACAGAGAGGGAGGGAGACAAACTGTAAGAGACTCTTAAATACAGAGAACAAACTGAGGGTTGATGGGTCAAGTGGGGTAGAGGGGAAAATGGGTGATGGGCACTGAGGAGAGCACTTGTTGGGATGAGCACTGAGTGTTGTATGTAAGTGATGAATCACAGGAATCTACCCCCAAAACCAAAAGTACCCTGCACACACTGTATGTTAGCCAATTTGACAATAAATTATGTTAAAAAAAACAAGCAACACTAAAATTACACTGAAGAAAATTCCTAGAATGATTTAAGAACCTCATGCTAAGAGAACAGATCTTAAGAGTTCTCATCACAGGAAAAACAAATGCATGACCATGTGTGGTGATGAATGCTATCCAGACTTACTGTGGTGATCATTTTGTAACATAGACAAATATTGAATCCTTATGTTGTACATTTAAAACAAGTGTAATATGTCAGTTACATCTTAATTTTCTAAAAAGAGGCAAAGATATAAAACTAAGATTTCCATTTAAAAAAAAAAAAAAGAAAGAGAAGAGACTGAGGCTTAGAATCGAATTAATATTCTGTGATCCCAGAAGTTGTCCAAGTCTGTTTTATGATTCATCATCATGTTAATTATGTATTTTTTATTTTACTTTATTAAAACATCAAGGAAGTAAAGGAAAGAAAGCTCAGTGAAATCTGAAACCACCAAAGACATCACTATGAATATTCATTATCACTACATAGTAGAAAAAATTTCTTATCATGTGCACTGTTTTTGAATCCTGCATCAATGAGAATTTATAATAATGTGGCTAGTACCTGCTCTGAAAGCTGAGGAAAATTCATTCTGTTCACATATACCTACAGGCTGGATAGTCTTTTGGAAAATGCTGACCTGAAAAGGCAAAAAAAAAAAAAAAGTATAGAATTAGCCTCCCTATAAGATGTCATATTTCACTTTTTAGCTTTATTTCTGTAGGTCAAACACTATTCATATATCAAATTTGTCAAAATTGCCATAATCATATAAGGATGTCATGTATGTGAGATACCAAAGTGGACAAAGTAACAAATTGGATAAAACTCAGTGCTGGTAATACAAACTAAAAAAATTAAATTTCAGAGTTATCTAGTAATATCTGCTGAAAGAAAGGGGGAGGGGATCCTTGACAAAGGCCTTTAGGAAAATAATGGTAACACAAAAGGATGTATATGTAGATACACATAAAGATGCTCATTGAGGCACTGTTTATACAAGTATAAAAATGGAAATACTATACATACACAAATATTTCTATATGCATGGAAAAAGAGTTTTATCTCTGGGACATAGAATTATGCGACACTGCCACTCTTATATGATCGATTTCTCAAATCTATCTGTTTTTAATAAAGACCATGCATTACTTTTATTATCAGCAGAAACTTCAGATTAAAAAAGAAACCTGAGGGGTGCCTGGGTGGCTCAGTTGGCTGAGTGTCGGACTTCAGCTCAGGTCATGATCTCACAGCTTGTGAGTTCAAGCCCCGTGTCGGGCTCTGTGCTGACAGCTTGGAGCCTGGAGCCTGGAGCCTGCTTGGGATTCTGTGTCTCCCTCTCTTTCTGCCCTTCCCCCACTCATGCTCTGTGTATCTCTTTCTCTCTCAAAAATAAAAAAAATTAAAAAAAAAAAAAAGAAACCTGAGTATTGCAACTTGCTCCCACACTAACTCTGCTCCTGCTTTCCTCTCTAATCTCCCCCCAAAACATCTACTCCTCTATGCTTTAGATTTCCAAACAATAGGGGCACCTGGGTGGCTCAGCTGGTTAGGCATCTGACTTCAGCTCAGGTCACGATCTCGGGGTTCATGAGTTTGAGCCCTACATTGGGCTCTGCGGAGCCTGAAGCCTGCTTCAAATTCTGTGTCTCCCCCTCTCTCTGCCCCTCCCCAGCTCGCACTCTGTCTCTACTCTCTTAAATATAAATAAACATTTAAAAAAAATTAGATTTCCAAGCAATAAAATGGGGTAAACAATACTACTTCCCAAGGTTTTTTCAGAGAAAAATAAATCAAATCATAAAACTGTCTGTAATTATAGCAAGTGCTCTGAAAACTTAGGGGCTATGACATTTAATTCTCCTTCTATCTTCTTTAATAAGTACCAAAATTGCTCTTATGGTGGACCCCATCCTGTATTTTATAAAAGCCATGCTTACCATGCTGTACCAAAGATTACTTACTTTGTTTGGAGGCTCCTTATAAAAATAGGTCACTTCTCCAGTGTCTGTGCCCACAAGGGTCAAGAGGTTCTGAATCTTTTTCTTGTCTTCTAGCTCCCTGCAATTCTCATAGAGTAAGCACATATTGTGTTCAGAGGAAGTAAATTTTCCTATTTAAAAGACCTCCTTTCTGATTTACTTTTAAGACAATGGCAACATCAAATTAAAATTGAGTTAAGATATATTTAGACCTTAGCTCTAATTTTTAAAACATCAGGTGTTTATACTAATTCAGAAAGAATGGATCAAAGACCTACATATAAGAGTTAAAACTATAAAACTCTTAGAAGAAAATAAAGTGATATTGGATTTGGCAATGATTTTTTAAACATGACATCAAAAGCAGAAGGAACAAAAAGAAAAATATACCATCGGACCTTACAAAAATAAAAAACTTTTGTGCATCAAAGGACTATCAACAGAATAAAATGGCAACACTCAGAATGGGAGAAAACACTTGGAAATCACTTACCTAATAAAGGATTCAATCTAGAATATACAAAGAACTCTTAAAACTAAACAACAGTAAAAATCAAAGAACCCAATTCAAAAATGGGCAAAGGACTTGAATAGACATTTCTCTGAAAAAGATACACAAATGACCAATAAACATGTCAGAAAATGTCAACATCACTAATCATTAGGGCAATGTAAACCAAAACAATGAGATACTACTTCACACCCATTAAGATAGCTAGTATTAAAAAAAATAAAGAAGAAATGTTGGTATGCACATTCAGTAAGAGACTGAAACCTATGTGCACTGTGGGTGGGAATATAAAGTGGTACAGTCACTATGGGAAACAGTATGGCAGTTCCTCAAAATTATTAAACATAGAATTAACATTTGATTCAGCAATCACACTTCTAGGTATATATACAAAACAACTGAAAGCAGAGACCTGAACAGGTATGTGTACATCAATGTTCACAGCAGTGTTATTCACAATAGCTAGAAGATGGAAATAATTCCAATGTCCATCAATGGACCAAGGGATAAACACAATGTGGTATATACATATAATGGAATATTATTTGGCCTTAAAAAGGGATGAAAGTTTGATATGTGCTAAACATTGGTGAACCTCGAAAACATTGTGCTAAATGAAATAAGCCAGATGCAAAGGGACAAATACTATCTGAATCTGCTTATATGAAGTCAAATACATAGACAGAAGGTAGAACAGTGGTTACTGGGGGCTAGGAGGAGGGGAGATGGGGAGATATTGTTTAGAGTTTCTATATGGGATGATGAAAAAGTATTCTAGACATGGATAGTGGTATGGCTGCACAATAATGTGAATATACCTAATGCCACTGCACTATGCACTTAAAAATGACTAAAATGGTAAATTTCATGTTAAATATATTTTACCACAATTTAAAAACAATTTAGTAGGGGATGCTTCCACATCGTGGACCACTGCTCAGATGCTACCTTCAGGACCAAGACACTTCTCACCCAAGAGCTTCTCCAGCAACTGTCCTAGGCTGAAGGCAGCAGCCTTTCCCAAGTCTATATCCCCTCCCTGATGGCAGCCTACATCCAATGAGTGGGGTACAAATGTTCAACCCCTTTGCCTCTGAATGGCTGTCCTGGCCTCAGAGCTCAGCTGAAGCTAACTGTTACCATCGAATCACAGTTCAAATTCTTCCTCTGTCCAAATCTGCTCATAGATGGTATTCCTGAGAGTCTACCTACTAACCATCCTATAGGCATTCATATCCATCTCAGAGTCTGCTTCCTGGGGAACACAACCTAAGAGAAGGACCATAGAGATATTTATCTTGTTTCATTTAATTTAGAAACAGAACTCCAATATTTCCCTTCTGCTAGTTGGCACCTGATTCTCAGTCGGTCGTTTTCAGAGTAGAGGCGTAAAGCGTGTTCCCGTTCCTGGAAGAGGCAGACCTGCATATCACTTAGGGCTTTCTGCAATTCAGCAATCTCTTCCTCCCTCTGCTGCAAATCCCATTCTAGTTTATGCTGAGGGGAAAAAAAAAGGTAGTTGAAAAGATATTTGACTTCATAGGAGTATCTCTTATTGGGTATGGTGGCTCAGTTCAGGTAGATATATCACAAAGTGAATGATTTCACCAACACAGAATTCAAATGACAACAGGTGTGTATAGACTAGGGTTTAAAAGCTACAGGGTGGGGCGCCTGGGTGGCGTAGTCGGTTAAGCGTCCGACTTCAGCCAGGTCACGATCTCGCGGTCCGTGAGTTCGAGCCCCGCGTCAGGCTCTGGGCTGATGGCTCGGAGCCTGGAGCCTGTTTCCGATTCTGTGTCTCCCTCTCTCTCTGCCCCTCCCCTGTTCATGCTCTGTCTCTCTCTGTCCCCAAAATAAATAAAAAACGTTGAAAAATAAAAATAAAAAAAAATAAAAGCTACAGGGTGAGTGTGACGTTTGCATATAACATCAAAGCTCTCGTATCTTTTACAGATTACAAAACCCTGTAATGCCAAATGATCTAGTTCTAGTCACACCTTTTTTTTTTTTTAATGCTTTCTATGTAATAAGGATTATAAAATTTTGGAAAGACAAAGATAAAAAGGTATGATTTTTGGCTACAGAGCTGAAGAATTTTGTGGGGAAAGAGACACGCCAACAATTAAAATGAAATAACTATTTCATGAAAGAGCATACAGAATAAAACGGTAGAGGGGAAAGCACGGCAGGGGTAAACCTCTAAGGTTTTGGGAAGTCAGGGAATACAACCAAAAAGTTGGAACTTGAAAGACGAAAACTGTTGGAGACAAGCGGAGGGGGGCGTACTCTCAGGAAAGAGACATAAATACACAGCCATCAAAGAGCCGTAAGTGTCTGGAAAACTCCAAGTACTTCAGTGCTACTGGAGTGGGTAGTGAGAGGCAGACTGGGGACTTATGGGGCCGGAGGCTGGATACTGGTAAGGAATAGCTCAGGGAAGGCATAACAAGAGTCTGAACTAGTGTTGTGGCAAGAGCAATTAAGCTGTAAGAATGGATCTAGTGACATTAAGGAAGCAGAAGCAACAGCACTTACCAAACGAAGGAAGTAGGGGCTGGGGAGTGCGGCAGGCAACGATACCATTTACTGGACAGAGAATAAAGACAAGTGAAGAGATAAGGGGAAGTGTTAGTGGCATATATGAATGTGTGGGTAGGGGAGCAAAGGGGAAAGGAGCTTAGACGTGGGCATGTTAGCATGGAGTTCAGGGAGAAAAGGGAGTCCCCATCAGTTACTTGGTGTCATCATTGCAGATGTAGCAGTAGAACGAACAAATACAATGAGACCGTATACAGTGGAATCTAGAACTTAGACAGTTAAGACTAAGGAAAGGGAGTTGTGAATGGAGACTGAGAAGAACTGGGCAGAGAGGTGAAGACAGAACCTAGGAAAGAAAAATTACAGAAATCAAGAAAGGATGAGTTTGCAGAAAAAAGGTCAATGGTGACAAATACTGCAAAGGCTACAAAGAGAAGAGATCATTTTGACAAGTAGGTTCTAGAGACTACAGGAGGTACAGTTTTCATGGAGCAATGAGGACAGAGACCAAACTGCAGTCAAGAAGTCGCTGAGAGAGTGATAAAGTCAAACTATTCTAGAAGTGTGGTTGAGAAAAGAGGGTCGACAGGGAAAAGCATAACTACAGAACAGCATTTTCTTCCTTTAAGTTGGGAAAGACTTGAGTATGTTTATATACTGAGGAGAAAAAGCCAATGTCATGCAAGAAGTTAAAAACAGAACATGGAGAGAAGAGAGTGGATGAAACACGGTTTCTTAGGAGGAAGGAGGATTGGGGGGAAAGTTCTGGATCAATTCACCTTGAACAGGCAGAGACATCTTGCCCCTGCAGCGGTAAAGAAGAAGAGAGATGGACAGAGGTGTAGGTATCTGTGTGTGGATGGGCAGGAAGGGAGTGCATGCGAGGTGGCTGGCATTTCCTTTGTGAACTAGGAAGCAAGATTGCCTGAGAGAAGTGGGCTAAGAAGGGGTGGCAGGCTGGAGGAGAGTGAGGGTATGGCACAGGTAAGCACAGGTGAGAAAATTGTTGTACAGTGACTGAGGATACGGATGGATATGTTTACCGTGACTTTATTGTGTAATGATTTGTGACCGTTCTAGGAGAACGGTTCTTAACTGGGGGGTAATTTTGCCTATGCCCCCAGGAGAAATTGGGCAGTGTCTACAGGCATTTTTGATGGTCACAATTGGGGACAGGGAGGATGGGGGCAGAGGTGTGCTACTGGTATCTAGTGAGTAGAGGCCAAGGATCCTGCTAAACATCGTACAATGCACAGGACAGTCTTCACAACAAAGAATTACCCAGCCCCAAATGTCAATAATGCCAAGACTGAGAAATCCTGCTCCAGGAGAGGAGGTAGTGGAGAACCAGATGAAGTTATAGCTAGGATTTGTGCTATGCAAGCAGAGCAGAAGAATAAGCAAGGGGTCATGTGCAGGCAGTACAGCCACTGAAGCGAAGCACAATGGGATCTGGGTTAGAAGGAAGGACATGATGTCAGAAAACTGACAGGCAACACTTAGAAAACCTGAAAAGTCGGGATGCCCAGGGGGCTCAGTTGGTTAAGCATCTGACTCTTTATTTCAGCTCAGGTCACGATCTCATGGTTCATGAGATTGAGCTCTGCAATGGGCTCTGTCCTGACAGTGGAAAGACTGCTTGGGATTCCCTCTCTCTCTCTCTCTCTCTCTCTCTCTGCTCCTCCCCCACTTGCTCTCACTCCCTCTCAAAATAAATAAACTTAAAAAAAAAAGGGGGGGGGTGTGAACAGGTGGCTCAGTCAGTTAAGCATCTGACTCTCGATTTCAGCTCAGGTTGTGATCTCACGAGTAAGATCAAGCCCCGAGTCAGCATGGAACCTGCGTGGGATTCTCTCTCCCTCTGCCCCTCCCTGGCTCACATGAGTGCATGTGCTCTCTCTCTCAAAATAAACAAATAAACTTTAAATAAAATATCTGATTATGATACAAGCTGGCACTTGTCTCAGTAATGAATGGACTCCATCAGGGTCCTGAAAGGGCACAATGCGCCATCTCTTTCACCTGTCCTTCACAAGCTTCTTTGTAGAGTTCCAGTTTCTTCAACAGGTCTTCATTTTCTGCCTCACACTCAGACATCTTCTTTTGGTAATATTCCAGAAGCTCCTGAGAAGGGCAGAGGACAGCCAGACGATCTTGTGTGGAAGGCAAGGGAGTTGACTCCACCGAATCTAAGAAAGACTTTCCCTTCCAGTTGGTGGGACCACTGAAGCCACAGGCAACATCATGTTTGGAGGCAGTTGTCAGCCTATGTGACATTACAAAGGGCATGTTCATTAAACTGTGGGGACGTTTATGAGACATTATAATTTCTTAAATAAAAAAGGGGTTTATGTTCTTAAAGTGCTAGAAGTAAGGTGCTCATAAACCTTCAAAGTTTGATGTTTCAGGTTAGTGACAAATCTTGTGAACTGGTTTCCAAGTATTAAAGGCTTAAAGATAGATTCAAAATACATGTTAGAGGGAGATAAAAAGATCATTTAAAAAAATGAAACATCACCCAAGTAAGACCAGGTAGTAACAGAAAATGTAGTGCTCTTAAGATGCATAGCAACGGAACACTATACACTGTAGTAAAATTGCTACTCCTCTTGTCCTAGAGAAACTCATGCACATATATACAAGCTGACATGTAAGAAAATGTTTATGACATTGTAACAATAAAAATGGTAAACCTTCCATCCATTCAACAGGATAATGGATAAATTGTGGTATATTCATATAAATGGAACATTATTCAAAGTTATTAGAAACTGTGAATTAGAGATACTCAAATATTACTGAATCACCCAAACAGTATTAAATGGAAAAATGTATGGAGATGCGTATATAGAAGGTACTGCCATTTGTTTAAGATTATAATTTGCAAAATGAAACTGTTCTTAGGAACAAGTATATAAGTGGCAAACTTATTAAGAAAGGGAATGATAAATATGATTCAGGATTAGAAAATAGGCTAGTTAGTGAGCACACAATCATATTAGCATCAGAGACATCTGAATTACACAGACCAAGACTAGACCAGATCAAAGGTTAATCAAAGGCAAGACAAGAAGTTTAGCAAGTAAGAGCCTTCAGCTAAAAGAATGAAAGTTGGAAAACAAATAGCCCAGAAGTGGAGAAACCCTGTGAAAATTAATCCAGTTTGGCTAAATCTCTACAATTTACAACATAATAAAATACACAGCAGTGTGGAGAAACTTTATACCGGAAGCCCAGAGTTGTAGCTAACGAAGGTCATGGCCAACACCTTTAATAAGTGAGCATGTACAGGAGATATTAAAACTTACTTTCAGCTATCAGGAAGGAAAAAAAACTTAGTATTTTCTCAATCACTAAAAGCTCATGACAGAAATACTCTTTTACTTAATGTTTCATGTTTTCAAAGGAAGTTTTATTTATAACAACTCTGGGAAATAGGCTAGTAGATGAACTAAGAGGTACTTCTGAGATTCTGCAGTGGGGAGCGATGGCCACGAGGATGAGATGTATCTATTGTGTAGCAAGTTAATAGCAGAACCGGAATTAAAAGTCCCCTGTTTGTATGCTGATTGTTCCCTCTGTCGTCCAGCATCCACAGGTGCTAAACCAGGCTCACTCAAACTGCCTGCATTCTGGTATGAACATTTAATATGTCCTAGTTTTTAATGTTTATTTATTTATTTTAAGAGAGAGAAAGAGAGAAAGAGAGAGAGAGAGAGAGAGAGAGAGAGAGAGAGAGAGAGAGAGAAAGTGCAAGCGGGGAAGGGGCAGAGAGAGAAGGAGAGAACCCCAAGCAGACATTGTGCTGCCAGCATGGAGCCTGATGTGGGTCGTGAGATCATGCCCTGAGCTAAAATTAAGAGTCAGACGCTTAACCAACTGAGCCAGGCACCCCTAATATGTCCTAGTTTTTAATCCGAAAAATACATAGTAAGAATAGAGAAATGAGGTCTAACATAGTTCAAATCCAGAGTTTGGAAATACACTTCTAAAACCCTTCTAGTTCCCAAGTTAACTTGCACTTAAGGCTACAGAAGTCTTGATTCTTTAACAAGTCAAAAATAAACAAATGGCTTACTTTCTGCAGACAGGGGTTCGTGTTGGGGTAAAGTTCATTCTGTCCTTTTCACACCTGTCAAACACACAAAAATTCAGAATGAGGGGTCAGGAACAGAAAAAAACAGTATAAGATGGGATGCACAGACTCATTCCCTCTCCACCATCATCAGATGCACCTGCTGGTGAGAATGTGCTGTCCTAAAATGTAGGACTCTTGGGGTGCCTGGCTGGCTTAGACAGAAGAGCATGTGACTCTTGATCTCAGGGTTGTGAGTTTGAGCCCCATCTTGGGTATGGAGATTACTAAAAACAAACAAAACAACAATAACAACAACAAAAACCAGCTTAAAAATAAATAAAAAATAAATAAAATATAGCACTCTTTAAAGTTGTTCCAAATCCTGAAAATCTGACTTTGAATTTTCATAAGGCATTCATTGTTCTTATTTTCAAATAAAATCAGAATGGACAAGCACACACAAAAGAAAAGCCTCCTTTATATGAAGGCTGTCTGCAACAATGCAAAACAAATTTACAATCCTTTTGCTGAAATAGAAGAGAGATTCAGAAAAGTTTTTGACAAGTAAGGGACAGTATGGGAATTAAGGTAGAGGACTAGTTATGCTAAATTTAAAATAAATACAAAGCCACTGACATTTTATCCTTATCTGGTGTTCTTTATCCATTGTTTTATCTTAGAGAAAGAAAAAACTACTTACAAAAGTTCATTTACAATCTCCATTCCCATTGTTAATACAGACCTTGGGTTCCTCTATTTGAACAACCTTATCAAAGAAATTTTCACGAAGATAACCTCACAGTCATGTTCTCTGAAAGAGGGAGGAGAGAAGGAGAAAGGGGGAGAGAAAAAGGGAAAGAGACCGAGAGGAGGAAGGGGAAGAGGGAAGGAGGGAGGGGAGAGGAGAATTTATTTTATTAACTTTAGAGAAAACGGTCTTATTGAGCATGCTTTGTCAACCCATTTGATTTTGAGCAAGATGATGTAATATTCTGCTCATGTACTTTTAGGGTGTCGGCAGAGGGAGAGGGAGAAAGAGACTCTTAAGCCCAATGTGGGGCTCCATCCCATGACCCTGAGATCATGACCTGAGCCAAAATCAAGAGTTAGACGCTCTATCAACTGAGCCACCCAGGCGCCCCTGTTCCTGTGCTCTTCAGTTGGCATACATCTGTTTATAATCTTCAGTTCTTTGGAGAAGAATTTTGTGAAAAATTGTGAAAAGAGATAATCACTCTTGTTAATTCTGTGTGCCATTTTCTCGCTCAGAACCCAGAGCGCCCCTGCTTCTCCTCCTTGAAACCTTTCTTCATTTGGCTTCTTGGATACCACATGTTCCTGGTTTTCTTTCTTCCTCACTGGTCATTAATTTTCAGTCACTGCTAGTTCTTCCTCAACTTTCTCTATACTTATTGCCTTGGTGACCACATAAAGTGTCAGTTTTCAAATACCATCTACACATTAATGGTTTTCAAATTTCTCCCTCCAGCACTGGCTCTGCCCTCGACTCCGCTCATGCCTATCTGACTGCCTATTCCATATCTCCATTTAGATGTCGTACAGGTCTCTCAGGCTTAACAGGTCTAAAACCAAGCTCCTGCTAAATAAATACCTACCACCCAAAGCTGCTCTTCTCTCAGAATTCTACCTTCCAGTAATTACTACCTCCATCTTGCCAGTTGCTTATGACAAAAAGTCGGATGGAGAAACTTTACTCCTCTCCTTGTCTTATATGCTACACGTGATCCCTGTGAGCAAATCCTATTGGCTTTACCATCCAAATATCTAGAATCTGACAATCACTCATGCCAATACTGCCCTGGTCCAATGCACTACAACCTCTTGCTTGGATGACTACAACAGCCTCTTCAACTGGTGTCTTTGCTTCTGCTTTTAGAGCAGGCCCCACAGTCTATTCTCAACATAGCAGTTAGAGTGATTATTTAAAATATAATTCAAACCACAAAGCTCCTCTTCTCAAAAGCCTCCAAGCTGTTTTGTTTTAGTCAGAGAACCAACGTCTTTAAAATGGTTTACAAAGTCCTACATGGTCCGACTACCCCAGTACTTCTGTGACCCCACCTACTACTCTCCCCCTGCTCACTGCTCCAACAACACCGGGCTCTGCTGTTCCTCAAATGTGCCAAATTTTTACTTCAGACTTCACATTTCTACTGTATTTATGATGTTCTTCTCCCATTCATTTATACGGCCTGTTCCCGCTGCTTGAGGGTCCTGATGTCACCTTCTTGGTGAGTCTCCTCTGACCACTCTGGCATCCCCTTACCGACCTTCTCTGCTTTACTTCATCACCATCTGATATATTTTACTTATTGACTCCCCACACTGGATCGTGGAAACTCACTAAGGGCAGGCATTTTTTTTTTTTTAATTTTTTTTTTTTTCAACGTTTTTTATTTATTTTTGGGACAGAGAGAGACAGAGCATGAACGGGGGAGGGGCAGAGAGAGGGAGACACAGAATCGGAAACAGGCTCCAGGCTCCGAGCCATCAGCCCAGAGCCTGACGCGGGGCTCGAACTCACGGACCGCGAGATCGCGACCTGGCTGAAGTCGGACGCTTAACCGACTGCGCCACCCAGGCGCCCCAGGGCAGGCATTTTTTATCTCTTGTTTTCACTGCTAAATCCACAGTCACTAAAAACAGTGCCTGGTTCAGTAGCAGTAGATGCTCAGTAAATTTTTTTAAAAATCCTCAATATGAATTTGAAAGACTCTGTTCACATCTTCTTCTACTGGTCAGTCTACCCAGTTTAGCTAGAATACTGGTTTCTGTCTGTCATTCCATTAGCTTTCTTCTACCAACCAACCCTTCAAATATACCATCTCTTTTTCTCACTCTCTCCTTTAAAAACATTTTTTAAGTTTATTTATTTATTTTGAGAGAGACAGAGACAGTGTGAATAGGGGAGGAGCAGAGAAAAGAGAGAATCCCAAGCAGGTTCTGCACTGTCTGCAGAGTCCAATGCAGGGCTCGAACTCAGAAACTGTGAGATCATGACCTGAGCCAAAACCAGGAATCGGAGGCTTAATCGACTGAGCCACCCAGGCACCCCTCTCACTCTCTCCTTTAAAATGACTACTCACCTCCTTCCACAAAACTTCTCCAAGTCGGGCCAATTTGTCTTTTGTAAAAAATAACCTAGAAAATAGAAATGGTAACTGGGTTGGTATAGTAGGATTATGGGTAACATTTTTTTTTTTAAAACAGCTTTATTGAGATGAGTAATTCATATTCCATAAAAGTCATTCATTTAAAGTATATAATTCAGGGGTGTCAGGGTTGGTCAGTCAGTTAAGCATCTGACTTCGGCTCGGGTCATGATCTCGCAGTTCGTGAGTTCGAGCCCCACGTCGGGCTCTGTGCTGACAGCTCAAAGCCTGGAGCCTGCTTGAGATTCTGTGTCTCCTTCTCTCTCTGCCCCTCTCCTGCTTGTATTCTCTCTCAAAAATAAATAGTTAAAAAAAATCTTTAAAGTATATAATTCAATGCTTTCAGTATGTTCAGATATGTGTAACCATCACAATTACAGAACATTTTCATCACTTCAAGAAGTCCTCTACCCTTTAGCCATCACCCCTGTGCCCCCCTCCCCTTAAACTCTAAGCAACCACTGATCTACTTTGTGTTTCTATAGATCTCCCTATTTTGGACTTCCATATGAATGAGATCATATAGTATGTGGTCCTTTGCAGTTGGCTAGTACTGTTCTCTCTCACTTAGCATGATGTTTTCAAGGTTCATCTGTGCTGTAGCGTGTATTAGTACTTCATTCTTTTATATGGCCAAAGAATATCCCATTTTATGAATCCAGGTGACATCTTAAAGATGAATGCCACTGTTCTAAAACTATTTAAGAGTAACTTGGAACGCTTTTTTTTAAAAATAATCTTGAGTCATTTTGTTTGTTTTATAAAGTAAAAGTAAAGCCCAACATGGGCTCAAACCCACAACCCCAAGATCAAGAGCTGCACACTCTACCAAATGAGCCAGCCAGGCCCTGCCGCGCTGCCCCCCCCTCCCTGCCCCCAAGTAACCTGGAACTTTATTTATTTATTTTTTTTTTTAATTTTTTTTTTCAACGTTTATTTATTTTTGGGACAGAGAGAGACAGAGCATGAATGGGGGAGGGACAGAGAGAGAGGGAGACACAGAATCTGAAACAGGCTCCAGGCTCTGAGCCATCAGCCCAGAGCCTGACGCGGGGCTCGAACTCACGTACCGTGAGATCGTGACCTGGCTGAAGTCGGACGCTTAACCGACTGTGCCACCCAGGCGCCCCAAGTAACCTGGAACTTTAAGAGAGTCCTCCCACAACCCGTAACCTCTCTTCCCCCTCCAAGTCAGTGACTGTCCTCACTCCTGTTTCCTATGACTACTGCACATCTACAAAAAGTTACCTATATTCACATTTCATTTAGTTTTATTCTCTCACAATCTGACTTCTACTACAACATCTGAACTGGTTATTCTTCTTGATCACGAGACATCCAAATGAATAAATTTAACTGCTTTCTTGGTTTCCCACCCTCCATCCAACAAGTCACTTCTCGCTTTGCATACTTAATTTGACAGTGTTGACCACCTTTTCAAAAAATATTGGGAGTTGAGAGCTTGGGCTCTAAAGTTAAACAGACTTGGGTTTAAGTATAAGCTCTGTCCCTTATTAGCTGTGTAACAAGACCTGTTATTTAACCTCACTGCATTTCAGTTACTTATTAAAGAGGGGGAAATTAGGGGTGCCTTGGTGGCCCAGTCAGTTGAGCATCCAACTTCAGCTCAGGTCATAATCTCACAGTTCTTGAGTTTGAGCCCCACACTGGGCTCTGAGTTGACAGTGTGCAGCCTGCCTGGGATTCTTTCTCTCCCTCTCTCTGCCTCTACCCCACTTGCTCTTTTTCTCTCAAAATAAAATAAACTTAAAAAAAAAAAAAGGGATAATAGGGGAGCCTGGGTGGCTCAGTTGGTTGAGGGTCCAACTTCAGCTCAGTTCATGATCTCATGGTTCTTGAGTTTGAGCCCCGTGTCAAGCTCACAGCTGTAAGCACAGAGCCTGCTTCAGATCCTCTGTCCCCATTCCTCTCTGCTCCTGCCTCTCTCTCAAAAAATAATAAACACTTAAAAAAGGAAGATGGGGAAAATAGCATATATCATAGGTTGGTGTGAGAATTAAATGAAATAATGAATAAAAAGGATGACAGTGACACATAAGTGCTCAATAAATGGAGATTATTATTTTTTACTGAAAAATTTCCTTTCTTGGTTCAAAAGGTTCTGTCTTCAACTTTCTTTGCTATTTCCTCTATCCATTTCTGTGGGAACATCATTATCCCCACTGCGTTTATGATTACCTCTATTATTTAAAACACTACCTGGCACAGAGTAACTAACAATTACTTACTGAATGAACAAATGACATCTTTCAATATCCTGGTTTGAATGTCCAATATGTAATGGACATTTTCACCTATATGTCCCACTGGAGTTTGAAATGTCTAACTTAAAAAGGTTTAACTTAAAAAAAATCACTCAAGTCACATATGTTTTAGCACCTCAAAGCGAATTCAGCATCTCATAAGCAACCTGGACTTTAAAATTAACATTCATTATTTCATTACTCCTTCTCTTGACCTTCATCCAACCATATGAAAATCCCATATAGTCTCTCTGGGCAATCACCATGTTTATTCAGGATCTCCATATCTTCTTCCCAGCTCTACTATAATGGCTTAACTGTTCTACCCACCCCTTGTCTCCCTTGGACCATATTCTTTTGTTTTTTAAGTTTATTTATTTTGAGAGAGAAAGAGAACCAGGGAGGGACAGAGAAGGAGGGAGAGAGAGAGCATCCCATGCAGGCTCCATGCTGTCAGCACAGAGCCCAACACGGGGCCGATCTCACGAATGTGAGATCATGACTTGTGAAATCGTGACACAAGCAGAAGTCGACAGTTGGATGCTTAAGTGACTGAGCTAACCAGGCACCCCTTTGCACCATATTCTTAAAAGTCATAATATTCATCAGTGGCTCCTCATAGCCTAACGCATTAAATCAAACTCAGCCTAGATGTCATGGCTCTCTATCTAAGGACCAAACCTATCTCCCCCAATTTCCCTCTCTTCCCCTAAAATACTCTCGTTGCAGATAACTTTCTTGCCTCCATGCCTTTGTTAGTGAGCTTCCCTCCAGCTGGAACATACATCAATCCACCCCCACCCTTCCCCCCTTCACTTAATGAAATCCAGTTAGTACCTGAAAACTAACTACCTCCATCTCTTTCCAGAGTCTCTCGATCCAAATTGATCTATCAAAATGATGTAGCTGCAAAAGAACACCATCTGTAATTCTCTAAAAGTTAACATAATAGAGTTCTTTGTTGCTATAATTTCTCTCGTGGCAGGGTATGTTCCTTGCAGATAGAAAATGGGCATTACTCATTATAGTATCTCCCGAAAGATCAATATAGATAAATTAATGGGTTTCAGTTAGCTTCTACTCCTCTCTCTGTGATATCCTCATTTAAGTGGTTTTTTTGTTTTTTAATACAGCCTGTTTACTTAAAATTAAATCTTGATTAGTACTTTGACATTTATTTTATTTACCCCCATAACAACTTGGTTAAGTACTTTTATTATACTTTAATCTACAAATGAGGAAATTGAGGGTTAGAGTATTGTGGGATGAGGGAATACCGGAGCGCACTTCCAGGACACCAAATTCTACACTCTTTTTTATATTTCATCCTGCTGTTGACTCCCTCATGTTTATGGCTCCCCAATCCTCCAGCACCCTCAAAATATTTCACTTTGCACATCCTAACTTCCTTCTTCCGGGACCCGCACTTACTTCTCCCTCACCAGATTTTTTCTAGCCCAAGGCCCGTTCCCCCACTCCTGCATCCCAAACCCAAAACTCTGTACTCACGCCACACTAAACCTCCGAGTCAGAAACCCGCAACCGAAAAACAAAACTTAAATCCGGTAGCTTTGCAGCGCCACTGAGCGTGCACGAAATCGGTCCAATCGCCCACAAGTTTACACGGCCCTTTGGATTGTGCGCCAATAGGAAGGCTATTCACACAGAGGCTCGCCCCATTCCCCGCCCTTCCTCGCTTCTTGTCTAACCGCGCAGAGATAGCCGGGAAATGTAGTTTTACTTCAGCACGCAGCTTCCCTGGTGGAGGATGTTAATGGATTGCAACCCAGTTCATCCCAGTACTGGTAGTGTGGTGTTTGGGGTCAGAACACACTAATTCTGGGCACCCCCAGTTTAAACTTGTTCAACTACTTTGTTTTCATAAAAAATCATGCAGAAACGCGATGCATAATCATGCAATGGATACAGGATTATTATGTGTTGCAATTTACAAGCTTATATCAAGGTGAAGATTCTAAGAAGATAATTTCTCCTTCAATGACCTGGTGGCCTAGGGTCAAGATAGGACCTGTGGTTCAGTTTCTACCGTCAGAGAGTTATGTATATAAATACTACTGTTTTTATCAGCAGACACTGCTTCCTTTTCCTGAAAGATGTGAGAAACTGGCTTTAATAATGTAAGCTAATTCAAAACTCAATTGCAGTCTCATCTTTCCAGAAGAACAAACGGTAGGAGTAGGGGGAAAGGCACTTCAGCCTCTGAGCTGTCACTACTGCTATGAAAAAGCTGGGACTCTTTGCTGTATAAGACTTAAGGATGTCCAGAAGGAATTTGACATCTCCTAAATTTACTTTTTTCTGTCTTGTGATTTTTCTCTATTAGTTACCCCAAAAACCAGTATTTTTGTGTCTCTTTTGGCCCTTACATTTTTTTATTATTTTATTTAATTTTAAAGTTTATTTTTTTTATTTAGGGAGAGAGGGAGAGAATCCCAAGTAAGCTCTGCACGGATAGCACAGAACTGGATGAAGGGCTCCCACAAACCGTGAGATGATGACCTGAGCCAAAATCAAGAGTTGGGTGCTCAATTGACTGAGCCATCCAGGTGCCCTCCCTTATATATATATTTTAAGAAAAATCATGGTGATCTTATCTTCAGACTGGTTCTTAAATACATATCATCCTATTAATTGCTACTCTGTCTCGTCACCTTTCACTTGGATTACTACAACTGGTGTTTTTCCCTTCTCCAATCCATTCTACAAAAGGTGATTTTTTTTTTTTTAAGGTGATTATTTTTTTTAAAGCACATTTCTGGACATGTCACATTCCTGTTCATAAACTTTTGGTGACTCCCCAAAGAGTAGAGAATCAGTCCAGAGAGTGATATGGCATTCAAATACTGACATAACCTGATCCTACTTATCTCATTATATAATAAATAACTTATTTTCTGAATGTAGCATGGACTTCCCAGGTTTGGCTCATACCCTTCCTTTTATGTGGATTGATCTTTTCCATGAATCTTAACCTATAAAATCCCTACCAAGGCCAATACAAATACCATCTCCTTTATTAGAAGTAATCCCTTGTGCTTTGATATTCATTTAGCAATTTGTCATTGTATTTTGATAGCATAGCTTCTGTTCAAATGTCATCAGTCTTGAGCCCTTCTCTGACTACACTATCCCCCCTTACCACCCTTCCGCTCCCTACCTTCTGTACTTTTTAAAAAGATCTTATCAGCACCTAAAATAATATATATTTGCTTGTGCTCATTATTTTGTCTCCCCTTGCCACTAGAATGTAAGCTCTGTCTTTTTATTGTTGTTCATGTTATATATGCAGAATGAATCTAGGAGAGTGCCTGGCACATTGCAAATGCTCAAAAGTTGTTGCCAAATGAATGAATACATATATAATATAACATTCTTTCCCACAGGTGTGTTTCCTCTCTTTATTAGATTGCTCTTCTTCCATTCTATATCAAGGTTGAAGTGTCATCATTCATTCACATGTCAAAGGGTTATTCTCAACCCTCCCTTTCTCACAACCACCCAATGTCAGATTGATTTTTTAAAAAAACACTCTGGTTGCAGAGGAGCAATTAAGGACAATGCTTGAAGATCTAGGAGGCTGCCGTGGTAATTCACGGAAATGCCTAACTAAACAAGGGAGGCAAAAATGGAAATATGAAGAGGAAAATGGGAAATATTTAAAAGTTCCAATTGACTGGGTGGCTCAGTAGGTTAAGCATCTGACTTCAGCTCAGGTCGTGAACTCACAGTTTGTGGGTTCGAGCCCCATGTCAGGCTCTGTGCTAACAGCTCAGAACCTGGAGCCTGCTTCAGATTCTGTGTCTCCCTCTCTCTCTGTTTCTCTCTCTCTCTCTCTCTCTCAAAAATAAATAAAGATTAAAAAAAAAGTTCCAGGGCGCCTGGGTGGCTCAGTTGGTTAAGCGTCTGACTTTGGGTCAGGTCATGATCTCCCAGTTTGTGAGTTTGAGCCCTGCATCAGGCTCTGTGCTGAGAGCTCAGAGCCTAGAGCCTGCTCCTGAGTCTGTCTCCCTCTCTCTTTCTGCCCCTCCCCTGCTCGCACTCTGTCTCTCTCTCTCTCTCTCAAGAAAATAAATAAACATTTTTTAAAAAGTTCCAATCAGGGGCGCCTGGGTGGCGCAGTCGGTTAAGCGTCCGACTTCAGCCAGGTCACGATCTCGCGGTCCGTGAGTTCGAGCCCCGCGTCAGGCTCTGGGCTGATGGCTCAGAGCCTGGAGCCAGTTTCCGATTCTGTGTCTCCCTCTCTCTCTGGCCCTCCCCCGTTCATGCTATGTCTCTCTCTGTCCCAAAAAAAAAAAAAAAAAAAAAAAAAAAAAAAAAAAAAAAACGTTGAAAAAAATAAAAAGTTCCAATCAACTGGATCCAGGACAGAGAGATTAGCTGGAGTAGGTGACATTAATCAGAGTGGGAAATACAAAGGACCTAGCTGGCTCAGTAGACAGTGTGACTCTTGTTCTCGGAGTTGTGAGATTGAGCCCCATGTTGGATGCAGAGATTAGTTAAAAATAAAATCTTAAAAAAGAATGGAAATACAAGAGGAAGAGTATATATGAATATATATGGAGGCTATGAGAAAGGCAAACCTGAGAAACTCTTACTTGGTATATTCTCCCGCCCTGGGACTTTACTTTCCTACTCAGTTTAATTCTGTGGTGCATAACATTGTTACTGCTGGCAATCTCATCTCTTTGTCTTTCTGTTGTAATGGCACTACACTTTATTTTATTTATTTATTTATTTATTTATTTATTTATTTATTTATTTATGTGGGCTAATGTGGGGCTTGAACTCACTGACACTGAGATCAAGACAGGAGCTGAGACCAAGAGTCAGATGTTTAACCCACCACCAAGGTTCCACCCAGGTGCCCCAATCCCTGTACTTTAGATTATTCTCAGCTTTTGCCTTCTATGTGTGCTCCTGGGGAACAGTCTCCCATTTATGGGAAATGATATCACCATAAAGTTATGGTCTCTAACCTTAGTGAAACCGTCAGAAGTGAAGAACAACACTTCTCAAGAAACATTTGCTCTTTCTCCTTATTTCCACAGGAGCCACTTTGGGTATTCACAATTTGCTTTAAACCCTTAAGGGAGCCCTCCCAGTATCTTTGTCTTTCTTTCCCAAGGTAATCAACTGCCTTAACTTCATGCCTTCTCACCCGCTTACTTACCATCACTGTACTTGTATTTACCTCTTTTCCTCTGTTTCAGAGGAACGGGTGTCCCTGCTCTTATCATGTTCATTTCTTTTGCTTCTTTAGGGACTTTGGTTTTTCTCTTACTATCTTCAGCCTCCAATTCTCCATTAGTTCTTCCTTCTCAGCACTGAGGCCCACTCATGTATACTAGCTTGTGAAGATATTCTTTGGTTCTCCTTCAGTAACTTCCATGTTTCCATACCCAACCTTTCCTCCACAGCCAAGGACATTGAGTCCATGCTTGGCTCCTTTTCTTCATCTCCCATTCATTTCCCAACTCACTCGAAACTGGATTTTGACTCCATAACTTTATTGAAATTGCTCTATGATCTATTAATTGCTAAACTGAATGATCACATCTTGTCGTATCTCATTCTTTCTGGCATTTTATACTGTTGCAAATTTTCACCTTTTCTTCAAATTTTACTTTCTTGACAACTATGAAAACCCTCTCAAATCACTCTCACCATTCATTCTTAGCATCACATGCTGGTTTTTCTTTTTATGGTGAAAGAACTATTACCTTCCTGGAAAAATTAACTTTTATTAGCTCAACACAGATAACTGAAAAGTAAACTTCTGGTTTCTCTTATTTGTGTAGGAACCATGGACTTCATAACAATAATACATATCAAAGTAAGAATAAATATAACTGAAGCATGCATTTGGTATGCTTCCCATCCTCATTTAATGCTAAATTTAATAAATAATAGCTTTTGCCCTCTGAGAAATCACAGAAAAATAGACAATGCACATACAAACACACTAAAGGAAATAGGAGTACTTAAAAACTATGTACCTGTCCAGGGAGCCTACACCAGGAAAACAAATAACTAGTACCCATGTTTTAATTTTGAAAAATCACAGGGCAGAGAGAAGATAGAAAACTGACATTTATCATTTCCTTTCCAGTTTATTATTTGTATTTTTATTGTCATGTGTAGGTTGGTACATAGTAGTGAACAAGGTCTGTGTTATCTGTCCTCTATGAAGGCATCTACGACATAGAAAATTATTGATAAAGTCCTTGACATAAATTTGAGTGAATCCAAACCAAATATGAGAAAATACCTCACCTAGTTTTTTTTGTTTGGTTTGTTTGTTTGTTTGGAATATGGCATTTGACTTTGTTCTTGAATTCACCCAGTTTGTTAAGGTAGAAGCTCTTGATATGTTACTTTACAAATTATGCAAATATTTTGGCAAACACAGATTTAGAGATTCAAATGAGATTCAAATGATTAAAGTTTTAAAAAAAAACTTTAATGTTTGTTTAATTTTGAGAGAGAGAGAGAGAGAGAGAGCGCGCACAAGTTGGGGAGAGGCAGAGAGAGAGAGGGAGACACAGAATCCGAAGCGGGCTCCAGGCCAGAGCCCGACATGGGACTCAAACTCACGAGCCGTGAGATCATGACCTGAGCAGAAGCTGGATGTTTAACTGACTGAGCCACCCAGGGGCCCCTAAAATGTTTCTTCTTCCTTTACCATAACATTAATAAGGAGGTAATCATTTGAAATATTGCATTTAAAAATCTTTTAGATCACTTTGCCTACCAGAGCCATTGAAAGTGATATAAAACAGAGCCTTGTATGTTATTTCCAATTCTTATGAAATGCTGCCATGCATTATTGAATTAATCCTTTCCTTTATAACTTCCTTTTATATATCTTAATGTTTAAATGAAATATCTTTTAGTCTCTATGTTCAAAATTCTGATATAAATGTAGCCTCTATTTTATTTTTAAAGGATTTTCTTTTCTTTTTTTTAAAATGTTTATTCTTTTTTTTTTTTTTTTAATTTTTTTTTTCAACGTTTTTTATTTTTATTTTTGGATAGAGAGAGACAGAGCATGAACGGGGGAGGGGCAGAGAGAGAGAGGGAGACACAGAATCGGAAACAGGCTCCAGGCTCCGAGCCATCAGCCCAGAGCCTGACGTGGGGCTCGAACTCACGGACCGCGAGATCGTGACCTGGCTGAAGTCGGACGCTTAACCGACTGCGCCACCCAGGCGCCCCTAAAATGTTTATTCTTGAGAGAGAGAGAGGCAGAGAGCAAACAGGGGAGGAGCAGAGAGAGGAAGACAGAATCACAAGAAGGTTCCATGCTGTCAGCACGGAGCCCTATGTGGGGCTCAAACTCACAAACTGTGAGATTATGACCTCAGCTGAAACCAAGAGTTGGATGCTTAACTGACTGAGCCACCGATGTGCCCCTACATGTAGCCTCTTAACCAAAGTTCTTCTATATGTGATTTCTTTTTCTTCTCCTAGAATATAATTTCTTCTCCTAGAATACATACTAATTAAATTTTATTATTGGCTTCACTACTGCCTTAGAGTTCCACAGTTTTTGAAAAAATTTTAAACTTGACGTATTCTTCATATGTAATTGATGGTTTTTATTTTATCTCTTCTTCAAGACTAGTGAAAATATGTGCACCTAAAATGCAGGTCTACAGAAATTACTTGTAAATTATCACTATTTTCCTCCCTTAATTAAGGTATCAACAACTACTTTCCAATCAGATTATTTGAACATTCATAGTCTATGTCTATCTTCCCTCAAAGTACCCACAGCTTGTTTGCCCGAGATATTAGCATTATTTGAATATGACTTATATTTATATGACCTTTAATGGATTCTTAATCATCTATTCTTTTGTACTCAGCAGATAATGGATTGTTGTAAGGCAAGGCACAAGATTATCAATAAATTTAGGTGCATTGTAAATTGTTCTGTTCAGCAGTAAAACCATGTATATCTTTCAAAGAACACCTTGTAATTGCTTCTAAAATAATATAATTTGTGGCACCTGACTGACTTAGTTGGTAGAGCACACAACTCTTGATCTCAGGGTTGTGAGTTTGAGCCCCATGTTGGGGGGTACACTCATTCTTCCCCACTTGTCTCTCTCTCTCAAAAGCAAATAAACATTTAAAAAAATTTTAAAAGAAACATTTTAAATCATAGCTTTTCAACCTTTAGAGTTCATAAAAATTGAATCTCTTCCTCCTATGCTGATTTGTCCCTGTGGACTACTTAGAGTCTGTCTGCTCAAAACCCACATAAAAATGTGTCTTTTTAAAAAATGTTTATTTTTGAGAGACAGACAGAGAGAGAGACAGAGAGAGTGCACGAGCCTGAATGAGGGAGGGGCAGAGAGAGGGAGACACAGAATCTGAAGCAGGCCCCAGGTTCTGAGTTATCAGCACAGAGCTTGATGCCGAGCTCGAACTCATGGACTGTGACATCATCAGTCCCCAAAGTGTGGTCAACAGATCCTTATTTGTCCTCAGGCCAATGTTGGTCCCTGAAGTATCTTCTGAAGGTCTTGAAGTCAAAATTATTTTCATATTAACATTAAAATGCTATTTGCCTTTTTTTATTAAAATTTTTTTAATGTTTTATTTATTTTTGAGAGAGAGAGAGAGAGAGAGAGAGAGACAGCATGGGAGGGGGAGAGAGAGAGGGAGAGAAAGAGAATTCCAACCAGACTCCACACTTATCAGCACTGAGCCCGATGCAGGGCCCAAACTCATGAACTGTGAAATCATTACCTGGGCTGAAGTCGGATTCTCAACCAACTGAGCCACCCAGGCACCCTGTTTTTGTTTGTTTTGTTTTGTTTTGTTTTGTTTTGTTTTTGCCATTGACATTTGCACTGCAAAAGCAGTGGTGGCTAAAACTACTGGTTCCTCAGCATGAATCATGGCAGTAACACCAAACTGTACTTGTAGTCATTGTTTTCACAACACACACACACTAATGGTTTAAGAAGAAAAAAAGCCAGTTTCATTTAAATATGCCCATGATGTGGGTGTGGGGGTGGCTCAGTCGGATGAGTACCCGACTCTTGATTTTGGCTCAGGTTTATCAGTTCCAGCCCTACATCAGGCTCTGTGCTGACGGCATGGAGCCTGCTGGGATTCTCTCTCTCCCTCTCTCTCCCTTCCTCTCCCCCATGCTCTCTCTCTCTCTCTTTTTCTGTCTAAATAAACTTAAAAAAAAAAGAAAGAATGCCCATGATGAAGCAGTAAAAATGATTAGTTTTAGTAAACCGTGACTCTTGAACATGTTTTTTTAATAGTCTATGTGATGAAGTAGGAAGTACACGTAAAGAAAGCAGTTCTACTATGTACAGAAGCAGGAAGGTTTTCTCAAGGAGAAGCACTTATGAGCTTAATTAGTCACATTTTTCATGTAACACCAGAAGGCCAAACAGATAAACCATGGCTATTTAGATCTAGGTAGTTGACAGACATTTTCTTGAAAACGAACAACGTGAGCCCATTTATTCAGTGGAAACAACTGATGGTATTTGTTGACAATGAAAATCTGAGCTATAAGTGAAAATCATTATTTTGGAAAACTTGTTTCTGTTACTCTGAGTTTGACAGCCTCTCAATTTTCTGAGAACATCAATGGTAATATTGCTATGATTTTTTTATATTATATAATTATGTGCATCAACATTAGGAAGATCTATATAACTCAGTTATAATACTGAAATAATATTATCAAAATGACCAATGCATGATGTTACAAAATCATGACTGAGTAAAAAATCCATTCAAGGACAATGTTGACTACCATTTTAATGTAACAGAGTACAAAAAGTTCATTGATAAAGTTTTAGATTCCATATTGCTAACCTTTAAGAAATTACAATTATCAGGGTGCCTGGGTGGCTCAGTTGGTTGACTCTTGATTTTGGCTCAGGTCATGATCTCACAGTATGTGGAATTGAGCCCTGCATTGGGTCTGCACTGAGTGTGGACCCTGCTTGGGATTCCCACTCTCTCTCTCCCACCCCCCCCCCCCGCCCCTCTCCCCTGCTTGCACGCTCTCTCTAAAATGAAAAAAAAAAAAATGGAAAAAGTAATTACAATTATCTGAAAGGGCTAAATATTGAAAAAATACTATTTCCTTTCCAACTACATATCTGTGTGATGCTGGATTCTTTCCCATATATTTCAACCCAAACAATATATCACAAAAGATTTAATACAGAAACAGGTATGAGAATCCAGCTTGGTCTTACTAAGCCAAACATTAAAAAGTTTTTCAAAAAATGTAAACTCAAGCCACTTTTATCACTAAATTCCTTTTAGAAAAATTATATATATATATATATATATATATATATATATATATATATATATATAAACATGTGTGATGGTTAATTTTATGTGTCACCTTGGAGGGTTTTTTTTTTTGGATGAGGTTAACATTGAATCAATAAACTCTGAGTCAAGCAGATTTTTCTTCATAGTGGGTGGGTCTCATTTAATCAGCTGAAAGCTTGAATAGAACACAAATCCAGCCTCCCCAAGCTAGATGGAATTCTCCTGCAGAGCGCCTTCAGAATTTATCTGAACCATCTTCTTTCTTGGGTTTCCAGCCTGCTAATCATTGGAGTGGAACATCAACTTTCCTAAGACTCCAGCCTGCTAGCCCACACTGCAGATTTTGGACTTGCCGGCCTCCATAATTGTGTGAGCTAATTCCTCATTTTCTCTCTATCTCTCTCCATTCTATTGGTCTTGTTTCTCTGTAGAAAGCTGATTAATACAACATGTAAGGGGTTTATTATTTATTATTATTATTTTTTTTAACAGTCTACTTACTTAGAGAGAGAGTGCTCACATGTGAGATGGGGGAGAGAAGGAGAAAGAGGGAATCCCAAGCAGGCTCCATACTGTCAGTGCAGATCCTGACACAGGGCTCGATCCCACAAACTGTGAGATCATGACCTAACCTGAGATCAAGAGTCAGATGCTTAACTAACTGAGCTACCTAGGTGCCTGGTTCTCAATAATTTTTAAGAGTACAAAATGGTCCCGAGACCAAAAAGTTTGAGAACCACTGGTAGAAAGTATATTTGAAACGAAATAGCCTTTCCTTACAAATGTAGTAATTTTTAATTTTGGCTCTCAGCAACTTTCCTTCCTTCAATTAGTCTGAATTTACGAAGTTTTATTATGTTTTTTAATAAATTCAGAGATCACAGCCTAGCTAGATGATTATCAGAGTTGGATATTCATTTTATCCTATTCTAGCACCAAGGACAGCAAATTTTGTATAAAACATAATTTTTTAATATTATTTAATTTTTTTCTCAAAAGTTTTTAAGAATAGCTTAACTACTGAAAACAGCACCTGTAAACTACAGCTATACTTAACTGTTCTGCCCTGAGACCCAAGCACTATTGAAAGTCAATATTAACATACTATGTGCAGAAAGCCCTCATTAGAGCTGATTAACCACGGGCAAAGTAATGTTGAAAAAGAAAACCAAAGATGGAGGCATCACAATTCCAGAATTCAAGCTATATTATAAAGCTGTAATCATTAAGACAGTATGGTACTGGCCCAAAAAGCAGACAAATAGATCAATGGAACAGAATAGAGAACACAGAAATGGATCCACAAACATATGGGCAACTAATCTTTGACAAAGCAGGAAAGAATATCCAATGGAATAAAGACAGTGTCTTCACCAAATGGTGTTGGGAGAACTGGACAGCGACATGCAGAAAAATGAACCTGGACCACTTTGTTACACCATACACAAAAATAAACTCAAAGTGGATGAAAGAGCTAAAACGTAAAACAGGAAGCCATCAAAATCCTATAGGAGAAAACAGGCAACAACCTCTCGCAGCTTGGCCGCAGCAACTTCTTGCTTGACATGTCTCCAGAGGCAAGGGAAACAAAAGCAAAAATGAACTTCTGGGACCTCATCAAGAGAAATAGCTTCTGAATAGTGAAGGAAACAATCAGCAAAACTAAAGTTTTAGTTTAGCAAAACTAAAAGGCAACTGAGAGAATGGGAAAAGATATTTGCAAATGAGATCTCAGATAAAGGGTGAGTATCCAAAATCTATAAAGAATTGTCAAACTCAACACCCAGAAAACAAATAGTCCAGTGAAGAAATGGGCAAAAACCATGAATAGACATTTTTTCAAAGAAGACATCCAGATGGCTAACAGACACATGAAAAAATGCTCAACATCTTATCATCAGGGAAATACAAATGAAAACCACAATGAGATACCGCCTCACACCTGTCAGAATGGCTAAAATTAACAACTCAGGAAACAACCGATATTGGTGAGGATGCAGAGAAAGAGGAACCCTTTTGCACTGTTGGTGGGAATGCAAACTGGTGCAGTCACTCTGGAAAATAGTATGGAGGTTCCTCAAAAAACTAAAAACAGAACTACCCTACGACCCAGCAATTGCACTACTAGGTATTTATCCAAAGAATACAAAAATGCTGATTTGAAGGGACACATGTACTCCAATGTTTATGGCAGCACTATCGACAGTAGCCAAAGTATGGAAAGAGACTTTGTTATGTAACATCGACTGATGAATGGATAAAGAAACACACACACACACACACACACACACACACACACACACACACGATGGAATATTACTTGATGATCAAAAAGAATGGAATGAAATCTTGACATTTGCAACAATGTGGATGGAACTAGAGTGTATTATGTTAAGCAAAATAAGTCAGAGAAAGACAAATATACAATTTCACTCATGTGGAATTTAAGAAACAAAACAGATGAATATAGAGAAAGGGAAGCAAAAATAAGATAGAAACAGAGAGGGAAACAAACCATAAGAAACTTTTACAATAGTGATTCTCAAAGGGATGGGTATGAGGGGTGAGGGTGGGTGATACTCCTGGAGGGGAGGATTAGAATCTCATGTGGGTAAAACTGGATAAGTTTTTTCCATCCCCAGTAGAGATATTCACTGTGTTTCTCTTATAGACTCACTGCTAAAGTGACTGCTACAGATTTTTCAGGCACATTAAGGCAAATAAATGATTGAGGATAATCACTGAATGAATTTAAATACTAGGGAGACAGTTTAAAGTACTAGGTAAGTATACCTTGAAAGGTCAAAAGGAAAGTAAGAGAAACAAAGCTTTTAGGAGTTTGTGTTTATTCTGAGGATCAATCAAGGCTTTGCTGCTCTGTTAGTAATATAAAAGCAAAACAATTATACTTTAATTTACATATTTAATGATTATTTCAGTGTTACTTGGTTTACTTAGAATTTCATTATTTCTGTTGTGAGTAATGTGGATTTTCAGATTTAAATAGTAAAAATTTGATTTTTAAATCAGATTTTATTGTGACTCATTATAATTGTGTGTGACGAATCACACTTTTCTCTACATCCCTTTGCAATGTGATATTATTGTTCTTCCCATCAAGATATGTAGTCCATTTCACCACCTTCTTGAATCTGGACTGGCCTTATGATCTGCCTTGGCCAACAGAATATGACAGAAGTGATCTTGTACATTTTGGATCCTAGGACTTAGGCCTAGGCTTCCATTCTCACACTCCCAGAACGTTAAGACCATGTTATGAAGAAACACAGTCTATCCTATCCAGGATGAGAAGTCATGTGGAGAACTGAGGCTTCCCAGCCAACATCCAGCACCAACTGCCAGATACGTGATGAGGCCATAGTGGATCCTCCAACTGCAGTTAAGCTGTCAGACGCCTGTAGCTGCAGAAGTGATCCCAGGGGAACCATGAGAACACTGGATTGACAACCCACAGAATTGCAGTAATAGTTTTCATTTGTAGCCACTAAGTTTTTTTAGCCATTAAGTTTTGGGGTAGTTTGTTACATAACAAAGGCTAACTGAAACAAATGTTTGTGTATGGGTTTGAGGCTGGTGGGTGTAGTAACTGGGCATTAACTTTTATGGATACTATAATCAAATGATGGGATATCATATATGCCACACCTTAGTAGAGTCTTAAAATTTGTTATATGTAAATGTAGATGAAGCAATGAAACACAAAGTAAATTTATTGGGTGACCCACTCATTCAACAGATACTTATTTAACAGATGTTTATTGCATACCTTCTATACACCAAGCACCATTCTAGGAATTGGGGCTACAGTGGTCAATACAACAGACTTGCACCTACCTTCATATAGTTTAAAGCCTGAGGAAGAATGGCAATGAAGAAATTCCAAAAAGTTCGATAAGGAAGTACAGGTTGCTGTTGGGTAAATGACGCTAGAGAGCTAAGGAAAGCTTTCCAGAGGAAGTCATATTTAAACTGATATATGAAAGATGAGTAGGTCAGAAAGGGGGTATATGAAACTGTGGGGTGGGGTCAGGAGAGTACAAACATGTTCCAGACAGAGGAAACATTATCTGTGGAGGCTCAGAGATGAGAGAAGGCACAGTGCATTAAAGCCACCACAAAGCTTGGGAGTAAGGTGGCAAATAAGAAAGGAGTTTGGAATCGTTGAGTTTGGAGATGAGGGGACAAGGTGTATTCTGGATTTTAGACAAAGCAATCTGACAACTGAATGGAATGGGATTTGAGAGGGGGGTAAGAACTGAGCTATCATAGTTCAGGTGAGAGAGAACTTAAATTAAGATAGTGATACGTGAGGATGAAGATACGTGGGTGAATTTAAGATTTTTAAGTGAATCTCTAGACAGACTTGACACCCAATAGTACATAGTAAGGGAGGAGTTAAGGATTAGCTCTAGATTTCTGGCTCAGGCAACTGAGTAGGTGAAGTCATTCACGGAAACAGGAAACACTGAAAAAACAGTAGGTACTTGAATTGACGACGTGGGGTTGTTTCGCAGGTAGCTAGATGTATTGGTTTCGAAATCAAGAGAAAAACCTTGTCTGAAAATACAGTTTTGGGAGTTATCAACCACAGTTGGTAATTCAGGTCCTGGGGTAGCCGAGATTGCACAGGGAGTATGAAAAAAAGCCCTGGAAAGGAAGTCTTCCTTACAATAAATATTTAATACTCGAACTACCTTTTCAGTTTCTTCTTTAGTTCTTTCTACGTTATTTTCCACAATTTGGAGTAAGTGGAGATGTACACTGGCACAGAAATTTTTGACAAGCAGGATCAGAAGGTTTGCCATAGTCTTTACAGCGTATTGAGAAAAGTTTACGAAGCGTGTGGTAGTAAAGTGCTTGCTGTTGAGATGACTTGGAGTTGTCAATTGCTGGAAAAGGAAGGTCAAGAGCGGTGGCTTCCACGAAAAGCAATTCCTAGACGGTGACTAAGGCCGGCTGGCAGGATTTGGGGGACAGATTCGATCCGAACCTGTTGTCACGGAGATGAGGCGGCTATGGAGTGGCCAAGGGAGATTATTTGGAAGAGATACTAACAGTCAAAATACTAAAGAAAGAGCCAGATGCTGAAAAAGCTGATTATGTGGAAAAAGACAGGTACGTTAAAACAAGCCGCGATGCCGGGACAGCCAGACAGGCTCGCGGAAAGCAGGTCGAGTTTGTTTCCGTGTCATTTATACACAAAGGGGAACAGAATCCTCCTCACCGGAAGCAGAACCTCTGCCCTCTGGGGCATTACACATTCCTCCGCGCCGGAAGAGTGCGCCCCTCCTGAGCCCTGACTGCTTTCTCCCCGCCACTATCTTTCCTGAGGTGAGCTCGTGCGACCTCAGGGGTGTGCAGCTGAAAGTCGTCGGACAGCGCGGAACTTCCGCAGACAAGGAACTACACCGGATTGCCGGCAAAGGGAGGAAGAAGAAGGGCGAAACGACGAGGCATCGCGTTGCTGCGGAGGGATTCTGTTTCTGTGGTGGCGGAGGGATTTGACAGTACATTAACTTCCGGAAAAGTCCTGACCCAGAGAGGAAAAACCCCGAAGGAAACAATAACAAACGAGAAGAGGAAGCGACTGTGGGGTTCCTGTGTTGAGCGGTTCTTGCCCGAGAAGATGAGCTTCGGCCCCTGTCAGGAGACGTGAGAGAGTTCGGTGGGCTTCAGTGAGCCTTTCTCCACCTGTTCCCCCACGGGGACCCCCACCCCCACCCCCGGTATTGCCATGGCAGGCGTGGGGCCGGGGGGCTACGCGGCGGAGTTTGTGCCCCCACCGGAGTGCCCAGTCTTTGAGCCCAGCTGGGAGGAGTTCACAGACCCGCTCAGCTTTATCGGCCGCATCCGGCCTCTGGCGGAGAAAACCGGCATCTGCAAAATCCGACCGCCCAAGGTACCGGAGTCCGAGGAGAAAGGGAAGGGAGAGTGCTTTAGCTTTACTTTTTCAGTCCTTCTGTCCTTTCATACTTACTGTCTCTCATTTCTCAACAGCTAGAAGCTAAGTTTGTGGATGTTCTTGCCTTGGTTTCTTTTGCAGTCTTAACGTAGGAAGGTCTGAGCCTGCGAGTGGTGTCCCAGGGGCCTTTCCGCCTAGAACTTGGGAACTGGTACTTTTCTTGTTTGACTGTAGGCAGGGGTAACAAAAGACTTCAGGCCTTTCGTTGGTCAGGAAGGTGTTTGAAGTTTATGACATGGCATGTCTTATCCTCATGTACTGTACTCTCTTCTTATGGTGCTATAGTAAAAATTGCCCTTGAATTGGTTATTTCTTTAACCAAGTCCTATTAATGCTTAACTTATTAAATATTTGGAGGCCTCATCTCAAGGCTAAGGTTTCTTAAACGGTAATCTGAGATGTAGTTGTCCCCTAGGATGATATTACCAAACAAGAGCCCTAGACTCTGTTGCCGCACTGAAAAAGTCTTCCCAGGGGAGGAGAAGGAGCAGCATTTATTACAGAATTTTGAGGTTTAAGAGGAATTGGTCAGTAATAGATGTGGAAGAAAACGTTGGATCTTTTGACATAGGAACCAAGGTTCAAAGATTTATCAATTGCAGTTACTGCAAATAACTTTGCCTATAGTTTTTTTTATAATTCTCAATCTTTAAAGTAAAGAAAGCAGGTACTCCCCTTTGGGGGGAATTAGTGCCCCAAGAGGTTGAGTGATTTGCTCAAGGTCAAAAGATTTTTTTTCTTTACCCATAAGACCAACGTTTTCCAAATGATGTTCTTGGTCCACCTGCGCCAGGCTCAACCAGATGCTTGTTAAAATGCACATCTCTAGGCCTCATTCCCAGACTAGAGTCAGTTTCTGGATGTGGAAGTTCTAGAACGTGTTTTTCTAGCAAGTCCTCTAGCAACTTAATGCACATTTAAATTTGAACTGTTGCCTTCGGTGCTTCTTAAAGGGACACTTTATGTTTTGTCTACTAGTTATAAGAATAAAAGATGAAGTACTTTTATGCGTGTTGCATTTGAAAAGTGTCTGTTCTCACCACAGACTACCACAGTAGTGTGTGCACCATAGAGAATAAAGAGTTTAAGATGGGGGGGGGGGGAGGAGGAGGAGGAGGGATTTAGATAATAAACCTACAGATTATTTCCCTTAATATTCTTTGAAGCCCTAGGAGGTAAATAACGTCTTGTTTTATAGGTGAGACAGGTCTGAATAAGTTACATAACTTATTAAATATATGATCTTGGGCGTGTGGCAAAATAGCTTTTGAACCTAGATCAGTCTGATTCTGAAACCCAGACATGCTACTAAACCTGTTTATGCTTAATGAATTTGATTAAGGTTTATAGACTATCAATCACAAGCAAAGGATTAAAAGCTATTGCTATGATCAATGATGGGCATTACCATCCTCCAGAAACTTCATTTAACTGTTTACCTATCAAAATTACCTAATACTAGCAAAACTTTAAGCACTGAAATTTTTCTCAAACAACCATATTTTCATCAACTTTGTTGCCATTTATGAATTAGAAATTGTATTCAGGGTTCCTTTAGGTAAAAAAAAAAAAATACATGTTTTTTATTACTAAAAAAAAAGAAATAATATATCATCTGTTTGTATGTCGTATTATTACTAAAAATAAAATCTTGTTTGCAAGCAGAATTTAATTTCAATATTGGTGGATTTCTTTAGTTTCCAAGGTAAGAAAAAAATACTTGACTACTTCTCATATTTTTAAGTAGATTTACTCTTATTTAGGCCAAATCAAAGTATTTTTTCTAGAACCCTGCTCAAATTGTGCTATCTCATTTCAGTTACACCACAACTCCAATCAGGA
This sequence comes from Neofelis nebulosa, assembly GCF_028018385.1. Taxonomy (NCBI): domain Eukaryota; kingdom Metazoa; phylum Chordata; class Mammalia; order Carnivora; family Felidae; genus Neofelis; species Neofelis nebulosa. Next base: position 105,586,282 of record NC_080789.1, on the reverse strand, counting down.
ATTGTGCTTGTTCTGTGGATTTGCTTACTTTTTTTTTTTTTTTTTTTTTTTAATATTTGGGTGCCGAGAAACCAGGCTTTGAACAAAACATTTATGTAACATAACATAGACTGTAAAGTGCTGTGTCACATTACACATGAATAAAAAAAAGATATCCAATTATATAAGTACTTTAAAAATGATTTTTAATCTTTTATTTTACCCTTTTTAGTTTCTTTCAAATTCTGTTTTCTTTTTAATTTGGTAAATTTAGATGTTTATTAGACACTGTGTTGTGATACATGAGCTCACTGCATTATACTTGAGTAATTGGGGAAAGCATAATATTGGGTTATAGAGTGGGATTGTTGAAATTTGAGGAGGGTTTATAGATAAAGTAATTTTAAAATTAGAATATGATAGATAAGTGGTTGGAGGTAAGTAATATTAAAATTATATCACCTAAAGAAAGTTACTCTATTTCTACAGTGAAAAAGACTTAAAGTTGACCTGCTGTCATCATGATTTGTGGCTACTCATCCTTTAAATTAAGGGAATAAATAATAGATTCTTTCTTTATATATCAGTATGTTTAAAAAAAAATCTTTCTCTTTAGGATTGGCAACCTCCATTTGCATGTGAAGTAAAAAGCTTTCGTTTCACTCCCAGAGTCCAGCGCCTGAATGAACTTGAGGTGGGTGTTGTGTCACCATTTCTGCCTCCTGATTCATTGTTTATGTCAGGGCTCCAGTAGAGAACTTTGAGAAGCTTATGTACCAGGGCTCAGAATTAATGTTAATTGAGATTGAATGGAAGGAAGTTTCTGATAAAAACACATCATAAAAAGTAGTTGTTATAGTTTTTCCACTTAAATGGGATTATGGGAAGCTATTTTTTTTTTTTTTTTATTACAGGAAACTGTGTTTTTCATAGTGGAAATATCCAGTACTTACCTGCAGAGACCTGGAGTTCTCAAGTTCTGTTTCCTTTGGCACTTACTATTCTATGAAAATTTTATGTTAATGTTGGAAGATTCTGTTTGAGGTCTTTGGAAAGTAGGTTTTAAAATTTTATCAAAGGTTTTCAAAGGTTATATTTGGCTTTAACAGAACTTTTCCAGGACTCTTAATCTGATTTATTAAGATTTCCCTTTAAATATTATTTGTCTCTTTTATGTTTTCTAAATTGAAGTCTATTTAAATATTATTGTTTTTCCTGTCTGCTGGATTATCAGAAGATACTTCGGTGTGGTAGAAAACTGTTTCAGAGTACAAAAGAGAATTCTTAGCTGAGGTTTAATATGTCATAGTAAGGTGTTTTTTTCCCTTGATGTTCCTGAAACATTTATTTTCTGAGATTTTAATACTTCTTTTCCCTTTAAGTTTCTTGTAATTAGATACTTGATGAAGGATCTTAATATCAGTGGGGTAGAGAGTTAGTGTACCTGAGGTATATATAGTTTATACAGATGAAATGATAGAATGCTTAGAATAATCCGATTTACTACATTTTCTGCTTAGCTTAATTAAGCCAACTCTTAGAAAGAAATTTCTTTGGTTGATAAAATATGAGAGCATTTCTCATAATTAGAGTGACTTTTTTGCCTTAGTGAATAAAGTTTATTAGTATTATTTTCTCTCTTTATTGTCTTATTTTACAGGGTTGGACTAAGCGATACGAATTTCTTTAGAGAGATGAGTACCTTTGTTAAGTAAAGCTCATTTATTTTCAACCATAACTTAATTCCTATTTCTGGTTTCTGTTTTTTAATAATCTTAGGCAATGACCAGAGTGAGACTGGACTTCTTGGATCAGTTAGCAAAATTTTGGGAGCTCCAAGGATCTACCTTGAAGATTCCAGTGGTGGAGAGAAAAATCCTGGATCTGTACGCTTTGAGCAAGGTGAGGCTTGTACTTGGTTTAGAAATTGGAGCAGAGCCTAGTGAGTCTGTGAAATTAGAAATTTCCAATAAACTTTATGGAAAACATTGTTTCCTATGTGGGATTTGACAATGAAATGCAAGCATGAATAAATGTAAATGACCGATTCTGAAGTTACCTTTAAAATTATTTCATAATTTGTTATGAGATTTAACATTTAATGATTCATACTAGTAGATTCTGATAAACATTATACAAAAGAAATGATGCCAGTCTGTTAATAGTATCTTGTGTTGACGGTACGATGTCTTAGGTTGAGCTTGCCATTTTTATTCTACTTCTGAATTGAAAATTTGTTAAAGAGATTCATTTGCTCACCATTCTTGAGTGTGGTACATATCAATTGTATTAATACCTATAAGTAGTGTTAACTGAAGCCAGCATTATCCAGAATGAATAAGAGCTTGAAAACTTAAGAGTGAAGAGTTTAGACTGATTTTTACCTAAACTTATGTTAATTTTGTAACATTATATTTCCTAATGTGAAAAGAACTAACTGACCTGCAAGAGCATTTGAATTACCTTGAAAACCTGTTTTGTTAATATAATAAAATGTATGATTGTTCTGACTTGTGAGTAAAGACAGCTTGATTATCTGAGGAATTTTGCAAAACATCTATTTTTGAGTGGTCTTTCATGTCTTTGATGTACTGTGTTGAAATAAAAAGTTATTCAAGTTACAGAGTTAATTTTGGAGATTTCACTATCAAGGAAAAATGAGACAAACATACTTAAATTATTTTTTGTGGGCATCTGGGTGGCTCAGTCAGTTAAGTGTCTGACTCTGGATTTCAGCTCAGGTCACGATCTCAAGGTTCATGAGATGCAGCCCTGGGTCAGGCTCTGCACTGACAGCAGCATGGAGCCTGCTTGGGATTCTTTCTCTCTGTGCTCTTCCCCTGCTTATGCTCACTCTTTTCTCTCACAATAAATAAACATCAGCAAAAAAAAATTATTTTTTGTAACACATTTTTTTAAGGCAACAAATTTATGATTTTTTGAGAGAGGGAGAGAGAGAGTGTCCATGCACACGCTTGAGGGAGGGGCGGAGGGAGAGGGAGAAGGGGAGAGTGAGAGAAAGAGAGAATCTTAAGTGGGTTCCACTCTTATTGCAGAGCCTGACACAGGTCTTTTTTTTTTTTTTTTTTTTAATTTTTTTTTTTTTTCAACGTTTTTTATTTATTTTTGGGACAGAGAGAGACAGAGCATGAACGGGGGAGGGGCAGAGAGAGAGGGAGACACAGAATCGGAAACAGGCTCCAGGCTCCGAGCCATCAGCCCAGAGCCTGATGCGGGGCTCGAACTCACGGACCGCGAGATCGTGACCTGGCTGAAGTCGGACGCTTAACCGACTGCGCCACCCAGGCGCCCCAGAGCCTGACACAGGTCTTGATCCCAGGACCTCAGGATCACTACCTGAGCCTAAATCAGGAGTTGGACATTCAACCAACTGAGCCACCTGTAATGCACCCTGAGCACCCTGTAATGCATTTTAAATTTAGTGTCGGGTTAGAATGCTCTAAAAATTCTGGGATGTGTAGTCTTATGCTAAAATATGGTTATAGGCTTCTTTCATCTGATAAAGTTTAGTACTGATATCAATAATTGAACACCATCCTGAGAATTATCTAGTATAGTTGTATGAAAATTGATGATACCAAAGAGCAAAGTATATGTGAATATGAGGGATGAGTTTGTGTCTTGTAGGGAACCATTAGGATAAAAATTTAGTTAAGGGTGTGCCTGGGTGGCTCAGTCAGTTAAGCATCTGACTTCGGCTCGGGTCATGATCTCATGGTTTGTGAGTTCAAGCCCCGTGTCAGGCTCTGTGCTGACTGCTCGGAGCCTGGAGCTTGCTTCGGATTCTGTGTCTTCCTTTCTCTCTACCTCTCCTGCTCCTGCTCTGTCTCTCTCACTCTCTCTCGAAAATAAATAAACAAAAGTCTTTATTAAAAAATTTTAAGAATTTTTTTTCTTTTTTACATTTTTATTCAGTGAAAGCTTAATTATTAAGTTTTGCTATGTGATGCTGTTTAAAGTTCTGAATATGTTTGGTTCAATTTAGATAGTTTAAAGAAATTTTCAAAAATTAATCATTAATAACAATAGGGTTGTGGTAATTTTTGGCTAAAACTCCATGTACCTTGGTTTTATGGAATTTGCTAGAATAAGTATTTTATATAAGCAGATAATCTATCAAATTGAAGTTGTTCCTGTTTCAGTAATTTTCCAATTAAAAGATAAATACCTAAAATAAATAAACATTAAAAAAAAAAAAGAGTAGATTAAAAAAACACTTGGAGGATACTTGGGTGTCTCAGTTGGTTTAGTGTCTGACTCTTGATTTCAGCTCACGTCATGATCTCATGGTTCATGGGTTTGAGCTCCGCATTGGGCTCCCATGCTGACAGCAGGGAGCCTCCTTGGGATTCTCTCTGTCTCTCTCTGTCTCTCTTTCTCTCTTTCTCCTGTCTCCTTCCTTTCCTTTCTCCCCCCCCCCCCCCCCCGCTTGCGCATGCAAGTGTGCTCTTTCTCAAATAAAAAAAAATTAACATTATTCTGATGGTAAATTAGATTGCATTCTTGGTTTTACTGAATTGTAGCATTTCAAAAGTAAAAAGGGGCTTTAGAGGTAACCTAGCCTGAATACCTAGTTGTTCACAGTTCTGTATTGTATTTGTCATCTTGCCAGTTTAACTCCATCTTGAGAAACCCAGTTTCTTTTTGTGCAAAGAGAAAAACTACTAGTAAAATATACCTCATTTAAATACTTAAGAGAATATGTTGAAAATATATTGTGATGAAAGGTTAAGTTTGATTGTCCTGGTGTTTATTGTAGTCTCGTCTTTTAAGTACCCATGGACATCTGTTTCCCCTAATCTTTGGAAGTGCTTATAAACCTAAGATGTAAAACTAAGAGGTAGATCTAAGTTTTGATTTGTAGTTGTTTTGTTTGCACGGTATAATACTTTGTTTCCGGTATAATACTTTGTTTCCTAAATGTCACCTAAATGGTGAGCTTGCTGCTTCTCACCACATGAACTTTTTTTCTTTATGTTGGGGGATAACTTAGAGTGCAATGCACAAATCTTAAATGGACAGTTGGATCAATCTTTTTAATTTTTTTTTTATTTAAAAAAAAAATTTTTTTTCAACGTTTTTTATTTATTTTTGGGACAGAGAGAGACATAGCATGAACGGGGAGGGGCAGAGAGAGAGGGAGACACAGAATCGGAAACAGGCTCCAGGCTCTGAGCCATCAGCCCAGAGCCTGACACGGGGCTCGAACTCACAGACCGTGAGATCGTGACCTGGCTGAAGTCGGACGCTTAACCGACTGCGCCACCCAGGCGCCCCGGATCAATCTTTATATATGTATACACTCATGTAACCACCACCCAGATCAGGATATAGAACATTTACAGGCTCTAGCAGGCTCCTTTGTCTCCCTTGTGGTCAGTACTTCTCCCCAGAGGTAATCACTATTCTGACCTCTGTCATTGGGTGAATATTTCGTTACCATGACATTTTACTTTGTAGCAAGGAGCTCAGGGTGAAAACTACAGAAAATATGTGAGAGTTTATATATATGAGAGTTCTGATACGTTTAGGTTGTTAGGTATGCCCTTTACTTAAAAAGAGAAAAGATTATAATTGGCTGACAGCTGGTGAGCATCTCTGGAATTTGTGTTATTACAGACATGATTTTGAAACACTTTAATTCCCACTACTTTATAATGGGAAGCAAATTTTCAGTCTCAGTCATTAAATTGTCAATTTGATGGTTTCCTGTGTTGATTAAATCATTTGTCTTCCTGGGTATTATTTTTTATTATAAAAAGTATTGCTTAGAATGTCTATAATTTAAAGGAGTTTGACATTAACAATTACTGTTTATAATCAGTGCAGCAAGGAACATTCATTCTAGCCCTTAAAATTTTTTTGTCAATGTAATACTTTTTAAAATATAAGGCTTAAAATGAAAACCAACATTCTTCCTTCTCCACCTCTCCACTCCCATTCCCACTCCTCAGAGCTAATCATGTTCAATTCTTTTAGCCATTTCTTTTTATATTTATTTTTTTAACGTTTATTCATTTTTGAGAGACAGAGAGACAGTGTGAGTGGGGAGGGGCAGAGAAAGAGGGAGACACAGAATCCGAAGCAGGATCCAGGCTTTGAGCTGTCAGCACAGAGCCCGATGTGGGGCTTGAACTCACAGACCACGAGATTATGACCTGAGCTGAAGTCGAACACTTAACTGACTGAGCCACCCCTAGCCATTTCTGATTTTGATTTTTGTATTTCAAGTAATATACTCATGCTAGTTCATTTTTCAGTTTTAAATATTATACACTGTATTTCTACCATTAAAGATGGAGAAAGGGTGTAGGAAACCTAAATCCTTACATAATTCCCCTCTTCCATTCTAGTGTAGTTAGATCAATTTTTTATTAATCAAACATTTTTACTCTAACTGTAAATACAAATATTATTTGTACCTGAGCCTTATAGTGTGCCATGATTGCTTCCTTATACCAATTTTTATTTTCCTTGGGGTTAATAATCCTCCTTGTTTTCATTTTGTAATATTTCTTTGTAACCATCAAAAATTTGTTTTCAGATTTTCCAGCAACAGTTTAAATCTCTCTGTATGCTTCACCTGTCAGGTAATCTATCAGTTTCACTTTGTTCTTGGAGCCATTCCTCTGGAGTTCTGTTTTCTGCTTCAATCCAGACTGCTTGTTTTTTAAGGTTAGCTGTCAGCTTAGAACTTCCTTTCACTGTTATCATTCTGGGGATTCCCTTTGCCTCTCTCCTTGTTTCAAATCTTCCTATTACTTGGTTCACTCCTATTTTGATGAAGCATTTCTTCTGTTAGTTTCATGAACAAGAAGGTAAATGGAATGTAAATTTTTTGCCTGTCTAAAAATGGTCTACTCTTACACTTTAGTAGTAGTTTGGTGGGGTTTAAAAGTCTAGGTTGTAAATTGTTTTCCTTTAGCGTTTTGAAACTTTACTCCATGATCTTTCAGCTTCCAGTGTTGCTTTTGAGAAGAATGATGCTGTATTAGTTCTTGTTCCTTCCTATGTGGCTTTCTTTTTCTTGAAGACATAGAACGTAATCTTTATTCCCAGTGCCTTGAGATTTCACAGTGGTATATGCATTAGTATGTGTTTATCTTCATTATATACATACGTGTTTGTTTCCTTTAAAGTTTTGCTTTTAATCACCTTTTTAAACACTTAACAGATGGACATCCATTCCTTGATTTTTGGTCTTTGTTCATCTATCATTCTTAACAGTGAGAGTCCAGAACCTTTCACACTAATTGTAAAGTCCCGCTAAGCATTCAATAATGAACAAAGCTGTTTACATTTACCTTTTATTTTTGTCTAAGTCTTTATTAAGTTTATCGTAAGTAGGATCATCTTAAGGGAATTTGTGAATCATTCCAGTCAATGATTCTAAGACTTTCATCCTTTTGCTGTCTTTCTCAGTGGCATAACTGTGGAGGAGACATTGCCAAGCAAAAGCAACACTTTGGTAGCACTCCGTCTCAGAGCTGATTTTTAACTCCATGTAATGTGCCATATTGTCTTCCTTCATTTATACCTACACTATTGCCTTCTTCATAGCCTTTCTTTTTTTTTTAAATTTTTTTTTTTTCAACGTTTTTTATTTATTTTTGGGACAGAGAGAGACAAAGCATGAACGGGGGAGGGGCAGAGAGAGAGGGAGACACAGAATCCGAAACAGGCTCCAGGCTCCGAGCTGTCAGCACAGAGCCCGATGCGGGGCCCGAACTCACGGACCGCGAGATTGTGACCTGGCTGAAGTCGGCCGCTTAACCGACTGCGCCACCCAGGCGCCCCCTTCATAGCCTTTCTAAAACCCTCCTCCAGGAAACCTCTTCTGAAGAGAGAATGTCCACTTCCTCATTTAATACCTGTTTTTTTAATTTTAGTTTTTTTAAGTTTATTTTGAGGGAGAGAAAGTGTGCGCCAGTGTTGGGGGGGGGGGAGTCGTAAGCAGGCCCTGCACTGTCAGTGTGGAGCTCCCTCCCCTCAGGGCTTGAACCCACAGACAGTGAGATCATGACACTCAACTAACTGAGCCACCCAGGTGCCCCTCCTCATTTAATATTTTTTATTGCACTTGATAACTTTTCTAATCTGAACTCGTGTCTTTGAGTTTTTGTAACTTTTCTTGTGTTTTTTTGTATTTGATAATTCCACTTTTCTCTCTTTTTGAACTTTTATTAGTTGGATGTGAGACTAATAACCTGATGCTAGATTATTAGACTATTAGACTGATCCTATAGTTGGCTTACATATTTCTCTTAGGGTAGAGTCCCTTCTTTTCAAACTCTCTGTAAGTAAATCTCTAGTTTTCTGCTAGGGTTAGAGAGCAATAGTTGCCCGGCTGTGCTGACTGGGAGAGGTCTAATTGCTTTTATACAGGTTTTCAGCCAGTCCTGTTCTCTGTTTTATTGCCATCTCTGATTTTAAAGGTACTGCTGCTTCCATTTCTTAAGCCTTTCCAGGTTCTGTATTGGAAAGCTTCTCCTTGACTTTCTTCTGTTGAAGGTACTTGGTTGGTTTTTGGTTCTGCCTGCTAGGTTTTCACTTCTACATCTGCTTTTTTCTTGGTCCTTTGCCTTTTTGTTCCTTTACTGTCTTTTTAATGGATGCTTGAGAGAGAGCTTTTAAGTAGAACACTACTACTTCATGTCTGTTAAAATTCTCTTGCTAACCAGACTTAGTTTTACACTGGACTGAAATTTTGGCCTTGATTAACATGACTCTTTGGTTAAATTTTGATTAAGGGCTTGTCTCCACTTTGTTCAGTTTAAGTGCATGGCATCTTTTGTAGGGCATGGCTCATAAGTGATATTTTTCTAGTGATAGTGGTGTGATATATTTCATGGCAAAATGTTTGGAGTAAATGGTTTATATTTTGAAATTATACATGATAATTCTTGAATCTGTCAGCTGAAGAAAACCAAGTGTAAAGTTTTGTGTGTTTTGACAGTATCAGGCCTTGTTAGATTGTTGGAGTGTTGTATGCATGATGCCAAAGTCATAGTTTTGATTTCTTTGTGAGATAGTTTTATCTTATTTCTTGGCTATACTCTGTGCTGTTATTTTCACAGCTGCATGCCAGTAATCATCTTAAAACTGGGTGGGAAAGCATTACTGGATCCATGAAGATATATCATTACTAATGGAAATTGAGCTTGAAGTGCTTTGAATATAGAGTATTGTGTAATGTAATGGTGATAATTGTATAATAAAGATTACTAAGAGAGCTTCTGTTTTCCTTTCTAACTTCTCCCCACTTGCTTCAGCCACAGTGGCTTCCTTATTGCTCCTCAAACACTTGAGGCATGATTCTAACATGGGGCCCTTCCTCTTACTATTCCCTGTGTATCTGTTTGGGTAACTGCCTCACCTTGAAGGAGTCTTTCCTCACATTTCACCTTTGTAATCAAGTTTTTTGTGACTGTTTAATACTTCAGTTAACCTTCACTCTGCTACGTGTGAGGCCTTTTAACTGGTTTTTAAAATTTCTTCCACAGGATTTATTACTTTCAAATTTACATATTATGTGTATTGCCTGTTTTTCACCCTAAAATGTAAGCACCACGAAGGTAAAGATCTTTGTTTTATTCACAGATGTGTCTCAAGCACCTAGAACAGTAGCTGACAGTATAGAAGCACTGGAAAATATGAATGAAAGGCATTCTGCTTCATCTGCTTACTTCCAGACAGCCCTCTAAAACACCTTCATTGTGTCTTTCTCTACACTGCAAAATTGGAAAAATAAACTTTCTTCTCTTTATAATATTTCCCTGGTTAGCCTCAGAGGGGGCTTCTCTGAGGGTGTGATAAAAACAGCTAAGGAATTAGAGATGTGTTCAGCTCTTGTGCATGTGAACTTATGTGTTTTCTACCAAGCTTTCACATACTTCTGTAGAGGGAAATTTTGCTTTGGTATAAGTTCATCTTCGTCTATAATAGCGTTGTAGAGCACAAGCACTGAAAACATTTGCTTATTTATAACACGCATACTTCCTGCCCACACACGTAGATATTACAATACTGCTCACATTGATACAGTGCTTATTTTGTCCTGGTTTTTCATGTTTTATTTAGTTTGTCTTCACAACTGCCTCATAATAAAGTGTGGGTGCTGTTAAATTATTAATATTTTAATAATAGTGAATACTCCAAGACACATTGTATAAGTTGCCCAAGGTCATACAATTATTAAGTAGTAGAGCTGGGATTTGAACTTTGGAAATCTGGCTCCAGAGTCCATGTTCTTAGCCTTTTACAAAAAGTTGTGGTAAAATCTGTGTAACATAAAAGTTACCATTTTTTAAGGGTACAGTGGCATTAAGTACATTCACAATATACAACCATCACTGTTCTTCGTTTCCAGAACTTCCACTCTTCCTTCAGACCTCTATTCTACTTCCCCTCTCTATAAATTTGCTTATTCTAGGTGTTTCATATAAGTGGAATCATAAAATATTCATTTTTTTGTGTTTGGCTTATTTTACTTAGCATAATGTTTTCAGGGTTCATCATGTCACGTGTATTAATTTTATTCCTTTTTAAGGCTGAATAATATTCCATTGTATGTATATCACATTTGGTTTATTCATCTCCTGATGGACCTTTGGATTGTTTCTACCTTTTGACTATTGTGAATAATGTTGCTGTGAACATTGGTTTGCAGCTATCTGTTTAAATCCTTGTTTTCAGTTCTTTTGGGTGCAATTGTTGGATCATATGGTAATTCTATGTTTAACTTGTTTCTTAACTTTTTTTTTTTTTTTTTTAAAGTAAGCTCTGTGCTCAATGTGGGGCTCAAACTCATGGCCCTGAGATCAAGAGTCTCCTGCTCCACCGACTGAGCCAGCCAGGCACCCCTCTCTTAACTTTTTTTTTGATACAGAGAAATACAGTAGTATATACTCAAAGAGGAAAAATTTTTTTTTTTTGAGTTAAATGATTATGTCACAGTCCTTTTTATTCTGTTGTTAGTCAACTGAAGACTGTCTGAGACATACAGTATCAACTTCTGGAAGACAGGGAACCTTGATACATGTGTATTCTATATAGTGTCTTTTTGAAAAAATGTTTATTCATTTTTGAGAGAGAGAGTGTGAAGAGGGGAGGGGCACAGAGAGAGGTTGGACAACGGTCTGAAGTGGGCTCTGTGCTGACAGCAGCGAGCCTGATGTGGGGCTCCAACTCACGAGCCACAAGATCATGACCTGAGCTGAAGTTGGGTGCTCAACTGACTGAGCCACCCCAGTGCCCCTATTTGGTGCCTCATTTGATGGGAGCATTCAGCCACATTGGCCAGTTTATCTCATCTTTTCCTACATTAATACATTCTATGGTATGTTCTCTAGTAAGTCTGCTACTGTAATCTGATTTTTCTCCATCATTCCTTCATAAACTTCCATGTAAAACTTCTCCTTTTGAAAAAGTATAGCCTTTTCCAAAATATCCTCTGAATCCATTGTTTGCTTGACATTTTTCTTTTGTTTCCTCTTTCTTTCTTTCCTCTCTTTTGGGGTAGGAGGGACAGAGGGAGAGGGAGAATCCCAAACAGGCTCCATGTCCCACATGGGGCTTGATCTCATGACCTTGAGATCATGACCTGAGCCAAAATCAAGAGTTGGATGCTCAACTGACTAAGCCATTCAGGTGCCCCTGTTTGCTTGACGTTTTTGTTAAATTCTGTAAGGTATTTAGTACATTTTCTAATTCATGATTTATGTTCATTTTGTGTCCTATATAACTTAATTTATAGCTTAATTTATCCCTTTTTTTCCTTAACATTTACTTATTTTTGAGAGACACAGAGTATGAGCAGGGGAGAGGCAGAGAGAGAGGGAGACACAGAATCTGAAGCAGGCTCCAGGCTCCAAGCTGTCAACACAGAGCCCGACGCGGGGCTCAAACTCACAGACCGCGAGATCATGACCTGAGCCAAAGTCAGATGCTCAACCGACTGAGCCACCCAGGCGCCCTTAACTTAATTTATTCTTTTTTTTTTTTTTTTAAATATTTATTTACTTTTGAGAGAGACAGAGAGCATAAGAGGCAGAGGGGAAGAGAGAGAAGGAGACACAGAATCCGAAGCAGACTGTCAGCACAGAGCCCGATGTGGGGCTTGAACTCACAGAGTGCAAGATCATGACCTGACCCAAAGTCAGTGGCCTAACTGACTGAACCACCCAGGCGCCCCTTAATTTATTCTTTAAAAAAATTTTGTTTTTAATGTTTATTTTTTAGAGAGGAGAGAGAGGGAGAGACAGAGCGCAAGCAGGGGAGGGGCAAAGAGAGAGAGAGAGACACAGAACCGAATCAGGCTCCAAGCTCTGAACGTCAGCACAGAGCCTGAGGTGGGGCTCAAACCCATGAACCGTGAGATCATGACGTGAGCCGAAGTCAGACACTTAACCAACTGAGCCACCCAGGCGCCCTTTAACTTAACATTTATTCTTACGTTCATTTTTGGTCTGTTTTTAATTCATATTTTATATTTTGAGTTCCTTGTGGATATTGAGTACATAAACCTGTTTAGTTTTCTCAAGGTATGTAACGTACAAAGTGTAAATCATGAAATGTTTTTGAGTGCCTAGTTCATGGAAAATAGACGCAACATTAAAACTTCAAAAAATCATTGTCTTTATTTCATACTTTAAGTGTTGACAAGTTACAATTTTATGGGTATCGTGGAAAGGAAATTAGAAATGTAAGCTCAGAATAATTTTTGTATTTAGCAGACAGATATAGAGTCAGAATACATGAATCTGTGTTTTTTTCTTAAATAATGTTTACTTTGTTTTCAGATTGTTGCCAGCAAAGGAGGTTTTGAAATGGTCACCAAGGAGAAGAAATGGTCTAAAGTGGGTAGTCGCTTGGGATATCTGCCAGGAAAAGGAACTGGGTCTCTTTTGAAGTCACACTATGAAAGAATTCTCTACCCGTATGAGCTTTTCCAATCTGGTGTCAGCCTTATGGTGAGATGCATCATTTTTTTTTTTTTTTTTTTTTTTAGGAGTGGATAAATCCAGTGGGCCAAATTTGAATGTTAGACTGTGTTCACCATAACAAGTTAGCAGTTTACTAAGTATAGGAAGTTAAATTTCTCCTGGTACCAAAATTTGGGATAGCAAGGTGTAGTTTAAAAATTGCGGCTGTTTTTGGTGGTTTACAAGATAAAGGCTAATGGGAATGAAGGCTATTTTCTTATTTATTTAAAATAAATCCTCATGACTTAAGCTTTTTGAAAAATTCCTCTTGGTTTCATGTATTTTTTTTAACAGCTTTATCGAGGTATAATTTGCATACCATAGAATTCAGTCATTGTAGATACTGAATAAATTTAATAAATTACATATTTATGCAGTAATCACCACAATTCAGTTTTAGAATATTTCCATCAGCCCAGAAAGTTCCTTTGTGTTTAATTGTAGTTGGTTCCTATTCCTACCCTCAAACCCAGGTAACAGCTGATCTGCTTTCTGGCTCTGTAGTTTTTTGCCTTTGTAGAAATTTCATAAAGATGGAATCATACAATATAATTTTGTGTCTGGCTTCTTTCACTTAGCCTAATGTTGAAGGTTCATCTATGTTTTAGCCTGTATTAGTACTTCATTCTTTTTTATGGCTGACAATATTCCATTGTATAGATATACCATATTTGTTTATCCATCTACCAGTTGGTGGGCAGTTAGATTGTTTCCAGTTTATGGCTATTATGAATAAATGCTATGAATATTCATGTATAAGTCTTTGTGTGGACATATGTTTTCATTTCTCTTGGGTAGATACCTAGGAGTGGAATTGCTGGGTTATATGGTAAGTTTATGTTTAACTTTTTAAGAAACTGCCAAACTGTTTTTCAAAGTGGCTGAACCATTTTACATTCCCACCAGTAATGTAGAGGCCTCCAGTTTCTTCGTCTTTGCCAACACTTGATATTGTCAGTTTTTTTGCTTATAGCCATTCTAGTGGGTGTGTAGTGGTATCTCATTGTGGTTTTAATTTTCATTTCCTTAATGATCAATGGTGTGCATCTTTTCATGTGCATATTAGCATTTGCATATCTTCCTTGATGAAGTGTCTGTTCCGACCTTTTTTTTATTGGGTTGTTTGTCATCTTACACTTCTTTTAAGAGTTTGCTATATAATCTGGATACAAGTCATTTATCAGATATATGATTTTACAAATATATTCTGCTAGTCTGTGGTTTGCCTTTTCATTTTTATAATGGTGTCTGTTTGAAGAGTAGTTTATTGATTTCCCTCCTCCCTGCTTCTATGGATTGTGCTTTTATTGTCCTAAGAAATCTTTTCCTAACCCAAGGCCCCAAAGCTACTTTTTGTTTTCATCTAGAAGTTTTATAGTTTTAACTTTTATATTTAGGTATGAGATCCATTTTCAGGGTGTGTGTGTGTGTGTGTGTGTGTGTGTGTGTGTGTAGTATGAGGTAAAAGTGTAAGTTCGTTTGTGGGGGGTTGTTAGGAATATCCAGTTGTACCAGTATCATTTGTTTAAATTTTCCCATTTATCTTGACACCTTTGTTGAAAATCAGTTGACTATAAATGTAGGTTTATTTCTGGTCTCCGTTTTGTTCTTTGATCCATATATTTACCCTGATACTAATACTGTGCTGTCTTGAGTACTATAGCTTTATAGTAAGTTTTGATATCCAGTAGTATAAGTCTTCCAACTTGGTTCTACTTTTTTCAGAATTTCCAAACAATTTGCATTTCCACATAAATTTTAGGACTGACTTCTCAATTTCTACAACAAAAGCCTGCTAGGATTTTGATAGGGATTGTCTTGAATCTGTAGATCAATTGGTGGGTAGAACTATCACCTGCTTTCATGTAATTTTGGGGATTTATTGGAAATTTATTATTTTTCTCCTGATTCTCAAATCTGACTTCTTATCAATGAATCTGCTCTCTTTGTGTGCTCTGATTCTTTAGGGTGTACAAATGCCTAATTTAGATCTAAAGGAAAAAGTAGAGCCTGAGGTTCTTGGCAGTGATGTCCAAACTTCCCCAGAGCCAGGCACAAGAGTGAACATTCTGCCGAAAAGAACAAGACGTGTCAAGTCTCAGGTATCAGCTTCCATGGATCATTTTTAACATGCGTTTTAAGTGCATTGACTGCAGAACAGTTATGTGGTTATTGGAGGCAGTCACATACTGTTGTTGTTTAGAACTTGAAGAGGCCTGTTTTTCATTTACTTTTACAATAAACAGGGAAGAAATTATAAAATTCAGTTTGATTTGATGTAGCAAGCTTTTTGTTAATTTTGAACAGTTTTTGAGAGGGATGACAAATCAGAGGGTGACTGGGTATTGTAGGGCCAGTGTTATAGACATGCTGATGATCTGTAGTATATTTTCATGGTTAGTAGAAGTGAGAGGAGTAGGAGAGGGTGGTTTTATTTTTCACTCATTCCTTTAAAAGCTAGAGTATGAGCTTGTGTCTGAACCATTCCATTGTTAACTTCTAGAGTGTTCCTGTAGCCTAAAGTAATTTTTTCAGAAAAAAAATACCTTAATTTCCTTTTTGTATTTCCTTGTCCTCCTTTTCCCATTCCCATTTGTGGCCCTCAAAGTTACATTTTTTAAAGTTGTTGGTAAAGACAGGTCTGTAGGTTGACAGTGAGATGCCCTTATAACTCTTAGATATGTTTCATTTAACCTGTGGTTGGATCAGAAGAGCAGCTTAACTTGATCCTAATCATTGATTTTAATATATCTAAAGAAACATTGTGTTGTAAGAATGGAAGTGGTTCCCACTGAAAGTAGGAATGGAGGGGGGTGGGTGGCTGGGTGGGCTGGGTTGCTCAGTAGGCTAAGCATCTGACTCTTGAATTTCCACTCATGTCATGATCTCACAGTTTGTGGAATCAAGCAGCAGATTCTCTTTCTCCTCTCTCTGCTCCTACCCTGCTCATGCACTCTCTCTCTCAGTCAATAAATCAACACTAAAAAAACAAAAGAAAGTGGGAATCAGAGAAGGGACTTGGTCTATTCATTATTAATAAGACTTATTGGATCTAGGGTTGTGAGGAGTTCTGTTAGTAGAAAGGAAGGTAGTGATATTTCATCTTGCTTTTCTAGAGCTCAGGGGATATCTGTCTTTCATGCCATGGCAGCTTTCTTTGCTCTGAATTCATGTTCTTTATTTTATATTATTTTATTTATTAAAATTTTTTTTAATGTTTATTATTGAGAGACAGAGAAAGACAGAGGATGAACATGGGAGAGGCAGAGAGATGAGGAGAATCGGAAGCAGGCTCCAGGCTCTGAGCTGTCAGCACAGAGCCCGACGTGGGGCTCGAGCTCACAAACTGCGAGATCATGACCTGAGCTGAAGTCAGACACTTAACTGACTGAGCCACCCAGGCGCCCCTCTTTTTTTTTTTTTTTTTTATGTTTATTTATTTTTGAGAGAGAGAAAGAGAGAGAACGAGTTGGGGAGGGATAGACAGAGAGGGAGACCCAGAATCTGAAGCAGGCTCTAGGCTCCGAGCTGTCAGCACAGAGCCCAATGGCCCAATGTGGGGCTTGAACTCATGAACTGTGAGATCGTGACCCAAGCCAAAATTGGACACTTAACTGACTGAGGCACCCAGGCACCCCCGAATTTATGCTCCTTAAATAATCTCCTTAATAATAATTTAGCTTCTTAAGTACTTTGATAACAGAAAGTAAGTGTCTTGAATGAGGAGTGTGAATTTAATAGAAATTCATTGGAAAGTGAATTATAAGTTATAACATATTCATTAATTAGTGAGTTATCAATATATAATATAAATCAGTAATTCATAATTTAGTTATATTTTATTATAATTACATAGTATTTATAACTTACATTTATCATAGTAGGAATTCTTTCTTCAAAAATTTTTATTTAATGTTTATTTATTTTGAGACAGAGAACAAGTAGGGGAGGAGCAGAGAGAGGGGGAGAGAGAATCCCAAGCAGGCTTCGCACTGTCAGGGCAGAGCCTGACACAGGACTCAGATCGTATGATCATGAACTGAGCTGAAATCAAGAGTCGGATGCTTAACTGACTGAGTCACCCAGGCGCACATATCAGTAGAAATTCCTAATTATAAACCATTATAAATTGGTAAACTCTGGTTTAGATTTTTATTACTGTGGTTGATCTCAGAAGTTCTGATCATCTTTGGGTATATAGTGATGATTCTATTTTAAGACCTGAAACAGTTGAAGACTAGTCTCTGACATGATGATTCACTTTTGAAGAGTTGCCCCAAGTGGCCCTGCACATCTAATCATTGGCCAGCTTGTGATGAAATTTTTTGATGTTCCATCTGAAACCAGAAAAAGTCCTGCTGCTGATTGCCTGTACATATTATAAGAAAAGGACAACATAGAATGTTTTACCTATTGTAATAATTGTCACTGTAGTCAGATTGGTTGATATCAGGTAGAAAGTAGGACTATTTTAGAATTTTTTTTCCCCAAAGATCTATTCATTCATTCCCTCATTCATTTTATTCATTCATTCATTCATTCGTTCGTTCGTGTGTGTGTGTGTGTGTGTATGTGTATGTGTATGTATTTATTTAATCTCTACACCCACTGTGGGGCTTGAACTCAACAACCTTGAGATCAAGAATCACATTCTCTTCTGACTGAGCCAGCAAGAATTTCTTGGGGCGCCTTTGTGGCTAAGTTGGTTAAGTGTCCAACTTTGGCTCAGGTCATGATCTCACAGCTTGTGAGTTTGAGCTCTGTGTCAGGCTCTGTGCTGACAGCTCAGAGCCTGGAGCCTGCTTCAGATTCTGTGTCTCCCTTTCTGCCGCACCCCACTCACACTCTGTCTCTCTCTTAAAAATAAACAAACATTAAAAAAAATTTTTCTATAACTCTTGGGCGCCTGGGTGGCTTAGTCAGTTAAGCATCTAACTCTTGATTTTGGCTCAGGATCTCACACTTGGTGAGATATGAGCTGAGAGTGCAGAGCCTGCATGGGATTCTCTTTCTGTCCCTCCCTGTCTTGGGTATGTGTGCTCCCTCTCTCTCTCTTTTTTTTTTTTCTTAAAATAAATAAACATTAAAAAAAAGAAAAGAATTTCTTCAACTCTCAATTTATCCCTAATTACTGTATTGCCAAATCTGCCTCATTCCTAGTCTTCAGTTTCAGAAAGAAAATAAAGGCTTTCTGGTAGAACTCCTTCAACTTCTTGCCCCATACACAGAATTGTTAGTATTCATTCTTAATTTCTGCCAATCTCAGTGGGCAAAGGGTACCTTTGTCTCTAAGGATAATCCTTCCACATCCATCCTTTCTGGCTTCTTTAGTGATTTCAATATTACCAGTTGTGAAATCTTTCTCTCCTACCTTCTCTGTCTGCTTGGATCTTCTTTTACCCCCAGTGTAAACATGTTTATGTATCATCTTAAAACAAAAACTCCCTTCCTAGATAGTGCCTTACTCCTTGCCTCTCTAAATGAACTTCATTTTTTTTATATTAAAAAAAATTTTTTTTAGTATTTATTTCTGAGAGAGAGAGACAGAGCGCATGTAGGGGAGGGGCAGAGAGAGGGGGAGAGAATCTGAAGCAGGCTCCAGGCTCTGAGATGTCAGCACAGAGCCCAACATGGGGCTTAAATTCACAAACCACAAGATTATGACCTGAGCCGAAGTCGGATGCCCAACTGACAGCCACCCAGGTGCCCCTCTAAGTGAAGTTTCTTGAAAAATAGTCTGTGTTGTCTTGTTTCCTCAGTATCTGTGTAGCTTTTTTACTTTTTTATTTTTTTATTTTTGAGAGAGAAAGAGCATAAGTGGGTTGGGGTGGGGGGCAGAGAAAGAGGAGACACAGAATACAACGCAGGTTCCAGGCTCTGAGCTGTCAGCACAGAGCCCAGTGAGGGGCTGGAACTCAGACTGTGAGATCATGACCTGAGCCAAAGTTGGGCATTCAGCCAACTGAGCCACCCAGGTGCCTCTTTGCTTAGCTTTTATACTCTGTAATCTGACATTGAGTAAAATCATTTTATTGAAACTGCACTGCCTAAGTTACCACTGAGTTAATAATTGTCAGAAGCTGAGTACATTTTTTTTTTTAATTTCTTATCCTACTTCATCTCTGGTCACATATACATTTAATATGATTGTTGACTCCTCTCCTTGAAATTTAGTTATCTTGATTTTTCTTTGGCTTTCATGATGCCTCTCTCCTGCTTATTGTCTTCACTCTCTGACCTTTCCTTAGTCATCTTTGTTCTCTTTTCTCATTGCCTTTTACTTGGTGTTTTTAGTCGTTTCCTATCTTTAGTCTCCCTAGCTGTGTATCTACTCTGTGATTTCAGGTACTACCTATACACTCAAGACTCCTAAATATGTCTTTAAAAAAATTTTTTTTAATGTTAATTTATTTACTTCATTATTTATTTATTTATTTTTTAATGTTTACTTTTTAAAAAAATTTTTTTTAACATTTATTTATTTTTGAGACAGAGAGCATGAACACGGGAGGGTCAGAGAAAGAGGGAGACACAGAACCTGAAACAGGCTCCAGGCTCTGAGCTGTCAGCACAGAGCCCGACGCGGGGCTTGAACCCACAGACCGCGAGATCATGACCTGAGCCAAAGTCGGACGCTTAACCGACTGAGTCACCCAGGCTCCCCAATGTTTACTTTTTTTTTGAGAGAGACAGAGAGAGAGAGAGAGAGAGACAGAGCACAAGTGAGTCAGGGACAGAGAAAGAAGGAGACATAGAATCTGAAGCAGGCCTCAGGCTCTGAGCTGTCAGCACAGAGCCTGGTGCGGGGTTCGAACTCACAGACCGCGAGATCGTGACCTTAGCTGAAGTCGGATGCTTAACCGACTGAGCCACCCAGGTGCCCCTATTATTTATTTATTTTTAAATTTACATCCAAGTTAGCGTATAGTGCAATAATGATTTCAGGAGTAGAGTCTGGTGATTCACCCCCTACATATAACACCTAGTGCTTATCCCAACAAGTGTCCTCCTTAATGCCCCTTACCCATTTAGCCCATGCCCCCACCCACAACCCCTCCAGCAACCCTGAGTTTGTTCTCTCTGTTTAAGGGTTTCTTATGTTTTGTTCCCCTTCCTGTTTTTATATTATTTTTGCTTCCCTTCCCTTATGTTCATCTGTTTTATATCTTAAAATCTTTTTTTAATGTTTTTTAAATAATTTTTTTAAATGTTTATTTTTCACAGAGAAAAAGACAGAGAGAGAGAGAGAGAGAGAGACAGAGTATGAATGGGGGAGGGGTAGAGAGAGAGAGGCAGACACAGAATCTGACGCAGGCTCCAGGCTCTGAGCTGTTAGCACAGAGCTCAACATGGGGCTTGAACTCATGAACCTTGAGATCATGACCTGAGCTGAAGTTGGACACTTCACTGACTGAGTCACCCAGGTGCCCTGTTGTATCTTAAATTCTCAATATTTATTTATTTATTTAATTTTATTTTATTCTATTTCATTTTATTTTTAAAAATTTTTTCTTAAGTTTATTTTGAGAGAGAGACAGAGTGAGCGGGGAAAGGGCAGATAGGGAGAGAGAGAGAGACAATCCCAAGCAGGCTCCACATTGTCAGCACAGAGCCTGCTGTGGGGCTTGAACGCATGAACTGTGAGATCTCTACCTGAGCTGAAATCAAGAGTTGGATGCTTAACTGACTGAGACATCCAGGTGCCCCAAGACTCCTAAATATGTTTTGACACCATGGTTATTTATTTTTGAGAGGGAGAGAGAGACAGAACGCAAGAAGGGGAGGGACAGAGAGAGAGGGAGACAGAGAATCTGAAGCAGGCTCCAGGCTCTGAGCTGTTAGCACTGAGCCCAGAGTGGGGCTTGAGCCCATCAACCACGAGGTCATGACCTGAGCTGAAGTCAGAAGCTTAACTGACTGAGCCACCCAGGCGCCTAACTCTCCTAAATATGTCTTGACACCATGTTTCTTTTCTGTTTACCTGGGATGTGTGTGTGTGTAGAATATACGTATACACGTGTACTTCTTGGTGGCCACGGCAGGTATGCTGAATTCAGTACACCTCAAACATTATTACCTTTTCTAAATCCATTTTTCGTTTGTTATTTTCTAGCTCAGTGTCTTTGACAAGCCTTCCATCAGTCTCTTAAACAAGAAACAAGTTATGAAAGATATCCCACTCCCCCTTCTTCTATCACATCACTTGCTTTTCTCTGCTAGAGTTGTTTTTCATCTGCAACCTCATTAGTGAGCTTTTTGAAAGCTCGTTTATACATTCAAGGTTTTACACTGAAGATAAATTACCTTTAATTACATTCAAAACTTTTTTTTTTTTAAGGGAATAAGCTGTTGGGCTATATCTGTATAAATGTGCTTTTTATTTTCTGGAGGTACAATGAAAGTTTATACTTGTATCTCATTGCATCATATCTGATTGCAGAAATTAAAGCATAATTTACAAGGAAAAAAAAGAAAACAGTTTGTGAAGGGTTATCAAATCCTTAGCATATTTATACTTTAGAATGAAGCCCATAATGCCAATATGTCTCATTAGTGACACTAAGTTTGAGCCAATTTCTCCATTATACTTAAATTAGTATAATCAAATCAAAGTTTATGTGTATTAAAATGCCATTTTGGTTAGTTTGGCTCTTATATGATCATAGGTAGTTTGGTTCTTATATGATCATAAGGTAGTCTGTATTTTGTCCTGGTTTATTTTTATTCTTACTGACTATATTTTTAGTAAATTTTGGTTATTTATTTAGTGTACATTCAGAGCGTATGGGCCATCTGAATTCATGATGTAACACTTGTGTCTACCAGGATGCTCTCGTCTTCAAGTACTAGAATGCCAAATGACATCAGTTTAAACATTAACAACACAGTTTTCACATAAGGACACGTTTTTCACATAAGATTTACAGGTATAGGTAGTTCTAGGATTGATGCAGCAACTGCACATTGCCATGAAGGGCCAGGCTCTTTCCATCTTTCTGCCTTGCTTTCTTCAGTGTGTGGGTAATATATTTCTTCCTAATTGCATTGTGGTTGCTGCATAGTCCAGCACCATACTTTCACCAGGTGAATCTCCTAGCAGTATGGAAGGAAGTTGGGACAAAAGGCTTACTCTTCCAGAAGCTTTTTCTTATTAGAAGATGAACATCTTCCCAAAAGACTTCCAGTAGACTTTCTTTGTGTCTCATTGGCTAGACCAGGGTAACATTTCTACCTCTGGCTAGGTCATCACTAATAATGAGAAATGGCATGATTGGCTTAGGATAATCATTCATCTCATGGACTAGGCATACTGCCTTCTGTTCAAAGAAGGATGTCCATTAGCAAGTTAGAAGTGAGGATCTCTGTTGAGTTATTACCAGTATTATATTGGTTATTACCAGTATTATTTGTCTCTGGACAGAACTTAATTGACAACTGTGCTTTTCTTAGAGATAGATTTTCTTTTGTTGAAAGGAAGCTGGGTGTTGCATAGTGCTTGGATGACTGTTCAACTGTTGTAATGAGGCAGTGAGTGGATTTAGAGAGAAGAAATCAGTTAATTTTTTTCTCATTTTGAAGAGGATCTTGACATTTTTCTTGGTTAGGAAAATAAATATATGAATCAGAATAATTAGATAATACGAGTTTTGTTTATTGTTTTAGTCAGAATCTGGAGAGGTGAATAGAAACACGGAACTGAAGAAACTTCGAATTTTTGGGGCTGGCCCTAAGGTTGTGGGCCTAGCAATGGGAGCAAAAGATAAAGAAGGTAAAATCTGTTATTTGGTCATGAAAAGAAATAAGGTAATAAAAATAATATTTGAATTGCGGTCTGCCTTGGGATTTTCTTGAGTGTAAACTTGCAGTATGGTTTTTAGATCACCCTTTATGGCAGATAATCTTGAATTTAAGACTTGAGGAACCATATTTTATTGAATTTTTATATTTGAAAGAGATAAATTTTCATTTTTATGTCTGATACGTGACACAGAAATTTATAGTTTCTGAATGCTTTAGTTTATGAGAGAGTGGTGAAATAAATGGTTCTTACTTGGTGATCTAAAGCTTTTAAATTCAGAGACAGGGTTCCGTGACCTTTACTATTGACATGTACTGCCGGGAGTTCATGACTTACATTCTAATTCCAACTTTGTTGTTTTTCCATAATTATCTTGATACATTATGACACTTCATTTTAAAAAAACTGTGAAGAAAGCCTAGTTACTCTCAGCTTAGTATGTTTGAAACTTCTTGTGAGTAAAATTTCTAATGTAAAGGTCAAGTTTTGCTGTTCTATGTACATGTCAATTTGAAAACTCAGTTTAACAAAGGTTGTGTTGGATTTGTTTTTAGTATATATGAATTTAATGAAGTGCTATAATCACAAGTCACATTAGTTATTATCCATTTCATGATCCAATTCAGATTGTGGACAAGAACTCTGGAGGATCAGATAATATTGTCCCATCACTCTAAAAACATTCAGTGTGATAGGACTTACCAAATACCTTATGATATTTATTATCACCCTTTTAAGAATTAAGCATTTAATTGTCTTTTTCATTCTTGTACTTAATGCATTGGCTGGCAGTGATCTGAAAACTAGTCTCAAGTTAGTCCCTGATAAGTACTACATACAGGCAGTATAGAATTAGTAGTTAAGCTCTCTAGAGCTTGATTGCCTGGAATGGATTCCCAAATCTGCCTCTGACTGGCTTTATGATTTTGGGCAAGTTACTTCTCTATACTTTAGATTCTTTATCTTCAATGGGGATAGTAGCATATCTACCTCATAGTGTTGTGAGATTTAATTTAAATAATTTTAAGTAGTGTCTGGTCCAGAGTAAGCTCTCAACATTAGTTTTTACTATTATTATATAACTATTTTTATTTCAAGATGAGGTCTCCCGAAGACGAAAAGTTACCAACAGGTCAGACGCATTTAACATGCAAATGAGACAACGGAAAGGAACTCTCTCTGTTAACTTTGTAAGTGTTCTGAGATGTGTCAGGAGGGAAAGGATTTATTTTTAGTTTTGCACTTTTTTATCTCGTTATGTATTAGTATGCCATTTGGTTAGTTCATTTGGTTAGAAGACTGGATGGTAAATTTAAAGTTGCAGCTTTCGTTTATGTAATGTTAACCTTGCTTTGTCCATTTACATTGACTCTTCCCCTAAGTTATACTCACGTATACCTTGTGAATGAGAGAATAAGAATCTAAATTCTTGAGCTGTATTGTGGACAGTGCTCAGTATTCATTCTCTACAAAGAGTGTTTGTGTATAGGAAGGATGACATGGTGTATTTTATTTATAGAAATTGACTTTCAAGTGGTCTAGAAAGTCTTTCTTTATTCTGATACCTTGATATGCTTTTATTAAGTAGAAGTGCTGAGGAAATTGAGGAGATTTTATGAAAACCTGTTTAAATACAGTCATTTAAAAAATATTCAGGATTTAAGTTATGTGTACTTTTTAGTATACATTATTTTGTTTCAATTAAGGAATTCCTGGTAAAAATTCAGTATTACTTATTGTAGAAAATAGACTTTTATTTTGTTTGTTTTCTAACAGGTTGATCTCTATGTTTGTATGTTTTGTGGTCGGGGAAATAATGAAGATAAATTGCTTTTGTGTGATGGATGTGATGACAGCTATCATACATTTTGTTTAATTCCCCCACTACCTGATGTGCCCAAAGGAGACTGGAGGTGTCCTAAATGTGTTGCTGAGGTACAAGCCTAAACTTTATAGATTCTTTTTTAATTAATAACAATAATATACACATACACACATACAGTAAATCCAATTTCCAAAAGTGCTTGCTTTGTTCTTCAATGTTTAAAATCTCTAAGATTTTTTTTTTTTTTTTGAGAGAGAGAGAGAGGGCACAGGTGAAAGAGAGGGAGAGAGAGAAAGAGAGAGAGAAAGAGAGAGGTGGAGCTCATCCAGGGTTCATGTTTTACCTGAAACAGGGCTTGTGCTTACCCGAAGCAGAGCACTAGCTCTCCTGAAGCAGGGCTCGAGCTCACCCAGTGTGAGACTTGAACTCGTAAGCTGTGAGGTCATGACCTAAGCTGAATTCAGATGCTTAACAACTGAGCCACCCAGGTGCTTTAAAATATCTAGGATTTTTTAAGAGCAATATTGAATGAAAATGTAACAGTTGTATTACGGCAGTTTGCCTTTCAAAAACTCTTTTTCTGACTATCGGTTAGATAATTCTGTTTATTGCTGTAGGTGAATGATACTCTTGCTCAGAACGTTCATATTCCTGGAAACCTGGCTGGCTCAGTCAGAAGAGCATGTAACTCTTTTTTTAAATGTTTTATTTTTAATTATTATTATTTTTTTTAGTGTTTATTTACTTTTAAGAGAGAGAGAGAGAGATGCAGAGCATGAGCGGGGGAGGGGCAGAGAGAGACAGACACAGAATCCCAAGCAGGCTCCAGGCTCTGAGCTGTCAGCACAGAGCCTGATGCGGGGCTCGAACTCATGGACTGTGACATCATGACCTGAGCTGAAATCAGATGCTTAACTGACTGAGCCACCCAGATGCCCCTAAATTTTTTAAATTAAAAAAAATTTTTTTTAATGTTTATTTATTTTAGAGACAGAGAAACAGAGCACAAGTGGGGTTGGGCAGAGAGAGAGGGGGACAGAATCTGAAACAGGCTCCAGGCTCTGTGCTGATAGCTCCAATGCGGGGCTCGAACTCACAAACTGCGAGATCATGACCTGAGCCAAAGTCGGACACTCAGCTGACTGAGACACCCAGGCACCCCTAAATGTTTTATTTTTGAGAGAGAGAGAGAGAGAGAGAGAGAGAGAGAGAGAGAGAGAGAGAGAAAGCGCAGGGGAGTGACAGAGAGAGGGTGAACAGAGGATCCAAAGCAGGCTCTGTGCTGACAGCAGCGAGCCCAGTGCAGGGCTCGAACTCACAACCGTGAGATCATGACCTGACCCAAAGTCAGACGTTCAACTGACTAAGCCACCCAGCCAGGCTCCCTGTAGCATGTAATTCTTGATCTTGGGGTCATGGGTTCAAGACCCATGTTGGGTGTAGAGATCACTTAAATAAATGAACTTCAAAAAAAAAACCAAAGTAGAAATCAGACATAAAGCTCTGGAACTTAGGATTTATGCCTCCAGTTCTCATGTTAACAGATAAATGGATAGTATCTATTAGCTTATTTAAATTTTTACTTGATTATTCTAAATTATTCTTATTCAAAGATTACATTGACATTATTGTCCTGAAATACCTAATCCATTTGCTTAACAGAATGTTTGTGGTAGGATATGGAAGGGAAGGAGTTGGCTGGGTTGTATCTAGGTGTATTCAGAGCTTTGAATTATTATTTGTTATTCTCATGGTTAGATGATTCCAAAGCAGTTATACTCTGAGAATTTGTGTTAAGATACTGGTTAGGGTGATTGGTGGTGTGAAACAACCATTCCTATAGCTAGATATTCTAGCAGTCAAGTGGATATCCCTTTATCCATTATCTTTCCTTTGTCTGTGAACATTTATTTTCTCCATTGCTAAATCCACTGGTAAACTGAGAATGAGTAGCATCCCTGGGCTTGATTGCATGTCAGTAGTCCTCCAGGTGTTTGTCTTGGTGCCGAGCTTAACCGACTGAGCCACCCAGGCGCCCCTCTCACCTTGTCTTGGTGCCGAGCTTAATGCCAACTCCAGAGTCTGAAGCTGTCTCATTGCCACCTTCCTACTGGAAGGCTGTGAAAATGCAGTTAAGGTTTTAGAACATTATTTACTGATTTCATATTGCAAGTAATTAATACTTGTTTTGCTAAGGTTGATTGGATTTGCTTCCCCTAGGGAAATGATCAAAGAAGGTAATGTCTGAGAGCCTTAATATTTTGTTCATTTTCAGTGAGTTAATCTTAGGTATTTCTTCTTCCTAGGAATGCAATAAACCTCGAGAGGCCTTTGGATTTGAACAAGCTGTACGAGAGTATACACTTCAGAGCTTTGGAGAGATGGCAGATAATTTTAAGTCTGATTATTTCAATATGCCAGTTCA
This sequence comes from Neofelis nebulosa, assembly GCF_028018385.1. Classification (NCBI taxonomy): domain Eukaryota; kingdom Metazoa; phylum Chordata; class Mammalia; order Carnivora; family Felidae; genus Neofelis; species Neofelis nebulosa. The sequence goes on along the minus strand of NC_080789.1, from coordinate 105,559,250 downwards.
TGTGAGTATCTTTCTTTTAGGTCGGTTTGGGGAAGTCTGAAGATTTATCTGTGTCCAAAGCTTTTGGTTTGCTTTTTACTTTCATCATTTTGTGGAAAATCGGGACAGCATGAGAAAGATGATAGAATATTAAATCTAAAGATAAGGGGCCTGGCATCTGTTTCTATTTTTTTCATTTGCTAATGTGGCAGTGTGTACTCTCCTGTTGAGAAATCTGCTTTGATCTTGGAATTGTTTATTAGCCTTCTGTAGGAAATCTTTTATAGAAAACCATGAAGTATGTGGCAGTTGCTCCTTTTGTTGTTACTTGTAATATGAAGTTTGTTCTTCTCCTAGAGGATCTTGGGCTTTTTAAAATCCTTATCCAAAAAATTTGCCAAAGCTATTAAAGTTCAGCCTTGATTTTTGCATTTCCTTTTTTCTTTCTTGATGTCCTGGGTCATTTTTATATTTCTTAGTTGGAAAACAGTTTACAGAAAAAGGCAGTTCAAGTTCATTATGTTTTTCTGAACATTTAGGTTGCCTTTAGCATTTTGCTGTCCTCATTGGAAAAAGCTAAGAACCTGGTCTTTTCAGCTCTGGAAATAAGACTTTTCATTTTATCATGGGTTTGTGTTCACTTGATCTGCATTTTATGTTTTAGAAGGTTATGGTTATAGTGAGTTAGTAATCTGTAATCTTTGTTTTCCCTGTATAGATGGTTCCTACAGAACTAGTAGAAAAGGAATTCTGGCGGCTGGTGAGCAGCATTGAAGAAGATGTTATTGTAGAGTATGGAGCTGATATCTCCTCAAAAGACTTTGGAAGTGGATTTCCTGTGAAGGATGGTCGGAGAAAGATGTTGCCAGAAGAAGAGGTGCAGAGCAGATAGTAGTAATTCAAACTTAGCCCAAGCTGATTTAGCCTTTGCATAGTAGAAAACTGCCTTTCTCTAATTTTAAGGGATTACATTCATTTAAAATATTCAATCTGTAGGATTTGGACATTATATATTATCTTCAGTTTTAAAAACAATACATCCAGGGGCACCTGGGTGGCTCATTCAGTTAAGTGTCCGACTTCCGGCTCAGGTCATGATCTCACAGTCCGTGACGGGCTCTGTGCTGACGACTCAGAGCCTGGAGCCTGCTTCGGATTCTCTGTCTCTCACTCTCTCTCTGCCCCTCCCCTGCTCATGCTCTGTCTTTCTCTCTCAAAAAATAAATAAACATTAAAAAAAAATTAAAAACAATACATTCAAAGTACCCTTAAAAATTTAACTTTGCATTAAAAAAACCTTTTTTTTTTTTTTTTTAATGTTTATTTTTGAGAGAGAGAAAGACAGAGTGAGTGAGGGAGGAGTAGAGACAGGGAGACACAGAATCTGAAGCAGGCTTCAGACTCTGAGCTGTTAACACAGAGCCCGACGCAAGGCTTGAACTCACGAACTGTGAGATCATGACCTGAGCTGAAGTTGGAACACTTAACCGACTCAGCCACCCAGGCACCCTTAACTTTGCATTTTATTATTACTATTATTATTTTTTCTCCCCACTCTCCCATTAACTTTGCATTTTAAAACCATTTTAGTTTATTTTTATTTTTATTAAAATCTTTTTTTAACATTTGTGCATTTTTGAGAAACAGAGCACAGCGGGGGTGGAGCAGAGAGAGAGAGAGGGAGACACAGAATCTGAAGCAGACTCTAGGCTCTGAGCTGTTAGCACAGCTCAGACCCACACACTGTGAGATCATGACAGCCAAAGTCGGACGGATGCTTAACTGACTGAGCTACCCAGGTGCCCCAAAACCATTTTAATTAGTTTAATTTTTTTTTTATGTTTATTTATTCTTGAGAGACAGAGCATGAGTGGGGGAGGGGCAAAGAGAGAGAGAGAGAGGAAGACACAGAATCTGAAGCAGGCTCCAGGCTCTGAGCTGTCAGCACAGAGCCCGATGTGGGGCTTGAACCCACCAACTGTGAGATCATGACCTGAGCTGAAGTTGGACACCCAACCGACTGAGCCACTCAGGTGCCCCAACCATTTTAATTAGTTTAAAACTTTGATTCCAGTTAAAAAAATTTTGCCTCTTTGTGTTTGAAGTGATTTAAGATTTTTTTAAAAAGAGTTACATTTCTTGATAGGTTCAAAATTAAGTTTCCTTCAACACCTGAGCAGGTAGGTTTTCAAATAATGCATTTAAACTGTAATATATATTGAAGTTCTGTCAAATAGGAGATGACCCTTATGTATAAAGCTGAATTAAGATGATCATTCACTTCTTTTTCTCATTATTTTGGTCCTTTTCACTTTTCCTTTCCTTCTATATTGGCAGTGATTAAGAATTTTATTTCCTATGAAAAGAGTTACACATGGTTAAAAAAAAAAGATTATATAGTGCAGAAGGATATATAGTTAAAAGAATATCCTGGGGCGCCTGGGTGGCTCAGTCGGTTGTGTCCGACTTCAGCTCAGATCATGCTTCTTGAAGTTTGTGAGTTCAAGCCCCGTGTCAAGCTCTGTGCTGACAGCTCAGCCTGGAGCCTGCTTGGGATGCTGTGTCTCCCCCTCTCTCTGCCCCTCCCATGCTCATGCTCTGTCTCTGTCTCTTGATAATAAATAAAGATTAAAAAAAAATTAAAAAATAAAAAAGAATAACTATCCCAGTTCTCTTAAGGTTAGTATTTGCAAGGTATATCTTTTAACATTCTTTTACTTTGAATCTGTTTGTATCTTAGAATCTAAAGTGTGTTTTTTGTAGGAGGATATGATTGGATCTTGCCTTCTTAAAACAAAAAATGCTTATTTTTATTTATTTTTGAATGCGTTGTACATGTGCGTGCATGCCAACAGGGGAGGGGCAGAGAGAGGGAGGGAGAGAGTCCCAAGCAAGCTCTGTGCTCTTAGCATAAAGCCTAACAGGGGGTTTGAACTGTGAGGTCACGACCTGAGCCAAAATCAAGAGTCGGCCACTTAACCAACTGAGCCACCCAGGTGCCCCGGGATCTTGCTTTTTTAAAAAACCTAGTCTGAGGGTTGCCTTTTGATTGGAGTATTTAGTGTATTTACACTTAATATAATTACTGACACGGTTGATTCATGTCTGTTCATTTTGTGATTTTGTGTCTCGTCGTTTTTTTTGTTCCTGTCTCTCCTTTGTGGCCTTTTTTTGGTGTTAAACAGAGATTTTTCATAATACCATTTTAATTCCTCTAGATTTTTTTGTTTTGCATATATGCTTTTTAGTTATTTAGTGGTTCTAGGAATTCTAATATGCATCTTATTTATTTATAAAAGTTTATTTTTGAGAGAGAGAGAGAGGGAGGGAGTACACGTGTGTGCATGGGAAGGGCAGAAAGAGAGGGAGAGAGAGAATCCCGAGCAAGTTCCACGCTGAGTGCATAGCCTGACTCGGGGCTCGATTTCATGAACTGTGAGATCATGACTTGAGCCAAGATGAAGAGTCAGGAACTTAATTGACTGAGCCACCCAGGTGCCCCTTTTGCCCCTTTTTAACTTTTTAAATGGTCTTTACACAGCCTACTTTATGTTAATATTGACCTAATTCTGGTGAATATAGCAACTTTTTTCTTCATTTCCCACTGTATTGTTATACATTATGTCTACATATTGTATAAACACGACAACACAGCAATATAATTATTACTTTAAACCATCTTTTTTAAAAAGTTAAGAGAAGGTAAAAAATACACATATACTCTTTTACCTATTTACTCACAAATACACCATTTCTGATGCTCTTCATTTATTCCTGTGGGATCCAACTTACTTTTTCAGGTCATTTTCTTTCAGGCTGGAAGACTGCTTTTATTTGTAGTATGGGTCTGCTAAGGAATGAATTTTTTTCAGTCTTTGCTTATCTGGGAATGTTTTTATTCAGGCTTATAGTCTTTCAGTTGTAAATGCTTCTCAGTTTTTTGTCTTGTTCTGTTGTTTGCCTTTAGTTGATTTATAGTGCCTTAGAAATGGCTGTTTTGATAATTCTGTCCAGATTTATCTTTGTTTTTTGTGGAGGGGAATTGCCCAACCTCTCCATATTACCACTGCTGGAAATTCTTTACAATTAAAAGTCTCCCTCCTACCCAGATCACCAATGTAAGAGAGGAAGACACTATTTCATCTTCTAGCTGTTCTTCAGATACAGTGATCTATGCAAGCATTTATTTTATTTATTTATTTATTTATTTATTTATTTATTTATTTATTTATTTATTTTTAAAGTTTATTTTTGACAGAGAGAGAGAGAGAGAGAGGGAGAGAGAGACAGAGACAGAGACAGAGCATGAGTGGGGGAGGGACAGAGAGAGGGAAACAGAATCCGAAGCAGGCTTCAGGCTCTGAGCTGTCAGCACAGAGCCTGATGCAGGGCTCGAACTCACGAACCAAACCGCGAGATCATGACCTGAGCCAAAGTCAGACGCTCAACTGACTGAGCCACCCAGGCGCTCCTCTATGCAAGCATTTATATATCACACATGCAGAATTACATATTCTTTTTAAAAAGAAATGGAGTATACTACTTACATGGTCTTACCCTTTTTGTTTTTTGTTTTTGAGTCCCTTCAGGCCCTGTTCAGTCCATCCTAATTCCTTATAGCATTACCTACCCAGTTTATTCATGGTACCATCTCATTGGATATTATGCCAACCAGTATCTGAGCACTTAATGTGTGCTGAATTAAGTTTTCATTTTGTTTCGTTTCTTTATGATCAAAAGTTACATCTTTTGGCTTTCTTATTATTTTAGCCTTGTTATTATATTTTTCCTTCTGCGTAGGTAGAGTACAGGTTGGAATAATCAGGTTAGGATAATATAGATTAGAGAATACACATTGGGTTTTACCAAGGGAGAAAGAGGATGATTACAATAGATGGAGAACATAGATAATATACAGATGGTTTGTTCAGTATCACTGAATTTAATGTGGTTTTTATAGGTGTAAGGAAACACATCAGAGTTTCTTTATACCCTTCCTTTGCCAAGTGGTGGGCAATTACTGAATTATTGGGAAGAGACTTTTTCTTTTTCTGAATTTTGTTTCTGTTCTGAATTTTTTTTTATTAAAAAAACTTTTTTTTAATGTTTATTTATTTTTGGCAGAGAAAGAGACAGAGTGTGAGCAGGGGAGGGATAGAGAGAGAAAGAGACACAGGATCTGAAGGAGGCTCCAGGCTTCAAGCTGTCAGCACAGAGCCTTATGCGGGGCTCAGACTCATGAGCCGCGAGATCATGACCTTAGCCAAAGTTGAACACTCAACCGACTGAGCCACCCAGGCGCCCCTGTTCTGAATTTTTAAGTTGTTCTTAAACAGATATTTATATCTTCTGATCTTAAAAACAAGGTCACAGAGATTTTAAAGATTATTTTAAGTGTTAAACCTAAGCACCTAATATTAATAAGACAAATATTAATCTTTCTCCATGTTTGAGTTTTAAATGAATATTTATCTATTTCTGCTTTTGCTCTATTCACCTTTATGAATGTGGAGAAATGCTGGGCTGTAACCAACCATAGTATAAAGAGACAGGTGATACAACTTTTTTTCTAGACTAGATCATGGATTTGCTCTTTGTTTTCTAAGCAGTAATGTTTTTCACAGGATACTTTTGTTGTGTTTAAAGATAGAATGAGAGGACTTCTTTATTACAAAAGGATTTTAAGGACTAATTAGAGTTTGTGTAAAACCTTCAGACTTTTTATACTTAATATCAGTTACGGTAAAGTTACTGTACTAGAATAGCAGATTAACTACCAACATTTCACTAGGCGTTGTACATTTGTGTTGAACTTCCGGCATGAGATAGCTCTCAGTATCTGATAGCGTATTTCTCTGGAGTCATAGTTTACTGGAGAAGTACTTCTGAAGTTAATATATTGTCTTATGAATACAATGTGCTCTACCAACAGGGCTTCTAAGGAATAAAAATAGGCACAGAACTTGAAAACTTGGGAACATTTTTTTCTTCTTGTCCTTGGCTCCATATTAAGTCATTGACTAAATCCTGTTAGTTCATTTTACATTATTTTCTGTAGGACTGGCCTCTTTTCATACCCACTACTACCATCTTTGTCTAGGTCCTGTCACATCATGTTGGGATGATTGTCATAATCTTAAATAATGACCACTCGTGTTTGGAGTCCCCAAGACCATCTCCAGGTTCATTGATTTTCTGGGAGGACTCATGGCTATGATTACTATAGTGAAAGAATACAAAGCAAAATCAGCAAAGGGAAAAGATGCATGGCCCAAATCCAGAGAAAACCAGGTAGAAGTGTCCAAAAGTCCTCCTAATGGAGTTACATAGAAGGCACTAGTATCAAATTGACAATGTGTAGGAAGTATTGCCTACCAGGGAAGCTCATTAGTGACCCAACTCAAGGTTTTTATTGGAGGCTGGTGACCTGGGCATCCTCTGCTTAACACATACTATAAAATCCCAAACTCCCAGAAGGAAAGCAAGTGTACATAAACCACATTGTATGGTCTAGGCATCATAAATCACTCTTTTTTATTAGCGTAGGGAGCTGTTTGCCATGTAAGTTTCCACATACCAGCCAAGAGAACTTTAAGTAGGCTTTTTGAAGAATAGTAGTCTTAGGCCTGTTATGTTAACCAGATTTTCTGCTTACTGCTTGTCTCTGCAGTCATTTTAAATATATTGCTTTGGGGCGCCTGTGTGGCTCAGTCGGTTAAGTGTCCGACTTCGGCTCAGGTCATGATCTTGCGATTTGTGAGTTCAAGCCCCGCGTCGGGCTCTGTGCTGACAGCTCAGAGCTTGGAGCCTGTTTCAGATTCTGTGTCTCCCTCTCTCTCTCTGACCCTCCCCTGTTCATGCTCTGTCTCTCTGTTTCAAAAATAAATAAACGTTAAAAAAATTTAAATATATTGGTTTTACTTAACATGTTAAGGTTGAGAGGTCTTCTGGAGTTCATTATGCAGTTCTGTCTACTTTTGTTTATGTTTGAAACTTTCCATAAACAAAAGTTTAAAAATATTTAAGATACTATGTTTATACTGTTTCATTTTTCAGATTCTGTTTTATTTCTTTTCTGAATATAGGATAAAACCCAAGCTTCTTAATTTAAGGTTAAAGGTCCATTCTTCTTTTCCAATCTTATTTCCTGTGTTTCTGAGTATGACTAATTTCAGTCTTCCCCTTCACCAGCCAGGACAGTATATATTCTGTCTTTCTGTCATTCATTGTCACATCTTATCTATTTTTCTAAGCTTTACTCAGGTTCTTCTTTTCTATAAAGTTTTCCTGGGGTGCCTAGGTGGCTCAGTCGATTGAGCCTCTGACTACGGCTCAGCTCATGATCTCGCGGTTCATGAGTTTGAGCCCTGCATGAGGCTCTGTTGCTGACAGTTTGGAGCCTGGACCCTGCTTCAGATTCTGTGTCTCCCTCTCTCTCTGCCCCTCCCCTGCTCACACTCTGTCTCTCTCTGTCTGTGTCTGTCTCAAAAATAAATAAACATTAATATTAAAAAAAAAAGTTTTCTTAATGATGCAAACCCACACTAATTACTATTGTCCTCTGAAGAACTAAAGAATTTACTTTTTTTTTTTTTTTTTAATTTTTTTTTTCAACGTTTTTTATTTATTTTTGGGACAGAGAGAGACAGAGCATGAACGGGGGAGGGGCAGAGAGAGAGGGAGACACAGAATTGGAAACAGGCTCCAGGCTCCGAGCCATCAGCCCAGAGCCCGACGCGGGGCTCGAACTCACGGACCGTGAGATCGTGACCTGGCTGAAGTCGGACGCTTAACCGACTGCGTCACCCAGGCGCCCCAAGAATTTACTCTTTTATCTGTGTTTGGAATTTCATGTGTATACTGTTGTCTTGAAACTGTTTGTATGTAGGTCTTACCTCTTCAACTAGATTGATTATGTTTTCACACAACCAGCTGACCAACCAACTAAAAAACATATTGAATAGTATTTTTTGAAAACCTTTTTTAAAAAACATATTGAGGGTATGAATCATATTTCATTACTATTTCTTTGTTTTTAATTTTTTTTAACGTTTATTTATTATTGAAAGACAGGGAGAGACAAAGCATGAGAATGGGAGGGGCAGAGAGGAGGAGACACAGAATCTGAAGCAGGCTCCAGGCTCCAAGCTATCAGCACAGAGCCTGACATGGGACTTGAAGTCACAAACTGCGAGATTATGACCTGAGCCAAAGTTGGATGCTTAACCGACTGAGCCACCCAGGCGCCCCTGTTTCTTTACTATTTCTTAATGGCATTCCTACTTATTTTTTTAATATTAAATATAATTTATTGTCAAGTTGGTTTCCATACAACACCCAGTGCTCATCCCAACAGGTGCCCTCCTCAATGCCCATCACCCCCTTTCCCGTCTCTCCCACGCCCCATCAACCTTCAGTTTGTTCTCAGTATTTAAGAGTCTCTTATGGTTTGCCTCCTTCCCTCTATGTACCTTTTTTTCCCCTCCCTTCCTCTCCCCCGTGGTCTTCTGTTAAGTTTCTCGGGATCCACATATGAGTGAAAACATAATGGTATCTGTCTTTCTCTGCCTGACTTAGCATAATACTCTCCTGTTCCATCCACGTTGCTACAAATGGCCAGATTTCATTCTTTCTCATTGCCAAGTAGTATTCCATTGTGCATATAAACCACATCTATATCCATTCATCAGTTGATGGACATTTAGGCTTTTTCCATAATTTGGCTGTTGTTGAAAGTGCTGTTATAAATAAACATTGGGGTACAAGTGCCCCTATGCATCAGCACTCCTGTATCCCCTGGGTAAATTCCTAGCAGTGCTATTGCTGGATCATAGGGTTGATCTATTTTTAATTTTTTGAGGAACCTCCACACTGTTTTCCCGAGTGGCTGCACCAGTTTGCATGGAATTCCTACTTAAACCTATGATGGACTTTCTTATTTTGTCCTCTGCGACTCTTAACTACATATTTATAGTTTCCATTTTTTTGTGCTACAATGTGGATGATATCCTCAAATCTGACTTTTAGTTGACACATTCTGTCTTCAGCTTTGTCATTGGCTGTTAAAGCTCTTACTTTGAGGGTTTTATTTTTTCAACTCTGTATTGTGGAAAGTGCACATAATAATGAACTTTCCGGGGCGCCTGGGTGGCGCAGTCGGTTAAGCGTCCGACTTCAGCCAGGTCACGATCTCGCGGTCCGTGAGTTCGAGCCCCGCGTCAGGCTCTGGGCTGATGGCTCGGAGCCTGGAGCCTGTTTCCGATTCTGTGTCTCCCTCTCTCTCTGCCCCTCCCCCGTTCATGCTCTGTCTCTCTCTGTCCCAAAAATAAATAAAAAATGTTGAAAAAAAAAAAAAAAATAATGAACTTTCCTCCTTCCCTCAGTACCTGGCATCCACGTTTAGCAGTTTTCAACTACCTGATAGAAGGCAGCTGGGTTCACTTTCTTCTTTGTGCATTCACTCTGTTGTGATGTTACATATCATGTATCCTCTGGAAAATTCACACTACATCCCTGTAAGAATGAGTGTAAAAAGGCAAATAACATCTTAACAGTTCCTATGAGCATAGTTTGACTTTGCATAGTCCCAGAAATAGTTCTGGGTTCCCTGGACCCCACTTTGAGAACTGCTCCCAGCAAGGATGATAAGTATTTTAAGGCTTCATAATGGTTTCAGGGTAGGCTTTTGCAACTCAGTGTCCAGCCCTTATATCCAGAGAAGCCTCTATGAAAACTCAGTCAGTAGCTTTCCTTTTTCATTCTGCCTTTCTTTCCTTTTTCTTTGTTTCTGGAAACTGGAAATTCTTTTTTCTTTTGAGTTCATCTATGAAACAAATGTTTTCATTATTATAATTTATCCAGTATTTCTAGGTGAGTTGCTAGTGGGGGTGGTAATGGTGACTTTCTGTGTCATCTTAGTCTTTGCTGTTGGCATAAATGCAGGATTACATATCGTAGTATTCTGTTTTCACAATATCTGGCACCATGCTATAAATATTTGGGGAAGTTACACTACTAGGGATAAAATAGAAATATAATACTGTCCTATTAAAATGAGTCTCACATAATTTTATAGTAGTGTATTTGAGGGAGGAGTAGTAAAAAAATTGCTCATATGCTTCAGAATAAACCAGAGGTGTTTGAAATAACTAAAGGGAAATCTAAATGCCACCTAGACAGGAGACAGGATTGAATAGGTATATGAGTTACATGTTGCAGAGAGCAAAGAGCACGATTCTATGGACTAGATTATTATAAATATTATATACAATTTTTACCTTATTTTAAAAGACTGCCTTGAAATTTCTATTGGGCACGTGTCATTTCTGATCTTTCATTTACATCTTTTTTTTTCTTTATAGGAGTATGCACTTTCTGGTTGGAATTTGAATAATATGCCTGTCCTAGAGCAGTCTGTTCTTGCACACATTAATGTAGACATCTCTGGTATGAAAGTGCCATGGCTCTATGTGGGAATGTGTTTTTCTTCTTTCTGCTGGCACATTGAAGATCACTGGAGTTATTCCATCAACTACTTACACTGGTATATATGATCTTTGTTATATGTTTAGTTACCTTTTTAAAGGTGTGATATAGTATTAGGTGATATGTTAGTAAGAGCTGAATTTAAAAGTATTTCCTATCCAAAGTAGGGTAACATATTGAGAAGTGTAGAGGTCTAAGGATATGTATATCTCAGATACCTTCCCTTTTAAAATATGTGCATGCAGCAGAGCCTAGAGTTTTATTTTTTTATTTTTAAACTATTTATTTTTGAGAGAGAGAGGGAGAGAAGAGAGAGAGAGCAAGCATGTGCATGAGCAGGGGAGGGGCAGAGGGAGAGAGAATCCCAGGCAGGTTCCACACTGTCAGCGCAGAGCCTGATTCGGGGCTTGAACTCATTAACTGTGAGATCATGACGTGAGCTGAAGTAGGACGCTTAACCAGCTGAGCCACCCAGGTACCCTCAGAGCCTAGAGTTTTAGACCAAATGATACTTATTTGGTGTACATGAAAATTACTTGGTGTATCTTTTGATATTCAAGGTAGAATGTTCAAAGTGTGTATATAATTAAGATCTGACTAAACCTTCAGTATTGGAAATTATCAAATGATTTTTTTTTCTTTTTGGTAACATTTTCCCTAAAAATGCCTGTTACATGTGTATTCATTAAATTTGTTGGCTGAATTTTTTTTGTATCTCCCCCATAGCTTTTATTTACTTGCCCAGTTCCTTGTCCATTATTATGATATCAACTATATGATGTTTTTTTCTCCATTTGGAAGATACTACTCAAATCACTCTTTGCAGTGGAAAACTATAGTGATTTTATTTCTCTGCTTTATCACAGTGCTGTTTAATATGATAACTGCTAGCTAAATGTGGCTATGTAAATTTGTTAAGAATGGGGCACCTGGGTGGCTCAGTTGGGTAAGCATCTGACTTCAGCTCAGGTCAGGATCTTGCGGTTTGGTTTGTGAGTTCAAGCCCCGCATCGGGCTCTGTGCTGACAGCTCAGAGCCTGGAGCCTGCTTCGGATTCTGTGTCTTCTCTCTCTGCCCCTCCTTGACTTATCCTCTGTCTCTCTCCCAAAAATAAATAAACATTAAAAACAATCTTTTTTTAATTAAGATACAATTAAAAATGTAATTCCTCAGTTATAGGAAACATATTTCAAGTGCTTTATGGTCACAGGTGACTAGGGCTGTATGTATTGGTTAGCACAGCTATAGAACATTCTCATGATTATAGTAAGTTCTGTTAGAGACAGCACTGTGGATTGTATTAGGATTAGGAAATGCAGCTATTTTATAAATATAGTATGATCCATTAAATCCATTTCCTAGGAGTACAATTTAGTATTATAAATGAACTCTAGTCCGCTAAAGTCTGGTACATTAATGGGGCCAGTTTGGTCCTTAAGATTTATAGATAGAATTCTTTAAGTTTTCAACAATTTCCAGCCTTGCCTTATTTTGTTGGATAGTAAATCAACTTAATGAAGTTATGTAAAAGTAGTCTAGAGAGTACTGACTTTGACTTTGGTCATTGTGGGGATAATTGGAATGTCCAGTGGACTTGAAATCAAGGTACCATGTCAGTATCCTTTAGAATGATGTTGGTTTTTCGGATAGGATCTTTCCTGTTTGAAATACTATTTATTGATCCACCTTAAAGAGTTCATGTGCTTTGAATTGCTTTTCTAATAGTAGTGATAAGTATGTGCCTGCCTATTTATATACTCTTGCCTTACCTTCTTTATGAACAATAGCTCATCAAACAATAGATTTATGAGTTGGTTTGCCAGGATTCAGGGTATATAATCTATGACCATGGGACAAACAAAATTAATTATAAATTAGTGGATTTGCATGAGAGACCCTGGCCTCATTGGTACCATGCTCTCACCTAGTTAAACAGTTGTTTCTTTTGCTAGGGGGGAACCAAAGACCTGGTATGGTGTGCCATCTCATGCTGCAGAACAACTGGAGGAGGTGATGAGGGAGCTGGCCCCTGAGTTATTTGAATCCCAGCCTGATCTCCTGCATCAGTTAGTCACCATCATGAATCCCAATGTACTGATGGAGCATGGTGTGCCTGTGAGTCTTTTCGGGTCTCCTTTTAGTATTTTTACTTTAAATTTATGTTCGCTTTTTATTAGAATCACAACATATGCTTTGTTTTGTAACTGGAAGCAAAAGATCATGTCATTTTCTAGCCAAATTAGAATTTATATTCTGAAGGGAAGAACATTTTTTTGGTTAAGAGGTGTTTTAAAGTATTCATCATATTTTATGTATAACTACCTATGAAAATAGTCTTCTGTTTTCAGTAAACCATTATGTCCTGGTCTTAACAAAAATCTTGTATTCCTTATTAACCTTGTTTAGTCAAAGTGTAAGTATTTTAAGTGATAGTTGTAATAACTAATGTCTATCCTTTGGAGATCATTTTTCATGTAAAGATTTCACAGCCTCTTTTTATATGCAATAATGAAATATACTATGGATACTTTTTTTACTTTTCAACTTGGTTTTGATAATGATTAAATTTAAGCCACTAATATCTGATAAGGTATAAATTTAACGGATTTGCTGTATATATTCAAATATTCATCACACCCTCAATGAGACAGTAGTTTGAGTAATAGTAGTGTTAGTTTGTCTTTGAAGAGTGAATGTGTACTAGAATCTGGGACTTTTTTTTTTTTTAAGGTTTATTTTTGAGAGAGAGATAGGAGCGCAAGCAGGGAAGGGGCAGAGAGAAAGGGAGACGGATAAATCGAAAGCAGGCTCCAGTCTCTGAGCTATCAGCACAGAGCCCGACATGGGGCTCGAACTCATGAGCTGTGAGATCATGACTTGAGCCAAGGTCAGATGCTTAACTGAGCTGAGCCACCCAGGTGCCCCAAATCTGGGACTTTTCTAAAGACATATAGTATTATTATAAAACTAAGTGGGATTCAGGAAAACTGATTTTGGGGATATTTCCATATTACATATGAACTAATTAGTTAATTTCCAAAAAATTATCCAAGAGTAGGAGGAAATTCCATCCTTTACCATGATTGACAACACAAGGATAAAAGGAATAAAAGAAAAAAAATCTCTTAATTGTAAAAATTTTGTCAAGTTTCAGAAACTAGTAGTTCAGTGAGTAACATTTCTCTTTGAAAATTTGTCTCATACTTTCTTTTTATGAATTATTATAATTTGTTATCAGGGACTATTTTAAGAAGGTAGAGTTCTGGCTGCTGCTTTTTTTTTTTTTTTTTTTTAATTATTTTTGGTAGAGAGAGAGAAACAGAGCATGGGTGGGGGAGGGGCAGAGAGAGAAGGAGACACAGAATCTGAATTAAGCTACAGGCTCTGAGCTGTCAGCACAGAGCCTGATGTGGGGCTTGAACCCACGAACCGTGAGATCATGACCTGAGCTGAAGTCAGACACTTAACTGACTGAGCCACCCAGGTACCCCTCGGGCTCCTTTTTAAACCCTGATATTGTCTTCTGATAGGTGTAAATGAATGCTTTTCTGTTTTTAATTTTAGAAAGTGCTGCTGAAAGTGACTGATAAAATCTGTTCCCCTTTTTTGTTGTTTTTATTTTGTTTTGTTTTGTATCCCTGTTCCCACTTTGCATTTAGGTGTACAGGACCAATCAGTGTGCTGGAGAGTTTGTTGTGACATTTCCTCGTGCCTATCATTCTGGATTTAACCAGGGCTACAACTTTGCTGAAGCTGTGAACTTCTGTACTGCTGACTGGGTCTGTTCTATAGCAAGTAGCTGTTGTACGTCTACTAACACCCCTGGAAAATGCATCTTAGTTGCCATATTTGCTTAGCTGGGGAGGGGAGGATTCATGAATATTTCAGTAGAGAGTAGAGTGGCTGTTATAATTTAGAAAGTTCAGTTAGTTTCCATTACACTTTCTATTTGGAAGATTTTATAGTTCTTATCCATTATTTTCCCCATTCTGTTTGAATTTTAAATGAACAGTTGATATTTTTTGAATCTTTCTTTTCTGAGAGAATATGGTTCCTCTAGTCTTTGCTTTATCTGAGCAACTTATGGATTTTATAATGACAACCAGATCTTTTTTTTTTTTTAAACGTTTATTTATTTTAGGGAGAGTGCATGTGCACTAGAGCCAAGGAGGGGTAGAGAGAGAGGGAGACAGAGGATCCTAAGCAGGCTCCGGGCTCCGTGCCAACAGCAGGGAACCCAATGTGGGGCTTGAACTCACGAACTGCAAGATCACAAACTGAGTGGAAGTTGGAGGCTTAACCGTCTGAGCCACGTAGGTGCCCCTACAACCAGATCTTTTTAAGAATTAATTTTACTGGGGCATCTGGGTGGCTCAGTCGTTTAAGCGTCCAACTGTCGGCTCAGATCGTGGTCTTGAAGCCCGTGAGTTTGAGCCCCGTGTCAGGCTCTGTGCTGACAGCTCAGAGCCTGGAGCCTGCTTGAAATTCTGTGTCTCCCTCTCTGTCCCCCCTCCCCCCACCACTATACTCTCTCTTTCTCAAAAATAAATAAACATTAAAAAATTAAAAATAGAAGAATTTTACCCATATTTTCCAATATTTAGCTCAGAGTTTTAAAATATCCCTTTATTATTTTCCTTTTTATAGACAATTAGTTGATTTTACTCTTCCTGCCATTTTGTTTTTTTTATTCCTTTTAAAAATTTTATTTTAAAAAGTTACTATGATATTGGGATCTCTGTTGATATACTTTTGTTTAAATGATAATGCCAGTGATTGCTCTTTTGCTTTTTTGTATGAGGTAGATATCAAAAAGTAATTAGATATGATTATGTCATGTTGGTTGGGAAAAGACTGCAAATTTATGATACACCTTTGACTTTGTTTTTCCTTTAGTGACACTTTTCTGTCTCTCAGCATTTGGGGAGATATATATATATATATTTTAAAGTATCTTTTTTTTAATGTTTATTTATTTTGAGAAAGAAAGGGAGTGCATGCATGTGTGCTAGCTGGGGAGGTGCAGGGAGAGAGAGAATCTCAAGCAGGCTCTGTGCTGTCAGTGTAGAGCCCATCACGGGGCTCAATCTTAACAGTCATAAGATGAGTAGGATGCTTAACTGACTGAGCCACCCAGGCTCCCCTTGGGGAGGTGTTTTTTTGTAATATTGGGTCTTATGTTTTCTGTAGCCACCTTAATTTATTAAATTTCATAGTGAATCATTTTTGTTTCCTTGGTTAACGGATGACATGAGTAATCTTATTTGATCTAGTAATTTTAAACATTATTAGGCTTGGGGCGCCTGGGTGGCTCAGTCGGTTAAGCGTCCGACTTCAGATCAGGTCACGATCTCGCGGTCCGTGAGTTCGAGCCCTGCGTCAGGCTCTGGGCTGACCGCTCAGAGCCTGGAGCCTGCTTCTGATTCTGTGTCTCCCTCTCTCTCTGCCCCTTCCCCGTTCATGCTCTGTCTCTCTCTGTCTCAAAAATAAATAAAACGTTAAAAAAAAAAAAAAAAAACATTATTAGGCTTAAGAAGCAGTATGAGCAAGTTTGAGCTTAGGACTTTTCCTTGGGTTTGAACTCTGCTTTTGTTTTTAAGTTGATTTATTTTGAGAGAGACATAGAGCAAGTGGGGAAGGGGAAGAGAGAGAGGAAGAGAGAAAGAATCCCAAGCAGGCTTTTTGCACTGTCCGCACAGAGCCCGATACAGGGCTTGAACTCATGAACCATGAGATCATGACCTGAGCCGAAGTTGGACACTTAATCGACTGAGCCAACCAGGCTCCCCAAGCTCTATTTTTTTTTTAATTTAACTAACATTTATTAACTGTTTATGATTTACTTGTTTCTTGGCTAGATGTAGGATAGGAAATAGAGGTAATTCAGAAACAAATTAAAGATGGTTTCTGCCTTTAATGTTTTCACTGTTATTGGTTTGGCCTTGAGCAGCTCTTTTAATTTCACTGGGCCTAAGTTTTTCACATGGTATATAAAGATGCTAAGATTTGCTTAATAACTTCAAATAAGTGAGATGATATATGTAAAAGTCCTTGAAACTCTGTAGAAGAAGAGTGTGATAGAAATGGGAAATTTTTTTTTTTTTATTGTCAAGTTAGCTAACATACAGTGTAGTCCTGGCTTCAGGAATAGATCCCCGTGATTCATCACTTATATACAACACTCAATGCTCATCCCTGCAAGTGCCCTCCTCAATGCCCATCACCTATTTTCCCTACCCCCATCAACCCTTAGTTTGTTCTCTGTATTTAAGAGTCTCTTATGGTTTGTCTCTGTCTTGTTTATATCTTATTTTTCCTTCCCTTCCCCTATAGTTATCTGTTAAGTTTCTTAAATTCCACATATGAGTGAAAGCATATGATCTCTGTCTGTCTCTGACTGACTTATTTCACTGAGCATAATACGCTCCAGTTCCATCCACGTAGGTGCAAATGGCAAGATTTCATTCTTTTTGATTACTGAGTAATACTCCATTGTATATATATACCACATTGTCTTTATCCATTCATCGTTTGATGGACATTTGGGCTCTTTCCATAATTTGACTATTGTTGAAAGCGCTGCTATAAACATTGGGGTGCATGTGCTCCTTCGAATCAGCACTCCTGTATCCTTTGAATAAATTCCTATTAGTGCTATTGGTGGGTCATAGGGTAGTTCTATTTTTACTCTTTTGAGGAACCTCCACACTGTTTTCCAGAGCGGCTTCACCAGTTTGCATTCTCACTAACAATGCAAGAGGATTCCTCTTTCTCCACATCCTTGCCAACGTCTGTTGTTTCCTGAGTTAATTTTAGCCACTCTGACTGGTGTGAGGTGTTATCTCATTGTGGTTTTGATTTGTATTTCCGTGATGATGAGCAATGTTGATCATCTTTTAATGTGTCTACCATCTGCATGTCTTCTTTGGAAAAGTGTCTATTTGTGTCTTCTGCCCATAGAAATGAAATGTTTTAGCAGCTTTAGATTTGGAATAAAGTGATGGTATTAAGTTTTATAAGCCATATGTCTATCTATATATATATATATATCTATACAATAGATAATCAGTTGTATTTTATGTGGCTTCTTTACAGATTGTAATAATTAAGATCTGCATATCTTCTTGCCATTGTTAATAAGTTGTATCAGAAATGTTTAAAAAGTAAATATTTATGAATTAAGAAATGAAAGACTTGTAGATTGTTAATAGACAAAATAATTGCTAATCATAAGTTCAGTATAATTGTTTTCTTGGGAAAGATGGTTTCTTTAGAAGAGTATGGAAATATTACTTGATTCAGAGATAGTCTTATATTCTTAAACTATGATTCCTATCGTTGTCTTCTGCCTGTCTTAAACTGGAGGTGATTTCTAAAAGGTTCTTAAAGGTCCATTTTTAAATTTTTTCTCTTTTATATCTTAGTTTTCAAATATAAACTAAAACCCTATTTAAATACCCAAGTTTTTCCACTGTACAGGAGGATACAAGTGTGTGGGGGGGGGGGGGGAGAGGGAAAGAGAGAGAGAAAGGAAAGAAAGAGAGAGAAAAGAGAGAAAAGGAATGGGAGGAGTGTGTGTGTTTGTGTGTACAGGCATACGTGTTTCATCACACTTTATTGCACTCCACAACTGCATTTTTTTTTTTTTTAATACAAATTGAGGGCTTGTGGCAACCCTGTGTCAAGCAAGTCTCTTGGTGCCAGTTTTCCAATGGCATTTGTTCATGTCTCTATGTCACATTTTGGTAATTCTGGCGATATTTCAAACTTTTTCATTATATGTTACAGGGATCTATGATTAGTAATTAGGATTTGTTGAAAGTTCTGGTGATTGTTAGCATTTTTTAGCAAGAAAGTATTTTTTTTCATCCCCCCCCCCCCCCCCCAGAAAGTATTTTTGAAGTAAAGTTTGTACATTGTTTTTTTAGACATAATGCTGTTGCACACTAAATATATATTGTATGGTGTAAACCTAACTTTCATATGCACTGGAAAACCAAAAAATTCACTTGACTCACTTTATTGTGGTATTCACATATTATGGTAGTCAGGAACTGAACCCACGATATCTCCAAGGAATGCCTGTATAGTATAACTAGTATCACAATTTGGCTTAAAGCTTGATGGTTAAAGAAATTTTCAGTATTTATCTTAAAGAAGGAATCTGATGATTTATGAAAAGTGATCATTTCACGTAGGGAGAATAAAGTATATAATCTCATGACTTCACTTTGAATTCTCTTTGGGTTAGACTGATTATATTTATTTATTTATTTATTTGTTTATTTTTACGTTATTTATTAAAAATTTTTTTTAATGTTTATTTTTGAGAGAGAAAGAGCGTGAGCGGGGGAGGGGCAGAGAGAGAGATGAAGAATCCAAAGCAGCCTCCAGGCTCTCTGAGCTGTCAGCACAGAGCTTAGCATGGGGCTTGAACTCATGAGCCCATGAACTCATGACCTGAGCTGAAGTTGGACATTTAACCAACTGAGGCACCCAAGCATCCCTAAGTTATTTATTTTGAGAGAGAGAGTGTGTGTGTGAGCAGGGAAGGGGCAGAGAGAGAGAGAGAGAGAGAGAGAGAGAATCCCAAGCAGGCTCCACACTGTCAACACAGAGCCCGACCTGGGGCTTGATCCCACAAACCGTGAGATCATGACCTAGCTGAAATCAGGAGTTGGACACTTAACTAACTGAGCCACCCAGGTGCCCTAGACTGATTGTTTTTAAAATAATTTCTAGATGCTAAAATGTAAATCATCTTTTGCTTTGGTTCTTACAAAAAATTGAGTGAGTCCATGTGAATTGCTAAAGTAGTGCTTTTTTTCTCTTTCAAACTTCTAATAACATCTCTGCTTTTTGTTCTACGGAAACTTCTGTGCTGAATATGTCCACCGAACCCTTTATAATCTGAATGTCTTTTCTTTTTTCTTTAAAGGCAGTTTATGTTAGACTGGTCTAAAAGTTTGCTACCTCATTTAAATATCAAGGAACTTGTACTTCTGGTACATAATGAGTAGAAAGTCAATAGCTTAGGGTAGAGGCTTAGCATCTCAAATTATGGAAATTTTCTGTGGGAACACCTTTGAAATTCCTGCTGGGCCATAAAGATTTAATATTTAAGTTACCTCTTATTTTCAAATGGAGTTGGTTATTCTGCCTTCTTTACAGTAAAAGAGAGGATCTGTAGGCTAAATAGTGGTTTTGTTCAGGAAAATGTTATAAGCAAGTAAGTTAATTTGAGAAACTTGTCGTTTTACAGTTACCCATTGGACGTCAGTGTGTCAATCATTACAGACGTTTAAGGCGCCATTGTGTCTTTTCACATGAAGAACTCATTTTCAAGATGGCAGCAGATCCAGAATGCTTAGATGTGGGCCTGGCTGCCATGGTGTGCAAAGAATTGACTCTCATGACTGAAGAAGAGACAAGATTAAGGGAGTCTGTTGTACAAATGGTGAGTTTGCTTGGCACATTTCCTGTATTCAGTACTACTCATGGAATATACTAAAAATGGAATGTGTAGAAAGAATCCATTTTCATCTTTGATTTCTTTAGAAGTTAAACACAAAAATCATAAATTTAGAGAAGGTATGTTTTTATACTTGCCATTTTGCGTTCTTCAAATTGAAAAATTTTAGGAATCTTTATGTCATTTCTAGATTAAAAAAATAGAATTCTATCAGCTAGAATTTCTTAGGTATATATTTATTTCTTTAAATAAGAATCTTCTACATATAGTGTTATTTCTTTAAATAAGAAAGTTCAAATCCTTTACTTTTCTTTGAGGTTTGAAATTGAATAAAAGTTATGTTTCTGGTGATTCCAACTGTCAGACTAAATTGATTTGTTTTTATTTCTTTCCTCTTTCTAAGCAACTTAATGAGTAGGAAGTACTGAATGACCAAGTGCTGGGATTTTTTTTTTCCTGGTTTGGAAGCCAGTTGAATTTTTGATGGAGTTTCCTTATAATGGAGGTGGCTGGGCAGAGGGTGACCAGATCCACCTCCCACTGCAACCCCCCTCCACCCCAACAAGTGTTAGGATTTTGAATGCTTGTAGTAAATTAAATCTTTTGTTTTTTAAAATTTATTTATTTTTGAGAGAGCGGGAGCAGGGGAGGGGTAGAGAGAGGGAAAGAGAATCCTAAGTAGGCTCTGTGCTGTCAGCACAGAGCCCAGCATGGGGGCTTAAACTCACAAACCATGAGATTGTGACCTGAGCTGAAATCAAGAGTCAAACCCTAACTGAGCCACCCAGGCACCCCAAACCTTTTTTTAAAATTTAATTTAATTTTTTAGTTTATTTATTTATTTTGAGAGAGAGAGAGAGAGCGCAAATGGGGAAGGGGAAGAGAGAGAGAATCCCAAGCAGACTCTGCACTGTTAGCACAGAGCCCAGTGCAGGGCTTGAACTCATGAACCATTAGCTCATGACCTGAGCCAAAGTCAGACACTTAATTGACTGAGCCACCCAGGTGCTCCTAACTCTATTTTTTAAAAATTCAACTAACGTTTTAATTTGAAATTAAAAGCAAATTACCATTGGGGCACCTGGGTGTCTAAGTTGGTGAGGCCTCCAACCCTTGTTTTCGACTCAGGTCATGATATCATGGTTTGTGGGATCAAACCCCTCACCTGGCTTTGCGCTGACAGGATTCTCTGTCTCTCTTTCTCTCTCTGCCCTTCCCTGTGCTCACATGCATGCTGTCTCTCAAATAAACATTAAAAAACATTTTTTTTAAGTTAACCATTTATATTAGCACCCTCCAAGAATGAAATACTTAGGTTTCTTTTTTTTTTTTTTTAATGTTTATTTTTGAGAGAGAGACAGAGTGCGAGCAGGGGAGGGGTAGAGAGAGAGGGAGACACAGAACTTGAAGTGGGCTCTAGGCTTTGAGCTATCAGCACAGAGCCTGACATGGTGCTTGAACTCATGAACCGCAAAATTGTGACTTGAGCCAAAGTCAGATGCTTAACTGACTGAGCCACCCAGGCGCCCCAGTTTCTTTCTTTTTTTTTTTTGGAAGTTTATTTTGAGAGCGAGTGAGTACAAGTAGGGAGGGGCAGAGAGAGGGAGAGAGAGAGAATCCTAAGAGAGCTCCCAGTGGAGAGCTTGAAGCTGGGCTTGAATTCATGAAACAGGGAGATCATGACCTGAGCTGAAACCAAGAGCCAGACACTTAACCAGCTGAGCCACCCAGGTACCCTGAACATGTACAGGGAGGAAAACTATAAAACTCTGATGAACCAAATCAAAGAAGAGTTTAGTAAATGGAGAGATATTCCATGTTCATGGATCCGGAAGACTCAGTGTTGTCAAGATGTCAGTTCTTCCCAATTTACCTATAAATCCAGTGAAATCCTTATCAAAATCCCAGCAAGTTATTTTATGGATATTGACAAATTGGTTCTAAAATTTATTTGGAGAGATAAAAGACTCATAACAGCCAAGTCAATATTGCAGAAGAACAAACTCAGAAGACTAACGCTACCTGATTTCAAGACTTACTATAAATTGTACACCTGAAACTAAAGTACACTGTGTGTCAACTATACTCATAAAAAATAAATAAAAATATTAAATACTTACTATAAAGCTAGAGTAGTAATAAAGACTATGTGGTATTTACAAAAGAACAGACAAATCAACCAGTGGAACACAACAGAGAACCCAGAAACAGACTCACATAAATACAGTCAACTCACCTTCCACAAAGAATGATTTCTTTCCCATTGCCTGGTGTCCATCTTTTGAAGTTTCACAGGTACTGTGTTTTTTACAAATTGAAGGTTTGTGGCAACCTTGCATTGATCAAATTTATTGGCCTCATTTTTCCAACAGCATTTGCTCACTTCATGTCTCTCTGTCACATTTGGTAATTCTCACAATATTTCAAATTTTTTCATTTTATTTTATTTCATTTTTAATTATGGTATAATTAATATACAATGTTATGTTAGTTTTAGGTGTACAATATAGTGATTCAAAAATTCTATACATTAGTCAGGGCTCATCATAAACGTACTCTTCATCCCCTTCACCTATTTCACTGATCCCCCCCCCCCCCCCCCCCCCACCTCCCCTCTGTAACCAACAGTTTATTCTCTATATTTAATAGAGTCTGGGGCATCTAGCTGGCACAGTGGATGACTTGAACCCAGGGTCATGAGTTTGATCTCCACATTGGGTGTAGAGCTTACTTAAAAAAAGAATGAAATTCCCTTAATAGAGTCTGAGGTTTTTTGTTTTTTGTTTTTTGTGTTTTGTCTTTTTTTTCTTTGTTTTGTTTCTTCAGTTCCACATATGAATGAAATCAGATGGTGTTTGTCTTTTTCTGACTGGTTTATTTCACTAGCATATTCTCTAGATCCATCCATGTTGTTGCAAATGGCAGGTTTTTGTTCTTTTTAATGGCTGAATAATATTCCATTGTGTATATACCACGTTTTTTTATTCATAATTTGGCTATTGTAAAGAATGCTGTAATAAACTTAGTGGTGCATATATCTTTTCAAATTAGTGTTTTCATGTTCTTTGGGTAAATACCCAGTAGTGCAATTGCTGAATCATATGGTAATTCTAACTTTAATTTTTTGAGGAACCTCCATACTGTTTTCCACAGTGGCTGCACCAGTTTGCATTCTTACCAATAATGCATGAGGGTTTCTCTTTCTCTACATCCATGCCAACACTTGTTGTTTCTTATAGTTTTGATTTTAGCCATTCTGACAGGCATGAGACTATATTGTAGTTTTGATTTGCATTTCTATGATGAAGAGTGATGTTGAGCATCTTTTCATGTGTCTGTTAGCGATCATGTATGTCTTTGGAGAGATGTCTATTAATGTCTTTTGCCCATTTTTGTTGATTTTTGTTTTTTTATTTTTTATTTTTGTATTTTAGAGAAAGTGCAAGTGGGGGAGAGGGACAGAGGGAGAGAGAAAATCTTAAACAGGCTTCCATGCTCAGCGTGGAGCTTGACACAGGGCTTGATCCCACAACTATGGGATCATGACCTGAGCGCAGATCAAGAGTCAGATGCTGATCCACCCAGTCACCCCTTCTGCCCATATTTTAATTGGTCACGCTTTTTTAAATTATTATTATTATATTCTTTATGGTCATTTTATGAGTGATCTTTGATGTTACAACTGTAATTGTTTTGGGGTGCCACAACCTGTGCCCTCATAATGGTGAACTTAATCGATAAATGTGCATGTTGAGCCTGCTCTACCAACTAGCTATTTCTCTGTTCCTGTTTATTCTTTGAGCTACAACAATACTGAAATTAAGCCAAGTAATAGCCCTATTACAGCAGCCTTTTAAGTGCTCAAGTGGAAGGAAGAGTTACACATCTCTCACTTTGGATCAGAAGCTAGAAATTATTAAGCTTAGTGAGGAAGGCATGTGGAAATCCTACATAGATCAAAAGCTAGGCTTCTTGTGCCAGCTAGCCAGGTTGTGAATGCAAAGGAAAAGTTCTTGAAGTAAATTAAGAGTGCTACTCTAGTGAACACATGAACAGTAAGAAAGCAAAATAGCCTTTTTTGAGGATACGGTGAGAGTTTTAGTGATCTGGATAGAAGATGGAACCAGCCACAACATTTCCTTATGCCAGGGCCTAATCCAGAGCAAGGCCCTAACTCCTAAGTTTTATGTATGCTGAGAGCTGTGAGGAAGCTGCAGAAGTTTGAAGCTAGCAGAGGTTGGTTCATGATGTTTGAGAAAAGAAATCATCTACACACCACAAAAATGGAAGGTGAAGCAGCAAGTGCTGATACAGAGCTGCAGCAAGTTATCCAGAAGATGTAGCCAAGGTCATCAGTGAAGGCGGCTACACTAAGTATAGATTTTCGGTGTAGACAAAACTGCCTTCTATTAGAAGGAGATGCCATCTAGGACTTTCATGGCTAGAGAGAAGTCAATGCCTGGATTCAAAGGGCAGGCTGACTCTCTTGTTAGGGGCTAATATAGCTGATGACATTAAGTTGAAGCCATTGCTCATTTACCAATCCTAAAATCTCAGGGTCCAGCTAGGGGCATCTGGCTGGCTCAGTCAGTTAAGCATCTGACTCTTGGTTTTCACCTACAGCTGGTGAGATTGACCCCTGCATCGGGCTCCTGTGCAGACAATGTGTAGCCTGCCTGGGATTCTCTCTCTCCTTTCTCTGTCCCTCCCCTGCTCACACGCTTGCTCTCTCTCTCTCTCTTTCAAGAGAAATAAAATAAACATTAAAAAATAAATAAATCTTTAAGAATTGTGCTAAATCTACTCTGTGTTGTATAACTGGAACAACAAAATCCAGATGACAGCACATGTGTTTACAAACAGTGTACTGAATATTTTAAGCCCACTGTTGGACCTGCTGTGCAGAGAAAAAAAAAAGATTCCTTTCAAAATATGACTGCTCATGGACAATGTGCCTGGCCACCCGAAAGCTCTGATGGAGATGTCCAACAAGATTGATGTTGTTTTCATGCCTGCTAACAGAACATCCATTCTGCAGCCTATGGATCAAGGAGTAATTCAACTTTCAGGTCTTAATATTTAAGAAATAAATTTTGTAAGGCTACAGCTGCCATAAATAGTCTTCTGATAGATCTAAGCAGAATAAATTGAAAATCTTCTGGAAAAGATTCACCATTCTAGATACTATTAAGAACATCTGTGACACATGGAACAAGGTCCAAATATCAACATGAACAGAAGTTTGGAAGAAGTTGATTCCAGCTGTGGCAGGAATGACTTTTAGGGCTTCAAGATCTCAGTGGAGAAGAAAGTGTAGACGTGTTGGAAAGAGCAAGAGAACTACAATCACAGAAGTGGAGCCTGAGGATGTGACTGAATTGCTGCAGTCTTGTGATACGGCTTTAGCAGATGAGGAATTGCTTCTGATGGATGAGCAAAGAAATTGTTTTCTGGAGATGGAATCTACTCCTGGTGAAGATGCTGTGAAGATTATTGAAATGACGACAAAGGATTTAGAATATTATGTAAACTTAGTGGATAAAGCAGTGGCAGTGTTTGAGAGGATGGACTCCTATTTTGAAAGAAGTCCTAATTGTGAGTAACATGCTGTCAAATAGCATCATATGCTAAGAGAAGTCACACGTGAAAGAGACAATTGATGTGACTCCATTGTTTTAAGAAATTATAATGGCCACTCCAATCTTAAGCAACCACCACCCTGATCAGTTAACAGTCTGATGAACATCGAGGCAAGACCCTCCATCAGCAAAAAGATTATAACCTCCTGAAAGCTTAGATGATGTTGAGCATTTTTTAGCAGCAAAGGATTTTTTAATTAAGGTGTGTACATTGCTTTTTCAGACACAATACTCTTGCACGCTTAATGGACTACAGTATGGTGTAAATATAACTTATATATTTGCTGAGAAACCAGAAAATTTATTTGACTTGTTCTGTTGTGATAGTTGTTTTATTGCCATGGTCTGGAACCAAACCCACAGTATCTCTGAAGTGTGCTTATACATTGGTGGAGACTCATGAAGTAAGTTCTTGTGGTATGGTCCCATTTCAGGTTTAACCTGTGTCATTAATGGGGCATCATTTTTCCTTGTAAGAAAAAAATTTAATAACTTGAAGGTCTTTGATGCTTGAGAGATAGAAAGATTTGATGTAGTGACATGAATTGTATTTCAGGGTGTGCTGATGTCGGAAGAAGAGGTGTTTGAACTTGTTCCTGATGATGAGCGACAGTGTTCAGCGTGCAGAACCACATGTTTTCTCTCTGCTCTGACATGCTCCTGTAATCCTGAGCGGCTTGTGTGTCTCTACCATCCAGCTGATCTGTGCCCCTGCCCCATGCAGAAGAAGTGTCTTAGGTATCCATAAGTTTCTTGTAAAACTTGTTAATTCTTTGAAAACCAAGGGCATTGTTCTTTGTAATTTCCCTTCCCCATGTGTAGACTGGTGACTTTTCCTTGTCTCTCTGCCTCCCTGCTGTGTACCAGTCCTTTAAAGTTGGCTCTAAACTTGGCAACTGAAGTTATTTTTTTTTATCAGTTGATTTCATATATTCCCTGTCTCTCCCTGCATTAAGCCTCTATGGGCAACTTTGATTTTTTTAAGACCCCATTCCCCTCATCATTGTATTAAACTGATTATGTTTAAAATTTATTTTCAAGTTATTGTTGGATTTTCAAGTTTTTATTTCTGTGTTTTGTTTGTTTCTCTTTGTTTTTAGATACCGCTATCCATTAGAAGACCTCCCTTCTCTGCTATACGGTGTGAAAGTCAGGGCACAATCTTATGACACTTGGGTCAGCCGTGTTACAGAAGCATTATCTGCCAACTTCAACCACAAGAAAGGTTAAGTATCCTCCTTTTGTATGCATACACTGAAATTACTGTCACATTGAAAGAGGCCTTGTGGGGCGCCTGGGTGGCTTGGTCGGTTAAGCGTCCGACTTCGGCTCAGGTCATGATCTCACGGTCTGTGAGTTCGAGCCCCGTGTGGGGCTCTGTGCTGACAGCTCAGAGTCTGGAGCCTGTTTCGGATTCTGTGTCTCCCTCTCTCTCTGCTCCTCCCCTGTTCATGCTCTGTCTCTCTCTGTCTCAAAAATAAATAAACATTAAAAAAAAAAAAAATTAAAAAAAAAAAAGAGGCCTTGTTTTGTTTTATGTGTTTTTCTATTAAGGAAAAATCTTAGGCTTCATTTAAGATTTGAGACTAATGGATTGGTTGACTGACTTAAGATTTAGTTTTCTATTTGAGAATCTTCTCTTACATCAAAAGTTAATATAAAATGGGACAGATGGCTAACTGGCAATACATATGTATTTTGGGGAGCCATTGTTACCAGTGGACTAACACTGAAGGCTAATTAAGAACAAGGAATTGCAGGGGCGGCTGGGTGGCTCAGTCAGTTAAGTGTCTAGACATTGCTTGGGATTCTCTGTCTGTCCCTCTCTCTCTGCCCCTCCCCTGCTTGCGTGCATGCTCGCTCTCTCTCTCTCTCTCTCTCTCTCTCTCTCTGTCTCTCTCAAATAAATAAAACATTAAAAAAAAAAAAAGAACGAGGAATTAACCTTACCTGAGAGAAATCATCCATAAGGATTAGGAATGAGCATCTGCTCATAAGCTTTTAATTGCATTGGTGAGATTTTCCCAGCTGCGATGATTCTTCTGATAGGTTGAGGACTAACTTGAGAGGGGTTGGTTAACATTTTTAAATGGCTTTTTATGTCTGTGGTTATAGCATACAGTTTTATTCTTACAGATTTGATTGAATTACGAGTAATGCTGGAAGATGCTGAGGATAGGAAATACCCAGAGAATGATCTCTTTAGAAAGCTCAGGGATGCTGTAAAAGAAGCGGAGACCTGTGCCTCTGTGGCTCAGCTGCTTCTCAGCAAAAAGCAGAAGCACAGGTAAGACTATGAAGAAGAGTTGGGTTCCCCAGTGGTTTCTTGTGGGTTTTTTGGTCTTGTTTGTTTTTCTTTCAGTGTAGAAGCCAGAATTTTAACTGGCTCACAAGGCCCTCTATTTAATCTTTGATCTCTCGTGGCCATTTCCCTTTCTCCTCCAGTCATGTCCCAATCTTAAACCCCTACTACTCTCCCTTCTTTCTTGCTTCACTCTGCAGTCTTCTTCCCCTTTCTGCTTTTCCTACACATTGGACACGGTTCTCCTTAGGGCCTTCACAGGCCTTCCCTGCTATCCAGGTGGCTTGTCCCTCACTTCTTTCAGGTCTTTTTCAGATGACACATTCTTGAAGAAACTTGCTCTGACAACCTTTATAAAGTTGCAACCTTTTTATTCTTTTTTCCCGTTTTGTTTTTCTCCTAGCCCAGTCACCTCCTGATATACTAACTCATTATCTCTTCTACTGTTTCCCAGGCCCACTAGAACATGTGTGAGACTAGGATGTTGGAGATTTTTTATTCTTTTTTTCATTGCTTTATTTCTTGTGCTTAGCACAATGCCTGGCATATAATAGGTGTGCAATAAATATTTGTAAATAAATAAATGATACTACATGCTGAAGGCAGGTGGCAGCAAAGACTAACCTTGATGGATGCAGGAAAGGCTGTTACTAAGGAGTGTAGAAGTATGCGCCCTTGATTTAATGTCATTTATATGTGTTAAATTTTCTGTGGTATTGTTTTGTATTCATCCCAACACATTCCTGGTATCTGAACAGGTTCTTCTGTTGCACTTCACATTGGGTTTTAAAATTACTTTGTATATTTTTTATTTACCATTTCATTAGAGAATCTTTCTTAAAGATGTTGGTCAGTGAATCTTCAGCTGTCATTGGGTCACTAACCCTCTCGGAGAATCTGGCAAAAGCTTAGAGACCCTTTTCTTAGAAAAATGCACATACATGGGGCGCCTGGGTGGCGCAGTCGGTTGAGCGTCCGACTTCAGCCAGGTCACGATCTCGCGGTCTGTGAGTTCGAGCCCCGCGTCGGGCTCTGGGCTGACGGCTCGGAGCCTGGAGCCTGTTTCCGATTCTGTGTCTCCCTCTCTCTCTGCCCCTCCCCCGTTCATGCTCTGTCTCTCTCTGTCCCAAAAATAAATAAAAAAACGTTGAAAAAAAAAATTAAAAAAAAAAAAAAGGAAAAATGCACATACACATACAGTTCTGAATACGTTTCAGAGGGTTTATTGTCTCCTAAGTTAAAGGTGCCCTTGTTCCACATTTTAAGCTTTTTGAGGTAGAAGATTTAGTTTTATTAATGAACATAATATTTTGATCTGAGGAATTGATTAACTGTTTGAAATGTTTAACACTTGTAAGATTGGAGGAACTACAACTTGGAGTATTGAATCTTTGAGCCATTAACTAAAGAGGTAAATACCTGATTTGGAGGTGATCAGCATTACAGTGGAATCTCTCAAACACTCATATTCTGGGGTTGCTTGGGTTAGAATTCTAGAGAGACTAGAAGCCCCTCTGATAATCAGATGACTGTGAATTTTTCTTACTTATGTCTCAATATTATTTCACATCAGGCAGAGCCCAGATAGTGGGAGGACTCGGACCAAACTGACAGTGGAAGAATTGAAGGCCTTTGTCCAACAACTTTTTAGTCTTCCATGTGTCATCAGCCAAGCTCGACAAGTAAAGGTGGAGTATTACGTTTCTTTTCTTGGGTAATAACCTTTGTAGTATGGGTTTCTGTTTTGGGCAGATAAAATACTGTGTCTAGACTAGTTTTTTGTTCTGTTTCTCTTACTGCTGACAGTAAGAATCCTTTGGTTTAGGGGTGCCTGGGTGGCTCAGTCAGTTAGGCATTCAGCTCTTGATTTCTGCTCAGGTCATGATCTCACGGTCGATGGGTTTGAGCCCCACATCGGGCTCTGTGGTGACAGTTCAGACCCTGCTTGGGATTCTCTCTCTCCCTCTTTCTCTGCCCTCCCCTGCTTTCTCTCTCTCTCTCTCTCTCTCAAAATAAATAAATAAACTTAAAAAAAAAAAGAATTCCTTGGTTTAGTTCTTAGTCTTTAATACTCCCTTTAAGATTCTGGAACCAAGAGTAATTAGTTTAGAATTTTTTTCTGTTTTAATTTTAGATCAGAATCCCTATCTGGCATAGATAAAATTGAAATGCAAGAAAATTATTAAAAGAATCTAAATGTTTCAGTAAGTTATTAGTTCATGAGCTTTTAAAAATATGAGCTCTGAAATTACTAGAGTCCTGATGGTTTCTTGAATTTGTAAAATCTCAAAAGTATATATCAAATACATTAATTTGTGTAGTTAGTATTCCTTTGATAGTTCATGGTGGTGGTTTGTGATTTGGCCATGGGCAGGATATCTGAAATGGTTTTTATCAAGGTTATCAGCTTGTGAAATCTAGTATCAATTGTGTTTTTGCTTTATTCCTTGTTGTGGGAGCATTTTGATAGTTGACCACACTTTCCTATCTGAGACTTTCTTCTCTAAACATCTGTGACATCACACTCTTTGGTTTTCTAGGTTATTCACAGCTCCTTCTCTTTAGTCTTCTTTGCTGTTTGTTTTCTCCTTGGCTTGACTTCTAATTGTGGAGTATGTTCGGAGCCTCAGCCCTTTCTTTAGTCTAGGTCTTGACATCTTACTTGTTTAGTGACATTAAACAAATCTGATCTGATTCCCAGATCACCAGTTCTTAGTGCCTTTGTTCTTTCCTACAGGCTTGTACGTCCAGTGGCATACTCTCCATATCCCTTTGGCAGACTGAAGTAATCTTAAAAGCCTTTTAATGAGTCAAAATCCTTGATTCCTTTATTTCCCTTATTACCCTACAACCAGTCTCTAAACAAGTGCTGTTTTATCTTCAAAATGTATCCCAGAGTGAACCATTTATCATCATGACCATTGCTTAAACTGCTCTGAACTACTAGATTCTAGGCCTTAGGTTACTGTAATAGCCTCTTAACTCACCTCCTTTCTTCTTCTCTTGTCCTTGATAGTTGATTTTTTATTTGGTAGCCAGAATGATTGTGTAAAATATAAATCAAATCATATCATTTATTTGTGGTTAAATTCTCCAGTGCTTCCTCAAAGCCATTAGAATGAAATCTAAATTCATAATCTACAGGGCACTGTGTAATCTGACCTCTGCTTATTTTTAAACTACATTCTCCACTTTGCTTCTCATCATCCACTCATCCAGATGAGCAAGACAGCAAGCTCATTTCTCTTTAAGAGCTTTTGCAGTTATTACTTGCCCTGCCTGAACTGCTCTTCTTCCAGATCTTCTTATAGTTCCCACTTCCATCTCCTTATTTTAGTTTCAGTTCATCTGTTTTCTGTGACCACCATTGCAGTGTAGTATGCCCTCCTCCTCTGGTCATTCTCTATTGTGTTCTATTTTGTTCTCATAGCATTTAAAACGAACTGAAACATTTCATTCACGTATTCAGTGTCTGGCTATTTAGATTAAAATGAGTTCCTTGAAGACAAAGGACTGTATGTTTTAATATTGTGCACTTAAAACAGTGGCTATATCTAAGTCTGCAGTCTTTAAATATTTTTTGAATTGGAGCGCCTCCGTGGCTCAGGGTTAAGTGTCCGACTTCAGCTCAGGTCATGATCTTGTGACTCGTGAGTTTGAGCCCCACATCAGGTTCTGTGCTGCCAGCTTCAGAGTCTGTGTCTCCCTCTCGCTCTGCCCCTCCCCCGCTCATGCGCTCGCTCGCTCTCTCTCTCTCTCTCTCAAGAATACACATTTTAAAAAAATTAAAAAATTTTTTTGAATGAGTCGTATTTTTTTTTATTTTTTTTATAGAATTTTTTTTTTTTAACGTTTATTTATTTTTGAGACAGAGAGAGACAGAGCATGAACGGGGGAGGGTCAGAGAGAGGGAGACACAGAATCTGAAACAGGCTCCAGGCTCTGAGCTGTCAGCACAGAGCCTGACGCGGGGCTCGAACTCACGGGGCCGTGAGATCATGACCTGAGCTGAAGTCGGCCGCTCAACCGACTGAGCCACCCAGGCGCCCCTGAATGAGTCGTATTTTAAAAGGAAGAAGGTAAGTAATTACAGAGAAGCATATTTATGATATTTACGTTTTTTACTATCATATCTATTTGGTGCTATAATGGTGAGATTATTAGATAATCTAGAGTTAGTTTGCCTGAGCTATATTCCATACTCATTTTGTATCTTTTATTTTTTATTTCTTTAAAAAAATTTTTTTTTTCCATTTATTTCCATTTATTTATTTTTTGAGTGACAGAATGAGACAAAGTGAAAGTGGGGGAGGGGCAGAGAGAGAGGGAGACACAGGATCGGAAGCAGGCTCCAAGCTCTGAGCTGTCAGTGCAGAGCCTGACACGGGGCTTGAACCCACAGACCATGAAATCATGACCTGAGCCGAAGTCGGACACTCAACTGACTGAGCCACCCAGGCGCCCCTCATTTTGTATCTTTTAAATTTGGTTGTTTTGTTTGTTTGTTTGTTTGTTTTTTTACTTTTTCAGAATCTCCTGGATGATGTGGAAGAGTTTCATGAACGTGCTCAAGAGGCCATGATGGATGAAACCCCAGATTCTTCCAAACTCCAAATGTTGATAGACATGGGTTCTAGTCTCTATGTGGAGCTACCTGAATTAGCCCGACTAAAGCAAGAGCTACAGCAGGCTCGATGGTTGGATGAAGTAAGACTGACCCTGTCAGATCCACAGCAGGTCACTTTGGATGTCATGAAGAAACTGATAGACTCTGGGGTGGGGTTGGCACCCCACCATGCTGTGGAGAAGGCAATGGCTGAACTACAGGAGCTCCTTACAGTCTCTGAGCGGTGGGAAGAAAAGGCTAAGGTCTGCCTGCAGGCAAGGTGAACACATATATTGATGACTGTTGCCTCTTTAATAACGAAGTCAGAGTAGAACCGAAGGAGGAACATAAGGTTCTATTTCATTAAATATTTAATTAGATGTTTTGTGCCTTCCCTGATCAATCACTAAATTATCGAATAGGTCTGCACATAAACAGTTTTCAAATATTGTGTGCACTCTAGTGCAGAGTACTTTGCTAGGTACTTTAGGTGATACAAAGTAGTATTTTGTTTAGAACTTTCCATTACCTATGCTGTATTTCAGAGCTAAGAAATGTAAAGCTCACCACCATATGTTACTGTTAACTGAGAGGTACAGAAAAATGCAACAGGAGTTTAGAGGAGAGGTCAGTGTTAGCTTGGGTGCTCAGAAGAGAAGCTGGAGAGAAAAGAAAGAACTTAGGTAGAGACTTGAAGCATGAGTGCGATTGAAGCGGAAGGGAGGTAGGAGAAATGTCATAAGCTAAATTGTGTTTTGGTGACAAAAGTTAAATGGGCTTCCTTGGAGTAGAGGATTTATGCAGGAAAGTAGTGGGAAAGAGAAAGAAGGGGAAGAAAACGTTAAGTTGCATTAGCATTGGCACCCCATTGGATTTGTGAGATTTCAGTAAAGCATTCATCATATTTGTGTATCAACTAATTTCATAATTATGTAAGAACTAATGTCCTTTATTAAAGTATTTCTTCAGCTAAAATTGATACACAATTTCTCGTGTGAGGATGAGGAACCTGGGATACTTAGATCACATAGTTCTTAACACAGCTCAAATTTGAAGCCTTTTCCATTTCATTCCAAAGTCTTCATGTACTTAACTACTTTGCCAGCTACTTATTTTGAATGCAGATGATAGGAAAAGCCTTAGATGATTTAATGAATAATGAACACAGTTTTGTTTTGCCAAGAAAAGGCTGCATGTATTTTTGCTGGATATTTTGCTCTCCAGATGCCATGGAGAATACATACTAAAATGTATCCATAGCTTTTTTTCCTTTGAAACTATTCAGTGTCTTCAGATTCATGACAATTCCAGGAGCATATGAAATGGGAAAAACTAAATAACTGTGGAATGCAAAACTATAATTTGGTATACCTGATGCAACTTACCGTAGTCTACAGAATGAAAATTTGGCGGTAGTAATATGTGAAAACTTTTTCTCTCCTTTTTCTACATTTAATCAGTCACCAAGTTTTAGTGAGTTTGCCTCCAAAATGTCTTGCATATCTGTCCTCACTGTCACTGACCTAGTTACAGTACTCTTGTATTTTCCCTTAATCTTTGCAATTCAGTAAGTATTCGTGGAGTAGCCGCTACATGCCAGGCACTGTTTCTCAGTGCTATAGAGACAGTAGGGAAAAGCACACAGAGTCCCTGCTCTAAAATAGAGCCAACATTCTAGTGGGGAGAGCCAAGAGACAGGTGAATAAGTGAGTGTATAAATGGATGAGTAAATTTCAGATAATTAGTGTCATGAAGAAAATAAAATTAGAAAATAGAGGGTGATGGAATTTGATGGGGATAGTGGGAAGAAGAATCTTTTGTTTTCTTACTCCTGTCAAGATTATCTTTTTGGGGTTTTGTTGTAGTTGTTTGTTTTTAAATATTTATTGTTAAGTTAGCTAATATACAGTGTTTGCAGTGTGCTCTTGGCTTCGGGGGTAGATTCCCTATGATTCATTGCTTAGATACAACACCCAGGGCTCATCCCAACAAGTGCCTTTCTCAATGCCCATCACCCATTTCCCTTCTCCCCCAATCTCTGCCATCAATCCTCAGTTTGTTTTCTGTATTTAAGAGTCTCTTGTGGTTTGCCTCCCTCCCTCTCTGTTTGAAACTATTTTTTCCCCTTCCCTTCCCCCCTGGTCTTAAGTTTCCCAAGTTCCACATGTGAGTGAAAACATATGAAATCTTTCTCTGAATGACTTATTTCATTTAGCATAATATCCTCCAGTTCCATCTACATTGTTGTAAATGGCATGATTTCATTCTTCCTCATTGCCAAGTAGTATTCCATTGTATATGTAAACCACATCTTCTGAATGGATAAAGTTATCTTTTTGAAACACATCTATAATATTCTTCACGTCTTAGCATTGATTGATTACTGACCATTATTTTCTCAATACCCTTCTTCGCTTTTGGCCTTTTTTCCCCTGCCTCTTAAATAAAAGCTTTCCTCAAGATTCTGGTGTAGACCACTTCTTTTTTTCACTGTGTACATCTCCCTGGAAATTTCATCTAATTTCTTGGCTCCATTTGTCCTCTTTATACTGATTAACTCCAAAATCTCATGTATAACAGATATATTTCGTAGATATCATCTACTTATTAGATAATTCCATGGGATGTCCTGTTGGTACCTCAGATTCCCCAAATCCAAAATTGGATTCATTTACATAAGCCAGTACTTTGGAAATTAACTTTAACCTTTCCTTTCCACTTCCTACCCTCAAACTCAGTTAACTACCAAGTCATGTTGATTATATTTCCTCAATGTTTCTCACTTTCATTCTTCTTTTGGGTGCTGTCATAGCTGGCCTAAATCATAGCAACAGGTTCTGTGACCTCAGTGACCTCACTCTTCTCTAACCCATTCTCTACATTGCAACTCATATTTTCCTAAAATATAGGTATGGCTTGTCTTGTTTAAAGCCCTTCAGTGTTTCCCATTCTCCTTGGGATGAAATTTAGACTCCTTAACCTGATTCATAAGGCCATCTGTAATTTAGCCTCTTGCTTTAGGATCTAGCCTCATCCCTTGCCTATCTTCTTTGCATTCTGTGTTCCAAACATAGTGATCCCCACTTGCTTTCTTCAGACATGCCATGTTCTTTCTTGTCTCTGGACCTTTGCACATGCTTATTTTGTTTTCCTGTGGAACATTCTTCCCTTCTGCCCAGCCCCTGTGGTATACCCCTACCCTGCCTCTGGTCCCAGCTTTCCTGACTCACTCCTATTAAAAAAGGATAAACTTTAGAGGTCACTTCTGGGAAGCCTTCCTTCACCTGCCAAGTCAGTTTAGGTCCTCCGACTATATATTCTGATAGCGTCTTACAGTGCATCATAACTGTGTATTAATAATCCCCCTCCACCACAAGATTGAAAAGTTTCATGAGCATATAGTAGGATTTCTATATGATGAAACTATTCCCACCCTCAGTAGCTTCCTGTTGCTTTCATAGTGAAATTCATGGCTGTCAAGACCGCTTATATCAGTTTGTATCTATCTTTCCGGTCATGTTCTCCTACTTCCTGCTCTTACTCCTATTCCTGTTCTACCTCCATCCTCACGCCAGCCCCCATCTTAAACTGGGCTACTAACTTAATTTTTTAAATATTTTTTTATTATTTTTAAAATAATCTCTACCTCCAACTTGGGGCTTCAACTCATGGCCCTGAGATCAAGAGTTGCATGCTCTACTCATCGAGCCAATTAGGCTGCCCTGGACCACTAATTTATTTTTAAATGTTTCTTCCTGTGTTTGTTCATTATATTCCTGTTTTTTTTTCTTTAACATTCTACTTGATAAAATCAATTCTTTAAGCGCCCCTCAAGGCCCTTCTCAGCTCCCCTAAGCAGAATTAAACACGACATCCCATTTTGATGAGCCTATACTAATTTGTTCTTCGTCCCCAGTACAGGTTTAATTTTTATCTTGTATTCTGATTAGTTGAGGATAAGGTCTATTTTATTCATCTTTTTTGTAACTAGGTATTCTTGAATGCAGTTGAATTAAATGTATATGGTCAATATTAATGGACTTCTAGACTATTGCTTTCTACATTGCTGTCTAATATGCATCTCTGACAATTTCAGATATTGTGGAGTACTAAAATAGATGCAATTTACTATAGTGAAAAGAGCATGGGATCTGAGACTCATTCTGAATCAGTATTTCGGCTGTGCCATTCACCGTATTAAATGACTTTGGGGGTAAATTGATTTTTGAGCTAAGGGTTTCTTATTTGTAAATTGGAAATAAAGATAATCACTGCTTTGCCTTCCTTATAGAATTGTGGTAAGAAGTAAAATGATGTATATGAAAGTTCTCTGCACATTCTAAAATGTGATTTAAATGTTGGTAGCAGTTTGACTTTTCCTCATGCATCTACCCTGTTTTTGTGTTTTTTTTTAGACCAAGGCACAGTGTGGCAAGTTTAGAAAGCATAGTGAATGAAGCCAAGAACATTCCAGCCTTTCTACCCAATGTGTTGTCCCTGAAAGAGGCCTTACAAAAGGCTCGAGAATGGACAGCGAAAGTAGAAGCTATTCAGGTAAGGAGCCTCTTGAGTTATCCTACCATTTGGGTAATGCTGTCTCACAGATGAATTCTTTAAGCCTATAATTTTTTAGAATAGAATAACCAGAATAAAATAATGATAGTACTTAAAATTCAATTGTTCTTCCATCTGATTCTATCATTCAAAGTAAATATTACCTATTTAAACGTTAACTTGTTTTGTTGACTTCCTGCTGTGAAAGATGACAGAATTAGCTATTTGTTTAACTCTTAGCAGTAGGGAGTTTATTCCCTGCTGTATTCTTTGAATCTTTGCCATGTGCACAAATTACTTTAAAATAAGAGGCAGCAAAAAGAAAATGAAATTAATATTTACTGAACCCCATAACACTCATGGTACTATTCTAGTTGTTTGGGAGCAGAAATGTGAGGGAAGGGTGTAAAGGTAGTATCCAGGCCCTCAAAATAGCATATTCTCTAATTAGAAAGACATACACATTTTAATTTAAAACAAACTATAATGAGGTGCCTCAGTGAGTTGAGCATTCAGCTCTTGATTTTGGCTCAGGTCATGATCCAGGGTTGCGGGATCAAGCCCTGTGTCAGGCTCCATGCTGAGCGTGAAGCCTGCTGAAGATTCTCTCTCTCCCTCTGCCTCCTTCACCCCACTTACACACTCTCTCTCTCTAAAAGAAAAAAGAAAATTAAAACAATGAAATAAGGGCTAGAGATGAAACTGTATTTGAATATATAAAATTCCTCCTGAATTATAAAAACCTGGCAGCATTTTTAGTATTGAGGGTATACCTACTCTTTATTGTAGAACTATATCCAAATAAAAGGAAACCAACTCTACTAAACTTAAGAGAGAACATACTGTAGTTGTCAAGTTCTAATGACTTCTATTTTACTTTGTTTTAAGTTGATTTTTTCTGGGAGCTGGTTAGCCGCACTTTTTCTATGCTATTTTAAAAATTACCTGTGTTTTCATTAGGGCAGCTCCTCTGTTTCATCTTTAACCTATTTCAGGAAGTTGGTTGTCCTCGAATGTCTGATAACCCTTAGTTGGCTGTTTATGACTGCTGGACCAAGTCTCCAAGCGTAGGTGGCTGCCATGTGTTTCCTCTGTCATTTAGAGGACTTTTCCTCCACTAAGCCCTCCCTTCAGTGGGGAGATGGACTTGTAGATTCTAAGTAAGTGGACAACTTCTGTTGACAGGCAGACTCTTCTTTAAGATACATAGTTTGGGAGCAGGCTCTGTCAAGCCTTAGCCAGGAGATATTCTGTAGTCAAACAGCTATAGCTGGGCACAAGGAGTACTAGTAAACATGGTATTTGTCAACCATATCTGTATTTGAGCTTTCTTTTCTTTTCCAGTTTGCTATTCTTTAATCCTAGTCCACAGTGATTTTAATTATACCATTTTAATATCTCTTAGGGCTAGAACCTTCCCACATTCTTTGTAAAAATTGTCTTAAGTTGATGCACCTGGTTGGCTCAGTTGGTGGAACATGGGACTTTTGATCTTGGGGGTTGTGAGTTCAAGACCCCTGTTGGGAGCTGGAGCCTACTTTAAAGAAAAAAAAATTCACTGAAGTTTCTTGCTTATTTATTTTTCCACATGTTTCAGTGTAACTTTCCAAATGAATTTTTAGGCAAATGAGTCATTTAATAGATAGGAACTAACTTTTTATTAGAATGTCTGTTTAGCACGTAACTATGCCTTTCCTTCATTCAGAGCCTCTGAATAACAATGAATGTTAAGGGTATATATACAGTTTCTTGTAGGAATGGTTACGTGTCCTGTCTGCTTGGAGATTCATCCAATCTTATCACTCAGAATTACTGTAATGGATTACTTGTTAACCCTCTCCCCTCTTGTAATGATTCATTTAGTTAGTAAATGTAAAGCAGTAATAGTTCTGAAAACAATAATGACTTCATTACACATAAATACTGAACCATGTGACTTAGGCAAATATCCATTCTCATCTGTATTTATAGAACATAAAATGGAGGTGGTTATCAGAACTAAAATACTGCTTTGTAGTATTTGGAAAAGTTGGAAGACTCAAATAGGCAAAAGAGATTACTGATGTCCTTTCCCTGGAATACTGGATATTGTCTGGTGAACCCTCCAAGATTATCTCATTGAAGGAGTGTGCGCCTTAGATTTTGTTTGACCAGGCTATCTTACAACTCTGTCGATTATTAAAAACGATAGTAATACAAATGAATTATGTCCATAGAAAAGCAATTAAACTTATCTATAATGGAACAATTGATTTCCACATGGTAGAAAAGATTGCATTGTCTGGTATGATATTAAACATCTGTTTCCATCTATTAGCAAATTCCTTGCCTCATTCCTGATCGTATTTATATACATGTTCTTTAGATTATCTGTTGAACTGGTTTTTACATTTTAACTTGTTCTCAATTAATAAAATAAAAAAACTTTGACAACATGAATTTACAGACTTTTTAAAAACGACATTGGCTCTGTTCAAGAGATACGATTAGGTTTAAAGAATAATATTTAATAAAAAGCTTAACACTAAACTCTTTGTAAGATCTTCCGACCAGTATTGATAGACTCCATAAGAAAGTGCAAGCTGTGTGAGAGTGTACTTTTGTTTTTCAGAGTGGCAGCAACTATGCTTACTTGGAGCAGTTGGAGAGCTTGTCTGCTAAAGGGCGCCCTATCCCTGTGCGTCTGGACGCATTGCCCCAAGTAGAGTCACAAGTAGCAGCTGCACGGGCATGGAGAGAACGGACGGGGCGGACCTTTCTTAAGAAGAATTCTAGCCATACGTTGTTGCAGGTAAAGAATAGTTGGTAATTTAACACCTGTAGGTAGGAGTTTCATTGGTGAGGGTTGTTTTCAGTTTATCTGGTCATGGTTATATAAGTGATTTCCTATTAAGTGATATCAAATGTTGACTAGAAATGTGGAGCTTTAGGCAGACTTATTTCCAGTTCATCTTCTGCTGCGTCCAGAATACAGCCTGGATCTTATCTCTGTTACTAATAGATTCTGTCATTGAAAGATTTATTTCTCAGAAGTACAAATTTAAATAGTCGTTATCTTTTTTATCTTGAGCATTTGAACATCGTAAAGAGCATAGTTGGAGTAAGATAGTTTCACGTTTGAGGACTGGCTCCCTAATTGCTAACCCTGTGTCCTTGGGCAAGTTGTTTCCTTTCTTAGCCTCAGTTTCCCTGGTTTGTAAAATACAGATAATACTACCTACTACGGAGGGTTGTTGTGAGGACTGAATTAGGTAATGTGTATAAAGTATGTAAAAAAAGTGTGTAGGACATGATGAATGGTCAGTAAATGATTCCTTTTATTATTTTCAGTTTTAAGATTTTTTAAAAACTGGAGCTCAGTGTTTGGTTTTATTTTTGTAGGTGCTGAGTCCCCGGACTGACATTGGTATATATGGGAGTGGTAAAAACAGAAGGAAAAAAGTAAAAGAACTAATAGAAAAAGAAAAAGAAAAGGATCTGGACCTTGAGCCTCTGAGTGATCTCGAGGAAGGATTGGAGGAAACCAGAGATACAGCCATGGTGGTAAGAAATTATGTAATGCATCTTGAATCTGCTTGTGAATACAAAATTCTGTGAAGATATTAGCAGATTCACTGGTTTTATGTTCTTAACTATTTTTGTTTTGTAAACATTATCTTTGGCTTTATATATATATGTATTTCATTTTTTATATTTGTTTATTTTTTATTTTTTAAGTTTTTATTTATTTTTTTAATTTACTTTCAAATTAGTAGTTAGCATATAGTGCAACAGTGATTTCAGGAGTAGATTCCTTAATTCCCCTTACCCATTTAGCCCATCTCCCCTCCCACCATTCCTCCAGTAACCTTCTGTTTGTTCTCCATATTTAAGAGTCTCTTACGTTTTTGTGCCCCCCCCCCCGTTTTTATGTTATTTTTGCTTCCCTTCCCTTATGTTCATCTGTTTTGTATCTTAAAGTCCTCATAATGAGTGAAGTCCTATGATATTTGTCTTTCTCTGACTAATTTCACTTAGCGTGATACCCTCTAGTTCTATCCATGAAGTTGCAAATGGCAAGATTTCATTCTTTTTGATTGCCGAGTAATATTACATTACATACATATATACCACATCTTCTTTATCCATTCATCCATCGATGGACATTTAGGCTCTTTCCATACTTTGGCTATTGTTGATAGTGCTGCTATAAACATTGGGGTTTCCCCTTTGAAACAGCACACCTGTGTCCCTTGGATAAATACCTAGTAGTGCAATTGCTGGGTCGTAGGGTAGTTCTATTTTTAATTTTTGAGGAACCTCCATACTGTTTCCCAGAGTGGCTGCACCAGTTTGCCTTCCCACCAGCAGCACAAAAGAGAGCCTCTCTCCGCATCCTCACCAACATGTTGCCTGAGTTGTTAATTTTAGCCATTCTGACAGGTGTGAGGTGGTTTCTCATTGTGGTTTTGATTTGTATTTCCCTGATGATGAGTGATGTTGAGCATTTTTTCATGTGTCGGATGGCCATTTCGATGTCTTTGGAGAAGTGGAGAAGTGTCTATTCATGTCTTTTGCCCATTTCTTCATTGGATTATTTGCTTTTTGGGTGTTGAGTTTGATAAGTTGTTCATAGATTTTGGCTACTAACCCTTTATCTGGTGTGTCATTTGCAAATACCTTCTATTCCCTTGGTTGCCTTTTAGTTTTGCTGATTGTTTCCTTCGCTGTGCAGAAGCTCTTTATTTTTTATTTTTATTTTTTTATTAAAAAAATTTTTTTTAATGTTTATTTATTTTTGAGAGAGAGAGAGAGAGAGATACATACAGAGCATGAGCAGGGGACGGGTCAGAGACAGAGAGAGACACAGAATCTGAAGCAGGCTTCAGGCTCTAAGCCATCATCATAGAGCCCGACACGGGGCTCGAACCCACAAACGCAAGATCATGACCTGAGCCGAAGTCAGATGCTTAACCAACTGAGCCACCCAGGCACCCCAGAAACTTTTTATTTTGATGAGGTCCCAATAGTTCATTTTTACTTTTGTTTCCCTTGTCTCCAGAGACGTATTGAGTAAGAAGTTGCTTTGGCCAAGATCAAAGAAGTTTTCATCTGCTTTCTCCTCTAGGATTTTGATGGCTTTCTGTCTTGCATTTAGGTCTTTCTTCCATTTTGAGTTTATTTTTGTGTATGGTATAAGAAAGTGGTCCAGGTTCATTTTTCTGCATGTCGCTG
The DNA here is from genome assembly GCF_028018385.1 of Neofelis nebulosa. Classification (NCBI taxonomy): domain Eukaryota; kingdom Metazoa; phylum Chordata; class Mammalia; order Carnivora; family Felidae; genus Neofelis; species Neofelis nebulosa. The sequence continues at coordinate 105,516,999 of NC_080789.1, read as the reverse complement.
TCCAGTTTTCCCAGCACCACTTGCTGAAGAGACTGTCTTTACTCCATTGAATATTCTTTCCTGCTTTGTCAAAGATTAGTTGGCCATACGTTTGTAGGTCCATTTGTGGGTTCTCTGTTCTGTTCCGTTGATCTGAGTGTCTGTTCTTGTGCCAGTACCATACTGTCTTGATGATTACAGCTTTGTAATATAGCTTGCATTCTGGGATCATTTTTTGTATTTGTAATCAAAGTTTATCATTTTGCTCCCTCCCTAAAATTGTCTTTTCCATATCTCTGTTCGTTATTATTGTTTTAATAGTTGTCTAATATTCCTTCAAATTGTCCATGATTTGCTGAACAGTTCTCTGATAACATCAAATATTTTGATTGTTCTAAGTATTTACTATTATGGATAATATAAAGTGAACTTCTTTGTAAAGCCTTTTCCTTTTTTCAGATTATTTTCCTATACTTGACTCTTAGGAATAGGATTACTGGGTTAGAATTTAATAGCATTTAATACTGTGCTTTTAAAAGGAATTGTATCTATTTAATTTTTTTAAGTTCATTTATTTTGAGAGAGAGAGAGAGCACATGCACAAACGGGAGAGGGTCAGAGAGAAGGAGAGACAGAATCCCAACCAGGCTCTGCAACATCAGTGCAGAGCCCGATGTGGGGCTTGAACCCACAAACAGTGAGATCATGACTTGAGCGGAGATTAAGCATCAGACGCTTAACAGACTGTGCCACCCAGGTGTCCCTTTATCCATTTAATGATTCCAGCTACTATTTAAAATATCTCCCTTCTCTTTGTAGCATTCATAGTATAGTGAGTGCTCAAAATATTTGTAGCTAATTAGAATGATGGGTGTTTTTGTTTTTGTTTTTTGAGAGGGGGGTACAAGTGAGGGAAGAGCAGAGAGAGAAGGAGAGAGAGAGAATCCCACAAGGGGTCGAAAGAAAGAGGGAGAGGGAGAGAGAAGTGGGGCTCACTCAAAGTGGGACTTGTGCTCACCCAAAGCGGGGCTCGAGCTTACCTGAAGCAGGGCTCAAACTCAAGAACTATGAGATCATGACCTGCGCCGAAGTCAGATGCTTAACCTACTGAGCCACCCAGACACCCCAAGAATGATAGATATTTTTGGAGAGGAGGAGGAAAGTGTGAAGAAGACTAGGAGCCTGAGGTTGTAAAGAGAAATAAAAAATGAGTTTGGGCAATATGTAACAGCAGGGAATTACATACATTAAGTCACTTGATATGGCTGTTTCTGCCTACAAATGATCTTGTTTTGAGGCCAGTGGAAATGATTTATTAGCAAATCTGCCTAACAAATCCGTCCTGCCAGATTGATAGGACTGGAAATTATTTCAGAATTGTTTCAAAGCTACCATAGTTTAAAAAAGGAAATGTACTGACAGTGTTCATGATAATTAAATTTTGTTTGCTCTTACTTACTTTTTAAAAGTGAGTTACATAAAATCTTGTTATAATTGGTCATCACGCTTTGTTATTCTACTTCTACATGAGTTGGAGAAGCTGTTTAGAAAGAAAAGTTGATTTGTATAGAAATTATCCCCCCAGGGAAGGAATATTTATTGACTACTTACCTTGTGCAAGATTCCAAATTAGGCACTTTCATGTATTATCTTACTTAATCCTCAAAACAACAAAACGAGATTGGTTGGTATTCTCATTCTTCAGAAAACTGAGATTCATAAAACTTGTGCCCAGATCATTAGTCTAGATGTCCAAGAGCCAGGCTTCATGCCCACGTTGCCTGACTCCAGGGCATATTATCTTTCCTATTGCACCCTATAGAAAAATTCAAAGTACTCTACTGATAAACATTGTCAAATATGGTAGCACTCTGCTCATTTCACAAATGAAGAATGTACCCAAATTATGGGAAATGATTGACAACTGATTTTTTTTTTTTTTAAAGGACAGTGGTTTGTTACAATGAGGGCACAATGTGGAGATGATCCCTCAGCTTTGAGGATTTGTCATTTTTGGAGTATTTTGCCGTGACTCCTTTTAATTAAATGTTCGTTGTATACAGGTGGCGGTTTTCAAAGAACGGGAGCAAAAAGAGATCGAAGCCATGCATTCCCTCAGAGCAGCCAACCTAGCCAAGATGACAATGGTGGACCGCATAGAAGAAGTAAAATTTTGTATTTGTCGCAAGACAGCCAGTGGGTTTATGCTACAGTGTGAGCTCTGCAAAGACTGGTTCCATAACAGCTGTGTTCCCCTTCCTAAATCAGGTTCCCAAAAAAAAGGATCTAGCTGGCAGGCTAAAGAAGTAAAATTCCTTTGCCCTCTTTGTATGCGGTCTCGAAGGCCAAGGCTAGAGACTATTCTATCACTCCTGGTATCCCTTCAGAAGTTACCTGTACGTTTGCCAGAAGGAGAGGCCCTGCAGTGTTTGACAGAACGTGCTATGAGTTGGCAAGATAGAGCACGGCAGGCCCTAGCCACAGATGAACTGTCCTCTGCCCTAGCCAAACTGTCCGTGTTGAGCCAGCGTATGGTGGAACAGGCAGCTCGAGAAAAAACTGAAAAGATCATCAGTGCAGAACTCCAGAAAGCAGCTGCAAATCCAGACTTACAGGCAAGTTTAGGATTTACTTTCTTTTTTTATTTCATGGGATTATATTTGTCACTGTATAAATAGTAAATCAAATATATGTTACTGGCTGATGAGGAAAATAACAGTAAGTTGCCAGTAGCCATGTTATCAATAACACCTTTCTATATATAACTGTAGAATTTTCTTCAGATATATATCTAGGTAATTTTAGTGAACTAGTACCTGGAAATATCATTGAGATGGACCTTGGCATCATAACCAAATAATTTAATCTGTACTAACTGTTGAACTTTATTGACCACTTAGCAAGTTCATTACATTTTGTTGATATTTTTTAATATTTTATTTTTAATTTATTATTTTTTAAATGTTTATTTTTGAGAAAGAGAGAGAGAGAGAGACAGAGGTGAGCCAGGGGAGGGGCAGGGAGAGAGACACAGAATCTGAAGCAGGTTCTAGGCTCTGAGCTGTCACTATTGAACCTGGTGCAGGGCTTCAGTTCAGAAATCATGAGATCATGATCTGAGCTGAAGTCGGATTCTTAACCAATTGGCCTACCCAGGCGCCCCATTAACGTTTATTTATTTATTTTGAGAGAGAGCGAGCGAGCAGGGGATGGGTAGAGAGGAGATAGAGAATCCTAAGCAGATTTTGCCCTGTCAGCCTGGAGCCTGATGCAGGGCTCAGTCCCACAAACTGTGAGATCATGACCTGAGCTGGAACTAAGAGGCACTTAACCAACTAAACCACCCAGGAGCCCTACATTTTGGTGCATATTAATTACCAATGTTTATTTAGTATGTTGCTCTGTTCATCTTGGAATTTTTTGTTGTTTAGGGACACCTACCTAGTTTCCAGCAGTCTGCTTTTAACCGAGTGGTGAGCAGTGTATCATCTTCTCCTCGACAAACAATGGACTATGATGATGAAGAAACAGATTCTGATGAAGACATTCGGGAGACCTATGGCTATGACATGAAGGTAACTAATGGACAGGCTCTCTGAGTGCATACCCGATCACTGGGCTTGTTAAAAAAAGTTGTTGAACACTGATGTTTCCACTGAAAGTGGAAGAGAAAGTAGTCATCTATTTATACTGGATTTATGGTGTTACCATTTTTTCAAAGCCCTCAAAAATATAGGTTGATGAAATAATTTTCTTTTTTTTTTTTTTTTTTAAAAGTCTTTCAACATTTTTAATTTATTTTTGGGACAGAGAGAGACAGAGCATGAACGGGGGAGGGGCAGAGAGAGAGGGAGACACAGAATCGGAAACAGGCTCCAGGCTCCGAGCCATCAGCCCAGAGCCTGACGCGGGGCTCGAACTCACGGGCCGCGAGATCGTGACCTGGCTGAAGTCGGACGCTTAACCGACTGCGCCACCCAGGCGCCCCGATGAAATAATTTTCTTTCTCTTTTCTTTTTCTTTCTTTCCCTTTCTCTTTCTTCTTTCTATTCTTTGGAAACAGTTTTTGTTTTTTTTTTTTTTTTTAAGGATGGAATTTTTGAAAGATCTGTATTTTCCTCACCTTATAACTCCTTATGGCTTAGAAGGACTAGAAACATTATACATACAGATTACTAAAAGTTTTTATGGTTTATTTCAGTATTTCGTTCCCTTTGGGTTGTTAAAGTCTGTGTAGTTATGTTTTAAGAATCCCATTCTAACTGTGCTTTGAGTCTTTTTGCTCTGATCTCTCATCTGGTGATGCTAGATAAAATGTCCTTTTTTTTTTTTTAATTTTTTTTTTGACGTTTATTTATTTTTGAGACAGAGACAGAGCATGAACAGGGGAGGAGCAGAGATAGAGGGAGACACAGAATCTGAAACAGGCTCCAGGCTCTGAGCTGTCAGCACAGAGCCTGACGCGGGGCTCAAACTCACGGACCGTGAGATCATGACCTGAGCCGAAGTCAGACGCTTAACCGACCAAGCCACCCAGGCGCCCCAAAATGTCCTATTTAAAGATGAGTTATACTTGGGCCCATGGTTCAGATTTGCAGAGTCACAGCTGCAGCTAGAATAAGTTATTTGCCCTCAGTGTGGTTATTTTGATAATGACACCACACTGGTTTTGGCAAGTTTGTTTTGTGTTGGATTTTTACTATTTTGAATCAGGCCCAAGTCCTTTGTCTTTTACCAAGTAATAACATCATGATCTAGGCAGAAACTCTGCCAGGTTACAGTTAACCCATTGATCTGTTTTATATTAGCCTTGTTGAACTGTTTAGAATTTATGTCTGTAACCAGGGAGTTCATACTCTGATGTGTGAAAAGGCAAGGTTGCCTTTTTTCCCCCTACGCCATAGCTATCTTTTGTTTGTCCTTTCAGTGTATAAATCAGGTAGGTCACTTCATTCTTAGAGCATTAATATCATCAACTTTAAATTTTTTTTTTTTTTTAACGTTTATTTATTTTTGAGACAGAGAGAGACAGAGCATGAACGGGGGAGGGGCAGAGAGAGAGGGAGACACAGAATCGGAAGCAGGCTCCAGGCTCTGAGCCATCAGCCCAGAGCCCGACGCGGGGCTCGAACTCACGGTCCGTGAGATCGTGACCTGAGCTGAAGTCGGACGCTCAACCGACTGAGCCACCCAGGCGCCCCTTCATCAACTTTAAAGTCATAGGATAGGGGCACCTAGGTGGCTCAGTCGGTTAATCATCTGACTTCAGCTCAGGTCACGATCTCACAGCTTGTGAGTTTAAGCCCCATGGCAGGCTCTGTGCTGACAGCTCGGAGCCTGGATCCTGCTTTGGGTTCTGTGTCTCCCACTCTTTGACCCTCCTCTGCTCATGCTCTGTTTCTCTCTGTCTCTGTCTCTCTCTCTCTCAAAAATAAATAAAAACATTAAAAGAAAATTAAAAAAAAATCATAGGATATAAAATTAAAACTATCCATCATAGATGCTTATAAATGATCTGTTGGAAAATATTTTTCTCAAGATAAAAATGCATCTTGAGGACATTTTAATGAGAGAATTTTTAGTTTTAGGAATTAAAGACTTGAGCAAAGTTGAAACTTGAATTAGCTTGTTAAGGTTCTGAGCACCTCGTTACTCTGAAGTTAATGACATTCTTTGCTTACGAAGTTGTATAGGTTGACTAGGAGCAGCTGAAAGGGAATGTGGCCCATGCCACAAAGAAGTTAGTACTAGAATTGCCAGTTTACCATAGCTTGGAGGCCTTTGATAACTGGGTTGTTATCTTTCTAGCACATTAAGTATCAACCAGTGCTCTAGAATTGCTGAATGGGGTGGACTTTGTTTGGAAGCAGATTGGTAACCTATGAAAACAAAACATCAAAAGTATTAGATGATTTTAAGGCTAGGGATCAAACCTGTGGTTTGATATGTTTGTACAGACTAGTCTTTTTTGCAAAATTTCTACAGTGGTGTTAGCTTATGGACTCTTCTTTGGTAGGGAAGACTTACAATATGAATCATGAATTTATAGTGTTGGCGATATATTTGACAATGTAGAAAAATAGAAGAATGGTAGGTGGCAAGATTTGGGGTAATTTTCAAGGTCACATTCACCTTGATGTAGGTATCTCTGCATCAAAAAAAAATTAAACTCTTGAGTATTTTCTCATGGAACAAGCACTTCCTGTGTAATTAAAATTTTATTTGCCAATTTATTTACAATTAGCTTGGTGATTTGTGACCATGAATTCATCTTTAAAATAATTTAAATTTAGTATGTTTGCTTGAGGGAGAGCCTCTTACTGGTTGAGGAAGAAGAGTAGGTAATTACATAGAAAACTAAAATCAGTCATTTGATCTTAGTTATCATAGCATCTAATTTGTGCTTTGCATTATTGGATTACTTCATTTGCATGTAATATCCTGTAATCACCACTGAATCACTGAGTAGCAATTTAAGAAAATCATTACTTAGGAAAATATATATTTAATGAAGCAAAATTTGTCATGGATCTTTTGTGTTTGTGTCTGGCATAACCTTTGCGTATTCACGTGATTAATTCCTTTTTTTTTTTTTTTTCCCCTTAAGTTTATTTATTTTAAGAGAGAGTACGCAAGCATGGGAGGTGGTAGAGAGAATCCCAAGCAGGTTCAGTGCTATCAGCACAGAACCCGACATGGGGCTCAATCTCATGACTGTGAGATCATGACCTGAGACGAAATCAAGAGTTGGATGCTTAACTGACTGAGCCGCCCAAGTGCCCCTCTTTTCTAACTCTCCCCCTTTTTTTTTTTAATAATTTTTTTAATGTTTATTTATTTTTGAGACAGAGACAGCAAATGAACAGGGGAGAGGCAGAGAGAGAGGGAGACACAGAATCTGAAACAGGCTCCAGGCTTTGAGCTGTCAGCACAGAGCCCGACATGGAGCTCGAACCCACAAACCATGAGATCATGACCTGAGCTGAAGTGGGGCACCTAACCGACTGAGCCACCCAGGCGCCCCCACCTTTTTTTTTTAACGTTTATCTATTTTTGAGAAAGAGAGAGAGACCGTGAGTGGGGAAGGGGCAGAGAGAGAGGGAACACAATCCAAAGCAGGCTCCAGGCTCTGAGCTGTCAGCACAGAGTGCAATGTAGGGCTCGAACTCACAAACCGCAAGATTGTAACCTGAGCTGAAGTTGGACGCTTAACTGACTGAGCCACGCAGGTGCTCCTTTTTAATCCTTGGGTGGCTTGAGCTTTGGTGGAAAGACTCAATTTTTTTGTATTTAAAATATGTCTCTTGTAGATAGCATATATATAGAGGGTCCTTTCTGGACTGTAATTCTACATATATATGCATTCATAAAATACAGAGTTAAGTCTTGTTTTTTGTGTTTTGTTTTTAAAGTAATATTACAATCTCTGTCTTTTCATTGGTAGTGTTTAGTCTATTTTCTTTTTTTTAGTCCATTTTTCATTTAACATAGTTGTTGACATGATTGTGTTTAAGTTGATCATCTTGCTGATTTTTTATTAATCTCTTGTTTTTGTTCTTGTGTTCCACTTTTCATGCCTTCTTTGGGTTAATTAAAAAAAAATTTAATGTTTCATTTCCATTATTGACTTCTTGCCTTACATCTCTTTTTTTTGTTTTCAGTGATTGTTCGAGGGCTAAAAATGTGTCTTTATCTTACCTAAGTCAATATTGTACATATTCACATTTCATGCATCACCTTGGGGAAGTAATTTTTTTAAAAACCTCTTTTTAGCTATCATCCATCATTGTTTTCTTTTTCTTTTTCTTTTTCTTTTTTTAATTAAAAACATTGTTTTAGTGTTTAGTTTTTGAGAGAGACACACACACAGATAGACCATGAGTGGGGGAGGGGCAGAGAGAGAGGGAGACACAGAATCAGAAGCAGGCTCCAGGCTCCAGGCCGTCAGCACAGAGCCTGATGTGGGCTCAAACTCATGAACCGCAATATCATGACCTGAGCCGAAGTCAGATGCCTAACTGACTGAGCCACCCAGGTGCCCCTCCATCATTATTTTCTGATCACTGTCCTTTCCATTTTGAAATCTTAACAGAAAGTTCCGTGTATGAGTTATAATGAAATGAGTAGAATCAAAGTCAGGAAAGACAATTCTAGTCAGTGAGAAGAAGCATCTGGGAACTAAAGCGGGGTGCACTAAAGTATTCTTCCATCTGATGGTTTTTAGACCATGAATAGGGAAGATGACTGTAAACTGCTATTCCTAAATTCTCAGTGAGTGACATTGTCTTTTAGAATTCTCTTATAAGGGGTGCCTGGGTGGCTTGGTCGGTTAAGCATCCGACTTCGGCTTAGGTCATGATCTCCCAGTCCGTGAGTTTGAGCCCCGCATCGGGCTCTGTGCTGACAGCTCAGAGCCTGGAGCCTGTTTCAGATTCTGTGTCTCCCTCTCTCTGTGACCCTCCCCCGTTCATGTTCTGTCTTTCTCTGTCTCAAAAATAAAATAAACGTTTAAAAAAAAAAAAAAAAGAATTCTCTTATAAAACCTTTTAAGTGTCCTATTTAATTAAGGATAGTCTCATGATCTTCCTCTTGTCCACTGTACAAAGAGAATCAGGCAGGTGTTGTGCTAGTCTTTAAGCTGTGGTCTCTCATCTCCTTTTTGTTTTTAAATTTATTTATTTATTTTGAGAGAGAGAAGGAGGGGCCGAGAGAGAGGAAGAGAGAGAATCCCAAGCAGGGTCTGCACTGTCAGCACAGAGCCCAGTGTGGAGCTCGAACCCACGAACCTATGAGATCATGACCTGAGTTGAAATTAAGAGTCGGATACTTAACAGACTGAGCCCCCCAGGCACCCCTGTGGTCTCTCATCTCCTAACTCACTCTTCTGTACTCTGCTTTGTGATGCTGGGGATGGGACTCTACACTAGGGGTTTCTAAACTTTTTCTGTAATGTGTATATATTAACACACATTAATATACAATTAGATAAATAACACACATAAAGCTTAGTAAATATTTTAGGCTTTGTAAGCCACATGTGGTCTTTATTGCATATTCTTTTTTTCCCCCCACAACTCTTTAAAAATATAGACTATTCTTAGTTCTTACTCCATACAAAAAGTGAGCTGCCAACTGGGTTGCAATATGCCAACCAACTCCTGCTCTACACATTTGTTTTCTGCCTACTGCCTTCCTTCTGCCAATAAGAGGACATTAGAGAATATTAAAAGGCCTGGACAGTAAGAAGGGACATGATCTTTCCCCTGTTTTAGCCTCCATTTGTGTCATCTGTGAATTGCATGCTTTTTTTCCCCCTTCTTTTTTTACTCTGGCATCGGGAACTGGTTCCAATTTGTGGTTGTTTTTTTTCACATCCCTGAAACCAACCACATCATGTTCCATTAGAGATAGCAGAACTAACTGGCCAGCACTTCCTTCTCAGAGGTATGGGTCCCAACTCCACAGGGCTCCTTCTCTGAGCTTTGTTACCTCAAGCTCTAGGGTTGGCACCTCTCTCTTGGTGTTAGCTTGGTGTTTCCATTTTGCCTTTTCAGCCTTTAATATACATCTAACCAGTTCACTTTATTAAATTATCCTTGCTGAAATACCTGTGATTTCTGTCTTACTGATTGTTCATTAAAGCTGTACATGTGAGCTTCTGGAAACGAACTACAGGGGAATCTGAGAACCAACTAGAGCTGTCAGAAGTATATAATTTGAATGTTGTCAGTGAGGCTTTTTGTTGCAAGAGCAATTGATAAGCTTCTAGGTTTGAGAACCTTTAGAGAGGATTAAATGTTTTTTTAAGTTTATTTATTTATTTTGAGAGAGAGAGAGAGAGAGAGAGAGAGAGTACGTGAGTGATCACCAGCAGGGGAGGGGCAGAGAGAGAGTGCAAGAGAGAGAATCCCAAGCAGGCTCCATGCTATAAGTCAATGCGGGGCTCGATCCCACAAACCATGAGATCATGGCCTGAGCCAAAATCAAGTTGGACCCCTGACTGAGCCACCCAGGTGCCTCCTGGATTAAATGATTTGTGTCCTTAAGACGCCATGTCTAAACCTTTCTTCCCCTCCTAAGTCCATTTTAAGTGTCAAGATTGTCTAACTTGGTATAGGAGTTTTTATGAGATGTAGGCTGTAGAAGGTAGATTATTTAATAGTACCTTTTTTTTTTTTTTTTTTTTTTTTAAATGTTTGAGAGAGAGACATGGAGCACAAGCAGGGGAGGGGCAGAGAGAGAGGGAGACACAGAATTCGAAGCAGGCTCCAGGCTCTGAGCTGTCAGCACAGGGCCCAACGTGGGATTGAACCCATGAACTGTGAGATCATGACCTGAGCCGAAGTTGGATACTTACCTGATTGAGCCACCCATGCTCCCCTAATAGTAATTTTCTTGAGGTTTATTATCTCTGTGGATTATTTTTGAGCTTTACTCATTTCCTTTTGGCTTGAAACTGTAATCATTACTGTTTTTCCTCCCAGTGGGCATTTTCTGTCCTATTTAATACTATGTATCTAATTTTACAATTGTATTTTTAGTATATTACAAAGCCTGCATTTAGATCTTTGTCACAGGGTAAATTAAGTGGTTCTAATTCTGAATGCCCCTCTTTGTTTCTTCCTCAGGACACAGCCAGTGTGAAGTCCTCCAGTAGTCTAGAACCCAATCTTTTTTGTGATGAAGAAATTCCCATTAAGTCTGAAGAGGTGGTCACTCACATGTGGACAGCACCTTCGTTCTGTGCAGAACATGCTTATTCTTCTGCTTCTAAGAGTTGTTCTCAAGGTATTACCTTTAAAGCAATGTGGAGAAGATAGGCCTGAAACCAGTGAGAAAAAAATTGTATTAATCAAGACTGTGAATCTCTCTTAAATGTATATCCTAGCCATGAAATGGTAGTAAAACCTGAAAATGCAATTTTGGTTAGGAAAAGCTACGTCCCTGTTTGCATTTTATGTTACTGGGTGGTAACCTGAAAAAACTTGCATTGAATTATTGAGTCCTAATAAGAACTTTAGAGGCTCTCTAGTTCCATCTTTCATTAATATAAAATCTCTAATAGGCCTCTATTTGTTCATTACCAGTTGTTGAGGAACTTGTTGCTTTTTAAGAGTATTCATTCTTGTTTTGGAAAGCTTTGTTAGAAAGTTCTTCCTTTCTTTGGTAGATAATTGCTCTTGTATGTCCACTTTCCTTTCCTCCATTGAAAATATATCATTAGGTCACACGTCTGGGAAGTAAAGGGTGTTTCTCTCTTCATTCAGGATTTTATGGAACAGCATATTTTCATTGGTTTATTAGGAGGATAGCACCTTATTTATATAGGGCAGCTCATGTGCTTACTAATCTTTTGGTCCCCTCTAAAACAGAGAATGGATTAAGAGATTCTTTCACATTCCCTTTCCACTTCAGTCACAGAGTGAAGAATCAGTAAGGATCCAGATTTTTATTCTTAGCTAATTTTTGAGAGTGGGCATTAGAATTCTAGATCTTTTTTGTTTTGTATTTTTTGAAGATTTTATTCTAACTTTAATATGGATGCAGTGAATTCAGATGTCTAAAGTAAGTATTAGAGGAGGAGGAACCATTCCCCTAAATATTTACTTTGGAAACATTACAGTTTGTTGATAGTTTTCATTTTTTTGCTTTGTCTTTTGTTTTATTGGAAAGGTTCTAGTACCCCCAGGAAACAACCTCGGAAGAGCCCTTTGGTGCCCCGGAGTTTGGAACCTCCAGTGTTGGAGTTGTCACCCGGCGCTAAAGCCCAGCTGGAAGAACTTATGATGGTTGGGGATCTCCTAGAAGTATCTCTGGATGAGACTCAACACATTTGGCGGATTTTGCAGGCCACACACCCACCCTCTGAAGACAGATTCCTGCATATCATGGAGGCAAGAATTTAAAGCTTAAACCATGGCTTTAACATTTTTAGAATGTCTTGGTTCTTTGGAGGTACCACAAATGCCAGGATGGGGATGGCTGAGTGGGTAGTACTGTGGCTATCCTACTTTTTTTCCATTAAGCCAAAAGTAGTTCTGCTTTTTCGTTTTCTTTATTAAGATTTTATATAATATCTGGGGGGGGGGGGAAGTAAACACCATTTCTGCTAAAAAGAAAGGAGGGCACTGAAAACTACCATTTCTTCTAAGGAAGGAACAACTTCCTTATCCCAGACTCCCACTGTTGAAAGGCCCAAAAGAGAAGGCAGAAGAAAATATAGTGGTTAAAAAAAAGAAGCAAGGGAAGGGTTAAATAGGGGAGGAGGGGAGAATAAAAGGGAAAGGTTAAATAGAAGCAGACTGGGGTAGGCAAGAGAGTCCATGTTCATATATTAATACCTCATAGCAGGTTGCAGTTTATATGATGTTTTTCTATCTGTGATCTCATTTGATCCTCACCATAATCCTGAAGGGGAGAGGAAAGGATAGATGGGCAAGTATTGAGCCCATTCTACACATGAAGAAATTAAGGGTCAGAGAGGTAGAAACTTGCTTAGATCACACATTTAGTAAAAACAAAGAGACCTGGATTCCAGCTCTGGCACTGGACTCCTAATGTTCTTTTCGTTATTCTTTTCCATTGCTTATTTCCATGTAATGGAATGGTACGATGTCACTGACAATTGATACAGATATACATGGCATATGATAGTTTTTGGTTTGGAATTCAGATCAAAGGTAGTCTCATTTAGATAGTGTTTTCCAAAATACAAAGGGTTTACTTCTCATCCATTATCTCATCTGATCCTCTTTATTTTACACATAAGGAAACACAAAGTATTGAGAGGGTAAATTTATAGTGCAAGATGTGATAGACTTCAGACATTTATAATGCAGTGTTTTGCATTCTGAGGTTTCTTAGGTTCCTGTCAAAGATTTTCCAGTTTCAGATATGTCACAAAATGAGTTCTCAAGTGGTGTTTCTTAAGTAACTATCAAGCTTAATGTTTTTCAGTATTCCTTTCTGTACCTCCTCCTTGTACTTTCTGTTGCTAGACATACTTTTACTGTTAAAATTTTTAATGTTTATTACATTGGCATATAATAGAAATCAGAAAAATATTAGAAAATTGAAAAAAAAAAAAAAAAGAGTTTTTTGTTCTAGCCCTTGCCAAAGTTACTACGTATCTTTTGTAATGAGATCATGGATATAGTTTTATGTTTTGCCAACCCTTTTGATAACTTGGCCTTCAGGAATTTATTAATTGTGAATTAGTAAAGAACTGTAGTAGTAGTAAATGAAGACCAAAAAACTTGTTACATAATTCAGTGTACATTTAGTGCTTTTAGCTTTATGTGTATGTTTTATCTCAGTTAAACAGAGGTGCTACACACTATACTAATATATGCTAACAACAATCTTTTTTCCCTAGTAATCTAAAGTCAGATGTTTTATATAGGCTTGCCATTATTTTCATTGAATATTAACATTTGATTTCTTGTTTTTTAATGTTTATTTTTGAGAGAGAGTATGTGCACGTGTTTGTGCAAGCGGGGGAGGGGCAGAGAGAGAGGCGGGTGGACAGAGTATCCGAAGTGGGCTCTGCACTGACAGCAGAGAGCCTGATGTGGGGCTCAAACTCATGAACCCATAAAATCATGACCTGAGCTGAAGTTGGAAGCTTAACCGACTGAGCCACCCAGGTGCTTGCTTTTTTTTTTTTTTTTCTTTTTCTTTTTTAACAGTTATTTATTTTTGAGAGACAGCGCGTGAAAGGGGGAGGGGCAGAGGGAGACACAATCCGAAGCAGGCTCCAGGCTTTGAGCTGTCAGCACAGAGCCTGACGCGGGGCTCGAACTCACAAACTATGAGATCATGACCTGAGCTGAAGTCAGACGTTTAACTGACTGAGCCACCCAGGCGCCCCTATATTTGCTTTTTTTTTTTTTTTTTTTTTTTAACATTTATTTATTTTTGAGACAAGAGAGCATGAACAGGGGAGGGTCAGAGGAAGAAAGAGACATAGAATCTGAAATGGGCTCCAGGCTCTGAGCTGTCAGCACAGAGCCCAACGCGGGGCTCGAACCCACAGACCGCGAGATCATGACCTGAGCCGAAGTTGGACGCTTACTGACTGAGCCACCCAGGCGCCCCTATATTTGCTTTCTTAAAATGTCTTTTAAATATCTTTAGAACATTTATTATATATAATGTACACAACATAAAATTTACCATTTTAATCCTTCTAAGTATACAGTTCAGTTGTGTTAATTGCCTTTACAGTGTTCTACAACTATTGCCACTGTCAATTTCCATAATCATCCCAAACAGAACTTCTGTACACATTAAACAATAAATACCATTTCCCTCTCTCCTCAGCTCCCGGTAACCTCTGTTCTACTTTCTGTTTCTGTTGTTTTTGTTTTTGTTAAGGTTGTCTACTCAAGATACTTCATATAAGAGAATAAAACTTTTTAAATGTCTTGCTTTAGAGGTACCTGGGTGGCTCAGTCAGTTAAATGTCCTACTCTTGATCTCAGCTGATGTCTTGATCTTAGGGTTGTGATTTCAAGCTCCACGTTGGGCTTCGTGCCAGAAGTGGAGCCTACTTAAAATGAATGAAAAAATAGTAAGAAAGATTATTATTTAAAATAAAATAAATGTCTTGCTTTAAAATTGTTTCTAATTTTATATTGATGAAGGATGACAGCATGGAAGAGAAGCCATTAAAAATAAAAGGAAAAGACTCTTCAGAGAAGAAACGGAAACGGAAGCTAGAAAAAGTAGAACAGCTTTTTGGAGAAGGAAAACAGAAGTCCAAGGAGTTAAAGAAAATGGATAAACCTAAAAAGAAGAAATTAAAACTAAGTGCAGAAAAATCAAAGGAGCTGAATAAACTGGCCAAGAAACTGGCAAAAGAAGAAGAGAGAAAGAAGAAGAAGGAGAAGGCTGCTGCAGCCAAAGTTGACCTTGTGAAAGAGACTACTGAGAAGAAGAGAGAGAAAAAAGTGCTGGACATCCCCTCAAAGTACGACTGGTCAGGAGCGGAAGAGTCTGATGACGAAAATGCTGTGTGTGCAGCACAGAACTGCCAGAGGCCCTGCAAGGACAAGGTGAGCTCTTAACTATACGGTCACGTGGGAGAGAGGACAAGGAGCAGCAGTTCTCCAGACAGAAGTTTGATGAAATGAGAATCTGGTTTTGATTCTAGAATTTGGGCTTCCAACTTAATATGTTTTCTACAGTTTCTATAAACTGTTGTGAATTATGAGGCTGTTAGGTCAGTGTGCTTAATAGAAGAGATATTGTGCTTTAAAAATCAGGTACTTAGTGAACATAAAGAGACAAGAGCAGAGAGAAGCTATGTGATAACCCTGGGTAGCAGTGCATTTCATGTGGAGCTGGCATAGCAGTTTTGGTATAGTCTTTTGCCTTCCCTGTAGGGTGACTCAGAGAACTAAATACCTTGTCGGTTAGTCACAGTGGCCTGAAAACATTCTGGGCCAGTATTTTAAGAGCTCTGGAAAATTGCATTAAGATTTGTTCTAAAGACCTAAACTAAGGGGTTAAATCTTCCCGTTTGGTCTGTGTCTTACCAACACTCAGGCCTGTGTGCATTCTTCTAAATGGAGTAAGAGTTTTTCAAATACCTTGTGAAGAAATAATTAAGATCTTTAAAGGTATTATTTTAAAAGTTTCAGTATATTAATTATCTGATGGCCATTCTTTAAGTAATATTGATGTTATGAACTTCTGAGTAAGATGGATGGACTTTATGAAAAATCCCAGTTCATTCAATGACTGGAGGCATCTGTTATGGTTCCCATCAAGATTATTAGTAAATTCATAGTTTTTATTTGATAATGCTTATTATACCACTTGGTACTTAAAATTGTAATACCTCTTCAGTTTGAATATATGAACAGAGAATATAACTGCACCATTATTCCCTTACTTCCCTCCTCAGTCAGATTCTTGTTAGAGCTTGAAGAGGTCACCTTGTCCAGGCTCTTCATTTTACAAATGATGAAACCAGGACTCAGTGAAGATAAATGATGTGACCAAAGTCATAGAGCTAATTAGTGCAAAGCCAAACGTAGAACCATGGTTTCCTGGCTCCCAGACCAGGTTTTCTCCACTAATATCCCCCACCCCACCAATAATTAAGATGTAAGTACAAAAGCACATTCCAAAACTGAATGACACTTATATTTAAATTACACTTATTAAATGTTTTCCACTCATTTTTAGAAAATGAATATATATATGGTAAGACACATATCCCATAGTCTAACCTTCCAAGGACAATATCTACAAATATTTTACTGTGTTTCCTTCTAGTCTTCTTTTCTATATGGCTTATTTTATGTTATGTCATAAAACCTGTTCACTTTTGTATCTTTATTATATAAATGTTTCTGTTTTATGAATATTTTAAAACATTTTAGTAGTTACATTATATATGTGTGTATATTATTTTTCTTTCATTTTGAATTTATTCTCATCCGAATTTGTTTATTAAAGAAGCTGATGAAAGGTTAACTTTTTCTTTGGGTACTGAAGAAGTATTAGCAGCTCATGTTGGCAGAAGCTTCTCCCTTTTTTAAACTAATTTTATGGCAGCTTCAGGACTGGCAGCAAGATGGTGTTTCTTTTTTAAGCTTTCCTATCATCCTTCCTACAATGATTATATCCATCACAAACTTTTTGCTTTCTGTTTTTTCACCTTTCCACCTAATAATCTTTCCCCTCTTCTGCTCAGCATCGTAAATATGGCTCAGGTCATCCATTATCTTCCTGTAGCATATAAACGTTACAAGCAGTTTTTTTTATCATCTACTATAAAATTGTTAAATAATTTAACACATGCCCTGCTTACTCTCAGGGTTATGAGAATTAAGAGGAGATCATTTATATGAAAACACTTGTTAACCAAAATGCAGTATAAATGTTAAGGATGTAATGGTTATTTTTTTTTTTCAACGTTTTTTTTTTTTTTTTTTTTTTTTTTTATTTATTTTTGGGACAGAGAGAGACAGAGCATGAACGGGGGAGGGGCAGAGAGAGAGGGAGACACAGAATCGGAAACAGGCTCCAGGCTCCGAGCCATCAGCCCAGAGCCTGACGCGGGGCTCGAACCCACGGACCGCGAGATCGTGACCTGGCTGAAGTCGGACGCTTAACCGACTGCGCCACCCAGGCGCCCCTGTAATGGTTATTTTTAAGTGAGCCCTGAGATTTGCTCCTAATGTTAAAGGTATTTTTTTTTTTTTTAATCTGGAAAGTTGTCTTAATAGAACTGAGGGAGATTTAGCTGCACATTCAGAGAAAATGTCTATTTCAAACTGTTAAAACACATACAAAGGTGAGGAAGGTGTGTCTTAACCTGTCATTAGTTTACATAAAAGAAACAGTAAATGTTGTAATTTTTTTTAATTTTTTTTTTTTTTTTTTTTTTTTTTTTTTTTTTTTTTTTTTTTTTTTTTTGAGAGAGGGATGGGGGTGGGGAGGTACGGCCTGAGAGAGAGGGAGACAGAAGATCCAAAGCAGGCTTTGTGCTGACAGCAGAGAGCCCGATGTAGGGCTCGAACTCATAAACAGTGAGATCATGACCTGAGCCAAAGTTGGACACATAACTGACTGAGTCACCCAGGCACCCCTAAATGTTGCATTTTTATAGTGTGTTTAATTTAACTTTTTAAATAAATTTTTTAATAAAAATTTTTATATGTTTATTTTTGAGAGAGAGAGAGAGAGCATGAGCAAGGGAGGGGTAGAGAGAGAGGGAGACACAGAATCTGAAGCAGGCTTCAGGTTCTGAGGCATTAGCACTGGGCCCACTTGCAGGGCTCTAACTCATGAACTGAGCCAAAGTCAGATGCTTAACTGACTGAACCACCCAGGTGCCCCTAATGTGTTTAATTTTAAACAGAAATTATTTCAGATTGTAAACATTTTGCTCATCATTGCTGTTTGCAATATTTATGGTTCTCCAAGTTTGTTCTTGAAACTAGTTTTACTAAATAAGAGGTGTATTTCTTCAACTGCTTTGTAAAGAATTTTACAACTTTCTCCATTTGAAGTATTGTATTTTTCTAAGAAAACCAAATTAATGCATGGCATAAAATGATGGTTAAAAAAGAAGAATGTTTTTAGAGAAGTCTATGTTCTTTAAATATCACGAAGCAAAAAATAACTTCTAGCGTTCGTTCATATTTAGGTAAATGTACATTTACCATATTTCTAACCAATAATTACTATTACTTTTCCCCCACAATGTGCAGATTGACAAAACTTTGAAGGGCTACCTAAACGTACCTAGCCTCAATTTCAAGATGTTTTAGAAAGAGAAAAGAAAAATATTACCAGAATAATGGGAAAGGGTTTAAAAAAAAAAGTCTCTTTTCCACCATTATCAAATTAATTTCAAGGTGTAATTAATTTTAAAAATAATGAAAAAAAATAACTGTTTTCAAAAAATTAGTTTTAAGGTTCGGAATCTTCTCCCTGAAGTCTGCCACTTTCATTCAGTCTTACTGATACCAAAAGTAAAAGAAGTTAACTTGAAAAGGAGCACATTCTTTAAGCTAACATTTAAGTAACCTTTTTTTTTCTGTATTAGAATATTTAATCATCTTATGAAAATAGACTTTTTTCCCTTACCTTTTTTTACCTTTTTCCTGTGGGCCTTTTCCTTACCCATTACTATTTCCATAAGTTTTAGATGGTTAAATAGAGATGAAGTTGATAAACCTATGTCTCACTTTTACTCTTTGTCAGCCACTCTGATGTATTAAAAGATTTTCATAGGGTGCTATCTCAGCCAAAGTATTTGCCTTTCCATTATTAGTTCATATCTCTTTTTAAAAGCACAAGTAATCAAAGGTTGGATTACCCTCAACAAGTGGTGATGTGGAGATTGGGTAACGAACTGTCCCAGTTTGCCTGGACTTTCCAGTTTTAGCATTGAAATTCCTATCTTGGGAAACACATCAATCTTGGGCTAAGAGAGCTGGCCACTTAATGTTAAGAGCATCAAAAAAATATACACAAGGATTCTGAACATTGTTCTCTTGTACTTCATTAAGTGAATTGTTTTAAATTTCGAATCTGGTTTTTGCAGGGAACCTTGGTGCAGTAGAGATTAAATGCCAAAATAACAAAAGCTTGGTCGGGTAACTAAGCTAAGACTATCACTAAATCACCAGGCTTTCTTTTTTCCCAGTGCAGTAATAATGCCCTGTGAAGTGAACAAAATGAAATATGGTAAATATTTTTAAGTGTAAATATGAAACCGTATAGCAACACAGGAAATACTAAATTAACATTATTTCCTGTATTTAATGTATTTCTCTTTAAAAATTTCCCCCAATCCAACTGGTAATGTATTTGTACTATACTTTCAAATCTTTTATCAGTTAATATTTGAACAACTCACAGCTGTGAAGTTTTTTAATTATTTTTGTGATTTGATAAGTAAATCTCTTAAAACCAATGAAAGGGGAAGTGACTATTAGAGCCTAATGTGCAGAAAACCAAGTTCTGTGTTCTTGAGTTTTCAGCCTAGTACACAATCTGTTGCCCCTGTGTCAAATCTTCAGTTAATTCAGTTGAAATTCCAAACTTTGGTTTGCTTTATGACCCTATGGGCCTTTTCAAACAGAAGTAGAACTGGAATTGGATTGTTATTAGTACATGAACATGACAAAAAGATACTAGTAAGGGAAGGATTGTTTTTTCCCTGCTAGATTATTAGGGTAAATTGATATATAACCTGTAGGCTGAGATACAATCTGTGTACTGATAAATGTCTCAAGAAAAGTTTTATACTGTTTTGGAATGGTGGGAGAGCTAGGCTCTAGGAGTGGACCTCTAGCCAAAATCACAAAAGAGAATGTGTTCTCATCCTTACTTGAGACTGATAGATTTAATTTGGGGAAACCTGGAATGCAGTGCAGAATTAGATTTTTAAAAAGATAGGGCCACTTTTTCTTGGCAGGATATACTGATAAATTGGGAACTTTCTTATCCTATGGGTTAGCATGAATGGGGACTGGACTAGATTAAGAAGGTTGAAAGTAGGACTAGAGTTATCTACTGGTTCAGGGTGGCATCATAAACAGGGTAATATCTCCAATTTGGGCAGCCCAAAGAAACACAGATCATCTTCCCAGTTCTCGTTACCAGTGCCAAATAGCCAAAACACTTACCCCAAGTTACTTACCATCACATTAGCACTTTGTAAATCTTCATTGCTATAGTACCTATATGTTTTGTTGCAAAGAAGTCATTTATCTCCCTCTTTTGTCTTTCATATAGTAGTTTGCTGCAATAGGAACAGTTCAATTTTCTTTACTGCACTGACTTCAGAAACTAAATATTACATAAATAATTACAGAACAAAAACAGAATTTGTTTTAGGAAGGAATTGTTAAATTGCTCTGAATTTACCAGCAAGCAGTATCACAAAGTACTAGGAATGATCAAATTTAGAAAATATAAAAATTACCTAGAATCTGACTGAAAATATAAGCTCTGGTTTGTACCCCCAAGATATTCTGAGTCTGTAGGTTTGGGTTTGGGATGGGTCTCAGCCGTACTTTTAATGAACACAACAGGCAATAATTCTATGTAAGTGGTCTACACGTTTTTGAGAAGCAGTGCTACAGGCAGTTATTTCAAAGTGCAAAATGGATCTTGTGTAAGATAGTATAATGAGTAGAGGCATGAAATTGTGATCTTGAAAGATGCCACTCGGTGAGCTAGCTGTTTTACCATATATTATTTCATTTAATCCTCTAAATAATCCTGTAAACAGAATATTATCTCCATTTTACAGATGAGGAAAATGAGCCTTACTGAGATTAAATTCTTTGCCTCAAATTGTACACATCAGAATTCAGAACTTGTGACTGAATTCAGTAATCTTTATTGTACACAGCACTGTCTCCTAATAACTAGAACTCTAGAATAGGAACAATGGAAGCAGAAAGATTCTTTTGACAAGTGATTTTTCCCATGCTTTATTACAACCCTAAAACCACTAACATGAGCATCATCATTTTGATAACTCTTCGAGTACTCGGAAACTAATTTAGAAACTACTCACTTTCCCTGAAACTCATTTACCTAGCCCAAACCTTCCTCCTCTGTTCTTTTCTCATAAACTTCACTGAGGTACCTCTTTGATCCCTTCATACTCCTTACTTTGCTCTGAAAACTGGCAAAGCTCATTGTAAGTGGCTTTGTAAGTTGCCAGTGAGATGATCCACTTTGTACTGGGGAGAGGAAGAGTAGCTCTTTTAATCTTAAAGGTTCTCATCTGCCATGACATCAGTTATAAAAACTACCACATTCACCCTCCAGATACAAAAACCCAAATCATCTTATTGTTAACTCCAGGCCCAAGGCTTAATTAAGTCACCAAACTACAGTCCCTTTCTAGCCTTCTATGATTACAATATCCTCTGAAGGGTCAAAGTTTGCCTGGCATCTGCCACTGACCTATCAGTTATACAGACTTGAATTTTAAACCCCAGAGTGATCTATTGACCTGTGACTTTGACTGTTTTAATTGGTTAATTTGTAAGATTTGACCTCTGATATTTGCTAACTTTTTATAGGGAGTTGTATTTGTAACGGAAGAAGAGAAGAATAAAAAATATTAGTTTTAAAAGTGGCCTATGTGACTGCTTTTCTAAAAAGGTATTTAATGCTCTTAGTACTTTGGCTTATCTCTTTGAAATAAAGCTAATACACAGGATTGCCTTCACATTGTTGTACTCTTCCTTTCTTGATCGATAATTGCATTGTCTTAGTGTCTAGAAATTGTTAATATTAGCTAAAACTACTTGGCTGCTCTATTAGAAGTTCCTTTTTTGTCAAGTTTTTCTCAAACATGTTTCTGCCTCAAAAGGATCCCTGGGTATTTATGAGGTAATGGAGTACCTAAGAGGCCTAATTTTGTGGACATACTGTGGTAAAATATAATTTGGGGAAATTAACTTCCCAGCTTCTTTCTTTAAAAAGTAACCCCATAAAAAGTCATTGTCTGTCTCTGGACATCTCAGTTATTTGCTATCATTTAAGCCAAGAAAGCTCTTTGGTTTGCTTTTTTTTTTTCTAGGCTTAATGTTTATGTAACCTAAACATTCCTCAATCTTGTCTCCTACAGGTAGACTGGGTACAATGTGATGGTGGCTGTGATGAGTGGTTTCATCAAGTTTGTGTGGGTGTATCTCCAGAAATGGCTGAAAATGAAGATTACATCTGTATAAACTGTGCAAAGAAGCAAGGGCCAGATAGCCCAGGTCAAGCACCACCTCCTTCCTTCATAATGAGCTACAAACTACCAATGGAGGATCTTAAGGAGACCAGTTAGCAGTTGCTGGGTTAGTTTGGGACATGGGGGGAAATGGACCACATTGAGACCTTAGTCATCAAGTAGAGTGGTTTAGATCCACTCAGAATGTTGCTTCCAAAGACAAATGGCCTTCAGAGAAAGTCCTCTTAGCGGACTTCCTCTTTGCATGGACTGTGTGACCTACATTCTCTTCAACACATCTATGCAGAGGGTGTCTTTGGTACAGCAGCCAGTATTTCAGTTTATGTCTCCTCTGAGTACGGTATGTTAACTTTACAGCCAGACATTTGATTGAGCTCTAGAGTGGCTGGTTGGCATTAATACATTGGTATGTTAGCAGGGCATGTAGGATGTGGCTTATGGCCAGTTGATACTAGTTAGAGGTTTACAACCTAGAGGCAGTACTGTCTGGAGGTGCTGACTACTTGGCTCTCCTTAGGACAGTTGGACAGGAGTGAGAGTACCACTCTCCTTCCACTGTTACCTGGCATGTAATGCCCTACGGATATAGCCATGGGAGCAACAGGGCCAAAGTTACTCCTGTTAGTAGTCATGGGATAGTAGCACAGTCTAGACCCCAGCTACTTGTGTGTGTTTGTACCAAGAAGAAAACCCCAAATGAGAGGCAGATCACCTTATCTTCCTAAGGAGGAGTATGTCATCTAGTTCAGAAGTCTGACTAGATTGGATTCTGGGAAGAAGAGCTTTTCTTATTTCAAGGCAAGGAGCCTTTTTTTTTTTTTGGCTTTGAGAAGTCTTGCTGTCTTGGGTCTGCATTTTAGAGACGAGCAGGTACATGGATCCAGGCTCCTGCAAAAGAAAAGAAGACAAGTCAGAATGTTTTACTGACACCCAGTGATGCATGCTTTTCGGGGAAACCTTCATTTACAAGTATACCAGACCACCAGGCTTCAGGCATGGCCATGAGCAAGACCAGCAAATAACAGCTTTTTGCCTTGCAGCCCTGACCCCGATGTCTGCTGTTTCCAACACTGGCAATTTCTGATACTGGCCCACAGCAGATGCTGTTGAATAACACCCTGGCTTCATCAGAGGATATGGGGTTGTAGCACCTCCGGGTGATAAAGTTGTTTTAGTAAATCCATTTTTAAAAAAAGAAAAAAGGACTTGTTTTTACTTTTTTCTAAATGTCTCTGACTACTGACTGTTGTATAAATAGATTATTTTTCCTTTTTTAATATACATATATGGATATATAAATATATATATTTACTGTTACCAGCAGCATATGACAGAATTTTCAGCATCAAAAATCCATTTGGGGGCTTGCTTTCTCTTTTCGCTTTTTAATAAAGAAACCCCATTCTTTCCTTGTAGTACAAGGAGTTAGCACTTCCTTCTCCATCCTAGCCTGACCACATCTTCCATCTTGTTTTTGTTCATAGATCATTGTATTTCCTTTGTGTTGTTGGAACTTGTCCCTGTCTATTGGGAAACTTGGTCTTACTATTTCTGTGATGGCTGGTTTGTTTTGTTTTTGTATGTGAATGTTTGAAACTATGGTGCTGTGCCCTCTTCCTTCCTGTTGTGTTCTCTATTGTTAAGGTGTTAGGTAAGCTGTATGGAAACTTTTATTAGAAGGGGACTAATTTTTTTTAAAGGACAAAGAAACAACCCCAAAAAACTAAAAATAGTGTTTTGTCTTCACTATGCCGTGTCCCTTTATTTTGTTTAAAAATCTGTGGTTTGGCTTAATTTATCAGTTTTCTTTTTAAAAGGGGGGAGCAGGGTGGGCCTAGAGAACAGCTTATAATCTCCTGTTCCCTTTTTGTCCCAGTCTCTTTTAAAGAAATGTCTTCTAGTAACTAGAAGTGAAATGTACTGTCCAGTTACAGTTTGAGTGGGTATGAGATTTAACTCAAAAGGCATCTTGCTAAAAAAACAAAACAAAACAAAACAAAAAAAAAAAACCAAAAACTTTTCCTGTAAAACCCAGTTTCTGTAAATGCTTTCTCTATGGTTCAAACTACCTAATTTTTAGTCTTCCCTTAATATTGCATAACATTTTTAGTGTTTTGACCTGTTACAAGGGTCATAAGCGTCACTCTGCATGATCTCAAGTGTGTATATGATTTAAGATTTCAAGGGATATTACAAGGTAACTTTTAACCAATTTCATAAATTTTAATTTTGCCAGTCTATAAAGATATTATTACCTAAGAATTTTATCTGGTTGATGTTATAAAAGAAAGCACAATATTTTTTGCCTTTCGTCTTCTCTGCAAAGATCTTCAAATACTTTTGGGTTAAAAATTGAATGCAGTTTTAAGTGATGGCTGCCTTGGTGGAAAACATTTAAAAATAGTTTATCTTTTCTTCCTAGTCACCCATTAACTTTACTCAGCCATCAGTGGAAGGGCATGAGGATGCTGAGAAAGATAGTTAAGTTGGTGCTCTGCTTCTTGGAGTATGGTGGGTGGATGCAGGTGGCTGTTGAGGAGATAATTTATGTCCTTAATACAGTATTTACCAGCCGGAGATCTGAGAGAAAAATGCAAGACAGTCTTCAACTATGAGTAGCTCCCTGTTTATCTTCTGTTTTGAAACTTAAATATATCATTCAGTTGATTTGGTGGGATTTTCTGTATTTATTTGAAAGTCACAGAGGATTTGGTCTGACTCGACCAAAGGCTGAGAAGAACAGATGAGAGACATTAGTTTAAAAAAGAGAGAGAGAAAAACGAACATATACAAGTCTATAATTTTGGAATTAATGAACTAAGATTCATCTATTTAAAGACATGCTGGTGTTCTAATATAAAATATTGTTTTCAGTTAGAGGAAATTACCTATTTACAACTTACTCCATTCTTCATTGTTGTAACATTTTATATTAAAATTTGATTTAAAATGTTCCTTTACTTTTCAGAGTTGCAAATTTTCACCATTGGTGTTTTAACTTCTGTGATAGTTCTTTCAAAGATATTTCTTACTATCTTCATTATAACTATGTTGGGGAAGGTTATAGAAAGAAAAATTTAAAAAATGCTACATAAGTCTTTAATATTCTCAAAGGGGTAGGTGAGTGGAACTATGCAAATTCCCAAGTTTACAAGTGCAACTATAGCATTAGTAGTAGTTAGCTTTCTTATTGGCAGAAGAGGGGACATTTTTTTCCCACAAATGTCTATTTTAGTTCCTGATAGTTATTGCAACAAAGCCATGTTGAGAGTTAGATGTTACACTCCCTTCCTAAGTTGCTGCAGACCACCTTTGCACTGCATGATTCAAATTTGTGCCTCAATAAAATTACAAATTACTGTATGTCATACTTTGAATAATTGAAAAGATAAGCATTAAATCTGTGATTGTCTACTATGTACTTTAATAATCAAAATCCTAGCAAAGCTAGCAGACCTGTAAGATTAGAACAGTTTTTACCTGTGCTTCAATTCTGTTCTTCTCTGCTTTTGTCTTTGGTGTCCAAGAAATGTCTGTTTATTTGTTTTTCTTAATTTTAACATTCTGGATGCAGTTGAGTGCACGTAAAAGAAACTCCCTGCTTGTCAGTATTTTAATTCTGTAGTACATTTGTATGAATATGAGCCAGAACTTAAAGTAGGATGAAAGGAAAAACTGAGAAAGCCTATCCTTTTTAAAGGAGAAAGTGACAATTTGGAGTGGGATTTAAAAATTGTAAATTGTGGAAAATTAAGCTGTTAAAGTCCCACATATAACCAGGTTCAATAAAGGTTTACATACGGAACTAGCTTCATATGTGTGTAGAAAGTTGCTTTTGCAGTAGGTCTGTTAAGTATAAATTTTAAAAAGCAGGCAATTGATTTGTCTTTCACCTTTTGAAACTCCTGCCCCCCCCTTTTTAAATTAAAGCATATCATTACTTCTTTGGATATGGATGTGCCGAATGATATTTACAGCATGAGAAGGAAACAATTGGATGTAAATCTATTTTGGAATTGCAGTCTTCTCTTGGCCTGGATCATATCCACTCACCACTATGCAATGGCTGATGTGCACTGGGAAAGGATGTGACGGGTGTAGATGTATCCAGCTTATTCTTACTTTTGCAATACTCCAAGATGTCTAAACAGGAATGTCTTTTGTAAACCTCAAGACCCTCTATTGATTATTCTCTTACATATTTATTTACTTGTTAGTGAGACACTTAAATATAATATGGACTCTGATTTACCAAGGTTTTTGGTGGTGCCTTATGAAAAGTATAACTTGTTTTCTTGTTTTTTGAGCATGTTTTCCATTTCTTTTGTTTTCTAAAAGAATATTAGATACGGTTATTTGCATTACATCTAAAAAATAAAAAAAAAAATTTGTGTGTGTGTGCTCAGGTTCCCCCCTACTCTCTCATTTACATTGGTGTCAACTGTAAATGGTAACCAAGTAAAGGTAAATGTTGGTGTTGAGTATTGATGATCCTGAGGAGAACTGGCAGGTGCATGAGAGCTTTTCACCCGGGGTCAAAGCTGTTTCTGATACTGCAGTTGCTCTCTATAAAATCAAATACTGGCCTCAAATAATTTGATCACTGGTGTGATTAGCCTATTACTGAGAATACTGTTTTCAGAAAGTGTGAAGTCGAAGAAGTGATCCCTGAAGATTTCACCTGTCCTGCTTTCAGCAAGAATCCAGCAATGATCTACAGCCGTTTCCCCACCTTTGATTCTTGAGCACTTTGATCCTTGCAGCAAACCATAGCAGGGAAAATGAGGAAATACTTTATTTTGGCCTCATGCTTAAAACTAGTTCAAACTGCAGCTTACTTCAGAGAAGTAAGTAGTGTTTTTTACTCATTGCCAAGGTTACCAGATCATGTGGGCATTGCTGGAAATGTTCAGATTCTGCTTTCGATGAAATTGGCCTCAAATATGAAGTATGTGACTGTGTATATATGTGTTGGTATGGAAGATTGGTGGGAACGAGGAGGGGGGAAATCTGGCTGTCTCTTAACTTGGAAAATAATCTTGCCAGCGAAAAAAAGACACCTGCAATTTCATACAGTGACAGATTCTTTAAAAATTGTGTGGGGTCCTCCCAGTTTAGATCAAATATTTCTTGGAGCCTTGGCATTGTAGTTGACATTAATAAATTGAAGGTCCAGAATCTTAGCCATTAGCCATGAATTGGGAAGTCACATACACAAGGAGATAAAATACAAAAGAACACAAAAATGTTACGTAAATAAACTTAGAGGGATTTTGGAATTTCTGGATTCTTTTCACCTCTTCTTTAAAGACTATTTCTACTCCGTTTTAGTAGGAAGAAAGATTTAATTAGCATTTCCATATAGTGAAGTTCCATGAAATTTCTTTACCATAGATTTTCACTAACCTTGACTTTGGAGCTAGGTTGTATGTCTTGTTAATGGGAAAAAAGGCAACACAGGAAGTCTTGAAAATGGCTTGGTAGGTCCAGCTGGTAACCCTTGTATTAAGGAACCCTGATGAGTTGCCAGGAATATAGGGATGAAGACAGAATTGTCTGTAGTTCACAAAAACAAGCAAATGAACAAAAACTTAAAAGCCCAGATGAGGACTTTAGGATTACATAAGGTAAAGAACATGGATTTAGGAATCAAATAACTAATGGGTTTTTAGCTCTATATTACCTATACTAGTGTTTTTGAGACTAAGTTTCCTACCTTGTGTGGGTTAGTTTGTGTGGATACAAAGTTATAGCCCTCTCCCCTCTAGAGAGGTAAGACCTAGATGATGATTTTTAAGAGTTTCCTATTAAAACTTTTATAGAATTTCTAGAGGAAGTAGTACAAGGATTTTGGACATGTAGTCCAAATCCCTGTTTAATGTTAGAAAAAGTCTACTCATTACTTCCGAGGAGGGACTGTACAGACTGTATTGAATATTCTGTTTTTTGAAAATGTAAGTATTGGTCACTAACTTACATATTAGAGCTTACCCATAGTCTTCCCTTCACTTGGGTCTGGATTTTGCAGAGTTCATCAAGCACTTTTATGTATGCCCCAAGACTAGCATCTCGTTCTGTCCAGTGCTCAACTGTGTGGAGGTAAGGTGAGTAGAAGACACATTTCGACAGACCTATTAGACTCCCTCCTCCTGAATTGGTATTTGATCTTAGTAATATTTTTCCACCACTCAAAGCAAAGACCCCTTCCCACTGAGACCAGTAGGCCACTCACAGGTCTTCAGTCTTAGTAGGCTACTTTAGTCCTCTCTGGCCTAACCTTGCCATCCTCTCTACTTGGGGCTAAGCTTTGCTGAGACACAAAATGGAGTTTTATCGTTAAAACTTTTTGGAACCTAGAAGAGTTCAGGCATATCTAGGCTTGGTCAATGCTCAGCACTTCTGTTTGTTTTGTCATAGACATGTGACTTCAGAATTCCAGTTGGAACATTTAAGGCTGGTTTAATTCACTTTGCTTCTCATCCCTGTAATTCACTGCTGCCATCTAAAATAGAAGTCCAGGGACACCTGGCTGGCTCAGTAAATCATGTGACTCTTGATCTCAGGGTCATGAGTTCAAGCCTCATGTGGAGCCTACTTACAATAAAGAATAAATAATAGATCAAAGCCCATCCAGTCATCCTCTCTCTTCTCGTATTCCAGCGTTACCACCTACTATCTCCAATTCATGTTCCTATTGTGCCCCTTCCTGCCCTTTTTTTTTTTTTTTTTTGCATTACAGAGGGGCGTCTGGCTGGCTCAGTCAGTAGACCATGCAGCTCTTGATCTCAGGGTTGTTAAGTTTGAACCCCGCGTTGGGCAGAGATTACTTTAAATAAGTATACATTATAGAGACTTGCTTCCCTATTCCTTTGTGAACTTCTACTTTTTCATTAATTGGAACCTGGCTCTCAGCCGCACTTACCTTAGGACTATTTCAAGTTGAGGGTGCCCTTTTTCTCACTTTACTACTATAAGGTATAAACCAGTACATTATAGGGGCGCCTGGATGGCGCAGTCGGTTAAGCGTCCGACTTCAGCCAGGTCACGATCTCACGGTCCGTGAGTTCGAGCCCCGCGTCAGGCTCTGGGGCTCTGATGGCTTGGAGCCTGGAGCCTGTTTCCGATTCTGTGTCTCCCTCTCTCTCTGCCCCTCCCCCGTTCATGCTCTGTCTCTCTCTGTCCCAAAAAAAAAAAAAAAAAAAAAAAAAAAAAAAAAACAAAAACGTTGAAAAAAATAAACCAGTACATTATAGGGGCTGTTGCCTTTATGTTACTGATTTCCACTGCCACACATTGAGGCCTCTGACACTCAGCTGTACCATCATCTATCCTCATTACTGTCATCTCTGGTTACTCTTTTACATTCATTCAGGACTTGGATGGTTCAAGAGCATCTCTACCTCCAACCCTACCATTATTCTGGGCAATATCATTGATAATGGTTGACTTTACTGTTTCTGTACCTTCACCTCCAATAATCATTTTCTTTCCTTTTTTTTCCAATACTCCTTTTCACTTCCAAGTGAAGTGGTAGTACCAATAGCAAACCAATTCCAAGGCCATAGCTTGGATTGTGTCAAGAACTTATTTCTAAATGTTAAGGTCTAGGCCTATATTCATACTATTGTGATTTTTTTTTAATGCTTATTTATTTACTTACAGTATGAGAGGGGGAGAGGGAAGGAGAGAGAATCCCAAGCAGGCTCCACATGGAGCCCAATGCGGGGCTCAAGCCCATGATCTGAGCCAAAATTAAGAGCCAGATGCTTAACTGACTGAACCATCCAAGTGCCCCCATACAATTCTGATTTTTAATGTCGTATCTTTGATCTTTGCCTCCTAGTGTGTTTATGATCTCAAAAATCTCCAGTTAATCACTTTTTTCTTTGAATCTTCAGTTCACTCTGTCTCCAGGTCATTTCTTCTCCATTTAGCATAGACTGCATGGCCTGTCACTCATTCATGGTGTTTCCCCATCACTCTGGCCCTGCAGAACCTTATTTCTGGATCATTTTAGCCATCTGACCTCTTTGCTCTCATGGGCTGCTGAATATTACTGAGTACAAACCACTGATTGGTAGTACCAAAAACTGACTCAGGTAGGTGGGTTCTCAAAGCCCCAATGGTCCAGCAACCTCTTCCATTTTTAAAGACTACTTACCACTTTCACTGTTGTCAAATCCTCACCCACCACCTCTCTTCCCTCAGCAGAGGTACCCTCCTAACACTGACTTGAGCAAATTGAAGCTAACAGGAGAGCTCTAAGTTTCCCTAGTCACCACTATCAGCATTTTAAAGTGGTGTCATCAAAGACTCTTCTCTTATATACCCTCTTTGGGGGTATATAAGCTCTTGTTCACTTCCAGTTACCACTTACACTTTTATTCTCTGATGTTTCCCAAATCATTATCATCAGTTCATGCTTGCTTGCTTGCTCTTTAATCAACTGTCTGGTAAGCATTTCTATTTGTATGATTTTAATCACTCCAAACTCGTGTCAAAACCAAACTTTTCTTCCTACCCCCAAACCAGTTCCTCTTTATTCCCTCCAAAAGAATAGTGTGTTGCATAAGCCAAAATTCTGTGAACCATCGTATATTCTTTCTGACCACTCCCTTCCTGTATGCAATTATCTCCTCTGTTCTCATTGTGATGTATTAGCTCAAGCCCTCCTCAGTTTTCCCCTGGATTTCTGCACTACTCTTTAGTCTGGTCAATCAAGTTTATCTTGCAAATTACTACCAGAATGAACTATCCAAACAGCCAGCCTGTTTAACACATTGTCCTATGGAATCTGCCCCATTTACCTTTCTAAGCTTGTCCTGTTTCCACATACACCCCCATTCACTGCTTCAGACACAGATGTTCATTTCCGAGGCTTTTTCTGGAATGCTCTCCTAGTTCTGTCATTCTCAAGATGTCAGTTTAAATGCCACCTCTTCAGAGGCCCCTTATTCTCTCCTAACAGCTTATTCTACCCCCTAATGGGACTTTGCAATATGTATTGTATTTGTTTATAAGTTCTATGAGAGCAGGAGCTTTTTTTATTTCATCTCTTTATACCCAGCAACTAGAAGAATACCCTGCATATGGTAAACATTCAATCAATGACTTGAATAAGTATTGTTTCATGCCTTTGTCCCTTCCTGTATATTGTTGTCTGTCAATTTATTGTGCTCTGTTTGGGCTGCCATGCCCTCATCCACACTTTTCCTTACTATCTCCTGTTAAAGAACAAAAACTCAACTGAGTAAATTTGAAGATCTAATTGGTTTTATTAAGTGATTCATGAGGACAGCATCCTATCTAGCAAGTTAGGGGGGGGGGGGGCTCTGAGGACCTGTACAAAATAGAAGATTTTTGTAGGAGGGAGGGTGGGGCAATGAAGTTATTAGCAAAGGAGAAGAAAGGATTGTTTCAAACAAGGTCACTTTACCTTTAGGGAATGATCAGGAGGTCTCAGGCAGATTACCATATTTTCTTTGAGGTGGGGAAGGTGGATAGAGAGGGTCCCTGTGACAGATCACCTCAATGGTACTGATCAGTTAAGACTACGTTTCTGGGGGAGGTTGAAACTGCAATTAGGTTAGATATTAAACCCCAGTTTGGTGACTTGGCCTGACATAAGTGACTTCATATTGAGCCTATGGTTGTCGTTTGAACACTGCCCATTTTTCAAAATTCAGCCCATCCCCAAAACTCTTCTGAGAAGTCTTACAGGTTAATCCTTTCCTCCTAATGTGATGTGAATGTCCTTTCATGGAACTCTAGTAATATTTAGATTATACAGTGGTTCACAAAGTTGTGGTCTCTAGATCAGCAGTATCAGCAACACCTGGGAGTTTGTTAGAAACACAAATTCTTGGGCCCTACCCCAGACATCTTGAATCAGAAACTCTGGGGGCAGGGCCGACAACCTGCATTTTAATAAGCCCTCCAGGTGGTTGTGATACTTGATGAAGTTAGAGAACCGCTAGACTGTATTATAGTCACAGCATTTATATCACCAGCTTCTAACACAATGCCTAGAACAAGTTTATTGTAAAGATCTTCCTTTCAAAGAACTAAAGTCCATCTTCCTGTAGCCTCATACATCAATCCAGATTCTTTTGAGGATATGAAAAACGAGTTCAACTGCCTCTATTTGGCATCCTTTCAATATTTGACAATAACTTTTTTTTTTTTTTAACCTCCCCATCCTTCAACTTCAATCTTCTGGCTTAATATTAATTTTTTCTTATGTGTTATGACTTTGAGCCTCTTAAAATTCAAACACATTGAATTTATCTGAAAAAATTCCAACTTCATTTCCATCTTAAATACATACTCAGAACATCCTTTAGCTTTCAAGCTAAAATTCTAAAGGTGGAACTCTATGTGTAGTGTCACCCCAACACAATGGAGTTCGCAACGAATTTGACCAACATTCCATTTGCATAGTTGGAGATGTACAGTGGAAATCAAAGGTGGTCTGAAGCTCCGTGTATTCTCTCAAAGAATCTGGCCTTGGTAACATGAAGTAATTCTGTATTCTCCTACAACTGAATTGGTGGTTCTCAGCCCTGGTAGCACATTGGAATCATCTGGAGAGCTTTACAAAACCATCCCTGACACTCCCATCCCAAACCAATTGAATTAGAGTATCTTGGAGTAGCATGCAAGCACCAGTATTTTTTTTTTTTTGAAGAGCTTTTTTGAGATACAATACCATAAAATTCACGTGTTTTTATTTTGTGAGTCAAAGATTCTTAGTAGATTTACAGAATAGTGCAACTATCATCACAATCTAACCTTGGAATGTTTCCATTACCCCAAAAAGAAACTTCATGCCCCTTCAAAGTCATCCCGTTTCCACTCCCAGCTCTAGGCAGCCATGAGTCTACTTACGTCTCTGTAGATTTGCCTTTTCTAAACTCAAGCATTAGGATTAAAAAAAAAAAAAAAAAAAGTTTCCAGGTGATTTTAGTTATGCAGCCAAGGGTTGAGAACCACCATTCTAAATGCATTATAGGGAGTCTTAATGATTGTTAAGAGCTGTGTATAATAAGGGTGTTCACATATTTTTATGTAGTGCCTTCCACCTATGCCTGTGCATTCAGCCACCACTAGTGTGACAAGATCATTAATTTGATAATAGCACTTAGTAGGCTATTCTATTATTTCCCCTGTATACCTTTTAGAATCATATTAATTGCCTCCCATGCTTTTCCCAACCTATTTCAAAACATCTCTAGTCTTTTTTCCGTTTTTCTTACAAATTACCAGCAATAGAAGTTATCTCCAGAGCATTCTCCCTGAGATAATATAGTCTGCAGAAATGACTGCAACATACTGGTGTTGTTCCCATCCAAGAAATTGTTTTCCTTTCAGTATCTTTCACATTGGTATTTCTTCTTTAAATGTTTTCTGTTTAACTTATCTGACAAATATAATGATTTTTGCACTAATATTTCTAAAAGTTTTGGGGGGAAATATATTTATTGTTTTTTGTTTGTTTGTTTAATAGCACATGAACATTTGTTTAAAAAAAGTACTAAGAAGGGGCGCCTGGCTGACTCAGTTGGAAGACCATGTGACTTGCCTTCGGGGTCATGAGTTTGAGCCCCAAGTTTGTAGAGATTACTTAAATAAAAATAAAAGCTAAACCCAAAAAAACAAATAATCCAGTAAAGAAATGGGCAAAAGACATGAATAGACACTTCTCCAAAGAAGACATCCAGATGGCCAACTGACACTGAAAAAATGCTCAACATCACTCATCATCAGGGAAATACAAATCAAAACCACAATGAGATACACCTCACACAC
This sequence comes from Neofelis nebulosa, assembly GCF_028018385.1. Lineage (NCBI taxonomy): Eukaryota > Metazoa > Chordata > Mammalia > Carnivora > Felidae > Neofelis > Neofelis nebulosa. Next base: position 105,482,984 of record NC_080789.1, on the reverse strand, counting down.
GTCCGAATGGCTAACATTAACAACTCAGGCAACAACAGATGTTGGCAAGGATGTGGAGAAAGAGGATCTCTTTTGGATTGTTGGTGGGAATGCAAGGTGGTGCAGCCACTCTGGAAAACAGTATGGAGGTTCCTCAAAAATTAAAAATAGAACTACCCTACGACCCAGCAATTGCACTACTAGGTATTTATCCAAGGGATACAGGTATGCTATTTCAAGGGGACATATGCACCTCCATGTTTATAGCAGCACTATCAACAATAGCCAAAGTATGGAAAGAGCCCAAATGTCCATCGAGGGATGAATGGATAAAGAAGATGTAGTATATACATACAATGGAATATTACTCGACAATCAAAAAGAGTGAAATCTTGCCATTTGCAACTACGTGGGTGGAACTCAGGGTATTACGCTAAGGGAAATTAGAGCAAGACAAAAATTATATGACTTCACTCATATGAGGACTTTAAGAGACAAAACAGATGACCATAAGGGAAGGGAAACAAAAATAATATAAAAACAGGGAGGGGGACAAAACAGAAGAGACTCTTAAATATGGAGAACAAACAGAGGGTTACTGGAGGGGTTGTGGGAGAGGGGATGGGCTAAATGGGTAAAGGGCATTAAGGAATCTACTCCTGAAATCATTGTTGCACTATATGCTAACTAATTTGGATGTAAATTAAAAAATAAATAAAATAAATAAAAATAAATAAAACTTTTAAAAAATACTAAGAATAAATGAAAAATGACCCTCCACCAAAAAAAGACCACTGCTGGGGCACCTGGGTGACTCAGTCAGTTGAGTGTCTGACTTAGGCTCGGGTCATGATCTTGCAGTTTGTGGTTTCGAGCCCCATGTCAGGCTCTGTGCTTACAGCTCAGAGCCTGGAGCCTGCTTCGGATTCTGTGTCTCCCTTTCTCTCTGCCCCTTCCCTGCTCATGCTGTCTCTCTCTCAAAAATAAACATTTAAAAAAATTTTTAAAAAAAGACCACTGTTAAGATTTAACCAAATTTACTTTCACACAGCTATCTGTGCATATTTATGTATGCATATATGCAAATATGTACACTTTTACATAAATGATGTCACACACTACTGTTTGGTAACTTGATTCTTTTACTTAGTAATAAGAACATTTGTATAAGACAAAAATACAGAGTTGTATTCTTTTTAATGCATGTATAGCTTGCATTAAATGGAATCTTAAAGATTTTTAAGAATTGTGTGTATTGAGGACATTATTTCTTTGTCTTGTGCTGCAAATTTTTGATCACCTTGTTATTAGTCTTTTATTCTTATTTATTATTTTTTTCTTTATAAAAGTTATTATTTTATTAAGATGTCAACTTCTTTAATTTTATAATTCCTGGTTTTCCTGACATGCTTACAATGACTTCCTCTACAAGATAATAAAAATACCTCCTTACCTGCTTAATACTTTTTTTTTGTAGTTTATTAATTTTTTATTTTTTTTATTTTTTTAACGTTTATTTATTTATTTTTTTTGAGACAGAGAGAGACACAGCATGAACGGGGGAGGGGCAGAGAGAGAGGGAGACACAGAATCGGAAGCAGGCTCCAGGCTCTGGGCCATCAGCCCAGAGCCCGACGCGGGGCTCGAACTCACAGACCGCGAGATCGTGACCTGAGCCGAAGTCGGACGCTCAACCGACTGAGCCACCCAGGCGCCCCTGTAGTTTATTAATTTATTTTGAGAGAGACAGAGACAGCGCAAGTGGGGGAGGGCAGACAGAGGAGGAAAGAGAGAATCCCAAGCAGGATCCATGCTGCCAGCATAGAGCCCGGTGTGGGGCTTGAACCCATGAAGCTGTGAAATCATGACCTGAGCTGAAACCAAGAGTCTGATGCTTAACCGACTGAGCCACCCAGGCACCCCTTGCTTAATACTTTTCTAGTTTTATTCTCTATACTAAATTTTTGTTCTATCCTGAATCAATTGGTGTGAGGAGTGCCACGTTTCTTTAGATTATTCCTCTGTTGACTACATTTCTTAAATTTCTTATAGCATATTCATTCTTCAAAGTATCTGAGCATCTATGCATATGTAAATATAGTCATTCCAAAACCTCTACTATGCAACCATAATTACTTATGAGGATATATCTCATGTACTGGCTGTAATAATTTTCTATTGCTGTGTATCCATAATATCACAGTTTTAGCCATTTGGCACGGCACGCATTTATCACCTCACCATTTCTGTTGGGCAGGAGACAGGGCACAACGTTGCTGGGTCCTCTGCTTCTGGGTCTCACTAAGGCTATAATCAAAAGTGGTGGTTGAGGTTGTGGTCTCATTTGAAACTTAGCTGGGGAAGAATCCCTCTCAAGCTCATGTCGTTGTTGTAGCATTTAGTTCCTGTGGGTTGTTGGACTCAAGGCCTCCATTTTTGTTAGCTGCTGACAAGGGGCCATCCTAAGTTCCTTGGTGCATGGATTTTTCTAGCATGGCCAATTGTTTCCTCAAAGCCAGTCAGGGGAAGAGTTTACTAGCAAGACACATGTTACAATCTTACATAATCATGTGCACATAATCACATATATCCTGTCACCTTTGCTGTATTCTGTTGGTTAGAAGTAACAGGTCCTGCTTACACTCATGGGGAGAAGGTCACAGAGGGTGTGAATGCCAAGAGGCAGTGATTGTGGGGTGAGACCTTCCTTCCTACACACAGTCAGCATGAGTAATATGCTGTATCAGCCTAAGACCGAAGTGCCTGAGAAAATGAGCTAACTTCCTTAGGCTTAACAACATTCACAATTTCCGTACTTTCCCATTCAAATCAGATTGAAAAAAAAAAGTGTAATGGCTTTTTTTCTAGTGTTCATGAGAAGAAAAGCAGTAACTTTTTTTTTTTCACTTGAGCTAAGCTTCTATAAAACTACTCCAATTTGGGGTAATTATAATTGCCCTTTGGCCAATCCCCCTCTTACATTCAATGGAAATGATCTTTTCTTCTTCTTAGAGAAAGAGAAACCTTCAAATCTCCTCACATCTACTACAGTGTGTTCTGAGTTACTTGGCCCTACTGGTAGTTCTCCTCTGAAAACATTCCAAATTGTTCCCATCTTTTTTATTGTGTATGCAAAGCATTCTTTTAGTCTTTAAGCTATAATTCTGGAGGAAGGAATCAAATCTTGAATTTTTTAATTCATGAGATTCACAGTATGCATAGCGAAGAGTCTTTGCAAATTTGCTTCCTCTTCATTCATTTTCTTATCTTTGTAGCCTCATGCTTTTGGAAGCTGTCAGCAAAAATTGCTGTATTTTCCATTCCTAATTTTCATTCACAAATATGGAAATGTGAGGATTTCCTCATCATTGAAATTATGCTCTTATCTTTCCCATGTATCCTGAGAGTTTCTATTTTGTTTCTAGGGATGGATTAGTTGGGGATTTAGTAAGCTGATTTCTTGATATGTGGTAATAAAAGATAGGAGGCAAGAGACCAGAAGCAGAATTTAGAGTTTTAAAGTTTCATCCCAACTTTGTAAACTAATAATTTTTATTTATTTATTTATTTATTTATTTATTTATTTATTTTCAATATATGACGTTTATTGTCAAATTGGTTTCCAAGCTAATAATAATTTCTATCCAGAGCACCTGAGGGACTCAGTCAGTTGAGCATCTGACTCTTGATTTCCGTTCAGATCATGGTCCCAGGGTTGTGGGATTGAGCCCCACACTCAGAGCAGAGTCTGCTTGGAATTCTCTCTCCCTCTCTCTCTCTCTCTCTCTCTCCCCTCTCCCTTCCTCTGCCCCTCTCCTGCTTGTGCACACTCTCTTTAAAAAAAACAAAAGAAGAATGGGGTGCCTGGGTGGCTCAGTCGATTGAGCGTCCAACTTCAGCTCAGGTCACAATCTCATAGTTTGTGAGTTTGAGCCCCGCGTCAGGCTCTGTGCTGACAGCTCAGAGCCTGGAGCCTGCTTCAGGTCCTATATCTCCCTCTCTCTCTGCCCCTCCCCTGCTCATTCTCTCTCTCTCTCTCTCTCTCTCTCAAAAATAAAATAAAAACATAAAAAAAAGATTTAAAAAATAAATAAATAAAAGAAGAAGAATAAGGATTACTGATAGACGAGTCCTATATATCCACTTGCCTATAGACATGTTTACATCTCAGCAAGGGGTGCTGGCTTTGTGTGTTGTTTTACAGTTCTTTTCAGGGATATATTTAATATTCTGCTTTAAGTTCTGCTTTAAGTTCTATATATACATGCACATATATATACATATATCCTATCATGTCTTAGAATGACATAGCCCTAAGATTTCCAGCTTTTCAAATGTCAACTTTTCCATGCTTCTTCTGCTGATAGACTAAATTGTTTCTAAAACATGGCTAACGCTTGCATGAAAAATGTGTCTGGGAAATATTATATATAAATAGTCTAGTTCTACCTTGTTTTTTCTAGTAGTACTAATTAGGCTACCATTGCATAATAAATATTTGTTTACCAAGCAAAGGTTTGTCTGATTTGTGGGATGTGTTGAGGCTATGGGAGATGATGAGTGGACAGGTGGAGGGAGAAGGAGATAGTGTGCTGACTTCACATGAAATTCCCAGTTTTGAAGGTGTTTCTCTGTTAAGCTGTATTTTTCTTTTCTTTAATTTTTTTAATGTATTTATTTTTGAGACAGAGAGACCGAGCATGAGTGAGGGAGGGGCGGAGAGAGAGGGAGACGCAGAATCCGAAGCAGGCTCCAGGCTTTGAACTGTCAGCACAGAGCACGATGTGGGGCTCAAACTCATGATCATGACCTGAGCTGAAATCAGCCTCTCAACCCACTGAGCCACCCAGGTGCCCCAAGCTGTGTATGTCAATAGTTGTTATCTGCACTCTCTCTGGTTTGCAGAAAGGGAGGAAAGAGAAAAACATTTGCATTAATCTCAAGGAGAACAGGTTTTTGATAACTAAGACCATGATGAAGGGAAGAGCAGTAGATGAAAAATACAGTGTTAGAGTATTTTGATGTGGTTATAGAAGAAGCTAGAATGAAATGTGAAAAACCCTGGCATTAGGGCCTTTCTAATAGAAATTGAGGTATAAGGTGCTCCCTCTTCTGCCCCACCCCCTCCTTTTCAAGGTACTCCTTTCCAAGTGATCAAGAAGCACTACTTTTCTGGCTAAAAAAGTAGAGCTGAAGCCCAATGCCAAAGCAACTGCAGGCTCAGGTCTGGAAAGCAGACTGAGAAAAAGGTGGCAGGAGGGGAAGGGCAGAGTCATTACCACAGATCAGGTGCAGAATGGAGATCTGTGAAAATCAGAATGGAGTGGCATGTCACAGGATGAGACTCATGCCATCAGGCCTGCCATAAGGGACAGAGGAAATCCACAGCCTGTCACGGGAGCAGGATACCACGGGTACAAAATAAAGTGGAGGAAGAATGAAGAGTGAGTGACCCATGCTCACATGGCACAAGGTGAAACCACAGTCCCTCATTTCTTTAAAGTATCAGGATAGGTTCCTAGAGCAGAAAGCCAGCAAGCATTCCTCTTGAATTCATGTCTAAAACATATTCTCAGGGGCACCAGGGTGGCTCAGTTGGTTAAGCGTCCGACTTTGGCTCAGGTCATGATCTCACAGTCTGTGAGTTCGAGCCCCGCGTCGGCCTCTGTGCTGACAGCTTGGAGCCTGGAGCCTGCGTTGGATTCTGTGTCTCCCTCTCTCTCTGCCCCCCCCTACTCATGCTCTGCCTCTCCCTGTCTCAAAAATAAATAAAAACATTAAAAAAAAAGTTAAAAAAAAAAGAAAGGCATCCGTGCAAGTGAGGGACCCCAAGACATCATTAGCTTCAAGGTGTACCTATCTCTGCTGGGTGAAACAGAGGGATCTGGGGGAGCCCTGGATTCAAATCCCAATTCTGTTACTTAGTAGCTTTGGAATCTTGGGCATTTACTTCTCTCTGAAGCTCTCTGAGGCTTACCTATAAAATAGGGATCATGCCAATCTTTCTGGTTTGTCAATGCAAACCAGGAAAATGTATGTTAAAGCTCCTGGCACAGTGCCACAACTGCTAATATTGATGACTCTATAGGGTGCTACATTTTGGTAGGTATAGTTGTTGATGAAGAAGTGAACACTGACTATTCTGGTCATTCTTGTTTAGAGCTCTAATTCTTAAACATGGAGGAATGTGTCTTTAACTCATTTCGATGTTTCAAGGATCAGCTGAGTGGACTGAATACTTTGAGACTGTTTTCTTTATTTAGAAGACGGCACTGTATCATCTTAGAGAAGCTTCCATTCTAGGGATGCTAGGTCTGCACTGTAATCCTTGATGTCAGGATTGGGAAAATAATAACTCTTGGAATGACTGGAGCTGCTGAGAGAAAGAACTGTGGGCAGATCAAGTAGAAGGGGAACCATGAGAGCCACTTTTTTCCGTTATGGCCTGAGGTCAGCTGTGAAAGATGCAGAGCTGAAGTGAAGCCTAGACATGATCTGGGCTTACTTTCTGATTTTACACATGAGCAACTGGGGCCTAGAAAGGTGAAGTTCACTGCCCAAGGTTATGGGGCTGATTAGAGTCATTTCCAGGACTGGGATCGTGGAGTTCTGCCTCCCACGTTATCTGTTTTTGTTTTTGTTTTTTCCACCACACTGAAATTTGCTCTTGCCTCATTCTGCACTTATGCCCTTTCTTTCTGCCTCCTCCATGTGCCACCCCCATTGGTCACCTTGGAGGACTTGCCATACAATTCCCATACTAACTTATTTAGGCTTCTGCTTCTAAGTCTGCGAGTGTGTATGTGGAGTTCGCCAATTGGTGGATTTCTTGATTGGTGGAAACCAAGAACTGAATCAGCAGTGTGGAGCCACCGTTGAAGCAATCACAACATGGAACAGTCAACAACAATACGGCACGGCAGGGTCCGGAAGTTTTGACCACTCCAGCTTGACAGAGATGTTAAGAACCTGGAGAGCATCCAGGGACAAGCACTGAAAACAGTGGGTGGAGTAAGAAAGGAGGATTCTTAGAAGAGATAAAAGGGATTTGTGATTATTTATCTTGGAGAAGAAAAGGCTGAGGGTGGCTTTCCAAAAGAATTTCAAATATAAGGCATCTTTCCCGAGGATGGAATGAGAGCTAAGATAACTGCCACAAGAGCTTTTAGGCTACAGAGGTTTTCAACTTTAGCTGCTCATTAGAGTCATCCAAGGAGCTTTTGAAAACAGTCAATGTCCAAGCTGCACTTCACAACAATAAAATCAGAAGCTTTAGTGTCGGGAGCTAAGTGTCAGTGATTTTTAAAATGCTTTCCAGGTGATTTCAATGGGCAAACAAGAACCTGGGCTAAGAGTGAAGACAAAAGCCCCTTACCTGCTAAGGGTTATGTGATTTTGGAGAGGCCCTGAGTGGAGTGTGTGATCTTCCTATTTGGAAATGGTTTAAGTATATAATAGACCCTTAGCTTCTTGGAGTGTAGATAGATATAGATAAACACATCTGTAAATATAGCTGTCTGTATCTACATCTATCTGTCTGTCTATTATCTCTATGCCCCTTAGAGATAGGTTTTGATGTGGTAGCCTTTTTCAGATGCAGTAGTTCTCAATCCTGGTTGTGCATCAAGTTTAATCTTTGTTAGAATCAAGACCATATTTGTGAGAATCAGGGTCAGTATGCATTAAGATCAAATTGCGGAGCTTTAAAAACACAGAGATATCAGGGCACCTGGATGGCTCAGTCAGTTGAGTGTCTGACTCTTGATTTTGGCTCAGGTCATTATCCCAGAGTCATGGGATCGAGCCCCACATCAGGCTCTGAGCTGAGCGTGAAACCTGCTTAAGATTCTCTCGCTTTCTCCCTCCCTCTATCCCTCTCCCCTGTTCACACTCTTTCTGTCTTAAAAACAACTGCCCCCCAAAACCAGAGATATCTAGGTTCCACCCCAGAATAGTGAATCAAAATCTCTTAGGCAGGACCCAGACTATAAACTTATATATGTTATATATATAGTTAGCTAGATTTATATATAGTTAGCTAGACTAACTACATATAGATGTAGTTATATATAGATATATAAATCTAGCTAAATATATATATGTGGTTATTACATATAACTACATTATATATATGGAGTTATATATATGTATATATGTGTATATATATAGTTAATACATATAACTACATATACATAATGTAGTTATATACAGCTATCTATAAATTTATGTAGCATAGCTCTATGGGTAATTCTGATGTACAGTGTTGGGAATCACTTTCTTTTTTTAAAAAAATGTTTATTTATTTATTTTTGAGACAGGGTGAGTGGGGAGGGGCAGAGAGAGAGAGAGAGAATCCCAAGCAGGCTCTGCACTGTCAGCACAGAGCCCAAAGCGGGGCTCAAACCCACGAACTGTGAGAACATGACCTGAAGCTGAAAGTCAGACATTCAACTGACTGAGCCACCCAGGTGCTCTTTGAGGAAAAGTGTTTAACTGGAGAGGAGGAGCATGTTGGAAGGGAGAAGGGAGCAGAGGTGGCAGGGGTTCATGGGCCAGATTATCACGTGCACAGCCATCCACCTTAGTTTTAAACACTCTAACAGAGCAGGCAGCCTCCTGAGCTGCTGAGATCTTAGTGTAAAAAACAAGGGTTAGCGACACCTCAAGGAGGTCATGCTCTCATAATCCTTGCTTTCCTAGTTGCTCCAAGGCCCATGGAAGCAAGGTTTTCTCCAGACTCCATGTTCACGCATTGTGATTTCATATTCTGAAAAATTTACATATTAATCTGATAGAAGAGTTGAGAGGAGAATGGCCAGATGATGTCTATGTATTCTAGGAAATTTTTCTTTCCTTTTTTAATGGAAGAAAGAGGAGAAAGATGCAACAAGAGTGAAGAATGTTGGGGTAGGGCTTCCTTCGAAGGCCAGAGAATTCCAGGAAATGGCAAGGGAGAAGCTGTGGCCAAGGCCTTTGAGAGGAAGGTGGGTTTCCTCCTCTCCACAGAGTTACCAGCTCCCGCTGTGTCATTTCAGCTCTGCGAGGCTCTGTGTGTGGCTACCAGTGAGAAAAGAACCCCTGTGACAGCTAAGACCTGCATTAGCACTGCCAGAACCTTGGCGTGGCTAGGCCTTGACACCCACAGTTGGGCCCCATGTTCTCCTGTTGAACATAAGTATTTCCCACATCATCATCAGACAAGGCCACTTTGTGATCATGATGGAAAAGACAAAAATAAGACCACTCTGTGATCATCTCTGAAAAGAGACAAAAACATGAACGTTATCCAAATCACAAAAAATGGCCAAACGTCTCCCTATGCTGGCTAACACAAATGGCCACTGCTTCCCTACAAATTCCCATTTTTAGCTTTGCTTCATTCTTTCTGCTTTCTAGATAAAATTTAGCAAGAAATCTGGTCAGAAAATTATCTCTGCTTCCTAATAGCAACCAATCCACAGCAAAGCTCTGCTTCCCGAACCATCCTCAAAATCACCTAACACAAATTCATTTTATAATCAATCCTCTCTAACACCCTCTTACTGAGATCTCCCACAGTCCTGATGGAGCACATTCTCCCTTGTTGCAATGAGTAATCAACCTGTTTCACTACTGGTGTGTGCCTGGTGTCTTTGGCTGGTTGGCATTGCTACAACACAGTTTGGGTGTGGGCCCTATTCTTTTCTAGTTTGGGAGAATAAGGATGGAGGAGACCCATATAGTCACACTCCTTTTTGGGGCCCCTTCTCCCTCTCTGGACTAAGGAAAGAGTCATCAGCAGTGACACATGAGATTATAGGCAGTACCTTGAGTTCCATATCCTCCAGCTAAGTGATCAGTGCATCAATATATGTTCTTGCCTATCATAAATAAACTCCTGTGGTGGTATTTAAAAATGGTTAGCCTAAAAGACTGTCCAAAGGTTGAAACTGTCGTTTTAACACGTTGCCACTCTGCCCTCTCTCATCGTAGCTCTGGGCTGTAGTGTCAGTGTGTGGAATCTATGTTGAGAATTTCTCCATTCACTCAGAGCCCCTTATCGCTCTCGGTTAATCAGCCAAGAGTTTCCTGCTGAGACTAGTTAGTTACATAAATGTTGCAAACTCTCCTCTCTATTCTGAGAATGAGACAAGAAAATCAGGGGAACAGAGATCAGAAGAAACTGCATACAAGTAGAAAAGGACTACAATTAATTTTCTGGAGTTAAAGAGAAAAGTTATGATTTTCCTTCCTTGGTAGGGAAGGTAGAGTAGTGGGGCAGGATTGTCAACACGTCGGGATAGGAGACAGCCTCTAATTAGATTGTTAAAATATTCTTCAGGTCTGATGAAATTTTCAGTGAAAGCAACAACTTTTCTTGTCATTTCATTATTCACCTCTTTCCAAAAAAGCTATGTTTAATCCCATGGGCTAGCAACAGCCCAAATAAACACAATGCTACAGCTGTGCTTGGTAGCCTTTTTCTTGTCTTTTTTTTCCCACCCCTCCTGGAGTTAAAGTGTAGCATGGTATTTATAAGTAGTGGACTTTGAAATCTTGCAAGCCTGAGTTCAAATTCTGCCCCACCATTTCTAGGTACGTGACCTTGAGTAAGTTATTTACTTCTCCCTAAGCCTATGTGTTCTCATTTTTAAGAAGTCGAAATAGCAGTTTCTCCCCCAAATGTGGGGCAACCCGATGGGTGGAAGCTTGCAGCACGGGAGGTGAAAGAATTCACCCGAGGCAGAACAAGGGAGATAGAAGTTTGTTGAATGCACTGGAAGGGAGCTGCATGCAGGACAGCAGAGCAGAGACTGTTATGAGGCAGGGGTGTGGGCTGTATTTTAAGGGGAGGAGGAGGAGGTGTGGGAATATATGTAATTTTCCTTTTTTGTTACCTGTGTCCGGGTTTATGTAACCCATTGGTCAGCTAGGGATTATGGATACTTTGAGGTGGGTCACCTGATGGCCCTGTCTGTATTCAGCCAAGAGGCTGGGGTCACCTCACTCAGGCTTCCATCGGTCAAGCCTGTTGCCCAAAAGGGGCCTCTACATCTGTTTCATAGGCTTTCTCTGGGGGTAAAATGAGATGGTGCACGAATAGCACTTACACGGTGCCTGGCACACTGGAAGTGCCTGATACAACTAGTAATGGTGATGATTGACATTAATATTCTTTGTCATTAGTTTTATTTCTTTAAGACCTTGGGCTGACAGAAGTTAGGCTATCCCATGTGGAATCAAACACAGCATAGTGAAGAGTCATCAACATTTTCAGTATCACCTGTGTTAACAGGGCTTTTCACAACAGGGTCAATCAAGTACTTGAAAAGCAGTAGTCAGGGAGCAAACGATAGTCTTTGGGAAAAAAAACAAAACAAGCTTTTTATATAAATTAGTTTTAGACTTAAAGAAACATTGCAAAAATAGTCCAGTTTCCCTTCACCCTGCTTTCTCTAATGTTAACATCTTACCAAACTGTAGCACGATTGCCAGAATCGGGGACGTAACATCGGCAGAGCACATTCAAAACTAAGTCCTTCTTCATATGCCACCAGTGTTTACACTAATGTCCCTTTTCTGTTCTAGCATCCTACCTAGGATCCTATGTGGGATCCCAGGTTACATTTAGTTATTATTTCCTTCAGTCTCCTGTGGCCTAAGACAGTTCCTCAGTTTCCTTGTCTTTCGCGACTTCGATGCTTTTAAAGAGTAGTAGTTATTTCGTCCAGTGTCCCCCACTCTGGGGTTGTCTTATGTTTTCTCGTGACCAGACTCAATCTTTGGTGAGGATACCACAGAAATGTTGTGTTTTTCTTAGTACATCATCTCCTGTGGTTCGTGATGTGGGTATTGATAGGTCTTATTATGGGAGATGTTGACCTTGGTCACTTGGTTATGATGGTTTCTGTCTGATTTCTCCACCATGAAGTTACTGCCTCTTAGTAGTTAATAAATACCTTGGAGGAGATACTTTGAGACTATGTAAACTCTGTTCCTCTTCAAATTCTCACCCACTAATTTTAGCATTCATTGGTGGATCTTTTCTCCAATTATTACAGTGGTATTTGCCTAATGGTGAGTTTCTATTTCTTGCTTTCCTTCTACTTTTATTAATTGGAATTCTACTGTATAGGAGAGCTCTCCTTTCTCCCCCATTCATTTACTTCATTGATTATATACTTATATTAGCATGGACTTGTGAATATATTTTTTCCTTTGGGTTAAAACCCATTATTATCCTTATTCATATTGTTGCTTGAATTGTTCCAGTTTAAAAAAAAACAGGGGCGCCTGGGTGGCGCAGTCGGTTAAGCGTCCGACTTCAGCCAGGTCACGATCTCGCGGTCCGTGAGTTCGAGCCCCGCGTCAGGCTCTGGGCTGATGGCTCGGAGCCTGGAGCCTGTTTCCGATTCTGTGTCTCCCTCTCTCTCTGCCCCTCCCCCGTTCATGCTGTGTCTCTCTCTGTCCAAAAATAAATAAAAAACGTTAAAAAAAAAATTTTTAAAAATAAAAAATAAAAAAAAACATAATTTGTTGTCTAGTTTATTCACTACTTCCTTTCTTCCCTTTCAGGGTGATATTTGAAAAGATCAAAGAGGTCAAACAGTTCCTCACCCCTGTGGTTAAACAGAACTAACTATGCCTATTAATTTAAAGATTTCCAGAGGAACCCACCACTTCCCTCACCAACCAATTCCAGTGTTGACACTGGAGTTGCTCAGAAATATTCTTTCTGAAATGAATCATGCTCCTTCTAAAATTTATTTGCCCTTGTGTCACTCCTAGTAGAGACAAAAAATTGCTGGGGGAGTATATCATAGCATATTGGCATTTAAATATGCCCAGGGTCAATTGGATAGAAGCCAAGACCTCCCAGGCCCACTTTCTCCATCGTTCACTTTATTTCATGCATCCTGTTTGGGGAGCACATCCTCGCATTATCCTCACTAACAGGCCTGAGTGAGTCTTAGAACTTACGCAGACTCTTGAGAATTCTGGAGTACTGGTTCTAGTGTTACCTTTTCCCAGATTCCCTGACCCAGGAGACAAAAGGATAATGGCAATGTGAAGGAGATGCAAAGCTAGTCCTGCCTGATTTGTGCTTAACCCCAAACAGGGAGTTATGAAGAATTGTCATGAACACTCATTTACCAGTGGTTTTCAAACTTTTTAAAACTTTGGTCAACCTAAACAAGGCAAATGACCTACAGCATTGGGGCGCCTGGTGACTCAGTTGGTTGAGTGTCTGACTCTTGATTTCAGCTCAGGTTGTGATCCCAGGGTTATGGGATTGAGCCCTGCATGGGGCTCTGCACGGAGTGTGGGGTTCGCTTAAGATTCTCTCTCTTCCTCTCCATCTGTCCCTCTCCCTTAAGTGTATTCTCTCTTTCTCTCTCTTAAAAAAAAAAAAAAGACCTACCACATCAATTCCTACTTTATGGAAAAAAAAAGAAATTGAGGGTAACAAAGATTTGGAGAGGAATAAAATAGCAAAAGAGCAATCAAAATGGTAATATGTGGGGCGCCTGGCTGGCTTAGTCAGTGGAGCATGTGACTTTTGATCTCAGGGTTGTAAGTTCAAGCCCCACATTGAGTGTAGAGATTACTTAAAAATAAAATTTAAAAAAGTGGTAATATGCAAGTGGTTATGTAAAAACAATAGGATCAACCAGCAAAACAAAACATTCCTTAACATGAGAGCAGCAACTCAAAACTAGCTCAGCCTGATCTTAATGATGACCTGATCCCTGACAGTCTTTCCTGGAAACTGGGAACCCCAATTTTTACACATAGAGGGCATAGGAGGGGCTGTGCAACATTGCTAAAGGCTGTATGGTATCTTTATATATGTGATGTGTATATATATATACATATATATATATCTGAGGCCTCAGTAAACTCAAGTTATCTGGTCTTTTTTTTTTTTCTTTTAATTTAGAGAGAGTGTGAGTGAGGGAGAGGGGCAGAGGGAGAGAGAGAATCTTCAGCAGGCTCCACGCTCAGCACGGAGCCCATGTGGGGTTGGACCCTCTGGGACCATGACCTGAGCTGAAATCAAGAGTCAGACGCTCAACCCACTGAGCCACCCAGGCGCCCCTATCTGGTCATTTTTGAATACAGATACCAGAGTTTCCAACCTAACAGTTCAGTTACAAGGTTATTAGTAAGTACCACTCAATGGTAAATAAAAATAGAAGTTAACAGTGTTGGCTTTGAAGACAGACTTTTTTGCAACCTCTCTCAGAGAAGATATTTGGTCTCTTGTTTTACAGTTAAGTAAGATAGAGGGATGGTTAGAAGGGGAGAGGAGACGGAGCTGCTGAAATACAGGAATAATAATCTCTGTGAGGCTCCTTGGGTATTGTCATAACGCGCTGCCGTGCCCCTTGCTGCCATCCCTGGAGGGGATGTTGCAGATGAGACAGAAGAGAAATAGAAACTGTGTTAGAATCTCGGATTTACCTTCTTTTCTACTCCTCTGTGTCCTTTCAGGCACATTTCTTTTGTTTTTAATCCCATTCAGTCATCCACCCCCACCGCATGACTATTTCTTACTGTTTGGCCTGACATTCAAGGCTTGCTCTGTATTAGGCCCTTTACATATGCCCATTTTCTCCCGAAACCTCAACTCAACCCTGCAAGGTAAGCACCTTTTCATAGATTTCTTGAAAATAAGGTTCAAGCAACAAGGCCACAAACTGGAAAGTGATGGAGGCAGGACTCAGCCCTGGACCTCGGCGCCTAGGCGGTGTCCTGGCACTGCACTGCGCCCCAGCCGGTGGCTCTGGGGGGCTCTGCTGGCCAAAGACGCAGCCTGCCTTCACCACAGCCGGGCCCTGGGCTGCTCCTGCCCCGACACTGAGTGCCCAGGACAGCGCCCGCCCCCTCTTCACAGCCGGCTTTTTCACTTAGGAGGACTTTAGGGCTTTGCTTTGTTGGAAAGTTTGGCACTTTCTTTTCTTATTGGTTTAAAGAGTTATTTCAAAAAATCAACTCTAGCACGTTATTTAAACATTCAAACCGACCCCAAAGCTTAAAAATTTAAGCAGAAGTGGAAAATGTCCCTTACTTCATTTTTCATTTCCTGACCCCAACCCCTTCTCTCCAGATAGAGCTACTATTAATTGTTTAGTGAATGCTTTTTCTGACTTTTCTTTTTTCTTTTTTTTTAAGATTACTTATTTTGAGAGAGAGAGAGAGAGAGAGAGAGAGAGAGAACAAGTGGGGGAGGAGCAGAGAGAAGGAGAGACAGAATCCCAAGCAGGCCACCACACCACTGGTGCAGAGCTTGATGCGGGGTTCAAACTCACGAACCAGGAGATCATGACCTCACCTGAAATCAAGAGTCAGACGCTGAACTGACTGAGCCACCCAGACACTCCCAGTTTTTCTATATGTATATAAATGTGTGTGTGTGCATGTATGTGTGTTGAGGAAGTTTTCCTGGCTTCTCAGTTGTCTGTAATCTATATATCTTTACTTTTTTGTTTTCTAATGAAAGTTTTCTTTTATTGAACTTTATGCATATAATTTTGCCAGTAAAACAAAAAGTACAAAATAAAAAATAGATAATATGGTACAACTTTCAATGATCGATAGTTTTTTCATTCCATCAATGTATTTTTTTTAATTGAGGTGTAGTTGATTCACAGTATTACATTAGTTTCAGGTGTACATATGTATCTTTATTCTAATCACGGTCTACACCAAATCAGAACCTATAGAGGCATAAGAGAAATGTACACTAAAATTTTTTTCAATGTTTTTTTTTTTTTTTTTTTGAGAGAGAGAGAGAGAGAGAGAGAGAGAGAGAGAGACAGAGTGCCAACAGGGAAGGGACAGAGAGAGAGGGAGACAGAATTCCAAGCAGGCTCCAGGCTCTGTGCTGTCAGCACAGAGCCCGATGTGGGGCTTGAACTCACGAACCATGAGATCATGACCTGGCCAACTGAGCCACCCAGGTGCCCTGAAAAATGTACATTTAATCTGCACAGCACCCAACCCAAGGGACACCTATTCCTGATGTGTGTATAGGAGTACAGGAGCGCTGGGGCTAGAAAGGGTGGAAGGTGGGATCCCTCTAAGGTGACCCTGAGGTTGCCGGTGGGGGGAGGGGTGGGCAAGAGCACATGAGCTCTGGGGGAGAAGACTAGCTGCCTAGCCTCACAAGCAACTGGCCTGACCTGCCAGGGTGTACTCGCACTCCCCAGGCTGTGAAATGACTCCGGTGTGTAAGTCTGCTGCTCAGGGGGAGGGAAAGTGGGGTGGGGAGGCAGGAGGAGGAATGTGGGCAGGGCCAAGTTTAGAATTACAAGTGCAAGTGCCGCAGAGGAGTTGGAACCACACTTTAAATAGCCAGCACCTTCCCCTTCCCCCTTAGATAATTCTTCTCCCCCTGACTGGACCTCTGGCAGCAGCTGCACTAAGGTTCGTAATATGTTCTCTCTCTCTCTCTCTCTCTCCCTCCCTCCTTCTCTCATTTTTCTGTTTCTGGGTCTCAGACTATAGGATGGGATCATAGGACTTACAACCAAAGGATTTTTTGATCCTCCTAGAATATATGTTCCTGACATTCATGTGTGTACATGCAAAGCCTAGATGCTATATTCTTGGCTTTCTGAAACTGCAGTGGCTGTTGACTTAAGGGACAATGCGATTTAGAGAAAGAGAGCCCTAGATTGAGCAGAAAGGAAAGCTTTTTTCTCTGTGAAATGAGACAATGAGCAACTCTTTGACAAGATTGAAAGAAACTACAAATTTGAGTGCCTGTTATTCTGCTAAGTCCTTTACTTTATATGCATAACCTCATCTAATCCTCCCCACTTTTACAGATGAGTGAACGAAGGCTCAGAGTAATTAATTAACTTCTCTGAAGTTGGGCAGCGAGTGGTACAGCACAGACCTAAGATTTGTACCCGGCTTGTCTGACTCTACAACTCATGACCTTTTTGCTGCACCACACAACCTCTGAGAAAGAGTACCCTAATGAGGCAAGGGACCCAGGATAGGGCTACTGTTTCTTCTAGGGTCTGAGAAGATGAAGGAGTGGAGGGAGATGGCATGCCATCATCGGAAGACACCCATCGGATGGTAAAGGGAGGCTGAGAAGTGGCACAAGACGTTAGACAACCTTCTCAAAAGGACTGAGGAAGCTTGCTTCTTGGGACCAGCTGCTTGGATTTCTCCTTCTCAGTGTACACTCTTTGGAACCTATTCCCTGATTTATCAAATAAGCAAAGATCCCTACTGTTCCTTGACTTTCTCTCTAACTTTTTGAATCCTGAAGGTAGCCCCCGCTGGGGAAACTGAACCATAGGAGAGTCTGGCCAGATGGGGCTCCCAATGAGAAAGTTCTGTTAACATGAATTTTTCTTGAGGGGCACAAAAATGTCCATCTGCTTACTTCTCTGGAAAGGGGGCCACTGTGAAAAATCAGGGAGAGTCATTAGAAGATGCTTATTTAGACATGCTGAGAGACGCCTGGGTGGCTCAGCTAGTTGAGCATCTGACTTGATTTCACCTCAGGTCATGATCCCAGGGTCATGGGATCGAGCCCCATGTAAGGCTCTGCACTGATCGTGGAGCCTGCTTGCGATTCTCATTCTCTCTCTCTCTCTCCCTCCCTCTGCCCCTCTTCCCTGCTCATGCTTTCTCTGTCTCTCTAAAATAATTAAAAAAAAAAAAAAAAGACATGCTGATAAACCTGGGCAGCCAATTAAATCGAGAGCTTTAATTGAAAAAGCAGGGACAGAGTGGGTTCAAGTCCCACTTGTACAAAATTTACTCGCTATATGACCACAGATATGTCATTTAACCTCTCTGAGCTGCACCTTCCTTATTTACAAAGCAGAACTAATACTGCTTACGTTTCAGGGTGGTTGTGTGGATTAAGTGAAATAAGTATATGTAAAGTGCTTTGTAGTAGTTACTCTTTACGTGTGAGCCATAGCAGATCTTATCTTCAATCTCAGTAAGAGTCTAGAATAGGGCAGGGGAGCGTTTGGAACTGTGGCCCTTTATTCATTTCATGTTGTCTTCTCTACTGAAATAGATTCCCACATGTTTCATCACCAACAAAGAAAAAGAGCCCATAGTTCATCTTTCTCTTATGTTGACTTCAGAGAGAGGTAGAAAGATAGCTGGGAAGGTCAGTCCATCTTAATTCAGAATTCCAGGGCCCACTCAGCTTCTCCCATTCCTTTGGAAGGATTTCTTTTCTTTTTTTTTTTTTGAAAGAGAGCGAGAGTGCACTTGAGGCGGGGGCAGAGACAGAGAGAGAGAAAATCCCAAGCAGGCTCCTTGCTGACAATAAAGAGCCCGACTCAGGGCTCAAACTCACAAACTGTGCGATCATGACCTGAGCTGAAATTAAGAGTTGGACACTTAACTGACTGAGCCGCCAGGAGCCCCTGGAAAGAGTTTTTAAAAACTTGCTTTTATTTTAATGTTACAAAATAAATCATGTTCTTTGATGAAAACATAGAAAATAGAAATAAGGAAAATATTCCTATAATCTAACCACTGAGCAAGAAACATTTTGGTGGATATCCTAGTCTTTTGATGCATACACTTTATAAAATGTTTTCCAAGCATGATCATATCATATGTGCTATTTTATAATTTTTCACTCCACATATCGTGAACACTTTCATTTCATTACACTTTCTTCTGCAACACAATTTTTCATGATTATATATTAGTCTGTTGTATGTATGGGCCATAATTTCTTAACCTGTGTGTGTTTTCTAATTTTTTGCTGCTGTAAACAATGAACATCCTCAGTGCCAAATCTTTATCCACAGTCACAATTATTTCCCTGGAGTAAATTCCTGCATGGGAGATTGGTGGGTTTGAGGATCTTTTCCGCTGTCCCCATACAGAATACAGACACTGGAGCACGTGCTAACACAGACAAAGCTGGTTGTAGGATGGTGTGGAGAACTTAGCCCAGGGGCCATGTGAACTCTTCCATGTCCACAAGCCCCAACCCAAGAGGCCCTCCCTAGTGGAAAGAATATCTATACTTCAGCATCAATGCTTTCTTCTTGAACAGTAAAGGAATATACATTCTTAGCAGGTGTTACCCAGGCTTTACCAATATGAGATGCTAAGGAGGACGTGGGTCTATAGGCAAGGAGGTAGGAATTTACTTTCTCCTCGTGCACTTATTCCCTCGGGAGTTTGCTGGTGAAGGAAGGGGAAGGATTTCCTCCCAAGGTTCCCAGCAGTAATAGAACACTCTGCTTGTTTTTCAGGTGGGATGGATAGCAGGATCTCGAGCACAGCCAGCAATGGGGAGACAAAACCAGTGTACCCTGTCATGGAAAAGACGAAGGAAGATGGTACCCTGGAACGGGGGCACTGGAACAACAAGATGGAGTTTGTGCTGTCAGTAGCCGGGGAGATCATTGGCCTAGGCAACGTCTGGAGGTTTCCCTATCTCTGCTACAAAAATGGGGGAGGTGAGAGCTACTGTGCCACCCCACCCGTCCCTGGAAGGAGGATGTCTCCATCTCCTGTAATTATTGCCCCTCTGGGGACTCCCATGGGTGCATAGAATGCTGGAGTTGGACAGCCCCTTACAAGTCAGTAAGGACACTGCAGGAGACTGAGACCTAGAGAGATTATGTAACTCTCCCAGGGGTCTTTCTAGAATGCTATGGCATCATAGACATATGAACATAGGTTTGGAACCAGATGTATCAGAATTTGGATTCTGGCTCTGCTACTTACTCTCTGTGTAGTCTTGGGCAAGTTATTGAGGCCCTCAGAGCCTCAGCTGCTGTTACTGTAAATTCAGATAGTAGTACCTGCCTTTAAGTTGCTGTAAGGATGAGAGGTAATGTATGTAAAGTGCTTAATAAATGGCAGCTATGTTGAAGATGATGTTGATACTGAACTGTCCTGTGGTCTTGAGACTCCTTAGTCTTTGTGTTTTCCCTTTCTCTGCTGGCATTGTGACATTCTCTAAGCCAGTCATTACCCAACCCTTCCCAGTGTCATAACCTTTGATACTAGTGGCTCTGCCTTCAGAATTTCCCACTGAAAGTTTGTGTGTATGCAGTATTAACCCTAACTCTTTCCTAGGGCTTTTTTGGCTTCTCATTCCTCCTATCCCTTCCAGCCTCCTAGAATAACTTTGCTACCCCACAGCAGTGGTGGTAATTTTCCAACCAGTAACTCACTTTCAGGGAATCCCAGACCTCTGTGGGACGCCCTGGAGGGATTTCTCAGGTACTGAAGTGTTCTGGCTGAGCAGTGGGTTATGAACATCTCCTTGTTGATGGGTAAAGCTTATAGGTGTTGGGGCTCCCAGATCTGGTTTGGAAGTGAGGTTGCAGCCTGGGCTGCGGGAGGGGGAAGTGCAGAGGTAGGTAACGCGGGGGAAATGCTGAGGGCAGTGGTTATTCTGGGGCCATGAGGATTGGAGGGTACCCTAATGTGACACCCAGCCTCGTGCAGGGGAGTCGGAGCCTCCAAATGCATTGAGCTCAGTCTCCCGGTGGTTTCGGACAGTGGAGGTGGGAGGGCCGTGGTTTCGGACAGTGGAAGTGGGAGGGCCGGAGAGGAGGGTACAGAGGTCCTCTGAGCCCATGGAACCTATTCTCAGGATTGTGGCAATTGGAGGATTGGCCGTGGAGTTGGAAGTTAATTTGTATGTTTCCAGAGGGGTGGGTATGGGCTGATGCGTCCTTTCTCCCCAGGGATTTCTGGCCAGCAACCTGAAATCACAGGACTTTGTTCCGTGTGCCCTGTGAGGGAAGGAAGGAGGTCTTTCCCCTTTGAACCTAGTCCTGGACACTCCACACGCTTCCCTTCAGAGAACTGGGTGGAGGGACGAGGCTGGTCCAGGGAGGAGGAGGAATCTGGGGGCTAAAGCTGGCCACTGGGACTCTATATCTGGAGCCTAGTAACCAGCTTAGCTCCTCACATGGCAGGAAGATTAGGAGGTGAGCGGCTTTCCCCAAGCCTCTCTGGAATTGGGTAAAGGTTGGCCTGGGAATTAGCAAGAGTGGCACGAAGAGGTGGGAGGGAGTGATATCCAGGTCTGGCGCAAAACCGCTGGGCTGAGAAAGGTGAAGTGAAGGGAACCGTAATAGGAGCAGTGGGGGGTGTGGGCTCACCCTGTTGAGGGAGATTGTCTGGCAGTGTTTGGATCTGAGCTCTGCCTTTGGACTCTGTGGTGAGTCTGTGTAGGCCTGGGAGTGTGTGACATTGTCTCCAGGGGAAATGCAGGCCCAAGAGGAGAAAAGAATCGGGGGGCCCTTGGTTCTTGCTATGGGCTTGTGAGGGAAGAGGGTGGGTATGATGGCTGTGGCTGCTTCCTTCCTGTAGAGAGCCTGCCTTCCAGCATGCTGATTCCGATTGAGAGTGGAGACATTTTCAGGGGTCCCGGATCCAGTCAAACTCTCGGTTTAATCCCTAACACTGCCACCTACAATCTCTTCCCTTGATCAAGTGCAGGGTCTTAGGACTCCTCTTTTCCTTGATGGACGACAGCAGCTGGAGGGAAGTGTTCTGAGGGGCTTTGGAGCTAGAGACTGATGCCCAGGTTTGCTCTGAAGGGCATGAGTCACCCAGGGCCACCGGGGGAATTAATGGAAAGCCTCTTTTGCCAAGGTAAGGGGGACTAACCGAGGAGATGTGTGCTCATGAGAGGGACCTAGATATGCCTGGGTTTTGGGGTTCCCAGCAGCTTAACCTTTCTGTCACCACTCAGCCCCCTTCATCTCCCAGCAAAACAAAGCTCCCACAGAGAATGGGTCCCCACACTTCCTCTTCTCACCCCCTTGTCTGTCAAGGAACAAACTGATGCCTCTTTCTGACCCTTTGCTACCAGTATGGGGAAGGAAGGTGAGGAGAATGGAGACCACTTACATTGATTTGACCCTTTTCCTCCTGCTTTAGTGATTTTATTTAAACCCATGGTCCTCCAACTGGGACCTGGACTCCCAGGGGATGAGAGGAATGTTCTGAGCAAGTTCTGGAGAAGGATGCTGGGGTCCTCTGGGGTGTATCATGCTCAGGTAATGGACCCTATCAGCCTGCTTCTGGGCTTCTGGGCCCTTTCTTCAACTTCCTAGCTTTAAACAGCCACTTTTGTGCTTGGGGCAGGAGGGGAAGATAAGCTTGGCCTTTTATTATTATCAATATTTGTCTAGTGGTGAGGTCAGAGATTAAAAAAGTCCCTAAAATATAATTTTAGTTCCAAACTTAAGAAATACAAATGATGTCTTCTTGGGTTCCTTCTAGCCTTAACATTTGGTAGATCCAATTTGAAGTGAGTTCCAGAGCAGAGAAAGGGCTGAAGCAAGAAGATGATAGAAAAGCAGGTAAACTAGTTAAACACTAGAGTTGAAAACCAGAGAAACTGAGACAGTGATTTAAAGAAGCCCATCTAAAATCAGAAGAAACTGGTAGGCTTGTCAGAGAGATGGATGAGCGAGATGCCTGCCTCAATCATCTCCTAGCTGAGCACAATCCCTGCTGTCCGGGACCTGTGGCCAATCCACCCCCAGATATCATTTTGGAGTCTCCAGTCTCAGCCAGTTGCCCCAGCACACAGCCCACCAAGCCCCGACCCTGCCTGAGTCATTCAACAGCAGTTACAGGGTACAAACCATCTGCCTAGAATTATTCTAAGCTGTTGGGCTACATCTACAAACAGAACAGAACAATTCCCTGTCTTTGTGGGGCTTACATTCTTGAAGAGGGAGCCAGACAATAAACAATAAATGTAGTAAATAAGAAAATTATATAGCATATCGGAAGTTAATGGGTGCTGTGGAAAATGACCAAGTAGAGCTGGGAAAAGAGGATCAGGAGTGTGTGTGTGTGGAAGGGGCACATCGAGAACATTTGAGCAAGGTTTGCCAGGAGTGAGAGGGCTGGTCATGTGGATATCGAGGGTAAAAGTGCTCCAAGCAGAGGACACAAAAGATTTAATAGTAGTAAAGCAAGAGGCTGACTGGCTTATTTGAGGAGTTGCAAGGAGGGGAGTAAATAGAAGCTGAGGTCAGAGAAGTAAATAGGACGAGGGTGGCAGATCATGTAGGTCCTTGTCAGCTATTGTAAGACTTTGGCTTTTGCTCTAGTGACATGGGGAGACAGGGCAGGGTTTTGAGCAGGAGCGGCATGATCTTACATTTTAAAATAATCTCTTTGGCTGCCGTTGAGAACTGATCGTACACGAGTCGGGGCAGAAGCAGACCAGTTACGAGGCTAAATATTTCGGAGTCATCCTTGAGTCCTTCCCTCCCGCTCCCAGACTGTTAGATCTACCTAATTACCCAGATTCTGGGGGCTTCAGAGCTTGAGTCTTCAGCTGGAACCTCTCCAGCTCCCTGGACTCTGCCTGCCAACAGACTTGAGGAACCCAGAGTGCCTGGGACTGGAGACCCCACATGATGTATGCAGAATCTGACACCTCTTGTCACTTCCACTGCTGCTGCCTGGGCTTAGCGGTCCAAGGATTGCAGACTGAGCACTGCGAAGGAAGGAGTTGCCATTTACTGTGATGTGGAAGGCCATAAGAGGAGCAGGTTTTAAGAAGAAAATAAGGAGTTGACTTTGGGGAACACTGAGTGGAGATATCTGTTAGATATCAAGTGGAGATGTCGACTAGGCAGTAAAACATATGAGTCTGGAGTCTGTGAGAGAGATGTGGATGCGAGATGTAAATTTGAGAGTGATTAGAATTTTGATGGTGATAAAAGAGAGCAAGGACTGGGGGGAAGGGGAAGGACCATTAGGAGACAGAGAAGGAGAAACCAGTGAAGAAAGATGATACCAGGATGATGAAGTGTTTTGGGAGGCAAGCATCAAATGCCACAGATAGGTTAAGAAAGATATGGAGTGAGAATGAAGTGTTGGCTTTGGTGGAATGGATGCCTTTGGTGACCTTGTAGGAGCAGTCCCAGTGGTATGGCAGGGCAAAGACCGCTTGCAGTGGGTTCAAGATAATGGGGAAAGAAAATGATTAGAAATAGGACATATGGGTGATTTGGGCAAAACTTGGGAGTGGGCAAAGTACATTTCTGCTGTCTGTGTTCTCCCTCCTGGGGAGGGATAAGCCAATATGAGTGCCGCGTAGTAGTGACAGTGTGCCCGTATGTCTGGCGGTGGTGGGGATGGGTCTCCTGACTGGCGAAGTGGCCAAAGAACTATTTCTCAAGCTCTCCAGCCTCAGTTCCCTGGAGGGAAAAGCAAACATGACCTTCCACCAGGGCCTATCCCTTAAAGTTCTAGCCATGCAGATGAAAAGTCTCTGGATAACTCAAAAGGCATGATGTTGGGGAAAGGTGGTAGGAGAGGGTTTTGGCAAGAGAATTCAACTCTACTGCAAGGGAATTTAAGTTACTTGCCTGCCAATCTCAGCCCAGACAAAAAGACCATCTGCCAAACATTTTATGCTTAATTCCTTTTCTTTTTAAAGATTTTATTTTTAAGTAATCTCTACATTCAACATGAGGCTCAAACTCACAACCCCAAGATCAAGGGTCTCAAAAGCCAGGCGTCCTTATACTTAATTTCATTTTTTTAAAGTAGGCTCCACACCAGCTGTGGAACCCAACACGGGGCTGAACTCACAACCCTGAGATCAAGACCTGAGCTGAGAGCAAGAGTCAGACACATAATCTACTGAGCCACCTAGGCACCCTCACCCCCCACACTTAATTTCTAAGTCCAGGTTGCTGAAAACCAGGGGCAGAGGTCACTTGTGCTAAGAATCGTGGGTTTTTGCTAGTCATAGAACAGCAGCTGGAGATCAGTTACCTTGTGCGAGGACAGGTGCTTCCTTCTTCCTTGTACCCTGCCTCCCCCCAAGCCCTCTCTGCTTCTGATCTTCAGTCCCCAGACACCCAGATCCTGGTGGCTTCAGAACATGGGCCTTCTGCTAGGATCTCTCCAGCTCCCTAGACCTGGCTGCCAGCAGACTGAGTTTCTCAACACCTGGGATGCCTGGAGACTGCATGTGAGGCTACAGCAGAATGTCCCGCAACTGGATCTCTAGGAATGGGGATCTTAGAGGAGCAGGCTGTGGGGGAAGGGCAGCTCTAGACCATAGGGAGATGAAGGCAAAGAGGATTAAATGGTACCTGGCCTCAGGGAGAACTGGTCACCTTGCTGTTGCTTGTAGGTACGTAAGAACAGAGAGAAGAGAAGAACACTTTTTTCCTCCATGTAACAGTAATAGCTATTTCAGTAGTGTGTGATGATTTGTTACCATTTTCAGTTAATTACTCACCCCCCCAGGAGTGGTCAGATTAGTGGTGACTGCAGCACATAACTGTTCATGTATGCTCACTGCTGTGTTGCTCATGTGGAATCTCATCTGTTTATGTTTTAAAATATTAGCTGGAACGTTACAGATGACACCACAGAGTGTGCTGCTTTTGTGAAGGGTGGCCTACAGAATGATTCCCCTCTAGGTTGGGCATGTGGCCTCTCCATCTCATGGGGGAACAGGCCAGGACCTTTTAGAATTTGGAGAAGGAGACTAACCCACAGGAATAGGGAGCAGGTAACTGAACTCCATCCTCCACCTCTAGGACTAGCTCCATCTTTTAATGGTGGTGACTGGGGCTGTGGGGAAAGAGGCAGAGTGCCCCCATAGGACTCCCCAATCTGCACCTGGCTCCCTCTGGGTCCCATCCCTCTCCTACCCCTTCCCTTTGTAGGACTAGTGGCTCTGCTTATTGAGTGTGAACCTTGCCCCTTGTGGCCAGCTGCCCACGTGCTCAAAGAGGCAGAGGAGGAGAGGCATAGAGCTGACCATGGAACCTACTGCAGTTAAACATTGGCTTGGTTTATTGGGAAAGAGCAGGTAGCATAAAGATAGGGAGGTGGGGCTTGAGCTGGGCAAAAATTCTCTTTCTCTCGGTCTTTCTGTCTCTCCCTCTTCTCTCTCTTTTTTCTGCCATGCTTCCAACTCTGAGCAGTAACTGTCCATATCAGCTACTAAGTTCTGTCTTCCCTTATTTTCCTTTCCTACTCAACAAGTCTTGGGTTGACTTATGGACTTATTAGGCTGAGGTGTTTATGATCTTTATTTCTTTGCCCTTCTGGTAATCAGGTGCCTTCCTCGGTGCCTGACTTATGGATGTGTAGACTACAGGCCAGAGATTTGAAAGGTGAAGGACTGGAGAGCTCTATTCCCCATTAACTTTCATTTTAAACCGTTTCATTTCCCCCATCCCCAGGTCTTTGGCAACCACCATTCTACCCTTTAATTCCACAGATTTGGCTTTTTAATTTTTATTTTAAGTTTGTTTGTTGTTTTAGTAATCTCTACACCCAACGTGGGGGTCGAACTCACAACTCCAAGATCAAGAGTCACATGCTCTTCTGATGGAGCCAGCCAGGCACTCCAAATTTGGCTTTTTTAGATTCCATATATGAGAACAATCAGTATTTGTTATTCTCTCTCTGAAAATGTAATGTCTTCGAGGTCTATTCACGTAATCTCAAAAGGCAGGATTTCCTTTTCATGTGTTGATATTTAAAGTGCATTTCTTTTAAGCAACATGTAGCTGAACCTTGTTTTTATTTTGAAGCCAATCTGACAATCTTTGCCATTTATTTGGGACATTTAGACTATTTACATTTAAAGCAATTATACAGTTAAGTTTAAATAAAATTATCTTGCTTTTTGTTTCCTACTTGTCTTATCAGTTCTTTGTTCCCCTTTTCCTATCCTTCTGCTTTCTTTTGAATTAATTGAATATTTTTTATTATTCCATTGTTGGCTTTCTTCCTTTGATGACTTGTTAGCCATAAGCCTTTGTTATGTTAGTTGAATGATTGTTTTAGGTTTTGTAGCATACACTGGGTTTTTTTTTTTAATGTTTATTTTTGAGGGAGAGAGAATAGGAGTTGGGGAGGGGCAGAGAGAGAGAGGGAGAGAGAGAGAATCTGAAGCAGGCTCTGAGGTGACAGCACAGAACCTGATGCAGGACTTGAATTCATGAACTGAGAGATCATGACCTGAGCTCAAGTCAACCAACTGGGCCACCCAGGTGCCCCTGTAGCATACATCTTCAATTTATCACAATTCACCCTCAAGTAATATTCTACCACTTTACATATAAGAACCCTACAATAATACATTTCCATCTCTCTCCTCCTGACTTTTGTGCTCTTGTTGTTACATGTTTTACTTTTTCATCTGTTATAAACTCCACCTTACATTGTGTAACCAGTCAGTTAACTTTTCAAAGAGATTTGGGTGATAAGAAAAAAATTCTTATATGTTTACTTGTGTATGTAACATTTCTAACATTCTTCGTTCCTTTGTGTAGATTCATATATCTCTCTGGCATCATTTCCCTCTGGCTGAAGGTTTTTCTCTAACATCGCTTGTAGTACAGATCTTTTGGTGATGGATTCTTTCAAGTTTTGCTTGTCTTAAGAAGCATTACTTCACTTTCATTTCTGAACAGTATTTTTATTGGGATTTTTATATTTCTATAAAAATTCTTGAGCTTTGCTCGGGACCAGTGAAGTTATTTGATACTTTTGGGTTTTGCTTCTAAGATTTGTTAGGGAGAACCAGAGCTGTGCTCAATCTAGGGCTAATCATTCCCCACTTCTGAGGAAATACCTTCTCTTCCCAATGCCTTGAGAATTCTGGGACTATCCAGTCTGGCTAGTGGGAGCCAGCACTCTTCCCAGCCCTGTGTGAGCACCATTACTCTCAATCTTTCTGAATGGTTCTTTCCCTTAGTTCGGGTCATTTCCTCCTATGTAGATGCTAAGCGGCACTCAGTTGAAAGCTAGAAGGGGACTCTCCGCAGATATTTGGATCTCCTTCTGTGTGCAGTTCTCTCTTCCCTGGTACTCTGTGAACTGCCCTATCTACCTTGCCAACAGATAGAGGTCCACAGTGGAGAAAATGCCAGCATTTCCAGAATCAGTACACTTGTCTCAGCCAATAATTATGAAAAACAGAAGGAGAAAGGATTACTAAAGGGAAATCTGATTTCAGTCTGCTAAAAATCTCTCTCTACCATTAAAAGCAGTCATTTCCTTGGAAAGAATTATAGTCTGTGGGCTGTGTTAATGCTCCTGGATGTCCATTATTCAATGAGCGCCTTGCTGTGGCCACAAGTTTTGTGTAATTAAAGTAATAATTGATGTTCGATGGGGAGCAAGCCTTGGTAGGTATAGATTGAAACTTTCAGTGATAAAAAGGGCTCGTTAGGTAACTTGGTGACTCTTGATTTCTGCTATGGTTCCAGATATCTGGACAGATGTCCCCTGCATTTTGCATGTCCTGCACCCCTGGGGATTCTGACTGGCAACGTGGGGTGGTGATGGGAGGAGATGAATGTGGATTATGAGGAGGGTGGTGCCAGGTAATGGAAAGCCTGTTTCCCACCCCACAGGTGCCTTTTTCATCCCTTACCTCATCTTCCTCTTTACCTGTGGCATTCCTGTCTTCCTCTTGGAGACAGCACTGGGCCAGTACACTAGCCAGGGAGGCATCACAGCCTGGAGGAAGATTTGCCCCATCTTTGAGGGTGAGTAGCCCTGTGCTTGATTCCAGGATATCTGCATACATGGTTATAAACCTTATTTGGAATGACTGGATTTAGTAGCCGTGCTACTAACTTGGGATATATTAGAAATCTGCCAAGTAGGTCATGGAAATCTTGGGTCAAAGATCAGAGTGAAAATTCATCAGAATGGCAGGCAAAATGTCACAGACTTAAAGACTTTGTGTCTTTATGTTAAACCCCCCACTTGTGGATTTAGGGCTGAGCTAATCCCCTGGTCTCTGAGAGAATGGAGAAGATGGGGGTGAAGAAGGGAAAAAAGGCTTTAGATTAAATAAGTAGAGTGCAAAGCTATCTTAGCTATATAGTTTACACATGCATAACAATGATTTTGTATTTTTCAAAGCATATTTAATTAATTACAAAACAAATAAAGAGAATTTTAAATGGCAAAAAATATCATTAATAATTCTTCTGTCTTGACACAATTGCTATTTAGACTTGAGGGTGTTTTATTTCAATATTTCTCTTTCTATAGGATTTTCTTTAAGTGTCTATTTTGAAATAATATATAGTCACAGAAAGTTGCAAAAATAGTATGGGGAGGTCATATGTACCCTTCACCCAACTTTCCCCAAGATGTTAAGATGTTACTTAACTATTAAAAAATATCAGGACCTGGAAGTTAACATTGGTACTATCCACAGACCTTATTCAGATTTCCCCAATTTTCCAAGCACTCATTTATGTGTGCGTGTGTGTGTGTGCGCGCGCGTGTGTATAATTCTGTGTTATCACATACGTAGATTTGTGTGACCATCACTACAATCAATATACATACTCTTCCATTATCACAAAGATCTCTGTCATGCTACTCCTATGTAGTTACACCTACCCCTTCCTGCCCCATCCTTAGCCCCTGGCAACCACTACTTTGTTCTCTATATCTATAATTTTGTCATTTTGGGAATGTTATATAAATAGAATTGTGCAGTCTATAGTCTTTTGAGATTAGCTTTTTTACTCAGCATGATGCCCTTGAGATCCATCCCAGTTCTTGTATAAAGAGTTCGTTTATTCTTTTTTAATGCTGAATAGTATTCCGTGGTATGGATGTACCACAGTTCATTTAACCATCACCCACTGAAGAACATTTGTGTTGTTTCCAGTTTGGGGGGTTTATTTCATTCTTTCTGTCTCTCTGAATAGAGCTAACATATCTGTTAATCTGGAACATACACGGTTTATGTTTCTACTTTTCAGTTTTTCCATCCTCTACCCAACAATTATTTTATTTTATTTTATTTTATTTTATTTTATTTTATTTTATTATTTTAGAGAGAGAAAGCACATGAGTGAGGGATACAGGGAGAGGTTGAGAGAGAGAGAGAGAGAGAGAGAGAGAGAGAGAATGACAAGCAGGCTCCACACTCAGCATGAAGCCTGATGCAGGGCTTGATATCACAACCCTGGAATCATGACCTGTGCTGAAACCAAGAATCAGACACTCAATCAACTGAGCCACCCAGACGCCCCAACACAATAATAATTTAATGATTGCATAAACTTCAGTTGAGTGGGTATATCATAATTAACAGTTCTCTGTTTGGGGCTTTTTACTTATTTTCAATTACTTATAACATTTTTATATTCTGCTATCATGTGTATTTGTTTAGATAGCTTTCTGCCTCTTTTTGGGGAATTATTTCTTTGGGATAAATTTCCAGGATGAGGATTGCTGGATCAAATGGACAATCAAGGGCGCCTGGGTGGCGCAGTCAGTTAAGCGTCCGACTTCAGCCAGGTCACGATCTCGCGGTCCGTGAGTTCGAGCCCCGCGTCAGGCTCTGGGCTGATGGCTCAGAGCCTGGAGCCTGTTTCCGATTCTGTGTCTCCCTCTCTCTCTGCCCCTCCCCCGTTCATGCTCTGTCTCTCTCTCTGTCCTAAAAATAAATTAAAAAAACGTTGGAAAAAAACAAATGGACAATCAAGTTGATGTCCCTTGGTCTAGCTTATTAAATTGTTCTATGGAAATGTTATATTGACTTGCCATGTCATTAGATATGAGTAAGCATCTTTCCCCCTTATCTTTAATGACTCCAAGGTATTTGTGGTTCCCAAACTTGTCTGCAAGTTGGAATCACCTGGGGATCTTCAAAACATCTTGAGACCTGTATCCCATCTCCAGAGATCATGATTTAATTGGTCTGGAGTCTGGTCTAGACTTTGAAATTTTAAAAATATTCTCAGGTATTTCTAATATGTGGACAAATTTGGAAATCACTGAGTTACATCATTTGTAACAAATTTCATTACATCTGGCTATACAGAAATGTACCTCATCATTGTTTCCTTTTGCATACCTGCAATTATTAGGAAAGATCTATTTGTATTTCTTCTTATGTGAATTGTCTATTCCTGCTCTTTTTTTTTTTTTTCCCAAGTAGGCTCTACACTCAATTTGGGGCTTGAACTCATGACCCTGAGATCAAGAGTCTCATGGTCTATGAGCTGAGCTCAGCCAGATGCCCCTGTTTCTGCTCTTAACATGTGTTTTTATATTTCAGAAATATATCAGCCTAATTCCAGGGAACATTAACTATTGAAAATCAGGGAATTTTCAGAACCGGCAAAGAAGAAAATTCACAGGAATCCAGGGCACAGCAATGGAAGGCAGAGAGAAAAGTCCCTCCTCACCTGCTGGGGAGATTGAGGAGAGAGTCAATGAGCCTGCACCCAGCAATGTTTTAGGGCCCTGACAGTGGAGTACAAACCCCCTCCTAAACTGGGAGGGGTGGCTTATGAGAAATCTGTCCACTGTCCTTAGCCCAATTCTGCAGTTTTCCCCTCCAGGCATCGGCTATGCCTCCCAGATGATTGTCATCCTCCTCAACATCTACTACATCATTGTCCTGGCCTGGGCCCTCTTCTACCTCTTTAGCAGCTTCACCATCGACCTTCCCTGGGGAAGTTGCCACCATGAGTGGAACACAGGTAAGGTCATCTCTAGAGAGTCCATTTCTAAACAGCACATTAACCAAGACTGAGATTATCCTTATGTCCTGAGTATCCCCAACCCTAACTTGGCACATACTAGAAGTCTGCCAAGTAGGTCATGGAAATCTTGGATCAAAAGTCAGAGTGAGAATTCACCAGCATCACAGGAAAAATGTCACAGACTTAAAAAAAAATTGTGTGTCAACTATACTCAAATTAAAAAAATAATAATGGGGGCACCTGGGTGGCTCAGTCGGTTAAGCGTCCGACTTCGGCTCAGGTCATGATCTCGCGGTTCATGAGTTCGAGCCCCGCGTCAGGCTCTGTGCTGATGCCTCGGAGCCTGGAGCCTGCTTCGGATTCTGTGTCTCCCTCTCTCTCTGCCCCTCCCCTGCTCATGCTCTGTCTCTGTCTCTAAAAAAATAAATAAATGTTAAAAAAATTTTTTTAAAAATAATGCATTCAACTCATGTATTATGAAAGCATGTGTTATGCAAATAGAATTGATTCCTTTCTATGTAGTTTAGCCATTTACTTATTTCAATTTGAAGTATGATTACTTAGGTGTATATATGTATTGTTTGTCCATTAGTTTTCTTTTTCATGGCTTCTTTCTGATACTATCCTAGGTCTTTCTAACTCACAGTTCATCTGGACTTAACCAGAGAATAAACTGTTTTGTATGTCTTCATTACAATTTGTAGTAACAATTAATTTCTCCCGTGCTTATAAGATTGCATGTGACTCTCTCGTAAGACAACAAGAACCACCTATGGCCATAGAACTGCTGAGTCTATTTGACTGAAAGTAACAACAATTAAAAATCCCTAGTGCCGTCCAAGAGAACTTATCAGTGATAATGACAGTGTTCTCTGTACTATCCAGTGTGGTGGGTGCTAGCTACATGCAGTTATTGAGGACTTGAAATGTGCCTAGTGTGTGTGAGGAACCAAATTTTAAAACTTGTATTTAATTTTAATGAACTTAAACGCGAACATCCACATGTAGCTGGAAAATACCCTATTGGACAGCACAGATGGAGAGCTGTCCTGCTTGGACCCTCAGCACTACAACTCTCAGTGCTGATACGTCACCAAGGCCCTATATGTGCCATGATTAATTTTTTGTTGTTATTCAGGTAAGGTAGTCAGTTCTGAACTGGAGTCTGAGTCTTTCTTGCCAGGGAGGCACATTTTGCAATGTTTAGCAAGGCCCCTCTTGTCCTCAAACTTTTGATCCCTTCCTAGGCATTCTTTTGCTGATCTCTGCCACCTTCATTCCACCATTTTGCAAGTGAAGAGTCAAATCTTGGAGCTTCCTCCCCTGATGCCCCAAGATTCAATAGGTTTCCTTTCTTCTTGGTCTTTAAAGTTAATTTATTTTTGAGAGAGAGAGAGAGACAGCAAACGAGAAAGGGGCAGAGCAAGGAGGGGCTTGAATGAATCCAAGCAGGCTCTATGCTGTGAGTGCAGACCCAGACACCAGGCTCGAACTCATGAACCATGAGATCATGACCTGAGTGCAAATCAAGAGTTGGCTGCCCAACCGACTGAGCCACGCAGGCACCCCGTGTTCTTAAATACATGTAGTATTACCTGCACTGATCCCTGACTCTACTGTGGCACTTGCCTTACTTTTGGGCTGTTGGTCTGGTTTTCCCACAGGTCAGCAAGATCTTGAGGACAGAAAAGGTATCTTTATCTCTGTATCCTTTGTGACTAGCACAGTGCTGCCTACCTCATAAGCACTTGATAAAATATTCGTCAGATCACTCCAATTTTATTTTATTTTTTAAAGTTTATTTACTTATTTTGAGAGAGAGAGAGAGAGAGAGAGTGAGGTAGGGGCAGAGAGAGAAGGAGAGAATCCCAAGCAGGCTCCAAATTGTCAGTGCAGAGCCTGATGTGGGGCTCAAACTCACAAATGGCAAGATCATGACCTGAGCTGAAATCAAGAGCTGGACC
Organism: Neofelis nebulosa; assembly: GCF_028018385.1. Taxonomy (NCBI): domain Eukaryota; kingdom Metazoa; phylum Chordata; class Mammalia; order Carnivora; family Felidae; genus Neofelis; species Neofelis nebulosa. Next base: position 105,449,563 of record NC_080789.1, on the reverse strand, counting down.
CTTAACCGAATGAGCCACCCAGGTGGCCGGATGAGTCCAATTTTAAAAACCTGTTTTATTCTAATATTTTCTTTATCATATATTTTTTCTTTCTTTCTTTCTTCTCTCCTCCCTTCTTTCCTTCAACCCTCATTCATTCATTCATATATTCTAATGACGCTGAAATCATCCTTGACAACCAGCTTGTCAGTGATTTGATCCAGATTTCAGGGGAGTTCCTTTTGTAAAAATGTTGCAAATTTTTGGTGGCCTAGGGCTTTTGCTTCAGGGCACTTTTAGGCCTATATACCTTTGGGTTGACTGGAGGATCTCTGAGACAATTCTGAGGAAAATTCAATTCCTGAGCCTTTTGCTTGGCATTTTTGACATTTCTCCTAGTGAGTCTGGTTTTACTCAGAGCCTAGCATCTTTCATTTACAGGACATCTTGTCCTGTCAAGATGAAACAATACTTTTCTGGGTGTGCTGAAGCTTCAAGGAGAGAGAAAGGGTTTAGTGAAAAGAATGCTTGATTTACATTCATTCAACAGATATTTAATAGAGCTCCTACTATGTGCCAGGCTCTGTTCTAAGCAGTGGGGTTACGAAAATGCACAAAAACAAAGCTCCCTGCCCTCATGGAATTTTTGTTCTAGTGGCAAGACACATACTATAAACAAAATAAATGATTAATATGTATTATGTTCAAAGAAGTGCTAGGGAGAAAAGTAAAACAGGGAGGAGGGATTGGGAGTTTTAGGGTTGGGAGTTGTCATTTTATTTTATTTATTTTTTTTTTTCAAAGTTTTTTAATTTATTTTTGGGACAGAGAGAGACAGAGCATGAACGGGGGAGGGGCAGAGAGAGAGAGGGAGACACAGAATCGGAAACAGGCTCCAGGCTCCGAGCCATCAGCCCAGAGCCCGACGCGGGGCTCGAACTCACGGACCGCGAGATCGTGACCTGGCTGAAGTCGGACGCTTAACCGACTGCGCCACCCAGGCGCCCCAAGGGAGTTGTCATTTTAAATAGAGTCATCAGGGAAGGTCATACTGAGAGGACATAGGACTAATGCTCTGAAGGAGGTGGGGGAATCAGCCACTCAGATTTCAGGGGCAAACACTAGGTAGAAGGACCAACCAGTGCAAAGGCCCTGAGGTGGCCCTGTGCCTATAGCATCCAGGGAACAGCAAGGGGGTCGGTGTAGCTGGAGCATTTGACTGGGGAGCACTGGGAAAGGAGGACAGAAGTGATGGAGGTAGATTGAAAAGGGCCTTGGAGGCGATTATAGGGGTTATAGCTTTTTTCTCTGTATGGGATGAGAAGCTCATTGGAGAGCTTTAAAGTGAGACATGACATAAAGCCACTTAAATTTTAACAAAATCATTCTGGCTGCTGTGTGGAGATTTGGCTAAGGAGGCAGGAGTAGAAACTGAAGGCCAGTCTAGGAGCCAGGGAAGGATGAAAACCTGCACTAGGGTGCTGGTAGTGGTAATGAAAAAGGTCAGATTCTAGGTAAGATTTTGAAGGTAAAACATATAATTTGCTGAGCTGGATTCTAGTCCTTGCTTCATCATTTATGAGCTGGAACCGGCCATTTCTAAGAAGATTCACTTTCTTCATGTGTATGATGGGGGAAACACTATCTGTCTTAATATCTCTAGGATTATTATACTAACACAATGTATAAAAGAATGTGAGCCCCGTTGTGAAACTCCAATGTCAGATGCAGATAGTTAAGAACCACTACTTACTGGGCACTTTGCACTCATATTTTCATTTAGTCCCCTGTCAATCCCACAACTGGATATCACTACATGCATTCCAGAATTGAGGGAAGCGAAGTTAGAGAGCCACATGGCAAATAACCAGAGGGTCAGGATTCAAGCCAGAACTTTCTAACTTGTGTCTGTGCTCTTGGCCACTCTGCTCCATCTTTTCCCTAGAAAGCACTTTTATGATCCCTCAAAGGTTGTGACTTTACACAAGACAGTGACCTAGAAATATTTGTATACTTTGAAGAAGATGTCATGTGAAATATCTTTCCTGATGCCATCTGATCATGCTTTAGTAAGAATATGTACCCAAACATTTAGAAGCCCACACGTACAGTCCTGTGGGGGAAGGTGAAGTAAGCTTGTTGAGTTCGTCTTGTGTTCGAGGATGTTTTGTTTGGACAATTTCAGCCTGGTTCATTCCAAAGACCTTACCTTCCCCATGACTCTCTCTAGTCATGCCAAATATTCAATGATCTTTTTCTTGCTTCCTTCCCTGGGACCCATGGGTAGAATCCTGTGTAGAGTTCCAGAGGACCAATGGCTCCCTGAATGTGACCTCTGAGAATGCCACGTCTCCTGTCATCGAGTTCTGGGAGTAAGTGAGGCCCCTCTCCCCATCCCAGTGTGGGTTGTGTTCAAAAGAAGGGCACAGGGATGGGTTCATGCAGGGCTGACCCTCAGGGGACCACAAGAGAAGAATTTCCACGTCCTTCTTTGGTGGCCTAAGTGGTCACCTAAGTCGCCTTTTTTCTGGTGTGCTTGTATTTGTGGTTAATGCAGAATTGGTTTCAGAGATGAGAATTTTGCAACTCTCCTCAGGCTGTGCCTGCCTCTCCTCTCCCATGCGCCCATGTGCATGTTAGCACACATGCATGTGTGTGCACACTCCTAACCCCTCCTCCCTTCTGCTGCATGCATATTGCCTCTTAGCCCCCCTCCCTAATGTTGATAATGACCTAGGACATGATTCCTAATATCAAAACATCCTGAAACCCTGGTTGAGAAGATATGTGTTTGCACCTCCCTCTCTAGGTTAAATTGGTACTCAGCCTCCCAGAGCAAACTTACCTGGGAACAGTTTATATTTGCCTCCCTTTATATCTACCCCCACCTCTGGGCAAAGGAGAGCCTCATGGATCTGAGTGAAAAGAGCTGACAAGCCTTTGGACAAGAGCCTGGAGGCATGGCTCCACTGCCTGAGACACACGGGCTACAAAACTGAGGCTGGCAGCAAAAGTGGAGCCCGGCTCAACCTTCTCTCCCCAGGAGGCGGGTCCTGAAGATCTCTGATGGCATCCAACACCTGGGGGCCTTGCGTTGGGAGCTGGCCTTATGCCTCCTGCTCGCCTGGGTCATCTGCTACTTCTGCATCTGGAAGGGGGTCAAGTCCACGGGCAAGGTCCGTGCTGGAGAGCTCCTGGCCCCTCTCATCCCAGGACTCCCTGTCCTCCCTGGGGGCCTGGTCACCCAGGAGTTCTCCTAAGCTGTAACCTGGTCAGGGATGGGAGGGAATGATCTCGCCAAGATTTTGTGTGGCTCCCTTCCTTGATTCTGTGTCTCTCCTTGATTCAATCCTGTGGACTCTGGTACATGGGGAAATGGAGTGGAAAGGAGGGGGAGAGGAAGGCAGGAAGGACACTTCCAGATCTGTGGAATGTGATCTTGCAATACACCACGTGCGGGGGCACATTGCAAACTGGACACAGTTCGTGGCTCTTGTTTCATCCAACAGTTCTTGGGAGAAAGAATCTGCCCGAGACTGTTAATCTCAAAATGATTCTCAACCACCCTGAGAACCTGGGGTAGGGGGCACTCTTTGCCTTGGGTGTACAAGGTATGAGAGGGCTTTCTGAGTTCTTCTGGACTCTTGCCCTGGAGGCCTCCAACAAGGCTTCCTTCGTAATCTGGCTGCCCGGGTGTGCTAAGCTCGTAAGCTCTGTGAGGATAGGGATCATGTGTTACAGAGTTTTCATACCTGACAACCCTTGCCGTAATTCTAAGCACACTTGGTGGGAGAATGCCTGAGTTCATTCAGTCACTCGACAAGTATTTACTGGGTATGTGTCAGGAGGAGGGTGGGTGCTTTAAGTGGGAGGGAGAAAGGGATAAGGGAGGTTGCAGCTTAAGGCAGAGGGCAGATGGAGCTGAACAGCTGCAGGGGTTGGGTGGGGGAGGAGAGAAACTCTCTTGACCTCTTCTGTGGGTGTGGGGGAGCTCCGGCCTCCTGACTCTGCTGCTGGATCGCCAGGCCCTTCCTTCCAAACTCACAGGTTCCTTGTGTTTCATCTGCCCTCTGGCCAGGTGGTGTACTTCACAGCCACATTCCCTTACCTCATGCTGGTGGTCCTGTTAATTCGAGGGGTGACGCTGCCTGGGGCAGCCCAAGGAATTCAGTTTTACCTGTACCCAAACCTCACGCGTCTGTGGGATCCCCAGGTAAGAAGCCACAGACAAGGGCCATCACGTGGCCCTGGAGGGTGTTTCCGTGCACTGTGGTCCGGAATCCCTGCTCCTGGCCCAAACCCCAAGGCATCCATGGTGGCGTAGGGGAGCTCCAGACATGTGTCAACAGCTGTTTGTGGTCCTTGCTTGGCTCACACCTCTCAGGGCTGCCTGAGACGTGTCCCTCGGGGCCTTTTTTTTTTTTTTTTTTTTTTTTTATTTATTTTTGGGACAGAGAGAGACAGAGCATGAACGGGCGGGAGAGGGGCAGAGAGAGAGGGAGACACAGAATCGGAAACAGGCTCCAGGCTCCGAGCCATCAGCCCAGAGCCTGATGCGGGGCTCGAACTCACGGACCGCGAGATCGTGACCTGGCTGAAGTCGGACGCTTAACCGACTGCGCCACCCAGGCGCCCCCCTCGGGGCCTTTTACTCACAGGTGGCGGCCCTTTCCCCACCGTCTACCCCGTCCCCTTTTTGCACTTTTTTTCTCTTGGTGATCTTTCACACTGAGCTTCCTCTCTATTTCTTCACCCTCCACCAGCTCCTCTGGTTCCCTCCCTGTGGCCACGTGGCCCATTCTGAGGTGTCCCGGGCCCCTCCCAGCCAGCTGGGCTGGTATTGAGTTTCCTGTCAGTTGTCAAGAGGCCCCTGCCTCTTCCCTCCCCTTTGGCCCTTCCTTTGTGCCCACACTCTGTCTGCTTCAGCCAGCTTCCTCGTGGCTTGGCGCAGGGAGGGGGTGGTGCTGCTTGCTGACTGGAGGGGTTTGTAAAGCAGGGCCTGAAATAAGAAGCCACTGCCTCTGACGGGTTTCTTATCTTCTCATGTTTGGCAGCCATTTTGAAAGCTGGCAAAGCCAGGAGGTGTCGAGGGCCGGAGGGGAGCGTGGGTAAGCTCCACCCCAGAGCCCCTAAAATGTGTTGCCCAGCTACGTGCCCCGCCTCTGCCTCCCTGGCATGGAGGTCACCCTCCCTGGGGAGCATGTACAATTTAGAGATCCTCCCCTTGGGTCCTGGAGGCGTTCTCTGAGTTTGGAAAGGGGCCCTAAGGAGACATAGGGCGGGAGGCTCCCAGCACAGAAAAGACTAACCGTTGGATAGCTTTGCAAACATCATAAATAATGCGGTACCAGCACATTCCCTGAAACTGCCCAGGGGGAATAAGAGCAAAGGGAGCGGCACACAGTTCCACGCTTTCTTCTGGGGCTGGGCGCTCAGAAGCATGCAGAAGCGATGGGTCCCCATGATACAGAATTTTGGGTGATCCAGCAGCTGAATTTTTCTTAGGCCTTCCAGCCACCCCAGCCGAGTTAAATTCTCCCATCCCAAGTTCTACCAGGCCTGCTGTGGCTCCCAGAAGTAGCCAGAGCACTTGCATTCAAAACCTCCCCCAGAGAATCCATAGCCTTGCGTCCTAGGTATTGCTCAGTGACCTGGGGGGATATGGGCTTATCCCACCCTCCCCCATTTCTTAAACATAGTGGAGGTGCAGATTGCTGTGGCATCAGCTTCACGTGAGGCACAAAGTCTGTAGTCAGGCTTTGGAACAAACCATAAAACTGTAGGTGTTGGCGCTAAAACGACCCCAGAGATCATCTAGTGCAAACTCCTCATTGAACAGATGAGCAAACAAAGCCCAAGGTCACACAGCAAGTAAGTGGCTGGCCAAACAAAGTGTATTTTTATTTTGTGAATCATAAGTACTTTGACTTATCTGGGACCAAAGTGTTGTGGTGGAGAGTCCACAGCGAACAGGAGGTCGTGGGGGCAGAGTTGAAGGACAGCTTTGAAGGCCAAGGGTAGATTCTGGCTTGGGTCTGTTGTGCAGGAGAGCTCCGTTGTCGTTCTGGAGCAGCAGAGGTGTGAACCAGTCGTGAAACCGCACAGTCTGCCTTTGTTGGGAGGTCAGGGTGGGAAGGAAGGGCTGTGTTCAGGCGGGGAGACAGGCAGGTAGGCTGACACAGAACTAACTAGGAGAGAGGGGTCTGGGATTTCTGGAATGGATTTATGGCTTCTGTGATCAGTGCCTCATTTGTCCTGATCAGCTATTTATAGCCAACAACTATTGAGTGCTAACTATATCCCTGTCATTGTTAAGAGGCTTACATCCATTATTATAGCTTATTCTCACAACAGATCAATGAAGTATCCTCATTTCATAGATAGGAAATGAAGGCTTAGAGAGTTTAATAAATTTTCCATCCTCGTGTCTGCAATTGGAAGCTGGGCCCGAATGCTGACAAATCCCATATACTTTATGATCTCTCTTTAAAAAAAAAAAAAATTGTTAATGTTTACTTATTTTTGAGAGAGACAGAGTGCAAGCAAGGGAGGGGCAGAGAGAGAGGGGGACACAGAATCCAAAGTGGGCTCCAGGCTCCAAGCTGTCAGCACAGAGTGGGGCTAGAACCCACAAACCGCGAGATCATGACCTGAGCGGAAGTCATACGCTTAACCGACTGAGCCACCCAGGCGCCCCTACTTTAGGATCTCTTGAAAGCAAAGTCCCGTCTGCACATCTTGGTTTTTCTCATAGCTCATTCATTCAGCAAAAATTTCTTGAACATTCATCATGCAGCAGGTCTGTTCTAGGTGTAGCGTTTGTTGTAGAGTAGCTTCTAGCAAACATGAAGAAGGTGGACCAGATAGCCTTCAACTCTGAGCATTAATAAAGCCACGACTCCTGGTCTGGGTTACCGCAGGGAATAAAACCTCTTTTAATCTGCCCTCTTGGATATTACCCTTCCAACCTCAGCCAGCTGTAGGCTGTGCAGATAGCATGTGTCTTCCTGGTCCTCTGAAGCCATGAGGAGGGAAATGTTTGAAGAGCCAGGCTTGGTCTGGGCTTCCCAGCAGCCTCACTGGCAGCCAGGTCCTGGTCTTATGCTGCAGGAAGCCTTTGTTGTCAGCGAACAGAGCAGCGGCCTGCAGGTGTGATGCTCCTGCCAGAGCCCTAATTGAATGTAGTTGGCACTCCCCAGGAAGTGCGATAATTCCAACTGGCATTTGCCTGGCACTTGAGAACGGTGCAAAATTCCTGCTAGCCAACACAAAGACCAAAGACATCTCTCTCTACCAAGCAGTTGGTCTGGGAGTGGGGAGGCAGGCAGAGACAATGCTGGGTTGATCTGGCTTTCTCCTCTCTTTCTGCCAGGCTTGCTGTGTGTCAGGCAGGTCACGGACTCTCCTCGTGTTTCCTGGGGCTCGTCTCTTTCACGTTGTGGAGTAGATCCTGGAAACTCAGGACCCTACTGGGTGCTTGTTTCTTTCCCTCGTCTGGCCCTCTGTCCTGCTGCACTTCCATAGATGGATGGGGCAGCAGGCTGAGGGTACAGTGTCCAAAGAGCCCTTGTGGAGCCTTTTAAAGCCCTATGTTAAGCTATTCTAATGAAGGGTCTGTTAAGGGAAGAGGTTGGGTCCATTGATTAGAGTCTTTTAATTTTGACATCGTACATTGAAATCTATGGGACCTCATCATTACTGAAAGGCGAGTTGCCTTTTTAAAACAACAACAACAACAACAACAACAAACAGCAGCAACAGCTAACACATTTATTATGTGCTTACTGTTTGCCAGGCACGTAACTGGTTACATGACACAGGGTGGTCCCCACACAACCCTGCGAGTTTGCCGTTAGCTTCATTTTGCCGAAGAAGAAATGGAAGCTTAGAAAACTTAACAAATTTGCCCTAACTCACAAAACTAGCACATGGGGGAGCCTGGGTTTCATTCCAGGTACTCTAGAAGTCTGCTGTGTTGATGACCATGATATAAATCATCCAAAGAATATGAATTTGAGAGTTTTAAGGGATGCTTTTATTATTCCAGAAGGTGGGATAGGGAATCAATATTTATGTGTTAGGTATTTCATATATATTATTTTATTTGTTGTTATACCCATTGCCCTGATGAGAAAAGCAAGGTTCAGGGAGGTTAAGTGACTTGCCCAAGATCACATAGCTAGTAATGAATAGAGTTAAGAATTGAACCCAGTTCAATTTGACTCCAAAGCCCAGGCTTTTTCCATTGCACACTATTGCCTTCCTAAAAATACTGAATATAATAGTCCTTGGGATTGAACTCAAAGTTGGAAACGTCTCTCCTGGATCTTCTAGAGGTCTCTGTCTTTCTCTGCTCCCCCAAAGACCTCTTTTTTGCCCACATTCCACCAGGTGTTTTTCACACTTGTCTTATTCTCGATCGGACCTCTATTTCAACCAAAGACACACTGGGGCTTTGCTTTAGAAGCCAGGGCTGCTGGCGTGGTCAGGGAGCGGGTCGCCTGTGGCGGGGAACAGGACAGCTTGCTCTGCTTGTCCCTGTGGCCCTTCCTCTGACCCCACTGCTCTCCCCATCCCAGCAGGCCTGTCAGGCTGCAGCTGGGCCAAGAGCAGGGGGCTTGCCAAGCTCCCCAGGAGGGGGCTTTTGTCAGAGGCACCGGGTCTGCCCCTTGCCCTCCGAACTCTCAGCCCTCCTGCTGCATTTTTTTCTGTGTTCTCATTAACCTCTGTTCCCACCCCAGTCTTAGTCTGTCCCCCTCAGGGCAGGGTGAACTGCCAAGGCACAATTTTTCTTATTTTTTTCTTCCCGAACCCAAGTTCGCGAAACCTCATCACCATGGGATCTGCAGCCTGTGCCTGTGTGTGGGCAGCCGCAGAATGTCTCTGAGGGCACTGGAGGGTTTCCCTGGTAACTTGTGGGTCAGTCTGCACCCTGTGCACTGCCAGGCACAGGGAACAAACTTGGAAGATCTGACACTGGGCAGGCTCTTGGGCCATATCCTGGATGACCTGATGGGGAGAGATCGCGGGGGTCCGTGGCTGTGAGCCCCCGGGTAGATCAGGGCGTCTCCCAGCCCTCCATGTCTGTGCCTGGGTCAGGCCTCTCCCCACAGGCTCAGAGCCTCTTGCTGCAAGGCGCTGCGAATGACCTGCTGAGTGAACAGGAACGAAATAGAACAGAGCGACCTCCGGTCACTGAGTTTTCCTGCGGTGACCATTCTCACAGGCTCTGTGGGGCACTTTTAGAAGAAAAAGCTTTGAGACATCTCAAAGGAGCAAATGGAGGACCCAAGGCACCCCCTCAAATGTCCGTGGCATCACACCGAATTTTGTGAACCCCTCCTTCTCATCCTCAGTTTCATTCCTAACTTTTCCTTCTCTAGCTTCTGAAATAAATCCCGAAACTGCCCCTCCTTTTCCCATTATAATTTGCCGTCAGGTTTAAAAAAGTTTTCCTGGTGTTTCCATCTTTGTGTGCTATTTCCTTGTTAGCCAGGGACCCTTCTGGATCTTCGACTGTGCTGCTTGCTGCTGACGCCTTTTCCCTGGTGGCAACTCCCACCTCGCGGAATACCTTGGGGACAGGGTTCACAGCGAGCAGAAGGGGCAGGAGACTGGAGATGGTCTCCCTTTTTCTTCACCAGCTTTCCCTGTGCTGTCCTGCTTCCCACAGAAATGGGACTATAACCAGAGGACTGAGTGCCCTGGATGGGTCCCTGATGCCAGTTCTCAGGGGCAGTGATTCCCACATCTGGCTGACATTAGGATCATTCAGGAAGCTCTGAAAATAATACAGATTTCTGAGTTCTCCTTCAGTCCTAGAGATCCAGTATCTCAACTGGGGCTTGCCAAGGGGTCCCTGAGACCCACCACAATGCTGAGGAAAATGGGCACTTGGGTGGGGGCGAGTGTGACCAGAAAGCAAGGGAGGTTGGGGGCCGCGGAGATGGTTAGTGAGGCAGGGAGAGGTAGGTGAGGGACTGAGGAGCTTTGGACAGACAGAAGCTGAGGTTCTGGTGGATGTGGGCATTGGGAGCTTGACATGGAGGTAAGGAGAGCAGGGGCCTACTTGGGAGCTGCTAGGGCAGGGCTGGGCAGAGACCGGAAATGGCAAACACAGAGATGGTAGGACACCTGCCTGGTGATTTCTGCGCCCGTAACTTAGTGCTCCTTTGTGGTGCTCACATCCTCTGAAGACGGGAGGTGCCTGGGGAGGGTCTGTGGCCCCAGGACCCCACCTCCTGCAGATCTGCAGAGTTGCCTAGTTCTGTTTGCCTTGATGTTCTTTCTCTTTGGGATGTTATTGTAGCTGTTGAATCTAAATCATAACATGCCGGGGCTGGGTCAGCCAGCTGAGACAACAGTAACAACCATGCCCTATGTTTAGCCACAGAGCTCCTCCCCCCCCCCCCCCCCCCCCCCGAGGAGTACAAAGCCCTTACAGATGCATTTCTATTCATCCTCAGCTTTGTCAGCTACGGACTACTTTCTGTTTTTCAGATAGCAGATTTTGAGGCACACAGGGGCAAAGCCATATCTCATGTTGGCATTGATATTAAGGGCCTATATCTGTCCCTGGATTCCTTCTGAACTGGTCACACTGCCAGGAGGGGCAAGGATAGGGGGGAAGTGCAGGCAGAACCCAGGGCTGTATTTCTGTTATACAAAAGTTGGTGCTGGGTCTAGCCTAGTCCTAGGGCTCCCTCCCAGCCTCCTCCATCAAGTCCATTAGTCTTTTCCAATGCCCAATGCCCACGCCATCCTGGTAGTGCCCAAGAAACTCCATCTAGGGGCCCAGGAAGTAGAGCCCATTGGGACAGCAGGGTCACAGGCTGAGAGCAGGGTTCTCACCATTGCTAGCCAGTGCCTGGCTCAGCCATGGGCCTGTGTGCCCCCATGGAGCCCAGATGGCCTGGCTCTCCTGGTGTGCAACTTTCTTGCCTTTTCCCCGTGTAGGTATGGATGGACGCAGGCACCCAGATTTTCTTCTCCTTCGCCATCTGTCTAGGGTGCCTGACAGCCCTGGGCAGCTACAACAAGTACCACAACAACTGCTACAGGTGACTGGGGGCAGTGGGGTCCAGGCCACCAATCTGCCTCTCTCAACTGCCCCCCTCCAGCATGCTAGATCAAGGGTGATTTGGAGGGTGCACCAGCTCATGGATTCACCTTCCCCCTACTCATCTTCACCCCATTTTCCAATGCCCCAGGCCGCAAGTTGCTGAAAGGAGCCAATCGCAGCACGGGCAGGGGGATTGCTTCCAAAGGCTGGGATAGTTGCAGTTGGCTGGGAAATCACAGCGAGGGCCCAACCCTCCGACTAACGGAGACGTTGGTGGGCTGAAGCCTGAGGAGTAATTCATCATATACAGTGGAACCTTGGCCTGGCCTGCTTTGTATATTTGCCCCAACAAACACTGAATCCTTACCTAATTTTACCTCACTGCTCCCCTTCCCATGTCCCCCTCCCTCTGGTTCCCAACTTGGTTCATATCAGAGCATTCATGCTAATTTCAATCTTAGCTAAAAAAAAAAAAAAAAAATCATGTCATGAATTGCGAAATCAAATTTGAGGGATGGGAGTTATTTGTTGCTTGGGATTGTCTATGTCCATACCCTCCATATTAGTACGCCAAACTGAATTGTGTCTGAGTGGTAGCGTCCCAAGTGGTGTGGTGGCAATATGGCAGGGAGGGGAGGCCGTGTGGCAGTTTGTAGTTTTTAGACTAGCATTTTACTTCCTTAGGGCCTTATTCTTTCATGACTACCTTGACTGACTCCAAGTCTCAGCTAATGGAGTGGGCAAGGGGAGGGCAGAACCTAATCCTGGCGGGCAGCCCCTCTCTGGCCTGCGTGAAGGGCTGGGGTGAGTGTCTGCCTGTCTGAGGGGCAGTGCTCCCAGTTCCTGTTGGCAACCCCTCTCTGACCCTGCCTGTCTCCGCCTTCCCACCTGCCCCACAGGGACTGCATCGCCCTCTGCTTCCTCAACAGCGGCACCAGCTTTGTGGCCGGATTTGCCATCTTCTCTGTCCTGGGCTTCATGTCTCAGGAGCAAGGGGTGCCCATCTCTGAGGTGGCCGAGTCTGGTGAGTGTTGTGGGGAAGGGTGCCAGGGGTGGCTTCTGTGAGTTTTGCTAGAACCTTCGCCAAGCGGGATCTGTACACGTTTCTATTGTCGCCTACACTGGGGGTGAGCCATAGTCATCTTTCGGTGGATGTGTCCTAGGAAGACCTGGGGAGCACCCTCACCCCAGCTTCAAAGGGTAGAGGCATAGACAGTGAGCATTTCCCACAGCTGGCCTCCACGTCCTTGCCCTGGAGGCAACCAAGGTGATGAGGTTCATGTTTCTCCTTCCAGAAACAGTTTAGGCATATATGAGTAAAAAGTGCATGCGCACACACATACACACACACACACACACACACACACACACACACATAAACATTCATACATGCCTAGCACATATTACTACTGCTATTTCTTACTCCCTTCAAAAAGCTAATTGATAATATGCTATATACAGCTGGTATATAGCTGGGCTTTTTGTTTTACTCACTTTACTTTTTTTAAAGTTTATTTATTTATTTGGAGAAAGAGACAGTGCAACGGAGGAGGGGCAGAGAGAGAGAGGGAGAGAATCCCAAGCAGGCTCCTCACTGTCAGCAGGGAGCACAAGGCTCGAACTCATGAACCATGAGATCATGACCTGAGCTGAAATCAGGAATTGGATGCATAACTGACTGAGCCACCCAGCTGCCCCTTGTTTTGCTCATCTTAAACTGTATCTCGAAGATAAGTTTATGGTGGCACATAGTTTCCTCCTTTTCACCATGCAGTGCTATTGTTGCTTTTAAACAAAATCAAGGATTGGTCCCCTACCTGGGTAAGCTGTAAATGTCCCTTGCCCTTCCCCTATTCTTGAGGGCCACTGTCGTGCACTCACTAGCAAGGCAGTGTTTTATTATAACGTTCCCACAGCACATCCTGTTACGCAGAGTACCAAGCACTGGGATCCCACTGAGTCTTATTAAAAATCATAGCGTTTCACTTTTATTAAACATTTACTAAATGCCAGGCACTGTGTGAAGCATTTTGCCCGCACCATGAGGTGGAAAGCTTTGAGGCAGGTGCTAGAATTATCTCCCTCTCACCAGTGTGTGACACTGGGTCAGTTGCACGAATGTACCTGGCCTGCCCAACCCCTTGGCTCTTAAGTTTGAAACCTCTGGTTTGGGGCAAGAGATCCTGAGAGTGAGCCTGAGGATTCAGGGTGGAGCTTGCAGAAACGCAGGTGATATGCCTCCTTTCCATTTTCCAAAGCCCTTCACACCCACAGTGTCTAGGTTCTATCCCTGCCAGTGAGAATACAGCGGGTGGTGCCTTGGAAATTTGGGACCCAGGTAGAGGTTTAGGTGGCTTCTCCTGGGTGAGTTTGGGGGTGATGATGGTAACTTTGGGGTCAAGTTTCCTCTGGCTCCTGTGATTCCATGGCCCCCGCTGGGAAGCCTTGGGATCAAACACGGCCTGGAGCCAGCCCAGGCACTGCGCTGTGTTCCTCTGCTTCTTGCTGTAGGCCCTGGCCTGGCTTTCATCGCCTACCCCCGGGCTGTGGCGATGCTGCCCTTCTCTCCTCTCTGGGCTTGCTGCTTCTTCTTCATGGTCGTCCTCCTGGGACTGGACAGCCAGGTACCAAGAACTGGCCGAGCAGAGCCTGAGAGATGGGTGGGTGTGTGGGGGCTGGAGAAGGGGGAGCAGGGGAAACGAGGCTGAGCCTGATGTCCCGAGGGGCCTTAAAAGAGCCGGGGGCTGGGCGAATGTCAGAAGTGGATGCCCTTCTAGGGACCAACACGAGCTCTGAAGGGCAGGTCCAGACTTAAGTGTACAGGACAGCTTCGGGGACCTGAGACAGGAATGCTGCAGGGCTGACGCTGGGAGCCAGAAGCCAGAGCTAGTTGGTGCAGCGTGTTTTGGGAGCTCTCTTTCCCTCCAATTCTTTTGCCCTCTCATCCAGTTTGTGTGCGTAGAAAGCCTGGTGACGGCGCTGGTGGACATGTACCCCCGTGTATTCCGCAAGAAGAACCGGAGGGAGCTTCTCATTCTCGGCGTGTCTGTCGTCTCCTTCTTTGTTGGGCTGGTCATGCTCACAGAGGTGAGGGTCTGGGAGGCTTGGAGGTGCGGACTGGGTGAGGAGGAGAAGCCAAGCTGGACGCTGCCACCTGTCAGGCGGAGCAGGCTGTGTGGGTTCAGGTCGCGGGGCAGGCCTTCCGGGCTTCAGGGCCCTGGGACGCCCTCCTTTCCCAGCCACAGGAAGCACAAAGCAGGCGGCGCCTTCCTCTGACCTTTGGACACTGGCCACCTACCTTTGGGGGTGGCCAAGGGGTCATTTGGATCCAGGTAAGCTAAGAGGTGTGAAAAGATGGTCAGAAAGTCCTGGATTAGGACTGCCTCTCCAGCAACCTCCTGTGATTTCCCAGGCAACTGAACCAAGTTCCAGGGACAAACTTCAAAGGAAGAAAGGGAGCCCTGGGGAGGGGTGATATTTTCTGTTTTGTCTCAAGGGAGACAGAAGGAGATGGAGCTTGCCAGCTTGACAGTATCGAGGACAGCCCCTGTCGAGCGTTTGCCAAAAAAGTACACGCTTTTTCTTAGACTTCCGGGTCAATCCCTAAATGTTCTCAGGGATGAGCTAACAACAGCTGTCTGTTTTACCTTCCTTCCAAAAATCATAATAAAACATAATTACTGTCTCATATCTGCCTAGTGCCTTAGAGCTTACAGACTATGTTGTTTTAATATCTGTCTCCCATGATCCTCACCAGGTCTGCTCTGTGTCTGAGGGTGTGAGGCCGGAGGCCATGGGCCAATCTGTTTCCTCTGGATACATTTCATTTTTTTCTTTTTTTAATCTCTTCCTGGGCAGGGCGGTATGTACGTGTTTCAGCTCTTTGACTACTACGCAGCCAGTGGCATGTGTCTCCTGTTTGTGGCCATCTTTGAGTCCCTCTGCGTGGCTTGGGTCTATGGTGAGTGACTCTTCCCCCAGGTTCCAACCCCAGTACTCATCGTCACCTCAGGGCCTGAGAGCAAAAGACAGTCATCTGCTCACACCCACCTTTTCCTGGGGCACCTCCCCTACTCAGCCTCAAAAATCTTCTGGTTGCTATTGCTACCATTGTCACTCTCCTGGTTATGACTGTACCCAGACCACCCCAAGTGGGTCCAAATCCTGTCCTATCCAAACCTTTTCAGCCCTTAACAGCCTTGGTAATCAGAAAGTTATTATCTTTGCCTAAGCTGAGTTCTACCCACTGCCGTGCATGCCTATGAATTTCAGGGAAGAGAGTCTCCCAGCAGCGATTTGGAAAGACAACCATGGTAGCTTCTGTTCATTGGCCTTTGCCCATCCTGCCTCTGCCTTCGATGCTAAAGAATGTCCTTTCTCCCCCTTCCTTCCTTCTCTTCTGCACGGTAGGAGCCGGGCGCTTCTACGACAACATTGAAGATATGATTGGGTACAGGCCATGGCCTCTTATCAAATATTGTTGGCTTTTCCTCACACCAGCCGTATGCACAGTAAGATAATCCTCAGGGGGTAAAACTACAGGAAAGCAAAGAAGGACAGTGGCCGTAGGAGGGTAGATAGGCTGTTAGCCCTGGAAAGGATGTGTCCATGAGGATTGAGAATCACTTTAGATTTTCACTCGTCCTCCTCTTGGATTCTAGAAAACGATTAGCGAGATAGGTTCTTCTTTTCCATTTCACAGAAGGACAGACTGAGGTTCAGAGCTGTCAGATGGCTTGAACCCACACCACAGAGTGAGTCGAATGTCACAGGGCAGGAGCAAAACCCAAGTGTCCTGGGTTGCTCATAATAATACTATTAACCACAGCAATAATAATAGCACCGTCACAGGGCACTTACTTCACATTAGGCATAGAGCGTGGTACACATTTTAGCCCACGTTATCTGCACAAGAACCCCATGAAGCAAGAATTACCGTTAGATTCATTTTATAGGTGAAGCTGAAGCCAGAGAGGTGAAGCCATTTGCCCAAGTGAGAAAGTGGCCGTGAGCTACTTTTGCAGCTTGGCTTCAGATCCTGAACCATAAACCACTAAGTGCTGCTTCCTTGGGCTCTATCTTGTGTGTCAGCAGTCCCCCCACGCGCCCACTATAGGCAGGCCCAGGGGGAAGGAGGCATGACCCTTGCCCTTGAGGCCCTGGCAGCCCCTCCTGACGGTGCAGGAGACTTAAGCAGCCGAAAACACCAGCAGCCATGTGACCATGTCCTAGCTGAGGGCCGGCCATGTGTATGGGTGCCCGGGGGTGCGGGGACCCTGCAGGAACAAGGTAGGTGCCCTGGAAATACTACTGGGGGTGTGGACTTTGAGTAGAATGTGGATGGGGATTGGGGGTTGATTGACCCAGTTGAGCCTGGAGGCAAATCCAGTCTTGCAAGGGGACTGGTCTCTGCCAGCTCTCCCAGGGGGGCCGAGGGCACAAGGCCCCTGCTCTCCCAGCCCCTTTCTCTTCTCCTCTCATCCTCAGGCCACCTTCCTCTTCTCCCTGATCAAGTACACGCCACTGACCTACAACAAGAAGTACACATACCCGTGGTGGGGTGACGCCC
Organism: Neofelis nebulosa; assembly: GCF_028018385.1. Taxonomy (NCBI): domain Eukaryota; kingdom Metazoa; phylum Chordata; class Mammalia; order Carnivora; family Felidae; genus Neofelis; species Neofelis nebulosa. The sequence goes on along the minus strand of NC_080789.1, from coordinate 105,432,953 downwards.
TGGGCTGGCTCCTGGCTCTGTCCTCCATGGTCTGCATTCCTGCCTGGGGCTTCTACAAGCTCAGCACCCTCAAGGGCTCCTTCAGAGAGGTAGAGAGTCAGTAGGGCGGGTAGGAGCCCTAGAGGGTGAGGTAGGGCCCCCATGATGATACACAGATGCCTGCCAGCAAAGGAGCCCGGTGAAGGTGCTGGGGAGGCACTGAGTGAGTGCTTCCGAGTCTCAGAAAAAGACTGGAAGCCTCCAAGTCACAGGCGGTGATGACAGGGCCAGCACCTGGAGGGCGCGTTTGCCTGTGGGGGCGGCAGGCAGACGCTGGTGGTGAGGGAAGCTGGGACATATGCCCCTGACTCCAGCTCACCACCGCCACCTCCACGTTCCTTGCAGAGAATTCGCCAGCTCCTGTGCCCAGCTGAGGACCTGCCTGGATGGAACCGAGCAGAACCCTCTGCCCCCGCCACACCCAGGACATCACTGCTCATACTCACAGAAGTGGAGTCCCACTGCTAGGTCCGCAAGGCCTCGGATCGTGCCCTTGGGCCTGGCTGTGGGGACAGCTACAGAAGGGGAGGGCAGAAGCAGCCCCGCTGTGCTTCTCTGCCTCCTCCCGGGGCAGATGAGAAGGAGGGTTTGGAATCCACCTTGGGTTGGGCGCCTGCCACTGGAACGTCTCTGCTCCAGGGGTGGCTGTACAGGTGTGAGATGCTGGTATTGAGGGCACCCCTTTCGCAACAGGCCTTGGGAAGCCGGGTGAGGGCCGGTGGGTGGAGTGACAGCCCCGTCCCTCTTACCCTTCATTCCATTAAATCCATGCTCTTCCCACCGACTGCCAGAGGCTCTGCCTGGTTCCTGCCCCTCTGCCTTGTGGCCTTGGCCACTTGCTCACTTTACAGCTGTGGCCTTAGCGGCCCCTCCCTCCTCTCTGTCTCTCCCTGCCTCATTGAGTACTTGTGGACCATGAGCAGAGGGGACTGCGGTGGTGAGAAGGGCAGTGGGGCCCAGCTGAGACCCTCCATCCTCAGACACTCACACCAGAGGGGTCTGTCACATTCTGTCCATGCGTCCCCCACAGCCCCTTCCCTCCCTCCTTCGCTGGGTGGAATAAGCAGGGCAATGGAGGGAGGAACGAGGGCGGCCTGAGCCTTAGCTAGAGGAAGGCAGAGGAAAGTGTGGTTGGGCTTCTTCCCGCCCACATTCCCCTTACCATGTCCCTCCCTGACCCCACCTGCCAAACTTGTGAGTGCGAGCGCGGGTGCCTGCGTGGGGGGGGGACGCGAGGGAGACAGCCAGGGACTGCAGCAGACCTGAGGCCGCAGGCATGAGAAGCCCGGACAGAACGGGCACTACCCCAGTTCAGCCAGCAGAGGGCGCCCACCTCCTGAGGACCACCTCGCTTTTCTGCTCAGCGGACAGATGCCAGGCGCGGCACCGCCGGACGTGGCCACCAGGGGGTGGCACTGCCATGATCACAGCTCGCGGTCAGGGCTGGAGCTGCGCAGATGAGCTCCTGGGGTCAGGCTGCAAAGAGAATGCAAGTGGAAGAAGGCAAAGCCTGTCCTACCTCGGGGTCAGTGGCGTGGCCTGGTCCCCAAGTTCTACCACAGGTGTCTGCAGCCTATACGTGTGGAGCTGTGTGGAGCTGGGGTGCACTTATCTCTCGGTGTGTGTGTGTGTGTAAGTGCCTGAACACACACAGCTGCATTTCTCCCTGAACATGTGGAGGCTTTGGGGTCGGCCGGTGTCCCCACCTCTGTTCAGATGGTCCTTCTGGCGTTGTTCTGGGGGAGTGCCTGGGATTCTTGGAGCTGCAGACTGAGGGCACACAGCGTCCCCTGGGTGATTTTCCTAGTTTGTTTTACAGGTCAGTTAGTGGGAAAATGCACCGGAATCTTTGCCAGTCTTCAGTTTTTTATTTGTTTGTGGCTGTTGGGAGAACTCGTAAAAGTTGGTGTCGTGGCCCTCCTGTTGGTTGGTGTTGGCTGCTTCTTCCCGGACAATGACTGGTTGGGCCTCCCTCAGGTGTGCCAGGTGGGAGAAGTCAGTCTGCTAGAGAAACATGCTGCAGCTGGAGACACCACACCTCTGGCATCTTGCCCATCTGATGATATTTCCAGAACACCTACTATGTGGCTCTGTGCTATACTCGTGACACATGACACAGTGTCTTCAATAAGAACTTGTGACAGATGCTGTTTTTTTGAAGGAAAAGCAAACTGGGGTCTGGGAAGGAACTCGCTGGTTTAGATGGGGTGGGTTGCGAACCCCGTGCTGACAGTGTGACAGCTGTCTCTCCATCCATCCATGTGATCACAGCTGCAAGCATCTGAGGGAAGGGTGCCAGTTTTTCAGTAATGGCGATTTGAATCCTAGTTAGGAGATTCATTAGTGGTGGAATATGGTGTGAAAATAATCCGTTGGCCTGAGCATCAGGAGATGTGGGGTCCAGTCCTGACCTGCTTCTAACTTGTCTTTGTGGAACTTATCCGAGATCCAATTTTAGTATATGTGCTGCCGAAGTGAGCACAGGAACTTACTTGGGATTCAGATCTTCATGTTTTTCAGACGGAAGTAATACTGTGCACCCGCATGCACGCAGTCTTATTGTAGGGCTCAAATGATGTCACGGGTGTGAGAGCCCTTTCAGTCCTCAGTGCCAAATGGTGTGAGGTCATTAAGCCAGTTGGGGGGACGGATGAGGGGGATATGCTCTAATAACCCAGGGCATTGACAGGCAAAGACGTGAGAGAAAAGCCACTTGCTTGCGTCGGGGCCAGGAACAGGAGCAGGAACTCCTGAACATCGCTTTAGCCGAGACGGTGGGGCAGGGCCTGCTGTCTGTCCCATCTGCTTTCTCTCCCTGCAAGGCCAGATACCTGATCCTGCAGTTCTCCAAGGAAAAAGACACAAAAAGAAGGAGACCCCTCTTGTCTAGCAGCCACACCTGTTAGGGAAGAAAGACAGGCGTGGGGAGCCCCGGGCAAGTGATGGCTGAATGGGGAGAGAGGAAGCCCAGCTCACTGGAGTTGTAAGCGGGGCCCTTACAGGCAGGGAAGCTGAGCCCACCAGGCTGCCTTGGAGCCTTGGATCCCACACCTCAGACCTGGCGCATGTCCCAGATCCATCTGTGTGCACACAGACACCTAGTCCTCTGTTACCCTCAGATAAGTGTGCCCGAGATACACCACAGTCAGCCCAGTATAGTCCCTCCCAGAGGCTTGCAGTCCCTGCTGGGGTCTGAGCCTTCTTACTTACCAGCTCTGTGACCTTGGGCCGGTTCACCTTCTGGACCCTCACTTTCTCCTCTGTAAAATGGAAATAAGAATACCTAGATCAATGTGTTGTTGGAGTCCAGTGAAGGGTGTAAGGGAGAGCTGCCCTGGGGACACATTCGAGCAAATTCATCCTCTTTCCCGTGGCTCCAGCCCCACGACACTAGGCCAGGAAGAGTTCAGAGGCGTCTTTGCTGTCCCCACCGCCTCTCCAGCCGCAGGCATCAAGTCGTGCTGGGCCCAGAAAAAGGCTACACATTTATGGGGCTAGGCGTTTTGCAAGGGTGCGAGGGAGAGGGAGCCCTAGAAGAACTCTGCATCCCGTGGCCCCAGAGTCGGGTTTGGCACTAGCTGTATTGTTCAGGAAAAGCGGGACCTGAGTCCTTCAAGCCCTAATCTATCCCCTGGTTCCAGGAGAGCAATGGTTTTCCAGAAAATGGAAAACTGGGATGGATTTTTTCCCTCAGCTTGCATCCATCCATCCATCCATCCATCCAATGAACACTGAGTGTCTGCTCTGAGCCAGCACTCTATTAAATGCTGGAGGCAAAACCAAGGAATTATGAAGCAGTCCCCACCCTTTAGATATTTATGCCCTAGGAAACAACACACTGCAGGAACAAAAGTTACATGCTCACACAGTAGGTGCCATGGCAGGCCTTCTAAAAGCATGCATGGGGTTAGATGAAGGTGGTGAGGAGAACATTTTATGGGGTTCACAGTTCTCACTGCAGCAAGATGACTGAGTCATTTAACTGTATTTCATCTTGTCTCTGGACCCTCCCCAGTGTGGACACAGTCTTAGGTAGGCTTTCCAAGTAATTTCAGGATTCCTACCTTTTGTAAAGATTGGGGTCTCTGGCCTCTGGGAGCTTACTAATTGGTCTGAATACCCAGTGGGGGTTGGAAGCTGCAGGGGCCAGGGTGGGCTTGAGTAAGGATGGGCTCAAAGTGAGAAGGAGGCCAGAGCAAACAAGGCAGCTGTTCTACAAGTTGAAGGTAAGGTAGTAAGACTGCCTGTCCATGCATAGCCCCAGGTCCCTGCAGAAAGCCTGACACATTGTAGGTATGAAATAAAAAAAAATGTTTTAATTTAAAAATTTTGTTAATGTTTATTTTTGAGAGAGAGAGACAGAGACAGAGAGAGACAGAGAGACAGAGCACAAGCTGGGGAGGGGCAGCGAGAGAGGGAGACACAGAATCCGAAGGAAGCTCCAGGTTCTGAGCTGTCAGCACAGAGTCCGATGTGGGGCTCGAACCCATGAACCGTGAGATCATGACCTGAGCTGAAGTCAGATGCTTAACCAACTGATCCACCCAGGCGCCCCCCAATTTTTTAAGTTTATTTAGTTATTTTGAGAGAGAGAGAGAGAGAAAGAGAGAGAGAGAGAGCAGGAGCAGGGGAGGGGCAGAGAGAGGGAGAGAGAATCTCAAGCAGACTCCGCTGTCAGCACAGAGCCCGATGTGGGGCTCGAACTCATCAACTGTGAGATCGTGACCTGAGCTGAAATCAAGAGTCGGCTGCTTAACCAACTAAACCACCCAGGTGCCCCTGAAATAAAATTTTTGAATGAATGAATGAATGAGCTAGGGAATCTAACCCTTGCCTCGTCTGATTCTCTTTCCTCTCGCTTCCGTTCATGGAGAGGCTGGGTATTTTGTTCTGGGACGGCTGTCGCCACTGTTCTGTAATCTCATGGACTTTGGTGTCCCTCTGCACTACGGTGGACCCAACACGCAGGGACAGGGCAGATGCAGCAATGCAGGTCACACCGTCCCAGCTGAGCCCAGGGGTAACAGGGGTGTGAATTCTGGTTGAGGCCGTGTGGCTCTGCCAGAGCCGACCTTCCGGTTTCACAGAGGCTAAGAGTCTGAGGCCAGAGACTCGCTCTGGCTTTCTCTTGCTGGGGATCCCCGCAGGACATGCTGAGAGGGGACTGAGAGACACTGAGTGGGGCTGCTTGATGGAAAACTACAGACCGAGATTCTCACTTCACACCCCAGCCCCGCTGGGAAGTTCTAAAATATGAAGGGGAAGTTCATGCAAAGGGAAATTTCCCTTGCTCCCCACAACTTCCCCTCCCTCCTCAGCACCTGGGGCTGAAAAAGCACCTTCACTGTCTTGAAAGAGACACTGGCTGTTCTGAATGAATGACCGACCAGGGGACGGTCCTGTACCCAGCACCACGAGGGCATGCTCAGGAATAATGATAAGGACCCTGTTCTGGATGAACTCACTCATGGCGGGGGGCATACACATTTATTCAACAAATACCAATTCACCACTGACAGCTGCCAGGCTGTCTCAGCTGTGTGCCTTAGTGCTGAGAGGTCACCAGAACATAATTACTGCTGCCTGGGCCCAGACACCCATCATCCCAGCCCCTGCGTCCCGAGGACACACAACAAACACCAATGACCGCCCCCACCCCAACTCGCCTTTAAGCACCTACAATATCCTAAGCAATTTACCATATTGTCTTTAACCCTGAAAAGTAGGTAGACATTGTTTTGTACCCTTTACAGATTGAAAGACTGAGGCTCAGATCCTTGCCTAGCTGCCCTGACTGGTAGAACAGAGGAGGGGTTCAAACTCAGGTCCGTCTGACTGTAAACCTGTGTCCTTTCTAGATTAGGTTTCTTGAAGTATGCTGTGGGCACTTTCTCTAGGAAAATCCCAGGGAATAGGGTAGTGGTTGTGAAGGTCCAGAGCCTTGCCTTGAAACCACAGAGGGCAGGTACTTGGTGGAAAACTCCAGTGCGTGATTCACCCTCCTCCTGAGCCCTCGTCACTGAGGCCAACTCCCCTCCTAAGGTTGTCAGTTTCCACCGTGGGGTTGGTGGCTCCCATCCTACTCCTCTGGTGAGAGAAGGCTGCTCCCTGACCTGTACATCCTCATTTCTTCCCTCAGAAGTTGCTGGTGCTGGAGGGGCACGGTGAGAAAGGGGAAGGCGGGAGGGACGAAAGAAAGGAGGGAGATGAGATCGGGTATGAGTCTCTGAGCTGGTCTGGAGGGACCGTCTTGGGACAGCACCCACTAGGAGGGCTGGGGGGGGGCAGCCCACAGCAGGAGAGAGATGGGGGTGGGGGGCTGGGGACAGAGGACTTGGCTTCCTGAAGTCAGATGTTGTAATCCTGGTGCACAAACTTTTGGCTTCAGTCCCTCCTGTTGCTTGTGGTATTTCTCTGTCCCTTCACTTCCCAATACACTGGTGTGTGTGAGCGTGCGCGCGCGCGCACACACACACACACACACACACACACACACCCGCAGAGCTGCTTTCTGTCTGGGAGTCCCAGGACAACAACTTGGACGGGATTCTGAGCTGGGAGGAAAAAGGAAGGAGAAGAGGTGGACAGTTTCCCTCTCAGGTCCCGTCTTTCTGGGTATTCTTGCAAGCCGCTTCCCCAGGACTGTCCTGGGGACCCAAGGCATGGAGCTGAGCTGACCACGGGAGCGGAGATCAGGACTGAGGTGAGCAGGAAGTGGAGGACTGGATGTGCCTTCGCAGTGCCTGAGAGGTGCCTCAGAGGGGCTGGAGGGCTGAGTCCCAGGTGGCAAAGCTTTGCAGAAGTGTGTGTGTCTGTGGTACAAAAACCTGGGACCGGAGGAAAGTCTGATGCTTGGGACTCAGGACAATGGGCATCACCCCAGCTTCCCCAAACCATGCTCAGGGACCATCCTGGGAAAGTACAGAGATCGGGGGCTGGCCCCAGACAAGCAGGGAAAGAGGGGTGGTCACCTGACTGACAGGGAGGGGAAGCAGACAGTGCCCAGTGATGTGGGAAGGGAGAGCAGACAGGAGAAAGCTTGGGCATTCCTGAGGGCCCATGACCTGCAATTAGCCATGCAGATGAGGGGTTTCTGCCCTCCCCCACAGGTGGGGCAGGGCAAGCAGGGAGCCAACTGTCTCCCAGAAGGAGGAAGCAGCCTCAGCTCAGGGTGCCGGGGAGGCATGAGCATGCTTGTGCCAGGGAAGGGCAACGAGGGAGTCGCTGGGAGGTGCAGGCGGCCACCAGCTGAAGTGAGCAGCCCACAGGGTGTGAAGGACTAGACGGAGTCAGGTTTTGGTGCCATGCACACAGGTATGTGTGTGCAAAGGGACGTGACGGGAACGGCACCAGTGTGTGTACGGAAAAAGGAACTGGTATGTGGGTGTGGGCTGCAGCAGGGGCTGGGGCATCCCATTCGCCCCTGTAGCCGGGGCTGGCCCGGGAGGGTGATGGGCTGCACTGGGATCCCGGAAGCACACGGGGGGCGGCATTTCCCCACCTGTCTGCTCCTCCGCTAGCCCCCGGCCAGGCCTCCGTCTTCATGCCCAGCTCCTGAACACGGTTAATTCCGGACTTGATAGGCCTCTTGAAGATTTCCTCGATGGGCAGACTGAGCCCAGTGTGGGTGTAGGTGTCTTTGCTTCTGGAGGGCATGGATGTGCGGTGAGCTCCAATCCGTGCCCTGTGCCCTGCTCTAGCTTAGCGGGGGTGGGAAGGTGGTGCGAGCGGCTGGAGAGCTGACCGAGACAGGTGGACCCTTGGGAAGGGGGGGATCTCTGGAAGGCATCTCAACTGTGGATGACACCGTTGTTTATTCCTAGCACACGGGGTTGGGGAGGGTAGAAGGGTACCGTGGGGATGGGGTGAGGGAGGCGGAAAGGTGGGGCGTGCCATCCTCTTGGCTTCTTAAAAGTCACCCCAGAAGGAGAGCTCTGTACGGCTTGTTTTTGTGTCTGACATCCTCCTGGACACTTCTTCCCCGAGTCTAACTTGAATCGCACTTGCTGCACTGTCAGCCTGTTTCCCCTTGGCTTTGCCGTGGCTCTAGGCCAGCTTTCCTTCTCGCATGCTCTTGCTTTCATTCTGCCATTCCGGTTTTTCATTCTAACACACAAATTATGATCTTCCCAGTAACCTTTAAACATTAAAAAAAAAATGTCATTATCAGCTCATCAATGTATGTTCTCTTGTCTCCCTTCCCCCATCCCGATACAACCCAAACCCTGTGCCTGAGCCGGGCTCTCAGATTTGCTTCCTCATCCTGCACTCGCCTCTGGTTTTCCCTCTGTTTACTCCTTTGCCCCAGCAGGTCTCCCCTCCTTCAACTGTCCAGGACAGCTGGGCCCTGGAACAGCTGCTTTTGGTCTGCGAAGTAAGGCTTGTCCCTTGACCACCCCCTTGGTGACCTGTGTGCTCGGGCTCACCCTGAGCTGAGCTACACTATAGCTCTTGGTACTTGGTACTTGGTCAGGCAAAGGCAAAAATCTCTCCTTGTCTTTCATGGATCTTATTTTTACCCCCCACCCTCCCAATGCCCTTGTTGAACAGGGATCATTCTCTCTTCCAGGGAGACTTAGAGCCCAGAGAGGAGGTGTGATTTGCCTAAGGTCACACAGCAAGTTAGAGACTCAGCTCCACCACTTAGTGTATTGGTAAGTTTATTCAAATCATTCAAAAATAGTTTTCCTGAACACCTGGTGGGTGTCAAGTCCTGTTCCTTAGCCTCTCTGAGCTTCAATTCCTCATTTATAAAATGGAGTTAACAGTAATACCTACGTCAAAGATTTTAATGAAGATGAAATTTAGTAACGTACACAAAGAAGTGTATGTTTTTGGCACAACGTTAACTTTTGTTAATATTATTATTGGCTAGGTCTGGACTAGAACTTGGGTTTCATGTCTGGTGCTTTTCCATTAACATTTTTGAATTCATTCATTTATTCCTCCACTCATCCATTCATTTGTTTGATAATGAATTGGGGGCCATTGGTCAGGGTGCCCTAACCCCAGTTATGTAACAACATCTACAGCTCATTCGGGTACCCGCCAACTTTTCCCCCTGGGGCCAGACTGCACTGTTTTTCCAACCTGACACTCTGGCTCTCAAAGCACCCCCCCCCCCCACCTGAGGTCTGACAGTTTCCTCTGAACCTGGGAGCTTTCTTCCCCTCCTCCCTCTCCTCCTCCTCCCTTCCTTCTTCCTCCCTTCCCTCCTCCCTGACACCAGAGGCCCAAGACCTCTGATTTCCACTGGGTGCTTCTCCTCATCTCCTGTCCTGGGCTGCGATTGCAGTGGAACCCTCTGAGTCCCCATACCAGAATTTCCCCCTGCCAGGCCTTCCCATTCCTGGGATAACCTGTACCCTGGAAGTCACCTTCAAAAATTTCCATAACCTCAAATGGCTCCTGCCACGCCTTTCTAACTGACTTGGGCTTGGGCTGTTGCCTGGGTTAAAAGGACCAACAAATAAACACAGACACTTCTTTTAGTAAAAAGAATCCCTTGTGTTTGTCTAGAGCCTTGGAGAAGCATGGAGCACTTGGTAGCTTCTGGTCACTTTGATTCCCCCAGCACCCCTGGAGGTGAGGGGCAGTGGGTGGGCGCTTCCCTCTGGAGCCCGGGCACCTCCTCCTGGCAGCTCACTGGGAGCCAAGGCGGAGGTGGCCTCAGGGCAGCTGTGTGTAGGGGAGGGAGGGGAAGGCAAACACGGATTCCAGGACAACACCGCGGTGCTGCAATTTATCTCCCGGGGGTTGACAAACGGATGATGACAGGCACAGAGTAAAGCTGAGAACGACCACGTCATTTTTCTGGCAGTTCAGGGAGCTTTGGGCTCTTTAGGGGAGCAGGGACTGAGGAAGAGCAGTGACCCGCAGTCATGGGCAGCCGCTTCTGGGTCTCCCACGAGGGGACCACCTTGACCTGGAGATGACCACTACCCAAGTGAGTCTCGCCCTGGGATCTACCACCAGGACCCCTTGTGTGTTCTCAGGACAGAGGTATGCCGGAGAGAAAAGGAGCCAGTTTTCCCTCGAAGGCCGTAGGTACTTGGTTCTGGTGCCGATTCTGGGTCTCACCTGGCCTTGCTCAGAGGCCCCACCTTCTCCTTCCCTCCCAATCAGACACCCAGGGCTAGCTGGCTCCCATGTTTACCCTGAGCCGATCAATGACCTGGCACGGGAGTGAGCACACAACCGCTAGGGGAAGACCATGCAGTCACCTAAGCCACACCTGCCCTTTGACCTCCTATCACCCCTGGCAGGCTTCGATCCCTCCTGGGCTGGAGGCCGGAGGCTGGCCTGGCGCCACTCAATGGACCCTGTGGAGCTGGGCAGATGGGCCCAGCGCGCATGGTGGCTGGCTGTAAAGCTCAAAAGGGACTCGGAATAAAAGACCCCGAGCCCTTTCCTCCCAGTCCACTCCTGCGTGGTCTTCATCTCTCGAGGCCTGGGTTTTTCCATCTGCAAAATGGACAAACTAATATTTGGTCTCTGAGTTATGAGAGCAAAGTGTAACTTCAGGTGTAAAAGTCCTTGAGAGTTCGGGAAGAAAATCAACAGTTCGACAATATTAAACAATATTGCAACCATATGAGATATTACAGCAATGTTATATGGATGACAAAAGACGAGGATAGAGAAAGCAGGGGTGGCGGGGCACGCACTGGGGTTGCACGGCTCACCCCTTGTCCTCCCACCAGGAGCGCCTGTCTCCCCATCCTGCCCACTCCCGGCTCGGCGGCCCCCCCATCTACCCCGTGGCTATGGACAGAAAAATGGAAGTCCCCGAGGACGGGCCTCCTGTGGTCTCCTGGCTCCCTGAGGAGGGAGAGAAGCTGGACCAGGAAGGCGAGGACCAGGTGAAGGATCGGGGCCAATGGACCAACAAGATGGAGTTTGTGCTGTCAGTGGCCGGGGAGATCATTGGGCTGGGCAATGTCTGGAGGTTTCCCTATCTCTGCTACAAAAATGGAGGTGGTGAGTTCACTTTGAGGTAGGCGTGGTGGGGAGAGCCGTGCCTTGACTGCCAGGCAGGGCCCACCTGGGCGCCTCCTGCCTGGCGATGTGGTAAACCAGAAGGAGGCTGGAATGCAGTTTGGAGGGCTTGGGTCTGAGTTCTAGTTCCGCCTCAGGGTCTTCCTCTGTGGAATAAGGATGGTGCCTCCCAGGGCTCCGGTGAAGGTTAATCGAGGTAATGGGCAGGACCAAGGAATCTGAGTGTTTAGTAAGATACACTACTAATAATGCTTCATTATTCTGGACAGTGTCAGTGGCTGATAGGATTCGTTCATTCGACCTGTGTTACTGTGGACCTATCCTGGGCCAGGCAGTGTTCTAGACACAAAACAGAACATATTCCTAGTGCAAGGTGGCAGATGACAGACAAACAAGTAAAATGCGTGGTATGTTGAATGGCGAGTTGTGGAATGGTGAGAAGCAAAGCAGGGAAGGGGTGGGGGAAGGCTGGGTCATCGGCGGGGAGGGGGTGGGGTTGAAAATGTGGAGCAAGGTGAGCTGCAAAGCTTTAGCTGAGGAGGTCACATTTGAGGAAAGACTTGAAGGAGGTAAAGGAGTGAATCGTATGGACAGTTCTCAGGTGAAGAACATTCCAAACAGAGCAAACAGCGAGTGCAAAGGTCCTGAGGTGAAAGTGCATCTGGCATGTTTGAAGAGGAGGGCAGAGACAGATGGGGGCAAGAGTAGAGTAGGGGAAGGGATCAGAGAGGTAACAGGGCCCACATCTTGTAGCCTCTGCTCTGAGTGAGATGGGAACTGTAGAAGAATTTGATCAGAGAGGTGATATTACCTTGTTTATGATTTTTTTAATTGAAGGAACATTAATTTTATTATTTTTCAGCACTGGTAGTAAAAATGAGTAGGGGCATGGTGGGAAGGGGCCAGCTTAATCTTTTTACGTGTACAGTTAAATGGTTTTAGCCTATTCACAGAATTGTGCAACCATCACCACAATTGATTTTAGAACATTTTCATCATTCCAGAAAGAAGCCCCGAAGCCATAAGCAGTCACTGTATTCCGTGTCCCTGCCAACCCTTGGTGACAACTAATCTACTTTCTGTGGCTATAGATTTACCTACTTGGAATTTTCATACAAATGGAAGAATTCATTTATATGAATTTATTTGTGACTGGAGAGATTCTTTTTTTTTTTAAGTTTTTAATTTTTATTTATTTTGAAAGAGAGATAGAGAGTGAGTGGGGGAAGGGACAGAGAGAGAGGGAGACAGAGAATCCCAAGCAGGAACTGTGCTACCAGCACAGAGCCTGATTCAGGGCTCAAACGCATGAACTGTGAGATCATGACCTGAGCCGAAATCAAGAGTTGGACACTTAGCCGACTGAGCCACCCAGGCGCCCCTGTGACTGGACAGATTCATCTTTCCCTTTTGAAAATATCTTTATTCTTCTTGTGCAAATCGCATATGTATATTGTGAAATTAGAAACATTCCAGAAAGGTAAAAAGAAGAAACATTCCTATTTAAAGATAATCGTTGTTTAGAAAATCCTTCTAAACACGATTCGTATTTAATTTGACAAGTATTTACTGAGTATCTACTATGTAACTTGTTCTGTGTTTCAAAACTTACAGTTATTATTACAAGCTGCTTGAACTAATGGCTCCAAAGAAATAGCGTTGGGGTTTCCTGGCAGGTCAGGGTTATGGAGCCAGGCCTGGGAGTGGGGGATGAATCCTGGCCAGAGATCAGGGGAAGCAAGAAGAACTTGTTTCTTTTCTTTTTTTTAATGTTTATTTTTGAGAGAGAAAAAGAGAGAGGGAGCGAGCCAGAGAAAGAGAGAGAGAGCATGAGCAGGGGCGGGACAGGGAGAGAGTGGGCCAGAGCATCTAAAGCTAGCTCTGCGGTGACAGCAGAGAACCGGATGTGGGGCTTGAACTCACGAACTGAACCGTCCTAGGCCAGTTTCACGGACACACAGGGCGTTAATGCTCCAGCTAAAGAGGACTTAGGCTGAGCGCTCATCTCATAGAGCACGTGGAGGCTCAGAATGTTTAGCGATTTGCCCAAGACCGTAGAACTGGCTGGTAGCTGGTAGCCTGCTTCGCAGGCTCCCGCATCCTCTCCCTGCCGTCTGAAAAGGAGACAGGTTTTCGGGTTCCAGGGCCCACACTGCCTCGTCCCACCTGGTGGCTGCACTGTGGCTGTGGCCTCTGTACTGTGGGGCAGCCTGGGGAGACAAGCACCTGTGCCAGTGTGCAGTGACGCTGGGCTGAGCCTGGGTCATCTGCGAAGAGGCAGAACCAGACTGCATTTCCTGGCCAGGGTCTGTGTTCATTTCTGTCCCTTGTGTCCTCACTTGAGCTCTGCCCCAACCTAAGTACCTGGAGGAGGCACACTGCCCACCCCCCTGCCGGCCCCGGCGTGTTTCCCTCACCTTTAACAAGAGACGCTGAGCCAGATCAAGGGTCCCAATCTGAGGTCACTGGTGTGTGGGGGTTTAGGAAAGTAGTAACACATGTTTCCTCATTGCAGACAACTTGATAATGGATCTGTGTGGGGGATATGACTTCACGGACCAACTCAAATGTCAACTCGTTGCTTTAGGCTTTTACAATTGTACTAACTCATTGCAATAATAGGGTTTATCTCAAACTGACCATAATTCTCAGTCAGCAGTTAAGTATAGTTTTTTTGTTTTGTTTTTTTTTTTAATTTTTTTCAACGTTTTTTATTTATTTTTGGGACAGAGAGAGACAGAGCATGAACGGGGGAGGGGCAGAGAGAGAGGGAGACACAGAATCGGAAACAGGCTCCAGGCTCCGAGCCATCAGCCCAGAGCCTGACGCGGGGCTCGAACTCACGGACCGCGAGATCGTGACCTGGCTGAAGTCGGATGCTTAACCGACTGCGCCACCCAGGCGCCCCTAAGTATAGTTTTTACTGATAAATGAATCAATTATTATTGCTTAATAAATAATTATTATTAGTTAATAAATAGTTTTGTAGAGAAAAATCTTTCCAAAGGGATAAAAAACAATGTTATTGGTATAATAATGTCTTTGGTCACAAGAAAGCAGGAAGTCACTAAACTAGGTCATCTTCAAAAAATGGTTCACTCGGAGAGAGAAGTTTATGAATTCTGAGTTTCCAGATGACAATGGAAACTCAGTGGTTCAGGAGTATGTGCTTGGCAGAGGTAATAAGGCCTACCTTAGAGCAGAGGGAGGGAGATTATAAACACGTCTCAAGTTACCCTGTCTTCACAGATCCCTGTGGGGCATCATCAGGCCTCTGGTGCCCAGAGTCTGGGCAGATGCCAAGAGAAATGTGGCCCAGGGCAATCTCCCCAGGTGAGGATTCTCAGAAGTTCATTAGAGGGGAGTGTGTTTGCAGTGATAGTGCATTGGAAACCCAGGGAGAAAGCCAAGGATGGAGGAACCATCCAGGCGATCCAGGACCAACCTCCTCACACTGCTGCCCATGGCCCAGGCCCTCACTGCCCTTCTGGAGTGGACTCAGGCTGACAGCGGCCCATCTCCAGGCCTCCTGAGCTCTCCCCAGTTTCCGTGGGGCTGAAGTCTACATGCCTAGGGTAGAGCTGAGACTGTCTCCTTCAGTAGAGAGAAGGGCCTCCACACAAGGCAGCAGAAGGGGTCCATGGGTCACAGGCCGCCACAGACCAGACTTTGGGAAAGTGCCCTCTGGGAGAGCCCCCAGCCCAAACACTTCTGAACGCTGCCCCTCAGCCACCTAAGCCACATAAACTGGAGTCAGTGATGGTACTGGCACTGGGTTGAGGAATGTTCTAGCAGTACTCAGGATGTACCGGCAAACCTGGGGTTAAAAAGGACATCAGGACTCGCAGAGTTACTGGCTGTTATGGTTCTGTAGGGCCCAGAAGACTCACAAATCCTTCTGTCTCACTCTCACATATCGCTACTGGCAGTGCAGATTGGTATGAGAGTCTGGGAAGGCGATTTGGAAATGCACGTCAAAGACCTTAAAAAAATGTTCAAACCCCAAAGGTGGAAATCCACCCAAATGTCCCTCAATGGACAAATAGACAAACATGTGGTATATACACAAGAGGGAATACTGTTCAGCCTTAAAATGGCATGGATAAACCTTGAGGGCATAAGCACTGTATGATCCCTCTTTATGAGGTGTCTAGAATAGCAATTCACAGAGAAAAAGTAGAATCGTGGTTACCAGGGGCTGGGGAGAGGCAGAGAACAAGGAGTTCCTATTTAACGGCTACAGAATTTCAGATTGGGTTGGGTAAGAAGGTTCTGGAAATCGATGGTGGTGATGGTTGGATAATAATGTGAATGTACTTAATGCCACGAAACTGTACACTTAAAAATGGTTAAAAAGTAAAATTCATGTTATATATATTTTACCACAAAAAAAGCCAAAAAAAAATATGCATACCCTCTGACCTACAAATTTGTCTACTGGAAACTTATACTGAGGAGCAAATTAGGCAAGTGCACAAGGCTGTGGACAACGGGTCACAGCAGAGTTTCCAATAAAACAACCAAAAATGCCAGTGGGAGTACTGATGGAAAAAACTAGGGTAGATGCATAAGGCAGAATACTATATAGCCATTAAAATTATGACATATGTATTTATTGATATAATAGGTTCTTGATGTGTTTTTCAATGGTTATCAAGTAATTATAGTAGGTTCTCACTTTTGTAAAAAAGGAGTATGTATGTGTTTGTGTGTGTGTGTGTGTGTGTACAAAAAACTGAAAAGGTGTACAATGTTTTTTCCCTTTGCACTTTCTATTTTGTCTACAAAGTAAAGTGAATTACTTGAGAGGTCTTATGATGCAGTGGTTAAAAGCACAGGCTCGGGGTGCCTGGGTGGCTCAGTCGGTTGAGTGTCTGACTCTCGATTTCAGCTCAGGCCATGATCCCAGGGTTGTGGGATTGAGCTTCTCATTGGGCTCCATGCTGATTGTGGAGCCTGCTTGAAATTCTCTCTCTCTCTCTCTCTCTCTCTCTCTCTCTCTCTGTCTCTGCTCCTCTCCCCTGCTCATACTTGAGCTCCCCCACCCTCTTCCCCTCTCCACTGCTCACACTTGAGCTCTTTCTCTCTCTCTTTCTCTTAAAAAAAAAAAAAAGAGCACAGACTCAGGATCAGACCAGCTGGGTTTGTGTCTCAGTTTCCTCATCTGTGTCTTAGTTTTCCCATCTGTAAAATGGGGATAACAATAGTACCTACCCCACAGGAGGTGGCTTTGTCAAGGATTTTGATGCTGGTGAGGCATTTACAAGAATGCCTTACAAAGACACCTGGGTGCCTCAGTTGGTTGGGCATCCAACGATGGCTCAGGTCATGATCTCATGGATTGTGAGTTCACGCTGACAGCTCAGAGCCTGGAGGCTGCTTTGGATTCTGTGTCTCCCTTCCTCTCTGCCGCTCCTCTGCTCACATTCTGTCTCTTTTTCTCTCTCTCTCAAAAATAAATAAACATTAAAAAATTTAAAAAAAAGAATGCCTTATATACAGTAAGCAGCAAATAGGTGCTAAGTGTTATTGTACAGTAAACAATATTCCATTTACCCATGGATACACTTCTGAGGTGAGGTCACTATCTTAGTGACTGAAGTGGGCACTGATGGCTTAGGGTTGTCTTCAAATTCCATAATTTATCAGATGCTTTTTAGGCCTGGCCTCCTGTGGGGGCCTGTAGGTCAGTGCTTTATCACATGGCTACTGAAACCCCAGTGCCCGGAATCTGCCTGAGCAGAGGAAAGGCCTTGTCTGCTAAGACCCCAGTTCAGACCAGAGCCTGGTGGAGGGGAAAAAAAAACCTCTGAAAATTATTAGAGGGAAAATAATTTTTCCAAGGTGTTTTTGTTTGTTTTTCTCTAACATGTAACAAACTTGATAATTTAATAAGCATATCAAATTATACAGAACACATGTTTTTGTTCCAAAAATAATAAACTGACTGAGTTTGTGAAGCACACTGAGAAAATAAATAGTGCGTCTGTTAGGATTTCCACCTAAATTTTTACTCATTTTTCTTCAAAGGTCTTTCCTATCCTGAGTGGGGCTCAGACTGGAAAATTTCTGCCTGTCCCTGCCGGCAGATGGGAGGAAGCCGACTTGGGCCCCTGGGAGGGTGAGGAGGGTGACGAGCACTGGGGCATAGGTCTCCAAGGACTGAGGGCTCAGCTCCTGCCTCCTTCTTCCACAGGAGCCTTCTTCATCCCCTACTTCATCTTCTTCTTTACCTGTGGCATCCCAGTGTTCTTCTTGGAGGTGGCATTGGGCCAGTACACCAGCCAAGGGAGCGTGACAGCCTGGAGGAAGATCTGCCCCCTTCTCCAGGGTGAGTGTTCCCTTTTTCCCTCCTACCAGGGCCCCCAAGGGCCTCTATCCCTCCGTCACCCCATTCCCCTTCCTTCGGGGCCATCGCTTCCTAGTCATCTCCTCTCATCCCGTGCTAAGTGCTGTGGATGACCCAGGAAGTGTCGCCAGACTTTGTGGGGCCCAAAGCTTATAGATGCTGGGGAAGAAGGCATTCCTCAAGAAAGACAGCACAAAATTGCAAGTGAAACTTCAGATGAGGAGCCTTGGAAGGGGTCCTTGCAAGTGAGGAATCCTGAGCTTCATCTTCCTTGGCTTCCTGGAAAGCTATTCCTGGGTACATGGCGTGGTCCCAGAGTACATAACAATAGTCATGATGATGATGATGATGTCGTCTAACATCTGCTCAGCCCTGCTATGTGTTAGGGCTCATGTAAGCACTTTACATGCATTTCCTCATTGAATCCTCCAGTAATAACTCTCTTAGTTATTTGTATATGAGAAAATGAGGTCATTCGCTAAGGATTTGAACCCAGGCCTCCCTGAGCTGAAAATTCATGCTATTTCTTGTGTTCGGGATTATGTTAGGGACAGTTCCTGTTCCCTCTGTGGAGTTGCTGGCACTATTGTGAGCAGTTTGGAGTGTCCTTCCCTGACCCCATCTTTAATTGATTGGACCAGTCCCCTGGGGGCCAGTGGGAAACCCAATCCTGGTCTCCGAGAGGTTTCTTGCATATTTGAAATGAGGAGAGGACTCTTTCCCTCATGTCAGTCCCTAAGGGAGCCCAGGGACTAGGCTATCTGGGGTTGCTGCCCAGCTTGGTAGGCTGGACAGGGGTGGGCATGGTAGAGAAACACTGGTTCCTGAGCAGGCCGGATCCCTGACCACTGACTGGGGGTTTGGTTGGGGTACAAGGCTGGACTGGTACTGATCCCTCTTGGGGCGTCCATGGGGCCCCTGTAGCAGCAGCAGTGAGTGGCTGGGGCAGGGGGAAGCTTGGCCCACATGCATTTCTTCTCATGAGTTCTGGCTGCTCCAGGAGTGCTGTGGCCTCAGCCGGAGCACAGAGTTTCTCAGTGCTCTGCTCCAGACCCCAGAGCAGCCTACTGTCCCAGCCAGTTGGGCTCTATCCCAAGGTCCAAGCGAGCCCCTGGGTGTCCAAAACAGGGGCCGGCCTCTCTGGCACGCATGTACTAACTCTCCAAGGGAGTCACCACAGAGAGGGGGAGCAGACTAAGCATTGGATGGGGGTTGTGGGGAGCGATTGCTGCTCCTTCTGTCTTTTCCAAGCTGAAGAGACTCCAAGGCCTGGGGTCTCAGGGAAAGGCTCACTCAAGGTGTGTGCACCTATGTTGGTGGGAGGGTCCAGGCTGCTTACTGCCTGCCCGCCACCTGCCTAACTGCGCCCAGCCCACAGTTCACCTCCCAGGGAGCCTGGGCACACCCTGTGCTCGCCCACCCTCCCTCTTCAATTTGCACACAGGCACAAGCTTCCTCCTCTCAGAGAAGGGGCACCTCCCCTCCCCAGCCTGGCGCCCTGCCTCCTCCAGGGTCAGGTTGGTGTTTACGGGGCGGGCGGTGGGAGCACAGTGCGTTCCGGCGGGCGAGTGGCCACACAGTGGCCGCTTGTTTGGGTGTGTGGGCGTCTGTGTGTGCGCTCTGAATATCCCCGCCACCGGCTCCCCCGGGGGACCCTCCTCACCATCAGCAGCCCCAGCCACTGCCCCTCCCGAGGACCAAGTTGCCCTGGCCACGGCCACTTTAGGGCTCCCGTCCCCCAATGCCTGGATGCTCTGCAGGGACACAGATGCAGGAAAACACGGATGGCCTCTAGTCGAGTTTGCCAGGCCAGCGGGAATAGACAATCGGGGTGGGCTCACCTGGCCAAGGGGTGGTTTTGTTGACAGTCAGCATTGATTCTCCGACCTGCCCTGGGGCTGAGCTGGCCTTCCTTAAGTCGTTCTTGAGCCTGGGCGAGGACTCAGGACTCAGGACAAACAGGCCTGTGATCCGTCCTCTGCCCAGCTTTCACACCTCGGGACTAAGAGCCTCCCTGGCAACGTGCTACTTTTAAAATTACTGTGGCAAAGATCCCACGTTTGCAGGAGCAGACGGGCTGGGTGGGGGTGAATGTGCCTGCCCTTTGGTACCTCCCCCCCTGATAGGGAGCCACAGCCAGACTCCAGGCTGCTCCTGGGTGTGAGAACGCCTCTGCCAACACTCTGGCCCCGCGCTCTGCAGCGAGGTGGCGTGTGGAGACTGACTCACGCTCCAGAGTTCTTGACAGTCAGCGACCACTTCTCCTTTCTTTTTTCCTTGCTGGTTTCTTTTGGTTTTTGCACTTATCTTGAGGCTGATTCTTACCAACGCTTCCCAATTACTTTGTTCTTCCAGTCCCTTTTCATTTTACAAGTAATGCATGATTGTCACAGAAAAACTAGAAAATGCAGATGGACAAAAGGTAAAAAACAAACAAACTTTAAAACATGAGCCGAAATCCTATCACCTAGATAGACAACCACCGTTAACTTTTGGATGACAATCCTTCCAGACTTTATCTCATTAGAAAAAAAAAAAAAAAGTATACATTTAAATATATACTGCAAAAGTGGAAGAATGCCTGAGATGGTATTCTGTAACCTGCTTTTCTTACTTAGAAAAATATGCTGTGGGCATCTGGGTGTCCCAGGAGGTTGAGCATCTGACTTCGGCTCAGGTCATGATCTCATGGTTTGTGAGTTCGAGCCCCGCGTGGGGCTGTGCTGACAGCCCAGAGCCTGGAGCCTGCTTCAGATTCTGTGTCTCTCTCTGCCCCTTCCCTTCTCGTGCTCTGTCTTTCTCTCAAAAATAAATTAAAAAACATTAAAAAATAAAAATAAATTTAAAAAGAAAAATATGCTGTAAATGGCTTCTGAGGCCAACAAGCAAACCACGGGTGTTCTGTTCGTTTAGTACCCAATGTCCTTCTAGCCACAGCTGGCAGCTTCTATGTGACTTTGTTGGGCTAACATTGATCTCTTGGATTCTGTTTGTTGCTCCCCATGCCTGCCCTACTCCCGAAGGCATTGGTCTGGCGTCAGTGGTCATTGAGTCCTACCTGAACATCTACTACATCATCATCCTCGCCTGGGCTCTCTTCTACCTGTTCAGCTCCTTTACCTCTGAGCTGCCCTGGACAACCTGTACCAATACCTGGAACACAGGTATCCATCATTTCAGCCCCCGGGAGGGGGCTTCTCCTTAGGGGCTGGGCCTGTGGTGGCTGGTGATGGCGAACAATGACAGAGCACATGGTATAACTTGCCTCAAAGCCAAGCTCTGTGGCCTCTGTGGTGCAGTTTTGTGGGAGCCTAGACTAGGTTCCCACTAGGAGAACCAAAAATCCAACAAGACTGTGAATGTTTTATATAACTGCAGGGGGTTATCCTCACTCCCTCTGTGCCAGGTGCTAGAGATCCAAGGGTGAGCACTGGCAACATGGCCCCAGCCCTCCTTGAGTGTGTGGTCTAGTGATAGAGACAAGTTAATAAAACAATCACATATTGCAATGGGTGAAAGAAACATTGCAGAAACTATACAGCAGTGGGAGGGAAAGAGCTAGCTGAGGCCTGAAGGATGAGAAGGACCCAAAATGTGAACAGCATAAGCCATGTGGGGGGAAGAGCAAGCCCAAGGACTCAGTCCATTCATCTGCTGAGTGGAGAGAGGGTGAGCAAGTTATAGGGGCAGAGGGGATCCGAGGTCTGTGTCAGAGGTTGGTGGGTGGGGTGGCCAGAGAAACAGCCAGATTCACTGGAACAAGAGCAGTGTGAAGCACATGAGGAGGGAGGCACATGGTCTCATGAACCACCTGAGTGGTTAACTCCTGGGAAATGGGGGCTCCAGGGGAAGCTCTTGGGACTGGGAATTATGGGGACTGCTGGGCTGCAAGGTCAGAGGGTTGGAGGGACTAAGATGTGAGGGCATCTCTCCCCATCTGGTCCCCAGCTGATGCACAGCCCCCCGCCCCACCCCTTGTTCCCAACAGAGCATTGCGTGGACTTTATGAACCATTCGGGAGCCCGCACAGTGACCTCATCTGAGAATTTCACTTCACCTGTCATGGAATTCTGGGAGTAGGTGCTGGGCTTGGATGCCATGTGCTAAGGGGCCCCAAGCAGGAAATTTGGATGTCTGAGGTCTGGGACTTGGAGTACAAGTTCAAGCCTTTCTGTGCATGCTCTTCAGCACTTACCCACCTCCCACCCCCACCTGGCACATCACTGAGCCATGAGGGAACACTCACATCAACCCACACGTGTCCACAGGTGCACGGCAAATAGTCTGTCCCAGCTAAGGAGAGCTGGTTGTGCACATCGCTCCCCAGCTTTGTGTTCAGTGATGTCATGTTGGTGGCTTGAAACTGGGCAAGGAGGAAGCATTTGTACTGCAAAAACTGGCAAACACTATACTCACACCTCCACCCTTCCCCTGACTACACCCTTACATCTGCCCATGCCCACGTGTCCACCTTCGTTCTGACACAAGGTGTACCTGTACCCTCACCCTTACCTAAAACCCACACTTATTTACCAACACTCACATGTGTCTACCTACACCCTCACACATTTACGACCCCATGTCACCCAAACCTCACACATGTCCACCAACGCTTACGCACACACATTTCCACTACTCCCTACACCCTTTAGGTACTAAAACACATTCAGCCCCTCTGTTTGATACCCATGTAGTTGTGCATCAACCTGAATATCTACTCTCCATCTACTTATCCATTTATTATTTACCACCCTCACTCTCTCTCTCTCTCTCTCTCTCTCTCCCTCTCTCTATCTCTATCTCTCTGTACAACAGAGAAAGCTGGATGGTTAGAAAGACAAAGATACCTATGGGATTACGTGATTTGGTCTTCTAACGGCCAGGGGCATACAGACTACAGGTGGGAACATGGCATGGCCATAGGGGAGGTGCAGGGGGATGGGGTGGGGAAGCCTGGAACCTGAGATGTGTGGGGTCAGCTCTAAGAATCAAGAGACTTGAAGACAAAGGCGATTTGTGCCCCTGTAGCCTTTCACCTGTTTATTCATTTTTTTCCATCCTCAGGAGACGTGTTTTGGGCATCACCTCAGGCATCCATGACCTGGGGGCCCTGCGTTGGGAGCTGGCCCTGTGCCTCCTGCTCGCCTGGGTCATCTGCTACTTCTGCATCTGGAAAGGGGTCAAGTCCACTGGCAAGGTGAGGTGTTCTGGCTCCTGGTAAGCTCTCTGCAGCCCCCAGAATCCATGTAGACACTCACAGAGTCCCTCTGGAGAACTGAAAGAGTAGTTTAGGGGAGAGGCATGGTGAGAGCAGGGGAAAATGGTAGGAAGAGTTTAGCTCAGCACAAGGAAGGACTTTCTCTTTCAATATTACTTTAAAAGACCTGTTTACATAAGAAACATGCAGAGCAAAATGAGAAGCATAAAAGTCCCCCTAATCACTGTTGGAGCCAGCATGGTGGCAGTTTGGATCTACTAATCCCTGTTAATGTTTTGCTGTATTGCCTTCTAGTTTCCTTTTTAAGTATGCTTGTGTATATCTGTATCTATTATGTGTGTATATTACACAATTAGGATCATACACTTTTACGACTTGCTGTTTGCACCTAACAACACAACAAGACAATGTTTGGTAAGAACTAGCACACAGAACTATCTTTGAGGTGGTGAGTTTCCAATAATCACGGGGGTTTAAGCCAAGAATGGACAAGAGTGGCTTATTGTATGTGTTGAGAGAGTTCAGACTTGAACACTTATTTTCAACCCAGGGAATCTGAGGTGGATGCCTCATGCTTTTTAAAGCCAGGAATAGACGGGATGCTGACTTCTCTGATTAGCCTGTTCTTGGGGGGCAGCCTTGCCTTTCCGCGGATTGTTGTAATTATAATAAAACTAGAAATAGTGATAATAACACAGATATTGCCATCCCCGTGGGTTAAGGAGCTAAACTTGGTCAGGGGCCGAGTAGACCCATCTGAGTGTCTCCATGTCCCAGAGCTCAGGCCACTGCTGCTTGCCCAACCCTAAGCCTGGAAAAGTGCAGTCTAAGTTTTGCCACAGGTCATTGCGGTGATCTGCTCCCCCTCCCTCACCACGTCCCACACTCACCAGGGGCATAGGGAGACCAGCTAGGGTGAGGGATTAAGGGAGAACAGATTCTGGATTCTATTTTTTTTCTACATTTATTTATTTTTGAGACAAACAGAAAGAGTGAGTGGGGGAGGGACAGGGGTGGGTGATGGACAGAGGATGCCCGATGTGGGGCGCGAACTCACGAACTGGGAGATCGTGACCTGAGCTGAAGTCAGATGCTCAACCGACTGAGCCACCCAGGTGCCCCTGAATTCTAAAATAGTCTTCGAAATGTTATGGCTGGAAGCTTGTACCCCTCCCTGTCTTTGTTCCCTCTTTGCCCTGCTGATGTATATCTCACAGTCTGCCTGCCAGGGCACCTAAGACCCACTGGAATGTGTAAAGGAAGACAGGTGCTCACACACTCTCAGCATCTCTAAGAAGGTGTCGGACCCTGAGCTAGGTGTGACTCATGCTGCCTGAGGAGGGGTGACAGGAGGACTACCGCAGACTCCCTGGTACCTCCTGGCAGCTGTGTCCCCAACAACAGTGACCTGGCCCCGCTTCCCCTCCAGGTTGTTTATTTCACAGCCACATTTCCCTACCTGATGCTGATCATCCTACTGATCCGAGGCATCACCCTTCCGGGAGCCTATGAGGGTGTCATCTATTACCTGAAGCCAGATTTGCTTCGCCTCAAGGACCCCCAGGTAGGGGTTGTGCTGGGGACTCTTTCCCAGATGCCTCTCACCCCAAACCAGAGCTGTACTTTTGAAAATCTGTAGTTGCTTTTCTCTTGGTTTAAAGGCAATATATTCCCTCCTGCAAAAAAATTAAAAAGGGGCGCCTGGGTGGCTCAGTCGGTTGAGCGTCTGACTTCAGCTCAGGTCATGATCTCGCGGTCTGTGAGTTTGAGCCCCGCAGCAGGCTCTGTGCTGACAGCTCGGAGCCTGGAGCCTGCTTGGGATTCTGTGTCTCCCTCTCTCTCTGCCCCTCCCCCACTCATGCTCTGTCTCTCTCTCTGTCAAAAATAAATAAACATTAAAAAAAAAAGATTAAAGGCAATATATCCCCACTGGAGAAAAATTAGATAAAGGTGTCTTGTAATCCCACCACTCAGGTATCATCTCTATGAGCATTTTAGTATATTTCCTTCCAACTCTTTTTCTAGTTGGTGTTGTGTATCTTTGTTTTAATGTATTTGAGATATTTATATACAGAGAGATGCATCTTTTTTCATTTAAATTCCATTGTAAGCATTTTTCATGCTATCACATTCATTTGTAGAAGTCATTTTAAATCCTTGCATAATATGTCCTCCATCCATCATCCATTCGGTCACTCATTCACCCAAAATGTACTGAGGACTCTTTCAGTGCCAGGTGGCGCTCTGACCATGGAGTGGGGCAGTGGGCAAAGCAGACAAGGCCCCGTGTCCTCTGAACGCTCACCCCTGGGGTGGGGGTCCTCACTTTCTCAATCTCTGATTCTTGGACATTTAAGGTCATGTAGTTTTTTACGATCGTATATACAGCTGCATTGGACACCCCATATTTAAATCTCTTGCCACCTCTCTGATTATTTCCTGACGGCAGTCAGCCCTGGAATCACTAAGTCAAAGAGCATGTGACTTTAAGGTTCTTGAAATGTACTGGCTTTAGAGAAATGTGGACTTTTCCCCCCAGTATTGGAGGGTACCCTTTTTTCTGCAGGGCCCATGAGAGATTCGATAATAATTTAACCTTTGGTAATTTGATAGATCAAAATAGTATCATTTTGTTGTCTTAATTTTTTTTTTATTTTTTACTGCTGTGAGGCTGGACATTTTCCCACAGATTTGCTGGCCATTTGTATTTCCTCCTCTAGGACTTGTCTGAGCGCATTCTTTGCACCCCCTCCCTGTGGAGTCCTGGTGGTGTTTTTCTTTATATTTTAATGAAGTGGCCTGTGGCACTTGTGTAATGAGCAGGTGCTCTCAGTTCTGCCCTGCAGGTAGGCTTTGCCTTCTCTGGGCACCGCCACTCCACCTGAGAAATTCAAGTACTTGGTGCCTACGAAGTGCCCCCAGAGGCAAATTTACTTAAAAAAAATTTTTTTTAATGTTTATTTATTTTTGAGAGAGAGACAGAGAGTTGGGGAGGGGCAGAGAGAGAAGGAGACACAGAATCTAAAGCAGGCTCTAAGCTATCAGCACAGAGCCAGATGTGGGCCTCGAACTCAGGAACCATGAGATTATGACCTGAGCTGAAGTTGGAAGCTCAACCGACTGAGCCACCCAGGTGCCTCTCCCCCAAAAGAGGCAAATTTAAACCTGGCCTGCCAGTGAAGAGATTGTGAGCAGAGAGTGGGGAATAAGCGACTCTGAGGGCACACCCAGGGGGGCCCGCTGGGGCTGAGGGGTGACGGGCGGGCACCCTCCCACTCCCTCTGCCACTTTCTTGGGGTCTCACGTAGGTGTGGATGGACGCGGGCACCCAGATCTTCTTCTCCTTCGCCATCTGCCAGGGGTGCCTGACAGCCCTGGGCAGCTACAACAAGTACCACAACAACTGCTACAGGTAGGGCTGGGAGGCCGGGACGCTGCGGGACCCCAGGGCGCCAGACCTGCCTGCAGTGAGGTTGGGGAATCAGCTTCATCTTGCAGACTCAGTGTCTTCCTTCCCTCCTCTTCTTTCTTCCTCACGTTCTTCTCTCACCTTCCACCACATGACCGTGGTCTTTCGCCCATTCTCTCTTCCATTTCTCTCCTCTCGCATATTTTGCCTTCCTGTTCCCTCTCCTCTCCCCGCTTGCTGTCTTTGGATCTCCCCTCCCTTGATGGATTTCTTCCTCATTTTCCTTCCTGGTTCCTCTGCATTGGCCCCGCCCCGCAGGGACTGCATCGCCCTCTGCTTCCTCAACAGCGCCACCAGCTTCGCGGCCGGGTTCGTGGTCTTCTCCATCCTGGGCTTCATGGCCCAGGAGCAGGGGATGCCCATCTCCGAAGTGGCTGAGTCTGGTAGGTACCACTTTGCTGTCTGGGCCCTGAGGGGAAGGGGGGTCAGGGAACACAGATCCCTCCTACAGGGTCCCAGGCAGGAGTCCCAGCAGCTGGCTTATGAGAACCTTTCAGCATCTGGGGGCAGAGCTTGGGCCTTCTCATGGGAGGGAGGGAGGTGGAGGAGGGCACTGAGGGCGGGTAGCCCCACGGTTGTGTGCAGGGATGGATAAATGGATGAACCAATGCACAGCCAACTCCCCAGAACCAGAGAGCAGAGTAAGGGGTGAAACTACCCTGATCTCTTGAAACACTCCCCTTGAACCACACAGTGCCTTGGGAGAAGGCTCTTCGCCAGGGCAGTGAGAGCCAGGAGCTCTCCTGACTGTGCTGTGTGCCTGCAGGTCCTGGTCTAGCCTTCATCGCGTTCCCCAAGGCGGTGACTATGATGCCCTTATCCCAGCTGTGGTCCTGCCTTTTCTTCATTATGCTCATCTTCTTAGGGCTGGACAGCCAGGTTCGTCACCCCACCCCGAACCTCCCTGCCCTGGTGACCCTCTTGCCAGCTTCTGAGGTTCTGGGCTTTCCCTCCCCCCCCCCCCCCAACTCCTTTTCCCCTGACCTACATTCCAAGCCCCACTCCACTTTCCAGGGTTTGTCCTTGCAGTTGGTTGGGTGACCCTTGGCCTCAAGACCTTCTTCTGTGAGGGGGGCCACCTGCTTTCTCCCCCCCACAGCCCCGCCCCCATATTGGGGACGGAACATATCTCCCCCTCCAACCCTCACTGCTGGGACCCTCGGTCGTAGAGATACGGCCGAGGGCAGGGCTGGCCACCCTGTTTCTGCCCCTGTGCCCCTTCCTGCACTCCTGTGCATCAGCACGGGTGAGTGGGGTGCGAGGTGGCCAGGGCAAGGCCACGCCAGGCAAGGCACAAGGGCAGGCGGTGCCTCTCACCCCGGCTTCCCTCCTGCCTGCAGTTTGTCTGTGTGGAGTGCCTGGTGACAGCCTCTGTGGACATGTTCCCCGGTCAGCTCCGGAAGAGCGGGAGGCGAGAACTTCTCATTCTCACCATTGCCATCGTGTGCTACCTGCTAGGGCTCTTCCTGGTCACGGAGGTGAGCAGAGGCGGGTGGCCTGCAGGCGGGGCTCCAGGCTGAGGGAGCCATGGGGTGCACTGGTGACCCTTCTCAGAGCCCACCTTCCTCACAGCAAGGTTGTGGGGACCACGAGGCAGAACCTACCTGTGTTAGTTAGCTATCTTTCCGTGTCGGGTGATAGATACCAAATGCAAGCTAGCTTAAGCAGAAAAGGGAGCCTTGGGGGGGCCAGGAAACTGCAAAGTCTAGGGATATTTGGTTTCAGGCATGGTTGGATCCAGCTGGTCTAATGACATTGTCAGGAATGCCCTTCTTAGCCAGATTCCCCTCCTCATATTAAAGAAGGTGGGTGCAGCTTCAGGCTTACCTTCTGCCACCCACCCAACCCCACAGGAAAGAGAGGGACCTTTTCCTAAGAACACGGTAAGTGTCCGGCCCTGGCTGTCCTTCGGGCCTGGAGAGGGGAGCGGAGCACTCTCAGAGTGAGGTGGGGCCAACTTCTAGGAGATACGATCCCGGGCAGACAGTTCCCAGTGTCCCTGTAGCTGTCAGGTTGTTGTCCCGATGTTAAATGCAGGGCCTGCCTTGCCTGGCCAAACCGCCTTCAGATGCAAGGAACAATTTCCCATGGGCCGAGCAGGATGTGTGCCCAGATGGGTGTGCGCCCTGTCCCTGAGGAGAGGGTTCCCTCCCCCATTGGCCAAGGCCCAGCTCTCCCTGCCTCTCTGCAGGGCGGGATGTATATCTTCCAGCTGTTTGATTATTACGCTTCCAGTGGTATATGCCTGCTCTTCTTGGCAGTGTTTGAAGTGATCTGCATCAGCTGGGTGTATGGTAAGTGGAGGGGGGAGGCGGGGAGAGCCTACCCCTAAGGTTGTGAGAGGCCGGGTGTGCCAGCCCTCTGGTTTCTATAGGTCTTGGTGTTGCTGCCCTGGTTCTTTTCTCTGGGAACTTTGTCCGCCTCTGGGAATCCAGGCATTTCTCATTGTGGCAGACAGAGCTGCGGTAAGGACAAAACTGATTTCCTGCGCTAGTGAGAGGAATCAGAAACAACAGTGTGCCGTTTTCTTGATGCGGAAACTGCTGGAGGCACTTCATCAGTGGGAGTCCTAGTCAGAAGAGATCTTCAGGGCCACGTAGTCTGAGCCTCCACACATTTCCACACTCCCTTTCTAGGTTACCACCCAGACCTTGCTTGAATACTTCCAGGAACAGAAAACTCGTTCCCACGTTTTTGAGGTAGCTTTTTTTGTTGTGGCTGTTATGCATTTCTTTCTTAAACTAAAGTGAGTTCTGCCTTCCATTGACTGCCCTCAACCTCCCTGACCCCCCTCAGTGCTGGGGCAACTGGCCAGTGCTGAGTGCTGTGACATCCATGCCATTGTTGTGCCTGATGACAATAGAGGAGAAATCTTTATGCATGGAGTCCGTGCACTGCTGAATGCCAAGCAACGTGATGATTGTATCATACATTCTCTCTCAACCCACACAACAGCCTGTGCAGGGGAGGTGAGGCTCAGAGAGGTAGGTTTCTTGCCTGAGCTCACACAGAGAGTAAGTGGGGGAGGCATCATCATACCCAAACCATCTGACTCCACTGCACCAGGTTGGGGGGGAACACATTGCTAGTGTAACAAAGCTCAGGGCAGAGAGGGTAGGTGGGTGCCGTGTAGTGGTCATAGGTAGGAAAGCCACGAGAAGGTTTTTATTTTGCTACCCCGGGCCTTCTTTTTTGGTGTCCTTTCCTTTCCTGGGACAGGTCACCTGTCTTCTCACCTCAAGCATCTGATGTCTTTCTGATTTTCCCCTACTGCTCCTCAGAACTTGTTCTCAAAGAAGATCTGATAAACTCAGTCACAGAAAGGTATAAGTAGCTGAGAAACCTTAGTATGTTACCCCTTCCTAGTAACATCTGGTTTTTAACTGCGGGAAAAATTTAGAAGCCAAAGGAATGACTCCCTAATGGTGGCATTTCATGCCCATCAGTGATCAGCGGAAAGTTCCTTTTTTTTTTTTTTTTTTTTCTGAGGAAGGGCTAGGGGGCCCTCCAACTGTCTTTCCCAATCAGCGGCCCTTTTCTTCTTGGGAGACTGGCTGGATCTGGATCTGGATATGGAGCAAACGTGGAAACAGAAGGACAGTAAACAAATCCAGTCAGTGTTTCCACAAACACAAAGCAAGCCTCTTAGCAAGATTTTCTAAGAACACAGAGTGGCTCCTCCAGAGTGTCGAATCTAGACTGTTGTTCCATTCCCAGAGGCTTTCTGGCCCTATGTGAGTTCAGCACGCTATGCTTGGAACAGTGGGAACTTTGCTGTTTTGACTTGAAACTGAAGTCATGTCTGAGGCATATATAAGTGAGCGTTTGCACAGTCATTGTGCCCATTTTAAGCTCTCACCCACCTCTGTGGTTAGTAGGGTCTTCATTCCTAGACAAGGGGCCAAAGGATTTAACTGGGAGGTTAGGTGACTCTCTCAAGGGCACCTGGCTTTTTGGTGGCAGCCCCTTCTTCCTCCTCGCTCCCTGCCTTGTGGTTGGGGTGCCAGGGACCCATTTCATTCATGTGCCTGGATCCGGTTTCCCCTCATAGGGTAGGGGGAAGAGTGCAAAGCCAGGTGAGTCCTTCCCAGATACTGTGAGTTCTTCCCTTCCTCCTGTTCTCACACTCCCCTCCCACCTGGGCAGGGGCAGATCGGTTCTATGACAACGTTGAAGACATGATTGGCTACCGGCCATGGCCCTTGGTGAAGATCTCCTGGCTCTTTCTGACCCCTGGACTTTGCCTGGTATGTGCCCACCCAGCTACCCCTATATCTCCTCCTACATCCAGAAGACTCGGGGACAAGGAACAGGATGCCCGGGTTCTGGGGCTCTTTTCCTGCTTGTCCAGTTACCTTGGGAGGCTGGTCCATTTCCACTTCTGGGTTGGTTCTCCTGCCCTTCCTTCCTGGGACCATTTCATCTCTCTGCTTTACCATCATTACCCTCCAGTTTCTGCTCCCTTCCTTTCTCATAGCGCCTCCATCCAGCCGCCAGACTTCCCAGTTATGGTCTCTTTCTGTCTGCCTGCTCAGGGTTCCTCCTCCCTCCCCCCCCCCCCCACCACCACACCTCCTGTCTCAGCCCTCCATGGAGTGATGCCTTGGCCCACAGCTTGTAATGGCTTTTACTATTCTACCTCATTGAAGCACCTCAGTGTACTTATTTATCTATCTGTGTATTCTTTTAAGTTGATTTATTTGAGAGAGAGAGAGAGAGAGAGAGAGAGTGAAAGAGAGAGGAACCAAGCAGGCTCCTCACTCCACGCTGAGCCCAATGCTTGATCTTATGACTGAGATCGTGACCTGAACTAAAATCAAGAGTTGGATGCTTAACTACCTGAGACACCCAGGCGCCCCCACTTCAGTGTATTTTACTTGTCCTCTGTCACTGGATATTTAAGCAGCTAAAGAGAGGGTTTCAAGGGCTCTCTGTCTAATCTGCATCCACCTCTCCCTCTTTCCAGGCCACCTTCCTCTTCTCCTTGAGCAAGTACACACCTCTCAAATACAACAACATCTATGTGTACCCTCCTTGGGGCTACTCCATCGGCTGGTTCTTGGCTCTGTCCTCCATGGTCTGCGTCCCTCTGTTCATCATCATCACCCTTCTGAAGACCCAGGGTTCCTTCAAGAAGGTAGGGGTCAGGGGAAGTGATATATTAAAGGGGGTTGCTGAGTGAGGTTGCAGGCAGGGCACGATGGGCGGGGCCCAGCTCTGAGTGTGGGACAGCTTTTTGGTCTGATGAAATCTCAAAGAGAAGGGCCTTTGAAGACCAGTCCAATGGCTTCATTTCCAGAAACACTCAAAAGACCTAGAGTCCTAGACCTTCAGAATCTGACCTCCAGCCGATCATGTGGGCAGGTTGACCATGGGTACACTGTCAAATGCTTATGGAGGAAACTGAGTCACAATAAGAACTTCAAGGTGCCCAGACAGAGATTTATAGGGCACAGATTCCTTGCTCCCAGGAAATTAATAACCAGCTATCATGGTTCATTCCTGGTTTCTTTTCTTAATTCTGCCTGGGGAGACATGGGCAAAAGCTCCCTGTTTAGAGTTTAAGACATGCCTTCCCAAAAGGGGATAGCGCATGCTCCACAAAGACATTACACTTGCAGAAATCTATCTGGCCTACAAGTAACGGAAAACCCGACCTGCAACAAGCAATAGGCTTATTTTCTTTTTACATCAAGAGACCAGAGATGGGTGCTGCTGGTGTTTGGTTCAGCTGCTGAAAAGAAGTTGTTAGGGCCAAACTCTTCCTCTATTTCTGCACCTCCATCCTGAGCACGTCTTTTTATCATTATGCTTACCACTTCATGATCACAAGAAGGTTGTCATCATTCCAGTCATCACATCTGCATTCAAGGCAAGAAGGAGGGGAAGAAGATGGCACCAATAACAGTAATAATAGTAGTACTGCTTCTCATAAAAAATAATAGGCACTTATTGACCAACTGACCCTGTGCCAGGCACTATACTATGAGCTGTGTACTATTATTATCTTCGTTTTACAGATAAGGCACAGAGGGGTTAAATGGGTTGCCTAAAAAGTTGCATAGGTAGTAACATAGCTGGGACTAGAACCCAGCCCATTCATGCTCTTAATCGCCATGGGATTGATCGTCTCTTCTCTCTTCTCAAAATATTTATTCATGTATTTACTCATATCGTGCTGGCTGCTCCCAGTGTGCCTGGCTCTGTACCAGGCCCTGGGGATACAACCAGGATGAAACAGCTTTGCCTTTCTCACCGGTAGCACCCACTCGTTCCTTCTTCTCTCCACAGCGCCTGCAACAGCTCACCACCCCTGACCCCAGCCTCCCGCAGCCCAAGCAACACCTGTGTCTGGACCGTGGTACCAGCCAGGACTGTGGGCCTTCCCCAACAAAGGAAGGACTAATCATTGGGGAGAAGGAGACCCACTTGTAGGACGTGGCCAGCAGCCAAGTGGCCACTGAGCCAGGAACCTCTGTCAGGGCCACTACAGCAAACAGCCTTTGCCTCTGTCCCTTACCACAGTCCTGCTGAGCACCCCTGTGATGTTCATGGGTGCCCCCGGCCAGAGGCCACGCTGCTCTCTCCTCAGCGAGGGCAGCTCCTTCTGGTGGGCTAGAGGCAGTCCCACTGCACCACGCCATACTGTTGGAACACACCTTCTTATTTATAAAGGAGGGTGGTCTTTTTTGAGTCCACCATCTGATTCTAACATATTACACTGTGTGGAACTCCCACTGTAGGGATGTTCCTGTATCTGGGGATGTTACAGCTTACTATATTTGTGCATTGGGAGGGTAGCACTGATGGGAATATGTATCATGCTTTGGCTTGGAGAGCCCAATGGAACACACCATGTTGGAAATGACAACGAACACACTATTGGATTCTGACATTCCATTAGAGGGGTGCTTCATTTGGCTTAGTGTTCTGGAGTCAGTCCATGGGGAAGGAACTTGAGAAACAGCCAAGAGGCAAGCCTTCACAAGCCATCATTGTCTTAAGGTGTCCCTAGCTGCAGCCCTAGTTCCACATGCCTCCTGCAATGTTGTCCTCAACTCATGGAGCATTGGAATGGAAAGAACTTAGAGATGATCCCTAGACTGTACAAATGCACGGTGGGGGTGTCTGTACTTTCCTATGCCTGCAACAGACATTGCTGATTGAGTCTTTCCCACCTCACAGTCCTTTCAAATACAGTGCTCCAGGTGCTCCAGTTGCCACTGTGCTTTTTTTGTCCAACCTCCTGACTTCATGGATGAGGAAACCGAGGACCAGAGAGAAAGTGACTCTTTCAAGTTCTGGCTCCTTAGGGTCAGAGATATGCCTAACACCTGGTGTCCTTGTTCTCAGGCCGGTGTCCTTCCCCATTATACATATTTAACAAGCATGTACGGATTGCCTGCTGCTGTGTGCTAGTTTTCTCTGCCTCACCCCATTTCTGTTTAGTTATGTTGTCTTGGGGTGGGAAGGAGAGTGGTCCCCTCTATAGAGGGGTGAGCAACTCTCCCCAGATTGGCATCCTTACCTTGGCATTTTCTCTGCCATCCCATACTCATCTGGCCAGATTTCCTCTCTGGATCTTTTTGTTCTTGCCATTTTCCATCTCTCCTTCCCCCCTCCCCCTGCTTCCTTGGAGTCTGAAAGACCGCTGGTCTCCCACAGAGAGAGAGGTGTTGTGTTTGGGACGCTCCTTTCCCCATGTCCCTGTAAAATTATGCCAGTTCCTGCCAAAGGCAAGGGAGGAGAAGGAGAAGAGGTGGGGTAGGCCACTCCAGGAGAGTTTCCTGGGGCAGGACCTGGGAGCTGGAAGAAGGGCAGCCACCTGTATAGATAGCCGTCTGCAATGATGCACAGATAGATGTCACCCAGAGCCACTGCCCAGTGACCAAAGTAAAAAGCCACGGTCCAGCCAGGGTGAGTTCCATCTTCAGAGTCCCTGGCGTCCTTCATCCAGAGCTGTTAGGGCTTCTCCGCTTGTGAGAACAAGTACGTTGGCACGCTGGGCACAGGCAGATGTCCAGACCCCTGGGTTCTGCCTCCCTTTGACTGCTCTGCACATCTGTGCTTACTTTTGGTGGACTAGTTAGTGGGTGAAGAAGGAGGTCCAGGAGAAAGGGATAGAGAGAAACTGCTTCAGCCAGATTGCGCTCCTGTATGACCCTGGGGACATGTGAGGCAGGTTCAGTGCTTTTTGCTGCCACCTGGTGGTGGATGAGAGCAGTGCAGCCTCCCCTGGCCCTGCCTCCTCTGCCCTCGCAGGCTGGCTGGCTGTTTCTTCCCTGTATAAGCTCTCGCCCTCTGGAAACTAAATACTTCCTATACCCTCCTCCCATGGCCCAAGCAGGACTCCCCATTACAGTTGGCTTGCCTTGGAGCTGCCTAGCTGCAAGGGCATGGGGGGCGCTGAGGTCGGCCAGGCCTCTCAGCCCCCTGCCACCTCCCCATAGTGTGCTGTGCTTTTTAGCCTGGGCCCTTTCAGCCTGGAATATGGCATTTTCTATTGTAGGCGGTTGCCCTGCTCTGGACTCTGGAGGGGCACTCGCTCTCCCCAGCTTGTGGGGCCCTGAGCCTCACCTTCTATCTCTGCAGACTGCAGACACCCATGGTCCTCACCCATTTTTCCTCTCTCCACGTAAACTCACCAGGAGTTTCTGGTGCTCCGGGTTCCCTGGCTTTAAGCTCCCAGCCTGTCTGGGAAGGTCTCCGCTCTGGCTCGGGGGCCCCACTGGAGACAGCATGTCTGCAACCATTCCCCTCTCTCACTGCGTCTTCCACCCTGGCACCCAAGACAGAGCCTCTGTGGTCTGCGGCGGGCGGGGCGTGTCAGAGGGCCTTCATGGGGCGGTTGGGGCCGAGGGAACACTAAGGAAAAGAGACCTCAGACCAACTTCATAGCTTATGGAATACCACTTATCGGGCCCACAATGAGTAACAATATGACTCTTTTTTAAGTTTATTTATTTTGAGAGAGAGAGAGAGTGCACATGTGGAGTGGGGGGAGAGGCAGAGAGAGAGGGGGAGAGAGAAAGAATGCCAAACAGGCTCCATGCCTCGGGGCTTGATCTCACAAACTGTGAGATCATGACCTGAGCCGAAACCAAGTCGGACGTTCAACCAACTGAGCCACACAGGCACCCCAACAATTTGACTCTTCAAAGTGTCCAGAGCACTTTACTTCAGGAGTTTGTGTGTATGTG
Organism: Neofelis nebulosa; assembly: GCF_028018385.1. Lineage (NCBI taxonomy): Eukaryota > Metazoa > Chordata > Mammalia > Carnivora > Felidae > Neofelis > Neofelis nebulosa. Next base: position 105,397,680 of record NC_080789.1, on the reverse strand, counting down.
TGTGTGTGTGTGTGTGTATGTGTGTGTATGTGTATGTGCGTGTGTATGTGTGTGTATGTGTATATGTGTGTGTATGTGTATATGTGTGTGTATGTGTATATGTGTGTGTGTACATGCGCATATATGCATAAAGAACAGATGCAAGGTTATAACTTGGGGTCTGATTTCATCTCATCTAGGCTGTTTGAGTTTTAAACTGGTGGCCTGATCTGGCAACTATGATTTGGCCAGTATGATATTTAAAGAACAACTCTTGAAGGTGAACGCCTCCAAGCACTGTCCAGTTTGCCACAGGCTCCCCCAGTCCCTATTATTCATACCTGACCTTTTCACATAATCTGTGCCGTGGAGGAAGAACTGAGAACTCTGCAAGGGAGGGCACGGGAACACTTGCTTGAGCAGGACGGGGGACCAAAGGGAAGTGGTCTCAGGCATCCCTGTGCCTAGAAAAGGGGTGGTTCATGGCTTGTTCATGTATGGATTTCCCATTCTGTAGACCCTCTGATGTAATTTATTAATCCTGGTCAACTCCCCCTCCCACCTGAGCTCTTCCCTTTCTCAAGGAAGGGAGATGGCTAAGTTTGATTTCAGAGATAAATATAAAGTGTCATGGGGCACATGGGTGGCTTAGTCAGTTGAGCATCTGACTCTTGATTTTGGCTCAGGCCATGATCTCAGAGTTGTGTGATCAAGTCCTGCATCTAGCTCCGCACTGAGCATGGAGCCTGCTTAGGATTCTCTCTCCCCCTTTCTCTGCCCCTCTCTCCACTCTCTCTCTCTCAAATAAAAAGTAAAAAAAGTAAAAAAAAGAAAAAAATGCCAGGACACGGCAGCTCCCACGGTAGAGTGGACTCCAAAGCCAAAAAGGACAAGGTTAAGCTGGCTTTTCTGAAGTTTGGGGCCTCAGCTGCCTCCCCAGCCCACCAGCGCATCCAAATGTGCTTAGAAATCATCCTCCCCTTTACTGTAGGCAAAAGCATTTTTGCCTGACTGGCACTTCTCCACTTTGTGAGGCTAAGACTGTCCCTGCTTTCTAGGCACCCAGAGTTCTTCCTGGGAATCCCTTCCCCACCTGAGGCTGGGCTTCCGGGGAGCCCACCTCCCAAGGCGGGGGTTTGCCATTCCCAGCTGCTCACTTTGCTTTCCCTGTATGTCCCCCTTGCTTGGCTGGACCTTGGTGCTGGCCTGGGCTTGGCCCCTCCCCCACCCATCCAGTGTGCTGCCCTGTGCACGAGCTGAGGAGTGGACTCAGGTGCGCTCAGTCCCCTCTAGCCAATACCCCTGAGCTGGGAGAGCTCTGGGAGCTGAGGAAGCCTTGAACTCTGCTGACACTGGAGCCTCTGACCCCTGGGGTGTGGACTTCCCATTTGCAGGCTGTGGTCTGTGAGGAGAAACTGCTCCCCCATCTAGCCTGGCACCCTACTTTTGTAGTTCTCCCACCCCGCTCCCTGCAGAGCCTCATAAGAGAGGGCTGGCTTTGGTTTGGGGCCTCCAGGAACTGCCTGGGCTCCTCCTCCAGCTCACCTCCCAAATCCATCCTTCATGTAGAGGCCACCTGGAGGGAGACTCTTAACTTCTGGTTGGGTCCCTTGTGTCTGCTGTCCCTATAGACAGGAAGCACAGCTGTGCCCTTCTGTTCCATCCCAGTGTGGCCCAGGGATGTGGGTTCTTGAGCCTCAGATCAGAACTCCCCCCACTCAGTCAGAGAGAGAGAGAGAGAGAGAGAGAGAATGCTTACAGAGAGAATGCTTCTCAGCCTTGTAAGCTTTTAGCTGTGGAGGTGAGAGGACAAGGTTATGGGAATGGGGGTTAGGGCAGGGGAAAGGAGCAGAATCAGATGGTGGGGGTGGGGGGAGGTTGAGGCAGAGGGGCACAGACTAATGAGATTTTGGAAGAAGGAGCCAGGACTGGGGTCTGTGGGGGAAATATCATAATCACAGGGCTTGAGCTCAGCTCACTGGAAAGGCTAGCACGTTGTCCTAAAATAGGCAGAGGCACAGAAGGCGCTCTCTGGATAAATCTTATAGTCCACCTCCTACCTCCTACTCCCCTAAGGGCCCTGGTAACCAGCCTCCAAGATGGTCCTCAGTGATCCCTACCTCCTAGCACCCACCACTCTTGATCCACAGTGTATATGATGGAGTGGTGGCAAACTGCTTCTTCTGCCTTGACCTCTTGGGTCATTTGGGGAAAGCCAATGGCCATGCCATGTGGACACTCAAGCATCCAATGGAGAGGCCCATGTGGAAGGAGCCAAGGCCTCCAGCCAAGGGCCATCACTGATGTGTCAGCCAGGTGAATGGGCCACAGTGGAAGTGGATCCTGCAGCACCACTCAAGCCTTCAGATGACCGCAGGCCTGGCTGACACTGACTGTAACCTCCCGAGGGGCCCTGAGCCAGAAACGTCCAGCCGGGTGGACTCTGATTTCCTGACCCACAGTGAGTGTTTTAAGCTGCTGAGTTTTGGAGTAGTTTATTAAGCACCAGCAGGTAACTACTATAGGCCCTTGGCTTCCCTGCATACGAGAATCCCCATCTCCAAGGGTCAGTTGTGGCCTCTTGTCAGAGGCATCCCTCAGCACTCTGGGAAGAAGATGCTTCGCTGGTATTCCTCCTGAGTCCTTTGCCTTTCTCCCACATCCTCGCCACCTCTGGCCCTCCAAATCCATCCCCGGACCCTGGGGCCTTGCCCTCTTCTCCCGGTTCTGAGGCAGGTGAGGCCTGCCTGCCACCCAGGTCCTCACGTGCCCACTCCCTGTTGACCACGGGCTGATTGGATCTGACAGGGAGGAAAAGCTGGTTAGCCAGTCATCAATACAGAGAGGCTGGGAGGACCACAAGCAGAGGGCTGCTGAGGGCCCGGCAGTTACGTGGGGCTGAGGTGGGTTGGTGCTGTGGGCCCTGGCGTCCTGCATTCCAGCACTCTGTGCTTCCAGTATGACCGCTGGCATGGTGGTCAGAGCTCACTCCCTGACAAGGCCAAGGCTGAGCCCCTCTGGAGGGTGAGCATCCAGCCCCGCTGATGTAACAAGAATCCAGCCCAAACTCCTGATGTGATCACGTCCTGAGGCTCTTTCTGCCCACACCACCTCACCAATCTGCTAAGGGCGTCCTCAGCGGCACCGGAGGGCCTGGCCCTGAGACCAGAGCTCGCACAGTCCACATCTGCAGTGGGTAGGCCCCCGCAGAGAGACTCCGTGCCCTCATCCCTACTTGGCTCCCGGCCTACCAGAGTGCGTGAAGGCAGCCTGCGCCCACCTGGCTGGTCCTCAGCAAGTGCAGTTGGGCTGGGGTCTATTGGTGAGAGGAGGGGCCCTGTGAGAGGGTGGGGATGAGGCCAGAGAGTGGCCAGGGCAGGCTTGTGGGACAGAGGAGAAACAGCCCCTACCAGGCTGCAGGCTTTTCCTCTGAATTAATTCTAATGATTTTTTCCTCTTGATTCTTCAGGGCTTTTTACAAATAATTGGACTGTCTGGCAATAGTGACAATTTGATTTCTCCGACCATCATGCTTTCATTTTTCCTCCTTTTCCTTCACTTGGTGACTAGCGATGGTGGGAGCAGGTACCGTCCTTCCTAGTTATGAAAGGCGTTCTGATATTCCACGCCTAGGTGTGATGGCTGGTGTAGGTTTGGGTAGGTATCACTTATAAGGCTATGACATTTTCCTCTGTTCTAAGGTTGCTGGTTTTGTATTTTTATTTATTAAAAAAATTTTTTTTGTATTTATTTTTGAGAAAGAAAGAGAGCATGAACAGGGGAGGGGCAGAGAGAGAAGGAGATGCAGAATCTGAAGCAGGCTCCAGGCTCTGAGCTGTCAGCGCAGAGCCTGACTCGGGGCTCGAACTCACGAGCTGTGAGAGCATGACATGAGCCAAAGCCATGCTCTCGGATACTTAACAGACTGAGCCACCCAGGTGCCTCAATGTTGAATTTTATTGATTGCCTTTTCTGCATCAATTGAAATGATCATATTGTTTTTCCCCTTTAATCTGTTAATGTAGTGAATTATATTAATGGGTTTTTCTAATATTTAACCATCTTTAATTCCTGGGACTAATCGAGTTCGGTCATGGTTTATCACATTCTTTGTTCTTCACTGCCAGATTCAGTATGTTATTTTGCCTCTACAAGTATTATATTTATGCTCAGGAGCAAGAGTGGCCTGTAGTTTCTCTTTTCTCATATAAGCCTTGTCTGGTTTCGTTTTTGTTTTTAAAATGACTCCAGAAAAGGAGTTTGGGAAATTTCCTTCTTTTGTTCTCCTCTCTGAAAGAGTTAATGTAAGATTAGAACTATCTGTTCCTTCAGTGCGTGGTAGAATTTTGCAAAATCATTTGGCCTGGTTTTGTATCATTTTCATGGAGGGAGGTGATAGATTTTTAACTACCCATTCAAATTTCTTTAATGATTATACATCTCAAATTTTCTGTTTGTACTTGACTGAGTTTTGGTAAAGTGTTTTTTTTAGAATAGTATTCATTCTGTGAAGGTTTTCTTTCTTTCTTTCTTTCTTTCTTTCTTTCTTTCTTTCTTTCTTTCTTTCTTCTTTCTTCCTTTTTTTATTTAAGAGAGAGACAGCACGAGCAGGGGAGAGGGGCAAAAGGAGAGAGAGAGAGAATCCCAAGATGGCTCCATGCTCAGCACAGAGCCTGACATGGGGCTCGTTCTCACAACCCTGGGATCATGACCTGAGCTGAAACCAAGAACTGAATGCTCAACTGACTGAGCCACCCAGTCTCTCCCTGTGAAGGTTTTCAAATGTGTTGTCATACGGTGTATAGTTTGTTTGGAGTTTTTTTGGAGTAGTCTCTACTTAAAACCACATTTCTGCAGTGCGAGTAGTTCTAACCCTTGTTGCCTTAACGTACTTATCTGTGACGACTCTCATCTTCATGATCAGTAGTCAAATGGGAGCTTTGTCTATTTTATTAGTCATTTCTTAGAACTAACTTCTGGTTTTGTTAATTCTGTCTATTGTGTATGTCTTTCCTATTTCATTATTTCTGCTTTTGTATTTGTTATTTCCTTCCCCCTACTGCCCGTAGGATTATTCTGTTGTTATTTTTGAGGCTTTAATTTAACGTCTTAAATGAAAGTCTCCTTATCCATAAAAGGAAGCAGTTGGACTGACTAACCTGTCTGCTTCCAGATCGGATGTTCTGGGACCCTGTGATGGTGGCACAGGGGGTGGCACAACCCCCTTAAGCCTGGGGGTTGGTGGGGAGGCCACTTCCTAGCCCACACGTCTTAGAAGGCAAAAGGATTGGGGGTGCTGGAGGGAGGGAAGTTGGGAATGTGGGAATAAAAGCCAGCTCTCCTGGTGGCTTCCTGCCTTCCCGCAGCTAGTTCCCACAATTTTTCCAGAGTCTGCCTTGAGGTTCTTCAGGGTCATGGAAGCAGGAAGCACCGAGGTGCTCAGGGCTGGCTAATGGGGTTAGGGCGCCGGGTTCCCTCGGGAAAGGAGCCACCCAGACCTGCAGGAGGGATGGAGGGACAGAGGAAAAAGTTTCCAGCCCTCCTCCTCATCTCCCGACCCAGTTCTTTCACCCTCCAGCCTCTTCCAGAATGGAATTTTCCCAGTGGAACCAGTTCTGACTCCAGGCTGGGACATGGGGCCTATCGCTGGGCCTGGCTCCTTCCTGGGAAGGGGAGGGGAGCACATAAGAGCTCAGCCTGTGACTCCAGGCCACTGGGCTCTGTCTGGACCCCACGTGCTCCTGGAGGGAACACATTCCCCTGTCCCGTGAAGGGTCTCTCAAGGCCAGAAATGCCTGGTGGTGGCCTCTCCCAGCCATGCTTTGCCCAGGGATGGAGAGCTCTTCTGAGTTCCATCCCCCCTGGCATTCCCCACCTGCATCTGTGACCCTGGCTGCTGTCTTGTACCTCAGTGGTTTGCTCTGTGGGTCAGAGGAGAGAGGGAGCTGGTGGCCGGTGAGTAGAGGAGTGAGGGGACCTACTGGGCAGGGTGTTGACAGGATGCTGGAGCGGTGTGGAGCCCCAAGAAAAGCGGTCCTGAGCACCAGACGAGCAGAGCATCGCTGAGCTAAGGAATAGTGAGGCGTCCTCCCGAGCCATTTTCCACAGGCAATCTGACAACAGTGGGCATGAGCCCCTGCTGCTGGTGTTTGAGGAGGCTTCCTCCCTGGGACCCAGAGTCTGGCTGGGCCTCTTGCTCTAAAACCCCCTCCATCCATGGCTTCCCTCAAGGTGGCTCCACAAGGACACCATGGGTGGCTGGTAACTGAGTTTCATCCCAGGTGTCATTTGTTGACTGGTGGTGATTCCTGAAAAGCAGTGGTCAATTAGCCACATCCGTCAGGGCTGGGGAAGGAAGGTAGGTTCGCCAAGGTGCACAGTGGTCTTCTGCCTATCCTACTGGATGAGAAATCAACCCTACTACAGTTTTGTGAAATTCACGCTGAGGTCGGAAAAGGTGCCAATCCCAGGGCCTTGTGGGTAATGGGCCATGGAGTCCATGCTGTTATATTTTATTTATTTATTTAATGTTTATCTATTTATTTTTGAGAGAAAGAGAATACAAGCAGGGGAGGGGCAGAGAGAGAGGGAGACATAGAATCGGAAACAGGCTCCAGGCTCTGAGCTGTCAGTGCAGAGGCCCACGCTGGACTCGAAACCAAGAACCATGAGATCATGACCTGAGCCCAAGTCAGACACTTAACTGACTGAACCTCCCAGGCACCCCCTATTATATTTTAAATTGCAAACCTGAGTCCCCTTGGTTTGGGGTGACAGGTTAGACAGGGAGGGGGAAGAGTGCTGCCTGTGGGCTCATGGCGCCCTGGGGTGGGCTCCTCCCCATCAGGAGTCAGAACCATACGGGAGCCCTGGGTCTGGACAGTACTGCCTGGCGGCAGGACAGCATTTCCTCACTGTGGGTGTTTCTCTTCTGGGGACTGCACTGGTGGCCTGGGTCCTCCCGCTGCGGCCCAGCCCTTAACGCCACCCCCACCCGGCCTGCCTCTGGAACAGCCTGACAGCCTGCTTTCAACCCACCTCCTTTCCCACTGATTATCATGCCCATCTGTCCGGAGTTTTCCAGGAGAAGCCTAATTTTATTATTTCCTCAGTATAAGTAGTTCTTCAAATGCATTTAAGTAAGAGATAGTAACGATTTTCATGTAAGTAAATTCATATATTAGGAAATATCTCGGTTTCTGCTTCAAAACACTGGCCATTCAACATTGTGGAGATCGTCTCTGAACTGCTCACCTGCCCTCAGACCTGACCTTGACCTTGTTGAATATGCCTCCCCTCAGAGGCCTTCCTTGACTGTTCACTCTGACACAGCCCTTCCCTGTCACCTCTAGCGTGCCAGCACTCACTATGTGAGAGTAATTGGTCTGTGTGTGACGGTACCACTCTGTGTGAGCTCCCAGAGGGCAGGAATTTTGTCCCATTCACTGTGTACCCCCCACCCCCAGGCCGGGGCCTGGTGCATGCTGGGGCTTCGTAGCCTTGTTGACTTTCCCTGGATTCTAGCACTGGCATCTCATTCTGGTCCATTGCTCTCAGCTACAAGCCTATCCATCCCTGTCTCCCTTATTGGAAACACTCTAAGTCAATGGCTGATGAGTTTGAGTTTCCCCCCAAAAGGTCACTACCAGGGAGAGTCACTGGCCCTGGCTCTCCAGCCCTGTGGCAGATGGATCCAGGGGTCTCTGTTAGAGACAATGGTCTTCCTCTCTTGCTGAGCCAGGAATGGCCGTTCCTTCCAGATGACCTCAGGGGTCGGCAGGCTTGGAGAATGGTGGCTAGCCTGTGTTCTCACACAGTAGCAGCCCTTTTGGCCTTTGGCCCTCTCCCAGGCCTGGGCTGAGCTGGGTCCCCTCAGGGGTGCTCTTGAGGGGCCTGTCCTCAGATTCTTGGGTCAGAGAGTTCCCAGGATGGGACAGGTCCTAGCTGGCCCCAGGCTGCTCCTGGAATTTCCCATTTCCTGGAAGGAGGGTGGAGGTCATGTTCCTTTCCACTTTTGCAGGGGATAATGGGACCCAACCTGGGGAGCTGTCTGGATTTCAGGGTGTTCAGGGTTCTGGTCACCAGGAGAGCTGGTTGCCCTCTTTGCAGGTGTCCCTGGCCCCGCCATCTTGGCTGGTTGCTTTTTTCCCATGGTGCAGTGCCTCTGATGCTTCAGCTTTGCTGGAAGGCTCTCTCCTCTCTCCTCTGCCAGGAGAAATCACTCTCTGTGAAGCCTCTGTCCATGGAGCCTGATGTGAGCACTGCATGTAGCTGTGAATGCTGGCCCAAGCCCCTTGTGTCTCTCCCTAGCCCTGATTTTCTTGTTTTCTCCTGCATTACAGCCACCTTGTCTTCATCTTATCCTGCCGCCACCAAATCTCAGCATCCCCTCCAGCAACCCACAGATGTTTGCACCCCCACACTCTGTGGTTCCGTGTACCTTCCCTGGTAGTGTTCCCTCAGTCCCTTCACTTGAGCCTGGTGCCCTCCACACAGGGCTTGTCAAAGCAGACCTGTGATTGGACAGTCAGGCTTTGGGGGGTTGACCATGGTCAGTGGGACCCTGGGTCCCCAAAATGCCCCTGTTCTCCATTGAAGAAAGTCATGCAGGGCAGATGCGGTCCTGGTCCCTTGTCTCTCACTCTACTGAGATGCACACTGCCAGTCATGGGGCCTCCTCCCCCCAAAACTGCTCCGGTCTCCACGGTTAGGTGCTCTCTTACCTGGCTGACAGGTAAGTTGGTGGGGTCAGCTCCCTGGCCCTGAATCCCCAGCTCTGACCCATCATATGACCCCCCACACCCAAGTCTCCTTTAGTTAAGTTGGGGCTTCCTAACCATGTCCCATGGTGGCACAGAGGTACCTCCTCCTGGGGTGAGGGGTGACATCACTGTGGCCAGAAGAGAGCAGACTGGCAGTCCAGCACTCAAAGACCTCAGGTCGGAGGGCCTCAGAACAGCCTCTGGCTTTGGCCTCTGGACAATCAGACACTCTGATTTAAAGTGGGACTTCCCTCTGAGAGAACAAAACAAATGCAACCAACACAAAATTTGCTCAAGTGACATATTTCAATATAATCTCTAAAACTCTATGAATTGAACAGATAAAATACCTCTGGGCTATTTTGTTACAAAATATTTGCCATTTGGATTAGTCGCTGGGTGCAGCCACCCTGCCTTTCCCTAGAGAGTTTTCTCTCCAGCGGGGTGAAGGGGCATATGCAGGGAGGTGGGGTGCAGCAAGAAGGTATATACAGCAGAACACAGGGACAGATGGACGGATGGTTACCAGGGAAGCCTATTGGACACAAAGACACATTCTGGCAGGCTGTGGGGGCACAGGTGCAGGGGTGGGGGGTGTCAAGGATCTCAGGGGTCAAGGGCTCAGGGCTGATCAATACGTGTGCCCTTGGAGGCAGGCAGGCTTCCAGCTCAAGCTGCCAGGGCAGGTCTTACTCCAGGTGTGGGGTGGGACTTGCTTGAAACCGTGTGGGAAAGGGAGTTGTATTTCCCATTCTTGATTCTGGAGTTGGGGCCAGATGGGTAAAATTGAGCAAGGGGCCCAGATCCTCTAAAATAAGGCCTAGAGAGTTGATAAAGTGGGGCCACCCTGGGGTAATTGGACAGGTACCCAGGACGCTGTCTGGGGGCCCAGTCAGCCCTCCATTGCCCCCACCATCTTGGGAGCCAGGGGGAGCCGAGCGCATCTGCAGCTGGGCTCACTGGGAGAGCTGGAGGCTCTGCCACGGCTGCTGCCATGGGAGGAGCAGGAGGCTTATCCCAGGTCTTTGGGGATGAGGCTCTGGGGACAGGTCCAGTGGTGGGTCTCAACTTTAGCCTGTTGGCTGATCAGGGGAGGGCGGTTATAGGCAATGGGAACTCTTGCTTCCCCAACAGTGAGGGGGCCCCATTGCACCCCGCTTCAGGCCATCAGGAATTAAAAGGTCCTCATAGCTCGGGCTTGGTGCCACGTGCTGCTGACCCCAGGCTGGTCTGCCTCCTAGGCCAGGCCTCCCAGTGCTGCCACTGCAGTGACGGGGGGGAAGCCCCCACCTGGGGAAGGGGCCCTGAGATGCCTGAGCATCTGGGTCCTCAGAGAGAGGCTCCAGGCACATGCCAGCCCTGAGGCTGGTCCTGACCTGGAAGGTTAGGGCTGTGGCAGAGGTGGGGGGAGGGGCCAGAGTTGGCACGCCCATCAACAGGGAGGTGGGTGCTGTCAGCGAGAAGCACTATGTGAGTAGGTGACAAGGGGATCCGATGGCTGAGACTGTGTCCCTTCTCAGCAACTCCGGCACTCATGGTCCCCACCCTATGAGCACACTTAGCCGCCTCACAACCCCTCTTCCTCCCTGCTGCCTACACTCCCTTCCAGCACGGCTTCTCATTTGAGCTTCATCCACTCCCTCCTGAGTCCCCGACTCCTGCGGCCTAGGCCTGCACTTTTTAAGGGTGATCCTTGCCTTGGCCAAGGGCACCAGAGGGGACTGAATCCTTGTGCCCCGTCTGTCAGCCAGTCTGTTCCAAAAGGCTGTGGACTGGAGCCACCTGTTATAGGGAAGACCCAGGACAGGGGCCAGGGCAACAAGGACGGGGGACATTAGCTGGGCAGCCACTGAGGGAGGAGGCGGCAAATTGGTCACAAGTTATGGAAACCAGGCTGACAAAGACACAGCCAGAAATAAACTCACTGGGTGACATCATACTGACGTCTGGGTGACCACACACACACACACGCACACGAAACTAGGTCATCTGGAACCTCCTAGAGTGGGGGAGGACTCTGTGCCTCCTAGCTGGCTCAGGGCACTCCCTTTAGGGCACGGGGTAGGCATCAGGAAGAAGCAGATTCACTTTAGACCTGCCCGATATTCACTGCCATCTCTTGGCATGCTTTGATAATGGGCTCCAAGTGGGACAGGATCTTAATGAAGGACAGCAACGAGCTCTTGGCACAGGACTGGAGAGTCCAGCCTGGTTTGGGACAGAACTTCCTTGAAAGGCCTGGGATTGGGGCAGGCTATGCTGCTGCCCCAGGTCTTTGGGGCTGGGCTGCCTGGGTTCCGTGGGGTCTCATAAAAGCTGACCTGGGAGGTCAGCCAGCCCAGCTTGGCTCTCCTTTGCAATTGTGAAGGCGAAGGGGTCTTTTAGCCACTCCTACTGGAGGCAGGTCTGGCACCTTCTGGGGTGGGGGAGGGGGGTCAGGGATTTAAAGGCTGAAGGGCTGGTTTGGGATGGCAGCAGGGGGCGTGCAAGCACCTCTGGACCACCTGCTCCTCTCACCCGTGGATGTGTGCAAACCTCTCCTGGAGGCCACAGAAATCATTCAAGAGGGAGTCTGGACATGGGTCCAAATTCTACCTCTGCTGGCTGCATTTGTCCCTGGGCAAATCACTGCTCCTTCTCCCTGTTTGTACTTCCACATTGGAAGAACCTGTGTGTGTTTAAGTCCACGCCCTGGGCACTTTGCATTGGCCAGGTCATATCTGGGGCTAGAAAACGAAGAAACCCTTTTAAAAGTTGGATTTTATGGATGTAGGACCTCACGATTCCATGGCTCTGCCGACTTGATCTTTCCCTCTTAACCTTTCTCAAAACTTTCCTGAAGTCTGAGCAGCCCTGGGCAGGCAGGGCCCAGCTCCTGAGAAAGCAGGAAAAGGCCCTGGGAGGAGGCAGAGGGTGTGACCAAACTCCTGAGACTGCTGGGCTTTGGGGTGCAGCAGAGGAAGCCTCCTTACCTGGCCTGAGGCCTGGGGCCCAACACACTCAAGACTCAGAAGCCGGTTAGGCCCTCAGCTCTTGCTTTCTTCAGTCCATGGCCCAAGTGGCCAGAGTGGTGGCAGGAGGAAGAGGAGGCCTGGACGTGCCTGGCTGTGTGGGGCCCCAGGAGAGTGAGGTGGTGTCTCCAGATTGGGGGGAAGGGGTGCTCAATGGAGTGAGGAGAGCAGGGTTGGGCGAGGCAAACCCAGGTGCCAGGGATTGGGATTCTCTTTCCAAAATGATGGTGATCAGTGACCAGTAGTGCATCGTGCCAGGGCGTGGGGAGCAGCGAGCAAAGGGGCGGTGGGGGCTGCTGGGTGCAGCCGAGGGCCCCCCAGCGGCCAGCCCTCCTGGGACAGCAGCAGGGTGGGGGGGGTGCAGAGTCTACACCAGGCTCCTGGAGCCGCTGGAGTAGCGGCGCCGGTGCAGCAGAGAGCCGGGCGGGCAGTACTGGTGGGGGTGGTTGTAGGGGGGTGGGGGCGGGGGCAGCGGAGGCTGGTGGATGACCTTGACTGGGGAGCCTGGGCCACCCAGGGGTGTGGAGCCACAGGAGTCGGAGGAGGACGAGGTGTAGCAGGAGAGAGCCTGGCTCAGCAGGGGCTCCATGCGGGCCAAGCAGGGCTTGTCCAGGACAATGACCTTGACAATTTGCTGGCATTGCACCAGGGTCCCGGGGGGTGTGGGTGGCAGCGGTGGCAGCGGCGGGGGCTGCTCCCTCAAGGGGCTAGGCTGCGGGTCTGGCAGTGGCACCGGCGCTCCCCTCTCGGCCCCCAGCCCGGGGTTGTGCTGAGACGTTTGAAGCCTGTTGTGAATTGACACCTAGTTTAGAAACAGCCAGAGAAGCATGAAATGTTACAAGACTAATTCCCAGCTGCTAGGACTGGCTACCCTGAGCCTCCCTCCCCACCATTCCTGTCTCCTATGCCCCTCGGAGGCTCCCAGCCCTCACCTGGACCCACCATCTCTCCACCCACCTGGAGGAAACCTGACTGCTGAACCCAAGTGCCGACCCTGGGTGGGGAAGGGAGAGCACGTCTCCTCACCTGTGAGATGGGCATCTGGGCCAGCTGCCCCTAGGGTTCTGCAGTGCTCTGCGATCACATTTCACAGGCAAACCTCTCTCTGCCTCCCTCTCTACCACCTCTGAGCTTGGAAAACAGGGGAAATGGTCTTTGCCCCCTCCTTGCCTCTCAGAGCTGTGTTGAGGGACAGTCAGTCATCTTTGAGCCTTTCAAGCCCCCTCCTCCGCCCGCTTTGTTAAAAGAGAAGCTTCATTGTTCTGTCGAATTACAAAGGTGCCCAAACCCAAAATGCCAGGGCCCCCTGAATATGTGATCTGGACCTACCGGATCCTCCTGGATCCCCAAGGCCAAAACCATGCATGTGAAAGCAGCCCAGACAGCCAAGGCCAGAGTGTGGTCCCTAGCTGCCTTTCTGGGCCAGCCTGCGTCCCGGTTAAACGTGTCCCGCTGCAGGAGAGGGTACTCAGAAAGGACTCTAATCTTCACCCCCTCTCTCAGCCCCTGGAAGTCACTGTGAACCAGCCTGGCCTCCTCTTGCTGGCAGGGGGAGGTTGAGGAAATGGGAGGAAGGGAGCTAGCACCTTCTGGGAGGGGAGGGGTTAATTCCTCACCCTCCAGCTCCCCAGCCTGTAGGTGCGACATGCCTCAGTCCCCTTCTAACACCTGGCCTTCTGGAGTGGCTGAGATCTTCACCCTGAGGACCCATCCTACTGCCCTTGGGCACTGTCACCCAGAATGGGCTGCCCAGAAGAGCACAGAGGGGGAAATCGATGCTGTAGGGGAGGGGCCTTGATCGCCAGGCCTAGACCAAGATGGCTCAGCTCAAAACTATCTCAGAGACCTAAACCAGCAGATCCTATTGTCGGCAGAAGGTGCAGTCTCTGGGCCTGTGCCCTCCCCTTGGGCTGCTCCACAGTTCCCCAAGCGCCGGCTCCGTCCGCCCCTTCAATATCCACATTGCAGGCTTTGTTCTTCCCTCTCAACCTCCAACCTTGGCAGTGTTTTCTAGGCCTGAGATTCCCTCCAGTGAAATGAAGGAGCCCCTGAGTCCCTCAGTGCCCTGCCAGGACACAGGGCAGGCACAGGGCATTGCTGGGGCCCACCTTCCTCCTGGGGAGCCCTCTGTGGACCTCATTCTGGCAGAAGGCCTCTGCCCCCTGCTGCCAGAGGGCACTGGCTCCTTGCCCCACCTGCATGGATTCTGAGTTATTCCCCACGAGAAAAGTGGCCTGAATGGTGGGCGCAGGGTTTCTGCCCTCCTGCTCCCCCAGACTGTACAGCAGAAGTCTGACCGCCCTAATCCAGACCCCCTGAGCCTGCCTTCTCTTCCCAGCTGCCGTGACCCTCCCGCTCACACAGCCCCGCAGCTTTTGGCTCCTCCTCTTCTTCACTTCTCGCTTCCTGATCCCCTCCACTGTCTGCATCTCCCTCATCTCCACCCCAGCCTGGATCCCATATCTCTAATGGTAAGTGAGCAGCAGGAAGTGACAGCAAAACATTCATTTTGACCCCCTTCTCACCTTCCTGCTGATGAAGGGGAGAGAAAAGAGAGAGAAAGAGAGAGAAAGAAAGAGAGGAGATGGAACATGAGTAGCAGGTCAGAACAGCTCAGAGAAGATGGAGAAGCGCCTGCCAGAGGGGCTCGGCCAGGCAATGACGAGAGAGGGCAGAGGACAAGAGAGCTTGGGGTCCAGCTGAGAGGCCGGGAGCAGCGAGGCTGCCCTCCGTGCAGGGGAGCAGAGGCTGGCAGGGCCCCGGGGCTGGCTGGGGGTGGCAGCCTTGCAGATAGCCACATGGCCCTCTGGCAGGGTGGGAGGGGAGAACGGGCCATCAGGTCACTTGTCCTCCCTGGGCAGGTCAGGCTAAGGCACGGGCACGGCTGGTAGAACAAACCGGAAGGCTGGTAACTTTGTGTGTTTATCTGCAAGGCTAGAGAATGGGCAGCTGCAGGAAGATGGGGAGAAGAGGGGGCAGGGGATGGAATACCCACCCTGGGGGCTTGTCAGCTGCCGGGGCAGGAAGCTCCTCCGTGTAAAGGTGCCTCCTCCAGACACAGGTGTGTGGGGGGTGGGGGCCATGGGGAAAGAGGGAAAACAGGGGCTACCCCTGGGGTGGGCAGGCTCCTCCCTCAGACCTCTAAGTGGGGGCTCCTCCAGCTTGGGGTGGGGCTGGGAAAGGAGGTGTCTGTGTGAGAAGCTAGTAGTCCCTGGAAGCCTGGCAGAGGCGTGGGAGGAGAAGGCTCACTGGGGAGCAGTGGGGGAGGACTGGGCCCCAGCAAAGCTTGTAGGGGCCACTGAATGCCCCCCAGGTGACACTTGGGGGCCTGGCAAGGACCAGCTTCTGTGGCTATGTGGCTTGGGGATGGGCACCCCCCCACACACACACGGACAGTCTTCAAATTTACCTGCTCCCCACCCCCAGTGAAATCCCTAGGATGACTCAACCCTGTTCTGCCTCATCAGCTCCTGCACACACCCCTACGCCATGGCCAGCTTTCCGAATGGACCAGCCGGTCCAGGGAGGAGCTCCACCCTCTCAGCTGCCCCCTCCAGTTCTCCACCTGCCCCAAGAGGCGGCTGAGGGCAGGATCCGGGGTGGAAGTGGTCACTGGGGCTGGACTTGAGGGGTGAGTCTCTGGAGGGGCCCAGGCTCCCTCCTATGGAGGATAGGGCAACTGAGGAAAAGGGAACAGTGGCTTCCCTGATAGAGCGGGTACTAGGGGGATCAGTGAGCGATCTGCTGGGGGAGTGGGTTGGGGGATGGGTGGGGTCGCTATGGAGGTGGCATGGGCATCTCTGCAGGTGTTGGTCTGGGAGCTCGGCCTCAGAGGGCACTCAGCTGGGGAATGGGCAGAAAGTGCTGTGGCATTATTAGGTGCTGGAACAGTGGCATTACCCATGCTAGCAGTAACTTTTAATTGTATCTCTTGAAATTGGTAAAATGGTGAGTCGGGCTGGGGAGGCATTGATTAATACCTGAGAAGAGAAACAACAGAGACAGTGAGAAGAAGGACAAGCGGGGGTGCACGGAACCACTCACCTGGGCAACCAGGCCTCCACTTACCTCCACCGTGCTCTCCACCGGCTTCTCCCCCAGGGCAGCTTCCCTTTTGGCTTTGAATGCAAAGAGCACAGGGCTCACTCTCCAACCAGCCCGACACAAATCCCTGCCTCTCCCTCCCAGCCCCCACCCCACCCCTCCACCCCCAATACCAAGCATCCTTGCAGTTACACGTTGTGGCCAGAAGACTCTGGGTACCATGCCACTCCTGACGGAGGTGCAGCCCCAGGGCGGGGGCTAGAAGTCGGAGCCCAGTTCTGCCACTTAGCTGTGCGACCTTGGGAGTCCAGCCTAGAAGATCTCTGAGGTTTTTTAAGCAAGCATTACTGAGTCTCAGCAAGCATTGCTCAGTCTTGACAGCCTGAGCCACTGTCAAAGGTTCCCCGGTATGGACTGTGGAAGTTGGTTTTGCGGTGGCATTGGTTCTTGGCTCTCAGAGACACCAGGAGGCTCTGCTGTGTGTTTGTGGGCACTGCACTAACCTGCCTCTTTCAGCCACAGGCACCTTGAGGGAGGGGCCGTGTTCCTTTTGTGTTTCTACCCCTGCTACTTGGCTGAGTGGTGGGGATTCAATGAGCGGGGACCTGTAGAGCACTCACCACAGGGCCTGGCATGCTTAGCTTAAGCTTAGCTGATGATGGCTGTGTAACTGCTGCTGGGGCATTCTGACTGGGCCAGCACAGCACCGGGGACCCTGCAGATCTCTAGGGACATCGTGGTAGCTTTTTTTGGCTCAGTCGCTCCTGGCTCCCACCCCTGCCCCCAGCAGGCCACCCAGAGCCCCTCTGCTGGAGCCCCTGTGACTTCTCAACACAGTGTGCATGTGTGTGTGTGTGTGTGTGCTCACGCATGAGCAAGTTCCCTTGCTGTGCTCATCGCCCTGCTTTCTGTAGCACAGAGGGAGCTCTGCCGTTATTTGGAACCTAGGAGAACCCCACTGGGGAGGTGACTGATGGACCAGGCCATGGAGACAATGCATCCTGGTCTGATTGGGGGGGTGCAGCTTCCAGAAGAGGCATGCTGGGATGCAGAGTGGGGTGGGGTGTCAAGTGCTTAATCACAACTGAAGTTTGGCTCTGGAGTTTCAACAGCTGTGCAAACAAGCAGCGACTCGTATACTGTGACCTTACAGACATGAAGGGGCCGGCTGAAAAATCAGGCAGGGTGGAGAATTATGACTGCATGATGGCAGGTCAAACCCATACACAGAAGATGATATCAGAGTGAGAATCTCCATGCAGCTAAAACAGCCCCAGGTCTTGTCTGGAAAATGAATCTCATCTCCTAGCTGAGTGACCAGTGCTGTGATGCTGTCTGTCCTGGCATCACCGTGTCATGGCTGTAATTGAGGGTTGGGGACCAGCCTGAAACCCACCAGAGTGTCTCAGCTCAAGCTAATGTCTTGCTGGAACCCTGGTCTTCTAGTGCTTAGCAGGGGACACACAGCAGGCACCCAATAAATGTTGGTTAAATGAAAGAACAAATGGCTGAATTAATTAATTAGTGAACAGTTCTGATGGTTTGCTGGGGGTTTGTTGGGATGGGAGTTAATTCTCACGCCATCTCTCCCTCTAATTTTTATTTGGGACTGCAGAGTGGGGGTGGAGGTAACTCTTCCCACGCCCCCTGTGGGTGGGGGTAAAGGTGAGGGGCAAGAGGTAGAAAGTAGGAAGATGTCCATGGAAGAAATAAGGCAGGTCTAGAAAACGTGGCCAAAGGTGGTAAAAAAAAAAAAAATCTGAGGCTGGCTTGATGTGTCTGGAGTGCATAAGTCAATTTGAAGAAACCATTTGGGAAGTTAGGTTTGGAGGTTTATCTGGGTTTGGGGGCAGGCTGACTCTGGCCTGGGAGAGGAAAGCACTCGTGGCTCCTTAGGGAAAGGACTGGACAGGCAGATCAAGATTTCCAGACCCTCCTGGCCACCCTCCTTACCGGGCTCATGCTGCTTCTCTTTACTACACCTGTCACCCCCTCCAGTGAACCGGAGTCCCCAGACAGCCTGGGTGTGGGGTGGGAGGGGGTGGGTAGGAGGCTCTCTGACTGGGGTTAGGGCTGTTTTGGCCGGACTCCTCCAGGGAGAATGGTTGTTTTTCACAGGGACCCAGGGCCTCAGGGCAGCATGTAAATCGACACATTCCTCTCACGCCTTCCTTCTCACTCACACCACTAAGGCCCATGAGATTAAGCCTGGAGCTCCTAGCAGAAAGAAATGGCCATGGGAACAAGTACTTTCCTCACCCCAATTCCCCAGGAACCCCAGGCCGGGGGCAGAGGGTGGCCCCCGTGCAGGCCCAGGGCCATCGTAGGCCTGGGGCCTGGGACAACGGAGCAGAACCAGGGCTCACCTGTAGGCGATCCGTGCTTGGACTGTGGGTCCACCTGTGCCCCGCTGGACTTGAAGGACAGCGTCTTTGCTCCCTGCTGCTTCTCCAGCTCCCCTGCAGGACAGAGAGGCCCGTGAACAGAGAGGAACCCAGCCTCAAGCACAGTGAGGTGGAAGAGGAATGAGGAGAGAACAAGAAGAGGGGGGCTCCCTGACACGCTACAAAGTGTGGCCTGAGTCTGGCACCCCACTTCACAGCTAGAGCCTCGGTTTCTCCATCTCTGTGTGGGGGGAAGCTATTAGCTGCTTGAATGTCAGAGGCAAAAGAGAGGGCGGTGGGCTGCTTGGGTCTGAATCCTGGTTCTGGGGCTTCCTACCTGTGTGGCTTTAGACAATTTACTTAACCTCTCCATGCCTTACCGGAGGGGACAGCGGTGCCCACTTCAAAGTGCTGTTAAGAGGATTACGTGAGGAAATACATCAAAGCCCTTTAGAACGAGGCCTGGCTGGAGGCAGGTGCTCAATAAATATTAGCTTTTATTATAGCAGAAACAAATTACTTGGACCAGTGGACCTCGGTGATGGCTGGTGACAGCCAGCCTGCCCACCTTGTGCCCAGCAGGACAGACCTTCCTCAGGGTTTCCAGAGCTCTTCCAGGGAGGAGATTCCCCACCGAGGGTATCAGTGGGGCGCAGTCCATGTGGCCAGGGCATCTGTCTTGTCCACAACCTTGACTCCTCTCCCTAGACTGTCAACCTGTTCCTTCTCGTTCTCTCGGCGGTGTTAGAGAAGCGCCAGTTACCATCCTCAGAGGTTTGACGATTATTAAATCACTCCTTCAGTGTCTCTTTTCCAGGAGACATAACTCAAGTTCCTTTGATTAAGGCCGCTCTCCTGGGTCCCATTTTCTGTCTCTCTAGTTGTCAGGAAGCCAGGGACACTGGACTGCACACTCCAAACCAGAACAGTTTGTCCTGACTGCTTGAAGTACACCACCAGTCAATACTTGATACTTCTCCTGAATGGGGGGTCATCCCTCCCTGGAAAAGGGCTGTCTTGGCTTTGGAGAAATTAGCATCGTAATTATAAGCACAGAGTCTGAGGACCTTGGTGCGAATCTTGCTTTGTCATGACTGTGTGAACTTGGACAGCTTCCTTAAGCTCTGTTAGACTCTCCTTATTTGTAAAATGAGGACAATCCTACCTGCCTTACGGAAAATTGTGGCAGGGATTAAACAATATGATAGGTCTGGCATTCAGCCCAGTGCCGGGCATGTAACGCATGGTAGCTGTTACTGTTTTCATTTTCTTTTCTACTTCCTTCCCTCCCTGCCTCCCTCACCAGTACTTCATCTTTTCTCAGCTGTTACTTCCAGCCAGACGTGAGGCTCTCTCTCTGCTCCCCTGCCCTCTAGACAGCAGGAGATGATATTCACTCTTGATATACTGCTTCTGGCAATGTCTACTCCTTTGTACTTTGGAAGGGACAGGGATGCCACTCCCGGGCTGATGGGGGAAAAGGGATCTCTTCCAGCAAGCATGGGGCCCATTGGTGTGCTGTGCCTCCCCAGGGCTGTGCAGAGCCATCTGTAACATTTTGACAGTGACAGAAGTGACATTTGAGGGTGTGTCCTTGAGCATGTTCAAGATCAACAGCCAAGGTGGCATCTCTGAGCATCCAGTCCAGCCGTTGAAGAGTCTGTCTGTTATCCTGCTGAGCTCGCGGTTGCCCCCAGAGCGCAGACAAGGGAATGTACACCCCTACCACCCAAGCAGTTACCGAGTTGTACGGTCTGGTCTGGTGGGTTTTTGTTTCAACTGGATTTAGCGGTTTCCTGACGATCTTATACACGGTACGTCTTCTGTCGTTGTCAGAGGAGAAACTACATGAGCCTCAGAATCAGACTCAAACGCAAGTGCCACCTTCTCCACTTCTAATACGCACGCCCTTAAACATATCCCTCAGTGGCCCTGGGTCTCGTCTGTGAACTGCGGACAAGCACCTACCTTGCGACCTCACTGTGAATGCTGTAGGCAAACTGCCTGGCACGTAGTAGGTGTTCCAAAAACGCTGATTAAAAAGCACTGCCCTGTCATGTTGGTCCCCTGCTCCCAAAACTCCCACTGCCTTTCCTATTGCCTAATGCATTTATATTAATTTAGAACCACTTTCCAACAGAGTGACCGTATAAGGCAGACCTGAAGTCTGTCTGTACTTTCTGGTTTAGTTTCTGAATCCATTCTTACTAAACTTCCCGATAAAGGCGATCTATGCTTAAGCAGCAAAAGCCTGCAAGTGGGCACAGCTTGCAGGCCACTGCCACTCTTTTCCTAAACCATAAAGTAACTGGCAAACCACCTGGACCTACAAAGACCCCCACATAGTTTCTACAATGCCTGAATTGGAACAGTCAAGAATCAAGGCATTCCTTAGGGGAAATATTCCCTAGGTGAGGGATAGTCAGAAAACCAGGCTGGACTCTTCAAAAAGACCATCTCATGAAAAAACAAAGCATTCCTTAGGGGAAAAAAAAGACAACTCCTAGGTGAGGGATAGTCAGAAAACCAGGCTGGACTCTTCAAAAAGACCATCTCATGAAAAAACAAAGTCGGGGGGACTATGATTCTAGATTAAAAGAGATTAAAGAAAATGACACAACCAGATGTAATGCATGAATGTGACTGGATCCAGGGGGAGGGGCTGTACAAGGCAGTTTGGTGGGAAGAGAAGCGCCTGGGTCCCCAGGCCTTTTGGGTTTGCCTCCTTGCCTTGGTCGGCTGGCTTGGATGTGTTGCTCAAACACCACAGAGTCCCCTGTTCCAAGGGGCACCCCCACAGCCCCACCAGAGCATGTGCACCTCGCCTTAACTGTGATGGTGCAGTGGGGCCGGGGTGGCCTCGGGATGGCAGGAGTGTCCTCGGCTCACCCCACACT
Source organism: Neofelis nebulosa (assembly GCF_028018385.1). Lineage (NCBI taxonomy): Eukaryota > Metazoa > Chordata > Mammalia > Carnivora > Felidae > Neofelis > Neofelis nebulosa. Next base: position 105,376,603 of record NC_080789.1, on the reverse strand, counting down.
CGCTCCACAGTGGGGCGAGGAGTCAGACTTGTGCCGCAAGCAGCCTGTGTTCCCCGCTGACCCTGAGCCCGCCCACCCACCCGGCCACCGCGTCCTTACACTCTATCCGGATCTGCTCCAGCTCTGTCACCTCAGCGATGGACTCCTTCAGGTCCTCCACAAACTTCTGCATCTCGTCTGAGCCCAGGGCACAGAAATGCAGCACCTGCTTCTTCTCAGAGCCCGAAAGCGGGGTCACCAGGGTGATGCCATGAGAGTAATCTGGAAAGCAGACCCCAGGCCCCCACGGCCATGAGCAGCAGTGAGCGAGGCGGGAGCCAGCCCAGTGTGGAGAGTTGGACGGGGCTTTTGGGGTGCTTGCCCCCTTCCCCCTCCCTGCAGCCTCCAACTTCTCCCCAATACCCTTGGCCACATCCCTCCGGGGCCGAGGGAGACTCACATTCATTCTCAAAGAGGTGGAACCCCATGCCTAGCAGGCCCACTGACTTGCAGAACGTGTATGTGGAGGAGCTCTTCTTCTTCGGGCAAAGTTTGAGAATCTGTTCAAGAGAGGGAGAGAGACATGCACTGAGTGTGTACACACATGTGTGCACACTCAGGCCCACGAGCACACAGGGACACAGGTGAGCACACACCCAAAAAGAAACATGAACACACGTGCACGCTTATATACTTAGGGTACATTCACACGTTGACATCCACGCATACGTACACACACACACACACACACACACACACACACATATAACAGGTATATAAATACACATACCGTATCACAATATGGGGTTTCTTGTATTGCATAAAACCCCTCAGTGGCTGTTCCCACTGCACTTAGAAGTGCACATTGCCCGCCTCTCCCCATCTGGTCCCTGCCTCACTCTGGCTTCATGCTCAAGCCCTGCTGTCATCCTTTCCGTGGCCTGAATAGGGCCAGCTTGGTCCTGCTGCAGGCCCTTTGCACATGCTATCCCCATTCCGCACCTCTCCCTGCGGCTCTCTGCATGGCTGGATTGCTCTCATTACTTAGATCTGAACTCAGATGCCGCCTGCTTAAAGATCTCCTTGAGCAGCCCATGGAACAAACAAAAACAAACCAAACCACATTGGCCCTAACCTCAGCCCCTCCTTCCTCCTTATCCCGTCATTGGGTTTCATCATCTTCACACCACCTTTTTCCCAATTTGATACTACCTGGTTTATTTGTTTCCTTCATTATTTCCTATCTCCCTCCCCAACTAAAATGGAAACTTAGCCAGTTGCTCAGTACTTAAACACTTCTTCAGCACCTTCTCCCAGCTGGGCCCTGGAGGCACAGGAGCACAAAAGCCAGAGAGAGCTGTGCCCCCAGAGTGCCTAACAGAGCTGCGGAGCAAGACTGATCAGGGGGTAAACCAATGGATTGATCCATAAAGCATAATAAGCAGAAGAAAACCAAAGTGAAGGAATAAATAAGGTAATTCCAGAAACTGACAAGTGTTAAAGAGAATGAAATAGGGAAGGAATAGAAGGTAACTGGGCAGGCTACCTTTTGAGGTGCACAGGGAGGGCCTCTGGGAGGAGGTGATGTTTGAATTGAGACCTGAATGAAGACAGGGAGGTGGCTGGGCAAAATCTGGCAGGGTGGTGGCAAGAACAAAGGTCTGAGATGGAAGGAGCCTGGCCCTTGGGACTCAGCTCTGGAGACCAAGGTGCCAGCACAGGCAAGCGGTGGAGTAGAGGGCGGGGAGAAGAGGTCAGAGATCCAGGAGGCCTCCAAGTGGGGGGTGCGGGCTTCCTTTGCCTGGCATGGGAAACATGGCAGATATGAGGCCCGATTTGTACTCTGGAAGGATCACTCTGCTGCTCTGTGCAAGGTGGAGCTCAGGGGTGGATGGTTAGATGTGGGATAATTTTAGAGATAGTGCCACCATGACTCATGGATAGAGAGGATGTGGGAGACGAGGGAAAGACAGAGACCCGATGGTGTTCACCGCTGTTTCCCAGCACTTACAAAAATGCCCGGTACATAGCTGACCCTCATTAAATATTGTGGAATGGATACCTATTCCAAAGAACAAAGAATGAGTACGCCACAGACATGCACACACACATGTGCACACACACACACATGCACGCATCCCTTGGGCCCCAGGCAGCGCTCAGGCCCACCATCCCCCACTGGCTATGGGACGAGAAGCACATCCCTGTCCTGTCCCGCCCCAGGTTTCCTGTACTGTGGGAGAGGCTCATGATCTGTGATCTGTTTCATTCCCACCATGACTGTGGAAACATAAACAAATCACTTGACCTCTCTGAGCCTCAGCTTCATAACTTACAAAGTAGCCCCTATGTGGCTAAGCAACCTCACCCCCCATGATGGGACAGTGTCGTGCAAGAGGAATCAGCCCCTGACTGTGGCATTCTGAGTGAAGTCTCTGAGGCCTTCCCCGCCCCTCTCTGGGGTCAGGGCTAAGGCTGAGCTGGGCAGCAGGTGGCCCCGGCCTGGACCGTGTACTCACCACCAGCAGGTCGTTGAAGAGGAACACCTCCCTCTGATGCGCGGCCTGCTTCTGCAGCTTGTTGACATCTGTCACCTCAAAGAGCCGGCTACAGCAGACCAGGCGGCGGTGGGGCACCGACAGCACCTTTGGTGGAGGCAGAAACTTAGGGGAGGAGCCCCGGAGCTCACAGTCTTCCCCACCCCATAGCACCCACTTTCCGGGAAAGCAGATGGAGGCCAAGGTTTCTACTGCAAGGCCTGAACTTGACCCTAACCGTCCTCTCTCCTCACCGGGGCTCTTCCCTCGTCATGCTTCTTGGGGAGCAAGGCTTGGGGAGAAGCGTTCATCACACTGGAGTAAGTGAGATGAAGGCACAGAGAATGGAAATTGAAAAGAGCTTCCAGATTGGTCAAATCTGGTTGCTGTCAACCCCCATGACCCAGGCTGCAGCCTGCAAAGTGGCCCCTTTGTCCCTTTCTCTACTGCACACCCAAATGCAAGTGTGCAAGAGGGAGGGGACTGCAGGGATACCTCAAATCTGCCGTGTGTAAAACAATCTACTGCAGACCTCGGCAAGAAAGGCTCTGGGCAGAAAAGGGCCATCCCTGCAGAGAGGAGCTCAGTGTAGAGCTCAGACGACATCCTCAGACTGCTTCTTAGGTCAGCAATTTAGGGAGGAGAAACTGGAGACAAATACCAGAACCCACTCTGCATGCTTTCAGTTTATGGCATGAAGAGTCTGTGCTGACATATGAATAGTAAACTACAGAGAATCACTGCCAACATGGACCATATTGCCTGCGACACAGGTCACAACTAAGGGGCACACCAGTGGCTTACCACAGTCTAGAGCCTACTTCAGCCTCTTTCCTGTCTTCTATTCAGTAGGACCATCCAGGAAAGCCCAGTATCCATCCCATCCTAAGTCTCCCCATCTGGCCATCCAGATGCTTCAACCCTAGACCACTGGGCAGCCTTTCCCAACATCTCACCTCAGCCTCTCTGCTGCCGTAGCTGGTAGCACTGAGGAAGTGAGGTAAGGGAAAACGGAGGGTGCAGTGTATGGCACAGAGTAAGGACTCAATTACTATGAAGTGAGCAAATAATGGAAAAGTGTTCCTGAAAGGGAAGGAGGAGATTGGGAGATGTCAGCTGGTCTTGAGACAAAGGCAGGTGCGAGATGGGGGGGCGCCTGGCAGCCATGGGAGAGGAAGTGGCTGCGGCGGGGTGAGTGCTGTTCTGTGGTGGGCACTTACCGTCTTCATACCCACAATGGACTTCTCCACCTTGGTGACATACGTGACATGGTCCTCATTGGACTTGAGCTCCTTCTGCTGTATCCTTTCATAGATGCCCACCACCAGCTCCCTGGGGATGTCAGCACCGTCATCCACACCTACCAACATGGCAAGGGAAGGGGAGGCGAGGGAGGCAGAGGATGGAGGTGTCAGAGGCCTGCAGCCAGAGAGGGGAAGCCCCCACCAGGCTGATGTTCTGCAGGGGTGGCCTTGATTTTGCCCTGTCACTGTTGCAAAACCTTCAGTGACTGGCTTCCCAGCCCCACTGAATTAAGGACAGACTCCTTAGCCAGGCACCAGAACTACTACAATATGGTCCCAACACACATTTGCAGTCTCATCTCCTGCTGTTCCATAACCAGAACATCCACTCTCACCTCCCTGGTCTCTTTCCTCATCCTCAAATACAGCCTCCATGTTCCCACTCAGGGCCTCACTTCTGTAGTTCTTGTGCTCTGTGTATTTGTCTACCCCCACCCCACTCCCTGTCCCCCATGAGAACAACTTGAAGGCTGATATTGTCTTTTTTTTTTTAAGTTTTTTTAAAAAATCTATTTTGAGAAAGGGAGAATCTCAAGCAGGCTCTACACTGACAGCAAAGACCCCAACATGGGGCTTGAACTCATGAACGACGAGACCATGACCTGAGCCAAAACCAAGAGTCGCATGCTTAACTGACAGAACCACCCAGGTGCCAAGCTGATGTTCTGTCTTATTCTCTCTTGGATCTCCTCCCTCTCACACCTAATCCCCGCCCCTGATTAGTTGTTAACTAAGAATGTGTGACAAGATTCTTCCCTCACTGGGAGTGTGGGGAGGTGGTGGTGGTTACATGTTAGGTGAAGAGGAGCCAGACAGCCCCCTGTAGCAATGCAGGTAAGGACACTCTACTCCCATCTCCTACTTCATAGTAATAAAACTCCAGGAACAAAAAATACTAGCAGGAAATATACTGACTTGGAAACAAATTCTTTGGGAGGTAGAAAGAGAAGCCATAAAAAATTTCTTCATTCTACCTTTCCTAAATCTTTTTTTAATGACTATATGCTTCTCTTATAAGACAGAAACATTCAAAATAAAGCAACTTTGGCAAGTGTCCTCAAAGGAGATTTCCTACCTAGTGAGAGGACATTATACCTTCTATGAGCAACTCTTTGTATCAACCCCGTTTCTTCCACATCTGATCTTGGTTCTTCAAGTCAGGCAAATTAGCCCATGCAGCACCCCTGGGGGCCTAAAAGACATCAGGCTGGGGGCAAGAAAGAGCAGGGACCAGGACTGAACACACAGAGGCTCCCAGCCGGAATGGCAGGTTGCACACCTGTGCTCCTTCTGAATATTCTGGTCAAAGGGAATTTTTTAAAGAGGCATATACACACAAAGAGAAAGAGAATGGGGGAAGAAACAAGGGCACCATATGACCTGGAAAGTGGATGCATGAGCAATCCTGAGAAAGTGGAAATTGAAGCCGGCCGAGAAGTTACAAGCTATTCAGCACACCACAGAACCACCAAAGGGCTCTGGAATGGGTGGCAACAGGAATCCCACTTTTAGTGGAGGTCAGGCTGGAAACAGGAAAATAGGTTGATAATAAGTCTAAAAAGGATTTAGATCTCCCTGTCCCTTCCTCTGCTTCAGCAGCGGACTGAAGGTCAGTCTTCTGGAAGAGGTGAACCAGGAACTCTGGGGTGGGGGCACCCAAGCCCAGTCCAAGGTGGGAGTCTGTGCTGAAAACTGGAGCATGGAGTTTATGTCTATGTATTAAGACACCCTCTCAATCCTTCTTACCCAAAAGATCTTAGACTATTGGCAGCCAGACTCGTACCCTCTGGTCAACAGATCGGACATTTCTCTTCTGGGGAATCAACCAGCACAAGGGAAAAATCTGAAGATACTGCAGTAAGGGTGTCCCAATGAAACAGCTCAGTTTAATCACTGTATGAAAAAGCCCACCACTCAGAACCCCCCACCCATACTCACAGAGTTTTTAATCAGCCTTTTAGCTCACTCTTAAATATTTGAGAACAACCAAGTTTCATCAAGTATATATGGAAAGTCTACAACACAAGAGAGAAAGAAGTATGGGAAAAACAGAAAAAGGAAGCCAGAAGAAATAGAGGCAAGTAGGGAGTAACCAAAACAGATACCATCAGAGATATATGAGAAGATAGTTGCATCTACAAAACAAGACTAAAATGCTATAAAAGGGGAATATTTACAGAAGAAAAGAGTTATTAAAAATGAAAAATATGACAGCAGAAATGAAAAAATTTGTAGGAAACTCGCAAGATAAAGCCAAGGGACATCTTCAAGAAAGTCCAACCAGAAGACGAATATGGAAAATAGAAAACTGTAAAAATTAGAACATCAAACCAGGAGATCTAACATCTGAATAACATGAGTTCCAGAAAGACAGTACAGAGAAGATGATATCTGCACCCTCATGTTCACTGTAGCATTACTTGTAACAGCCAAGAGATGGAAGAAACCTATGTGTGTATTGAGAGATGATGGATAAAGAAGGGGTGTGTGTGTGTGTGTGTGTGTGTGTGTGTGTGTGTATAATGGAATATTAGTCAAAAAAGAGAATGAAATCTTGCCATTTACAACAACATGGATGGAGCTAGAGGGTACTATGCTAAGTGAAACAGCTCAGAAAGAAAAACACGGTATGATTTCACTTATATGTGGAATCTAAATGCAAAACAAATGGACAAAACAAAATAGAAACAGACTCATAAATACAGAGAACAAACTGTTGGTTGCCGGAGGGGAGGCAGGTTGGGGGTGGGCAAAATAAATGAAGGGGATTAAGAGGTACAAGCTTCCAATTATAAAATAAATTGAGTCATGGGGATATAATAATGTACAGCACAGGAAATACAGTCAATAATACCGTAATAACTTTGTATGGTGACAGATGGTAACCAGACTTATCATGGGGACCATTTCCCAATGTATAAAAATATCAAATCTCTATGACATACACCTGAAACTAATAGGACATCAATTATACTTCAATTTAAAAAAGAACCATAATGAGGCGAAACATCAGGAAAATTTAGAAGACAAAGGAGAAAGAGAAGAGCCTGTACATTTTCAGAGAGAGAGAGAGAGAGAGAGAGAAATAATATGCAAAAGGTGAGGAATTGGAATGGCAGAGTAGCACTGTCCATTAAAAGACAATGGAGCAATGCCTTCAAAATTTTGAGTTCAGTGTTTCCAATCTGGAATTCTATGCCCAGCCAAACTCCCAATCAAGAGTGAAGGTAGAAAACAAATATCCAGACACACAAGTTCTCAAAAATTTGCGGCCAATGTACTTTTCGTATGGAAGAAAACTAAAAATGAGCCAGCTATGAAATCTAGGATACGGGAACCAAACACAGGAACAAGACAAAGGAGGTGCCCGGATGATGGTGGAGGGAATCCCAGGTGACTGCATGCAGCTGGCCCAGCCACCTGTCGAGATAGGAGCAGAGACTAGAGGCTCTTGGGAGAGAGACCTCAAGAAGAATACCTCTCCGTGTTCCACGTGCAGAGAGGAACTTGACACTTAGGTTGGGGAGTTTGGAGATAAATCAGTGGCAGGTATGTAGACAGTTGAGCAAATGGGAAAAGAACACAAGTATTCACTCCATGGAAAGGAGAAATAGAAAGGGTTTGTAATCATGCTATACTTCAAGACTCAGCTTTGAACTGTGTTTACCTAGTCTTTAATACCATAAACACTGACGTCACAAAAAGAATGCTACAGCTGTAAGAAGATCATGGGGATTCAGGGTAGTTTTAGTGGGGGTGGGTTGGGGAAGGTGGATCAAAGAGGGCTAATGCTCATGTTCTATGAAATTGCTATGGTCTGAATGTCTGTGTTTCCCTTCCCCCTTTCATATGCTGAAATCCTAGCTCCCAAAACTGATAGTATTAGGAGGTGGGGTCTTTAGAAACCAAGTTATAAAGGTGGAGTCCCCGTGAATGGGGTCAGTGCCATGTAAAAAGGACCTCACAGAGCCCACTCCTTCCACCAGGCGAGTGCACTGTGAGAAAGCCCCAGCCGGAACCAGGAAGCGGGCTCTCGCCAGACACCAAATCTGCCAGAACCTTCATCTTGGGCTTCCTGGCCTCCAGAACTGTGAGAAACACATGTCTGTTTATAAGCTACCCAGCCAGTAGTATTTTGTTATAGCAACCCGAACGGATTAAGATATAAATTAATAGATAATGCTTAACATTTTTAAAAATGAACAAGTAGCAGTGTATAAAAGAAAGCAAAGTATAGATACTATTTCATCCCATCTATATGAAATTCAAGAGCTACACAACTAGTCAATGGGGACGGAAGGTCAGGAGCCTTGGCATTCTGACAGGGGCACTGACTGGGCCAGGACATGAGAGGATGTTCTGGGGCCAGGGGAATGATCTGGAACGAGAGCCGGCTGTGATCACACATGCATATGAACAAAAACTTCATCATGCTTTCAGATTTGTACACCTTGCAGTTTGCTTTCATAGCAATTTAAAAAAAGGAATAAGAGCAAAAAAAAAAAAAAAGGAAGAAGAAGCACGTGGTTTTGCGATATAGAAGAAACACGATAAATGGCAAAAAGAATGTTGAGAGTGGCAGAAGAGTGGCGACAGGGGCAGGGACTAATTTTTTTTTGTAGCAAGCCGTGTAGAACGATTTGACTTTATTAAATGATGTGCATGTATAGCTTCGATTCCTTAAGTGCTAAAGAAGAAAAAAAGCCAGTGAGTTGAGTACACATCACATCCTGCCAGTTTAGCTCTGATCCCTGCTAGGTGGTGCACTATGTCATTTAGAGAAGGACTTGGCTGCTGGGTGCCATGAAATTATCTGCAAGGCTGATGTCCATGGACCCAAGACCTAAAAGCCTCCGTCTGTCGTGCGGTGGGAAGGGCTGGCACACACAGGCGCCAGCTGTGTGGCCGGGGCCTAGAAGTCAACCAATGGAGGACGTTCCACGGAGGGCAAGGGGCATTGCCCAGGGGCCCTTGCCGGTTGATGTAGGGCAGTGGCCATGACTCCTGGAAACTCCCCCAATGCCTGGCATGCAAGCAACTTTTCCAGATGGCTGTGTGTGACTGGGACCACAGAGCAGTGTCCAGTGCCCCTGGCTGCTAGGGTGACAATCTACAGTCAGCTGAGACACAGAATTCACGCTGAACAGAATGGAGCCTGAGCAGCAGCAGCCTCGGCCCTCCTCCCCATCCTCCTTACCTCTCAGGTTTCGGATAAAGTCCTCTAGCATCATCTTCCGGTCGGGCTTGATGTTGGGGCTGTACATGTCGGTGTTGAGGAGGATGATGGCAAAGGCGAGGATGAAGATGGTGTCGGGGTTGTGGAACTGCTGCACCACCTCGGGGTTGCACATGCAGTAGCGCTGGCTGCGGTGGGGACACGAGCGGGGTGCTGAGGCCCTTCTTCCCCTTCCCTGGGCTCCAGAAGTGGGGAGTCGTTGGGGGGACAGAGGCCACTTCTCTGAGGGCATCGGGTCCCTGTAGCCTGGCCCTCTTCCCCACTGAGGGGACAGGGCCAGTGTCACACAGCCATGGAGCCCGTCACCACACCTAGATGCTCACCAAAAACTTGCTGGTCCACGGGGATGGGTGGGATGCACCCTGTCTACCTGGAGGGCCCCGGCGCTGCTCTAAGCCTAGAGAGCTCAAGGGCTCCTGTCCCTTTTCTTTCCTTCCCTCCTCTGCAGCCAGCCCCCCACCCTTCCCGCCCCACCAGGAGGGCTTCTCCCAGCCCCAGATGGAGCCCCCAGCATCTCTGGTGCCCCACATCCCAGGCGTGTGTTTTGAGGGCTGTGTGAGGGAAGTGGGGATAGGGGTCCTACCTGAAGGCCTCTATGAGTCGCTCTACCTTCTGGGCTTCCCCCTGCACGCGGATGTGGGCCTGGAACTTCCGCAGGGCCTCATCCAGCTCCATGCTGGAGAAGTCCATCTCGTCCACCACACAGCTGAGGGCAGGTCGGGAGGGGGGGTTCTTGAGGAAAGGTCAGCCCCTAATCCTCTCTCAGCTGGAGGCAGCTGAGGAGTAGGGTGCAAGGTGTAGCCCCCTTTCCCACTGGACCGCCCACCCTGGTGGCCAGGATTCTCCCTCTGGTAACCTAAGAGGACCCTCCCTTACACCATCTTTCCTCCAGCACAAGAGCCCTGGGAGGCAGATGGCTGACTGCTGTCTCCATAGCTAAGAGCCGGAGACCCAGAGAGGCCGGGGGGGCTATCCAGAGCCACACAGCCAGAAGGAGGCTGATCTTCCACCTCTAGCTCCCAGCTCGTCTCCTCTCAGCCTCAGAGGGTCTCAGAGTCAGGCAAAGGTTTGAAACAGGAGTAAGTGCAATTTACTTATCTGCTCCTGTCCTGTTAGGAGCCTAGTTTCTCTGCCCATTTAGGCTTCCAGGTGACGGACCCCTCCTCCCGTACCACCCCTCGGGGTCTGCCTCAGGCCAGATGGGAAAGGAGTGAGCTCATCCTAAGCTCCCTTGCAGCCAAGGAGCCCTGAACTCTCAGGGAAGCTGTGGCCTCTGAAGAGTAAATGACAAATTAGCCTAATGTGGGAGGGGGACAGTGTGACAAACACGGCCGGGTTCTGAGCCTGGGCCTACCACTGAATTTTTTGTGTCTTTTGGTGAAGACTCATCTTTTAGAGCCTTGGTTTCTTTTTCTGAGGAGGAAAGAGGTCAGAGTCCTGCTCCCCAAGGGCCCTTCTACCTCTGAAATGCCACCTCTATCTAGCCCTGGAGAGTTTGCGTCTGAAGGTCTCCCTGCAGTGCCTGGGGAAATGGAGGTGGGGACGTGAGGCAGTGTCATTCCTCCCAGGGCCCCTCCTGTCCTCCTGCTGCCTTGCCCTCCTTTGGGGTGGCCTGTCCCCAGGGCCATGAGCAGCGGGCAGGGATCCAGATCTGGCCAAGCAGCAGCCCTGATGTGCCTGAGAACTGCAGACGCTCCCACGTGCCACCAGGCTCCCAGAGACGACTTCCCCCCTTTCTGCACCCGTGCTGTGGTCCAGCCTCCTCTTTCCTGGTCGTTTCATACCCAGCCCCACAATGCCTGCTGGGGTCAGCAGCCCCTCTGCTTCCACAGCCCCGGCCGCCACCGCCACAGGGTCACGGCCTGGTCGCTGCCTGCCTTCCTGCCCAAAAAGGCGAGGCGAGCTCCGGGCTCGAGCCCAATGTGTGGCTTGGTGCCCAGCATACCGGGGGACTTGGAACATTTGCCCAGTGACCGTGTGAGCAGAGGGACGAGCCCTAAGCAGGACCCACTTCCTCCATGATGCCAGCGCCTGTGCAAGGCCCACCACCTAGGAGACTCACAGATCCTGACTCAACCCTGGCTCTGGTGTCAGTTTTTAGAAGGAAGCAATGGGAGACAGCCACACAACAGTGGTCAGGGGCCTGGTGGTCCCTTTCAGGGGGAACAGGGAGGAGAGAGCATCACTGAGACTTCTAGAAAGGGGAGGCTAGGAGCCCCCCTCTCAGCTCCCACAGGGGAGATGGCCATCTTCAGGCTGGGAGCCCATCCTCCTCATAGTCAAGCCCAGCCTCCTCTCAGACTTGTCTGCCTGGATAGTGAGAGGGAGGGGGGCACTGGGGGGCCGAGGCAAGAATGTGGCTCAAGTATGACAAGTGGCAATGTCAGTGTCTGGGTGTTTGAGACAGAAACTGGTGGTAGCAGCCCCCGGCTCCAGCCTGGGGAGAGGCTACTCTGATTTCTCAGCAGTTCTTGTTGTCCTCCCTGAGCACTCCCAGGCTGGCAAGTGAACCTCAGGAGCAGCATCATGGGGCCCACACCCATGTATCCCCTAGCCCAGCACAGCCAGGAGTTATGAATCGTGCATGACCGACCCAGACAGCGAGGCCGTCAGAGGAGGTGAACCAGTGTGGTCCTGCAGCAAGGGGACCGGAGCTAGAGCTGGGGAAGCAAGGATAGGGAGGGAGGAGACAGACATAGAGGCAGTGAGAGACACAGAGGATACAGAGTCAGGTCAGAAAGACCAAGAGAACAGGGACAGAGAGAGAAGGCAAGAGAGACAGAAAAGGAGAGGCAAGGAGGCAAAGAGGAGAGAGAAAGACCCACAAAATGGGGGAGACGGAGACAGAGAACAAGAGACAAACAGAGACGAGGGGAGAGACAGAGACAGAGAGAGGAGAGAGAGGTGGAAAAGGACAGGAGATGGGTGTGGAGGACAATACAACAGACTGGACAGGGGTGGGTGTTGCTGGGCATGGAGCAGAGGGGCCCCACCCACTCATCCTGGCCCCCGCCTAACTCGTCAAGGCCCAGGGGGAGGGCAGTGGGCCCCAGGCTGGCCAAGCCCGGAGGACCCCAGGATGGCCCCCAGCCCCCCAGCCTGGCGTCCAGCTGCTGCCCAGGACTCGCCCCATCAGCCTGCCCACCGCACCCCTACCTGGCCTCCATATCCCTCAGAGTCTCTGTCCTGTGCCCCCTGCCCCAGTGCTCCAAGGGCGTGACCGCCTGAAGCCCGGGCACCGCGGTGGGGGCCGCCAAAGGAGGCAGAGGGGCAGTTGGGAGAAAGTAGGATCTGCTCGGCCAAGCACGATGGCCTAGTTTCCAGGCCTTCGCTCAGGTGACATGCAACCCGCACGTGCGTTCGCTTGCTGGCTTGCTCGGGGCTGCGGCTAAAAGCTCCAGGAATGAGCCCAGAGCCTGAGACTCAGCCAGGTGGAAACGCCAGCGCACAGACTGGGGAGCTCTGAGTGAATCAGTCACCGGCGGGGGGGGGGGGGGGGGGGGGGGGGGGGGTGGTGCGGGAAGGACTTCATGGGAGGATGCCTGGGCCGTGGGGCTGAAAGTCTACATCTCAAAGACCCCGTGTGAGAGTTGCGAAGTGGCTTGTTAAAATGCAGCTCCCTAAGCCCCACCCCAGATCTACCCACTCGAATATGTAGAGGCGGAGCCTGGGAATCCGCATTCTTCACAAGCTCTCCAGGTGTTTCTTAAGAACTGAAAGCCAGTAGCTGAGCTGAGTGCAAGGGAAGGAGGCGGGTCCAGCCCAGGTGGAGCCTTTGCAAAAGTGAGTCCAGCAACTCACGGGCCACCAGGGCAGCAGCTCAGGGGCACTCGTGCATCCCTGTCAGGCTCTCAGAGGCTGTTTCTGCAGAGCGGTGAGGGAGGAAAAACGTGGAGACGGATGCCGCGCCCCCTCCACACACACGTGGACACACACATGTATTCCCGCCTTACTCCATGCAGTTGCCAGCTTGGGGCATCAGTGTTCAATGCGGGCAGTGTCCTGGAGCTCTCAGATCCTGGGGAACAAATCTGAATGTGTTCTGCAAAACCCACAGACAGGAGGGAAAGAGCTGTGTTGAGTGACGGCAGGGCACTACTGTCTCCAAGGAAACAAATGCCTTCCTCTCTGTAGAGTTGGGCTTTGGGCCAGGTGACCTCTCAGGACTGCCCCCGCTCTCTGAGAAGGGCCCAGAAGCAGAACAGACAGAGGGCTCCTGGACAGCAGGCGGCCACAGCGCCATTTCTGGCTGGCTTTGGAATAGAGCTGGCAATGACCGATGACCGGCGGCTTCTCTCCCTCCTCCCAGTGAACCACTGTATACCTTCCTGGTGGGGCCTGTGATCTGGGCTGAGGCTGTGCTCTCTCCTGACAGGCCTGTCCCGGCAGCCCCTCACCTCAGGGGCCTCTGCCATCCTGCAATCACCAACAACTCTTTTGCTCCTCCACTCAGCCTGATTCTCTTTTCTCTCCCGAGGTACAAGCCCAGGCTGCACCGTGACCCAGTCCCCGCTCCTCTTCTCTCACTCTTTCCCATGGCTTCTCTTATTATTATTTTTTTAATGTTTATTTTATTTTTGAGACAGAGAGAGACAGAGTGCGAGTGGGGGAGGGGCAGAGAGAGAGGGAGACACAGAATCTGAAGCAGGCTCCAGGCTCTGAGCTGCCAGCACAGAGCCTGACGCGGGGCTCCAACCCACAGACCGTGAGATCATGACCTGAGCCTAAGTCAGGTGCTCAATCGACTGAGCCATCCAGGCTCCGCCCCCCTCCCCTCGCCCCACCCCCACCCCCAACCCTCGGCTTCTATTTTGTTGTGTCTACCAGTATGTAAAATCTCTTCCCCATCCTTCTTTGCCACCCTGCAATTGTGGTGGGGAGCAGATTGTTTGACAGTTTTCCAAATCCACCCTGTGGCCTCCACCCAGGACAGCCAAGGACATCAGTCCCTCTTTGATCATTTTTAAGGTGAAAAACATCACATGTTTCTGGGTGGTCTTTTCTGGTGTATAATCTCCCCATTTTGCAGAAGGTGAAACTGAGACCACAAAGGGGCTTGCACCAGGCTTCCTGCTCTTGTGAGGCCTCTTCCCCCAGGGGCCGTCTCCACTTCAACGGGGGTCCAACACTAGCGGGGGAAGCGCCCTCTGTGCTCATGTTACTGAGGATTGTCACTAAGTGCACCCTGACTTCATCTTCTCTCTCCATCCTGTGCGATATTAACCATTATCCTGTTATTTTGTATTACATGTGAAGAAACCAGCTCACAAAAGAGCTGCTCCTGCAGAGGGAGCTGCACACATCACATGCCTTGCTGGCATCTCCTGGGCCAGGCAAGCCTGCCTCCTTCCCCATCTAGTGTTGATGCCCTGGGGGCAGCTGTCTTACCCTGATGCCTGGCTGGAGCCAGTGAGGGGCCCAGGGGAGGGACAACTGGGCACCATCATGGTCACAGTCATGTGCTGGGAGTCACTTCACTATTGGCAGTCAGCACAGAAGCTGTGGGGCCATCCCTCAGTTTCAGAGCTGGCCTGGGCACCCAGAAGCCACAGCAGGGAGCAATCCCCAACCCCTTTCCTTCCCCCTTCCCCTCTCTGGTGCTTTCTCTGGCCCCTGGTGGTGACTTTTTTCTTTCTCCCCTCCCTCCCTCCCTTCTTTCCTTCCTTCCTTCCTTCCTTCCTTCCTTCCTTCCTTCCTTCCTTCTTTCCAACAAACATGCATTTCCTCCTGTATGCAAGACGCTCTGCTTGGGACCTGGTGTAAGTGACAAACAACACAAACACAGACCCTTTCCTGGTGAGAGAGAAACATTATACACAGAGTCAAAAATAATCATTTCATTGTAATTGTGGCGAATCCTATGTAGGCAAAGGACAGGCTTCCGTGAGAGGACAAAATATGTATTTCATATTTTGGAAAGGCCCCTTTACGGAAATGACATTGAGCTGAGACCTGAATGATGAGGAGCTGACCAAGGGAAAGGGAGGGGTGGGGGAGCTTTCAGGCAGAGGGGGGAAAGCATATGCCAAGGCCCTGTGGTAGGAAAGAACTTCCAAGGACCTAGAAAGGTCAATGAGTCTGCAATGCAGAGAGTAAAGGGGACAATGGAGAGTGGCAGGCTGTGGGGCTAGAGAGGCAGGCAGGGGTTTGACCAGACAGAGCTCTGTGAGTCACAAGAGGATTTCGGAGTTTAGCCTGAATACAACAGGAGACAATAGGATATGATCAGAGGAGTGATACGAGCCAGTTTGTTTTATGAAGATTTCTCTGGCTACTGGGGGAGAATGAGTGGAAAAGGGATGGCAGGGAACAAGAATGAAGCAGGAGCCCTGTTAGGATGCTACTGCCAAGGCCCAAGTTAGGGCTGATGGAGCCTAGGCTAAGGTGGAGACCAAGTGGATAGGCGATCTGAGATACATCCTAGAGGAAGAACTGATGGGAGCGGGCAATGGAGGGAAGGTGGGAGGTGAGGAAAAGAGGAGTCAATGGTGAGTCTCCAAGCCCTGGCTTGAGCACCTGAGGGCCTGGTGGTGCTATTTTTTATGCCGAGTCCATGATGGGATGGACACATATGCTGAAGGAGAGACCGAGACTGCAGATTTGGACACGTTATGTCTGAGATGCTCTTTCCTGGAGTACCAATTTAGTATCTACTAAACCATCGTCCTTAGCACCCAAAGTCTTGTCTTTCCTATTTTACAAATTATAACCCTGCCTGGACCCTTCTTTGCCTCCAGTCACTACCCCTTGCCTCTACTCTTCTTTGGAGCCAAACTGCTAGGTGGTCCCTATGCCTGCTGTCTCCACGTCCTCAATCCCATTCACCTTTCAATCCGCTCCAGCCAAGCATCTACCTCCAGCATTCCACGGAAACTTTGCTTGTCAAGGCCACGCTGGCCGACATGTTGCAAGTCCAATGGCACCAACTTTTCATCCCAGCAGCCTCTGGGCAGCACCGACATGCTAATCATTCCCTTCTTGAAACACTCCTCTCTCTTGCTTCCCTCACACCACCCTCCCCTAGGTTGACTCTTTCCTCCCTGAAGGTACACCTCCTTCATGAAGGGCCTCCTTCTGCTGCACCTCTATCTTAGGACTAGACACCAGGCTCCTTTTCCCCTCTTTTTCTTAAATGACTTTTTAAAAGTTTATTTATTTATTTTGAGAGGGAGAGACACACGGGAGGGGCAGAGAGAGAGAGACAGAGAGAGAGAGAGAGAGAGAGAGAGGGAGAGGGAGAGAGGTTAGAATCCCAAGCAGACTCCACACAGCAGAGAGCATGATGCAGGGCTCGAACTCATGAACTGTGACATCATGACCTGAGCCAAACCGGTAACCATCTGAGCCACCCAGGCACCCCTCCCTTCCTGCTCTTAACAACTTCTCTCTAGGTGGCCTTACCCAATTCGCTGGCTCTGAATGTCCCCTTCAACAGCTCTTAAGTGTTTCTCTCTTGTGATGCATTCACCCTTTTAATTTAAAAAAAAATTTTTTTTAACGTTTATTTTTTTTTGAGACAGAGAGAGACAGAGCATGAACGGGGGAGGGTCAGAGAGAGGGAGACACAGAATCTGAGACAGGCTCCAGGCTCCGAGCTGTCAGCACAGAGCCCGACACGGGGCTTGAACTCACGGACCGCAAGATCATGACCTGAGCCGAAGTTGGCCGCTTAACCGACTGAGCCACCCAGGTGCTCCCACCCTTTTAATTTTATTATTAGTCACCAACTAGTTAATTCTTTTTGGTTGATCTGTATTGTTTATAAAAGACAACGTTGCTGAGTCCAGAGGGCACACGTAAACCATAGACTCTGCATTTGATTGGAAGTTGACCAACACACTTCTGAGTGCCTTGGTTGCTGAATTCCCCTGGGCTCTCTGGTCTGAATGGCAGTCAGGGGGGCAACACTCACAAGACCACAGGTTGTGCTGGCATCTCTTGCAGGGAAGTCAGGCTGCCCGCATTTCACCTTTCAGCTGCTATTTAATATTTTAACATGTTTTCAGTAAATACTTGACACTATCTGATTTGAGGAATTCTTCAGATGAAATGTCCCCAAACCCAGCATCTCCCCTCCCAAACTGAATAATACATGCATGTTTATTTGGTATAATTTCACAAATTACCCTAGAGAGCCTGAGAGCACAAATATATTCACATACAAAGACTGTTCCAAATCCTTAACAGCTCAGGAGGCTGTTTCCTGCGATCTGGCTGCCTCTGCTCTCCTCCAGCCTGTCACCTGCCTCACCATGTCTCCAGGCTCCGAGGACTCCTCTCTCCTGGGCCACTGCCCAGGCTAAGGGTCTCCTCCTTCCTCAAATTTCTCCCCACGACTGTGACTGCAGTAGCCTCCCTAACTGGCCTCCCTGCCTCCAAGTCATGTTCCAGAACAATCCTTCCAGGACACCCATTTGGTCCTGCCACTCACTCCTTTGTTTATATTTTTCAAGGGCTTTCCACATCCCTAGCATGAAGCCCAAGTTTCTCAGCCGAGCAAGCAAGGCCCTGTTAGCCACTCAGCTTCTGCCCCTTTCACGTACCGCCTCCCCTCCTGCAGTCTGGCTCTCAAGCCTACATGCTTTTGCACACAGTGTTCTTTCTTCTTGCCGCCCAACCCCTACCTGGAGGTCCCTGTTGAGCGATCCATCTCTCTAGGAGTCCCCCTCGACCTCCATGCTATCCCAGACAGGCGTCTGTCCACCAGTGCAGGTGTCTCCTGTGTCATAACATTTACCTGCCTGTCTTCCCACTCGGCTCTGTGCTCTTTCCGGCACAGGCAGTTCTTTTCCCCTCTGCATGTCTGGCGCACATACGAATTCAATAACTGTTCCCGGGATGAATGAATGTGTGAGTGAGAGACCAGCTGGGTGAATGAATGGGACCTTGAGCATGTGCTCGGCTGGGGAGGGAGCCCAGGGGCCTGAGCTTCTGGGAGCTCTGCCCGGCGGTCCAGGATTGCCAGGCCTGCTTTGCCAAGGTCATCTGGAGCTCACCCCGAGACTGGATGGAGCTGCCCAGGAAATGGCCCTGCAGATTCCAGACCGTGGGCGGTGAAGCAGGGTGGAGTACATGTGCTTCCCACTTCCTTCAGCCTCACGTGCAGGTGAGTGAGTGATGAGAGCCGGGGCTAACTGGTGCCCATTAAACCGCTTCCAACCGAGCACGGCTGCACCTGCCCAGGGAGGTGCCGCTGCGGATCCACAAATGAGTGAATCAGGGGAGCAAAGCTTCTGTCCAGGCCTCCCTCTCTCTCTGTCCTGTGGCAAGTACCTCACAGGGGCTGGGCAAGCAGAAGCACAGATGTTCCCTGCATCTGCATACACAGGTACGATCTGGCATAAAATTGTTTGTTAATACTGATCAATGCGTGGAGTCAGTGTGTTGCAGGGAAATGAAGCGTCATACACGACTGTGATCAAAATGAATTTCGTCATCACAATTTTTTTAAACGATAGCAAGACAGCGTCTGGCAGACAAAGGAACTGACTGGGAGCTGAAAATAGGTAATGATAGCAGCAGGGATTTTTAATTGGCCAGAAGAGACAGCAAAGATCTGGAAGGTGAGGCGCACGCAGGCTGAGGCTCGGCAGAGGTGCATGTGCTGCAGACGGCGGTGGGGCGGGAGGGTCCGGGTGGGGGCACTGGCCCTCGGGGAGGAGACTAAGCCCGGGTTTCAGGATTAGGATGGAAAATGAAACCGCCTACTGCCATGGGATATAGGAACCTTGGTTTTATTTCTGCAGTTCTTGGCTCATACAATTCAATTAAAAATATCCCCATCCACCAGAGAGTTATTTTTGTTAGGCACAACTCATAACATGCCCAACAAAGGTCAAGGCTTTTTGGAAAAGTGCAACGTGGCTCAGAAAATAGAGCAGAAGGGAGCTGACGCAAGAGGACCTGCCAGCGTCCCTGATGGTGACATGGGAACAAAGAAAAATCTCGTCGGGGAGGGCCCCAGAAGGGATGGCTGCCAGTCACACCTTGAGGACTCAGGAACCAAAAGAACCAAGTTTAAACTACCCAAGTGAATTAGAAGTCAATGTGGATGTCTGAGGTGATTTTCCCTTTGCTCGGCCTGGGGCAGCATCCCTGTCTGCTGGGGGTTCTCGAACTTGAGTGGGCATCAGAGCCCCCTGGCAGGCTTGTTAACCCACAGTTGCTGCCCCCAGAGTTCTGACTGAGCGGGTCTGGGCCGGAGTCTGAGAACTGACATTGCTAACAGCTTTTCAGGTGGTGATACTGCTGCTGCCGTTCCGGGGACCACACTTGGAGAACCACTGCTCTGTGCCATTAACAGTGGGTGGAATGAGAAGTCAGCTGTTGGTGTCAGACACCCTTGGGGTTGAATCTGGCTCCCATCATTTAGCCTTTTTCAGTTCAGGTCCCTTAGCCTCTCCATGCCTCCCTTTTTCCATCTACAGAATGGAGCAGACAACTATAACATCTAGTGGGCAGGTGGTTATGAGTTTTGAAAGAGACATTTTATTATATAAAGTGCCTGGTCTGTAACAGAGCTTAGGAAATGACAGTTTTCATTAGGCACCTGGAGACCAAGTCTGAGTTGACATATCAAGTAAGTGAGGTTGAAGTCCATTCTAGCATAGGTATTAAGACCTTTCCCTCATGAACAGTTCCATCTGCCATCTCTAGACATTCATCTGACTCCTTAAAATGTCCATCTATCAGGGAGAGGGGAAACTGGTTCTAGCTCAGACCTCTTGAGATTTTATGAATCAGTTTCTCAGTCCCGCTTTCTTTTCAGATGAGCAGAGTGAGCAAAGGTGAGTCAAGGGACGGGATAGTACCTGATTTCATTCAATCTGCCACTGGCCAGGGGATTAGTCATTTCTTCTCTCCTGGCCTCAGTTTCTGCCCGGGTGAGATGAGACGGCTGGACCAGCAGGCCGTGCAAGGGGTCTTCCAGCACTACATTTCACTACTGGGGTCTGACAAAAACTACAAGGCATTTGGACCACACGTCCCTTGAGATAAGGCACAGGGGAGGGCGGCTTGGGTTATAGAACCATTGTGCCTGCCATCATTGATCTCAGCCATTGGTTAGCTCTGTGATTGTGGGCAAGTTACCTAACATCTCTGTTCCTCTGCTCCCACGTTTGGCACAGATCAACGGCACTCACCTCACAGAGCTGCTGTGAAGACGGAATGAGATTTTGCATGTATGGGTCTTGGCGCAGTGCCTGCTGGCACACAGCGAATGCTTGATAGATGTGAGCTGTCAGTGTTATGTCTCACAGCCTGCTCAGTCGCAGCTGGCCCTCCTAAAAACCCCAGGAGAATGTAATCTCAGGAAGCCCCTTTCCTAGAATCCTGCTCCCTGGAAATCCCACTTCAACGAGTGGTGGGTTGAAGCCACACCTGAGAATCACATAGGGATGTCAAGAGCCCTCCAGAGCTAGGACCCGAGCTATCAGGAAGGGGCTGGGTGGTAGGTCTTTGTATGAAAGCCCAACTTAGATGCTAACGTGACCAAGCCAAAGGGAGTCTCCACTCTGGACTTGTTCACCCCATGCTTGGGGTCCAAAAATCTCCACTATAGGAGTAAGTGGGTCTGAAATGTTCATGACTCTTTATTATTAAGGAAAATCTCTCATCTGTCAGTGTGTGTGTGTGTGTGTGTGTGTGTGTGTGTGTGATGGGGGTGGGGGGGCAAGGGGGAAGGGCACTGGAGAGGTGAGGGGTCAAGATCATAAACTTAAAGACTTCACTTTCAGAAGAGACTCCCGCCTTCCATCCCCCTGGGCGGCCACAGTGTCAAACTTTCAAAGCAGTGGAAATAACCCCAAAGTCTATCCCTGCCTACCCGGGGCCTCTTCCACCCTCCTCCAGACCCACAGGGGTCTGCATGGGCCCCAGCCTCCTCTCTCCTTCAGTGGAATTCTTCAGAAATAAAGTAACCATTCTGAGGTTACACGTGACACAATGGGCAGGATATTCTCAAGTAATTTCTTCCTAGCCATGAAAGGCTAGAGCCTTCCAGCCTGTTGAGTTTGACAGACAATCTGTCTTCATTTCTGAATGTCCCCTAAGAAGAACAAATCTGTTACACTCTGGCCAACACATTTCCAAGGAAATGAAATAATGCAGTCTGACTAAAATGTCAAACTCTAATATTGAACAAAAGATGGGAGTAGACACAGTGAGAGAAAGAACACCCAGGAAACTCTTCTGGCAACCCAACCCAAGAGCTGCCCTTCGCACACTGCTATGGAAAGGACAGACACTGCTGCCCTTCATGTGTATGTGATTCACATTGGAAAAGATCACCCAGCCCAGAAAAGAGACCACTCACAGCCAGCGTGGAACATTCCCCCATCCACTGGCCTTCAAACCTGCTGAAGCGAACATTTCAGAAGGGAAATAGAGCAGAGTCAAATTTCCCAGCCATGTGAAAACAGAGAGAAAAGCTTCCAGCACCAACGGATCCTAACCCCAGCTGATGTCTGGCTCCCTCTGCTAAGCCAACACTGCCCCTCTCTCCTCGGCATCAGAGGGGGCTTCCCCAGAGTGCAGGATGGTCCCCAAAGGAGCTCTCCCTTCCCTAGCAAGCTTCAGCATGTTCTCGTTGTCCGGGGAATAGACCTGATCCCAAACCAGACATGGGGTGGTCTGAGGTTTCCCTGGCCAGGGTGGGGAGGTGTTCAATGCCTTGTGTTTTCAAGTGGGAGAAATAATAACAGAAATGGCTAATATTTATAAACAACTTCCTAAGCATCAGTCACTGACTTAAGCACTTTACATGCATTTAAAAATTTTAACTCATATGACATGGGTAATATTTTTCCCATTTGACAAGTGAGGAAACAGGCTGGTTTCTCCTTTAAAAACAAACCAAAGCTGGGGCGCCTGGATGGCTCAGTCGGTTAAGCATCCAACTCTTAATTTCCACTCAAGTCATGATCTCAACATTCATGAGATCAAGTCCCACATCAGGCTCTGTGCTGACAGTGCAGAGACTGCTTGGGATTCTCTGTCTCTCCTTTTTTCCCTCTGCCCCTCCCACTCACTCTCTCTCTCTCTCTCAGAATGAATAAATAAACTTAAAAAAATAAGATAAAAAAAAACCCAAAACTTTCCTAGGTAACCAGTGGAATGGATGTGGCCCTTTGAGCTCAGAATGCCTTCTATTATTATCTGATAAATCCTGGTTAAATACATTCCTTCTTGGAGTGTATCTTCCATGGAAACAGGGTACTAAGCAGTGAAGAGATCAGCTTCCAAGGGCACCAAGGGTCAGATTCTGGAGGCAATGTCACCACATCAGATGTAGGTGCTCAGACATAAGTCAGCACCTGAGGTGGATTCTGCTCAGCCCCTTCTCTCTTCCCTTCCTCCACAGGCCCACAAGCAGTTGGTCGTGGTGGGGGTCCCACCCCATCCCCTACTAGAAGCCTCTACCCTCTCCTCTTCTTGCCTGGCTGCATCTTGGAGAGTGCTGGGGCTGGGGCTGTCTCAGTCTCCAAGGGGTTGGGTGATTTATGTCCTTTTATTCAGCAAGCAGCTTTGTACAGAACGGACGCGACATGCTGAATGTCACCAGGCGGGGGCAGGGAAGCTGTGTGGAATCCCAATGAAGCCTTTTCAGCCTGAGCGAAATGGCACTGGTGACTTTGTTACTGTGTGTTTTCTCTGGTGGGAGGAAGGAAGAGGTAGCAGACCCTGAGAGGGTGCAGGATAGCTGGCTTGGGTGGCAGGGAAACCCTCCGAACCCCAACGTCTGGCTCCCCGGCGAGTGCCTGCCCTTTCCTGGCTCTCCATCTCCTGTGGGCGCCCCACAGGAGACAAGCCAGCCGGTCAGCAACGCGCACTTGGGTGAAGAGGCTCCTTTCTGTGGAGCTCTTAACGTGTAGCGGCTGAGCGTGCCAGGGTCTCAGTACCAGGGGCCTGCATGGCTGCAGAACAAAACACGAGGGGCTGAGGCACCCACTGGGGCAGACTAGGGCTCTGGTCTGCACTCCACTCTCCTGAAACCACAATGCCTGCTGGAGGTTCCTTGGCCCTTTGTCTCCTTTCCATACTCCTCTCCTCTCTCCCCTTGACACCTGGGTCTGTAAGTTCCCCCCAGCCCACAGCTAAGCCTATTCCTCACTGCCCCCATCCCACATTCCCACGGGTGCCCAGCTCAGCCCCATTCCCAACACGGAGTAGGCACTCAACGTCTGTGGAACGAATGGAGAACTCTGGTCCCCCAGCACTGCTCTGGAGCTTGCGGGCTGCTCTGGGATGAGCCGGTAGCATGACAAAGCATGACCTGGATGTTTAGGGCAAACAATTCTGCATGATCCCAGTGTGCTACAAAGGCCCTGAGGAGTGGGAAAGACCACAGATTCACAGGAGTCGAAGGGACCTCTGGGAGCACACAGCCCGACCCTCCCACTTTACAGGTGAGGAAACTGAGGCCCAGGGGAGGCCTCCCAGCATGTGAGGATCAGAGCCAGGGTTCAGAGCAAGCCCTCTCAGGCCCGGCTTTCTCCTGCCACCACACACTGCCCTCTCATCCAGAGCCAGATCCCCACCTCAGCTGCTAGCCGGGTCCCCAGCTTGGGCTGCAGTGCTAATCTGTCTCCAGCCGGCACACTCAGTCTCCCGGGGAGGATGGTAATCAGTTTGCACTGTGCGGTGGAGGCACCACTGGGGCTGGAGGAAAAGCATGTGTTCCTAGAACTCCAGGTCACTGTGGGCCTAGCAGGTCAGAATTTCAGGGCCAGACACACAGGGACTGGAGAAGGCAGAAGAGACAGCAGTCAGTCAGGGCCTGTGCCCCCAGAGCAGAGAGACAAAGCAGGGTCACCCAGGGGTGGGGGCAGCTGGCAAGAACTAAACAATGAGGCATAGCCCCCCCCCCATGCCCCCTCCTAGGGAACAGAGGAGTAGAACGGGGACAAATAGACAATGAAAAGGCCAGAGAGATGAGCCAGATGGGAGAAAACACGGTGAGGAAGGAGACAAAGAAAACCTGATCTTTCTCCTCTTTCTATCATTTCCTCAGGGCATCCCCTCAGGGCCCCCTGCATAGCAGAGGTAGTGGTGGGGAGGAAGGGGAGCCCAAGGGAGAGGGAGAGGAAAGGAGGGGAGAAGGAAACCCTGCACACCTATCAGTTTACTTTTCTTTGCAGGCACTCAGAGCATCTTAAGACCTAATGGAGGGGGGCGGGGTCTGAATGTCCAAAGCTGCAGAGAGTCAGAGGCAGGACCTGGGTTCAGTCAACTAAGGGGCATCCGGGGATTTCAAGGTCCCTCAGCTGGGTCCAAGCCCCTGCTCTTTGGACTGTACTCAGTGAAACAACTACCAGTGAATTTAGAAATGTGATAGGGATTCCAGAGGACAACTGGTCTACCCCTCATAATCCAAACCCTCCACTCTACAGGCATGGAAATGCAGGCCCAGAGAGCAGGGACTTGTAGAAAGACACAGCACCAAAACTCCTTCATAAACAGAAGCCATGTCTCTGAGCTCCCACTCCAGGGACACGGACAACCCTGCCAGTCAGCCCATGCTCCCAAACCCTTGAGCAGGAGCCCCCTGCCCCCATGTAGCAGGCCCTTGCTGTTCTGAGAGCAAGTACAAAGGAAAGAGGTCTCTCAGGAATACTTCTGAGGAAACACTTCTGCTGACTACCCAAGAGAGAGGGGGGAAGTGGGGCGAGGGGGGGTGCTTCTTACATCATGGTGACCTTCAAGAAGGAAGTGAGCTTAAGGAGACTGGATCAGGCTTCATGGGGCCTCACCCTCTCTTTGCCAGGGAGAAGGGTGCCAGGGAGAGGTGGCTCCAAGGCCCCAGGGATGCCCTGTGGCTCCCGGGGTGGCGAGTGTGAAGAGACTCTCATGTGCTCAAGCCTCCACATGAACAAAGCTGAACACAGCAGTCCCCTCATCCTGCCCCCATCTATTGATCTTGGTGGTAAATATATCTTTACAGAATCACTCTATTTCTTGCTCTAAAAACCCTCAGTCTAACTTCTTTTTTCTGCCTCCTGTTTGCCTCCACCAATATGACACTGAGTCCATGTGGGGAGCAGACCAGCCTCTGGGGGCTTGGAGGCGGGGCAGATGCCCGCTAGAGGGTGGGCTGAGGCCTTTCACCAGGCAGAGATGGCCCCAGTGCAGACATAGTCCCCTTCTTTTCCAGACTCATTCTCTTGCCCCCTGAGGGTAGCAGGGAGGGAGGCCTTTTTGTCTCCTTTGACCATTCCTGTACCCCTGGTTCCTTCAATGGTACCCTGCCAGAGGGCGCTCAGTAAATGTCTACAGGACTTTGGAGGGGGAAACAGAGGCTGGTCAAGATTGGGCCAAGACTCCAGGGGTCCTGCTCACTCCCCTGCATCCTAGGGGACCCTAGGTGGATGGGCCAGGGAGAGGGGCACTCACTCCAGCACATCGCGGTTGAACTGCTTCTTGCTGTTGCCCAGGAACTCCCCGATCATCTGCCGGCTGAGGCCCTTGCGCTGGAGCAGGAAGTGGGCCACTCCAATGGGGGTG
Source organism: Neofelis nebulosa (assembly GCF_028018385.1). Classification (NCBI taxonomy): domain Eukaryota; kingdom Metazoa; phylum Chordata; class Mammalia; order Carnivora; family Felidae; genus Neofelis; species Neofelis nebulosa. The sequence continues at coordinate 105,351,044 of NC_080789.1, read as the reverse complement.
TCAGGGATGAAGCCTCGGGAGATCAGGAACTGGATGCCTTTGTCCGGGTTTCTAGGGGTGCGGGTAGAGGTGGGAAGAAGGAGTAGAGAGTGAGCCAAGGCCATCCATGACTACTTTCTTCCAGCCCATGGAGCCCATAAAGGTGCCTGGAGGTTTCTGGGAAGAATTCCTATGAAATGCTAGGATTCCTTCCACTGCAGAGGGGCTCTGGATCCAAAGCACCTCTCTCCAGAGCCTCACTTTCCTGCACACCGCCCCCCCCCCCCACCACACACACACACCCAGGAGTGAAGGTAGCATGGGGAGGGAAGGGGTTGGAGGAGGTTTGGCCAAAATGAGTGAATTCCAGAACAGGTGGAGAGGTGTTCTTCTGTGTTCCCTGAGGGCCCTGAGTCCTGCCACCAAAGCCCTTCCTCCCTGTCTGTATTCTGTTGTGTATACTCAGTTCCCAGCCTGGAATCTGGAAGGAGGGTGAGACTGAGGGGCTGAGGTGAGCTCTCCTACCACACTGTCCATAGTGTCCATAGACTCCTGCTCTCCACCATTTACTTTCTCAGGCTCCAGTCTCTACATGTGGGTGTGGGTGCCATGTCTTCAGGCAAATGTACTCACAGTGTGGTCTGCACATCCATGCTGTTCCCTGAACTGTGTCTTATTGGTTCAGGAGAAGACAAGTACAGAGAGAGAGGGTAAGCATTTAGAACCTTTTATAGCACTTTGACATTTTCAGGATAACCAAGCATGTGATTGTTTTTCTAGCAGTTCATTTTTATTGCATTTTACAGAAGTATCAGCCCACAATATGTCAGGTAAAAACCCAAACTGGTCCTTCACCACAGATAGTTTGAGAACCACTATCTTGAGGGGTCGCAGTTATCTGTGTGCGTGTGAGCGTGCACGCAGAAGTCGTGCTGTGGAGGTGTGAGGGTGGGGGCTGGGTTCACCAGGGGGCAGCCTGACTTGGAGGAAAGAACGATGGACCAGCAGCCAGACCGGCCTGAAGCTCACCGGCTACGTCACTGTCACCGTGTGCAACTCGCCTGACCTGTGTGAGCCTGTTTCTTTTCTATAAGATGGCACAGTAATGCTACCTGTAGATATTGTTCAGAAGTTAGCAAGATGTCTTATGCAAGGTGAGCCATGAACGGGCGCTATTCCCTCTAGAATACAAGCTTCTTGAGACTGGGGGATGCGTCCTACCTGTCTTTGTGGTCGCCATGTCATGGCACTCAATAGATAACAGCTGAGTGAATAGATGCACGTCCATGTGGCTGGAAGGGGTGTTCTGGGCTCTGAAGGAAGGCTCAGGGCTCTGAAGGAAGGGGTGAATGGAGGGTGGAGATGAGTGAACCTATACTTGAGGCTTCCATGGGAGCAACATGTGCTTGCCACCAGCTGTATATATTCTAGTTGCTAGGACAGTTTTGACTGGGTGTCTGGCTGGGGATGCCATTTTTCTGCTTCCGTTCTCCTGTTCTCTTTCTGTCCCCCCTCTGTTTGCTTCACCCCAGCTTCCTTGTCTCCCCCTTTTATCCATGTCCTTCTCCTGCCTTTAATCTGTATTCCTTATTCTAGGTCTCTCCTCTCCCACCCCACTGGCCTTTGGTCACTGCCTCCTCGCCCATCCTCTCCTGTCTCCTTGACATCATCCCCAGAAGATAATGCTGTTTCCCTAACTCCGGTCCTACCTGAATGATTTCTGCTCAATCCTCATACGACCGGTACTATTATTCACTGAATACTGTATTTTTTTTTTAAATTCTCTCGCTTTTCAAGTCCTAGCTTCATCGTAAGCAGTAATAGTGGTGAAAGCACGGGGCTTGATGTGTCGTTTTGTCCCTAATCCTTAAAATACATTTGTGACAATGGAAAATAGAACGTGTATTCCTACACAGTGTCTCAAGGAGCAGGCACGGCACACAAACGCCACGTGAGGGGAGGGAACTGGGAGGATGAGGACAATTACCTGGCTCCCTGCTCACCTTTACAGGTCCTCCCCCTCCCGCCCCCGCCCCCGCCTCTCCTTTGCGGCCTGGGAGTCCCTTGAGCTCCAGGCCCGGTGCTCACTCACATGTTGAAGAGGTTGAGGCCGATGCGATAGAGCCGTTTGCGCAGCGTGTCTGTGGAGAGCGTGGGCGACTTGCAGCTGGCGGGGTTCTCGCAGTGGTAGCGCGGCAGGCTCAGGATCATGGCCTGCAGGGCCTCCTTGGAGGCTGAGGCCGATGCTTCCGAGCCCGACTTGGCCGACTTGGTGGACGTGCTGCTGCTACTCAGCTGCTCCGAGTTGTCGCCGGCCTCGGCCTCCGTCTCCTTCCCCGCCTCCCCGGCCTCCTCCTCCTCTGCCTCTGCCTCCGAGACCGCTACCGCGGCCCCCTCCACCACGGCCTGGGCAGCCCCAGGTGGGTGCACGCCCAAGGCGGCGCTGGCTCCGGCCTCTGCGCCCGTGTTCTCGGCGGGAGCACCCCCCTGACCCGCGGTGGGGGCCTCGGGGGGCTCCTGCCCCGGGGCTTCGCCCTGCTCCGCTTTGCCCGCCGCCGCGGGCTCTGCCGGGGCCTGGGCGGTCTGCGCGCCCAAGCAGTTGGCCACCGACAGAGCCGTGGCGGAGGAGACAGAGATGTTCTGGTTGGCGATCTGCACGGTGACATCCCGGAAAGCCATCATGAGGGTGCTGCTGTGGCCCTGGGGCAGGCCGGCGACCTCGGCGGCCTCTTCCCCGGGCGCCGGGCGGGCGCTATTGAGCTCCCGCATCTCGGCCTCCAGGCCCGGTGGCCCCGCGCCCGCGTGCAGGGCCTGGTGGAGTTGGTAAGCGCCGCTCTCTTGCAGGGAGCACATGGTCTTGAGGCTCCAGGTGCTCAGGGCGTCGTCGATGGACTTGGCCAGGGACTGCACCTGCTCGGTGAAGGAGTCCTCCAGCTCGGTGAGCGTGCCCGCGAAGGTGGGCGGCAGGGAGGGCGAGCGCACCAGCGGCAGCCCCATGAGGCCGTAGCCCTCCATGAGCGCCTTCTCGGCCCCCAGGCTCTCGGCCGTGGGCGCCCGCACCTTGCGCAGGGAGATCCGCCGCGGCAGGCGGCTCTCCAGGAGGGAGTTGCGGATCTTCTCAAAGTTCTTGCTGAGCTGGTACTGGCGGAAGGCGGTTTGGATGGTGCAAGCGGCGCGCCGGGACACAAGGTGGCCCCCGTACTTGTGTTCTAGCATTTCAATCTGCGAAAAGAACCAGAGAGGAAGAGCGCAGTTAGGACTGGGAGTCACCGACTAAGCTTTGGCGGGGCCCGGCAGTGCACAGCTGGCGGGTACGGAGGGGCCAAGTCTGAGAACTCCCAGCGTGTCATGGATACTTGCCAAGATTCCTAGAGAGGTAGGATGTGGGACTGGCTTCCAGGGATTGGCCATGTCCTGGGGGCAGGGGACAAGTGTGTTACTTCTGCTTGTTGTGGTGGTTACTTATTTTTTTTTATTTACTTTTTTAAATGTTTATTTATTTTTGAGGGAGAGAGAAAGAGAGAGAGAGAGAGAGAGAGAGAGAGAGAGAGAGAGAGAGAGAGAACGCATGGGGAAAGCAGAGAGAGAGGGAGACAAGCCAAAGCTGCCTTCAGGCTCTGAGCTGTCAGCACAGAGCCTGAGGCGGGGCTCAAACTCGTGAGCTGTGAGATCATGACCTGAGCCAAAGTCAAAGGCTTAACTGACTGAGCCACCCAGGAGCCCCTGTGGTAGTCATTTTTAAATGCTCATATCAGAGATGCGTATGGAAACACTTATGGGTGACACACATGTTATCTTGAATTTGTATTAAAATACTTCATCAAAAAAAAATGGAACTGTTAGATGAAACAATGTTAATGGTAGTTATCTGGGAGTTTACTACAGTATTCTTTCTACTTGTGTGTACATTTAAAATAATAAAATAATACAAAATTAAAAATTAAAAAGAAATGCTAAAAAAAACCCCAACTCGCTGCTACACCTTGTTCACCTGCTTTCTTCCTCAGCATTCACATCAGTGCATTGCGGAAATCCCCGACCCTGGGATCATCATAACGGTTGGGACTGGGGTTTGATTAACGCTGTGTTCCTAGCACCCAGCCCTAGGGCTGGCACATAGTAGATGCTAACTAGATGAGATATGAGCAACCAATAATATTTCACCATGTTTCCCAGGGTCATGGAATGGGACAGATAGAAAGGCTAATTTTGTCCCTCAGTACCATGCTTCAACCTGCCTCCTGTTGAAGGAGGCTCACCAGGGACGGCAGCTGGAGTGACTGCCTCTCACAATGCCAACAATTTCCTGGGCTCCTTCCCTGTGGGTGCCCCCCACCGCTGGACCAGCAGAGGCACCCTTCTAGACCAGAAAATCTCATAGATACAACCCCAAACCCCAGGGACAATCCCAGGTAAAAGGAGATGATCTCAATCTTGCCTTCAGCTCTTCCGTCTTGCCATTCAGGGCCCTTCCCAACCCCAAACCTAGTGGCATTATGCTGTCTCTCTTCCCAAATCCAGCTGTCCTCTTGGAAGATAGTTGGGAAACTTCAGCTTATTGAGGTTTGAGTGGCCAATAAGGCCTCCTGTATGGCTCCCCTCAGAAGTGTTTGCATGTCACGAGGTACAAGGCCTTAAGCAGAATGTCTTCATGATCCTCATATTAAAGGGCTTTCAAGGTACTCTTAAAACTCACACCAAGTGTATTAGTTAGCTATAGCTGCATAACAAATTATCACAAGCTCAGCAGCTTAAAACAATACCCACTTATTTTTTCATAGTTCTGTACATTAGTAGTCTGGGCATGGCTCAACTGGGTTCTGTGCTTGAGATCTCACCTGGAAAAAATCAAATGTCAGCTGGGACTGCAGTCTCACACAAGGTTCAGGGTCCTCTTTCAAGCTCATTGCTGTTGGCAGAGTTCAGTTTCCTGAGATTCTAAGACTGAGGTCCTCACTTACAGATGCCTGCTGTTCCTGGCCACACAGTAGTTTGGCCATTCAGGGCCAACCAGAGGAGTGGCTCTGAGGCTTCACCTCCTTTTAAAGGGTTCACCTGATTAGGTCAGGCCACCCAGAATGATTTCCTTTGGATTTGGTCAAGGTCAACTGCATGGTAACCTAATGACAGAGTGATATCCTATTATACCCCCTAGTCCCATCCCCACTCAAGGGAAGGGAACAATACAGGATGTGCACATCAGGGGGCAAGAATCTCGGAGAGGGGCATCAGGAATCTGGGGGACCATCAGGATTCTGTCTATGGGGTTTTATCACGTACCCAGGATCTCCAGAGAAACATAGAAATTTCTGACATCTCAGAGGCATTTCATCACTGCTTTTGCAGAAATCATGTCAGAGGGGAGAGAGCTCAGCTCAGTCTCCCTGCAGAACCCTGCCAGGCTCCCTGAGGTCTGGAATGGAGATTGGCCTTGACTAGGCAGGAGAGCACTCCAAGGGGGAAGTTACAGAGAGTGAGGGAAACTGACCACTTAACTTTCTCCTTCCGTCAATTTCTGTCACACTCTTATCCCTCCTCAAGTCCCATGAGAAACTGACACCAGGGAGGAATTCATATTTCTTTCCCACCTGGCCTATTCACATTTCAAGGGAAACCTTAGACCCAAAAGCATTCTCTTCAGGTTATGAGATGCCATTGGCAACAGAGGGAAGGTATGAAATCCCATTGCCTGAAATGTTTCCAGAATGGTAAAGATGTCTATCCCCCTGGCACAGTATCATCCTATCTGGAGGCAGAAGGCTGGCTGAACTAACCCTAGGAGACTTCTACTAGCCAATGTCCCCATTGTCACCCAAGCAGAGAAGAAAACAAGATTTTAAATATCTTGAATCTGGTTCATCAAATCTTCCACTATACTGTAAGTCCCATGAAGGCAGAGACTTTGCCATGTTTACTGCTTTATCCCCAGTGCTTGGAGAATGCTCAGCACATAGGAGGCCTTCAAGGAATATTTATTGAATGGATTAAAGACTTAATTGCAAAGTTATCTTTGTGACTCTCAAAAACCACCCTAACTAACCCATAACTTTCTTTTCCTGGAGAGGATGCATTTCACTTGTGTTTCCAAACTCCACTGTGTCACTGGCCCCTTTCCACCTGCCTACAGACCCTCTCAGATCTCCCCAGTCTAAATCATAACTCCTCTTGACTCCCCAGCTCTGGGGCACTAGCCCAATATCTTTCTTTCTGTTTTCCACCAAACCTCTTGGAACACTAGTCTACACCCTCTGCTTCACTCCATGAGCAAATGGCAAATGGCTGATCCAAGTTTATATGCCCTGAGCCCCCAGCATCAGTCTTCTGCTCCCACTGGTTTTCTAAAATGACTCTTATGAAGGTAACCAGAGACCTTTCTTCATGAAACCTGAGGGTCCATCCTCAACCTTCCTCCTCCCTCTTTTCTGCAGCTCTTCGTATTTTTATCACCTTGAAACTCGGACCTCGGCTCTCATGACCCAGTCTACCTTGGTTTGCCTGCTTCCATACAGCACTTCCATACTATATTCTGACCTCAAAATCCTTAAGCATGCCAGTTACAAGTCATATGAGTGCCATCTTCCATTCTGCAGAGACATTTGAATTATTTTCCCATGCACTTCTGGACATCTTCCATGACTTTTACATTGGAGGTCATTAGAGCAACCTCCAGTAGCTGATAATTAACAACTAATTAAGAGGGAAACTATCTCCGGCAGAGCCTTTGTGGCAACTCTACAGTTGTCCTGCAGGCTAGTATCTTCTCACCTCCTGTGTGAGAACCTTGTCCACTATCATAACTTCACTGTACTTTAATCGGCTGATGAACAAGCCTTAGGGGAGATAATCAGCCCCAGATCTGCTTCTTCTCTGCTGGTTGGCCTTGGACAAGTTTCCTAACATCTCCAACTCTCAGTTTTCTTATCTGTTATGAAGCTAATCCTGCAGACTCTGTAGCTTGTTATGAGAATTGAATCATTTCATATGAACTTGTCACATAATCAGTGTGCAGTAAGTGGTAGCTATTTGATGACAATGATGATTCGGTGAATGACTCTCAAATTTCAATTCCTAAGCTTGATCCTAGATCCCTCTGTTCACCTATACAAAGCCACTGCCTTGCCCCACCTCCCCGAATCAGCTCTCAATGATTTCTTTATTTACCTTACAGCACTTTGGCTGTTATGCTATCCAGTCTGGGAACCTTGTATTTGTCCATGCATCCTCCTTTGCCCACCTTCTGCATTTGTCAGCCTCCAAGCCTTTATTCCACAACCTGCCCCACCCCCAAAACCTTTTGCATCATCCTGACCTTTCCACCAAACTGTTGCCACATGGGGCTCTCTTCGACTCCCCACTTGGACCACCCTGGCAGCCTCCCCACTGCCTCCCTGCTCCCTTCTCACACCCACCATCCATCCTACACTACATTACCCTGATGAAGGCTCTTGAGGAGCAGATGTGAATACAGACGTTCAGCTGCTTGAGAGCATTGCCCCAAATAAGTATATAAATGCTTCCTGCTGGCCTTCTGACCCTGAGCAATCTGGCCTCAGCCTACCTCCCATTTTCTACTACTACACCAAGCCTCTGTACATGCTGGCTCGACCCCTGCTCCTCCCCCAGCCCACACTAGGCTTTCCTGCTCTGAGCATTTGCTCAGCCTTGTCCTTCAGCCCATAATGTTCTCTCCTTTCTTCAGGACCTGCCTCAAATGGGCATCCTCTGTGAAGCCTCCTCAGTTCCCCAACCAGACAGGGATCTTACCACTTTAGGTGCCTGTGGAGAACGTTGTTTCTCACTTGTCTTGGATGCCCAGTTTTCTCCACTAATCTTTGTGATATTTAACTAACCCACCCTTCCTTCTCTCCACACCCCCTACCCTGACTCCAACAGAGCATCAGTTATTCGAGGCCCCTGATCTATGGACAGCACCTAGCCCAGAGCCTGGCAAGGACCAAGTGCTCACTATGATATTTGAATTCAGTTGTTGGATCTTCTCCATTTGTTCCAGTGCATTTAACACAACCATCTCCCGTTTATTCCAACCTCGTGCCTGCTGCAACCCCAGCCTGCACTGTCCCCCACTGTTTCGTTCCATCCTTCGCAGCCACCCTCCATGCTCTCTGTACTCCCATGGACTGTACCTTACAGGAAGGATGGTATTATCTGTCTCTATATTCTTGGTGCCCAGTGTTGAGCCAGAGCCATGGTTAGGGCTTAATAAATGTTTGCGGACATGAACTAAACTGAACTCTGTCCTATGTCCCAGGGCAAATAAAAATCTAGGCTCTCTTCCGGATCCGGGCTTGGAGTCAAATGCTCCATCCTCCCCCTCCCCCACAACTCTCTCAGACACATACATATACAATTTCCCTCCCACAGGGCTCGGGAACTTGGCAGCGTCCCAGGTCAGTTCTGTCCACCCAGCCTGGCCCTCCCAACAACCCTAACCCGTTTCTTTCTTTCTTTTTTTTTTTTCAACGTTTATTTTTGAGACAGAGAGAGACAGAGCATGAACGGGGGAGGGTCAGAGAGAGGGAGACACAGAATCCAAAACAGGCTCAAGGCTCTGAGCTGTCAGCACAGAGCCCGACGCGGGGCTTGAACTCACGGACCGTGAGATCATGACTTGAGCCGAAGTCGGCCGCCCAACCGACTGAGCCACCCAGGCGCCCCTAACCCTTTTCTTAACCAAGGCCAGGTCAGAGAGCTAAGAGAGTTGGATATGGGGGGAGGGTGGTCCCCAGGGTGGGGAGGGGTCTTTGGGCCCACAGGCCTAAGAACAGCTCATCTCACTTCTCCCTAAACCCCATGAATCATGGGTAATTGTAGCCTCGCTTCCTCCCAAGAGAGCAATCTCTCTGCTTCTGCCAGAAGAAGCAGTGGAGGGGGGCTCAGGGGGCTCTGTCTGCCTAACGAGCCTCTCAGTGTTAATTAGAACATGCTCCCTCTTTTCAGGTTGCTGCAGCAGCTGAGCCTGAGAAGGGCCGCTGAGAGATGGTCGCCAAGTCAGGGTGAGGGAGGAAGAGCAGCTAGCTGGGGGGCTGCAGTGCTGGGGAATGAGGGAGCCAGGCCGGGGTGGGGGTGGCTTTCACATGTGAGCAAGGATTTCCTCTGATCCAAGATTTCCCAGCTGAGAATGCTAAAGCATTACATGGAATGAGGCTGCAGAACTTGGCAAGGGAAGCCTTACATGAGGCTTAGGAGCAGACAGTCTAGGGTAGGGAGAGAGGAGCTTGGAGATGCTAAGGGCCGCCCCAAGGGAAGCCGGCCTGCACTGGGCAGGCTGTGAGCCCCGCGTCTTCCCTGTGTGCCCACCTCCCTGTCCAACTGTCCAAAATACAGCAAGCATTCAACACAGCAGGGCACTGAGGCTTGCCTAAGAGCAGGGCTGCTCTTGGGAACCTCTTCTGACTACAGCCAGCTAGGGGTAGGGGGGTACGACGGCTCAGCTACTCCTGGATCACAGAGACTGTCTCAGGTAGAGCTGCTGCGGGGAGCCTGATTTGAACCCTGGGTTGGGCTTCTTGCTGTCTCCAGTGCTCCCACAGAACCCTGTGCACTGCTTCCTTGGAACCTACCCCTTCACTGGGATGAGGAGGCTGTGGAAGACTCTGGATAAAATCAAGGACTGTGGAGTCCCAGTCTTGGCTGCACCAGGAATGCACACCTAGGGATGTGTCTTTGGGCAGGTTACTTAATATTGCTAAGCCGTGATTTTCTCATTCTTAAAATGGAGATAGTAGTAGTACCTAGCTCACTGGGATATTATGCAGGTCTGGGGAGATATTGCATGGAAAATGTCTGGCACATAGTTAATGCTATTAGTGCTAGCTAGTACTGGTTACGAGTCAGTGCCCATCTCTGGAATGTGCTCCCTGACAACTGTGCCTGTGTCTTTTGTATTGTGGTGTCCCAAGCCTTGCACAGAACAGCAATGCAATTCTGTTCCCTGAACCGGATGCAAGTGAACAGGACTATCCTTGATGAGCATTGCCTTCACCATCATGCTCTGGGGGTTGGTCCTCAGGTGCCCTCCATGCCCTGGTGGGATTCTTGCCTTCAGAGGAGAAAGGAGCCTTAGATATTCTGGTACAATCCCTCATTTCACAGGTGAAGAAACTGAGACCCAGAGAATTGGAAACATGGCCACCCTAACCCTAACCCTAATCTCTCCCCTTGAAGGTATCCCCTGGTGAGGCTGGACCCTGAGGCTTAGGTATGGGAGATCTGTTGTGGAAGGGTCTGCTCTCCAAAAAGAGAACATAGTTTCCACCCAGGACCTGACTTGGGTGGGGGGCAGGGCCTGGATGCTACTGACCGTAGCTGCATGGTCCCCTGGCTTGGACAGCATACACAGTGATGCCATTTGGACATCCCACATGAACTCCAGTGGGCTGCTCCTCAACGGTGGCACAGAACAGGATACAAACTCCCTAGAGAACCTGAATGAATTTGGAAACCACTCGGGTGCCCTATGTATCCTTGCCACACCACTTTTCTAAAGAATCCTCCAAAGGAATCTACATGCTCCCTCCTTGTCCCCCTAGGTTGTAGCCCCGGGCTCACTGTGAGATGAAGTGAGGGAGCTGAGGGCAGAGGGAATGGAGGATGGAAAAGCTGTCCCAGAGAAGCTGGCACTTTTTCCCACTGTGATTGTGGGGCGAGGCCCTGGGGGCTGGGAGAACAGGGAAACCCAGAGGCAGGTTTGTTTGTTTGTTTGTTTGTTTGTTTCTTTCTTTCTCTCTCTCTCTCTCTCTCTCTCTCTCTCTCTCTCTCTCTCTCATGTGTTCCCCCAGTACAGAGCATGTCCTAGGCACCAGGGACTGTGCTGTGTGGGGAAACAAAGGTGAGCAAGAGTAGCATTATCACCTAACACAGAACCCTAGGGAGTGCTCACTCCTCACACAGACCATGAAGTAACTGGCTGCTCCGAAGGTATTCTGTGCACAATCCGCTCAACTGTGTGACAGCCCTGAGAATGACATAGTCCTTGCCTGTACGAGTGGGACAGCTACCAGATGGCATGGAGTCAGCAGTGGAGCATGCAGTAAAAGCACACACCCAGGCTTGGGGATGCTGACCTGAGACATGAAGTATGAGTAGAGATCACCCAGGTGAAGTGTGATGGCGGACAGGTGATGAGTATTCCCAGCAGAAGAAATAAAATATGGCAAGGCCCAGAGGCAAACCATAGCACAGAGATCTGGAGAAAGGTGAGTGGGGATGGCAGGAACCCTGCATGGCAGTGGGGCAGGATGTGGGGTTGTGTCAGATGGTAGAAGAACCAGGAGAAATCTGTCCTACACACAGTGAGGAGCCATGGAAGGCTTTCACACAGCAAAATACCATCATCTGATGTGCTGTCTATAAAGAGGGCTCAGCTACAGGGTGGAGATCAGGTTAGGAGAGGCACAGCTCCAAGTAGGGGAACCTATGGGGGTTTCTCCAGGGGCTCAAGTGAGAAGTGATGGTGGCCTAGCCTGGGGTGGGGGCAGTGGGGTTGGCAGGAGAGGGTAGAATTTGGGAAATAGTTAAGAAGTAGCATCAGTGGGCTTGGGGATGGAGCAGATCTTGGGGTGGGGGAGGGGTGTGGGGACAGAAAGGAGCCACAGGCAGTGCCTGAGATTCTGGACTGGCTGATGGAGCAGGCCTGGCAGGTTGGTGGACTGGGGAGATAATGACTGCCCAAGATCTTTCTAGTGTAAGTACTATAGGATTTGCACAACTGGTGGAGATGACAGAATCAGATACTAAATCCTAGATCTTAAAGAAACCTATAGCAAAGTCAGGTCCAGGACCCAGGCTTCATTCGCCTCTCCCCCTTCAGGTCACTAATTTAGTATTTTCCCCTTTCCATCCCTGAGTATATCTTCTTCATGCCAGGGACAGTGTCAGGCATGATATAATGATGGGGATATAATGATGAATAATGAGTTATGGGCCCTGCCTTCTAGGAGGTGTCAAGTCAACAGGGAATGATGATACAGGGCTGAAGGGCAATGACAGTACCCCCTAGGTACTAGGGGATTTCTGGGAAGGGGCATCCAATGCAGCCTTGGGAGGGCAGGGAAAGCTGCCAGGGAGGAGGAGGGAGAACAAATTGAGGCCGAGTGCCAAGTGAGGGGGGGAGCAGGAACGTTAGTGGTAGAGGCACAGAGAACAGCGTGTATGAAGCCCCAAAGAGTTAAGAGACAACTGAGGCCTGGAGAACCTAAGCAACTTGTTCAAGATCACACAGTTCATTTGCAGAAGAGACAGGAGTTGAGCTCAGTCTCTTATAAACGTGTGTCGTGTTTTTAATCACTTTTCTCTAGCCCCCTCACTTTTTGCCCTCTTCCTTCTGCCCCCAGCTTATGCTTGGCCTAGAGAGATACATGAGCCAGAGGAGATGCGCTATTCCCTGAAGCTGCATTCACTCAGCATAAAGGTGCCTGTCACACCCTCAACTTTCCCGCCCCACCCCTGCTGGCTTGACATGCAAACCCATCTCTCAGAATGGTGTCTACTATAAAAAGGCCCATGATGCCAATCAGAAGCCTGTATCGCTCTCCATATGCCACCTAGTCAGTCAGAATTAAACTAACTCTCCTGCCTAAGCTGAAGTACAGGTTTCTTTTGGTATTAGTCACCAGATATTCGTTAAATTGCACTGCAATTTTGGGGGGGGGGGCAAGGGAGCACTTTTTTCTCTTTGTTACCCCACTCTCTTATTGCTTTGCACATCATAGTTGTTCAAAAATTATTCACTCAGAGGGCTGTTACTATGTTCAAGAAACTCTGCTAGATGCTGGGGGAAGGGTACAAAGATGGGTAAGACATGATCTCTGTCCTCAAGGAGCATAGTCATGTGGAATTGAGAATACTTCTTATCTGGGCCAACTGACCACCCACATCACACTGTAGTGTTCCAGATGGACTGTCTTCCAGCCCCTGCCTGGGCATTCCCGGTAACACAGAACTCACTACCTCACAAGCAGGACTTTCTATATTTTTAACAGCTCTAATTGTTAATTGAGCTAAAAGCTTCCTTTTCTGTAGCTTTCATACGTTAGTACCACTATTTTTGACTGGAATGATAGAAAATATATCAAATCCGTTTTTCACATGCCAGCTCTTCCATATTTAAAACTTGTTTTCACGTCTACAATTTCTCCATATGACTCCAGCCAATCCTATTTTCCTTCTTAGGAGAACCTTGGAATCCTCACGATTCTTACTTCTGTCTTAAATGAAGCCCCAAGAACCAAGGACAGGCTCCAGACAGGCCCTGACCAGAAACCAGTGTGGGGCTCCAGCCAGCTGCTCCCCTATACTGAGGCTTATCCACCCTCCTGTGAAGGCTGCTATACTCACTTCTCTGGCAGCCATTTCACTGGTTATTGATTCATCTTGAGCTTACAGTCAGCCGAAGCCACAAGTTCTCTCTCCCAGGACCAAGCCTGCCTATCTTATACTAATGCTGTGGGCTTTTCAAAGCTAAGAGCAGAACTTTAGCTCTTTCCCTGCTTCATTTAGACTTTTGCATTTAAATCTTTATGTCTGGATGAGATTTCTACCAAATCTTGGATTCTATCACCAAGGTATTAGCTGTTCCCTTTAGCTTTGTGTCACTAGAAAGTAGTGCCTTGTCAAAAATGGTTGAACTGAACAGGACCAAGGACAGTGCACCGCTCAAGGCACCAGGAAACGGCATGGATGGAAAAACCAACGTTTTTTGAGAATTCTGTTTGAAAACAACCCACCTGACTATATTGTCATCCAATTCACTTCCTATCTTGTCCACATATATATCATGGGAGATTTTGTTAAATACTTTACTGAAAACCAGATGTTCCACCTCCAGCCAACCTTGATGCTGAAGGAAAGAAATGAAGTTGGTTTGGCCTGATTCAGTCTTAGTGACCTTTCTACTAGCTTTCCTTCCCCAAACCCACTTTGTCCATGGAGTTAAGAATGTTTCTTTAAAACCTACACATTTGGAGATGATTCAAGGTCTAATTCCCAATTTCAAACCAGTGCCCGGAGTGCTTAACTGGCATTCCCAGTCACAGACTTAACTAGAGCGAGACCAAGGGGTGGATCCTATGTCTATGGCTCCAAGTTCAATGCTCTTTCTTAACAAAATTCAGTCATGATATCTTTCTCTAAGCATATGCACATGAGTATACACACACACACACACACACACACACACACACACACAAATGGAATTTGTTCTCCAATAGGGGACTTTGGTTTATCTTGGGAATCCTCAGTCTACCCAGAGGAGACCACCATCTTTGCATTTCATTTGAACCTAAGTGTGCCTACACATGGGGCTTGCTACTTGGGTGGACATGTGAGTGGACTATCTCTTCTAAGCAGCAGTGGAAGTAGGGGCTTCCCCAGAGAACAGTGGGCCACCTGCTTAGACATTTGTGAGGGCAATTTAGGCATCCTGCACGTGGCAAGAGGAGCAGACCTCTGGACACGCTGCCTAAGGGACAGGCATTGCAAGGGTTTGGCCCAGGCCCTGTTAAGGCTGCTTGCCTGACAAACTGGGCTACAGGGATGGGCAGAACACTTAGCTCAATTTGGAAGAACTAGTGGCAAAAGAGGCGTGCCTACAGCACAGCAGAGGTGGGCCCAAGTGGGGAGATACCCTGGATAGCCCCCGAAGGCAGGGCCCCTTCACCACCCTCCCCGCCCCCCTTGGAGGCCCTGGGTACCTGTTTATTCTTTAGGTCAAGGGAGAGCTCGTAATCGGAGGCGTTAGGGGCGTGGGAGCAGAGCGCCGTCGCCAAGGCAGGCTGCTGCCGGCCGGGGGAGGCCGCGCGGTGGGAGCCAGCCCTCGGGGAGGCACCCCCCGCCCCCGGCCGCTCCTCCTCCTCCTGCAGCTCCTGGGCTTGAGCCTTCGGGGCATGGGCACTGGGTCTGCCGGCTGCCACCGCCGCCGCTGCCACCACGGAGTCCTCCATGCCCCCACCGGCCTGGGCACAGGAGCCATCGCTGTGAACAAAAGGCAACGGTGCTCGGTTGGGGGGGAGCTGGACAGGGTGCATGTGGGTGTGGGGGTGAGGAGAGAGACTGGGCACTCTGGCCTGGCCTTTCAGGCAGCGATGGGCCTTCCTAGTGGTGGGGGCTTGGGGGTGCCTCCTGAAGTCACCTCTAGGGAGGGGCTACCTTGGCAGGGAAGAGCTTCAGGCAAGGAAGAGAGCCTGAATTTGGAGAGGGTATCCCAGGCAGAGGAAAGGAGCAGCTATGATCAGAGCTCATGAACCTCTGCTTGCTTAGAACCTCTGCTCTGCAGTACAGCAGAGTAGGTAGGAGTAGACTTCCTGGGTTGCAATCTGGACTCTGACTCTTATTAGTTATGGGAACCTGAACAGGCTGCTTAACCTCATTGTACCTCTGTTTTCCCATCTATAAAATGGGCACAGTAATAGTACCTACTTCATAAGGATGTTGGAAGGCTTACATTAGCTAAAGTTAAGACAGTGCCTGGCTCAGGGTCCTTGCTAAATGTAAGTGTTAACTATCATCATTATCAGTGGTCTGGTTCCCTGGCCAGTGGCTTAGGCAGCTGGAAAGAAGCTGATCCACACACTGAACCAGCTCCATCTTTATGCTGCCCAAATGACTGTGGGGAAGGAGTGATGCTTACAGGCCTGGTCTGAGCATAAAGCCCCTCCAGGCCAGGCGCACACCAGCTTTTTAGGACTGGGTCTGTGAAGAGAAGGGTGGTTGCCCTGCTGGGTCTAGGGGAAGATCTGTCTTTGGCTCCTGGCCTCTCCTCCCCTCCCATGGAGCCCCCAGGAGGCTGAGCCATAGCTGCTGCCCACCTCCTTACCCTAAGGAGATACCTGCTAACTGGAGCCATCATACCCCAGCCTGCCCTGGGGAATTAATACACTCAGGTTGCTCCCCTCCCTGGCCAGTCTCCTAGTTCCATCCTTCCCTCAAGGCTAAGTGCTAAGCCACCTGTCCATAAAGCTTTGACTGCTCCGTCTGCTAGCACACTAGGAGCTGCACTTAGAGAGTCTATCTCTATTTCCCAGGAGCAGAAGCATCGTGGCTACAGCACGGGCTCAAATCCATACTCTACCACCGTGTGGCTTCAGTTAAGTTGCTTTTCCTCTGAGCCCATCTCTGGCTTCCTCATTTGTATGGTGGAGGTACTAGTACCTATTTTATCAGGTTATGGTGAGGGCAGAGGAGTCAGTATATATAAGGTGTTTAGCACACTGCCTGGCACAGAATAAGTGCTCAGTCAGTGTTAACTCATGTCCCCCATCTATCGCCTCTTAGAGTCCAGGACCTATATTCTATTTTATTCCTGCTCCCCAGTTAATGCTGGGCAGATGATCAGTGCTCAGTTAATACTTGTTGATGGATGAATTGAAGGGAGAGCAAGAGTCAAGGGAGAGCAGACAGAGATAGAAGATCAGGACTAGAAGGGACCCTAATGTCACCTAGTCCAGCCCTCCAATCTCCCTTTCTTATAGAAGGTGGGGTGACCCTGGCCCAAGAGCCAGGCAATACTTAGGGTTTCTTTCCTTTATAGTTTTGCCTCCATGTAAGGTGCCCCCAAATCAACAGGCAAAAAAGAGACCTCTTCGTGTTGTTTTCACCCAACTTTGGAGCCTCCTAAGGAAACCCTCTATATGCATAATTCTTTCCTCCATCACTTTCTGTATGGCCATTAATCGAGTTGTATAGTTGGATGAGCTCTAGTTATCTGATATGGTTTTTTTTTCACCAGTTTTCACTGGTTGAAGATCTGACTGCAACTCATCTTGTCATAAGACTTACCCATTCTTCCCATGGGGCACACAGATATAGCCCTTCCTTCTCCTATCACAACCTGCCTCCAGGGCCTGGGGGGCACCATTCAGTCTCATACATACATCTCTTCTCCAGACTGTTCTTGGTGCTAATGCCCAAGCCTCTTCACCCTAAAAGGTTTTCCAGAATCTTTAGAGAACTGGTGGCTACTCAGGACTACAAACACCTTTAAAAATAGCCCTATGCTTTCTTTTACTGTGGGAGTCTGCTTGGCAAGAGGTTCTGGAGGAGTTGATGCCCCCAATAACAATACTCAACCAGTGATGATGAAGGCAGGTGAATAAATACTCTGGCCTCTCATCCCTTGAGCAGAATAACTCCAAGGCACATTCCATGCCATTTCCCAAAAATGCCCAGTGGCCAAAGCCATGACCTGATCATTAATGAACATGTATTGGCTTCCTTCTCTTCTGTGTCTCATCCCCCACCCCCACACTGGCATTTCTTGGAGTCACCTTATCCCAAATAAACTACTTGTGTTAAACCAAAACAGACTTTAAAAATAGCCTTCTTTGTGGTCCACCCCTCTGAATATAGACAGACTCCAAGGCCTTATCTCCTGAACTCATTCATAGGGCCTGGGAGTTAGGAGACCCCTCACTGTCATCTCTAGCACATGCACATACATGCATGCATGCATGCACGTACACACACACACACACACACACACCCCAACACACACACAGACACACACACACACACACACCAACGCATACACTGATGCATACATAATGCTTCTAACTAGCTCTGTGGCTTGGGTAATTTGTTCATCCTTCTGTGTCAGTTTTCCTTACTTGTCACATGATGAGAACTTACTTATCTCTAAGCTTGGAATTCTGGAAGCTTGGATTCCAGTGTCAAAGCCAGTCCACCAAGGCCCACCAGCCCCAAGGTTCCAGACTGTCTGGCTGATGGAACCAACTCTGCCTTTGCCCACCTCTATGCAAAGGGATCTGAGAGACTATGACACCCCCCCCAATCCGAGTATATGATGAAAAGTATTAGAAAGAGGACTTTGTCCTTGCCTTCCCTCCTTAGACTTCTCCACTCACTTGTGTGGTATAAAAATAGCTATGGGAGACTCAGAACTAATGTCATCAATATGGCAAAGTTTAAGATTATACAGTACAGAGAAAAGAACATGGGCTTTGGTGTCAGGAAAACCTGGGTTAGAATCCTCTTTCTGCTACTTACTATGTGAACTTGGGCAGGTTGCCTAACCTCCTTGTGCCTCTATTTCCACAAAACAGGCATCCTAACTCCTTTGCAAGGTTGCTGTGAGGAATAAATATAGCTTGCAAAGAACTTAGTACAGTGCCTGGCACACAGTAGTCCTTGATAAATGATGACCACAGTGGTGGCAGTATTTGGAGCTGGAAACCTACAGCATGGAGTCTCAAAGGAATTCCCAGAAAAACAGCATGGAGAATTTCTATGTGGAAGGAGAAGGGGTTCTCAACATTTAGCTCTCCTCAACCTTCACAAAACAAACAGTAAGGTTTTTCCATCATAGCTCATGGTCTTTCCCAGACCTCCAGACTAACTCCCATGGTCTTTAGGGAGAGAAGCAAAGGCCAATTGGCTTACAGAGGCTTCCTCCCACCCTTGTTCTCCACCCACTGGAGCAACAACACGGTGAAGGACCTTGGTGTTGGGGATCACAAATCATGGGATCCATCACCTCTGACGAATCCATACACATCTACCACCTACAGGAAGTCTCCTTGGCTGTACCAGTCACAATATGAGGTATGCCCTAGGCAGACATTTGTCCAATGCTCCTTGTGTGGATCTGTGTTGTAGTCACTTTTCAGGGAGCTGTAGAGGACTGAGTACTTAAAACTTCTCATCAAAAGAATGTTCCCAGCCTCTCTTTTCCTCTCTGTACCCCATCTATAAAAATGGGCCAGTGAAAGAGTTTAGAATATTCATCCTAGCTGTTGCAGCTAGAAGGCCATATACTTCAACTTAGAGATCATCTACTTCAATCCCAGTCTCTTATGGAACCGTAAGCCCATTGTTCCAATGCCCAGAACATCACACTTTGCAAGACACAGGCTGTGTCCCCTTGAGTGTCTAGAGTTTACTGGGCTGACCTGACATCATGAAGCTGCTGTCCCCAGTGGGTCTTATTTCAGGCAGCCTGGCACTTGGACAGGAATCATGTGAATGGTATTCACT
This sequence comes from Neofelis nebulosa, assembly GCF_028018385.1. Lineage (NCBI taxonomy): Eukaryota > Metazoa > Chordata > Mammalia > Carnivora > Felidae > Neofelis > Neofelis nebulosa. The sequence continues at coordinate 105,332,057 of NC_080789.1, read as the reverse complement.
CCATGACCTGCATAGATTCTTGTAAGGAGAAGAGAGGGAGAGGAGGGGGGAGAGAGGCTGGTGATGTTAGCTATCTTGGGCTCATTATCCAGCTGTACAGAAAGAGATTCCTTGAATGGCAGCCCACTAGCCTAGAGAAACTTAGTGTGACTGATGACATAAAGGAGATGCTAGTCATAAGAATCTTTCCTGGGTTGGGACACCCACTTGAGAAGGGAAAAAGAATGTAGGTGGCACCAAAACAAGAGGGTTCTGAGAAGGCTTTGGTGGCACCCATATGACATTAGACCAATAAACATACAAGGACTCAGGCCATGAATGGGGGTTATTCCACACATGAGAAAAAGACAGGATTTGAGCATGGCAAATGAAAGTCTTTGAGAAATTGGGGGAATAGCAGTTGCTCAGAGGAATACTACATGTGCCCAAGACCAGAATGACCTGTGTGTTGGGACTGAACATCACATCAAAGAGTGTCACCTATGTGGGAAGCTGAGGGATGTGCTTGGAGGGATGATAGGGGCCCAGAGAGCATGGCATATATATGACTCCCCTGGAGTTCTAGTGACCACTCCATCCTATCATTGCTGCTATCAAAGCTGATTCCATAAAATGTAGATACTTTAATGCCAATACTTTGATCAAAACCCATCAGTGACTTCCCAATACTCCTGAGATGAGGTCCACCAGCGTGGACTTTGAAGCACTTGTGATCTTACTACAACCTCCCCTTCCAGCCACATTTCCACCAAGTGATCCACCCACTCTGTGCACACTGAAGTTCTCCCCAAATCTGCCAAGCCCTCTCAGCCCACTATGTCTCTCAATAACCTTCTTCTGCCTTGAGATGTTTTCTCTCCATGATCCTAATCTCCCACTCCCATTTTCTCTGCTTTGTCAACTCTTTCAGGACGCACTCATTGCCCCTGGGAAGAATCAGTCCCACCCTCCAATGTGCTCTCATAATTCTTGGCACTCGCCTCTATTTCAGCAATGACCACTTTGTGTTCTAATTATTCACTGATGTGTCTCTCTCTGTTAGACTATGCCATGTACACCTTTTTATCACCAGTGCAATCACAGCGGGCTGGCTCATAAGACATGTTTAATAAATGTTAAATGAAAAGATAGATGGCTGGACAGGTCGATGGATGGGCATCATTTAATCTCTACTACTTTCCCAAGGGCAGAGGGACTGAGGTAGGGTCAGTGATGCACCACCCAGACTCTCCTTCAAGGAATGACTTGTTGCCCAGCTCTGGGAGACTGCCCTCTGCTGTCAGCCCCTTCAGCTCCTTCAGGGAGTATCTCAAAGGCAGTGTCTCCTTGGCCCAAAGTCACGTCCTTCCCAGAGCTGTCGGAATCCAGTGACTGATTGCGGTGGGGATATAAAGGCTCAGCCATTGTTACTTAACATGGGGCAAGTTTGGTAGGTCATTCTCCCTTCAGAGCTCACCTGGGACTGGCTGAGGATTTTGTTGGACTTCTGTCACTTGGACTTTTTCTTTTGCCCCGTGCTATGTTCCTGCCCTCCTTTCCGTTTGTGTTGATCCCAAGCACATCCTCTAGGAAACATTCAGCACCCTCAACTCAGAGTCTGCTTCCCAGAGAACCAAATCAGTGACATAACCAGCTTTTCTTTCTTCTTCCTTCTTCTCCAGACAGCAAAGATTACCTGGGTCTGCCTGCCCACACACCTGTAGAACCTTTCCCGTTTCCCAACACCTTTGAAACACCTTGAAAGAACTCTGGGCTCTCTTTCCAGAAAAATGCACATGATTTCATACATGCCAAATTTTACCTTCACATTCTGAGGCCTTAGAAACTCCATAGACCCAGGCTAAAAACACTATTCTGGAGACATGATCACAGATTATCTGCCATATGCTGAAGACTGTGCCAAGGGCCATAGGCAGCTCTGGTCGTACAGACAAAGTGTTTGGCTACCACCCACCTGAGAGCTTTCAGACACTGTTTACTGTTATCCTAGCACTGACGGCATCCTTGTTCACAACTAAGAGAGCTTGAGTGGAGTGAGGCCCCTGGTTCTGCAACTTGTTCGTTAGCTGACTTGGGCAAGATACCTAACTTTTCTGTACCTCAGTTTGCTCATTTGCAAACTGGGGATGTGAATATCTCCTTTCAAAGAGAGTGAGAAAGGTAAAATTAATTCATAGATAGGCTGGTATGCTGGCCACAATGGGAAATATGGCCTCTTTTTTTTTTTAAGTTTATTTATTTATTTGGGGGGGGGAAGTGCACCCATGAGTGGGGGAGGGGTAGAGAGAGAGAGGAGAGAGAATCCCAAGCAGGCTCTGTGCTGTCAGCACACAGCCGGATTCAGGGCTCAGTCTCAGCAACCATGAGATCGTGACTTGAGCCAAAATCAAGAATTGGATGCTTAACTGACTGAGCCACCCAAGTGTCCTGGAAATACAGCCTTTCTATGCACCTGGCAGGACCCTGTGCTCACACAGCCTCTGCCAGGGAGCTGACTCAGGTCAGTGAGTGTCCTCCCTGGGCTCCCAGGCAAGGCCATGTCGCCCCCTGCCAGGAGCTGGAAGGATGGAGGTAACTGGAGAACTGTGCAAGAGCCAGGAGAGGGCACTTAGGTCCATGCTGCCCTACAGGAGGCTGGCTTGAGTGATGGCCTTTGTCATGAAGGTGGAGAAAGGAATGAGGAGGCACCTAGAGGCCCACCTCCTGAGGGGCTTGTTGGTGTTGGTGCTGGTGGGTGGCCGAGGGAGGCTGTTTTCCCATCTGTGCAAGGCTAAAGCAGTGATTACTAGAGACCTTGCCAGGAGGGTTTGGGGGGGCTAAAGGATTCCTCATGTGGGAAGAACCTCCAGAAGTCCTGACCAATTGCACTACATTAGCCCAAACTCTGCCAGCCTTTCTTTTTTTTTTCAAGCTTATTTTTGAGAGAGAGAGAGAGAAAAAGAGAGAGAGTGAGTGGGGGGGGGGGGAGGGGCAGAGAGAGGGAGACAGAGAATCCGAAGCAGGGTCCAGGCTCTGAGCTGTCAGTGCAGAGCCCAATGCGGAGCTTGAACCCACAACCTGGTGAGATCATGACCTGAGCCAAAGTCAGATGCTTAACCAACTGATCCACCCAGGTGCCCCTGCCTGCCTTTCTTAAAGTGCTTTTGGGACAAAGAAACTAGGCATTTTGCAGAAAAAAGCTAACAACATGGCTCACATCTGGAGACTTTTCAGCCTTTACTAAAACACTTCCTTATCTCCCATGTCTGAATCAATAAGGTGATCGTAGATGGTCAGAATAAAGGCACCAAGCAAGGAAAGCCAAGTGTCTTCTGGGTCCCAGATAGTACTGGGGAAATCTGAGGTGAACAGAGGGCCAGTGCTGGAAACAGAGTCCCTCTGTACTCATTCTAAGGACAGGCTAGAAAATGCTACTCCAGGTGGTGGAAGGAACACTGGGCTGTGAGTCAAGGTCCAATCTGGCTTCTGCCTGCAGCATTTGGTATAACCTTGGGCATGCCACTTCTCTCTGGACCTCTGTCTCCTCATCATGAAATGGACAGTCTCTGCAAAATGCTTTGACATCTGGAAGGAAGGAGAGGCTCAGCTTTCTCCATTTCTCCTTTCCTCTCCATGGGCCCCAGGCCCACACTGCACCATCCCTGCCCAGTGGCTGGGCTCTGGCTCCTCTGCCCTCAACACCCAAGGACACAGCATAAGCCTCCCTTTACTTCCCTTACGTCATTTAATCCATGGCAGCACCTGCCCCAGCCCATGGCTCCTTGACCTCCATTATCCAAGCTGGAAGCCAGGTCTCAGAATAGAAACCCCTGGAGGAGGGTAGCTGTGGCTTTCTGGGTTCATCCACTTGCAGAAACTGCCCTGGATTCATTGACTGTGACAGATGCTTCTCCTTCCCCTCTCCCAAGGGCCCTGAGAGAGTAAGTGATGCTCTCTCTTGTCAGCTCCTTGGAGACTCTGGGCTTTGGTCTCATAGCTGTTCCAAAAAAGTGCTGGCTGGTTTGCTTTGTCTTTAGGGGTTTCCTGTCAAAGGAACCACAGTCCTCTGGACTTGTGCCTTCCCCATATCCAGGCCCACAGTACCGTGGTGCGCACTCAAGGATGGTCACAGAAGCAGCCCAGGCAGACTGTCCCCAGGTGTCCAGTGTGGGCATCAGCCTCCCCTACTCAGCCCACCCCACAAGGGAACAGCAGCACCTGGGCACATCAGAAACCTGCTGTGCTCCAGGGAAATCTCATCTAGAAGTTTCCTCTGGACACCTCCCTCACAGGCTCCTAAACTGAGCACACTGATTAATGCCATCTTCTTGCCACTGGAATCCTAATATTTTGAGCATTTTATTTTCTCACAAATAGGCATAGATCTGGTAACAAAACCAGGCTCTAAGGACATCCTACCCGCTTTCTGCCCCTTCCCTGACACACAGCACACAATTTCACAAATGCATGTTTCTCTAAGCCCAGACACAGAACTCACTGTACCCCTAGATGCACCTCAGATTTCTTCACCGTTTATGTCTGCTTGTGTTATCGTCCCTAAGAGAAGACATTTCCCACGCCTGACATCCTCGTGGCACCCAACCCTGCAAGGAAGCTCCAGAAACACTGCCTTTAAAACCATCTCTGGACACACAGCCTAAAGTCGTCACACAGCCAGTGCAGGCAACACTTCGTATTTACAGCCTGGTGAAACTCTGGATTTTATTTAATTTTTTCTCTTATTATGAGCCATTTTACATATGGAAATATGAGTAACATATGTATAAAGTGTAAAGAAAAATCTTCACTTGTACCCAGCTCAAGAAATGGCACATTAGAAGCCTTTGACACCTCACATATTCCTTCTCCTCTTAAGGAATCTTTGTCCTGAATTTGTGTTTATTATTTCCTGCTTTTCCTTGGGGGCAAATTTCCTCCTTGTCCTTACATAAGTGGCGGTGGCTGCTTTTGCAGCAGCACCAAGCCTGCATAGTGTGCTCACGGGGCAGGTCCGGGAACACTCGAGATCTTGCAGACCCCACACAGGTCAGGAGGCCCTTCTCCAAGGGCAATGGCCTGCAACTCCATGCTGGCAGGACAGAAAAGATGGCAAGGATCTGGCCGCAGCTGAGCTGCACCCATTGTCTCAGCAAGGAAGACTTTTAGGAAAGAAAATGGACTCATTCTTTAAGGACCTATTCCCCCGCCCCACCAACACCACCATGGTCTAGGTATGTTACCATGGGCCACGGTGACTCTCAGGAGCCACATAAGTGATGCTGGGAGAGGTGTACTCAAGAAAGACATCAGCCCATGAGCCAGCTGGGAGCCAGGTCCAGGGTGTGAGTGCTTTGGGGTCCCTGAGAGGAGGGAACACAGGAGGCCACAGGAAATGTTGGCCAGTGCACAGATGGGGACAGCGCTGCAGCAGGTAGGACTCCATGCCAGACGGCCTGGCTTTGCACGCTCGCTCTGCCATCGACTTGCTGTGTGACCTTGGGCAAGTTGCTTAACCTTGTGCCTCGCTTTCTTCTCTATGGGAGAATTAAGGTAGAGAATTAAGGTGTGTAAAATGCTCAGTAAGCCCTATATAATGAACAACTATCTTTTTCCTTTTTAGGATTTCCAACATGCTATTCTGTTCAAACAAGAAAACAAAAAAGCAAAAACCTCATTCTGTTTCCGAATATGAAAAGGTAGGAAGGAAGTGACTTCAGAATAAAGAACAGTCCTTAACTTGAACTATCTTTCTCTCACGTTCTTGTGCGAGAGTTCTTTAAATGGAAAAGTAGTGCTCTTTTCTGCACAGCATAATTTCTGAAGCTCTGAGTTACAGATGATGCCAAGAGAATCCTGCCAGGAGGTATAAGGGCTGGGAGGCAGCAGGATATAACGAGTGGGAGATGAAGAACCAGACTGACCATGGTTTAAAATCTAACAACTCACTTGTTGTGTGGCCTTGGCTAGTTCCCTAACTTTTCGGAGCCTGTTTCCTCTTCTGTTGGGAGAGTTGACAAAACAATGTCCATAAAGCTTCTGGGACCTACTGATGCCCTGTAAATGTAGGTTTCCTTCCTTCATCTGGGCATGTGGCGCTTCCTCACCTTCTGGCTCAAGAGCGATGACTCCCTGGAGAGCAAAGACCTCATCTAATCCTTCTTGGGTCCCTCCGAGGGATGGTGATGATCGCAACACACACAGTACATCCCAGAGGCTGGGCCACGCCCAGCTATTTTGTTTCCTCATGGCTATAAAGTCCCTTTATTCCATCCTCCTCCCGTCCCACTCAGATCGGCCCTACCTCACCCCAGCAGAGCAGATTTTTTTTGGATCTTGAGCTATTTCCAGGGAAAGACATTCTCCCAGCTCCTCACAGACTCAATTTCACCACAAGCCAGGGAAAAGGTCTCCGATGGCCTACAGGTGTCTGTGGCAGTCAGGTGTGTGCTGAACCCAAACAGGAGTCTTGTGACACAAGAGATGGAAATGGCAAATGCCCAGTAGTGTAGGATGCTGCTCTGGCCATCCATCCAGTTTCTACGGAACAAAATTATTGACCTATTTCCTTTCAGTCACCTTCATTATCTTTTGCTTTCTGACTTGAAGTTCTTCCTAATGTCTAGCTTCAGTCGTTCTTGCTACCGAAGAAACCTTCACAAGCTCACAAGTATCAGAATGGCTGTGCTATTTTCTACATGTCTGCGGGTTTCACACGTCTCTCCAAACGTGTTTAGGATGAAGGGACAATGCATGGCACACTGGCTTTGGGAAGAAGCCTCAGAGATCCCAGCTTGGGGAACCACCCACCCCTCCAGGCAGGGCAGGGGTCAGTGCCAGGCCATAAACCTTTCCCTGAAAGGGTTCGACCGTTTCCTCCTTTTTAAATAAAAAAATTTTAATCTTTATTTATTTTTGAAAGAGAGAGTGTGATCAGGGGAGGAGCAGAGAGACAGGGAGACACAGAATCCGAAGCAGGCCCCAGGCCCTGAGCTGTCAGCACAGAGCTCGACGTGGGGCTCAAACTCACCAACCATGAGATCATGACCTGAGCTGAAGTTGTACACTCAACCGACTGAGCCACCCAGATGCTCCCATTTCCTCCTCTTAAGAGAACAGACAAACTGTCAGCTGGCAAGAATTTTCTGATAAAATGCCTCTGCTCTTAATCTCATCCTAGCCTGCACTGTGACAGCCTGGTGCTGGGTGAAATCATTTCCTCTCCTGCCCTGATGTCTAGAAAATCTCCTCTCTGGGCCGGTTGGCCCTACTGGATTGGCATTCATCTGGGTCTCTAGCTTCTTTGATCTTTTCCCCAAATTGGTCCCTTAATTCTGAGAGTCTCTCTTTCATTCAGATATTGGGCTCTTTCCAGCAGCCTATGTCCCACGCTAGGCTTGAATAGAAACATCTGAAAGATGCCTCCTTCTCCATGCCCATCACCTGCCATCCAAAGGAGGGACTAGACCCTCTTTCTGAAGGGCATGTCTCAATGACTCTGAACAACATTCCAGGTAGTGTGTCCCCTCCTACTTGCCATACCAGGGGCTCTGCCATTAGACCCTCATCTCCTAAAGTAGTCAGCCCATTCTTTCTAAACATTTCCTAGTCATACCTGAGTTTCTAGTCCCCTTCTCTGGGACTCCTGGATCTTGATTGATTTCTCCCTCTCTGCTCCTGAAAAATCCAGTTTTCAAATAGCACTTACTGAGTGCTTCCTATATGCCAAGCACCTTTCCAGGAATCATCTCATTTAACCCCCTCAACCACTGTAAGAGGTAACTGCTCCTGCTATCCCCATTTTACAGGTAAGCAAATTGAGGATTAGAAGGTTTATGTAATTTAACCAAGGTCACAGAGTTTGTAAGTTGCCATGCCAGGATTTAGACCTGGATTTGAGTTGCTCTGTCTGTGTTCTCAACCGCTCCACATTCTAGTACTTCCTTGAAGTCTTCCTGAATTTATCTTCGAGCCCAGGGTACTGTTTTACTACCTCCCCACTTCTCAGATCTTCCTGTCCAACCTAGAAGGGCATCCACAAAACTCATCTGGTGCATCCCTCTGCACTTGGACAAGAAAAGAGACTCTCATATTTTTAAGTTCGTTATTAATCAGTAACTGTGAGTATCCTGTTCACCGGTATCATTGCTCATTATGAATTAATAAATTCAGAGTAATATACAAGTCTCTTATAATGCTGTTTCTGGTGAGCCAGGTCCCCTGAAATCCGAGGACCTCAGGGTCACCTAATTGCTTCTCCAAACCTGCCAACCTGCAGCCTAGACGTGGAACATGGGAACCACGCTGAGATCCTGCCAGTCTGTGTGGGTGGTGGAGCATGGCCGAGGCAGCGCATTCAAACAGCGACAGGCAGGAAGCAGGCCTTAATGCCCCCCATTTGTTGCAGCCCCTCTCTTTATGCAGGCTTGTTTTGATCTCTGTCAGCTTCTTTGGAACCTGAACAAGTTGCTTCTTTCCCCTATTTCCCCAGCTGGAAAATGGACACAGTAATTCTTGCCCCTGTGGCCTTTAACAGGTTTGTGGTGAGGATCAGATGGGTGAATGGTTGGGAAGGAGTTTTACAACCCGGAGCACACTGTACACCCATGTACACATGTTAGTTAAGGTTATGACCAGCTTTCCACCGAAACTTCCTTCATTTTCCATCATTTCTGTCCTTGGAATGAAGGAAGCTGCATGCATGGCAGAAGGGAAGCGGGTATCGGGCTCTTTCCTGGAGCATCCCGGGGGACAAAGTCCAGCGCCCAGGCAGCACAGGCCCTTGGATGCGGGGAGTGGGGCGAGGACCAGAGAAAATGACAGAAGGTGGTTGTGAGAGCCTGGACGACTCAGAGCGAGGCGAGGCTTTCCTCCTTTTGAAAATTCCCTTTTGTGTTTTAACAATCAGTAGAATGGAGAAAGAACCCGTGCACCGGCCCACTTGACGCTTCTCCTTTCTTATGTGTGCTCGCACGAGTTTGGATGTTGCCGTTCCCATCTGCTTCTTGGGTCCACTGTCCCCCATGTTCCTGTCATGCCACTTGCCCTTTGTTTTGCTTTGTAAATGCTCCCAGGTGCTCCTGCTGCCATGGCCCGAGGCAGAGTGTCTTCTTACAGAATTACTGCCACAGGGACCCTGGACATTAGACGGTTCACCCCCTTATGTAGTAGCTGGGGAAACTGAGGCATGGAGCTGGTGGTAGAAAGCCCCAGCTCTTCAGGAAGCCTGAGTTCTAGACCCTGTTGGGCACGTCACCAGCTGGGAGAGCTCGGGCAAGGCACCTTCCTCCGGTCCTCAGTCTCCTATCTGTGTGATAAAGAGTGGTGTATCACTTGGGTCCCTTCCAGCCAGAAACCCTCCGGTTCAAAAGCAATAGCTCCTGCTAGCTCTTCTGCCTGTCAGGGACAGCATCATATGCCAGTCTTCCTTCACAGACAGCTGTCTTTCCTGGTTTTTGTTTTTGTTTTCTTTTTGTGGTTTTTTAATCATCATATACACACATACACACACACACACACACAAAATCTCTAAGAATCTCCTTTCTTAAGCTGTTCCAAGGCCTCTGTCAAAGGCAGTAGAATCGTTAAGAACGCCTTGTCTGATTAAACCACTTGCTGCAGACTATGATGATCTCTCTTTTGGTTTGATGAAACAGATTTAAAGCCCTTTTTGTCATATATCAGAAACACTCACTGAAATTATAAATTATTGTCATGGTCATGTTATTGGTTGAAAGACAAATGAATGGGTGAAGATGACTTTTCAGAGGAGAAAACAAACCCAAACCAAAAAGGCTTAAGAGTGAGGTTAGAAAAATCTCTAGGCTTGGGGCGCCTTGGTGGCTCAGTCAGTTGGGTGGCTGACTACAGCTCAGGTTATGGTCTCACGATCTGTGAGTTCGAGCCCTGCGTCGGGCTCTGTCCTGAGCGCTCAGAGCCTGAAGCCTGATTCCGATTCTGTGTCTCCCTCTCTCTCTGCCCCTTCCCTGCTTTCTCTCAGTCTCTCTCTCTCTCTCTCTCTCTCTCTCTCTCTCTCAAAAATAATAAACAATAAAAAAAATTAAAAAAAAATTAAAATCTCCAGGCTTGCAAAGAGAGGTTACTCTTTCTGGGAATGAAAAAAAAAGGAATACCCAAAAGACTCAAACAAGAAGTTTCTGGGAAATGAAAAAAAGAATCTCTTTCCCTAAATTGGACAAAACTGTGCATTAATGAACACCAGCGGAACAGAGATGGTTAGATGTTCCTTGTGGTGGCTTTCATTTTGTTGTTCTGGGAGTAGTATACTTAGTTATGTTTATTTCTTTAAATAATAAAGCCTGAAGCTTTTTCTCCCCCTGAAAATATTCTCCCAGTTATTCCTGTCTTCAGCTTGGTTGCTCTGATGTGTTTACCTCCAGGTGCCTAGAGTCCTCAAAGCCTCACTTGTAGGGTGGAGGGCCAGCCTTCACCGTTGCTGACCCACAAACCAGGCTTTCTTTGAGGAGCCCCCTCTAAGCAGCCCCCTTCCTGGGGCAGGAGAAGTAAGAGCCTGCTGTTCACTCCCCCACCATGCTTTCACTTCCTGTGCTTGAGAACACCCCCCCTTCTTTGGTCACCTGACTGGCCACAGCACCTGCAATAGATACTTCGTTCAAATCCTAGTTCCGCCCTTTGCCAGGGATATGGCCCTTAGACAAGCCATTCATCAGCTCTGATCCTCACTCTGTCCTCGAACCTGGGACTGAAAGCAGTTCATGAACCTTTGGTGGGAATTAAGTAAGCTAATATCTGTCTAGCACATAGCAAGGGCTCACCAGCTGACAGCCAGTGTTCTCTTTCCCTCTCTCATGGGTAAGGGACACAGAATAGAAATAATAGACTGAAGAGGAATTCTCTAATCATCTCTCAACACACCGCTGACAGAAAGCTGTCTGTCCTAACTCACAGCTCTTTGAAGGTGGGCCCAAGCCTGGCCTCATTCACATGACACAGCCCCAGCCCAGGCCTGTGGACAGGGAAGTTTGAAAATGCCCTTTGGTGACAACGGAGGTCTCATGAAGAGACTGGTCTTAGAGGATCACTGGGTGGGAAAAATACATGAGGAAATCGGCCTGGGCAAATACTTGACTCCAAACACAAGTTTCACATTGCAGCTGAGGAAAACTCACTGAACAGAAAGTCAAAAACCATGACAAGACAAAGCTTTCCTAATACTCTCTGGAACTGGGGGTATGGGTGTGGGGGCCATCCCCTAGCAGGGTATCAAAGTATTCTGACATCTATTTTGTCTTTTGTGCCTCCTGAGTCTGGCAGGGAAGACACAGATGGGACAAAAAGCATGGACATGAAGGGACAGGCCACGTGGTTGGTCAGGGAACAGGTTTCTCTAGCTCCAGGACCAAATTCTTCTGCCATTGCCTGTGGTTATCCTCAGGTGTAAAGCCCAGCTGAGGCAGATTCTGCCGTAACTACACAGAAATCCTCAGGACACTGATGAGCAAACCTAACCTGCTCAGAAAGCCCAAATAAGAAGGAGCAGCCCCGCCCCTCCCCCTGCTGTTTGCCACTTGAGTCCAGGTTTGCTGTGTTCTGGGCCAGACTGATGTCCTCAATCCTCAGGAATCCCACCTGGGCCCCACAATCAGGAGATGATCCATTCCAGGGCAGGTCATCATGGGAACTGTCAGAGCACTGTGTTAGGTCACATGATCCCAACCCTTGCCAAGGCCTTTGGGAATTACCCGCTGGACGCTGAGGAGACCAGACAACTTCCCCTTGGCCTTGTCTGTTGCCCACTGCCTTCCTGTTGTGCCGAGGCAGAGACCCCAGAGCCTAGGGGCTGGGCAGCTTAGGTGGGCCAACCCTCCAGCCCCACTCAGGCCTAGAAGGGAAGCGTGTCTTCTCTGTGCTTCTCTAGGGAAGAGGGGACAGAGTTCCGCAGTCCCAGAATGAGCCCCTACCCTCTCCACTGGGGTGGGGCAGGATTCCCGGCAGCCTCGGAGCCAGAGCTGGGGATGTGACTGATGGAGCTGGCGCGTGATGCCGAGTCTCCCTAGCCCAGCTGTTTGAAGACTAAACTGTATCGATTGAGAATTTAATTGCTCCGTAATCGCTGAGTAAACACTGGCTGGTCCATTGATCATGCCCCAGGCCAGCTGGGGAGAGCCAAGAGGCGGGACAGAGGCGCCAGCGATGCGAAGGGCTCTCCCAGACAGCATCCTTGGAAGGAAATCCCTTCCTCAAGGATATAGTACAGAGTGCAGCCTCCAGCAGAGCTCACGGCCACCCACCGCCCAGTCTGCGGGCTGGTTAGCAGTGCAGACCAGCGCCAGGAAAGGATGGGGGCTTCGGAGGGGCTGCTTAGGGCGGGAGGTTCTCTCTGGACACCATATACTAAGTGGGAAGTGCAGGCTACAAAATCTGTTTTGTTTTTTTTTATAGGGGGAAAATGTAAAATACAGTGCTTAGAAAAATAAAACCCTGGAAGGTTGCACCCTAATATATTGACAGTGGTTAATTCTATATAACTGGATTCAATTATTTTCTTCTTTATATTTCTGTATTTTCCACATTTCCAACAACTAGCAAGTATAACTTATAATCAGAGAAAATAGATGTTATTTAAGATCAAAAGAAATGCCTAGAAGGGTTTCTCCTGTGCTCTGGAAGAAAGAAAGAAAGAAAGAAAGAAAGAAAGAAAGAAAGAAAGAAAGAAAGAAAGAAAGAAAGAAAGAAAGAAAGAAAGAAAGAAAGGGAAAAAACCCTAGCAGCAGCTCTGTGGAAAGTGGTTGCATTTTCGAGTTAGACCTGAGTTCACCTTCCAGTTCCAGAACTGATTAGCAAGGTCCCTCTGTCAAGACACGGGACTTCTCTCCATCTCAGATTCCTTATCTAAAAGTTTGAATACCAGCTATCTCACAGAATTGAGATAAAATACTCAGAGTGCTTAGTGCAACATACCTGGCATGTTCAAGAAATATTAGTGCCTCTTCCATCCTGGAGGAAGGCTGGGCAGCTAGGACCGAATACCAGGGGTGAGTCATTGAGTTCACTGGGGCCCAGAGTACCTTCTTCCCCAGGGCTCCCCAGGGGAGGGAGTTGTTCTGTTTCCTCCCTATGCTTCCCCTAGCTGAGCCGCCACCCCACCCTTACAAGCCTCCTCTCATTACACTAATAGAAGGCAATCTTCCTCCACTCGGCCCCATTGCCACCCACAGAGACAAATGGGCTGCCATTCTGTTGGATGCTGCGTGGTGGCTGGCCAGTTCCAGGGTCATTGTCAGAGAGAGCGTGAGAGGGAGGAGAGGGATGGAACTGGAAGTAGGGCTGCAATTACTAGCCTATTCAGCTCCCTAGAATAAAGCCCTTGTCATTAGCTAGCAGCAGGAGGAGGTAGGGAAGGGGGAAGAAAGAGCCTGGCACACACTTACTGCACCCGGCTCTGGGTTCCACGCCGCCCTCCACCCAGCTCTCACCTGAGGGCCTAAGTGCCCTGGTAAGCACAGAGGGTTTGCCTGGGCAGGGGGCGGGGGGGGGGGGGGGGGTGTTGGGAGGTGTGTGTGTGTGAACCCAGGCCCATTCCCGGGTGGTCTCACCATCCCCTCAGAGGCCTCTGCCAGCCCCATAACTACTCCATTGCCCCCCAGTCCCTGATGCCACCCCTTGGCTCCTTTCTTACAGAAACCCAGCTTCCAGACTTGCTCAACTTTGGGTGTTCCCACCTCCTGGGGTATCACTCCCTGGCAGGCTCCACATCCCAAGGTAGAGTTTCTCCTGACCCCATCCCTCAAGGCTTCTCTTCAGGTGGCTGGGGCAGGTTGTCCTAGCAATGCCCACCCTCCAACCCAGGGCTGGGGCTTATCGGTCTCTTGGGGAGGGGGGAGGGTTTCTCCTGGCCCCTTAGTCTCTCCTCTGGGCTGAGGGTTTGCCTCGGGCTGTGGCGGCTCCTCTCCACTGGTCTGACCAATGGGGCTGTGGGTGATCAGCTGCCGTGAGGCCTCCATGGGATTCGTCCAGAGTTCTTAAGAAAGGGATTCTTGCTAAGTCCCACAGCTTGGAGTGGGGCAGGGAGAGGACAGACCCTTCAAGTTGGGCTGATCTTGATCACCACTGGCTTCAGCTGGGGTGCAGAAGAAGAATGTCAGGGAGCCAGCTCTGAGGTCACACACCAAAGGTCCCAGTGACCCTGAGACCTGATCAATTGGCTTAGGTTTCTTATTGGGGTCTCCTGTGCAGACCAATGGGCTTATCCCCAGAAGATTCAGAGGCTGATTGGGCTGGAGCCTGGCTGAGCTGGTGGGAAGCCAGACTGACAAGAGCCTAGCTTGTCTCAGAGCCCTGCAGCCCGGCCCAGGATCTCCCAGGGTGGCCCAGAGGGCTTTGTGACCCACCGACCCCATGATAGCCCTCAGCCCAATCTCTGACTTTGGCAGGTTCTCACAGAGAAATTTCTGGGGAGGTGTAGGCTATGCTCTGTGGAGGTGGGGCACCTGGTTAAAGGAAAGTGATAAGGGGGTGTAAAGGGGTCACAGATAGGGTTAGGAGTAAGGATGTGGGGGTCTAATGGGAGAAAACGTTCTTAGGATGCAATCCCCCCAGGAAGCCAGGAACAGACAGACTGACTGACACATACATTGTTGGACTGTCAGAAAACATCCAGAGGACCTCCTCCCAGAGAAGCCGAGAAACTGACATCAGAAATAGACAGACAGTGAGGCAGAAATACGCTCTAGGAAACTACAAATGAAACAGAACAACTTGGAATAATTGGGAACAGAGGCAGACAACAGCTGAAGGTCTGGACCAACTGGGCGTAAGTCTCCCTGTCCCACCCAGAGGGGAGGGCTGCAGGAGGGTAGTCCCTCCATAACCGAACATCCCCCTACCCTCCCTCCCAGAGCACCTCTGTCCCCCACCTTGGCACCTGCCTTTTCAAGGGAAAACTAAGATAATAGATTTCCTACCCTCCCACTCCAAATCTTGAGAAAGAGGCCCATTCCCTTGGCAGCCATGATGGGGGAGCACCCCTCCCCTGCCCCACATACACTTGTCACTCTCTCCCACATGGCACACCAGCCCCCCCCCCATCCCTTCCCACCAGGGTCCAGGGCCACAGGGCAGGTGGGCAGGCAGAGGGGTGTGGGCATGAGAAGGAATAAGAGGGCTGAGAAGTGAGAGAAAGGATGACCATGGAAAATCCAAGGAAGGATTCCTGTTGCCACACCCCTACAACTGAGCTTGAGGGCACCCTGTCATCCATCTCCGCTGATGCCTTGTGCTTGGGTAGTAGCAATTAAATGCTTACTGAATGGAGCTGGATTGACAGGGTAGGAGGCAGACTAGACAGCCCTTCTCCCCGCCTGCCAAGGAGGAGATTTTTAGGAAGAAGACTCAGCTGTGTGTCTGAACAGTGACAGCCCATCGGAAGGAACCAGGACCCTCTGTCTCTTTCCTCGAAGATCATCCTGATGCCACTCTGCTCTCTGTCCTCTTTTCTCTTCTCTCCTGCCCTCACATTCTCCCATTTCTGTCTACTTCCAGTTTCCAGGTGAGCCATTTCCAATTTGGAAATTGGAAAGTAGATGGGGAGATCCTCCAGAACGCAAGTGGCCTTACTTGTTCTTATGTCCCCAGGCACAGAACTTGACTCACAGACCACCCAGGGCATGGACACAGCACTCGGTCCCTCTCTTTGCCTTCCATGATCCTACCTGGTCACCCTCGGAACAAGCACACCTCCCTCAGCCCTGGACTGAAGGATCCCAAAGTGCCACTTGCTTTGGCCTGACTCTGACACCTCAGAGTCCTGCCTACACCCTGGCCCTGACTTCCCTTTAAGGGAACATGAGTAGTGATGCCTTTCAGGGGTGATTTTGTGTCTTTGTGTCAATAGCTACCATCTCTGATGCCTACCTAGTGCTCTCCAAGGAATAAAGGAGGAAAGATCATGGAATCACTCAGTCTCAAACAAGGAAATGGTGAGCGGTAGGAGTGACATGCCTTCAGGGCAAGTCTGGGCGCTGGTACTTTCTGGCCACGTGATTATAGGCAGGGCCCTTGAGTGCTCTGAAACGTACTCTGCTCTCAAATAAGACAGGGACAAGAAAGCCTGGTCTAACCTCGCTGAGCAGCTGAAAGACCCAATGAGATTATGCGTCAGTGTTACTTTCCTGACAGACCACCCTCTTGGGAAATTGAGGCCCAGGGGAGCTGAGCAACTTGCCCAAGTTCATCCCAACAACAGGAGACTGTAGATGAGGCCAAGTTCAGGCCAGAATCCAAGTATCTTGACTCCCAGTGACATAAGAAACAAGTAAAAAAAGAGAGAGAAATGTGCAGAACTAAGAAGAATTGGTGGAAAGAGAACAAAGCGTGACCAAGGCCCCGGGATGTAGACACAGGAGAGGAATTTGATGTGGGCCAGAAGGAGAGAGGTGAGGCAGAGAGACAGGTGAAGGTGGAAGACAGACAGAAGCACAGAAGTGCAAGGAGGAGGGGCCACAAAATGGGAGGTGGAGGGGAGAGGGACCGAGTTCAGCTACTCAGAGTGACTCTCATTTCTCCTACCCTAGCTGAGGAAATGATTTACCTACGCTTATGTTCCAGGGGAGTCTAGAGCTTAAGAAACCCAAAGAACTCTCTGAGCACCTGTTCAGGCGGCTGTTAGGTGTTAGTCCCACAATGTAAGACGTCTGCAGCAAACAGCTATGGAGAAGAGGGGCCACGTTGTGGGAAGCAGGCGGTGCCCGCAGCCTTGCAGCGTTTCTGTATCCATTCAGCACTTTGTTACTCACCGCCCTTCCCGTGCAAGCTTTGCAAACGTGATGATAATTCCGCACAGAAACTTAGAGGTGGAGGTACTCCACATTAAAAGGAAAAGTTTATAGTACACGTAAAAGCTAAACAAATAGGTTTTGTGACAACGATGACTACTCCCTACGGAAGACCGCTATGTTGTTGGAATTATTGGAGAGACCCCAAATATGTGCTGTAAAATTCACATTTTCTGTCTGATTAGATTGGCATGCTGGGCCCGTTCCATCAAATATATGTATATATATCTAAGTTTTATTACCCTAAGATGTCATCAGTGACTAGGAAGTGGTCTGATATTTTGCTACTTAAAATAGTTAAATTAATTTAAAATTCTTTAATTAAAAAAATTAATAAATGAGAAAGGGACTATGACTAACCCACAACAAGATGAAGCAGGCCTGGGACAGTGAGACCAACCCCTGACTCAACATTCTCCCCCTTCCTTCCCAGGTCAACAGCTAACTCAGTGCAGGTTGAAAAGCCTGACAATTAAAACTCAGTCATCTTGGCTCTTTTATGGGAGGAGAAAGATTAGAAAGAAAAGAATAAATCTTTGCTACCATAGAAAAGGCAGGCACAACCCTGGACTGAGCACCTGCTTAGTGCCAGACACCCTACCATGTGATTATATATTCTGTGTATAATCCAACTAACTTCCCTTGATTTCTAAAAAGATGATATTTTATGTAGGCTCTTTAGGGAAAGGAGCCTAAGTTTGGCATTTGAACATTAGGGTATAATGGCCTCCAGAGTTGGGAATGGCTCATCTGGGGACCAGAGGAAGGCAAGAGCAATAGAAGGCATGAGGCAGGAGGTAAAAACAGACAGACAAAAACACAGGACTCAGAGGAAGAGGCTGAATGGCGCTGTGCAGTGTGCTTTGCTTCGAGGGGAAGGACAGTGGGGGTGGGGAAGGGAGGACGGCCACCAATGCATTCCCACCTTTGGGAGGCCAAGTCGGAGCAGGCGGGCTTCTGCTCGGCATCAGCGGCTGGGCAGCAGAACTGGTGCAGCACGGTCTCATTCCTGAGGGCAGAGCAAGAGGGAGAAGGTCAGGGGCGGCCTTGACACGTTGGGCCCAGCTGGCACTGACACATCCCCCACCACCTGACCTGAGAACCCTTCAACCTGTGTTAACATTACTCCAGGGAGGAGCTTCTGGCTCTTCTCCAACACGCAGTAGGCCCAGTTCAAACACCACCTCCTGCTTGCAGTCCCCGGACCTCCCATCAACCACCTCCTCCTCCTCCTTCTGAGCAACCCCCATCCCCGGCCCTGTCCTCTGCATAGGATGTACCATTTATTCAGCCCTCCCATTTATCATTATAGTTCTTTATGACCCCGTTCCCTACTATGATCTGGCAAGGCCAAACTAGGTCTATTCACCCATCGTGCACAGAACTGTATGCAGGGAATGTGTTTAAGCTGATCGTATGCGAAGGTAGAAAGCACTCATACAGAGATTTTAGGGTTGCTGGCTGAAAATCCAAGGCACGGTGCTTGATGAGGGATTTGTTTGATGCAAATGAAAACGCTAACCCGGAGGCGGAGATAGAAATTCCAGTGCCAACTCTACAGCTAGCCAGCTGTGTGATACCTCATCACCTTTTCCAGGCCGCAATTTACTTACTAATGAAGTAAATGAGTTGAACCAGAGAAGTGGTTCTCAACCCTAGCTGCTTATTAGAATCACCAGGAGCTTTAAAAACCATCAATGCCTGGGCCCTAACCCCCAGGGACTGATTCACTTGGTCTGGACTTTTATAAGGTCCAGGACTTTTTATAAGGACTTTTTATAAGGTCCCAGGTGATTCAAAAGGTAGTCAGAATTGAGAGCCATTAGACTAGATGATTTTCAAGGTGACTTCCATCTCTAAAACTCTGTGATTCTAATATCTACTTTGAGCCACCTTGGGATTTAACAGTAAAATTAATTTTGGATGAAGGTATGCTGACATGTGGTCTTCTCTCCCTTAGCAAGCATTCACCATCATGGAGTCAGAGAATGACAGACCTGGGAGGGCCCCCAAAGATTTCCCAAAAGACATTTTTAAAACTTCCTTTAGCCTCAGAACACTTTGTCCAAACCCAATCTTTCCTGGAAGCCCATTTTGTAAAACAACGAAGGTGGTCCCTCTATGGTCAGGGAATTGGAGGTCTATGCCTCCTTGATCTGCTGGTCCCAGTCTTGGTAGCCACCTCCCATGTGTCTCTTGGGGGCCCCAGGATTATAAGAGCATAGATTAGAAACTACTGTGTTTGGGGTGCCTAATGGTTAAGCATCTGACTACAGCTCAGGTCATGATCTCATGGTTTGTGAGTTCGAGTCCCACCTTGGGTGAACACAAGCCCGGCTTTAGGTGAACAGAGCCCAGCTTCGAGTAAGCTGGAGCCCCACTTCAGGTGAACATGAGTCCCACTTTGGGTAAAATATGAACCCTGTTTTGGGTAAGCCGGGCTTCTCTCTCCCTCTCTCTCTGCCCCTCATGGGATCCTCTCTCTCTCTCTACCCCTTGCTCACTTGCTGTCACTTGTGCCCTCTCTCTCTCTCTCTCAAGAAAGAAAAAAAAGAAAGAAAGAAAGAAAGAAAGAAAGAAAGAAAGAAAGAAAGAAAGAAAGAAAGAAAGAAACTGCTGAGTTTATCTCTTTTCATGGAAGAAAATAATGTTGGAGCCTACCTTAATCTGACAAAAATAATTCCAGAAAGATTTCATGCTTAAGTGAGAAAACATAAAACAAGGGAAGATTTACAAGGAAACTTAGGAATACAGTTTATGTGTTGCGGAGACTTCAAAACAAAACAGGAAATTGAAACGCCATTAAGAAAGAGAAACATATCTGACTACATACAATGACAACATCTTGTATGGAAAAAGATACTCTCATAAGCCAAACAACAAATGATAGAGTGGGAAAATATATCTGCAACACATATGACAGAAGGCCATATCCTTCTGACAGAAGGCCTTCATATCCTACATTGAGATCCCACAAATTCATAATGCAAAGACAGACCCAGTAGAAAAAATGGGCAAAGATTAGGAATCCCAGTTGACAGAAGAGGAAATCCAAAGCGCTGGTAAATAGATGGAAAGATGCTCTACCTTACTAGTCAATAAGGAAGTGCAAATTAAAGCAGCACTGAGATGCCATTTCCCAACCACCATACTGGCAAACATTCAAAAGACTAGTTACGATAAGTGCTGGTGTGAATGTGGGGAGAAACGTGCCCTTGTCTCCCACCTGTGTGGTTGTGAAGTTTTACAGCTGTTTTGAAAATGAAAAAGAACTCATGTAGGGCACCTGTGGGGCTCAGTCGGTTGAGCTTCTGACTCTTGATTCCGGCTCATGTCATGATCTCATGGTCATGAGATCAAGCCCCACGTCAGGCTCTGAGCTGAGTGTGGACCCAGCTTAAGATCTCTCTCTCTCTCTCTCTCTCTCTCTCTCTCTCTCTCTAAAGGGTTAGTATTCAAAATCTATAAGGAACTTAGCAAACTCAACACCAAAAAAACAAAACAAATAATCCAGAGAAGAAATGGGCAGAAGACATAAATAGACACTTTTCCAAAGAAGACATCCAGATGGTCACAGACACGTGAAAAGATGCTCAACATCATTCATCATCAGAGAAATACAAATCAAAACCACAATGAGATACACCTCACACCAGTCAGAGTGGCTAAAATTATCAACTCAGGAAATAACAGATGTTGACTAGGATGTGGAGAAAGGGGAAACCTTTTGCACTGCTAGTGGGAATGCAAACTGGTGCAGCCACTCTGGAAGACAGTGTGGAGGTTCCTCAAAAAGTTGAAAATAGAACTAGCCTACAACCCAGCAGTTGCACTACTAGGAATTTATCCAAATGATACAACAATGCTGATTCAAAGGGTCACATGCACCCCAATGTTTACAGCAGCACTATCAACAATAGCCAAAGTATGGAAAGAGCCCAAATGTCCACTGACTGATGAATGGATAAAGAAGATGTGGAATATATATATACAGTGGAGTATTATTCAGCGATCAAAAAGAATAAAATCTTGCCATTTACAGCAAAGTGAGTGGAACTAGAGGGTATTATGTTAAGCAAAATAAGTCAGTCAGAGAAAGACAAACATCATATGACTTCACCTGTGTGGAATTTGAGAAAGATAACAGATAAACATAGGAGAAGGCAAAGAAGATAAAAACAGAGAGGGAGGCAAACCATAAAAGACTCTTAAATACAGAGAACAAACTGAGGGTTGCTAGAAGGCAGATGGGTGGGGGGATGGGCTAAATGGGTGATGGGCATTAAGGAGGGCACTTGTTGGGATGAGCACTGGGTGTTGTATGTAAGTGATGAATCACTGGGTTCTACTCCTGAAACCAATACTACACTGTATGTTAACTAACTTGAATTTAAATAAATAATTTTTTTTTAAAAATTCTCTCTTTCTCTCCCCCTCTCCCCACCCCACTGCTTGCTCTCTGTCTCTGTCTCTGTCTCTCTCTCTAAAAAAAAAAAAAAAAAAAAAAAGAGCACATGTCTTCTGACCTGGCAATCCCACCTCTGTAATTTTATACCCTAGAAATGTAAGTAACCTGTTCAAAAAAGTATTTGTACAAAATGTTGTGGCAGCATTGTTTTCAGTGGGGGAAACAAAACAACTGGAAATAACCCGAGTCCCCACCAATCAGGGCATGGTTGAATGAATTGGGATAGCTTCATTTATACCAGGGAGTTGTGCACTGTACCTCTATATGGAATTATGTGTGATATCTCTTGGCCTGGATGGATTTCCACACATATGGCTAAATGAGAAAAGGAAGCTTCAGAGAAGCATATGTAGTTTTGTAAAATAAACAAGGACCCCTCTCCCTCAAATTCCTATTCTATACATTGTGCTCTATTTCTATATGAGTGCATATATAACTAAGCTGTTCACACTGACTACCTCAGCAAGAAGGCACTGGGACAAAGTAGGCAAAAAATGGAAAAGGAAAAAATATGTTTGGTGTAATGTTAGCTGAAAATGTTAAATATAAATTCCTACTCATGATATTACTGTAAATACATTAAAATTGGATATGTACCTGAACAAGGACTAGAAAGTTTCAGGAACCTACACAAATATTAATGTCATTTCAGGACAGATCATGGACATTTTTATCTTGGGTTTGTGTTAATTTAATAAATTATTGCTTATGGATTACATATAATCTATAGATTATGGACTAATAATTAATGCAACTAATCTAGTTTTGTAAAAGGGCAATAAGGAAAATAATTGAATCTGACCCCTCATTTCCCAAATGAGAAAATTGAGGCATGGAGTGGGGAAGTAATTTGTCTAGAGTAGTTCCCTGACCAAAGTCCCAGCTCCGTCTTCCAGACACCCTCATCTCCCTCACTCCAGCCAGTTTGCCCCAGTTCCTGGGGCAAATCAGAGTGTTTAGGGAATTGTGTGGATCTCAAATGTCTGATTATAGCCCCTAGGAATGAGGAGAATGGGGAGGAGGAGGAAGGAGACAGGGAAGAAACCAGAAGGGCTCAGAGCCATCACCTAGGTATGCAGGTATGGCAGAGAACGTACCCCCCCACCCCAGTTCCTGCCACCAGGTGTACCTGTGCCCTGGGGGTCAGGTTTGGAATTTCAGCAAATGTCCCCGAGATCCTCGGCAAAGAGGCAGAGTGTGTTCACCACTCAGGGCACTGGCGCTTAGCTAGGAACTAATTAAAGCTTTAGCCAGGGCCAGGCCCTCGAAATTCTGGGACACTGTACACCTATCACTTGCCACATCTATATCCAGTTTGAGACTCAGGATTCCACTGCATGGCCATAAAAATGGTGGAGTAGTTTGGAGGAACTAATGGTATGTACAACATCACAGTAAGTAGAGGCATGAAGAAGGGGGACTCCCAGTAGGAGAATCAAGGAGGCAAAACCAGGATCCCAGAGGGGCAACTTTGAACGAGGAACCCCCTCCTCTCCTTCACTGAGGTGAACACAGCAGATCTAACCACCAGGGAACCTCTCCAAAGGAGATTCCTTGAGTTCCAGGAAAAGGCAGAAATCATAAAATCATTTCCCGTCACTTCCCTGACACCTACCCCTCCTGGTACCATCATCACAAGGGCTGGCAGAGCCTGAAGACTGAGCTCCTTTAATTTTTTTCACTGTCTCTTAATTTTTTCACCTCCTCCAGGAAGTCTTCTCTATCTAAATATGAGGAATAGGAGGTCACTCCCTTGCTCAGAGGTCACTCCTATTCCTGAGGGGTGGGAGAGGCTGAATAGCCAAAACAACTTTGAAAAACAAGAACAGGGTGCCTGGGTGGCTCAGTCAGTTGGGCGTCTGACTTCAGCTCAGGTCATGATCTTGTGGTTCGTGAGCTTGAGCCCTGTGTCAGGTTCTGTGCTGGCAGCTCAGTCTGTAGCCTGCTTTGGATTCTGTGTCTCCCTCTCTCTCTGCCCCTCCCCTCTCATGCTCTGTCTCCTTCTTTCTCTCTCAAAAATAAACGTTAAAACATTTTAAAATAAAATAAAATTAACCCCATACCTTGTGCCATATTTATATATAAATTAATACAAAATGGAATATAGACCTAAAGTAGCAGATACCATTTAAAACTTCTCAAAGAAAACACAGGAGAAAATGTGTATCTTAGAGTATGCAGAGATTTCCTAGCTAGGACACAAATAGCACAGATCATAAGAAAAAAATTAATAAATTAGACTTCATCAAAATAAGAAATATTCTCTTTGAAAGACACTGTTTAAAAAATGAATAATCCTTACAACTTAATAATAAGATCAACAACCTTATGGAAAAAAATGTACAAAAGATTTAAAATAGATACTCTGCCAAAGAAAATATACTAATGAAGTGGTTAGTTATTAGGGAAATGCACATTAAAACCTCCATGAGAAACCATTCCACACTCACCAGAATTAGTAAAATTTAAAAGTCTGAAAATAGCAAGTGTTGAAAAGAGTGTGGAGCACCTGGAACTCTCACACATGTCTTTCTGGTGGAAATGTAAAATGGTGCAGCACTTCAGAAAGCACTCTGGCAGTTTCTTACAAAGTTAAACATGCACTTACCACATGACCCTGTAATCACATTCCTAGGTATTTACCCAAGATAAATATAAACATAGATTGATAAAAACTATTCTTAGCACCAAACGTTCACAGCAGTAAAATAAAACTGGGAATTCTATACATGTACATTCAATTAATCTTTGACAAAGGTGCAAAGAATGCACAATGGGGGAAAGAGGGTCTCTTCAACAAATGGTGTTGAGAAAAGTGGATATCCACATGCAAAATAATGAATTTGGATCTGTATCTTACTGTACACAAAAGCAGCTCAAAGTGGATGAAAGATTTAAACATAAGACCTGAAACCATAAAACTCCTAGAAGGAAAAAAACACCGGGGGAAGATTCACGACATTGGCCTTGGCAATTGTTTCATGGATAGGACACCTAAACCACAGGCAACAAAAACAGAAATACACAAGTAGGACTACATTAAGCCAGAAAGGAAACAACAGAGTGAAATGGTAACATACGGAATGGGAGAAAATATTTGCAAACCATGTATCAGATAAGCCATTTATTTCCCAAATATATAAGAAAGTCCTACAACTCAAGAGCAAAAAAAAAATAATAATAATAATAATTCAATTAAAAATGAGCTGAGTTTTTACCTGAGTGAAACATTCCTCCAAAGAAGACAAACAAAAGGCCAACAGGTATATGAAAAGATGCTCAATGTGACTCATTACCAGGGAAATACAAATCAAAACCACAATGAGGTATCACCTCACCCGTTATGATGGCTATCATCAAAACATATGTATATGACAAGTGTTGAGGAGGATGTGTAGAAATTGGAATCTTTGTACACTGTTGGTGAGAATGCAAAATGTTGCTATGGAAAACAGTATGGAGGTTTCTCAAAAAATTAAAAATAGAACTATCATATGATCCAGAAATCCCACTTCTGGGTATTTATCCAAAAGAACTGAAATCAGGATCTTGAAGTGATATTAGCACCCCAATATTCAATGCAACACTATTCACAATAGCCAAGATTATAAGCAATCTAAGTGTCCATCAATGAATAAATGGATAAAGAAAATGTGGTGTATACATACAATGGAATACTATTCAGACTTAAAAAGAAGGAAATCCTATAATACATGACCACATTGATGAACCTTGAAGACATTAAGTAAAATAAGTCAGTCAGAAAGACAAATACAGCATGATCCCACTTATGGAAGGTAACTAAAATAGTCAAACTCATAAAATCAGAGACTAGAATGGTGGTTACCAGGGGCTGGGGAAGAGGGGGAAATGGGAAATTGCTAACCAGTGGGCATAGTTTTGATTACACATGATGAGTAAGTTCTAGAGATCTGCTGTACAACATTGTGCCTGTAGTTAACAAGGCTATATTGTACATTTAAAAACTGAAGACAGTAGGTCTCATGTTAAGTGTTCTTACCAGAGTAAAATAAAATACAATGAATAAAGTTAAACACCATATTTTGGTTTGAATATCCATGTCTTAAACCATGTGACTAAAATGAGTGGTTCCCACTTTGGGAGCATCTGCACCTTGGCCAGAGGAGTAGGAGGGAGTAGAACTGGCCCAGAGTTAATACAAGGAGGGCACAGGTACATGTCCTCACCAAGCACTGTCTATAAATTCAGGAAATGATCTATCCTGCACACATATGGTCCAGGTGTTCTAAATGTACGTAGAGCCAGTTTTTATCAATAAAATAAAAATACATGTTTTATAAAAAACCAGCAACAACCTAAATGTTCATTAACCAGTAAATGCACATTGTGGTATATCTATACAATGGAATACTATTCAGCAATAAAATGAACAAGCTTACTCATATGTGCACCAACGTGGATGAATTTCAAAAGAGCATCATACTAAATGGAGGAAGCTGGACACAAAAGTCTACACACTGTATGACTTCCATTTGTATGACTTCTTAGAAAGAGCAATATAACAACAGTGACATCAGATCAGTCTCAGTGATAAGGGAGGGAGACAGTGAACTGCAAAAGGGAACAAGGGGTCCTCGGGGTGAGGGAAATGTTCTATAGCTTCATTGAGGTCATGGTTGCAGAACTGTAGACGGTTTGTCTAAACCCATACACTTAAAGTCAGTGAATTTCATTGTATGTAATTGTGCCTTAATACAGCTGATGTTTTTAAGACTAAAATCTTTTTCTCCCCCTTCTCACTTCTTGATACTTCAAGAGGCTTTAGAATAATTTCTTTTCTAACTTTCTTCCTCCCGTTGCCCCCCGATCACCTAATTATTAACCCCCCTCCAAGCAGCAATAAAAAACACCGGATTTTTCCTTTCCTTCAACCGCTAGATTGGATTTTCAGAGACCAGATGGCTCATGACTGAGCCAAAGGAGTCCAGGGGGCCAGAAACTAGGACAATGAGAAACTGGGGGTGGGGATGGTTGAATGGGGGAAATTTTGGAGCTGGGCCTGGGGCCGAGAGCCCCTGAGAAGTGCAGCAGTAACAGTGCTGAGCTGGAGACCCAGCTCCCCTTTCAAAACTGTGGGCCCTCTGGAAGGTCAAGTCATGGTAAATGAGGCTCTTATTCTTGCCCTGTTTATGTCACGGAATTATAGGGATTCAATAAGACTTTGAATGTGAAACTGCCTTGGGAGAAACATAATAAACCCTGCACAGATGCAAAATCTTATAATGACTATTATTGATATTATTAGTCCTCGTCACTGAGGAACTCAGCAACCACAGCGCTATTGCAAGCAGAGACCTACCAGGGTGCCATCTTGACTTCCTCTTCCTGGGCCCCCACCCCCTCTTCCAGGCATGGGGGCAACGAACGAAGGGGTAGATTTTCTTTGCTCATTGGTGCAATCTGCCACTGCACAGTCTTCCACGGAAGGCTTTGGAAAGATCTTAGTAAGGCAAGTGCTTACAGTTGATCCAGCAGCCAGGGGCAGAGAAAGGAAGTGGCTTGTAGTTACTTACATGTGGATTTTGCAAGTTTTTCACTCAATTCAAACGAGAAACAGTGGACCCCATCTCCCTTCACATCTCCTTAAAAAGGCATCAGGGTATTCTCTTCCTAACAGAAAGGGTCACCTCTCCTCCTTACTCTCCCCCACAGAGCTCAGAGCCAATAACACTCCATATTGCTTGCTTGTTCATTTACTCATTGAGCACTTCCTGCCTGCTAGAAACTTGATGTACGATAACCATGAAATGATGGACTGGAGAGGTAGATATTATTATTCCCATTTTACAGATGAATAGAGAAATTTATTAACATGGTCAAAGTCACACCGCTAGGAAGATATTGAGGTAGAACTTGAACCCAGGCCTGGTTCCAGCCCCCAAGTTATTTTACTGCCACGGAAAGAGCTGGAGATGTGCAATCGGCCAAATAGGAGGCCTGGGTGCGAGTTCCAGAAAGACGTCTAGCTGTGTGGTTTGGGCAAGTCACTTGAGCTCTCTGAGCTTCTCCCCTTATCTGTGAAACCCATGACCGCACTGCGTTGCTTTGAGTGTTGTAAGAGGTAACCGGCACAACAAGCTCCTTGTGCATGAGGCAGACTGAAGGCCACACCGGGGTGGGGCCGCTCATTGTTATGGCCTCCTGACTGCAGCTCCACCTCCCAGCCCATCTCTCAGACCACCACAGTGCCCTTCTGAAAAAGTGTTTTCATTTCAATCAGGAGGACTTGGACGTACATAGCTCCTTTGCCATTTACTAAGCTTTGTGACTTTGGGAAAGTCTCTTAACCACTCTGAACATCTTCCTTTATCACTCAAATGGACATCATAATAGTAGTACCTCACTGGATAGTTGAAGGAACTCAATGAGAAAATATACTTTAGGAATTTCGCCCATAGCCCACAGTAGTGTATAATAAATGGCAGTCGCTCCATTCTTGAATTAGTTGTTCCATTTTCCAGCCAAATGGCCAACTCTGGGCCCTGTGTGTGTCTATATCCCTATGCACGTGCACAGGGCCTGCCACTGATTACCTGTTCATTGCTTGCTAAACTGACAGCAGAGTCAGCCTGGGTATAGTCACCATGTTTTACATGAGGTCCTCAGGCCTGATTCATCTTGCAGCTCAAAGGGTGTGCCCTTTTGCCAAACTCTCCCTATTTTCACCAGCCCCCCGCCCTTGGCAATCACCGTGCTACTCTTGAGTTTGACTTTTTTTTTTTTTTTTAAGATTCCATGCATAAGTGATACCATGCATTATTTGTCTTTCTCTGTCTGGCTTATGTCACTCAGTGTAATACCCTCAAGGTCCATCTATGTCGTCTTAAATGACAGGATTCCCTTCTTTCTCATGGCTGAATAATATTTCAGTGTATATCTACAGCACACTCTTTATTCATTCGTTGATGGACACTTAGGCTGTTTCCCTATCTTGGCTCCTATAAATAATGCTGCAATGAACAGGGGAATGCAGATATTTCTTTCAGATTCAGTTTTAGTTTCCTTCAAGTAAATACCCAACGTGGGATCGCTGGATCATATGGTAGTTCTATCTTTAAGATTTTGAGAAAATGCTGTTTTCCATGGTGGCTGCAGCTGATACCCCACCAACAGTGCACAGGGCCCCCTTTCCACCCTCAACCTCACCCACACTTGTTATTTCTTGCCTCTTTGATGATGGCCATCCTAACAGCTATGAGGTGATGGGATACATTGGGGATTTGATGTCCATATCTCCGATGACTAGTGATGCCAAGCATTTTTCTAATGTACCTGTTGGCTATTTGTATGTCTTCTTTGGAAAATGTCTATTCAGGTCCTTTGCCCATTTTTTAGCCAGATGTTTGGGGATCTTTTCTATTGAGTTCCTTATAGATTTTGGATATTAACCCCTCATCAGACGTATGTTTGGCAAGTATTTTCTCCCACTCTGTAGGTTGCCTTTTCACTCTGTTGAGGGTTTTCTTTGCTGTGCAGAAGCGTTTTAGTCTGATGTGATCCCACTTGGTTATTTTTGCTGGTGTTGCCTTGTGCAGTCCTCATCAGTCACCTTCACCACAGTGATGGGCACACAGTGCTGCTGTCTCTTCCCTTCTTTACAGCACTTCACAGTTTATATAGCATTTTCTTACCTATCTTTTACCCTTTGTACCACCTTGTGAGTTAGAGCCAGTTATTCCCCTTTGCGGATGAGGAACAGAGATGTGACCTGGTTTCCCTGAGGTCACACAGCCAGTAAGGGGGGGAATGAGTATTGAACTGAGGTCCTCGGGTCCTAGGAGTGCACCGGCATGGAGCAGTGAGGGAGCCACATACTCTAGGGAAGAATTCCATCAAGGCCCCTTAAACTACAGGAAGTAGCATGGTCCCATGGAAAGCAAGCAGGCTGGAGGTTTGGGAAGACATACATTCAGGCCCTACCTTTCCACTGGGATGGCTGTGAGATCTTGGGCAGATCATCTGACCTTCTTCTGCCTCAGATTTTCAGCTGTGAGGAGGGAGGATCATAAAGGAAGCTACCTCATAGGGTTATTGTGAAGATCAAACAAAATAACCCATGTCATGCTAGTGCAATGCTTAGCAGAGAGCAGAGTCAAAATCGATGTCCATACCATGCACCGATACAGGGACCATGCACCAATACAGGCCACGGCAAGTCCAGAGTCCAGAGTCTGGTTTTGCTACTTTCTAGTTAATAGGTTGGCCTGCTGGAGCCTCAGTTTCCTTACCTGTAAAATAGGACGCTAATGGCATCTACCTCAAGGGTTAGCATGAGGATTCAATGAACCAATATATCTAAAGAGCTCAGAAGTGTGCCTGGCCACGTCAATATGCCCCTGCTCTCCCTAGATCCAGAATTCCTCTCTCCCAGCCCTGGAGTTGCATGCAAAGTCTTGCAATAACAGCCGCTATCCATCTCTGAATTATATCATTAGGAAACAGAGTGAAATGCATGGACACCTCCACCAGAGATCCCAGGCTGCCTCGATCTCCAGATCTCCAGGTTCCACCCACCCTCCAGGGCCCAGCACCCAGACCTCTGCAAAGCCTTCCCCCGTTGCTGCCGTGCCTGCACCCCAGCCCTGCTGGCCTCAGCTCCTGCCCCTGCCTGAGCTGGACCCTCTTATCTCTGGATTCCCACGCCAGCCTCCTTCCAACCCCAGTGGGCCGCACCATCAATTTTTTCCACGCTGCGTCACCAGTGTTTATGTATACGCCTTTCCCTATACTAGAGTGAGTTCTCCAGGGCAGAGCAGCGCCTGGGACCAATTAGCCTCTCCATCCAGGATGGCATGCAGTCTGGCTCGTGGCATGCAGTAGATATCATTTGCTGACTCAATGTGTGAATAAAGTCCCTATTACCAAGGGTGCTGGAGAAAAATGGGGAATTAACATGCACATTCGTGAAATGTGTACATATGTCAACAAAAGCCCAAGTACATGCCACAGAGACCTGTCCACCATTATTATCAAATGTGCAGCTGTACAAAGCCCTTTCCAGACATTGCCTCAATTTAATCCTCATTTTACAGATGAGGAGGCTCAGAGAGACAGGATACTTGCTTAATATCACACAGCCTTGGCATCAACGTGGCAGTCTGGGGGAAGCCTAACTCAGACCAGGAAAGTCAGTCTCTCACTTGAGTGTGACAGGGGACCCCAACCTCCCCCTCCCTCCACGCAGCAGGAAGCTCAGGGCCTCAGGCATGAGGGCTTCCTCTGAGCCCCTGATCTTCCTGCTGCCCTCTCTCCTTCCTGCCCAGCACAGTGGCCCTGCCAGCAACCCCCGAGCCGTTCAGTCACCTATCTTGAAGCCTACTTGTTTGAAGTCCAGCCGTCTTTGTAGGGAGCCAGCCAGCAGAACTCGCGGTGCCAGGCTGGGCGGCTCAGCAGGAATTACAGAGCCAGGCGCTCGGCTGCATCCCGCCAGCTCCTCTCATGAGAGATCTCTCTATTACCTGGCAGACAGGTGCCTGGCTACAGGGGACAGCCAGCTTGAGAGGACGGATCGGAGCCACCGAGCCCATGCCAGCCACAGAGGCTGCCTCACACCACATCCTGCCTCGTACCAGAGAAGCGCGCCTACACAGTGTTACTCACCCACCCTTAGTCAATTGTGGGCATTCGCTGCTTTTTCCAGGAACGGTGAAGGCAGATCCTGGTCAATAACAATGGCTGCATTTGTCAGTGTTTCTGACTT
Source organism: Neofelis nebulosa (assembly GCF_028018385.1). Classification (NCBI taxonomy): domain Eukaryota; kingdom Metazoa; phylum Chordata; class Mammalia; order Carnivora; family Felidae; genus Neofelis; species Neofelis nebulosa. The sequence continues at coordinate 105,301,057 of NC_080789.1, read as the reverse complement.
ACCGTAACATTTTTGAGTGCCCTATGAATAATCCCAGTGAATAATGGTAGTAAAAATAATTATACTATGTAATTATAATAATAATTAATATTAATATTAATGCCATGTACTTGACGAGGAAATTAAGGCCAAGGGAGGTTTGATGACTCCTGAGACACAGCTAAGACTCCAGCCCCATGCCCCGCCACTGCTGTCTACTGCATCCTGGCACTCGCTTCTGCCTTGCCCTACAACCCCAAGGCAGGCATCGCAGGAGAGATGGCCTCTGGGCTGTGACAGCAAGAGCCTTGATCTTGCCCTCTATAGCATAGTCAGATTTGGAGTTAGACAGAAACATAAAACCCCATCCAGCCAATCCCCAATCTTGTACCTCAACTACCTCCTAGCCACCTGCCCTGCTCATGTGCTGCAACCCAATTCACAAACCCACAGAAACACCCACTGCTTCTGGGAACCAGCTACACACTAACACTCAGTGTGCTTACAGACACTTGCTTGGGAGTGCAGAGATTCATGCACACATAAATATACATGCATGCTCCTCATTGCACACACACATATGTGCACACACTCCCTAACACTCACACCTCATTTTGTGAACACACCCACAACTCTCACAAAAATGCACATGTTTCCTAAATATACTCCAAGTCTCACACTCAATAGAAACTCCCCAAACCTATGCACACACAAACCTATGCGCACACAAAACGCGAATGCACATGCATTCACTCTTGCGTATGTAGACACACATATACATATATACATATTTTCACATACAACTCTGCATGTGCAATCATGTGCGTGCACACACACACACACCACAGAGCCCAAGGATTTTCTAGCCCCTACATGAACCCTCCTGACCATGTGGGTCCTGGAAGGATATGATGTTCCATGGGGACCTACAAATCATCCATCTGTGGCTATGTGTGGGTGGCATTCTGCCAGTCCTCTAGCCTAGTCCTGTGTGGCATGGCAGAGATGAGTGGGCCAAAGGCCAAGTTCAGAGCTGCAGCAACACAAACAACTGTCACATGGGCATGGTGCCACCAACCTTTTTGTCCCTGAACATTGAGCCAGGTTCCCCATCAGGACTTGCCTAGGGGAAGGGCTTCTCATGCTGCAGAGGACTCCCCTAGAGTGGGGATGGCTATGTCAGGGTACGAGAGGCTAAAGCTTGCATGGGAATCTTGAAGACACCACCTTACTGTGTGACCTTGGGTGGGCCACCTTAACCTCTCTGAGCCTCAGTTATCACACCTGTGAAATAGGGATAATAATACCTTCCCGTCAGGGGTGTGTGGATAAAATGAGGTGGTAGATGGACATAAAGGCCGAGCACATAGCAGAAATTAGCACACGGATATTGAAAGAAAGACGGAATAAATGATTGAATAGCAGATGATTGGGAATGGCATTCTAGGGCTCTCTCTGCTGAACTGCTCTCCCTCTTCTGCCCTTTGAACTCCCAACTCAGTTTTCCACAGTAGTGCACCCTTCCCTGTTCAAAGTTCCACCCCCATGTCTTCCCGTTTGTCTCTCACCCCCCAGACTTCTCTGGAAGCCCCATCTGACCCTCCAACCCCATCTCTCCCACCCCCTTCCCTTCTTTTATTTTCTGAATACATCCATGTCTTCCAGCCCCAGGGCCTTTGCACAGAATGTTTTCCCTTCAGGTCTTCACATGGCTCTGTCCCTAGCTTTATTTAATCTCTAGGTGAGGTCTTGCCTAGCAAAACTACCCCCCCCCCAGTCATCCCCTTATTATCCCTCAGAGTCCTTATGAGTTTATATGCACACACATATGGTCATTTTCTTGTTTAATACCTGTCTTCTCTTGAATATGAGCTCCGTGATGGCAGAGTCTTTGTCTGACTGTGAATTCCCAGCACCTGCAGCAGAGCCTGACACACAGTAGGAGCCCAATAAATATTTGCTAAATGAATATACAGATATGACTCCAGCCCTTGAGGCAACTAAATAAGATTTTTCCATCCCTAAGTAACAATAATGTGCTCAGCTCCCCTCTCTCCACCTTCCTCTTTCCTATACAGCATAGTTCATTATCTTTTAATATTTTCCCAGCCCCCAGCTAGTCTAATTATTCACAGCACTCATGTGAATATTTGTGTATATGTGTTGATAAATGAGTGTGCTTGGGCCGATCTATTCTAATGGTTCTTAAGCAGGGAGCAGCATCAGAATCCTGAGAGTTTCGTTTAAAAAACCTTTGGCTGCCCTCCCTCCACTAACCGCCTTGTGAATGACAGTCTCCAGGGCGGAGTCAGGGGCGAGTGCATCTCTTAGCCATCTGGATACCTGTTACTGCATCATCTGCAGGAAGGCAGTGGAGAGCAGAGGTGAAGATACCAACTGCTGGAATCACACTGCCTGGGTCTGGGTGTGGACACCACCTCATGACGGTTGCTTGCCCTAGGACAACTTACCTTAACTCTTTGGCCTCACCCCCCACTGTAGCAGTCATCAGCACATATACAAGGATAAGTCTGTAAAGCACTTAACCTGGTGCCTAGCCCATAGCAAGCACATGACAAAATGTTCACTTTCATTAAATTATTGTGGCTTCCCTCTAGGTAGTGATGCAGTCTTCCTCAGTTTCCCTACAGGGCTCAGCCAAGGGCCATTCTGTGGCAGATGGTCAGCAAGTATAGTCGCCTGTTGTATGATGGAAACAAATGTGTGATTTCTCCCACCTTCCAGAGCGGTCTTCTGTCTTAAACCCATGTCCCCCTCCAGTTATCAACCCATTACTTTACTCTTCCTTATAAGAAAATTCATCAAAGACTTTTCTATACTCACTGTCTACTGTTCCTCTTGTTCTGTCATCCTTTAAAGTTCTTAGTAGGGAAATTTCAAACATACATTTTACCAATCTTTTACCCCAATAGTTTTTGCAGGAGTATTTTATTTTATTTTATTTTTGAGGGGAAGGGACAGAGAGACGGGGAGAGAGAGAATCCCAAGCAAGTTCCATGTCCAGAGCAGAGCACAACACAGGGTTCAATCTCATGACTGTGAGATCATGACTTGAGCCGAAATCAAGTCAGACTCCTAACCGACTGAGCCACCCAGGAGCCCCAGCTGGCGGACTTTAAAGCATACCCCAGAAATAATATCATTTTAGACAGAATGTATTTCTAACAAATAAGAACTTTAAAAAAGATACAATAAGAGGATCATTATTATACCTAACTAAATTAATAATAATTCTCCATTATCTGTGTTCAAACTTCCCTGTTTGCCTTAAAAAATGTCTTTTTAGAGTTGTTTGGCCTAAATTAGGACCTACTCAAGTTCCACACCTCACATTTGGTTGATTTGTCTCTTTTCCCTTCTTCCTTACACCCACACTAATCAAGCTCCCCCGTGGTGCTACCAAAGCTATGCTTTTCAAGGTCACTGATTACCTCAATACTGTGAAGGCTGACGGCAGTTCTCGTCTCTCACCCTACTCCAGGGCTTGCCTCCACCTTCCTACCCTCCTGGTTGAAACACCTCTGTGCTAGGACACCGCACACTTCTCCAGCCTTTCTCTTGAAACTGGCATGCTCCAAGGCTCCATCCCTAGTCCTCTTTAGTATTTTCTTGCTTCTTGGGGATGTCATCCAGTCTTAGGGCTTTCAAAGCCATCCCAAATTTATACGTCCAGTCCGTTCCAAATGCCTACTAATTGTCTCCACTTGGGCGTCTACATCCCAAACTTAACATGTCTGAGACTTCACCTTTCGTCTCTCCCTGTCCAGACTTCCCCATCTCCTCCTTCCAATAACTTTGGCCCAAACTCTTGGACTCACCCTCAAATCCTCTTTCTTTCACACACCGCATTGATCCTTCGGGAAATACTGCTGGTTTGACTGCTTGTCACCACTGTCACTGCTCCTACCCCAGGTTCACACCACTTCCACCTCTCGATTGGACCTTACCACAATGTCCTGCCTGTGTCCTTGCTTCTGGCTTTCTTCCTCTTCAGGCTATTCTCAACTGAAACTCAACCCAGCAGCCAAGGTTCCTTTTAACCCAGTTTTTCTGAAAGTAAAAGCCAAACTCATCACAATGCACGTCAAGACCCTATCAGTGTTTCTCAACAAGAAACATTGGTATTTGGGGGCCCCTGGGTAGCTCAGCCGGTTCAGCATCCGACTCTTGGTTTGGGCTGGGGTCACGATCTCACAGTTCTTGGGTTTGAGCCCTGCATTAGGCCCTGCGCTGAGGGCGTGGAGCCTGCTTGGAAATGTCTCTCTTCCTCTCTCTCTGCCCCTCCCCCACTTGTGCTGTCCCTGCCTCTCTCAAGACAAACTTTAAAGAAAAAAAAGAAACATTGGTGTTTTGGGCAGGAACATACTTCACCATGGCAACGGTCTTGTGCACTATACGATGTTAAGTGTATTCCTTGCCCCTCAGCACTTCCCCATCAACCCTGTCAGCCATTGTAACAACTAGAAGATCCCCACACATTTCCAAATAGCCTGATGGATCCCAGGTGAGCATCTCTTCCAGGATTTGCTGCACCCCTGCACTCTCCCACCTTCCCCACACCCCACCAACATTTCCGATGTTGCCTCAGACTACTCTCCCTGCAGTCCTTCTGCTCCTGTCTTACTTGAACAACCAGGTGGTTTCTCTCACCAGGACTCTGCCTCTGCTGTGAGCGCTCACCCCACCCCGCAACCCGATGGCACAGAATCCCCTCCTCCGGCCTTTTGCTCAGGTCTTATCTTCTCAGGGAGGCCTTCCCAGGGTCCCCTATTTGAAATTGTAAACCCCCTTACTCCCAGGTCCCCTTCTCCGTTTTATTTTTCTCCAGAACACCCCTCCCTATATGGTTTCATTCTTAATCTTGCTTAGTTTTTGGTCTGTCAGCTTCACAAAGGGAGTTGAGGATATTTTGTTCACTACTGTACCCCAGTGCCTGGAACAGTAGTAACTGGCACACAGTAGACAATCAAATATTTGTTAAGTGAAAGAACACACATGCCATGAATATACACTTATGTAGAGAAGAAAACAAGCACTTTTAAACCAAGGAATAAAGAATTGATTTCATACTTTGCAAGGACTGGAGTATATACTCAGTCAGGGGTGGGAGGTAGGGAGAGTGGTGATGAGAACCTCAGTTTCTTCCTCATATCAGTCCAGGAAGACTTCCTGAAGGAGGTGGGGCTTTAGGACTCACCTTCAGCTCATACGAAGGAGATTATAACACCTGGCAGCTCTCCTAATCCTGATGGCCCTAGGCAACAAAGGGAGCCAAGCTAAAAGAGTGGTGAAGACTTTTCAGGTAAGGAAGTACACTTCCTGAATCTTATTTCCACCGCGATTTACCAATGTCTGCAGGAGACTACAGCAGCTGATGGAGATCCAAGTTGAAATAGCCCTCCTAGGTAATGTGTGCTACCCACCCACCTCTCAGAAAAACACACCCCAAAGAATTACACAGAAGCAGGCTACCCAGAGCTTGCCTTCCAAACTTCAGCAGACAAGAAGAAAGAATTCAGATTCACAGCCATGCAATGGCATATTTTACAGCTATTATAAAAGAATAAGGTGGCTCTTTTTATATTGAATATGGAAGGATCACCAAATGGATATTTGGCGGAGGAAGCAAGGTGCAGAACAGCATATAGCTTACTGTCATTTGTGTAAAAAGAAACACACACACATAAACACAAATATATACAAACATTTATGTATGTGTGTGTGTATTTGCTTGAATCTACATGGACTATCCGTGGAAGGACTCATGGGAAGCTGCTAACAGTAGTTTTTGGGGGTGGCGATGGGGATGAAGGGTTGGAAACAGGGTGGGGAGACACTTCACTATCAACTCCTGCATTTTTTAATTTTGTGCTATGTATTATTTATTTGAAAAGCGTAATTTAAATTTAAGTTTCTTAATGTTTATTTTGAGAGAGAGAGAGAGAGAGAGAGAGAGAGAGAGAGAGAATGAATGGGGGAGGGGCAGAGAGAGGGAGACAGAATCTGAAGCAGGCTCCAGGCTCTGAGCTGTCAGCACAGAGCCTGATGCAGGGCTCCAACTCAGCAACCCAACAGATCGATAGTGACCTCAGCCCAAATCTGACACTTAAGTGACTGAGTTACCCAGGAGCCCCAAGGGCAATTTAAATTTTAAAAAGAGCACAAATAAATTAACAAAATGAAAACCAACAGGGCCAGGTGAAACGTTCAGCATTTTTGGTGTTAAAACGAAAGCCACTTGCACAAGTACAGGCCACCAGAAGTCTGAGGACAGAGTCCTTCAGCCCTCGCTGACCTCACTTGATAGGTCCCACTTGTGGCCAGGGGCTGAGAAAGCCAGTGGGTTCCCAGGTGCCATCCAAAGCTGGGCAGGATCCAGAACCTGCCCTGCTGGTACAGGGTGAGGAGGGGCTCCCTGTGCCCAGGCTGGTCTGCCCATACCTCCTGGGCTAAGGACTCATTCCTGGCTCCTGTGTTCTAGAAAGCAGTGATGAGGTGGCCACACAGAGCGACCCACAAAGCCACGTGGAGCAGGAAGTGGTAGGCTTAGGTGTGTTCTTCTGAAAGAAAAAAAAAAAAAAAAGACAGGCGGGTGGGTGTGGATCATGGACAGGAAGGCAAGCAAAGGAAGAGATGACCCTTCTTCAAATGTTTGAGGGATTGTGAAGGAGAAGTCGTCCTGTTCTGCACCCTCTGGAAGCCACAGGGAGGTAAGGAAGAGAGCTCTACTTTCGAAAACCACTTTCTGACTCCAAAGGTCCTAAAATAACAGCAACTACTATATTCTTTTGAGTCCTTACTGTGTGCCAGGCACTTGCCTTGCTTGGTGCTTTATTGGCATTTCCTCTTAATTTCCACAGCAATCCTATGAAGTTAGGACTATCCCTATCCGCATTTACAGATACGAAAACCAAGCCTGTCGCTACTGAGTATAAGCTCATGACGGAGTCAGGATTCAAACCTAGTGCTACAAATGAAGCCATATGCTTCATCATAGGTTGGGCCAGAATCCCAAGATTATGTGATCCTATAAAGCACAAATATAAACACGGGAAGCTAAGTTACAGCCGGGATTCTCTCGCCGACATGTCTTGGGTACACGGGAAGCTAGGGGAGGTGGATGCTGTGTAGATGTCGGACCTCGGTGACACCATCCTGATCCCTGAAGCCGCCCCCGCCTTCTCCCCTTCTCCAAAGGGGATCCACTCACACCAGCCTGGGCTGGGGCCTACGGAGGGAGGCCTGGGAAAGGATCCGCACCCTTGTGCGGAGCAGTCATGGTCTGGGGCGGTGGGGGGAGCCGGCGGGGCCGCGGGCGGCGGCAGCAGGAGCAGCAGCGGCCGCACGGTGACGCAGCACGGAGGCCCCCCGACCTCCCCCTCGGCTCCCGGGAAGGCGCGGGCGGCGGTGGCGCCGGGGGCGCTCCCAGACGCCGTGGGCGGGCGGCGGTGCGTTCGCTGGGCTGAGTCGGAGGGGGCCGCGGGGCGGAGAGATACCGAGGGGAACGGTCACACTCGAGAGACTGGCGGGGGCGCGGGGAGAGGAGACCAGGGAGAGGGGCAGGGCGGCCTCAGGCGGAGGCCGGCAGCGCGAGCGCGGCCAGGCCCCCGGAAGGCGGGCGGGGGCGCCGCGGGCCGGGCCGAGCCCGAGCGCACAGGTGCCAAGGCTGCGCCTCCGGAGCCGGTGACTCAGCGGCGCCGCGCCGGGCGGGGGAGGGCTGGGGCGCGGGGCGCGTGCGCACGGGAGGCGGGGGACGCGCGGCTTCCCCCGGCCGGGGTGCCCGCCCCCGCGGGGGAGCGCAGAGCTCGGCGCGGGGCGGGGCGCGGCGCGGGGGCCGGAGGTTCCATCCTGCAGTCAGCAGCTAGCCAAGCCGCCCACGCAGCCGAAAGCCCGGCGGCACGCGCCCTCCCCATGGAGAAGCCCCCGGGGAAGCGGCCAGAGGAGGAAGGGCTTTCCCCAGGCTTTCCGAGCGAGTTCGGGGGGCAGAGGTTCCTGATTCCTGAGCTCTCCCCTCCAGCTGCTCCCGGTTTTCATGCAAAATCCAGAGGGAGCCCGGTGGAAATTCCTTGGGCACTTACCGCTGGTAGCCTCTGCAGCATTCACCTCGTACCTCCCCGACCTGCAGGGAACGCCCTACACTGCAGGGGTCTCCTTTTTCTTCTTGAAAGGGAGAGTGCATTCAGTCTCCCTCTATCCCCCTTCCTGAGCTCCCTTCCTAAGGCTCTTATCATTTGGAAGCCACTTTTCACGTGTGAGCGAGGTCCTTCGTGCTGCAGCAACCTCCTAACAGCTCTCCTTTTTGTGGACTTGGCGAATCGAGGGGAGACAGAGTTGAAGAGCTGAGCAAAGAGTGATTGTCCCCTTTGATCAAAGAAAAAACCAAGGCCCAGAGAAGGGGAAGGATTTGCACCAAGCTTATACTTGGGGTCTGTGAGTGTGGGCACAGCATTCAGAACTCAGGGGTCCTGACTTCGCGGTCAGAGTCCAGCCTGCTTCTGGAATACCCTTGGGCCCTCGGCCCCCCCTGATTGCCTCTTAGCATTTAAGTAACCCCAAGAATGTCAAAGATGCCAAATAAGCCGGTTCGGAAGCATTCAGGGTATCTCTGTAAAGACCAGACTGTGCACAGGAAATACTGAAACTAGACACAAGCAAGAGATTCCCAACTGCTTTGCAGAGTTTGTGTTGCTGTTGCTGCTTTAAAATAATCACTGGGTTGAACTGATGTGTTGAATGAAAATCGTGGTGCATTGGAATCATTTATCAAGGAAGAAATCGTGGAATTCCCTTGCCTCTCTGCCTGGGACGGGGAGTGTATTCCTGGTTGGAGGCAGGGAGGCAGCTGGTTTGACCTGATGGCTCCAAAGCCCTGAGAGGTCATGTGGTGCCAGGCCCTGGCCGAAGCTACCCAAAGTCAGGTTCAGGGAAAACCACAGGGCAGCTTTCCATGTATCACACCGCTGCAGGCTACTTGAACTTCCAAACGCGGTACCTCAATAGAGAGTCTCAGATCCCCAGCCCCTGCACTTGCCCACCCTCCAGACAGCCTTCCTCCCAAGAGCTCACAGCCTTTGGAGGCCAGGTCTCTTTCACACCTGCAACAGAGTGAGGGAGTGGAGGCATTATAGACTCGCCCCATTTTACAGAGGGGAAGACCCAGCAGAAACTGGCTAGCCAAGAGAGATGAAGTAAGTCATGCAGAGAAAGGAGATAGAACCCAGAGTTCTGACAGTATGACCAGAGCGGGGTGTCCTGGGGAAGTGGGAGGAAGACCCGCTGAGTTCTGCTGTGAGACCTGCATGTCTTTATATGGTGTCCGTTGTGATCCACTTCCCCCAGCCCAAGTAACCCACTCACCCATGCACAACTGCACCCACTCAGTCCCGCAAGCACGTCCACACCTTATACACATCCACTCACCCTCCCTGCAGTGTCCTGACATTTCCATCAACACAGCTGATACTGCCTGGTAGAGAAATAGGAGTAAAGAGGCCTGGAGCTTGAGACTGGTTCCCATTGGATTCTCCCAGGCCAGAATCCAGCTCTCTCTTCTCTTTCCACCTGGACACATGGCCACAGTTTGGGTTTCCTTTCTCTCCCATCATCATAGACCTTTTGCCTATTTCTTATACAACCTTCTGACGAGGCCAAGGGCAGATCAGGGGGGTGGTGTGGGTGGCCCTGAGATGAAACACTCAAAGGGCTTTCTCATGCTTAACTCTTAACACAGCTTCCCAGGCTCAGGACCAGACTGGTCTGGGGTCAGAGGCTGGGGGCAGTGGGAGGGGAGGCTTCTCCATGCTCATGGATAGCTATGGGGGTGGGCTCTATTAGCTGGGAGGAGCCCTCATATGCCTCTCACTCCCCAACTGGCCTTAAGAGCTAAGCCACTGATCTAGGTTCTCACACATACTAACTGCAGAAACTGGGCTATTGGGCTTAACTACAACCTACTTCCCCTGTGGGGCCTCCCCTCCAGTTGAGATCTTCTTCAGCTCTGACACCATACCCTTGCCTCCCTCAACTCTGCAACTGCTGAGCCAGCCTGGATCGTACATATTAAGAGCTTATTTATTCAGGCAGTATTCATCAAGAACCTACGAGATGTTGAGGTAGCCTCTCATCCCCCATTTGTTCCAGGCCCATGAAGTACCAACCTCTCCTTCCTGTTTAACCCTTCCTGTCCACAGGTTCCCACTGCATAGCAAACCCCAATAGAGTTGCCAACTAAAAAAGTATTTTAAGATCCTAAAAAGGATCAAAAGAGATTACCAAGTGTCAGGATGCTCCTTAAGTTCCTGCCTTATGACTTGCACATGAAGCTCACTGAGAAAGTATCCCTCTACGACCCAGATAATTACTTTTCCAAGACACGCCAGTGCAGGAGTGCCATGGGTTCCCCTACCCCTTCGCTTGCCAGATCCAGGCAAAGCAGTGCTGGTTCCCTGAAAAATACAGCAGAGCTAAAAATCATTTAGGCTTTCAACAGCCTCCCCCATGAGCCCTTCAACTTTTGTGAGCCTCATGCCTGGTCCCTTAGTCAATCGGTGCCACCATGGCATCCTCCTTCCTTATCAAATCAGCTCTTGGACACTGCTCAAATAAAACCTCTTTCATGCTGAAGTGTGAAGGCTGATATAGCTAAATGTGTTGTTTTTCTCCTGTCCTAGGAGAATTTGCATTTTAACGAGGGGGATAACCTTGAAGTATCGTAAGGAATCTCTAATTGTGGAGTTGTTGGCACAAGCAAGCTAGTCTGAAGGCAGAGACCTCCCTGGGTCCCCTGAGTCGCCATAGGTTTGGCCTTGTACGCCCACAGCCCATTACCGTATAGTGTCAGGAGAACCAGATGATGAGTTCTAGGCCCAGTTCTGCCACTGACGCATCTGGAAGCATCAGTCACCTCTCGGGCCACAGTTTTCTCATTTGCCAAATGAGAAGTTTGGACCAAAGGACTTTTTAGTACCTTTCCAGCTCTGACTCCCCCTAAGGGCAGGAGGACCCTGATCCAGCTCCTAAAGCCCTCCAGCCCCTACAGCTGTGGCCAGAGGGAATGGCCTGATGCCAGCACAGAGTGTGGGCAGGGACTTGGACAAGACTGCATGGCCTCTGTCCACAGTAGCCTGCCTGCCTGCTGGTGACAAAAGGTACCACTCAGCACATACACTGGTCCTGCAGAGTTACATAACCCTCCCAGATGGGATATTCCAAACAAAAAGCAACAGCATAACAGCCCATGCCCCCACGGTGCCCAGGGCCACACATAGCAGGCTTTGCCTGTGGTGGCCTCACAGTCACAGCCACCCTGGGATGGAATTTCAGAAGCCCACTCTCTTTTCTGTTTATTTGTTTGCTTGTTTGTTTCTTTGTTTCTCCTAGATGTTATTTCATCTAAGAAAGTTCTCTTTTCTCTAGGCTTGATCAGAGAAAGTAGAGCCCTCCCCCAGCTCCCTGCCTTTCCCCTCAACCACCACCCCAAATCCCACAACACATCAGACTCTCCTTTTCTCAGTCAATCTCTGCTGTTGTTTGCAACTTTTTGACCTCAGAGGTAAGCAAAGAGCAGGTCTACCCTTCCATCCCCAGGATGGAAGAATTTGGAAGAATGGATATAGCTTTCATTCCAGGGAAGTTGCAAGCATTCTCCTGGTTCAGATTCCATTCCCCTCACCCTTTACTTTAATCCTTGACAAGTTCATATACTAGATGAGACTGTGGTTTCCCCACTTAGAAAATGGGCAAGGTCATTCTTATCACCATGGGGCACTGGGTGATAATTCAGATCCCTTTGATTTCCTTAGGAGAAGTGCAAATAATCTTACAATGATGCAACAGAAGACACTTAGTTGAGTTTAAGGAAGTATTTCCCAACTATAAAGTCATGGGACCTCATCACGGATCACCAAGGGTTAGAGGATTTGTCCTGCTTGGCTGCATTTCAGGGTAAGCTCCACATTCTCATATCTGCAATAGCTTGGGTATGCATTGTCCAAAGGTAGAGGGGTAGATGAGAAAAGGGCACAGGTGGAAAGCAGGCTTGGAAGGATGGAGGAATCCTGAACTTGGATTCTAGTCTTTCACTATGGTCTGACTGTGGATGGGCCCTAGGCCCTGGTTTCTTTATCTGTAGAAATACTACAATGTATTGAGCACTTACTATGTGTCCTGAACAGTACTAACAAATGATACTATTTAACTTTTAAATTTTACAACAACTCTTCAATGTATATATTACTTCTCATTTTATAAATGAAAAAAACAGAGGCTTAAAGAGGGCAAATAATGAATGTAAAGTCTCGTAGATGTTAGAGCAGGATTCATACCCAGATTTGCTTAATTTCAAAGCCCATGTTCTTTTTGAAAATTTTTTGGTAAATGTTTATTTTGAGAGAGCGCAGAGGAGGGACAGAGAGAGAGGGAGACAGAATCCCAAGCAGGCTCTGCATCGTCAACATGGAGCCAGATGCGGAGCTCAAACCCACAAATTGTGAGATCATGACCTGAGCCAAAATCAAAAGTCAGACACTTAACCGACTGAGCCACCCAGGTGCCCCACAAAGGCCATGTTCTTAACCACCTAGGTCTTGAAAATTCTGTGATTCTGTGGTTTCCTTAAGTTCTTTTTAGCCTGAAAAACCTAATTTCTCCCTCATTCTATTCCTGATCTTTGTTTGTTTGTTTGTTTGTTTGTTAATGCCCATGTTCCTTGAAATGGAGGTGACCACCTTCCTCATGGAAACAAGAAACCCTTTCCAGCCTGTATGAGAACCTACACTTTGTGCTTTTCCAGAAGCAGAAGAAGAAGGTGCTGCAGTCGCCCAAGCCTTGGAAATCCTGCCAGATGGCCTTGCATTTGGGGATCTGCCAGGCGCAATGAGAGTGTCCCCAGGACTTCTTATAAGAACCCCCTTACTAAGCAGCTGCTTAGTGTTCAGGGCCATGGAGAGTCCGTTTGGGCCCCAGTGAAAATTTTTGAGGGTCCCCAACAAGGTCAGTTTGTCTAAAAATCTTTACACAGGATTTAAATTCAGGATCCAAGTCTCTTTCTGGACCACAGGTCCTACTGCTGATCCCACCTTTGCCCTCCTTTCCCATATCAGCCTCACTTTCATCAGCTCTCCACCCAGACCTGACCCCATCTGCCTTTTCTCGTAAGTGACCTTTGAAACTCAGGCTGCACAGATATTTGCTGAATCAGCAGAACCAACTGCTGCTCCTCTTGCTTGGTTTCAGGCCAATAGGAAAATGTTCCAGGATGCCTTTGTATGGGGCCCTTATGTTGCTAACTCTGTGGGCCTGGGAAGGGCTTGGGGATATGGAAGGACAGAGCAGGATGGAGCAAGGCACAGAGAGCTTGTGAGGAGGACAGAGCCCAGTGGGTTTTCCCTGAAGCAGGGGTAACTTGTTTCTCTTGAATTGTGTTCTTTTTGGATGAAAACTTAGAAAGAGCAGTGGTCTGGGCTCTTGTACAAGCAGGGGACAGAGGATCTTTATAAGTGCCTACTTTGTGCCGGCTTCTAGGTGAGCAAAAAGACACACACTCCTTCCTCTTGGTGAGCCTTCACTCTGGCCCCATTTTCCAGCTGACCGGCAAGAAGTCCTCTTCTTGCTGGGGGTAGAGGAAGAAAAGGAGGATATGCAGTTTGGTGAGCACTGACCTTCTCGTTGCTTCCCCAGCAAAGCAGGCCTTCCAGCTACAGGTAGACAAGGACTCTGAGTATCAAGGCCCTTCTTACTCTGTTGAAAGGGTTTAGCCTAGTAGGAGGTGATTAGGGTAGGGGGGACTGTACTTTTAGGGGATGGGATGATGTTCATATGCAATACAGGTATCTCTGTGAATTGAATCTTCAAGGCTCTGTCCTCCTTCCAGCTACCCTTGGCTCTTACTCTTCCTGACATAAACCCTTGACTCCAACCAAGATAACCTTCTCTCTGGGCTCTCAATATGATTTATATGCTCCCCCTTTTCACCCTGTTCTCTTCTGATAGAGGGTGGCTCTAGGCAGCAGCAATCTGCTTATATTTGTTTAGATATTTCTCGATATATGTCTCATGTATGTTGAACAAGGTCTATTTGCTTCTTTCCTGTTTTTCCCCAGCACAGGGTGTACAGTTTTGAATGGACTGGACACTAGATAAAATACAGCTGACTGACTGACAGACCTTCACAATCCAATCTCTTAATAGCTCTCAGAATGGGCCAGACTTGAGCTGCCATCTCCAGGAGGACAACCCTGACTCAGTAGGAGCAGAGACACCTGCTCCAATCAGCATTTTAGACAACAGGCTAAGAAGCACATCTAATGACTTTCTAACTATCCTTCAGCCTCCAGTCAGTATGATACCATGGAGCTCAAAAATTGACCTAAGATTTATTTCACGCTTAAAGGATGGGAGTAGAGGAGTCTTCCCTGGGCAGCTTACGTGGAACCAACGCATAGATAGAAGGAAGAAAATATGGGAGAGAGAAAGAGTTTGAGGGGAGAGAAGAAAGAGGAAAGAGAGAAGGAAGGACAAAGAGAAAGGAAAAAGTGGTGAGGAAGAGAAAGTATAAAAGGAAGACAAAGGACGAAGGAAGAGAAGAGAGGACAGGGGCTACTACTGAGCCAACCAGACTTCATGGCTACTTAGAGGTGGGGAGTAGGAGCTGAATTTGATTCACAATTCAGGAATCTTACCCAGCCTCCAGTAATCCTCTGCTTAAGGGTTGGGGAACACGGAAAAGCCCTGGGATCCACCGGCTCTAAATGCATGGCTGGGTGGGTGTGCAAGCATGTGCTCAGACAGAGGAGCTGTGGTCACACTGAAGCAGTAGCCTCAAGGGAGGGTCATGTGCTTCCATGGCAAGAAGTAGACTTTTCCAGATCAGGCTAAGGCTCTGACTCCAGCCAGGAAAAGGGATAATCAATTCTGTAGATGCTGTGAGCCTTGATTGAAAAAATAAAGAGGAGGAAGCTAGATCACTGCTTTCATTAAGAGGCAAAAACAGTGGGGGCTGGAGCTTAGCAAGAGCCAGGAAGCATGCAGAGAAAGAACATTAACCCCTCCAGCATCTTTCTTCCATGGTATGTCTGCACTCACTCACCCCCTCATCATTGCTTCCTTGGCCTAACCTCCAGGGCCACCACCTTCCCATCTCCCTCAGCGGAGAAGGGAGAGAGGCCAGGCTGCATATTAATGCAGATCTGATGACAATTAAACGATCCATTATTTCTTGGTTCCAGGTTCCCCAAGGCTCTTGCCTCTCCTGGATTTGGGCAGGAAGAGGAGTTCTGAGGATAAGAGACAAACCGTGTGGGAAGATAATGCATCTAACACAATGCCTGGGCCCTTGTAACCCGCACTCAAGCCTCAGCAACCTCACCAGGGCTGCATTCTTACTATAACGAGGCCAGAGAAGGACAAGTAAAAAATGAGAAAAGATTTCAGTAAAATTATGATCCAAAGACCTCATCTGCCATATTGTCTTCCTACTTTAGCACGCCCAGTAGAGAACTGATTCAGCAGGGAGCTCCCCAGGAGAAACACCAGGGAGAGGGCTGCTGGCTCTGCTCTTCTCCTCATCTCACCCTATCCATAAAGATCTCTCTCTCTCTCTCTCTCTCTCTCTCTCTCTCTCTCTCTCTGCCTGCTGGCTGCATCTAGCCCTGCACCATCGAGAGGTATGGGCAGAGGATGACAGCCATACAAAATGGGGGTCATGGGTAGAAAGCAAGGTGGGGCCAAACACGTAGTCAGCAACAATGATTTATTCCTGAGGTTCTGTGGGGGTGGAGGGGGACTTAGGTTGAAGTTAGGCAAAACCATGGAAAGAAATGAGTGGCACAAAAGGCATTCAGTCAGCCAAGATGTCCATGATTCACACCCAAAGGGAGAGAGAGTTGCAGGGAGGAGGTAAGGCGTTCTCTCTAAGTATCTTGGTATCCAGCCTCAGAGAGAGCAGAGGGAAAAGCTGGAGGATCTGGAGGAAGGAAGGAGCCACTTGTGGTATTAACCTCTTATTGCCTGGCACAACTTTCTAAGGTAAAGATTTTTAACAACTTCCACTCTCCTCCACCATTCTATATTTTTTTTTTCAACGTTTTTTTATTTTTATTTTTGGGACAGAGAGAGACAGAGCATGAACGGGGGAGGGGCAGAGAGAGAGGGAGACACAGAATTGGAAACAGGCTCCAGGCTCCGAGCCATCAGCCCAGAGCCCGACGCGGGGCTCAAACTCACGGACCGCGAGATCGTGACCTGGCTGAAGTCGGACGCTTAACCGACTGCGCCACCCAGGCGCCCCTATCCTCCACCATTCTAATTACTTCTTATTTTTGTTTTGCTCCTATGGGAAGCAAAAGCAGGACAAAGGAGAAGAAAAGATGAGGACACTATGGTTTGTCTCTGGTTTTGACTTGTGAGGCTGGATAGGAATCCAAGTGATTCCTAAATCCCTGGTTTCCCAGCAAGATCACCTGGGAAGGAGAGTTTGGGCTCTCTAAGCTACTTTGGGGACCACAGTAAAGTCCTTCTCCAAGAAAAATTAACTAAATCATTCTTGCTCATGCTTCCCTGAAGGGATGAAAAGAAAGTGTGAAAGAGAAGGGAGATATCAAAGGGCATGAGGAGAAGAATCAGGTGAAGAACGATAATTACCAGGAAACTGTGGCTGCCCCCAGGGAAATGAATGGACTAGTTCTTTCCCCCCCTATTCGGGGGAAAAGCCAGGCAATACCTTGTAAGAATGTTGTCTTTTGTTGAACCATGGGCACTGAGGGAAAACTGACTTTCTGCTTTTTATGCCAGATAAGGAAAGAAAACCATGAAACTGAAGGAAGAGCAAATGGGCCATTGAGGGACCTGGGGAAGAAAGCCGCATTTTCTTGGGGCCTGAATCAAGTGCTATACGTCTGCCAAGCCAGATCATCCTGGATCTTCACCCCTAAGAGCCCATGGTTCCAGTCAAATCTACCCTGTGAGCTAACATATCCTGACCCAACTTCTCTAACTATGTAGATGTGAGGAGAAAATGAGTTTTTAAGGAATACATCAAATCTTCGCAAGTATCTGCAGACCTAAAACATGCTGACACTGGATGAAGGTGGGATTCTTGGCTCTCCTCCTTCCTCTCCCCACCCTGCTCTTCCTTTAGCATCACCATTGTCAGGGGCAGGTGCTGACTAGGAACTGATTTCCCCTGAGCTGTTCTTCCATGCAGTTCTCCCATCACCTGTATAATCAGAGGAAGGAAGCTGATATGTCACGGCCTTTCCAGTACAGAGGTGGGAATATTCCAGTCCTCTTTCATCTCTTCTTCCCATGTCCCTAGTTCACAGACACTGAAAGTAAAGAGCTTGAGGTTCTAGAGTCCCTCCCTGGGGTTATGAGTATATCTCTCTCAAGAGCCAACATGAGGATTCCTATTATCACCAGATAACCAAGCGGAAATAAGATATGCAGTCACCAGCCATAACAGAGAGATTTAAACATCCAAATACCAACAATTCCTTTTGTCAACTATCCCTTTCATCATTGTTCCCTTTCCACAATTGCCAACCACCCTACACAGAAATCCTCCTTGAGTCAGAGGAAAAAGCTATAGCCAGATTGAGACCTCAGGCTATAACACAGTCCTCCACTGGCTTGGTGGGATGTGTCTTTGCACCCCTTTAGTTCTATGGGGATTCAGAAGAAAGATGCCCACTCAGGTCAGAGCAGAGTAAGCTTCCCCCAAAGAGCCACTCCTGGCTTTGACTCCCACTGCATCACTTAAAGAGCCAGACTCGTTCCTCTGGGAAATGCTTTCTCTCACCCTTTATCTTCCTCTACCTCCAGCTCCCCTGCCTTCTCACATCATACCTGCTTTTCAACTGTATCCCCTGCATCCTAAATTTTCTCAGATTCCAATTCTACGCTGCCTAGACCCTAGCCGTTTTAAAGCTCTTAACATGTCTCTTTGGCAAGCCTCTGTCTTTTTCATATCTCACTCTCCATTCAAATAATTTTACTACCCAAACTCCCTTCCAAATTTTTCCTAACTTAAAAAAATTCAACTGTTCTTTTTTCTTTGGTTTAATTTTCACCAAAACTTCCTTCCAATCTTGTCCTCTTTAAAACCTCTTTAAAACCGGTATCCCCAATAACTTAAAACCCATTTCTTTCCTCCTTTGCCCCCAGTAATGGTCTGGATGCTCTCTTTTGCTCCAGCATCCCCTCAGCCCTCTCAAACACTGATATCAATCCCTCCTTTCCCCCAAATCTCCTTGACACACTTCTACCTCCAAGCATCTGCTCATCTCTTCACTTCAGGTTACTCTAGTCTTTCAGACTCTTAGGTGCACCTGGTTTCCCCCTTATCTCCTCCTTTTACCCATTTGCTTCCCTGTCTGTCACAACAGTCCCCATCCCTTCTTCCCCACTCACTCGGGTCTCCTGCTCAGGACGCCCTTGCCGAGGGCGGCGGGGGATTTGTGCTGAAGGAGGGTTCCAGCGGCAGTGCAACAACTCGGGGGACGCTCCTTCTCCTTGTCGGCGACGGCCCCGGGCGCCACTGGGTGCTGGTGGGGAGACTGGGGTGCGTGAGCCCTGCTGCTGGGGCCCGGCTGGGGCTGCACCAGGAGCTGTCCGTGGTGCTGAAGCGGTGGCTGCTCCGGCGCAGGCTGCGGCGCGGCGGGCGAGAGCTGTCCGTGATTCTGGAGCGGTTCCTGGGGCCCAGCGGCGGCGGCGGCGGCGGCTGTGGCCGGGGTGACGGGCAGCGGGGCTGGCGACGGAGGGACGAGCCCGGGCGGAGGCTGGGCTTGCAGCAGCTGCTGGTGCTCCCACAGGCTGCGGTTCTCGGCGCTTAGCTCGTCCAGCCGCCGCTCCAGCTCGTCGATGCGCTGGCGCTGGGTGTGGATGAGGCTCTGCTGGTTCTGCACGATGGCCGTGAGCTCCTTGAGGTAGAGCACGGCACGCACCGGGTTCTCCAGCAGGCTCTCCATGCCGCCCGCCGCCGCCTGCGCCCTGCCTGCGCCTCGGCGGGCGGCGGGGAGCGCGAGGGCGCGCAGGAGCCGAGCAGCCCCAGCGATCCGCTCACCTCCCTCTCCAGCGGGCCCAGCCTCCCTCCCAGCCGCCGGCGCCGCGTCACGGCCACACAGACATTCACACACGCACCGAGGGGCGGGACCGCGGCGCCAGGGCCCACCCACCCACCCTCCCACCTCCGGGCTTCGTGAGGAGTCTCGGCCTCCTGCAGGGCTGACAGGAGAAAAGGGAGATGACTGAGGGAGTCGGGCGAGGGGTGGGGGTGGCGCGGGGGCAGCATAAACGAGAGACTGGAGATAGATAAATCAGGGGAGAAAAGGAAAGCGGCTGAGGTAGATGTACCTGTGCTGTGAGAGTGCGGTGGGACGGGTAGGAAAAGAGAAGCAGATAAGGAAAGAGGGAAAGAAGAGGGAGACTGAGAGAATGTTGGGGGGCGGGGGAGAGAGAAAGTGGCAAAAGGAAAGAGAAATGTATTTAAAACGAGGAAGTCATGGGACTCTGAGAGGTCATGATTTCTGTTTCCTATGTCCAGCCATCCCAGAGGCTAGGGGTCATCTTAAACACCTTCTGGAATGCATGGGTGGCTTAGTAGGTTAAGCCTTGACTTTTGCTTTCGCCCAGGTCATGATCTCACAGCTCGTGAGATGGAGCCCTGCGTTGGGCTCTGCACTGAGAGCAGGGAGCCTGCTAGAGATTGTCTCCTCTCTCTACTCCTTCCCCGCTCTCTCTCTCTCTTAAAATAAATAAATAAACATAAAAAGTATTTTTTAAAAATTTGAAAAAGACCTTCTGAGGAGAAGCCACACTTGCCCCTTTTGTACTAAACAATCTATTCTCTTGGGGAATTCCCTGAGACACAAAAGTCATAGAACTATAGGGGACCCTAGAGAACATCTAGTCCTTCATTCAGCCAAGAGGAAACTTAGGGTGAGAAGTCTGTTTATGCTGGGTGTTCTCTGGGAATGAGACCTCAGGACAATTTTGGCCACTCTAATATGAACATGAACTAAATATACCAAACCCTGTGTGTCATAGGTTCATGCTTCCAGAAACTTCTGAAGAGATTATTCTGTGTGAAAAACAATTATGGGGGCACCAGAGTGGCTCAGTCAGTTGAGCAGCTGACACTTGATTTTGGCTAAGGTCATGATCTCACGGTTCATGAGATCGAGCCCCACATTGGGCTCTGTGCTGACAGTGTGGAGCCTGCTTGGGATTCGCTCTCTCTCTCTCTCTCTCTCTCTCTCTCTCTCTCAAAATAAATGAATTAATAAAAAAAGAAAAACATTTATGAAATGCATCCTCCTAACAAACACTGAGCTAGGTGGTGGTAAGATCAAGATGACTAGGACGGAATCTTTGGCTTCTTGAAGCTTACAATTAAGTAGGTGAAACAGGTAGTAAATACTTAATTTTGATATATGATGGTGGTTGTATGTTATAAGATAGAGATATGCCCAGAGTGCTACAGGAGCCCAACAGCTTGGAGTATCTAGGAAAGTTTCTTGCAGAAAGTAACACTTAAAGTGGAAAGGATTTTCCAGAAAGGGGGAACAGAATGAGCAAAAGATCAGAGATATGAATCAGCATGAACTGAATAATTCATAAATTACTACAACAAATGTGCATAAAACACCCATTAATTGCTAAGTAATGTACTAGGAACTATGCAGGCTATACCTAGCATAGATAATAAATTTATGGTTTCTATAATCAAGGAGATTATAATCAAATACAATAGATATGGTGTGCACATGAACAACTAAAATACAAATCAAAATTTCTGTGAGAGCTCTTCAAGCCAAGTGCCATAGGAGCTCAGGGGAGGAATAGATTGTGTTTGACTATGGTGATCTGATCAGGAAGAGGTGTTATTCAGCTAAGCTATGAAGGATGGAAAAGATTGCAACAGGTAGACAGAACGGGGGAGCGGGGCAGAAGATGGAGAAGATATGTGAGACAGCAGGAAGGACTCAGGAATGAAATAGAGCACTTTAATCTAATTTGGCAGAGAAATGACCTTTTCCTCTGGGCTATAAGTGCTCTTAGCATATCTGTTACTGTACTGCTCTACTCTCCACACAGGTTGTGTTCCCCCAAGGTAGGCCTATCTGTGAATACCATGTGTCCAGTGAGCTGGGCCAGCCAAGCCCATCTGGTGCCAGACTTGAATGACCTTATGGGAAAGGATATGTGCTCTGCAAATATATTGGTTTCTCTGCACCTGCAGTATGTTTTTATTTTGCTTTCCTCCCATTTATTTTCCTAGGAAATTTTCTTTTGTAAAGAATGAAGGAAGGAGGCTTATCTACAGCTGAGCCAACAGTTGGCAGAACAGAGTACCAGGGAGGATCCTTTGGTAATAATCCCCCAAGTAAAGAATGGGAGTTGAGGGATAGAATGAGGGTACCCAAAAACTGAAACACTTTTCTTCTGAATTTTCTTTGCTTGTCTAGTTGATTTGTTCTTCATGAGTTGGGTGCTCATAGAGACAATACTATTTCTATAAGTAAAACAGCCTGCATTATTATCCATAGGACTTGTTGGAAATGCAGGTTTCTGGGCCCCATGTTAGTCCTGCTGTGTTGGAATCACTAGGGATGTGATTCATTTTTTAATTTTAATTTTTATCTTTTTTTAAAAAATCCACTTTATTGAGTTACAGCTTGCATGTAATAATATGCACCCACTTTGAATGCACAGTTCAATGAGTTTTGACAAACATATACACCCATGTAATCAAAATTAACATCATTTTAAAAAGTAACCTCATGCCCCTTTGCAGTCAATTGCTCTTATCCTCAGTCCTGGTCTACCATTCATCTGCTTTTTGCCAAGATAAATTAGTTTTGCCTGTTCTAGAATTTCTTGTAAATGGCAATCATAGAGTATATACTCTTTTGTGTTTGTTTTTTTGTGCTCAGCATAATGCTTTTGAGGTTCATTTATTCTGTTATGCTATCAATAGTGTGTTCCTTTTTATTTATGAGTGGTCTTATATGGTATGGATAAACCATAATTTATCTATTCACCTGAAAATGGACATTTTGGTTGTTTCTAGGTTTTGGTTATTTTGAATAAAGCTGTCTTTGTGTGAACATATGTTTTATTGGGAGGAAAAACCTAGAATTGGAATTACTGAGTCATATACTAAATATATATCTAACTTAATAAGAAACTCAAATTGTTTTCCAAAGTGGTTGTACTATTTTTTATTTTCACCAGAAATGTATGAGAGGTTCAGGTGTTTTTGCATCCTCACTAACACTTGGTAATTTTAGCCTTTTAAAACTTTATCACTTTGAGTGAGTAGTAGCTTTAAAATGGTTTTAATAGATATTTTTCTGACTAAAGCT
The DNA here is from genome assembly GCF_028018385.1 of Neofelis nebulosa. NCBI lineage: Eukaryota > Metazoa > Chordata > Mammalia > Carnivora > Felidae > Neofelis > Neofelis nebulosa. Next base: position 105,278,696 of record NC_080789.1, on the reverse strand, counting down.
GTTGGGCATCTTCTCATGTGCTTATTAGCCATTTAACTATTTTGTCTGCCTACTCTTTCTATTGAATTGTTTCTCTTATGTATTGAGTTGTAAGAGTTCTTTATATATTCTGGAAAGCAGTCTTAGTCAGATGTATACATTACAAATATTTTCCCTAGTCAGTATCTTCCTTTTAATTTTCTTAACATTGTCTTTTGAAGAACAAAGGTTTTTATTTTGATGAAGAAAAATATTTGAAAAAGAAAAACATTTTCTTTTATACTTCATGTTTTTTGTGTCCTATCTAAATTTTTTTTTTGCCTGTCCCAAGGCCAAAAACATGTTCTTCTGTATTCTCTTCTAGAAGTTTTATCATTTTTGCTTTTAAGTTTAGGTCTGTGATCTATTTCAGGTTAATTTTTGTGTTTGCTATGAAGAGTCAAAGTTCATTTCTTCCTTAAATGTTTGATATAATTCATCATTGAAGCCAAACCTGGAGGGTTTTTTGTGAGTAGATTTTTAACTACAGATTCAAGTTCTTTAATAGATACAGAGCCATTCAACCAATAAGTTTCTTTGTGTATCCATTTTGGTAATTTGTGCCTCTAGTAGGGAGAATGGCCACCCAAAGATGTCTCTGTCTTAGTCCCCAAAACCTGTGAATGTGCTACCTTACATGGCAAAAGCAACTTTAAATATGTGATTAAATTAATGATCTTGAAATAGAAAGATTATCCAGGATTATCTGGATGGGTCCAATTTAATCACAAGAGTCTTTGTAATGGGGCCGTGAGTGTGTCAGAAAGGAGATGTGACAACAGAAGCAGATGTCAGAATGGGGCAGATGCTATCTTGGGAGAAGAATCCAGAAAATGCAGGTGGCATATAAAAGCTAGAAAAGGGAGGGAAACAGATTCTTCTCCAGAGCCTCCAGAAAGAATGCAATCCCACCAATATCTCAATTTTAGCTAGGTGAAACGCATTTTGGACTTCTGACTTCTGGAACTGTAAGATAATAAATTTGTAAGATAATAAATTTGCTTTAAGTCACTATGTTTGTCATAATCTAACAGCAGCAATAAGAAATGAATACAAGTGTCTTTCAAGAATGTATCAATTTCATTTGAGTTGTCAAACTTGTTGGCACAAAGTTGTTTATAATATGTTCCTATTAGCCTTTTAATGTCTGTTGGCTGTGTAGTGATGGCTCCTGTTTCATTCCTGATATTGATAATTTGGGTATTTTTAAAAGTCAGTCTGGCTAGATATTTATCCATTTTTATATTTTCATATAACCAGTGTTTGGTGTCACTGATTTTTCTTTATTGTTTGTCCATTTGCTATTTCATTGATTTGCTCTCATGTTTCTTTTTTCTTTTTTCTACCTACTTTTGTTTCCATTTACTTTTTCAAAAAAATTTTTTGATGTTTATTTATATTTGAGAGAGAGAGACAGAGACAGAGACAGAAATTGAGTGGGGGAGAGGCAGAGAGACAGAGACAGAATCTGAAGCAGGATCCAGGCTCTGATCTGTGAGCTGTGAGTACAGAGCCCAATGTGGGGCTTGAACTCACAAACCATGAGGTCATGACCTTAGCCAATGTCAGACACTTAACTGACTGAGCCACCCAGGCAACCCTCCATTTGCTTTTTTAAAACTAGCTTCTTAAGATGCAAGCTTAGATTATTGACTTTAAGTCTTTCTTCTTTTTCAGTGTAAGTATTTAAAGCTCTAAAATTCTCACCAGGCACTGTTTTATCTGTATCCTAAATTTTTCTTATTTATTCAGTGCAAAATATTTTTTAAATTTCTTTTCATATCTTCAAATCTTTCTATTATTCATTTCTAATTTAATTCTTTTATGGTCGGAGAACATATCCATAGGAGTTCAATCTTTTAAAATTTATTGAAAATTTTGGAACTTTTATATGGTCTAATTTATGGTCTATTTTGATGAATGTCTGTGTGCAATTGTCTGATAGCCACTCCAGCTTTCTCATTTAAAAAAATTCTTTTAAACATTTATTCATTTTTGAGAGACAGAGCGCAAGCAGGGGTGGGGCAGAGAGAGAGAGAGAAAGAATCCGAAGCAGGCTTTAGGCTCTAAGCCGTCTGCATAAAGCCCGACATGGGGCTCAAATTCATGAGTCGTGAGATCATGATCTGAGCCAAAGTTAGACACTTAACTGACTGAGCCACCCAGGCGCCCCACAGCTTTCTCATTATTAATGTTTGCATGTGTGGTGGGCAGAAAAATGGCTTCCAAAAATGTCCATATACTGTCCCAGGAACCTGTAATTATGTTACCCTACATGACAAAAGAGATTTTGCAGATGCCATTAAAATTAAGGACCCTGAGATTGAGGAGATTGTCCTGGATTTTGCTCTGGGCACACCTGTGCCCAACATAACCACATGATTCCTTAAAGGCAGAAAATCATTTGTGGTTGTGGTCACAGGGAGATATGACTACAAAAGAATGGTCAGGGTAGTGTGATGTGAGAAGGACTAGACCTGCTTTGCTTGCTTTGAAGATGGAGGAAGGGACCATAAGCTAAGGACTATGAGTGGTCTCCAGAAGATGGAAAAGGCAAGCTAACTGATTCTCTCCTTGAGTTTTCAAAAAGGAATGCAGCCTTGCTGACACCTTCATTTTAGCCTAGTAAGACCCATGTTAAATTTCTAACTTACAGAACTGTAAGATAATAAATTTGGACGGCCACAGAAACACAATACAGCATGTTACACCCCCCCCAATTCTTTTACTTTTAATCTATCTATATCTTCAAATTTAAAGTATTTTTTCTTATAAATAACATGTATTTGGACTGGCTTTTTAAAAATCCAGCCTGACAATCTGTTTTTTAATTGGCATGCTTAGATCATTTGCATTTAATTTAATTATCAATATGGTTAGATTTATATCTACTGTATTGCTATTTTATTATGTGTTTCTTTTGTTCTTAGTTCTTTTTCATCTTTTTCCTGCCTTCATTTAGCTTGCATATTTTCTGGTACTCCATTTCATCTCTACTAGTGGCTTGTTGACACTACCTGCTCATTTATTTATTTAGTCATTGCTCTAGAGTTTACAATATTTGTTGTTTAAATTCCCATGATGTACTGATCTCACAGTCCATGAGTTCGAGCCCTGCGTCGGGCTCTGTGCTGGCAGCTCAGAGCCTGGAGCCTGTTTCAGATTCTGTGTCTCCCTCTCTCTCTGCCCCTCCCCTGTTCATGCTCTGTCTCTCTCTGTCTCAAAAATAAATAAGCGTTAAAAAAAAATTTTTTTAAATAAATTCCCATTATGTCCAAATATTGTATTTCACATATAATGTAAAAACATTACAACAGTTTGTTTCTATTTCTCTCACCCTCTGTGCTACTATTGTCATAGATTTACTTCTATATTTATTATAAATTCCACAATATATTGCTATCATTTTTACCTTAAGTCAATTATCTTTAAAAAACTTTTTAAAATTTTAATATCTTTTTAATTTACTCATACATATGCCATTTTGGCCACTTGCATTTCTTTATAGATTCAAGTTTCCATTTGGTATCATTATCCTTCCATCTCAAGAACTTTAACATATTGTATAGTTGTATAGTCAGGTCTGTTGGTGACACATGCTGTTATGTTGCTGTTTTTTTGTTTTTGTTTTTATTTTTGTTTTTTGCCAGGCAAATTATTTATGTCTCCTCAATTGTTGAAAATTTCTTTTTCATGGATATAGAGTTTTTGACTTTGATTTTTTTTTTCCAGCACTTTAAAGATATTGTTCCAGTGTCTTTTGGCTTACATTTTGTGGTAAGAAGTCAGTGATCATTCTTTTTGTTTTTTTTTAAGTTTACTTATTTTTGAGGGATAGAGTCAGAGCATGGGGAAGGGAGAGGCAGAGAGAGGGAGACACAGAATCCAAAGCAGGCCCCAGGCTCCATGCTGTCAGCACAGAGTCTGACACAAGGCTCGAACTCACAAACTGTGAGATCATGACTGGAGCCTTCAAGTTGGAGGCTTAACCAACTGAGCCACCCAGGCACTCCAGGGATCATTGGATATGATGATCATTGTTATCATCTAATCATTGTTATAATCTAATCATTGTTATAATCTAATATAAGGAGAAGAAAAATCAATAGAAACAACATGTGAAATGAAAGACAGGTGAAATTAGCAAAGATTTAAAAATATCTGTCATAAATATGTGTAAGTATTTAAAGAGATACAATGAATACAATGAGGAGGGAAGTGAAAAATATAAAAAAATAAGTGCAACTTCTAGAGGTAAAAATACAATATTTGAAATGAAGGTTTTACTCGGGGGGCATTAACAGGTTTCTTAAAATCAATAAACTTAAAGATATAGCCGCAAAAACTATCTAACCTGATCAATGTTGATCCACAGATCAGTGGGGCTCAATTTTTTGTGTGTGTTTTTTCTGTCTATGCTTCAGTTTAGATAGCTTCACTTCTAGAAGTTTCATTTGGCTCTTTTTTATATATTCCATTTCTCATCTCATTATGTTTATGTTTTCTTCTAGTTTGAAGTCTTATTTTCCTGCCTCTTCACATATCTAGTGATTTTTTCATTCTAAGCTGGACGGTTTGAATGTGAGTTTATTGAGTGCTGAATTTTGTTGTTTTCCTTTAAACAGTGTTGGACTTTGTTTTTGCAGGTGGTTGTTACTTGTGGACCCACTCAATCCTCTCAAAACTTGTTTTAAGCTTTGTATAAGGCAAGTCTAAGAGTAATCATTACTCTTGTCTAATTTATCCTTACTACTATGATGTGATCATTCTACCAACTGATTGAACAGCATCAAGGTATTTGCAGTCTGGCTGTTCAGAACTCTAATCTTTTCCAGTCTATCTGAGCCCTGAAATTATTCACCTTAAACCCCCACAGTCATTAATTACTCAGTCACATAGAGTTTCACTCTGTGTATGTATGGCTTAGCAGACTCAAGAAGGCTGTCTGCAGATTCCTGGAGCTCTTTCTTTATGTAACTCTCTCTTCTCTAGTACTCTGCCCTATAGATTCCAGCCACCCCAGCCTCCTCCACTCTCTGTGTCCTCAACTCAGAGAGACCATCATGTCCTGCTTTGGCTCTCTCTCCCTGTCCTACAATCTTGAAAGTTTCTCTAGGCAGTGAGCCAAGGTGACTGTAGGGCTCACCTAGTTTGTTTTCCTTGTCTCAAGAATCATAATCCTGTGCTGATAGTTTTCCAATGTCTGGAAATTGGATTTCAAATATATGTTTATACTGGAATATAACAATTTTCTAATTGTTGAGAGTAGGAGGGCGAGTGCAATCCTAATTTTTGGCTTCTGTCCTTAAATAACTGGCCAGAAAAAAATTTTTTAACTGGCCAGAAGCCAAAAAACTACATTTTTAGCAAGTACTCAGGTGATTCTGTTGTACTCTAAATGTGGAGGACTCCTGGACTAGAGGGAAATAAAAGTAATGCCTTACTTTTGTGTGGCACTTTCCAGGTTGCAAGACCTCTTCATATGCATTATCATCATTTGATCCTCACATCCACCCTCTGAGGAATGCAGGGTCAGGATTATGATTCCCCTCTTAGGACACAAAATTTGAGGCCCAAGGATGCTGTGACTTTTCTGAAGCAGGATGGTTGTTAGATGGGACAGCTGCAGCTGGAACTTTGTCTTCAGACCCTAATGCACAGACTCATCTCTCATACATTGTGAGAAGTGAGGAACCTTGGATGAGATAGGCCTAAGAGTGAGCTTGGGATTACCCTTCCCTGAGTCATGCCATGTGTTTTCTCTCCAGTGCTCAGACTGTTCTTTCTCTGCCACTGCATTCTAGACTATCTTCCAGCATTATGTTCTGTCACTTCCAGGTAGGTTCCAGTCAAACTGGACCATTTACTCCTCCCCAAATCCAATAACACTCTTCTTTCTTGTACTTTCCTACTCTGGCTAACGTGGCTTCCTCACCCTGAATCCCTGCATATCTAAATCCTGTCCCACCAAGTCTCAGTAAAAATGCCATTTACACCATGAGTATCTTCCATTTCCTCTTCTTTCTTTAGATTCTCAAAACACTTTATTATGTGTCTCTTTCTGGCATTCACTACTCTGTTATATAGCTATCTGTATAGGTGTCTTCTCCTCCTGGACTGCAATCTTGTGGAGGGCAAAAATTAGTGGCTTATAAATCTGAACACCCACCCCACATCTGCACTAATCCCAGGGCCTAGAGCACAATGGATGTTCAAATAATATGTTTAATGAATGAAGAAGTGCAGTTGGGGAGAAGATAATGACCAATTATGCTTACTTGTAGGGAAGAATTCCTAAAAGAGATGTCTCTCCTTTGAAATGACATGGTGGGACCTTGGTTAAATTGTGTGTTGTGCGTGTACTTGTCTACATGTATACGTAAACAACAATAAAAACGTATAAAAACACTGTAGAACAAAGTCATTTCTAGATTTCCTCTTAACTTTGACATATACATTTGTAAAGTCCTAATTCTAGGGCAGTTTTATGGGAGCAGAAGGGATATTTATGAGGTCTTTGATGATCAATGTCTCATTGCAGGAATAGCAAGGCATTTGGTTTTTCTGGTCCAGGGTACCTCTCTCCTTCCCCACCTACCTGACAAAAACAGAGGGTGTTGTCATGGCTGGTGACAAATCCTCTCCTATCAGCACAGAAGGCCCACAGATTTCACACCTCACTCTGACTGGACAATTCTCCAGATGGGCAGGTAGGGCTGGGGGGAGGGGGTCGAAAGTGGCAGTATTGCTCTTGTCCAGAAGACTTGATGGATTCTTAACAACTGGACAGGGCACTCAGGATCATTTCATCCAACCCTCTGCCTCCGGCAGAAGAGCAACTAAGCCCCACAGACAAGAAGTTCTCCTGGCTCACATATATTTCTTATGTATTCTGTTGCCAGGGATAGAAATACATTAGGCTATCAGCCTACAGGGAAGTAAAGTAAATATGGTCTCTCCTTATGACCTTTTGGATCTGTTTTCACAGGTGTTGCCTTGTTGTATGATAAGAGTGATGATAATTCTAGCCAACATTTGTACTTCACTTTATGCTTTTAAGTATCTCTGGGCCTTGGTTTCCTCAACTATAAAGTGGAAATAATAACTAAATGTGTATCATAGGTTATTTTAAGGATAAGTAAACAGTGCATGTGCTGTGCAATAACACATATTCATTTTATTTGATTGACAGTGAGTGGTGAGCAAGATATGCATGTTTTTCAGATGTGGCAAATGAGGCTTAGAGAGGGTGGGTAGTTTTCTTGAAGTTACACAGCCAGTCAAGGCAGAAGCACGACTAGAACCCAAGTCTCCCATTCTAAGCTCCTACCCCTTTTCCTTTGCACCACATATTAGGACATCCAACATGGAGACAATACTTTGGGGGAGTGTTGATCAGCAATGACCTTATGCTGTATGTGTGATTAAATGAAATAAAGGATATGAAGCACTTAGAACAATGTCTGGCACAGAGCATGTGTCCAATAAAAATCAGCTTTATTACTAAGTAATTAACGCTATATTATGTATAAAGTACTTTTACAGATACATGATCTCATTTAGTCTGCACAATATGCCTATGGAATATTTTTATTAACCCGATTTTACAGGAAAGGGAACAGGGGCACAAAGAAATAGCGACAAGGCTAGTAAATAACAGAGCCAGAAATCCCCCTTCAGACAAAGCTGTTCTGTTTTTTTTTTTTCAGCCAGGGCTTCCTTTAAATGCAGCCTGAGAGGTGACTTTTTCCACATCTCACATAGCAAAGATCAGTTGAGGAGATGCCGTTCATGGTACGGGCCTCAGAAGAAGTCTCTGAGGCCTTCTTGCTATCAGCTTTTGGGCTAGAGAAGCCCTATTCATCCCTAGTTGCCCACCTGATGGATTATGCTAGTCCTGCCAGGTTCTGAGACATTGTGGAGGCCTCCCAAGATTTCTGGCTTGAACAGACCCCTCATACCCTGCTCTCCCAAGATACCATTTTCTTGGGGCTTCTCTGGATTTAAGAATGAAATAGAGTCATGGAAAAGAACATAGGTTCTGGAAAAGGCAGATGTGGGTTTGAACCCTCATTCTTCTTTTTCCAATCAATGTGACCTTGGGGAAGTTATCTAACTGGTCTGAATCTCTATGCAATGGGTATCATGGGGTTGTTGTAGTAGGACAATATCAGGTACAGAGTAAATGCTTAATAGTTTTTAGCATTTAGGAGTGGCCCCTGGAGTCAGAAAACTGATTTTACCCCTCTGGTCATGGCACGTGTGTGAGTCACTCTCTCTGAGCTTCCCATCGTCATCTGTGAAATGGGTCAATGTTGGTATTCCCTGAGCTCATGACTATGAATGCTCTTATGAACTGGAAAGTAGTGAACAAATTGTTAGGGCAGTAAACCAAATGGAATCCGTGGGCTCAGCAGAAGGTAGGAACACCCTTCCCTTATTGTTCCCTATCTCTAGCCCCAGTAAATGGACTGTCTTAAATTTGGAGAAGGCCACAGCCTCTATGACAAGCACATTGAGACAATCCAGAAAGACCTACAGTGAGAAGGGCATAGAAATAATTTTCCTCCTTCTTTGAGGGGGACTTTTGTGGGGTGTCACTGAAAATACTTGAGGGGCACCTAGGTGGTTCAGTTGGTTAAGCGTCTGACTTCAGCTCACATCATGATCTCATGGTTCATGGATTCAAGCCCTGCAATGGGCTTTATGCTGACAGCTCAGAGCCTGGAGGCTGCTTCAGATGCCCTGTCCCCCTTTCTCTCTGCTCCTCCCCCACTTGTGTGCTCGCTCTCACTCTCACTCTCTCAAAAATAAATAAATGAACTTAAAAAAAAAGAAAGAGAATACTTGAGAAAGCTTCGAGTTGGAGCTGCAGGTCTAGAATCCTGGTTACTGGTTTTAATCTGTTCTCTCTGCTCCTGATAAGCTTCCAGAGCTGGGGCCAAGGTGTGCCATTCTCTGGACCTCAGGAGTCCCACAGTAGAGTGAGGAGGTAGAGGTTGAGTCACTGGATCTAGGAGAAAGGACCTGGGAGCTCACCGACCCTAGCACACCCTTACACCCAAATGCAAGCATCCCCACCACATCATTCCTGGTCACCAGTCTCTGCCCAAATTTTCCCACAACAGAGTCTCTGCATCACAAGATGGTTATCTAATTTTAGGATGGCAAAATGGCTAGGAAGATATTTCTTCTATTGAGCTGTGATACGCTTTCCTTTCCCTTTCTCCCACTGGTCTGAGTTCAGTCCTCTGAAGTTTCACTATACAAGTCAATCCCTAAACCCCTTCCAGCTCTATTTTTCCTGGAGAACAGGGGAGATAAGAAAGAAGGAAGGAGGGGGGAAGCCAGATCCAAACTGCCTGAGCTTTCTTACATAGCCTCTGTCTACACACAAGCTGTGGGTGTCATGTTTGACAAATTGTTTTAAAATATTCTCTGGGGCGCCTGGGTGGTGCAGTCAGTTAAGCGTCCGACTTCAGCCAGGTCACGATCTCGTGGTCCGTGAGTTCGAGCCCCACGTCAGGCTCTGGGCTGATGGCTCGGAGCCTGGAGTCTGTTTCCGATTCTGTGTCTCCCTCTCTCTCTGCCCCTCCCCCGTTCATGCTCTGTCTCTCTCTGTCCCAAAAATAAATAAAAAACATTGAAAATAAAATTTAAAAAAATAAATAAATAAAATAAAATATTCTCTGTTTCTGATTGCTGCCAACTCTTTCTCACCCCCAACCCACAGAAATTGCTCTAAGAATGACCCAGGACGTGGGAAGCACCCCACCCTTTAGGGCTTCTCCAGTTTGAATGGTGATGTTCAGTAGTTTTCAAATTTTTATTATTTTTTAAATAATTTTTTCAGCAGAATCCTTTTTATCATATAAACTCTTACACAGAAATCAGATGAATGGGTGGATGGATTGATGGATGGATGGATGCATCGGCGGATTGGTGGGTGGATGGATGGGCAGGTAGTTAGATAAAACGGGAAGAGTGTGGTTAAGTAAGTATACTCTAGGGCCAGGGTTCAAATCCCTGCTCTGTCATTTACTAGCTATGTGACCCTGAGCAAGTCATTTAATTTAGATCCGCAGTTTCCTTATCTGAAAATGGGTAAAATACATCTTATAGGAATATTGTGATGACTAAATGAGTTAATGCACATAAGGCACTTAACACCTGGGGCCATAAGTACTCAGTAAGTGTCTGCCATTATTATTGTTGTTGTCATTGTTGTTGTTGTTGTTGTTGTTACCACTGACTGAAGTTGGGGAGACTCTCCCTTCTCCTAACCAGTGAAATTTTTGAGACATTGCAGGTTCTGGGAACTGCTTGTAGGTAACTTATCTAGTTCATTTTCTCATCTGACAGAAGAGAAAACAAGGCCCAGGAAGGAAATATCAGTTGCTTAAGGTCACACAACCGAGTGTGTAGAGTAAAGCCAGATCTGGAGCTGAGGTCTTCTACCTCTTGGCCTTTACAGTTCTCAGAGATCTTCCTTCATAGGCCAAACTTTGGACCAGAAGTCAAGGCCAGAGACAATTTAAGCATCCCCCAGCAGCCTGTGAGTCTAACCTTGGCTGAGCTTCTGTGCTCCCCATCCCCTCCAGGATGGGTCTGAGAGATCCCCTGCTAATGAAGGAGCATCTTCAGCTCTCTCTTGGAGCCAGGGTGGAGGCTGAAAGGGAGGGGAGGAAGTGAATGAAGGCAGTGAGCTGTGAAGCTTAATTCACACTTAGGCCATGTCATAAGAGCACAGGCTACAAGATGTTACATGCTGTATGTGCAAAGTGCAGTGATTAATTGACAGGCGAGACTTGTCAGGCTTTCTCTGCCCCCTCACTCCCTTTTCTCTTATTCCACTTGAAATATTAGAGGAAGTGTCTCTCCCCAAGACAGGGAATTCCAGGCAGTGGTGCCCATCTGAAGTTTGCCTTGACTCTCCAAGGTAGTAGAAGAGGGAGGTCCTTAATTTTTGTCAAAACCAAAGGAACTGTCTCTTGTATCAGGTGACAACCCTTCATTCATTCATGTAATGCATATTTATTGAGCACTATATAAGTATGTTAAGAAGGACCACCTTCATTAGAGTGTGATCTGTGCAGCCACGGGGTCCTGTGCCTGAGACTTGCACTAAGTATGATGCTCTGCTGTCCCCATCCTGAAGTCATTAATGATGACAACTTGAAATTTGTGTTTTCTAACTGAAGTCCAGTGGGACAATGGAGCATGCACATAGACAGAGGACATGTATGAATGTCTGCCATTCCTTGCCACCCCATTCCCATTCAGCCTTTTCAGTGCCCTGGGAGCCCAGATTTCTGGTGAACCCACGCTATGGGCAGAGCACAAGGAAGGGATGTCCATGACTGATGAGCAGGGACACCCAAAAACCTGAGAGGCCATGCTTTCCATTCAAACCAGAACTTACACTGTACACAGAAAGAAAGCAATGACATTTGAGGATACACAAATGACCAAGGGAGCCTATGATATCCTTTCCAACTGTTGTTACATCCCTATACTAGCCCACACTTAGGCTAAAAATGGTTACATACAAGGAGGGGGTGACCTATAGCTCTTTTTCCTTTCAGACCTGACTTACTCATCAGCAACTCAAAGGTAGAGCATGTGGGTAGAATGTGAGTGTGTCAAAAAGTGAAAAAAAAACGTTGGAGTTTGTTTTGTGCAGCATTTCCATTGTTCTGTAAGAATGAAATTCATACACATGCACAAGCTACGAAATGTGAATCATGTAATTTTGGTGATTTTAAATATGAGTTAAATGCTCATATTTCCATTTAAAATTTACATCATATAATATAAAGATAAATGGTAATATTATAATAATAGCTTAAATTATTTTCTTTTATTTTTTTTAAATTTTAATGTTTATTTTGAGAGATAAAGAGAGCAATCAGAGAGGGGGAGAGAGAGAGAGAGAGAGAGAGAGAGAGAGAGAGAGAGAGAGAATCCCAAGCAGGCTCCATGCTGTCAGCACAGAGCCCCATGCAGGGCTCAAACTCACAAACTGTGAGATCATGACCTGAGCCAAAATCAAGAGTCAAGCACTTAACTGACTGAGCCACCCAAGTGCCCCAATAACTTAAATTATTATTAAACTTAAAATGACATTAACTAGAAAGTTAAAATGCCATATATATTTATAAGCTGAGAAATGCTAAGTAAGAAAATTATAGTGTTCTCTAAGGGCATATAGTAGTAGGACTTCATCTAGCCTCAGAATTAGGGGACACTTCTCTGAGGAAGTGATGTCTGAACTGAAGAATAAGCAGGTGTTAGTGAGGTGAAGAAAAGGAAAGAGTGTTCCAGACAGAGGGGACAGCATGTGCAAAGGCCCTGAGATAGGAGAAAGCCTGGCATAGTAGCTAAAAGAAAACTTATAAATCACATTAAAGAATTTATCTTTATCCTAGAAATTATGGGAAGGCATTAGGAATCTAAACATGAGAGTAATGTGATCAAATCTGTGTTTTAAAAAGGTCTGACACTAAGTGTCATATGTTAGAACAGCCTGAATGGAGGAAGATTCCTTAGAAAGGAGGCTCTTGGGGCGCCTGGGTGGCTCAGTCGGTTAAGCGGCCGACTTCGGCTCAGGTCATGATCTCGCGGTCCGTGAGTTCAAGCCCCGCATCGGGCTCTGTGCTGACAGATCAGAGCCTGGAGCCTGTTTCAGATTCTGTGTCTCCCTCTCCCTGACCCTCCCCCGTTCATGCTTTGTCTCTCTCTGTCTCAAAAATAAATAAACGTTAAAAAAATTAAAAAAAAAAAAAAGAAAGAAAGGAGGCTCTTGCTGTAACTGGGTAAGAGATGGTGGCATAGACTGTAGTGGGGATAGAGAGATTGAATGTGCTAAGAGATAGGCAGAAAGAAAAGAGACGGAGCTGTTGGGGTCCGGAGAATAGAGGAGGAGAGATATCAGGAATGACCCCTAAGTGTCTGGTCTGTTCCACTGTGTGGAAAGTGAGGCTATTTCTAAAAGACGTTTCAGTTGGGGGACCAAGGTTGGAGAGTGAAGGAAGAGTAGGGGAGAAGGTCGTGAGTTTACCTTTTGGTTCAGCAGAGGTCTCTTTGAAACATCTAAGCAGAAGCATCAAGAATACCCTGGGCATATCTATCCAGAGCCCAGAAGTGCGTTTGGACAGAAGCAAACTGGCTAATAAAAAATTTCAGCCACGCAAAAGGCTAGAATAGGCACTTTACAAAACATTATCCAGACAGCCGGAAAGTACATAGAAAGTACTCGGTATTAGGGCACCTTTTGGGCTCAGTCGGCAAAGCATCCGACTCTTAATCTCAGGGTTGTGAGTTCAAGCCCTGTGTTGGGCTCTGTGCTGGGTGTGAAGCCTATTTAAAGAAAAAAAAAGTGCTCGGTATCATTAGTCATTAAAGAAATGCAAAATGAAGACCACAGTGAGAGGCCATTTCACTACAAGGGCCAAAACTTTAAGAAATTGACAAAACAAAATTTTAGTCAGGATGTGGAATGACCAGAGCTCTGGTACGTTATTGGCAGACATGTAAAATTGTACGACCATCTTGGAAAACAGTAAGGCAGTTTCTTCAAAAGTTAAACAGACAACCCAGCAATTGCACTCCTTGATATTTACCCAAGAGAAATAAAACATTTGTCCTCTCAAAGACTTGAAAAATAATGTTCATCGCAGCTTTATTCATAACAGCCCAAAATGGAAACAACTCAGATGTGCAGCGATCGATGGATGAACAAATCGTGCTATATCCATAAATACTGATTTTAACAAAAAGAAACAAACTACAGGTACCTGTAACAATGTGGATGAATGTCAAAAATATTAAGCTTAGTGAAAGATGTAACAGAGTGCATACGTATAATTCAATCTACGTGACATTCTAGAACAGGCAAAAATTATTGTTAGTGATGGACATCAGGTCAGTGGTATGGGAGGGGGAGCGGGGTGGATTGACTGACATGTGGTAGGAGGGCACAGATTTGGGAGTGGATGAGACTGCTCTATATCTTGATTGTGGTGGTGGTTACTTGACCACACGCATGTGTCAGAACTCAGAACTGGACACTGAAAACGGGAGAGCTTTACTTATGTGAATTATGCTTTAGTAAAAAAAAAAATTTTTTTTAATTGAAGTCACAAGTATTGATAAGATTCACTAAGTGAAGAGGATAGAGAGAGAAAAAGAGAACCTGCGGCCGCTAATCTTATCAACGGGTAAGAGGTATGGTCGACCCCATCTTAACTATGAGGAAAACGGGGCTCAGAGAAGTGAAGTGACTTCCCCAAGATCACACAGCTACTAAGTAGTAAAACTGAGGCCTGGAGCCAAGCTATCTGGTATTAAAGAACATGTTCTTTCCAGTCTGCCCCATCCAGAGTCCTGGGTCATGGGCTGAGCATAATGACAGCCCAGAGAATAGGACCCCAAGTCCTATTCTTTGAGGAAGACAGGCAGCAGCCGGAGGGCTGGGCCTGGATCTGAAAAACCATGTGGAAGAATGGAGAAGATTGCACACTCAGGTGGATGGGATGGGGATCACCGTGAGGATGGCCTTCTGCCATATTCTCTCTGTCAGTCATCACTGTGTCCAAGGGAAGCCCTAGCAAGATGACAGGCCGGGGTTGGGGGTTCTTCCTGGGCCCGCCGCACACCCAGAAGCCACCGTGAGATCTGCTCAAGGGGAACCATCTTCTCCTGCCCTCATCCTCTGGGGATTTCAACATGGCCACAGACAACACTTCACACTTTCCAACTCCAGAAGCATGTGCTAAGGACAACTACATTCAAAGCTCTTTCCTGGGGCTCATTGATCAGTCCCAGCCCTGGTGATGTGCTCTCTCCTGGACAGTGACCATGGCCACATGATGGCTCACTCTGCCTCCTATCCTGCCCTTGCTCACCACTCCCCATACCACCACCAGAGGGGGTTCCCAAAGGAAGTTGTGTCACTACCTTCTTACAACATTTTCAATGGTTTCCCATTGCCTCGGCAGTACTTTGTAAAACTCGGGCAGTAGTGGGTCATGAAATCAATGTAATGGGTCATTTAAAAATATGAAATCAAAGGGGTGCCTGGGTGGCTCAGTCAGTTAAGCATCTGACTCTTGGCTTCAGGTCAGGTCATGATCTCACAGTTTGGGAGATCGAGCCCTGTGTCAGGCTTTACACTGAAAGCATGGAATCTGCTTGGGATTCTCTCTCTCCCTCTTTCTCTGCCTCTTCCCCACTTACACTCTCTCTCTCAAAATAAATAAATAAACATAAAAAAAGAAAGTAAATAGAACAGAAAAGAAAGTAGAGTATATAACATGTGCTAAGGTTAGATACTATTTCTTGAAATTTCTGATTCAGTTAGGTCTATCTATACATAGATGTATATATATATTTATGTACTGACCAGAGATATAACATGGATTTCTTGCTGTGGATTACAATCAAAAGGTCTAAAAGCCTAAAAAATATTGGTACGATGGGACAGCAATTACCTTTCCTGTCTCTCACTATGTGTATAGGTTCCCATATCCTATATTCTACTCAAACCAGGACATTCCTCCAAACACTATCCCTCTTCATGCTTACATAGCTTGGCTCACATCCCTTCCTCGATCTTTATCTTCCCATCCCTCCCTTTGCCTATTGTGATTCTGTTTGACAAAACACCTCTGAAATACTCACCCTTCTCCCCAATCAGGGCTCATCACATATTCCTCTGTTCCCATAGTACATTTTACACCTCTCTTTTGTGTTTTTCATTCTGCTTGAATAAAGCTTAATTCAAATGTCAGTTTCTCCCAATTGCCTTGAGTTTTGAGCGCATATCTAATCCATCTTTGTTTTCCTCTGCAACTAACACAGTGTCTGGCACATTGAAATTGCTAGGGAAATGCTTGTTTGATTGAACTGAATCCTCAAAAAACCCACTGAGGTGGGTTATTATTTCTATTTTGCACATAAAGAAAGTGGGACTCCGAGAAGTTAGGTAACTTTCTCAAAGTCACACAGCTCGATTAGGAGAGGAACAGGTTCATCGATTTTCCCACAATGCAGTCCTGACCTCTGGCTGTGACTGGTCTCTGAAGTGTAGACCCCAGTGCAGATGCCTCCGTCACTGACCTGGCTGGGAAGAAGTCGGAGCAAAGCATTCCCCATGCACAGGAATTACTTCAGTCCATTACTTCAGTCCATGTACACACATTCTCCACAGATTGACTGAAGCTCCCCCATAGACCACAATCAGCTCTGGGGTCTGGAGAGGGGTGTGCTGCCTCACAGAGGCTGGGCTTGGAGGAGGATGAGAAAGGCAGGAAGAGGGGCAGCAGAGGGAGCAGAAGGGAGGGACTGAGAAACCCAAGAGAAGAAGATAAAGAAGAGAGGAAACAAGAGAGAAGGAGGGACAGAGAGTCAAAGAGGAAGTCAGGCAGAAGGAGGAAGGAAGAGGAGAGAAGGAAGTGTAGAGGAAGACGGACAGAGGAAGGCCTGTGGAGGGCCCTGTGGTTTCCCTAGTTGCCTGCCTGTCTGGCCAGCTCCCAGAGGGCCCTGTTCCTCTGTGGGTCAGGGCTTCTTGCCTTTTCATGTGTCTACATGGGGCCTCTAGCATCCGGCAAATGCAGCGCCCTCATCTTCTCTGTCTGGTCAGAAAGTGACCCACCTTCAGCTCAGTGGGTAACATCAGCTTCTCTTCAGGTGGACAAAGCTTGACCAGGACATGGGGCACTTTGGTGGCAGAGCTGGATTTGAACTCACAGCTGCTGTGGGTTGACCCCTCCTAGGGAAGCTTTCCTGGTAAGCCACTTCTTCAACTGTGGACTGTGAGTCAGGAGAGTGCCTTTCTGGTTCCTAGATCTGGAATAAAATAAATGAGTGACCTTAGTCAACTTTACTGACTTCTCTGGATCTGGGTGTTCGCATGTGTACAATGGGTCAGATGACAGGCCTATCCATCACTGCCAACCACTTACTAGGTGTTAATCCCTGGACATGCTTCAAGTAATTCGGTGTTTATAGCCATTGCTATTTTATAGGACATAGGGATAGACCCACAGTCAGCTCCAACTTGCAGGATCAGATTTTCTATAATAGGGAGTATGTCCAGGGAAAGTACGTTAGAAGTTACACTCAATAGAAATCTACCAGCTAGAAAATGTCCTCCAGCCTTACAGTCTCTTCCTCTTCATTATCCCAACCATCCCCAACATCCACGAATCCCTACGGTTCATTTATTTTCTCTCCTAGTACTTAATGAGCACATCCCATGATCTGGGAACGCTACAGTAAAAAATAAAACGAGCAAAAATGATGATAAAAAAACATTGGAGAAAAATAAAGAAAGGGAGGTAGGGAGTGTTAGGGACAGGTAGAGGTGTGCTACAATTTTTAAAGCGTCACAAAGGAAGACCTCACTGCAATGGTGAAATTTAGGCAATAATCTGAATGAGGCAAAGGAGTGAGTCATGTATTTATGTGCAGGAAGGGCATCCAGAAGAGGGAGAGCAAGTGCCAAGACAGGACACAGGTGTTTCCTGGTGGTTTTGAAGACCAGCAAGGGACCATGTGGCTATGGTAGAGAGAACCTGGGGCCAGTGGCACTCCTGCCCTGAGAAGGTGGGGGAGGCTCAGACTGAGAAGGGACTGTAGGCTGTATCAGTGCTGTATTGCCAGGTTGCACAAATGTAGCAGCTTCAAATGACACACACCGTCTCACAACTTCTGCAGGCTGGAAGTCTGGGCACAGCTTAACTGGATTCCCTGTAAGGTTGCAGTCAAAGTTTTGGGCAAAGCTGGGTTCTTTTTTTTTTTAATGTTTATTCATTTTTTGAAAGAGAGAGAGGTGGGGGAGGGGCAGAGAGAAAGGGAGACACAGGATCGAAAGCAGGCTCCAGGCCCTGACTGTCAGCACAGAGCCCGACACAGGGCTTGAACTCATGAATCACGAAATTGTGACCTGAACCGAAGTCGGACGCTCAACCGACTGAGCCCCCCAGGCGCCCCAGAGCTGGGTTCTTATATAGGGTTCAACTAAGGGAGGATCTGCTTCCAAGCTCATGTGGCAGCATTCAGTTGCTTGCAGACTGCTGAATGGAAGCCCTCAGTCAACTGGATATCTACTGGAGGCATCTCTTAGCTCCTTACTGCGTGGCCCTCACCATATGGCAGCTCCCAACAAGGCATCCTGCTTCTTCAAAGACAGCAAGGGAGTCAGGGCCCTGGCAAGACAGGTGTAGAATCTTATGTAACATAATCATGGATGCATAATCACATATAAACTGTCACCTTTAGTGAACTTTATCAATTAGAAGCAAGGCACAGGTCCTGCCCATATACCTGAGAAAAGGGGATTATGCAATGGTGTGACTACAAAGAGGTGGGGGTCATGGGGGTCACCTCAGAGTCTGTCCACTTTGCCCTCTGTCCCCCAGTGACTCATGTCCATCGCATTTGCAAAATAAATTCATGCCCTCCCCCCCAAGATCAAAGTCCAGAAACTCATCTAAAGCAGGTTTAGGTATAGATGAGCTTCCTTTAGCTGTTCCTCTTACTTGACTTGTAAAATGAAAGATAAAAGTTATCTGCCTCTGAGGTGCCTGGGTGGTTCAGTTGGTTAAGCATCCAACTCTTCGTTTTGGCTCAGGTCATGATCTCACAGTTCGTAGGTCTGAGCCCCTCATCGGGCTCTGTGCTGACATCTCAGAGCCTGCTTGGGATTCTCTCTCTCTCCCTCTCTCTCTCTGCCCCTCCCCTGCTTGTGCTCTCTCTCTCTCTCTCAAAATAAATAAACTTTAATAAAAAACCAAGTTATCTGCCTCCATAAACATAACATACAATGGTGGGATAACAGCTATTGACATTCTTGTTCAAAAAAGGGTAATGTAGGAGGTACAAAGGAATCACTGGTCCACAGCAGTTCTGAAATCCAGATGAGCAAATGTTGGGTGTTCCCTGATTAGGTTTTAAGACCTGAGAATAATCCATGTTTCTTGGCTCTGCTTTCTGGGTACTGTCCTCTGGGTCATCCTTCCTTTCTCATGAAAGTTCATACGCATTTAGGGGCGCCTGGGTGGCGCAGTCGGTTAAGCGTCCGACTTCAGCCAGGTCACGATCTCGCGGTCCGTGAGTTCGAGCCCCGCGTCAGGCTCTGGGCTGATGGCTCGGAGCCTGGAGCCTGTTTCCGATTCTGTGTCTCCCTCTCTCTCTGCCCCTCCCCCGTTCATGCTCTGTCTCTGTCTGTCCCAAAAATAAATAAAAAAAATAAATAAATAAAATAAAAAAAAATGTTTAAAAAAAAAAAAGAAAGTTCATACGCATTTGCTTCTGAATAGGTTTTTTTTTTTAAGTTTATTTATTTATTTTGAGGGAGGAGGGGCAAAGGAAGAGGGAGCGAGAGAATCCCAAGCAGGCTCCACGCTCAGCACACAGCCTGTTTCCAGCTCAATCTCACAAACCATGAGATCATGACCTGAGCCAACCTACTGGGGCACGAAGATACCCCATGTACCTGAGTAGTTTTATAAGCTTTTTTTCTTGCCAGCAGAATTTGGAAGATCCTACAGCCCCCTCTCATTTTGCACTCTATCCCTTACAGTTCAAGCTGGCGGTGCACTTGCTGAAACAGCTTTCTCAAAAACTTTGTGTGTCTTCTGTGGATTTCAGTGGGGTTTATTCCATTAGGCAAAAGCTATATCCCAGATCTTTGCGAGATAAGACCTTCTCTACCCAGCTCCTGCTCAGATGGCCATGGGATAACTCACTTAAGCTTCCTCAAGGCCCCATGGTTAGATTAAAAGGTTCTGGGAGGCACATCCTTAATCTCTTGAAACAGTCCTTTGTGTGACTCAATACTACTCTGATCCTTTGATCTTCATGATGTTCTAACAAAAGATGGTGTCCTCACACCTTCTGCCTTTTTTCTAAACCGGTGTTTATTTATTCCATGTGCATGGAGGCCATTTCTTAATTTTAGCACCTTTTGCTATGTAAGGAGGCCGAGAATTTTCCAAATCGAGTCCTGACATTCAACAGTTTTTTTTAAAAAAAAATTTTTTTTTCAACGTTTTTTATTTATTTTTGGGACAGAGAGAGACAGACCATGAACGGGGGAGGGGCAGACACAGAATCGGAAACAGGATCCAGGCTCCGAGCCATCAGCCCAGAGTCCGACGCAGGGCTCGAACTCACGGACCGCGAAATCGTGACCTGGCTGAAGTCGGACGCTTAATCGACTGCGCCACCCAGGCGCCCCGACATTCAACAGTTTTTAAACCATTTTCCGCCTCAACTTATCTCTCTGCTCTCACATTTTACTAGAAGCAGCTAGAAGCAACCTGGCAGCACCTCAGTGTTGTGCTTGTTAATCTCAGCTATATTAACCAATTTATCACTTACATGTTCTATTTTCCACAGAGCTGCAGGAGACAATGTTTGTAAACTTTCTGCCGCTACTTAATGAGGACCCCTTCCTCCAGTTGCTATCAATAAAATCCTTACTTCCTTTTAATCCTCACTGGCAAGCCCTCCAAGTCCACACTGCTGCTAACAATCAAATCAAGGCAATCCTGGCTCCTTCTACCACCTCCTCAAAATTTCTCCCAGCTTTGCCCACCACACCCTTCCAAAGCCACTCCCACATTCCTCCTTTTTTTTTTGTTACTGCAGCATCCCCGTTCCAGCACCAAAATCAGTATTCCTTGTTTATTGCTGTGCAATAACTTTACCACAAACTTAGAGGCTATAAACACCACACATTTATTATCTCACAGTTTTTGGAAGGCAGAAGTCTGGGCTTGAGTGAACTGGGTCCTCTGTAAGGCAGCAGGAAAGATGTCCCCAGAGACAGGAAGGAAACCAGTGGTTTGCGGGAGGGGGGAGGCTGGGCAGGGGAGGAGAGAATGGGTAATGACCTCTGATGGGATGGATATAGAGTTTCCAGTGTGATGAAAATATTTTGGAACTAGATAGTGGTGATCGTTGCCCAATTTTCTAAATATACCATATACCCACTGGATTTTATACCTTAAAAGGGATAATTATATGGTATATTATATATTTTTAAAAATTATTTCTTAAAATATTTTATTTTTATTTTTGAGAGAGAGAGAGAGCGTGAGCAAGGGAGGGGCAAAGAGAGAGGAGGATAGAGGATCCGAAGCAGGTCCCACACCTATAGAAGCGAGCCAGATGCAGGGCTCGAACCCACCAACTGAGAGATCATGACCTGAGCCGAAGTTGGCGCCCTTGTGAATTATATCTTAATTAAAAACAGAAAGTGTTGTCCAGGGCTGGGTTCTCATCTGGGGCCTGAATGGAGAAGGATCTGCTTCCAAGCTCACATGGCAGCATTCAGTTCCTTGCAGGCTGCTGGATGGAAATGGAAGGGCTCAGTTCTTGTGGAAGCAGACCGGAGGCTGCCTCAGCTCCTTGCTGCCCAGCCCTCTCGACCCTCTCCATATGGCAGCTTGTAACACAGCAGCCTACTTCTTCAAAGGCAGCCAGGGCTTGCTCCTGTCAACATGTTATTACAATTTTGTATTCTTATATAATGTAATCAGGTACATGTAGTCACTCCTGTCCTGTCACCTTTGCTGTATTCTCTTGGTTAGAAGCAAGTCACAGGTTCTGTCCACGCTCAAGGGGCAGGAGTTGCACAGGGCATGAACACCAGGCAGTGGGGATCATGGGGGTCACCTCAGAGGCTGTTCCCACATAGGCAATTTTAAGGGTCTAGGGCTTTACTCTCAGATAAGGGTTTTGAACCGAGGAATCACATGACCTACCATGTTTCAAAAGGACACCTCTGGCTGCCATGTTGAGAACAGACTGAAGGTGTCAAGAGTGGAAGCAGAAGACCAGTTAGAAAGCTACTGCAAAAAAAAAAAAAAAATCCAGATGAAAGATGGGCTAGGAGGCTGTTATTAGATTGACACAGACACGGTCCTCTTCCACTTCCTAGGGCTCCCTGGAACTTCCCCAGGGGATGAGGACAGTCCTCCCCAAGCAGGCTCTGGCCCCTCTGCCTCCCGTCTCTCAGGGCCCATCCTCCTCTTTCCTTAAGGTCTCTTAAGCCCAGCACACACTGGTTAGTCCACTGAAGCGAACAGCAATTGGACTGTCATTCCATCTGTCAGCAAAATATTTGCTAAATGTCACTTGTAACTATGGTGTGATGTTAATACTGTGCCTACAAGGAGGAAGAAGCAATGATCCATGTGCTGGAAAAGCTTGTGGCCCAGTAATGGTTAGGCCACTATAGGTGGGACACACTCTGCCAGCACATGAACAAAGAATGGGGGAGGAGGCCACAGCGGCACTGAGGGGTATGGATCTAGGGGTATAGAGGTACCCAAGCCTCAGGATATAAACTAACAGACACAGCCCGCCTCCTGAAACGCATTTTTTATTTTATTTTTTTTTCAACGTTTTTTATTTATTTTTGGGACAGAGAGAGACAGAGCATGAACGGGGGAGGGGCAGAGAGAGAGGGAGACACAGAATCGGAAACAGGCTCCAGGCTCCGAGCCATCAGCCCAGAGCCTGACGCGGGGCTCGAACTCACTGACCGCGAGATCGTGACCTGGCTGAAGTCGGACGCTTAACCGACTGCGCCACCCAGGCGCCCCATGAAACGCATTTTTTAAAAAGATTTTTTAAAATTTATTTATTTATTTTTGAAAGAGAGCGAGCGAGCCGTGGAGGGGCAGCGATAAGGGGAGACACAGAATCCAAAACAGGCTCCAGGCTCTGAGCTGTCAGCACAGAGCCCGGCACAGGGCTAGAACTCACGAACTAAGAGATCATGACCTGAGCTGAAGTCGGATGCTTAATGGACTGAGCCACCCAGGTGCCCCTTGAAACACATTTTTAACATAGCCACATCAAGTTGTCTCTGTTCTCCCTTCTCCCCCACCACCCTGCTCCTACCACCAGGCTATCTTCGGCCCTGTCCTAGAAAGCCTTCTGCCCTTCTTTACTAATTTTTCTCTTCCGTCTGAAGCCAGAGTTAACAGCCTTTACATCTGGGGAGGAGCTGTTCAATAGAAATATAATGTGAGTTAGGGCGCCTGGGTGGCTCAGTCAGTTAGGCATCTGACTTTGCTCAGGTCATGATCTCATGGTTCGTGGGTTCGAGCCCCACATCGGACTCTGTGCTGACAGCTCAGAGCCTGGAGCCTGCTTCGGATTCTGTGTCTCCCTCTCTCGCTGCCCCTCCCCTACTTGCTCCCTGTCTTTCTCTCTCTCTCAAAAAAAAAAAAAAAAACATTAAAAATTAAAAAAAAAAAAAGAAAAATAATGTGAGCAAAATGCGTGACTTTGAAGCTTCTAGTAGCCACATTTTTTAAAGGTTTTTAAAAGTGAAATTAATTTTGGGGCACCTGCCTGACTCAGTTGGTGGAGCATGCAACTCTGGATTCTTGGAGTTGTGAGTTTGAGCCCCATGTTGGGCTTAGAGATTACTTAGAAAAAAAATTGGGGGAAGAAAAAGTGAAATTATTTATATAATCTATATATCTAAACTTATATTAAAAATTATAAACGATAACTTGAAAATTTTCTTTTTTCATGTTAAGTCCCAAGAGTTTATTGGTATTGTATACTTATACCACATTTCAGTTGGCATCCTCAATTTTTATTGGAAATACACAGTCTGTATTTAGATTCCACAAAATTTAGGTTGAAAAAGTAAATTCACATACCCAAGTTGTCTCACACATTATTTAAGTTTTCCAATAACTGAATCCATTTTAAAATTAATTTTTAAGTTACTTAAAATTCAGTGCATTAACAGTTCAGTTCCTTAGTGTCACACACAAGCCACATTTCAAGTGCTCAATGCCCACAAATGACTGCTGTCTACCAGAGCATAGGCCTCTGCAGTCTGGGCCCCAGATCTACCACTCAGCTTCTGCTTTCTCCAATCACCCAGATTTACCCAGACCCTCCTGTCCTCAGCATGTCCACCCAAACATTGAAACAACAGCCTCCCTTCCCCCCTGCACCCCCATCTCCAACCTGCGGGAGCCACCCATGACTCATACCCAATCCCTGGCTCCCCTAGCCCACTTTTTACCTGGTCCTTCTATCTGGATTATCATTTCTATGCATAAACGTGAGCTTACCAGAAGGCGAATTTGCATAGTGATTAAGCGGATTCACACACTTTCAGGATCAGGAGTATTCTCCCTATACTGAATTGGGCTCCAGAAAATTGGGACTTGCCTTCTTTGTCATCTACTGGAGAAGACAGGATTTCAGTACTTGCTTGGTTTATGAGATGGTAAGAAAGAAAAGCTGCCAGAGCCTGAACGGTAGTTGAGGGGGCAGGAAAGGTGGGTGCCTTGGGTGTGTGTGGGTGGGGAGAGGACATTTCACATATGGTTTATTGTGTCAGAATGACTTGGTTGTTAAATAAGTACTTTAAAGGATTATTTCATCTTTCATACTTTAAAATTTTTATAATTTAAGTTATTCCCCCCCAACCCCCACCGCTGGATTTTTTTCAAGCTTCAGATCTCTGCCTGGAATTGTCTTTATTTGCATAATCTCACCTCTGAGGATTTAGCTCCACCCCTTAGGCCCCCCTTCTCGCAGTGCCCCATGCAGAACCTCTGCTGGGTATTCACCTTCCCTAGTCTTCCTACTTTGGGCAGCCACCCTGCTCTGGCCTCCTCCTCCCTGGGGATGAGCCCAGCTGTGCAGCCTGCTGCTGAGAGGCTGGGATAATCCTCCCTGAGCTATTTCAAGGATTAGTCCTGCTGCCCTATGTCCAGCTCCCACACAAGTGGGATTCCAGAGCTGTGGACATTGTGCCAGGAAAGGAGGGGTGCAGCTCCTGTAATGCAGATCCATGCAGGGCAGGGCACCAGGGTCCAGGGTGCAATTTCTTAGAGCCTGTCGTGATATGCGGAGTTCAGTGAGATGGACACTGGCAGCCTGTGACCATAAGTATGACTGTGAGTCTAAGAGCTGGAGACATGACAGCCCAAAACTCTGGGGTCTCAGTCTGTGCCTTGAAACACACACACACACACACACACCTCCCTGTCTCTCCATCACTTTCACCCACCAGCCTCATTATTACTTTCATAGACAGCACTTTTGCCTTCATGAGGACCTTACTTCGTAAAAAAATATTAAAAATTAGGTTTTATGACTATGTTGGCATATAGATGAATATATTAATATATATTAAAATATCTTCCTGGGGCACCTGGGTGGCGCAGTCGGTTAGGCGTCCGACTTCAGCCAGGTCACGATCTCGCGGTCCGTGAGTTCGAGCCCCGCGTCAGGCTCTGGGCTGATGGCTCGGAGCCTGGAGCCTGTTTCTGATTCTGTGTCTCCCTCTCTCTCTGCCCCTCCCCCGTTCATGCTCTGTCTCTCTCTGTCCCAAAAATAAATAAAAAATGTTGAAAAAAAAAATTAAAAAAATAAAATAAAATAAAATATCTTCCTGAATCTACGGTTCATTTTTCTCTTCTGATTTTAATTAAAATATTTTTGTGGTCCCTTGAAAGTATTGTTACTGTGCTTGGTGGATAAGTTGGCCTTGCCTCTGGTCCCACTTACATTCCCCTCTCTCTTTTCGCTGGTGAGGAAGGTCTCCATTTTCAAAGGAAAGGCACAGAGAGTTCTGAGCCCAAAATGACTCACTCGAATACCTTACAGCTCTCCTACCACCCTCAATTCTGGCTTCTTCTACAGTATTGGTTGATAGGAGCACTACCTCTTTGGGCTCAGAGAGGGGCACTGAAGCTCCCTGTCCCCTCTGTCTGAAAATGGGGACCTTCCTCACCTGGAAGAGCCAGGTGCGGCCCCAAGAAGAACACATCCATGGTTTCATGAAGTCCTTCCTGCCCCTGCTGCCACTGATTATAGGTAAGTCTGAGCAATTCTGAGGGAGCCCAGTTTTGGCATCAGAATGAGATGGCTTTTTCCAGACCCAATGGCTATGGTACCAAGGTTTTGACACATGCTGGCTCAAGTCCAGACTCTTTACTAGGACACATGAGACCCTCTTCGAGAGGTAATATAATATAGTGGATGAGAGTGCTTATTAAGAGGTGGATCTGTCTGACCTTGGACAAGTTCTTAAACCTCTCAAAGTCTCATTTTTCTCCAATACTTCATGGGGATGATGGGAATATTTTCCTCACCAGATTCTTGTAAGTATTCAATATTGTACATGTACTTATGTTTTGCATACAATAAAGCTCTATGCATTTTCTAGGAAATAGGATTGTTATGCAAGACAAATAAACATAGACCATCTCCCACCTCTTCTCCACAACTCAGATGCGCCACATAACTGAGAGTATATATGTAAAGTACCAAGTGTATTGCCTGGCATGGAGTAGGAGCTCCCAAAATGGTACCCAGTATTGTGGCCTGGTTCCCACTTACTTCTCAGTCTCATCCCCACCCCTCTCTGTCTTGAACTTCGGTGACATCAAACGGCTTATGGTCTTGTCTCCTATTTCCCATTCCGCTCCCAAGTGTACATTTTCTCACATCCTGATCATTGTTGCACAAACTGGCTACCTCTTTCTCTGGGGAGAATAGATAGACTGTATTTCCCAGCCTCCTCTGCAGTTACATGTGGCCACTTGAACAAGCCCTAGCCAATGGAATATGAGTAAGAGCGTTGTATGCTGCTTCCAGGCCTGTTCCTCCAAACCACCCACGTATTCTTCATGTTCTTTCTCCCCTTCTAAGGAAAGTTGCAAATTTGAAAGCCCTAGGTTGAAAATGGCAGAGCCAAAGGCGGAAAGCGCCCGTGTCCCTGAGTTAAAACATGAAGGAAAACCAGGCAACTGATTTGGACGTTCCATTAATTAGTGAGACGTTATGTAAATTGCGGTTTGTTGCAGTAGCTAGGCTTCCCTGAATTGATACACTCCTGCTGTTCGTGCCCCTGGAATGCCTTTAACTCCACCCTGCTTCACCGGAGTAACTCCTACTTATCCTCTAAACTTCATCTCTGGCATCACATGCTATAGAAAGACTTCCCTGGGCAACCCCCAACTCCCAGAATGAGCTCTAGGTCACTCTAGCAGACACTGCACAGTTGACTGCCCTCTGTTCGTTCTCCCATTCTTCCTGGTACAATCTCAGTTTTGTTCAGGACAGTAATGTACCCAGTGAAAAATACCCACTTCTCAAGACTCCCTTGGAGTTAGCAGAGCATACGATCCAGTCCTGGCCAATAAAATGTAAGAGGAAGTTGCTGGATAGAGATTCTTAGGGAAGCTTTCAAAAAATGGAACAGACATGCCTGGTGGCTCATTCGGTTGAGCAGCTGACTTTGGCTCAGGTAATGATCTCATGGCTGGTGAGTTCAAGCCCCACATTAGGCTCACTGCTGTCAGCTCAGGGCCTGCTTTGGATCCTCTGTCCCCCTCCCTCTCTGCCCCTCCCCTGCTTGCACATGCTCTCTCTCAAAAATAAGTAAAGCTTAAAAAAAGAGAGAGAGAGAGAGAGAGAGAGAGAGAGAATGAGAATAGACTGGGCTCATATCTCCCTTTTACCTTTTTGCTTTGTGCTTCCTGCCTTCCCACCTGGAACTCAGATGCAGTGCTGGGGAGTGGAGCACACATTTTACACCCATAAGGATGACAGCCATGTGCTAAGGGCAGAGCAGAAAGAAAATTCCAGGTTCCTCAATGAACCATGAAGCCATAGTATCAGCCCTGTGCTGCCTATGACCGGTTTTCCTGCAATGTGGAAAAGGAAACTCCTAACACTTAAACCCTGCAGGGAGGTTTCTATGTGGTACATACAACACAAAGCAATCTTAACTGGACACTCCAAGCCTCTGAGAGCCCAATGCTCCCTTCCACTGCTTGTGTGGAAACACGATCACACTCTGGCCATCATCTGCTCAAGTGTCTGTTTCCCTGACGTGTTTGAAGGCATGGGGCAAGCACTCAATAAGCGTGTGCTGAGAGAATGGTGACAAGGGACACTGTTGTGTCTTTCCTGACACACAGGAAAGGCCTGCGGCCTATGGCCTCCTTGCCCCTTCTCTCCTCCGTGGGCGGAGCATCATCTCTATGACCTGTGAGGTATTTTCAAGCTCTCAAATTCTCTGATTCCATCTCACATCCAGTACACTCTCCTCACAGAGGAGGCTACAAAAATATAAGACACAGGCTGGGCCCTCCTTTGGGGAAGTCCAGGAATGCATACTGGATAATAGCTAATGCTTACACAGCACTTCTTAGACCCCACTGTCATTTTTTTTAAGCGAGGCAAAAGGCATATAAAAGGGACCATTTTAAAGTGAAAAATTCAGTACAGTCAGTCAGAGAAAGACAAATATATGACTTCACCAGTATGAGGAATTTAAGATACAATACAGATGAACATAAAGGAAGGGAAGCAAAAATAATATAAAAACAGGGAGGGGACAAAACATAAGAGACTCTTAAATATAGAGAACAGAGGGTTGCTGGAGGGGCTGTGGGAGAGGGGATAGGCTAAATGGGCAAGGGGCATTAAGGAAGACACTTGTGGGGATGAGCACTGGGTATTATACATAGGGGATGAATCACCGGATTCTACTCCTAAAATCATTGTTGCATTATATGCTAACTAACTTGGATGTAAATTAAAAAACAAATAAACTAAAAAAAAATAAAATACAGTGAAAAATTCAGTGGCATTTAGTACATTCACAATGTTGTGCAATCAGCACTTTTATGTAACTCCAAAACCTTTCCATCACCCCAACATAAAAGTTTGCACCCATCAAGTTTGCAACTTCCCATTCTCCCTTCCCCCCAGCTCCCACCAGCCACCGATCTGCATTGTCTCTGTGGTTTCCCTATCCTGGATATCTCATATAAATGGAGTGACCTGGCAGGCCAACAAGGGCAGGTAGGGTCTCAGTGTTCACACATTAGGATGACAGTGGGTTTTTTTTGTCCAACCAACTGAGGTCAAGGATTCCCACTGCAGCTCAAGTGGCTGAGATTAAATGTCTTTACAATCCAGCTCCTGGGAAACCTTTCAAATTAGGTGTGGGATGAGCCTCTCAGTAGATTAGGGAAAGAGCTTTTATGGAGTATTAACAGAGGGTGAACTGGGTGGTCTGGATTGGGGGCTGCTATGGTGGTGGTGGTGGTGGTGGTGGTGGTGGTGGTGGTGGTGGTGGTGTGTGTGTGTGTGTCTATGTGTGTGTCTGTGTGTCTGTGTGTCTGTGTCTGTGTATGTCTGTGTGTCTATGTATGTGTCTGTGTATAGACAAACATCCTGGAGCACATAGGAATTTCCTTTCATGTACGAATAATCTTTATAGATCACTAGGTGCTTTGACATCCTTTCTCTGCAGTTCTCAAAAGGAGGCAGGGCAAGCACTCGCAAGCCCAATTTATAGATGAGTCAGCTGAGGTCTCATTTAGATGACCTGCCCAAAGTTGCACGAAGAATGAATTGCAGGGCCCCAAGCTTGCATGCTCTCCTTTCTGAATGACACACTTCCCCTTCTTCGATGTGTTTTGACTATCTGAAAAGACCTTTAAAAACCTGCTCAGTAGGGCCGCCTGGGTGGCTTGGTCAGTTAAGCATCTGACTCTTGATTTCAGCTCAGGTCATGATCCTGACGTTTGTGAGATTGAGCCCCATGTCAAGCTCTGTGCTGTGAGATTGTTTGGGATTCTCTCTCTGCCCCTGCCCTGCTTGTTCTGTTTTTCTCTCTCAAAATAAACAAATAAACATTAAAAATACCTGCTCATTGTTCGGGTGGAGTGAGGAGAAAATGTGTTTGCAGGTTGTATTAGTCAAAAACAAAATACCATAGACTGAGTTGCTTAAACACCATAAATCTATTTCTCACTGTTCCAGAGGCTGGAAGTCCAAAATCAAGGTGCCAGCATATTTGGTTCCTAGTGGGAACTCTCTTCCCAGCTTGCAGATGGCCATCTTCTGGCTATGTCCTTGCATGGTGGAGAGAGAGAGAAACCTCTCTGGTGTCTTTTCTTTTAAGAGCTCTACTCTCATCATGAGGGCACCACCCTCATGACCTCACCTAACTCTAATTACTTCCCAAAGGCCTATGTCCAAGTACCATCAAACCAGGGGTTAGTGCTTCAATATATTAATTTGAGGGGGTGAGGACACAAATATTCAGTCTACAGTACAGGTGGAAACACATCTCTTTGTCATCATTGGTGGCGATCGTATGCTGCAGCCAGCAAGACATTGGAATGTTCTTGTCAAAAAAAGACAGTATTTATCAGGTCATGATCTTGCGGTTCCTAAGTTCAAGCCCCGAATCAGGCTCTGTGCTGACAGCTAAGAGCCTGGAGCCTGCTTCAGATTGTGTCTCCCTCTCTCTCTGCCCCCATCCCTCTCACACTCTCTCTGACTCTCTCTCTCTCAAAAATAACTCTAGGATGGGGGTGGGCAGCAGGGAAGGAGGACAAAACTCAAAGAGTTTTAAGAAGAGAGTTAAGTTTGCCAGATTTAGCGAACAAAAACATTTACTTAATTTTGAATTTAAAATAATTTTTTAAAGTGTGTCTCGTTTAGTTTGGAATATCTATCTATATATCTATATATCTATATATATATTCATTTCTTATCTGAAATTCAAACTTGGTGTTCTGTATTTTTATCAGGCAACCCTAAAAGAGAGGGGCCAAGAACTCTGAGACAAGAAGATAAATGTGGGGAGGGGCTGCTGCAGGATCTCTGGACTGATGCTTCTTTTATGCATTTAACTTTTTGTTTAATCTTTTAAAAATACTAACCGGCTTTGTTTTTTATTTTTGTAACACGTGCATAACATAAATGTAACGTTTAAACTATTCTTAAGTATATGGTTCAGTGGCATTATGTTCACACTGTTGTACATCACTGCTACCAATCTCCAGAACTTTCTCCTCATCCCAAACTGACATGTCAAAGAAAACCAGAACTGCACAGTAGTTAGAGCAGTGAAAAGAGATTTATTCAGGACTTTGCAACAGGGGAAAAGAAGCTTCGGTATAGAAGCAGGGTCACTTGCAAATACAGCATGGACAAGTGGGGATTCAGAGTCAAGGAGCAGGTTGGGGGGGGGAAGGGGGATGGAAAATCACTAACTGGATAGTCAGTCTTTGCTCAACCGACCGAACAGGATTCTCGCTGAAGGCAGCCAGGGCGATGGGCTAGCACCGGAGGTTCGGGGGGGGGGGGGGGGCGGTGATCGTGGGGAATGAGGTACCTGGTCAGATATGGAGGGTGATCTGATGTAGAGACGAGGGGATTCCGGCTAAGGAAACTTAAGAGGGTTCTGGCTAACAACTGGGTGATGCAGGTCCAAGGGTAGAGAATTCAGAGGAGCCTGAGTCAGTTCTGGGCAGAGAGACGGACAGAATGTCTGTGCTCATTAAACGGTCACCCCGCCCCGCCGCACACCCACCGCTCTACCTTCTGTCTGTCTGAGTTCGACTGCCCCAGGCACTCACACAGTGGCAGTCCTTCTGCGTCTGCCTTACA
Organism: Neofelis nebulosa; assembly: GCF_028018385.1. Taxonomy (NCBI): domain Eukaryota; kingdom Metazoa; phylum Chordata; class Mammalia; order Carnivora; family Felidae; genus Neofelis; species Neofelis nebulosa. The sequence continues at coordinate 105,247,205 of NC_080789.1, read as the reverse complement.
CGGTCACTCCTCAGTGACTCTGAGGGGACAGGTGCCCCCGGAGGCACAGCCCAGGCCACAGGGCGCGGGGGGAGCCGCGGACCCGCGATGAAGCGCACGGCTGGAGGGAGGGCGGTTCTTGGACCCGGGTCGGGGGTCGCGCTCCGGGGCGGCGCTCCGGAGCGGAGGGGGCGGGCAATCGGCGGGAGGCGGCTGGGAACGGGGGGACGGGACGCCCGCCTGGACTACGGCTCCGGGCTGCGGTGGGGGGCGGTTCCGAGCAGGGGCCCGCCACTGGCCGCCCAGAGCTCCACCAGCCGGCCGAGCGCCCCGAGAGGCGGAGCAGCGGCGCCGCGGCGGCGGCGGCGGCGCCAGGACCCGGCGGAGCGGGCGCAGCGGAAGCGCGGCGGCCGGAGCGGCTGGCGGCGGGAGGCGCGCAGGTGAGGAACGGGCGGCCGGCGGGCGGGCCAGGGGAGGGCGCGGGCCCCGGGGCCGCGCGGGGACGTGGAGGGCGGGACGCAGAGGAGAGGCGGGAGGGAGGGGCTCCGGGAGGCGGGATCCGCTGCACCCCTTTCCCGGTGCCGACGCCAGCCGCCGCCCACACAGGCCTGCGCCCGGCCTCACTTCCCACCCCGCCGCCCCGCATGCTGCCCGCCCGGAAGCGGTGTCGGGCGTCGGCCCCCAGAAAGACTGCCCCTCCGCGCTCGCCTGCACTCGGGGCGCCCGTCTTCCTCCGGCCTGAGGCCCAGGCCGAGGCCGGGGCGCGGGGAGGGCCCTGGCGGCCCGCCGGACTCGCGGCCCCGGGCACCAGGCCTCCCTTCCTGTCGCGGCCCACCGCGCCCCGTGACCCTCACGTGCCTTTCCACACTCCGGGCGCTGGGCCCTGCTAGTGGGCCGAACTGAACCCTCGGACCCCTCTTTTGCAGCTCCCGTCCCTCCCCGGCCCCTCTTAGCTGACCTCCCACTGCTTTCCCCGGTCTTGCTTCCTGACTGCCCACAGCACTGGTTTTAACCTGGGCTGTAGACCCTGGGAGCCGGCTGTCCGGGGATGGTTTGCAGAAAAGACTTTATGCACTTCTGAAATTATAAACTGCACTGCGAGATGGGTTTGGTGTATGTTCATTTTCTCGGAGAGTCCATGGTTTTTATCAGATTCTGTAAGGGAGTGCCACGCAATAGAAATACGGTGTGAGCCACACATGTGATTTTACAAGTAAAAAGAAAGAGGTGAGATGAATTTAGTAATAGGTTTTCTTTAACCTAATATATCTAAAATATGGTCATTTCAGCCTGTAATCAATATAAAAATTTTGATGAGATATTTTACATTTTTTTCCTAGTAAGTCTTTGAAATTTGGTGTACGTTTTACACTTACACTGCACCTCAACTTGGATTGGCCACATTTCAGATGGCCCATAGCCACATGCAGCTAGTGGCTACCATATTGGACAGCACAGGCCTAAGGGTTTCAGTCCAAACTTTTTGCCATGGTTTTCAGTGTTTATCACAGTCTGGCCTCTCCTTTTTTTCCCTGCTAATGGCCCAAGGAACGTCATACCCTTATCACTCAAGCCACTTGCCATTCCCTACACAGCTTTGTTCAAGCTGTTCTGCCTGGAATGTTCTCTCCTTCACTGCCTTTCCAGGCTTGGTAGGGAGATGCAGCTTCTGCGGAGAGGCTTTTCCTGACTCCCCTAACCTCTGGAGGGATTTATCACTGCTTCCTCAGTGCTTCCTCCCTAGCACTGTATTCCTGGCTGAATTAGACCGCTTATCACATGGTGTTTGTTTTGAGGCTGTCTCTATGACTAGCATAGTGTCCTATTCATCTTTTTGTGATCGTGGCTGGCATCTAATAGTTGATCAGTAGATGCTTGCAGACAGAACGAGTAAGCCACTAACTAGCTATACTCAATCTCTTAATTCTTGAGTGGACCTGTTACTTCCTTGTTTGGGAGATTTTGTCTCCGTACTACCCCCTCACGTTAATGTACACACACACACACACACACACACACACACACACACACACACAGAAGGGGTAACTTAGGAGGAATGCATCTCAAGATGTACACAGAAAGTATCTTCTACCTTTTACCCTCTCCTGATCTCAGGGATGGGAAAACTGAGGTACAGAATTAAGTTAGAGTGGCCAGCAAATTTGCATCAATATGAATATAAATAGGGGGGTTCCTTGGAAGGAGGGCAGTGGTCTCAGAGTTAGGTTCCTCAGGCATCAGCTGGCCCCACTTTGGCCATTTGATAGGAGAGAAGAGAAGTGGGGAGGTGGGGAGTAACTCCTGGGCCCTGATGACGATTCTAGGCAGCTTCAGGTCTGGGAAACTGAGGATTGTCACTGCTGGAGAAAAAGTTGAAGAGCAGACCCGTCATTTCAGATCATGAAGAGGCCTGGCCTGGGCAGGGTAGGAGAGAACCTGTAGGGCAGAAGGAAGTGCTGGGGAAGCCAGCAGAGGGAGCAAAGGTGTAAACTCCTTGGAGAAGATGGTGTGACGTTGGGAATAACCACTTCTTCAAGAGTAGTACCATTCTCCGTCTGCAGAACGGGAAATGGAAAAAACCAGAGATTCAGAGAAGGCAAGCAACTTACCCGAAGTCACACAGTTCTTAAGCCTAAATGAAGCCTCCTGAACCCTCCCCATCACACTTACCCTGCCTCACCCACACCTCTGTTGCAATCAGGGACCCCAACATGGTGCCTGAGAGAACAGGTGTGCAGCGCAGTGCCAGGTCTGATTAATGTCTTCCTCGCCATCTTCTGCTGAGGGGCTGTGATTAGGCCTATTTATAGGGGCCCGGTGCCTTAATATTCTGCCTGGTACATCCCTTGCCAATCAAATCAGTGCTGTCTGCAGTGTGATTGCTGCTTTAGTGGCACCAGGGAGCGGAGTTAATTAAACCCAGTATAAATAGACTCTGCCCTCATCTTGCAATTGGAAGGAGTGTTTTTCCTTCTTGTCCCCCGCCCCCACATGTCCCTCCTTCCTCCTGGCCCCCCCTTAGCTCTAGCCTCGGGGAGCAGAGCCCAGACACTGGTGTACGCAGAGTCACCAGCCACTACCTATCCTGTCTCAGGAACAGGTCTTGAGTTCTTCGGGGTCAAAGTGGGAAGAATTCAGGAGTCCACATTTTCTGTGCTTTTCCAGACTTGGCTGTCATTTGGCAGTTGACACAGGCATTTTTCCCCCCAAATCTATCCCTCTGCTCCCAGCCTCTTTTGAACTCTGCAGCCAGGGTTTCTTTCTTGTTCATCCAGGCTCAGGAGTTTGAAATGAGTTAATGTACAGAAGGGGTGCCTAGCAGAGCAGCAAGCACCTTCTCTGACTGCTTCTCTTCAGCCTCCATCGTCCCTATCAATTTTCTTTCCTCATTCATGCAGCAAGCATCTACAGAGTACCAGCTCCTGGGAGCTCCTGGCCTCCCACCCAGTGCCCTGTCCTTCACTCCCCGGCCTGCACTGGCTGAACATGTGGCAGACAGTTGGGGTGGGGGGCTGGGCTCTCTTCTCCCAGCACTTTGCCCAGTGGTGGGTGAGTGTGGGCGGTCCTCATGCTCTGGTTCCCTCCCACAGGCACCATGACTCCCATGAGGACCCAGCACTCGTTGGCGGGGCAGACCTATGCGGTGCCGCTCATCCAGCCAGACCTGCGGCGAGAGGAGGCCATTCAGCAGGTGGCAGATGCCCTTCAGTACCTGCAGAAGGTCTCTGGAGACATCTTTAGCAGGTGGGTGCCGCCACCGACCCGCACCTGATTGGGGGCTGGGCGGTGGGAGTGCACCCTCTAGGAGCAGCCCTTTTGGTGATTCTTGGTCTTGGAGGGACCCAGCTGGCTTCCCTGTGCCCAGGGGGCCCAAGGTAGGAGCCCAACTTAGAAACTTTTTCTCTTAAGTGCTCATGGGAACTCAGTGCATGCTATCCCACTGAGCCCCCGGGGGGGGCCTGTGCCCTCGCTCATTCCTGCAGTCAGCAAATATTTATTCAGTGCTTCTTATGTGTGCAAGGCACTGTGCTGCACTCTTTAGTTACTTACAGCAGCGGGTAAGGCAGTGTCCCTGTCCCAACCAGAGAGTGTGCAGGTTTCCCTCACTGTCTGAAAGGTCACGTTCTGCCACTTTGCTTTTATGAAGGACCTATGCTCGTACCTGTGTTTGCTAACTGAAAGAAATCCAAAGTGGGTTCTCACTTGTATGAACTGGTAGTTGCTTCTTCGCTGCGCACCTTTGCAGTTTCTGAAAGGTTCACGGGATCACTCTACCGGTGGATGGTGATGGGGTGGGGGGGGGGGTGGGGGGAACCCTGGACTCTGGCAGGAGAGACAGACTGTAACCAATTGTGTAATTAGTGATTTAATTACAATTGTGATGAAGACCTACTTATAGTGGTTTTGTAATAACTGATACTCATATGGCATTATCCATGTGCCACCATTGATCTGAGTGCATTAACTCAACCCTCAGAACAACTTTATGAGGACATGTGCTTGTTATCTCCATTTTACTAGAGGAGACTGAGGCACAGCTAAGAGACTTGCCCAAGTGGCAGAGCCAGGGGTCACACCCAGCTGTTATGGCTCTAGACTCTGGAATTATCACTGTCTCCCTGTGATGGGGAAATAGGGTGTGACAGGAGTTGGTAACAGGAAGCCTGATTTGGTCTGGGGGGATCAGGGAAGACATATGTGAGGAAAAACATTTATGAGAAAATCTGAAGGGTGAGTAGGAGTTATTGTGAGTCGGTAGATTGAGAAGAAAATTCCAGAAAGAAAGAAGGACATGAGCTAAAGCCCCGAGATGGGAAGGACCCGAATGGAAGCCAATGTGGTTGGAGCAAGGAGAGTAAGAGACTGAGGGGGCCGAGAAGCCCTGGTGAGGTAGGCAGGGCCTTAGGGGTAGTTTATGGTTTTGAGTAGGAGTATTGCCAGTGCTTATCTAGCATAACCCTCGGCTATAATGATTTTCACTCAGCGGTTATTGACTGGTGTTTGCTGTTGCTTTGCAAAGGTCCCAGGTTTTGTCCTTTATGCAGGTCTTTGTCTTTTTCTGGCTAGAAGAAGCCTGAAATGGGGCTTAGATCTCCTTCCTGGTGCCCACATCATGCCTTCACATGGGGACCTTTTATCCCACCCAGTGTGAAGTATTTGATTGAGGTCCCTCCTGTGGTCCAAGTCACCCCCCCCCTCCCCTGCTTGTACCCCATACCAGGAAACCCCTGCTCCTTCACCATGTAACCTCCCCCTTCATCACCTGGAAGCAGGCCTCCTCCTGGAAGCCTTCCCGAGTATGGGCAGAAAATGGGAGGAGTTAAACTTGATATAAACAGCAGATCCTGTTACTCTTTGGCCTCTGACCTGACCCCCAAATCACCTACCTACCCCGAGCCTATACAGAAGGTAAATGTAACAAAAGGGTGGTGCCCCAAAGTGATGAAGGGGGGTTGCCTCTGGAGCAGCCTGCCTGGGCTCCATTCTGACTTCCCCATTTGCTTGCTTTATAAACTTGAGCAAGTTACTTAATCTCTCTAAGCCTCAGTGTTCTCATCTATAAAATGGCATCAATAATGCTGCCTTCCTCATAGGATTGTGGTAAAGATTAAATAAATTAAAACTTGCAAGGGAATTAAAGTACCTGGAGTATAGTAAGCATTCAGTTAAACATCCCCTCTTTTATCAGTTGCTGTCAGCTCTGCTCCTTTGCTGCCTATGGTGGCCCTCCATTAACTTGCTATCAATAGTTATGAAAAGTGTTATGTGCCCGTTTTGTGCCTATATTTGTGCTAAATATGCCTAAGGAATTTGCCTTTTGTGCCTATATTTGTGCTGAATATGCCTAAGGAATTTTTGCTAAATATGCCTAAGGAACACATAAGCGAAGGACACAAGCCTTTAAGAGCCATCAGTCCCAGATTATAGCCACTCCATGCCCAGTGACTGAAATGGATGCCAAAAACAATCCATCAGAAACATTTGTGTTTTCTCACCAGGATTGTGATTGTATGCTTGCCTTTCTCTAAGGGGAGCACTGGATTTTTAGTATGCTGCCCTTTCCCTTCCTGGTGTTTGACACTGGTAGACAGTTTCGCTGTCCCTGTGCCCATGGATGGAATGAGGGGAGGGCGGGAAGTCTATCTCCTGGGAGAAAGTGGTGAAATATGGGACCTCCCAAGTGGCTAGGCCTGGTCCAGAGAAGGTACGGTGCTTCTCAGGAGCCCAGGACCTAAGTCCAGGCTCCCCTCACAGCCAGGTGCCTGGTCACTCCATTAACCTCCAGCCATGTGCCAAATGTGCTGGACCCTGAGGGGTACCGATACGTGAGGGGTACAACGTGGTTCTTGTCCCCACGGATCTTATAGTCTAGAATGCTAAAACAGTAAGTCTCTAGATGGATTCTTTTTTTTTTTTTTCTTTCCAAGATTTTATTTAAATTCAAGTTACTTAACATATAGTGTAGTACTGGTTTCAGGAGTAGAATTTAGTGATTCATCGCTTACATATAACACCTGGTACTCATTACAAGTGCCCTACAAACAACCCTCAGTTTGTTCTCTATAGTTAAGAGTCTCTTATGGTTTGTCTCCTTCTCTGTTTTTATTGTATTTTATTTTTCCTTCCCTTCCCTTTTGTTCATCTGTTTTGTTTCTTAAATTCTACATATGAGTGAAATCATATGGTATTTGTCTTTATCTGACTGACTTATTTTGCTTAGCATAATACACTGTAGCTCTGTCTACATTCTTGCAAATGGCAAGATTTCATTCTTTTTGATGGCTGAGAATATCCCATTGTGTATACACACACACACACACACACACACACACACACACACACACTACATCCACTTTATCCATTGGTCAGTTGGTGGACGTTTGGGCTGTTTCCATAATTTGGCTGTTGTCAGTAATGCTGCTGTAAACATCGGTGTGCATGTGCTTCTTCGAATCTGTATTTTTGTGTCCTCTGGATAAGTACCTACTAGTGCAATTGCTGGGTCATAGGGTAGTTCTATCTTTAAATTTCTGAGGTAGTTCTATCTTTCTATGTATCCTCCAAATGTTTTCCAGAGTGGCTGTACCAGTTTGCATTCCCACCAGCAGTGTAAGAGGGTGCCCCTTTCTCCACATCCTCACCAACATCTGTTGTTTCCTGAGTTGTTAATTTTAGCCATTCTGATAGGTGTAAGGTGGTATCTCATTGTGGTTTTTATTCATATTTCCCTGATGATGGATGATGGTAGATGGAGTCTTGGTTGTATAACATTAATTATGCAGGCTTCTAGGGATCTAGAGAAGGGAGAAATAAGTAAGAATTGGTGGCACATTGGGGCGCCTGGGTGACTCTGGCAGTTGAGTGTACAACTCTTGATTTTGGTTTAGGTCATGATCTCGAAGTTCATGGGATCAAGCCCCGCGTCAGGCTCTGCGCTGACAACACAAAGCCTGCTTGGGATCCTGTCTCTCTGCCTCTCCCCTGCTTGTGCTCTCTCTCTCTCTCAAAATAGTAAAAACTTAAATGTGCCACCATTTTTTTTTTAATCAGTCAGAACTCCCTAAACCAATTGAAGCAAACAGCAATCAATCAGTAGAGCAGGATTTGGAGTTGCAGGGCTTAAGTGATGTCCTCAGTACCTGACGTTTCTTCCATTCCATCCCAGCTTGCTGCTTCTGGGTCAGTCCCATTCCCCGCCAGGCTTCACTCTGCAATAGGGCCAGAAGCTCGTACACTCAGGTTCAGGTCCAGCAGGAGAGAGGGCTTTCCTCTGTGTCAGTATCTCCTCGGAAGGCCCGCTGGCCTGGCTGGGTTCTCCTGTCTATCCCAGAGCCCATTGTGGGGGCAGAGGGCATGACACGCCAATTGGCATAGACCCTGTTAAGGGTATTACTCCTACACCCTGGGTTTAGCCCCAGCTGAAGTGCAGGGACCCGGCCTATGGGAGCAGTGGATTCCTTACAGGAAATGAGGGCCCTTACTTGAGTAAGGAAGAAGTAGAGGAAACCCACATGCCTCCTACACATGGTCAGGGAAGGCCGGCCTCCTGAAGGTGGCCATAGGAGGGATAGGTTGTGTTTAGGCAGGGTAGGAATGTGCATGTACAGGTCATCTGGTGAGGTCCACAAACGGGTGCCAGAGGCTCAGAGTCCTGAATGGGGAGCATGGTGTATCCCAGGCTCCCCAGGGGAGGGTGGCCTGAACGGGGAGTGTTTTGTACTGGGAGTAGAGACATTACTGCTTGCCCCACACATTCAGTTCCTTCACTGCAGAACAGGGTGTGAAAAGTCAACTTTACCTGTGTCTGTGGGCCTCGCTTCCCCCTTAGATTGTGTGCCTTTGGGAGCTGGGCTGTCACTTCTTCCTGTGCTCCGCATTGCTGTGGGAATGCACCATGGCAGGGGAGTGGGAGGGTGGAGGTGGGGGAGTGAACAGTTGAGATCAGAACATTAGGGTCCAGGGGGCTTCTCCTAACAGGACGGGACTTTGGTCTTGGTTCAGGCCTTGTAGGGAGCCATGATAGGTTCTGGAGCCGGGAAGGGTGCCATAGAAGAGTTGAGAGAAGGCTCAGCAGGCAGCCCTCACAGAGTGGACAAGAAGGGGAGAGGGTGGCTTCCAGGGACCCACTGAGAGCTGTTGCTGCAGTCAGGGCAGGGAAGGGGTGAGGCTGCAGTCCAGGGGAGCTGCCGGCAGGGAGGGCTGGATGAGAGACATTTCAGAGGGAATGATGACAGATTGGGGTGAAGGAAAAGGAGGGGTCAGGGATAGTGTGGGGTGGGGGGTCGTACCCAGACCCAGCCTTATTTGTCTGCTCCTCCCACCCCCATCCTGCAGCAGTCAGCAAGTGTGTGCGCTTCTCATTTCTCATGGGCTTTTGCAGTGAATGTGACCCCCGCCTGGAATCTTCCCCCTTAAACTTATTCCACCTGCTTGGAAACTTCTTGCAAAGAAGAGACAGGCGGGTATCTGTCTCTCCTCCCCACTGTTTTGCCATTTCAGGCGCAGGCCCATCAGCCCCAGGGGCGTCTGTGCCCAGTTCCGCAGGTAGGTGAGCTCATGGAAAATTAGCATTCTGAGCTGGCCTTCTTCCTCCTGCTCTGCCGCAGCGGGAGCCTCAGGGAGAATGGAGAGAATGACAAGCACCTCTCAGGCTCTCCTGGACCCGCTTCTCCTCCTGCCCGGCAGAGTGCCCATCCCTCACCTGCCCTCATCTTCACCTGGGACGAGCCAGGCTCCAAAATAGCTGCCCAGAGACGTCAGTGGCTTCACATGACTTAGATGACAAGGCAGAGGGGGCTGGGGTGGCATAGGGAAGAGGAGCTGGACAGTGTGGAGGTTGGGGTCAAGTGCTGTCACTCGGTGTCCCCATCAGCCCTAGCGCTGTGGCCACCTCACCGAGGAAGCCGCAGCCTGGGGAAGGGTTCCTTTTCTCTGCAGAGCTTTTCCCCTGCTTCTCTTTTGTCTTTCCAGCCCCTCCTTCCCTCTCTCCCCTTCCTCCTTTCCCATCCTTCCCCCTCTGCCTCACTTCCTCCAGACTCCCCTCCCCTCCCCTCCTTTCTTGGTCCTGATTGGCACCTGATGACTCCCGAGGTTGGCAAGCACTCAGTCAGCCGCCTGCATAATTAGCAGATCATTCCTAATCATCTCAGTGAGTGGAGGAGGAGGAGGAGGAGGAGGAGGAGGAGGAGGAGGAGAGAATGGCAAGAGCAGGTTCAGGGGTGGGACAGGCGAGGGGAGAAGCAGAGACTCTGGGGCATGAAGGGTGCTCCCTCCTCCCTCTTCCCCAGCAGTCTCTGCAGAAGGCAGGGTGGGAGTGCTGATGGCCAGGGGCCGTGGCAGAAAATCATCCCTGAGGGAATGGGAGTGAGCGTTGGAGGTAGGGGCCCCAGGCCCAAGCACTATCCTGGCCACCTGTCCCCAACCTCCCCCACACCAGGCGGGGAGTGGTCCCTAGGGCGCTTCCTTGAATCCCTCCCACGCCAGCCAGAGGAGCCCTTGCTGTTGCCCAGCTCTCTGCTCCATGGTGTTCTTTCCTGGCCTGGAACTTCCTGCTTCACGTCAGCTCAGCACCACCTCTTCTTGCTTTCATCTGAGTGCCTGGAGCCCCTCTTCCTTCCTAATCTCGGGGGTAGCAATAGCAAATGCTAACCGAGTACTTTGGATATAGCTGCTAGTACAGGAACACTAGACATACAAGTGCTCGTTTTAACCTTTACAATAGTTCCATGATCTAGAAGTCACTGTCCCTGTTTTAGCTGAAGAAACCTGAGGCCGAGGCCAGCTGAGTGATTTGCTCAAGGTCACACTGCTGCTAACTGGATGTTAGACCCAGGTTTGTGGGGCATCGTAGTCACTTCTCCCTTGGAGAGGGGAATCTCCCTGAGGGCGGTTTTGCGTTACCTGATTCTTTTTTGTCCCAGGCTCTGAGCAGACCAACTAAGCCAGTTCCTTCCTGTCACCGCCAGCAGAAACAGCCCTGGTGTCTGGGCGAATGTGTTTTGAGGACATGGCTTCCATGATAAGCTTGGAAACAGACCTGCCTTGAAGCAGACCATCAAGCCAGCGGGCATCAGTTAGGAATGGCAGATCGCCCACTTGCCACTACCCCCCACCCTCACGGGAGACGCCGCTAATGGGTTGTGGCACTCCATCCCAGCCGTGTATGGCCTGCCAGTCCTTCCTAATGCAGCCTTCATACTGCCACTGCCCAGCAGTGAGAGCCGTTTCACCCATGGTCTGCACTGTCTTTGGCCCCATGGCTGTGACTGTGACAGATTAGATGGGGGCTTTGTCAACAAGCAGGCCATTACCTAGACCTGTAGGCTCTTGGATGCTTGTAAGCTCCTGTCCTCCTCTCCCCTGCCCTACACAGCAGTCTCCCTTGGAGCGTTCCTGACAGGTGGTCATCCTGCTGGACTCTGATTTTCAAAGCTGTGTAACTGTTTACTAAAAAGTTCTTGTGCAGAAGATCTGCACAAGAGGTCTGCTTCCTTATAACTCCACCCGCTGGTCCTTATGCAGCCTTCTGGGGTGACGGAATAAGTCTACTCACTTCTCAGCCCAACAGCACTTGTTATAGTTTTGATATTTGAAGGGAATCACCATATTCCCTAAGTCATCTCACCTGTAGCCAGAACACCCTTCAGTCATCTTTGTATGACTCCTCGCTGTCCTCATCACCCTCCTTTGGACGTTAACTTGTCACTTTACATTCAGCTGGTATTCATTACACGTCAGGCACAGTCCCAGGTACTAGAGATACAGCAGTGAATGAAAACAGACCCTATAGTCCGGATGGAATTCAGAGGACTCTTAAAATGTGGATCCAGTATACGGGCACCTGGGAGGCTTTGCAGCTGAGCGTCCAACTCTTGATTTCAGTTCAGGTCATGATCCCAGGGTCATGGGATTGAGCCCTGTGTTGATAAGATTCTGTCTCTGCCCCTCTTCCCCCACTCGTGCTCTCTCTTCTCTCTTTCTCTAAAATAAATAAAAAATGTGGATCCAGTTTAAAGGGGACACAGCTGCAGAGAGGTTGGTGCCCAGCATAGGTTAGCTCATTAATCTGGGGTCTGTTTTCTCTATAGTGCCTCCAAGAGAGTGGATGTCCCCTGTTTACTGAAAGAAGGAAGGAGGGACAAGGAGCTGTGTGCCCCAAGATCACATTTCCTTTTTAAGCTGCTTAACACACTTTTAGCTCATACTGAGCTATAGTTAACCAGAACCTCAGGCCTTGTTGCTAAACCTCCATCTTTTCTGCATTTGTGTACTTTTTAAACCTAAATGCTGGACTTCATCCCTTGTCAATTTCATCTTGTTGATTGCAGTTCATCTTTCTGGCCTCGCAAGATTATTTGAGTCTTGATTCTGCTATGTGGACCATTTTGACCCTCCTCCGTTCAGTACCCCCAGTTTACTAATCCAGTGTTACATGAGCTAGATGGGGCCCTGCCAGAGGCCTTTGTGCAAGGCTGAAATCATTTCGTTCTTCGGCAGTGCCCTTTGGGTACTGTTGCTCATCTGGCTCTGATTTTTCCTAAATGTGCTCTCCTCCAACCCCCATAGCTCCATCTCGTCTACAGGATTTTGTGAGAAGCCGTCAGAATCCTTGCTGACTCAAGATGCACTGTGTTTAAGGCTTTCCCCTGATACACCAGTCTAATAACGCTGTCAAAAAAAGAAATGCTGTGAATTTAGAACAATGCTGGCCCCTGGGATCTGCCTCTTTCTCCTCGAAGTGCTTACAGACCCTCGATTTAATAATCCATTCTGGAAATTTGCCAGGGTTTATTGTTTAAGCTTTATGTTTGCAACTTGGAGAAATGGGCCCTTCTCTCCTTGATGGAAGAACTGGAACAGAATAGCCTTTGTCCTTCTCCAGTTCTGATGTCCCTCCCACTCTCCATGTTGACTTCAAGCCGAGTGGTTATGTAACCACTGACGTTGCTTCAGCACCCAGGGGCAGAATGTGGCTGGGTTGGGAATGGGAGGAAGTAGCTTGTGCGTGAGTAACCTTTCTCAGTGGATGGAAACCTTTCTTCCTGCCAGAAAAGATGGAGCTCACGCAAGTCTGGTGATTCTGCATTCTCTCACTGGAAGGAAGCTCTGCCCTCTGTTCTCTCTGTTACTGCCCCACTCAGACCAGTCTGTCAAGGAAGACTAAGCTGCTTTGGGTACCTGCTTGTACCCTAGCCCCCCACCTCATGTAGCTCCCTACACATAAGGAGCCAGGAGTAATCAGGGAGTTTGGGGAACAGAGACCCCTACGGTTGTGAAATTGGCTGATCGGGTTGGTTCTCTGGGGGACAGAATCCTCTAGAGTTGGTGGAGGTTGGTTGATTTAGGAAGATTGGTCCAGAGCTTTGACTGTTCAACTTTTAAAGAAAACCCAGAGTTCCCTGGCTGTATAGTCTCTGACCCCAGAGGCAGCGGGGCCCCTCTGCCATCCAATGTGTCCTCCTCCCCTACAAAGTAAACTTGCAGTTCTGCCTCTTTTGTTTTTCACTTGTGCACCCACTCCTGCCAGGTGAGTGCTTATATGAAACCCGGTGGTCGCAGGCAGGGACTGGTGTTCTTGGAGGTGGGGAAGCAACCGGGAGGAGGATGCCCTGGTGTCTCTGTCAACTCTGCGGTGAGAAGAAACTTGCCATTGCTCAATAATATGGGACAGCATAAGTGAGACTCACATGCATTTACATTTAGGGCATATGGGTACTGTCACTCAGAGAGCCCCTGCAGGCGCCAGCACTGGGAATGTAGTAGGGACCAAAGCAAAGCCCTTACCCCCTTGGAGCACACATGCATAATGTCAAATGGCTCTGTGTTAAAGGGGGTTGGGAAGTGACAGGTGCATCTTTAAGAGTCCTTGGCCAGGAAGGCTTCCGTGAGGAGGGTGCTCAGTGAAGCAAAGAAGCCAGCCTTGTGGTTATCTGTGGGGACAGCACTCCATTTGATGCAAAGGCCATGCGATAATACATTTGGCATGTTTGGGGACTAGCAGGGCACTGGTGTCACTGGAGCCCACTGATCAGGGAAGGGTGAGTGGAAACCCAAGAGCACCCTGACCACAACCATGAGAACCACGGTGGGGACTTTGGATTTGCCCACACAGCTGTTTATGATATGTTGGGGCAGCTCCCTGTGAACGGGTCTGGGACTTGAATTTAGACCCAGTCTTGCCCGTCACCCATCCTTGCCGAGCTCTAGTTTCCTCGTCTGGAAGTAGGTGATTACGTACGTGAGTCACGATACTTTTGTCTCTGCTTGCCCCTGCTTGAGGCTGTAAACTCCTGGAGGCAGGAGCCCTGTCCCTTAAGATGGCACATCCAGGCACCGACTTGAGGCCAGAGCGATTCCCCATTCCTACCCAGAGCTCCAAGGAACCCAGTGGAATTCATTCACAGACTCTTCAGGTTAGACAAGCCTTGCAGAGGCCACCCGGGCAGTCCCAAGATCTGCTGTGACCAGCAGAGAACACTGTATTTTAAGGGCCTTTGCCCAAGCCCTTGGCTTTGCAGGTTTGCAGGAAGAAGCAGGTGTGCAGGAAGCTGTAGCCTTCTGGGGAGCGGCCCTCAGCCTGTGATTCTTTTTCCATGGCAGGATCTCCCAGCGAGTAGAGCTCAGCCGGAGGCAGCTGCAGGCCATTGGGGAGAGGGTCTCCTTGGCCCAGGCCAAGATTGAGAAGATCAAGGGCAGCAAGAAGGCCATCAAGGTAGCCCATGTGACCCTGAGTCCCTGTAGCTGGCAAGCAGTCCCAGAAATCCCATCCCCACACCTCTGAGGTTGCCCAGGTCCCTGCCCACCCTGTCCAGCCACCCCTCAAGCTTTCCTCCTGCTCAGAATCCACCCCTCCAACCCCACCCTAGGCTCTGGAGCATCTTGGGCCCCCTGAAGAATTGATCTAAGATTCTGTGTCCACAGGTGTTCTCCAGTGCCAAGTACCCAGCACCAGAGCGTCTGCAGGAGTATGGTTCCATCTTCACAGGTGCCCAGGACCCTGGTGTACAGAGACGCCCCCGCCACAGGATCCAGAGCAAGCACCGCCCCCTGGATGAGTGGGCCCTGCAGGTCTCATGCACTTGGAGGGGTGACCAGAGGTGGCCTTGGCTGTGGGGGAGGAACTGAGGGTTCTGTCCCCTCAGAGGATTTTGACTGGGATGGGTGGTCACTTTGACCCAGTACTGAAACCCACCATTCTTGTGTTACCACCCCTCATCCTGCCAGGAGAAGCTGAAATACTTCCCTGTGTGTGTGAACACCAAGCAAGAGCCTGAGGATGAGGCCGAGGAGGGGCTCGGGGGCCTTCCCAGCAACATCAGCTCCGTCAGCTCCTTGCTGCTGTTCAACACCACTGAGAACCTGTACGGCAGAGGGCGGGGCTCTGGAAGGGCGGCTGGGGGCCCAGCCTGGCTTTGTGGGGGATACAGGGGGTATCAGACTTGGGTGCAGAAGCCTGCAGGCTGGGGGGGGGGGGGGGGAGGGCCAGGCGCTGAGCAGTTTGGTTTTTACCTTGTAAGGCCTCGGAGTCCATAGTACAAACCGTGGCGCTGAAGAAACAGGAAAGATGGGTCAGGACCATGGGCCTAGAGCAGATATGATGGACTCCCCCCACCCATCCCACCTCTGCAGGTACAAAAAGTACGTCTTCCTGGACCCCCTGGCCGGTGCTGTAACGAAGACCCACGTGATGCTGGGGGCAGAGACAGAGGAGAAGCTGTTCGATGCCCCTTTGTCCATCAGCAAGAGGGAGCAGCTGGAGCAACAGGTGGAGATGGAGGGCGCGTGTCGGGGAGGGGTGCAGCGGAGAGTCTGCCAGCATCCTCAGGGTCTGCTGAGGCCCTGCTCCCCCCTGCTGTACATGGGTGTGCACGAGGCCCTGCTCACTGCCCCAAGGTCAAACTACAGGGCCCCAGTCCCCTGCAGCCCCCGACTCATACGCTCCCACCTAATCGTGCAGGTTCCAGAGAACTACTTCTATGTGCCTGACCTGGGCCAAGTGCCTGAGATCGACGTGCCATCCTACCTGCCTGACCTGCCAGGCATCGCTGACGACCTCATGTACAGTGCTGACCTGGGCCCCGGCATCGCCCCCTCCGCCCCTGGCACCATTCCAGAGCTGCCCACCTTCCACACAGAGGTGGCCGAGCCTTTCAAGCCAGGTGAGCTGGAAACAGGAGTTGGGCAGGAGCTCTTGGGCTCGGACACTTGCATCCTAGGAACATCACACTTTCCCACCTTTCCGTTGCAGACCCGGAAGATGGAGTGCTGATAGCACCCCCACCCCCACCCCCACCCCCGCCGCCTCCCCCAGCTCCAGCTGTGCTGGTCAGCGCTCCGCCACCCCCACCCCAGACCCTGGCCTCCCCAGGCCAAGGTGCCAGGGAAGAAGACCGCAGTGGTGGCTTGTCTCCAGGTAGAGCAGCAGCAGGGTGCCCCTGGGGTTGGGGGCGGGGAGGGGACATGTGTTCTGAGGATGCCTCTGATTTCTGGATTCCTGAAGGGTTTTCTGTAGGTTTATGTGGCCATAAGGTTCAGACTTTCAGAAGAATTGTAATTTCAAAATCTTGTTCCCCTGGGTACATGAAATAGTGGTTTTCAAACTGTAGCCTCCCAAAATTCTAATCTCCAGGGAGAGGGAGCCTAGACATGAAGGTTTGGTCCCTCATTCCTATTTAAAAAGGGGCTACTGAAAAAAATGGAAAAGTTCAGCAATAAAATATCCAAATCCTTAAAACGGGGATTTTCGTTTTAGTATGACATCTGGTTTATCTCCAGAACCCACAGGTGGCACAAAAACTCCTTGTTGGTTCATGTGTCAAGTTCAGACACTGTCAGCAAACGGGTAGATTTGCAGTAGCCCCTAAACCAAGTGGTGCTGGAAGGGAGCAGGGGTGCCTGCATACAGGACCTCCTGAGTGCAGGCAGACACAGTCAGCATTCAGGCTGCATATGGGCTCCCAAGGCTCGGCTTCACCCACTGGCTTCCTTTGTCAAGAGGAACAGCCTGTTCTCACAGCCAGGTTTGAGGGGAAGCCTCTGGACCCCCAGAACCTCCAGCTGGGCAAGGCTGTCACATAGGGCAGCCTGCCTGAGCAGCCTTCTTCCTCACACCCTGCCCCTCCCAGCTACAGTCCAGGGAGCTCCCAAGGAAGTGGTGGACCCCTCCAGTGGCCGGGCCACTCTCCTGGAGTCCATCCGCCAGGCTGGGGGCATCGGCAAGGCCAAGCTGCGCAGCGTTAAGGAGCGCAAGCTGGAGAAGAAGAAACAGAAGGAGCAGGAGCAAGGTGAGGGGATCCTAGGACCATTCCAGGAGGGCTCTAGGAAAGGGCCACCTTCTCTTGTAGCCATGACTCTAATAGGGTGCTCTCTGCCCACCCCAAAGGTGGTGCAGAAAGGCAGCACCTAGCCAACCTGCCTTATGCTTCTGCTGGAAGCCCTGGGTGGCCTAGGCTGTGGGATCCTTCCTGGTTTTGTAGCCTGCTTAGAACTTTCCTCTTTAAGCTAATAGGAGACAGAGCCTCACCCAGCTCAAACTATGACAACAGAGAATCTTCTTAGAATCTGCCAGGGGCTGTCCAAGGACATGGTTGGGGACATGAGATCCTTTAGAGACTGAGGACCTGGAGGGTTAGCCCAGTCCTGCTTTGCTAAGCCTCTTGAGGCTGCAGGTTGCATCTGCTATGAATCTTAAATGCCGGCGTGACTAGAACACCTGGGCACAAAGCAGCAATGCCCTGGAAGTCCTGAGTTTGAATCCCATCGCCAGTTTCTAAGTTCTGCTCTATGACCTCAAATTGCCTGACCTCTCTGGGCCAGTTTCCTTATCCGTACAATGGGGCCACTCATACCTCCCCCTCTGTTTCAGGTGGCTGTGTTACTCAGTTTCATATTAGTGCCCCAGTGCTGGATCCAGTGCCAGCCTGAACCTCCAAGACATGGTGGCTGTGGGAGGGGCTGGCATGTGTTGATAGTGAGCAAAAAATAAATAGATCCAAACCCTGAGAATGTCACCCCAGAGGCAGATTTTCCCCTTGGTTCCTTCATCTTTCCTTACTAGTGGCTTTCCCATTACAGTGAGAGCCACAAGCCAAGGTGGGGACCTGATGTCGGATCTCTTTAACAAGCTGGTCATGAGGCGTAAAGGTAGGAAGCAGAGCCTGCTGCCTTCCCTTGGGCTGGGAGGCTCAGGATATTTTGTATCATGAACGTTTTGCCACTTTCTTCCTGTTTTTAAGTCTCTAGGGGCTGGGTGAACTGGTATCCCACACCAACCCCCTCACCCTCCAACTCTGTCCCCCCAGGTATCTCTGGCAAAGGACCTGCAACGGGGACCGGTGAGGGGCCAGGAGGAGCCTTTGCCCGAATGTCAGACTCCATACCGCCTCTGCCTCCCCCACAGCAGCCACCTGGAGAGGAAGATGAGGATGACTGGGAATCCTAGGGGTTAGCCGTTCCTTCCCCACGAAAACCCAGATTTAGTTACTGCCCTCACATGGACGTGGCTAGGAAGGGCTGCCTGGCCCGTGAGTCGCTCTGCCCCTGCTGCCCTTGGAGGAACAGGGATTGTGGAGGACTGCCCCCCTCCCAGGTCTGTGCCCGGAACCTTCTTCAAGGAGTGAGGTGGCCAGCTTCTGAGGCCAAATGGCTGGGAGGGGGGAGCCCCCTGCTCTCTGCCTGTGCTCTCCTCCAGCTACAGACTGAAATAAATACGTGGATCAATAAAGACATAATACCACAAGAACCAAGCATAAACCAGTGGCACACTTTTAATCATGGAACTATAGCTGTGCAGAGTGCAAGTGTCTCCTCCCAGCCAGTGTCTGTCCTCCTGTTCCCACCAGGCTCAAGCAATGGGGGCAGAGCACCTGGCAGACCGAGGCCCCTTCCTCTGGGTCAGGGAGAGAAGAGAGGTGCAGTCAACAAGGGAAGCTGGTGCAGACGGAGGCGGGGGTATTTTCACACAGGGAAAAATGTCTCCCTGATAGACACGGGGTCTCTAAAAATAGTCCTGCTGAGAGCCTAATGGCCCTCAGCATAATTGCTAAGTCAGGGGAGGAGGTGTCTTGGAGTTTGCTCAAGTAGCTGAGGGGGAAGGTGCCACTGACTTGGAGGAAGACCTGGAGCCAAGCCAAGGGAGCAAGAAATGCTGTGGAAGAGGTTAGGGACCAGCCCTATGGTTTAAAAACAAAGGCCCAGGACACTCTTCCCAGTTTGTTTGTTTTTAATGTTTGTTTATTTTTGAGACAGATCATAAGCAGGGGAAGGGCAGAGAGAGGGAAACACAGAATCCGAAGCAGGCTCCAGACTGTGAGCTGTCAGCACAGAGCCTGACATGGGGCTTGAACTCACGGACTGCGAGATCATGACCTGAGCCAAAGTCAGATGCTTAGCTGACTGAGCCACCCAGGTGCCCCTTCCCAGTTCTTAACAACATAGAGAAAGAAGGTAGGGTTGAGGGGTGCAGAAAGAGCCCTATGGGCACCAGGAAGCTGGAAATAGGGAACATTCTTAGTTTTGAAGAGAGGGTGAAGGTCTAGAACAGCTAACTGTAGCCAGAAGGGGGGAAAGGCAGGAGGGCCTGCCTAAGAAGGTGGCCACTTAGAGACTGCAAGGCCAGAGATAGTGCAGTGGAACAGGGCAGGAAGCTTGACTCTGGGCCATGCTGAATGGACAAACATTCAATTCCAGGGAGGGGAACTGCTGCCCCGGGGTGGGCCCGAGGATGGCCAGGACCCACTGTTTCTTCAGATCGACTCGATTTTTCTCCTACTGGTTTTTCTACCTGTGCCCAGTCCTGGCAGCCCACTGACTCCAGAAAGGGGTTGGTCTGGTCTCCACCTGGGTATCACCTTCTTAGGCTGGCTCCCCACACTCCCCAACACTTCAAGTGGGCAGGGTGAAGGAAGAGCCTGGCACTCAGGCAGTGGTGGGTCATCCATCAGGAGGGGCCAGGCCTCTCGCGGTGAAACTGGGAAGACAGGCATAGGCAGTGAGACACTAGATCTCAGGGGTGGGGAGGCTCTCAGGGGGCAGGGTAAGGTAGGACTGACCTTCCTCATAGCAGCAAAGGCAGGGCCAAAGGTGGCTTTGACCTCTACGCGGTCTCGGATCCAGGCTGGCAGCTTTCCCAGGATAGGTGGGCGGGCATACCGCTGATCCAGGAGCACTATGCTGGCAAAATCCTTCTGGTGCCTGATGGCCCTGCCTAGATGGCAACAGAGGTTGGGGCTTCTTGGTTAAACCAGCCTCCGCCACGGTGTCTATTGTGTCCCCCCAACCCCAAAGAGCAGTAAAATCCCTCTTCCCTGTCAACTTATTCTCCCACCATCCATCACCACTATCCGCAGGAACAGTCCCCGGCCTACCTATAGATTGGTTGACAGCCTTCATACACAGATTCTCCACCAAAGCCTTCCCTGGTGGGGGCTGACCTGGGATTCTGGGCTGGGAAGGGCAGAGGAGATGATCTATCAGTATCTTCTTGCCTCCTTCTTAGTGTTCTGAGAAAATTATACTGCCAGGCTTTGGAGCAAGAACAGTAGTCTTCATGGGCACAATGCCAGCAGCTGATATAACGGATGAGATCACAGAGAAGCTCAAGAGGGTAAGGAGGTACATCCCATCCCCTGGAGCAAGCAGGAAACACTGGCACACATCAGCGGGCAGTGGGGAGGTCGCAGCTGTACCGCCCTGGTATCACAGCCCTAGAGGCGACAGAACTTTCTCCCCAGCTGTCTCCTCCCATCCTTTGGCACACTGAAGGTACTCACAAGAGTCTGATCCAGGTAGGCCATCTTCTCTTGTAGCTCTGGAGACTTGATGTTGGGGTAGGGCATGCCTACCATAACTACACACCTAGCATGGAGGGAACATGAGGCCATGGCATGTGATGGAGTCAGGCCTCCATCACATCTTCAAGGGCCAGAATATAGGACCCGGTCCTCACCAGGCGTCCTCAGCTGCTATATCCAGCACACCTTTGCCCCCTCAAGCTGTGCTCACTGGCTCTGCCCCTCCCTCCCCACCCTGTACCTCCACCTCGAGTGCATTTTCTCAGCTAAGAAACCCAATGCAGGCCACGTGAATTGAACCCTGATGATCAGCCTAACTTCCACCTGGAAGCAAAGGGCCGAAACACTTCCCCATACAGCTGAGTGACCTGAGCAGTCAGCCAGGGTGCAGACTCAGATGGCATTGGCTTCCAGGCAGGGTCCCTGCTATTTGGAGTGAGGGGTGGTCGGTGTCAGAGCCCAGGAGACGAGAGACCCACAACTTACCGGCCAAGGTCGTCAGAGAAGTTAATGCCTTCACTCATCTTTCCTCCAACCACGGAGAGGAGCAGAGCACCTGTCACCGTGCCTCCCACATGGCCACAGCACTGCAGGAGATAATAGCCCAAGCTGTGGAGCCAGAGCTTGGATGCCACCCAAAATATCTGCAGCTGCCAGCTCCAGATGTTCTCTGGGCCCAAGGCCTCAGTTACACCTCTCACCTTAATGCACCTGGAATACTCCAGCAGCACCTGCTCCACCTGGTTCGCTCTCTTGGGTTCCTGAAATATCTGAAGGAGAACAGACAATGTCTCCCAGGAAAAGGTTTCAGAATGCATAGGTCCCAGGGTCTGCTCTCAGCCCTATATTTTCCAGACTGGGAACCAGAGAACCCCACAGAGTAAGGGGCTAGAGAGAAATCCTGTGGGAGGTGATGAGGTGTTAGAAGTGGTGGGAGTAAGTAACTAACTAACAGAAGCCCATATGTAAGCCTAACATTCTGGTCTGACATGCATGAGAAATCCTAGCAGGAACCCTGGGTACCACTGACCTCACAAGTGGGAGTCCCAGATGAGGGGGTCACTCACCTTTTTCCTGACAGCCAGGCGGGCCAGCAGACCACTCTTATCCCAGTGGGCATGGACCTGGCGTTGGTACTCATAGGAGGGGAAGAAACAGACCACCCCTCCAGGGACCACATTGCACAGGTTATAGAGAATACGACCCGTCTCATCCATCTAAGGAAAGAAGACAGAGCCCTCCCTGAAGCCATATCCGAACAATGCTTCCTAACCTTGGGACTCAAAACCAAGCACAGATCCAAGGGTGACTACGATCGGGGAAGAGAAGTGTGGGCCCAGAGGCCCCCGGGGCAGAAATCAACAGACAGGAAAGTGCCACCCTCTTACCACACACACACACTCAGCTGATGCTTCTGGGGAGTGTACCACACACATCACAAGGCCAGCACTCCAGAGCTAATAACCCTGCTGCTGGCGTGTCATGTCCTCCCTGCTCCAACTCCCAATGCCCACTGCGCCATGAAAACCCCAGGCAGCCTCTAGTGACAAGCTCCTGACACCTGCATCCCTGCCCAAGGTGGGGACTGATGCAACCAAATGGCAAGAGAACCAAAGGAAATGAACAGCTTCCTTATCAGTTTCATCCTGAAGGAACACCTTGAGGTTTAAGAAAACTTAACAGTCCAGGGAGTGAGGGGAGGGGAACGCTCAGACTTCCCCTGATAAGCATCTAGATGGACACCAGCCATTCTGTGCCAGCTCTGTGGTGGAAGACCCCAGCACCTGGACACTAAGCACTGGCCAGAGCACCCACCACCCCAGAAACTATTCTCCTGCCCTGGCAGAGGCTGTGGTAAGGCAAGCAGGCTGGTACGAACCATCTGAGGCAGTTCTCTCTTCTGGTATGTGAACTCCAACTGCTGGCTGGAGGGCCCGCTGCAGATGACGAGGGGCAGGATGTTGTCTGGAGGGATCACATGACCTGCAGAGACCGAGGAGGGGCTATTCTACAAGGCAGTGTCCAGAAGGAGCATTTCGCAACCTTGTCTTCCATGCTAGGAGAACAATTCCAACACTCTGCCACCTGCCCTGCTTGCACAGCGCAGGTGGGCGGGACTCAGACCTCTCCCATGTAGGCGGAGGGACACAGTACAGAAGCACAGGGCTAAGTAAGCTCGCCGGAGAGCTGGCAAAGGGAGAAGCTCCCACCTTGTGGCCTCCTCAACTGTGACAATAAGCTGCCAGAGTGTGACACATGGCCCATTCCACCCTGGCCATGGATTCTCACCACAGGAAAACTCCACCACTCGCTCAGCTTCTACCCCAGCACATGCCAGCAGCTGCTCCCGAAAGTCAGACACCTGCAGACCACAACAGCAAGGCTCCATGAGCTCCCCGCAGGCCTGAGCAGGCAGGGGCCTTGACAGAGAGGGGGACAGAGAGAAACACTCCGGGGAAGACAGAAGTCTGGGCTCGAAGGCAGCAAATACATAGGAACAGAAAAAAGAGGTAAAACGTAAGGCAGATAACAAATTGGCAGATAACAAAAAGGAAAAAAAATTACTGATACCCAGTGTTGACAGTCTCACTTAAACTGTGGAAATACCAGGAACACCTGGGTGGCTCAGTCGGTTGGGCATCCAACTTCGGCTCAGGTCATGATCTTGCAGTTTGTGGGTTCAAGCCCCACATCGGGCGGGCCCTGCACTGACAGCTCAGGGCCTGGAGCCTGCTTCAGATTCTGTGTCTCCCTCCCTCTCTGCCCCTCCCATGCTCATGCGCGCGCGCTCTCACTTTCTCTCTCTCAAAAAATAAACATTAAAAAAAAATTAAACTGTGGAAACACCAAAGGGAATCTGGTAAACTGGGCACAGTGGACCTTACCCCAGCCCATCCCCACAAGATCACCAGTGGGCATTCAAAACAAAATACACATGGCCAGGCCCCAGCCCACACCACTGAATAAGAACCTCTAGAGGGAAGATAACATGTATTGGCATTTCTAAAGAGCTCCAGGGTTTATTCAGTACTCACACTAAACGTCAATGGACTAAATGTTTCAATCAAAAGACACAGGATAACAGAATGGATAAGAAAACAAGATCCATCTATATGCTGTTTACAAGAGACCCACTTTAGACCTAAAGACACCTTCAGATTGAAAGTAAGGGGATGGAGAACAATCTATCATGCTAACGGTTGACAAAAGAAAGCCAGAGTAGCCATACTTATATCAGACAATCTAGACTTTAAAATAAAGACTGTAACAAGAGATGAAGAAGGACATTATATCATAATTAAGGGGTCTATCCACCAACAAGATCTAACAATTGTAAACATTTATGTTCCAAATGTGGAAGCACCCAAATATATAAATCAATTAATCACAAACATACAGAAACTCATTGATAATAATACCATAATAGTAGGAGACTTCAACACCCCACTCACAGCAATGGACAGGTCATCTAATCAAAAAATCAACAAGGAAACAATGGCTTTGAATGACATACTGGACCAGATGGACTTAATAGATATATTCAGAACATTTCATCCTAAAGCACCAGAATATACACTCTGTTCAAGTGCACATGGAACATTCTCCAGAATAGATCACATACTGGGACACAAATCAGCCCTCAACAAGTACAAAAAGATCAAGATCATACCGTGCATATTTTCAGACCACAACGCTATCAAACTCGAAATCAACAAGAAAAAACTTGGAAAGATAACAAATATTTGGAGACTAAAGAACATCCTACTAAAGAGTGAATGGGCTAACCAAGAAGTTAAAGAGGAAATTCAAAAGTACATGGAAGCCAATGAAAATGGTAACACCACAGCCCAAAACCTTTGGGATGCAGTAAAGGCGGTCATAAGAGAGAAGTATATAGCAATCCAGGCCTTCCTAAAGAAGGAAGAAAGGTCTCAGATACACAACCTAATATTACACCTTAAAGAGCTGGAAAAAGAAAAAATAAATTCTAAAACCAGCAGAAGACAGGAAATAATAAATACTAGAGGAGAAATCAATGCTATTGAACCCCCCCCCCAAAAAAAAACAGTAAAACAGATCAATGAAACCAGAAGCTGGTTCTTTGAAAGAATTAACAAAATTGATAAACCACTAGTCAGTTTGATCAAAAAGAAAAAGGACCCAAATAAATAAAGTCAAGAATGAAAGAGGAGTGATCACAACCAACACAGCAGAAATAAAAACAATAATAAGGGAATATTATGAGCAATCATATGCCAATAAAATGGGCAATCTGGAAGAAATGGACAAATTCCTAGAAACATATAAACTACCAAAACTGAAACAGAAAGAAATAGAAATTTGAACAGACCCATAACCAGTAAAGAAATTGAAGTAGTAATCAAAAATCTCCCAAAAAACAAGAGTCCAGGGCCAGATGGCTTTCCAGGGGAATTCTACCAAACCTTTAAGGAAGAGTTAAAATCTATTCCCTTGAAGCTGTTCCAAAAACTAGAAATGGAAGGAAAACTTCCAAACTCTTTCTATGAAGCCAGCATTACCTTGATTCCAAAACTAGACACAGACCCCACTAAAAAGGAGAACTACAGACCAATTTCCCTGATGAACGTGGATGTGAAAATCCTCAATAAGATATTAGCCAACCAGATCCAACAATACATTACAACAATACATTAAAAAAATTATTCACCACGACCAAGTGGGATGCAGGGCTGGTTCAATATCTGCAAAACAATCAATGCGATGCATCACATCAATAAAAGAAAAGGACAAGAACCATATGATCCTCTCAGTAGACGCAAAGAAAGCATTTGACAAAATACAGCATCCTTTCTTGATAAAAACCCTTAAGAAAGTAGGGATAGAAGGATTATACCTTGAAATCATAAAAGCCATATATGAAAGACCCAATGCTAATATCCTCCTCAGTGGGGAAAAACTGAGAGCTTTCCCCCTAAGGTCAGGAACAAGACAGAGATGTCCACTATCACCACTGTTATTCAACATGGTAGTGGAAATCTTAGCCTCTGCAATCAGACAACACAAAGAAATAAAGGTATCCAAATCAGCTAGGAGGAAGTCAAACTCTCACTCTTTGCAGATGACATGATACTCTATATGAAAAACCCAAAATTTCACCAAAAAATTGCTAGAACTGATCCAAGAATTCAGCAAAGTGGCAGGATATAAAATCAATGAACAGAAATCAGTTACATTCCAATACACCAACAATGAAGCAACAGAAAGAGAAATCAAGGAATCAATACCATTTACAATTGCACCAAAAACCATAAAATACCTAGGAATAAATCTAACCAAAGAGGTGAAAAATTTATACACTGAAAACTAGAGAAAGCTTATGAAAGAAATGGAAAAAGATTCCATGCTCCTGGATAGGAAGAACAAATATTGTTAAAATGTCAATACTACCCAAAGCAATCTACATATTCAATGCAATACCTATCAAAATAACACCACCACTCTTCACAGAGCTAGAACAAACAATCCTAAAATCTGTGTGGAACCAGAAAAGACCCCGAATAGCCAAAGCGATCTTGAAAAAGAAAACCAAAGCAGGAGGCATCACGATCCGGACTTCACATTGTATTGCAAAGCTGTAATCATAAAGACAGTATGGTACTGGCACAGGAACAGACACTCAGATCAATGGAACAGAATAGAGAACCCAGAAATGGATCTACAAATGCATGGCCAACTAATCTTTGACAAAGCAGGAAAGAATATCCAATGGAATAAAGACAAGTCTCTTCAAATCGTCTTGGGAAAACTGGACAGCATCATGCAGAAGAATGAACCAAGACCACTTTCTTACACCATACACAGAAATAAACTAAAAGTAGATGAAAGACCTAAATGTAAGACAGGAGCCATCAAAATCCTCAAGGAGAAAGCAGGCGAAAACCTCTTTGACCTTGGCTGCAGCAACTTCTTACTCAACATATCTTCAGAGGCAAGGGAAACAAAAGGAAAAATGAACTATTGGGACCTCACCAAAATAAAAAGCTTCAGCACAGCAAAGGAAACAATCAGCAAAACTAAAAGGCAACTGGATGGAATGAAAGAAGATATTTGCAAATGACATATCAGATAAAGGGTTAGTATCCAAAATCTATAAAGAACTTATCAAATTCAATACCCAAAAAACAAATAATCCATTGAAGAAATAGGCAAAAGACATGAATAGACCTTCTCCAAAGAAAACATCCAGATGGCCAACCGACACATGAAAAAATGCTCAACTTCACTCATCATCAGGGAAATACAAATCAAAACCACAATGAGATACCACCATACACCTGTCAGAATGGCTAACATTAACAACGCAGGCAACAATAGATGTTGGCAAGGATGCAGAGAAAGAGGATCTCTTTTGCATTGTTGGGGGGAATGCAAGCTGGTGCAGCACCTCTGGAAAACAGTATGGAGGTTCCTCAAAAAATTAAAAATAGAACTAGCCTATGACCCAGCAATTGCACTACTAGGTATTTATCCAAGGGATACAGGTATGCTGTTTCAAAGGGGCACATGCACCCCCATGTTTATAGCAGCACTATCAACAATAGCCAAAGTATGGAAAGAGCCCAAGTGTCCATCGATGGATGAATGGATAGATGTGGTATATATATACAATGGAGTATTACTCAGCAATCAAAAAGAATGAAATCTTGCCATTCGCAACTATGTGGATAGAACTAGAGGGTATTAGGGGCGCCTGGGTGGCTCAGTCGGTTGAGTGTCTGACTTTAGCTCAGGTCATGATCTCACAGCTCGTGAGTTCAAGCCCCGCGTCAGGCTCTGTGCTGACAGCTCAGAGCCTGGAGCCTGCTTCAGATTCTGGGTCTCCCTCTCTCTCTCTCCTGCTCATGCTGTCTCTGTCTCTCAAAAATAAGTAAAATAAACATTAAAAAAAAAAAAGAACTAGAGGGTATTATGCTAAGCGAAATTAGAGAAAGACAAATATCATCTGACTTCACTCATATGAAGATTTTAAGATACAAAACAGGTGAACATAAGGGAAGGGTAGCAAAAATAATATAAAAACAGGGAGGGAGACAAAAACATAAGAGACTCTTAAATACGGAGAACAAACAGAGGGTTACTGGAGGAGTTTTGGGAGGGGGGATGGGCTAAATGGGTAAGGGGCACTAAGGAATCTACACCTGAAATCACTGTTGCACTATATGCTAAGTTGGATGTAAATTAAATTAATTAATTAAAAAATTAAAAAAAAAAAAAAAGAGTTCCAGGGTTTTCACCTATTGAATTGGCAAAAATCCCAAAGCATATCCCTCTGTAGGCACATACACACAGTGCTGGTGGAAGAGAGAACAGTACAGCTCCAGCTGGGGGGGAATATGGCAATATTTAATAAATCAGATGTATTTTTATCTTTCAACCTGGCAGCCCCCCTACCTAGGAGTCCCCTCTGAGCATACAGCTCCACAAACCAACCCATGCACAAGGATACTTCCTGTGCAGTGACCCCCTTCAGGAGGGGTCAGCTGAAAGCATCACGCTGGATCCTGCCAGCGCAGAGCTCCGAGCCAGCAAGAGGCGCACAGATGGCGCTGGCTACTGAATGGCGTGCCACAACACACTGGTGACTAAAAACCAGTTATGCTTTGATGTAAAAGACAAAGGAAAGGAAAAAGTAAGTATATATATTTGCTTATTTCTGGAGAAAAATAAAATGAAAGCATAGAAGGACAGACTAGGAGTAAGAAAAATGATAACCTATGGGCATGGGGAACAGGCTGGAAATGGATGGAAGTAAGACTTCCTGAATGCATCTTTTTTTTTTTAATGTTTGTTTATATTTGAGAGAGAAAGAGACAGAACATGAGCTGGGGAGGGGCAGCAAGAGAGGGAGACACAGAATCTGAAGCAGGCTCCAGGCTCTGAGCTGTCAGCACAGAGCCTAATGTGGGGCTCAAACCCATGGACCATGAGATCATGACCTGAGCAGAAGTCAGATGCTTAGCCAACTGAGCCACCCAGGCGCCCCTGAATGTATCTTCCATGCAGTTTTGACTTTTGAACCATACAGGTGTTTACTTATTTTAAAAATATAATTAAGTCTAGGGGCACCTGGGTGGCTCAGTTGGTTGAGCGTCCAACTTTGGCTCAGGTCATCATCTCACAGCTCGTGAGTTCGAGCCCAGCGTCGGGCTCTGTGCTGACAGCTCAGAGCCTGGAGCCTGCTTCGGATTCTGTATGTGTCTCTCTCTCTGCCCCTAACCCACTTGCATTCTGTCTCTCTCTCAAAAATAAACATTAAAAAATATATATATATATATATATATGTCTAAAATGAAAAATCAAACTCTAAAACTGAAAACACATGGCAACAAAGAAAGCCTAACTCTCTGTCACATTCACAACATAAGCACACAAAGCAATGCCTGACTTCAAATGACCTCAGATCCTTAGTGACCATACATCCTTAGTAGGATATACTTAAGGGCAAAAAATAAATGCAAAGAAATGAAATTTTCATCAATAGTTTATTGTTAGAATAATACTGTATATGAAACTATTTTAGTATATCTTAAGTATATTATGGGACATAGCAAATAAGTAGTTATGTCAATGTAATAAGAAACCAAACATTCAGCTCAAGAGGAAAGACATAAAGTGTAAGGTCAAATAACTGACTGATGTTCATTTAGAAATATCAATATGGACTCATGGTTTTTTAAAACCATTTTCCCCAGTCTACAAGAAGGCCTAAAAACATTTATAATCCAGGAGTACCACAAACACCCCGATATCCAGATATTGGTTTTTAAACACCAATCCCCAATAAAAGAAACCAGGTTATCTTAGAAAAATGAATGATCCCAGATATGGGATAAAGAAGGCATAAGGTGGCTGGGATGTTTCATCTTGCCAGAAAGCAAGAAAGCATCCCAAGGCTAGTGGGGCCTCATCAAGGACCAGAGGCAACACGTCGGGCTCTGACAGGCCAAGTCTGAGACACCTGGGCATTGAAAGCAGCAATGACTATAGATGCCTTTAATACATGAACAAAAATATACAAGTCTATAGAAAAGAAAGAAAAGTTGGAAACTAATAAAGCAATGGGGGATTCTACTGGCTGAGGTTAGAAACGAATGACTGCGTGGGCACTGAGGAGCCTTCCACCAAAGTCCTGGGCTAGGTGTACCTTAAGGACAGAACTGCTGTGCAGAGACGTGGTTCTGTTTGCCACTGTGTTGCTTAAAACAGAGAAAGACTGGAAATCACCTAAATATCTAACAAAAGAAGAGTAGTTCTATAAGATATAACATATTCATGTAACAGAAAAAAACACAGCCAGAGCATGGTAGAATAAATACATACTGCTGACAAGGAAAAATGTCTATGACATTTGTTGCTGAGTGAAAAAAGCAAATCACAGCAACAGCATGTAGAGATACAGATTTTTGTTTTTAAAATATGTATGTATATTTGTAAAAATTATGCACACAAAGACTAGTATAATGATATACACTAAAATAAAATCTTTCGCTGGTGGAATTATCATCTATTTTTTTTTCCTGCTTTTGCTGGTCTCTGCTTTCTACAACGAAAACATAATACTTTCCTAAATACATGTGTGTGTATATAAATTTATAAAAGAAAGGAAAGGTCGTATCTATGGTGGGTATAAGGAGCGAATGGCACTAAAATGGAGGCCTGAAATTCCAGAACGGCTATCTTTGGGAGAAGTGCAGTACCTAGCCTACAAAAGCACCAAATCACCAGCCATGTGCCTCCCTCCACCCCCACTGCCCACTCCACCCCTGCCCCAGGCTAAAGGCCCAGGCATGAGACAGCACAGCAATGCCACCTGGTGGACGCTGCTTGGCCTGTTCAAGCTGACCCCTTTCTGGTTTGGGGGCCCACTGGACAGCGCCTCTTCCCCCTGTCCCTATCCCATCCCAGCACTCGGGCCACAAGAGGCTGGGTCTGGTTCCCTTACCGGCTGCATGGTGCCGCCTGCGATGACCACTGCCCGGCATTCCTTCACCACTTGGGCAAAGTGCACGGCTGGATTCAGGAGCAGGAATTTGAGGCTGCTCTGACTAAGACTTCCTGAAAAAAAGACAGAGCCAGCTGGGGAAGGAGGGGGTGGTTTGCAGGCAGGCCGAACAAAGACTTCCATGAGTCTGAGGCAAATGGGAGCTCAGTTGTGTCCATGAAGGAGCCACTAGAGATACCACTTTCCCTTTTGATTAGATTACATTCAAAGTGCAGGACAAGCCCGAGGCAGACAGCACTACCAGCTCCTTTTGCACATGAAGACTGAGGTTCAGAGTGATAGACACAGCTTGGAGGTGACGGAATCAAGACTCAAACCAAAACTCACATACCTGTAACCAGTAGGCTATACAACTTCTCTCATAACCTGGCGTGAGATGCCAGCCTCCCCAGTGCCTCACATCCCTCCTCACCGCACCTACACCAGCCCACCCACGCTACAGAGGACCAGTTTTCACCACCTTGTCTCCTCGTCCTAACCCAGAGAGGTGCAAGGTAGAATCTTTTCATGCTTTGGTTTCCCAGCTCCATGCTGATTCCTCCTTGGACTACCTTGGCGGTTCAGGATGACCCTGCCATCCTGGTTGGCAGTGGTGAGGGCTGCAAGGAAGCCTTCGATGTGCATCAGCGGGGAAGCAGACCGTGGCACCCTGGCCTCTCCCTCATCTCCGTGGGGCACGGGAGCTGCACAGAGCAGAAGGAAGACGGTCTGGGACCACAGAGGAGGCAGGAGAGGAGTCCACACGTGAGGGATGGATATTCTTGGCCCCCACCTGCAGCCCTGTCTCCCCCTCTTGACTCACTCTCGGTCAATGCGGGCTGCAGGCTCTGTAGGAAGTGCTGGAACCCAGCCAGTCTGGACTGCTCCCTGGAGGATGCAAGGACCGTGCCATACCTTTCTGTGAAGCCAAAGAGCTGGGACGGGGAGAGAAAGCACAGGGAGGAATGAGGGTGCAGCAGTGGGAGCCCAGGCTGGAGGTTCTGCTGCACCCCACACAGCCCACAACTTGCCCCCCAACACAAGGCATCTTGGCACCCCCACCCGACACAGCAAGCAGGCCTGCAGTAAGAAGGGAGCAGGGGTGACTTGGGGCTCCAAAGGGCAGGGGAGAGCAAGGTACTGGGAGGGCAGGAAGTGGGGTGCTGTGGAGCCTGGCCAGACCCAGGAAGAGAGGCTGTACCTTTCTGCTGACCATGCTCTTTTCACAGTAGCGCCGCACCTGCAAAAGCAAACCACCGCAGGCACATCCAACAATTAGGCTGGAAAAAAAAAAAAAAACACCACCTTCCAAAACCCCAGGGACCATGATTCATTGACAGCTCCTGAGGAACCCAGCCTCCTTGTGGCCAACCGGGTCAACCTCCTTTCTGAGGTCACTCCTCTCCCACCACCCCCACATACAACACAGCGCTCTCCCACAAGAGCAACCTTCATGCACATGGCCTCCTCACTAACATCTGCATAGCCCCAACCCTCTCTAAAGGTTCCTGGTGACAGGTCTTCTGTGCTCTCCTTCAATATGACAGCACCTAAGATGAACCTTGAAAAGATTAAGAGTTTAAAAAAACACATACGAGCAAAGGCACAGAGAGGGTAAAGCTTGGGGCTTGTTCGGGGGCCCTCCAGTGTGTACAACATGTGCAGCTTGGAAAGGAAGACAGGGAGTTGAAGCCTTTGAAGATTTCTAAAAAGGGCACTATCTTCCAGTGAGGACTCACCAGATGACAGTGTAGGAAAGATTTGAGAAGGGACAGAGAGTGAAGCCAGGAAGAGCGGAAAGGAGGCGAGAGGAAACGAGCTGGCCCTGAAGTGGCAGCTGTGGGAATGGAAAAGCAGTGGGAGTTCGAGTGCTCCTTCCAGCTCTGAGGCCCGGCAACTGTTTGGATGCGGGACCCAAAGAGAGAAGAAAGGCATCAAAATGGCCTCAACCGGTCAGATGGGGTAATGGCAGTGACCGTGATCAAAACAGGTAAGCTGGTTTAAAGAAAAATGGGAAGGCAGGAGGGAAGCAAGCAGGGTCTCAAGGCCAAGCCGGGGCTCACATGCTGCCTCCCACACCAGGCACCATTTGCTCACTCTTGTATGGCTAGTACATGTCGTCCTGGGGAAACCTCACCCAGCCCTGGTTTCCTCTGCTTCTGAATGGTGATGGTACCTCCTACCGTGGGGTCCCAGAACCTGGTGCACTGCCTTGGACACAGCAAGTGCTCTGTATTTTTAGTAATTTGGAATCGCTAAGTTGTGAGTCAAGTGATGGCAGCAGTACCCCGAACAGTAGGTCTGGAGCAGGCAGACACCTGCGGCTGGTGTGCAAGGATGGGGGCGGGTCACACAGAGTGGCCCTGGGAGTGTTCTCAGCCACCTCAGCCCAATAGCAGGATGGTGCTCACAAAGCTGACCTGCTCTTTCTAGTCCAGGGCAAAGACTGGGCCAGAAGAAAGATGGAATGAGGTTAAGGACCTGGGAGTTTCTGTGCTTACATGGTAAATGAAAGGCACCTTTTCTCACCAATCCCTAGGACCCTTCACTCTGGATTGAAGATTTTTTTCTTGCTGACACTTTAAGGGTTAATTACAAACATCTATGCTGTAGATCCTCAGACTTCTAGACTGACTCACAACAGAAGAAATTTACGTTTTATTCCTTCCAGTCTTAACACAGTGCTCTGCTCGCAGGTGGCGGTTAAGGATAAGGAAACTGGGCGCTGACACAGAAGGGGGAGAACCTCTACCTTGAACAAGTTGATGTTGTCGATCTGGCTCTGAAAGAGAAAGTCATTGATGGTCTTCAGCTCTGTCCCTAAGGATAAACAAAGAAGGGCCTTGGAATCCTTGCTCTGAAGACCACAGGCCCAGAGGTGAGCTCAGAAACGGCTCAGACCATCTCTGAGTCTCTGAAGGCCGCCCTCTTACCTGTTTGCGAAAGGCTCTGTGTGTTGGGATTTTGCTTAATGTTTCCTAAAACAGAATTCAAGCAGGTCAGGATGGGGATCCTCTGCCCCCCACCCCTATCCTCTCACATATTTTGTGTGTACACTATTTGATGTACTCATCAAATAAGAGCATTCACATGTAAACAGGTTTTTTGCCATTTATGGTACCCAAAGAACCCACTGAGAGGGTGGGAAGCTCTAGGAAGCCTCAAAATCTAACCCACATTTGCATATGGAGCCCAAAGCCTTGTTATCTCATTCTTTCCACACCTCCTCCAAGGAGGCTGGGGCCAAGGGACCACCCACTTTACGCAGGTGCAAAGAGTTGTCCAGGCTGCACAGTGGCCAGTGGCAAGGCAGAGGTGGAAGGGAGGAACACCGACATTAGACAAAATCCCTCCAGTGGAACACCCCACTGGTTTTCCAGAACTTTGGCTTCTATGAAAGCCTTCAAATGACAGCCATATATATAGTAAAGGAAAGGGTAGGTGACACAGAATTGTGCAAAGCAGTATGGAACCTAGAGCCGGAAGCCTCTAGTCTCTCCTACTAGGTTCATGAAGCAGAGGCAGGTCACATCTCTGAGCTTTAGTTGACTCCTCTGTCAACAACAGTGAGCGTGCCTGTGCAGCTCTCCTCACAGGAGCACTCCAAAGTAACGTCACCCGTTTCTATTACACTATGCTGTTATTACTACCTGAGAAGTAAGGTCTGGCAAAATAAAAAGGACTCAGGGAAATATAAACTAGAAACCTAAAAAAGGATCTACGGTCAGACAATTCAACAAAGCTATGAAAAATAAGAATCTTCTAAATCAATGGCCAAGACAATTCTTGAGGACACAGAAATCCCAGGTGTCCTGACTGGCATCCAGAGAAGGGACTGCAGCAAGCTTAGCAGGCCAGGGGCTGGGGTGGGCATAGTGCTCCTTACCTCCCAACACAGTCACAAACTGCTCCAACAGATACAGGAGCTGTTTGATGTACATCAAGTTCTTGGCCTTCAGACGCTTCCTGAGGAGACACCAACGGACATCAAGTGGTAGCACTCCCCAAGCTGCTTCCCTTCCATATGCCCCAAGTTGTGGCCTTTCTGTCCAGTCTTTCAAGGTAGACCACAGTGACAAATATGGTCCCAGAGAAAAAGGATGGCCATGGCCCAAGGCCTTCACAGCCAGCTGTTGTGTCCCAAGCACCCTCGGCCTATGTGGGGTACACACCACCACAAACAGGAGGTAAACAGCACCCTGGCCCACTTGGTGTGGTGCCTGGGCCAGAGATGGAGACCCAATTGCTTCTCCCGGAGACTGAGCAGGATTTCCCTTCCCCCTCAGGAGGCAGTGTCTTACCCGTATCGTTCCATATACTGGAGCAACTGGGAATGGGCCTGGCAGAACTGGAGAGAACAGAGAACAGGTGTGAAGGTGGCCCAGGCTCTGAGCAAGCAGCCTAGGGCTGCGCCAATGATATCTTAGATCATGCCTAGAAGATGCTAGCCAGGACACCTCATGGGAAACAACCAAGGTGAAGAGAGCAGCACACTGCTTATGCCCCCCTGAATTTCAAGAGTTCTCAACGTTAACTAGGAATACCAGCCTGCACAGAGGCAGCGTGGGGTTTCACAATACTGTGTATGCTGCATGGCACAGAGGAGATAATTGATAAATAGTGGCTTTCAGAAATACTGAGAACCCCTCAAAGCAACAATGATGTCCAACCATGTGAGGACCCTGCTTCCCTCACCCCACTGTCCTGGGTTATAGAGAACTGGCTGGTACCACCCTGGGCTGGAGGGACTCAGGATGACATACGCCAGTGAGGAACAAGGAAATGAGTCACCTTGTCTGCGCCGGGTGCCAGCATTTCTAAGATCTGGGTCCCCGTAGTTCTAGCCAGTCCGCCCCTGATGAGGCCACTGCCTCGACTCAGCGCACCCTTCCCCACGCCATTGCCAGACGAATTCCAGATCTAGGCACTTGGAGAGATGATCCACATCCCTCTTCCCCACAGCAGGCACTGGCCCAAGAAGGGAGAGGCCGACCCACCTGGGAACCGCTGACCTCTGCACTGTAGATGCCCGTGATGGTGTCGATCAGGTTGTGAGCCTCGTCAATGACCACCACCTGTCCCTGCAGCCGGATCCCCGCGGCCTGGCGGGTGGCCCCGTGCAGCAGCATCTGGTAGGGCAGCACCACGAGCTGGGAGGAGGGTGTGGCCACCTGAGCAGGGCTGGGCTCCTTGCCACAGCAGCCCCACCTGCTCTAAGCTCCTGGCATGAGTGGTTTCATTTCCCAACCAGAATACATGTAGGGGCATTCAAGAGTGAAAGCTCTACCAAAGCCCTGTGCTTTTAGCAACAGACCCCCTCTTCAGGTTTTATGTGGAACATGAAATATGAAACAGACATAACTGGGGCCAATCTGAATCTGACTGAACCAAGAGTGGCAGTGGGCAGAGGGGAGCAGAGAGAAGCGTGGAACCCCTGCTTAGCCTTATCCATACCCCCAAGGTAGCCCCTGAGGCACCCAAGGTTCCTCAAAACACCGTGAAAACCAGTGGTGCACTAGTAGGTAGCCCTGGGTTCTGGTCTTGGAGCTGTTATTTCCCAGCTAAATGACTCTGGAAGAATGACTTAATCTTTCTGCGCCTCAATTTCTTCATCTGCAAAATGATAAACTCTATCTCAAATAAGGGCTAAGGGGTGGAGGGTAAACA
Organism: Neofelis nebulosa; assembly: GCF_028018385.1. NCBI lineage: Eukaryota > Metazoa > Chordata > Mammalia > Carnivora > Felidae > Neofelis > Neofelis nebulosa. The sequence continues at coordinate 105,211,244 of NC_080789.1, read as the reverse complement.
AAAATAAAAGCATTCCATGAATTTTTAGGTGCTCTCTGTGATGATGATTTTACAGTTAAAAGAATACTGATAGAGTGAAAATCCAGAAAACTAGAAACTTAAGGCCCAGCTTTAATACTGGCTCCATTACTCACCCACTAAGAGAAAACAGATAAATCACTTAACCTTTCTGGGCCTGTGTCCTCATATGGATATGAGAACATATGGATAATACTTGCCTTTGCTTTTTTAGTAGGATACTACAAAGCAAAAATGAGGTGAAAAGTATCTCAAAAAGTTAAGATCATGAAAATCTCAGGACATCTTACTATATTTGCACACAGGTATCTATGGCACTAATCTTGCAATGTGGCAAACAGACCCAGGCACGGCATGCAACAATGCTGAGGGCTGGGAGGATTCTGGAATTTAATTCTGAGCACCCACGCAACACGGTTCAACGTAGTATATTAATGAGCACTTAACTGCCTTGTAAAATTATTACTCATGTTCCCTGAATCACTGAAAACCTACCTAATCTCTTCTTTCTTATATGGAAGTCTCCATAATCGAAACCCTATTTCCAAAAGCCATTCAAATTAAGAAGTGGCAATTAGACAGTAAAATCGTACCAAATAACTATGGTATTTTTGATCTGGCAAACCGGCAGTTTTTCTGTTTAAAGATGACACCAAATGTGGCAAGTCTAGAGAAGACTGTCTTCTCACACACTGGTGGGTAGATTCCTCTGAAAGGCCATCTGGGAACACGTTTCTGGTGCAGCACCTTTACTTCATCCCCTCAGCTTTTGCCCCCGACTCTGTGTTTTCACTAGGACTGCACACCCCTTCCTGGCTTTTTTTTTTTTTTTTAACATTTATTTATTTTTGAGACAGAGAGAGACAGAGCATGAACAGGGGAGGCGCAGAGAGAGAGGGAGACACAGAATCAGAAGCAGGCTCCAGGCTCTGAGCCATCAGCCCAGAGCCCGACGTGGGACTCGAACTCACAGACCGCAAGAACATGACCTGAGCTGAAGTCAGACGCTCAACCGACTGAGCCATCCAGGCGCCCCTCCCTTCCTGGCTTTTATCTGCTGTCCCCAATAATGCCAACTATTCCTGCAACCCAGAGCCACAAGGCACCTGGGGCCGCCTCTGACCCTACGCACCAGGCGTGTGGGTGACAGGTCACTGGTGTGCAGTGTGTTGGTCAGTCCAACCATGGCCAGTGACATCCTCCCAAATTAAGAGGAATGAGGAAACTCCTTGGGGATGAGGCCACAGTTAGAGCCAAGAGTGACTGCCCAACCCTCCAGGGTCTTCACCTGGGCTGCTGGAATGGCAAACCGGCTCCCGTAATAGGGACAGGCCCGAGCCTCCTTCCCCAGGGACACCAGCTGCTCGATGTCTTTCACCCCCACCAGGACCTCGTCTCGGAGGAGCTGCAGCTGCTCATAGCTGTAGAAGGGGCATGCGGCCTGGTGCTCCTGCCTTCTCCTCTTGGGCTTCTCATCCTCAGCTCTGCTCTTCTCTGAGGGGCACAGGCACAAGGGGGCAAAGGCAGAAAGAATGGTAAGTGTCCATGGGGTCAGGAGCCCAATTCCATAGGGTGGGGTCCGATAAACCCTTCCCAGTACTTCTCGGTACTCAGCACACCATTCTGGTATTTTATTTGGTGTTCGCTAGAAAAAGCCAGTAAAATCATCTCAGAGCCAGGGTTCTGAACTAGACACTGACCCAAAAAGCAAAACACCTTTTCCCAAGGAGATGGTCTTTAGGAAGGACCCGGCCGTCTGCTCTGCCATCACTGCCATTTAAGACACTATTTCCCACATCCTTGTCCACTTCTGCCCCACTCCCGACCCCTTCCCAGTACTGCCTGAGGCTACACGACAGTCCCAGAGCTCTTTGCTGCACAGCTCCAGGGTGCTGGCGGCTACCGTGTTTACTTCTCTGCATCTCCATGCAGCGGTCATTGATAAGCTGCGCAGAACCCAGGTTTTTCACATCTTCATTTATACAAAGATTCTAGAAGACAGAGGATAAAGAAAAAGTCAACACAATGGTCCCGGCTATGTGATACACAGCAACCCTCCAGAGCCTGCCTAGCCCCCCAAGGACCGGAAGAGGCCAATCCTCCCACCGCTCGGCCTGCCTCGGAACCACAATTCTTCTAAGAAGAATTCTTCTCTGAAGAAGACGAAGGCCCAGGGAAGGTAGCAGGTCGGCACTTGAGCCAAGACCCACTGCCTCTGTTTACCTGCCGAGAGCCAAGGGAGACAAGCCGGGTGTCCTTGCCAAAAGGGCTTCTCTGCACCTCGTGTACAAACTGGGCCAGCTGGGAGTGTGTCCGACTGCAGTAGTAAATCTGCTCCGAGAAAAAGCAGGGTATTTCAAAGAGGAGACCACAATTTCTCCAAATATTGTCTGCACATCAAGGAATACATGGTCTAATAGGCTGAGGGACTGGGGAGAGTGGCCACAAATACACAAACCTAAAGCAAGGGGACTCTGTCCCACAGCAGATCTCAGTTAACACAGGGCCGGGGCAGTCCCCACCATCCCCTCAGCTCCAGAAGGTCATGAGAACACCCACAACATGGAGCGCCTCCCATCAGTCCTGCTCAGCCGCTAATCCAGCCACTTTACAGGGCTTGTTCATCTCAGGACAGGCCGCCTCCCTGAGCTGTGGTTCCCAAATGGGAAAGAGTAGATTCTGGGGAGTGTGTTGGGGGGTGGGCTGTCCACACACACCTCCCAAAGGGCTTGGAAGACAGGCGGGCAGTAAGGCAGGGGGGCACTGAGCTAAACTCTCTCTGTGCTCCTCTGAGATGGAGAACAGCGACAAAAGAAGAGAAAAATAGAGGCAAAATATCTACTTTTAACGGAGAAAACAAGAGTCTTACACAAATGAAACCAAATGATTTCAAACATGAGAGGTGTCAGAATCATATGTACCTCACAGAACTCCATGCCAACGAAAATACAAACCAGAGAAGAGGGAGCCAAAGGGCAGGGTGCTCTTGCTCTGGCCTGCAGCCCCCCCTTTCCCCAGAGAGATACCACTGGTCCGTGGCCCAGAACGGCAGCTCCTGGATGCCCTGGGGCACACAAGCCCAGGCTTCACTGCCAGGAGAGGCCTTTCCTCTGGGTGCCTAGCCCATCTGGCCAAGTAAGCACCGACACCAAGGTCTGGGTCTGGGGAACCCCAGGAGAGTGAGAAGCAGCTAGGGGGATACAGCCCTGGACTGGGGACCAATCCCAGAATACCCAGGACACGATGTCTTACCTTAGTTACGTGTTCTTCCTCCAGGTCCTCCTCCTCCTCCTCCTCGTCCACTCTGAGAGAGAAAAATAACACGGAACAGTCTTCCCTGGGGACTCAGGTCAACTGAGATGCACTGTACCGAGCATGTGCCATGTATGGGAACTAGCTAAACAAGTAAGCTGTTCCCCACATGGAGACCAGCATTGCTGGGGTTGGAGCCCTCAGCCAAAGGGAGACAGACCATTCCAACAACCAGGTTCCACCAATGAGCAGGTGCTCATTCGCTCAGTCAGAGAGACACCCCCAGGCTAACACCAACCCCATCCTCCTACTGCCGCTCAGGAGGGAAATGAGAAAGGGGCACAGTATGCCCGAAGCCTAGGTTCAGTGTCTGACTTGTCCCTCATCAAAGGCTACTCTGTCCTCACTGTCCACCCTCCAGAAAACTGGAATTCTCTCAGTTCCCCACAGAACTTTGCTCTTTGCCACCTCAGAGCCTTGGACATGCTGTTCTCTTTGCCTGGAATGCTCTCTCCCTTCACCTCCTCTTTTACCTAGCCAACTGTCAACCTTGAGATCCCCATATAAACATTGTCTCTTCTGTTCAGCCTTCTCCAACCTCCCCCATAGGCTTGGCTGGCCTCTGACACACTGCCATGGCCCCCCTGCACCTCATTCAAAATAACTTATTCTTGGTCTGTTTCCCCCTCCAGACTGTCACGTCCACGGGCAGGACCTGGGAGTATCTAGCTTCTGTGAATGCCAGGGGTCCCACCAAGGCCTTGGCACACAGCAGGAATTCCACGCACATTTCCTGAGGGAAGTCACAACTGACTGCTGACTGACTGAATAAAAGATGCTGTCACTCAGAACCAGATAAATGTCTTCTCTCGCCAGCACCTCAGTCTACCATTCCCAGCAATGAATGAAGAGCCCATGTGCACTGGCAGATTGGTGGGGAGGTAAATCCTGCATTACGAGGCTGAATGTTTGGTCAACATTATTAGTCTAGGTTCCTCAGAAAACACAAAATCTTTCACAGACACACTCTACCTACAGGGCCATCACTGGGATTCTTTTTACTCACCTGGCAAATTTTATTTAAAAAAAAAAGCAGAAATGCTAATTGCTTTGGGGGATTAGAAGAGGAGTTATAGGGTTGCCTTCCTGGTCAATAAATAAATCAATAATTGTTCAGTCAGCTTTGTTTGAAAGGCCTTGATTTAAATCACACAGTAAGCAAACTCAACCAAATCTAGTAAGAAGCTGGACATGTGAAGAAATGAAGAGCAAAAATTTTATATTCAGAATGAGTTGTGTTCTCAGAGAGGCTCATGTCTCTTGAAATGCCAGGGCACTGGAAGCTGTAGAAATCTGCAGGATTACTGGCTCAGGCCCAGACCCTAAGTAGCACTTTCTCTAATATTCACGAACTCCACTCAAGTTCTTTCTCTTGTTCCCAGGGGCCTCTTGAGGAGAAGTACAGGAGTGGGCAAGCAGTCTTGGAGGCAGGTGGCAAAGGGTTTACAGAGCCTCTCTGCCCTTATTTCTTCGAGATAGGATGCATAAAGAGGTCTGGACATCTCAGCCCTGGGCAGGGTCAAAAGTTTTGTCTCTAATCCAGATCCCGAAATCTGTGCTTAGGGGCAGGCCTCTGAGCACCAAAGGAAAAGCCCAGGACTAGATGATTTCATAGGCAAATTCTACCAAATATTTAAAGAAATAATGCCAACCCTTCTCAACCTCTTCCAAAATACTGAAGAGGAGGGAACACTCCCAAACTCATTTTATGAGACCACCATTACCCTGATACCAAAGCCAGGTAAGAACACTACAAACACAGGAAACTACAGGCTAGCATATTTCCCTGATGAATACAGATGCAAAAATTCTCAACAAAACACTAACAAACTGAACTAAATGGCATATTAAAAGGATCATACTCCATGATCAAGTGGGATTTATCCCTAAAATATGATGGCTCATCATATGCAAATCAGTAAATGGGATACATCAATAAATAGAATGATATATAAAAGTCAAATAATCATCTCAACAGACACAGAAAAAAACATGACAAAATCCAACGCCTGTTCATGATAAAAATTCTCAATCAATTAGGTACAAATGAATGTACCTCAACATAATAAAGGCCATCTATTACAAGCCCACAGCTAACATCTGAACGGTAAAAGAGTGAAAGCTTTTGCACCAAGACAAGGAAAAAGACAAAGTTGCCCACTCTCACCACTCCTATTCAACATAATACTGGAAGTCATAGCCAGACCAATCAGACAAGAAAAAGAAATAAAAAGCATCCAAATTGGAAAGGAAGAAGTAAACGACATGATGTTATTTACAAAAACCCTGAAGATAGCACCAAAAAACTGCTAGGACTAATAAATTCAGTGAAGCTGCAGGGCACATGATCAACACACAAAAATCAGGTACATTTCTGTACGCTAATAATAAACTATCTGAAAAAGAAATAAAAGTCTAACTTATAAAGGCATAAAAAACAATAAAATACTGGGGCACCTAGGTGGCTAAGTCAGTTGAGTGTCTGACTCTTGATTTCAGCCCAGGTCATGTCTCACAGTTTGTGAGTTTGAGCCCCGCATTGGGCTCTGAGCTGACAGCTCGGAGCCTCCTTGGGATTCTCTCTCTCCCTCTCCCTCCCCCTCCCCCACTCACACTCTTTCTTTCAAAATAAATTTTAAAAAACATTTAAAAAAAACAATAAAATATTGGGGTGCCTGGGTGGCTCAGTTGGTTAAGCGTCCAACTCTTGATTTCAGTCAGGACATGATCTGATCTCACGGTCTGTGATTCTGAGCCCTGCATCAGGCTGTGTTCTGACAGCAAGGGGCCTGCTTGGGACTCTCTTCTCTTCCCCTCTCTGCCCCTTCCCCACTCACCTGTTCTCTGTCTCACTCAAAGTAAATAAATAAACTTAAAAAAAAAAAAAAAAAAAACAATAAAATACTCAGGAATAAATTTAACCAAGGAGGTGAAAGACATATACTCAAAACTACAAGACTTTGATGAAGAAACTGGAGATGACACAGATGACAAAATGTCCCATGTTCATGGGTCACAAGAATTAACGTTGCTAAAATGTCCATACTACTCAAAGCTATCTATAGATTTAATGCAATTCCTTATCAACATTCCAATGGCATTTTTTACAGATATAGAAAAAGAATCCTAAAAATCATTAGGAACCACAAAAGACCCCAAATAGCCAAAGCAATCTTAAGAATAAAGCTGGAGGAATCACAATTCCTTATTTCAAACAGCATGGTAATCAAAACACTTTGGTACTGGCATAAAAACAGACACGTAAGATCCGTGGAACAGAAAAGAGCCCAAAAATAAACCCAGGTATATATAGTAAAGTACTATTGGACAAGGGAGCCAAGAATACTCAATGAGGAAAAGATGGCCTCTTCAACATGGTGCTGGGCAAACTGAATAGTCACAGGCAGAAGAATGAAACGGAACCCCTCTCCTACACCACTCACAAAAACTAAGTCAAAATGGATTAAAAACTTAAACGTAAGACCTAAAATCATAAAACTCCTAGAAGAAAACACAGCAAAAAGTTTCATGACATTGTTCTTCTCAATAATTTCTTGGATAGGACATCAAAAGTATAAGCAACAAAAGCAAAAATAAACAGATGGGACTATGTCAAACTAAAAAGCTTCTGCACAGCAAAAGAAACAATCAACAAAATGAAAAGGCAACCAAGAAATGGGAGAAAATATTTGCAAACCACCTATCTGATGATAAGGGGCTTATATCCAAAATATATAAGGGACTCATAGAACTCAACAGCAAAAAACAAGTAATCCAATTAAAAAATGGGCAGAGGTGGGGCGCCTGGGTGGCTCAGTTGGTTAAGCGTCCAACTTTGGCTCAGGTCACGATCTCATGGTTTGTGAGTTCAAGCCCAGCATCAGGCTCTGTGCTGACAGCTCAGAGCCTGGAGCCTGCTTCAGATTCTGTGTCTCCCTCTCTCTCTGCCCCTCCTCCACTCACACCCTGTCTCTTTCTCAAAAATAAACAGAAAAAAATTTTTTAAATGGGCAGAGGAACTGAATATACATTTTTCCAAAGACATACAAATAGCCAACAGGTACACGAAAAGATGCTCAACATCACTGATCCCCAAGGAAATGCAAGTCAAAACCGCAATGAGATTTCACCTCACACCTGTTAGCATGGCTACCGCCAAAAAGATAAAAGATGAGGTGCTTGGGTGGCTCAGCCCATTCAGCATCCAACTCTCGATTTCAGCTTGGGTCACGATCCCAGGGTCATAAGGATCAAGCCCCAGGTCAGGCACTGCACTGAGAATGGAGTCTGCTTGGGATTTTCTCTCCCTCTGCCCTTCTCTCCTGCTTGTACTCTGAAAGACAAGGAACGGAATGGAACAGAACGGAAAGGAAAGGAAAGGAAGAAAGAGAAAGAAATGTTTGCAAGGATGTAGACAAAAGGGAACCCTTGCGCACTGTGGGTGGCAATGTAAATTGGTGCAGCCACTCTAGAAAACAGCATGGACATTCCTCAAAAAATTAGAAATATTAAGTAGCATATGACCCAGCAATCCCATTTCTGGGTATATATCTAGAGGAAATGAAATCACTATCTCACGGAGATCTCTGCATCCTCATGTTCAATGCAGCACTGATGAAAACAACCGAAGTATCCACTGACAGATGAATGAATAATGAAAATCTCTCTCTCTCTTTCTCTCTCTCTCTCTATCTCTCTCTCTCTCTCTCTCTCTCTCTCTCTCTCACACACACACACACACACACACACACACACACACACACACACACAGAAATATTCAGCCATAAAAAAGAAAGAAGTCTTGCCATTTGTGACAATATATATGGACCTTGAGGGCATTCTGCCAAGTGATGTAAGTCAGACAGAGAAGGACAATTCTGTGGCATATCCTAAGTGGAATCTAAAAAAACCAAACGCCTAGAAACAGAGTAGATTGCTAGGGGCTGAAGAGGGACGTGAAAGTAGTCAAAAGGTAAAGGTACCATTATAAGATAATACGTTCTAGGGTCACAGCATGATGACTGTCATTAACTACACTGTATTGTACACCTGACAGCTGCTAGGAGAGCACATCTTTAAAGAAATGTTAAGTATGTGAGACGATGGATTTGTTAACTACCCTTATCATAGTGATTGTTTTGCAATGCATACATGTATCAGATATCAGATCATCATGGTATGTATCTTAAACTTACACAATGTTATAACCCAATTATATCTCAATAAAGCTGAGGGGGAAAAGAAAGAAAAGTCAGGGCAGCTGGGACGCTGAGCACCCGATGGTGAAGTAGAAGGTGCACTGCAGACAGACTGAAGATTTTCTCCATCACAAGAGTCAACTGAAGGTTTCAGGCCTTGGAGTTACACTCTACACAGACATGGTGACCACAGTGTCAATGAGAATGTAGAACACTGGAGTCACCTTTAGAGGAGCAGAAAACAATGCTTCCAAGTTGGGAGCCTAAGAGGGATGACCTCTAGGGGTACTTGTGACTTGGGGAAAGAACTGATATCAAAATGACTTTAATGCCCTAATGCCCAAATACAATCCTGTTACTCCCTTGTTTGAAACCCCACAGCCCCACTGCACTGAGAACACCCAAACCCTCAGTGGACCCATGAGGCCCAAACACACAGCTGCCTCTTCTTCCCCTCTCTCCCTCATTCACTCTTGCTCAGCCCCTGGGCCTTCTCTGTGCCCATTGAACTTACCAAACCTGTTCCCGTTTCCAGACCAGGGTACCTTCAGGCTACTGACTAGACCTCTCTTCTCCCAGGTCTCCCCATGGCTCTTTCTCATGCTTTGTCATCCCCTTGGAGGGCTCTCCTGGCTTCACCTGGAGGTGCGACCCCACACGCTACCCCTTTCACCAGTTTTATTCTCCTCCTGGGCAAATGTGCTCATTTCACAGTTCTGGTGTACATTCCCCACCCCCCTGCCGTCAACTACATGCAAGCTTCGGAGGGCAGGGGTCATGTCTGTCGTCTGTGGCATCTGGAGCCACGCCATACCTAGAGCAGACCCTCGAAGGTCATTTGTGCAACTAAAGCATGAATGAAAAAGGAGGCTCCCACTAGGGCAGTGTGGCCTCAGAACAACCTCGCTGTCACCTTCAGTGTTTCTACTCCACCTAGCAGCTTAGGACTCACACATCAGAAACTCAGAAGCCAGAAGGCGAAAAGAACAAGTTGGGCTAAGGATACGTTGATGATTTATATCATAAACCTCACAAGGTGTAGTCTAGGAGCTAAGAGCACATGATCAAGAGTGGCCTGGGTGCTGGGTGCAGGTCCCTGCTCCTCCCCTTCCTAGCCCTGTAGCCTAAGGCACAGCCCCCATTTATGAGGAACTGAAGGGATGGCATTCCATCCCTTCAGATGTCTCATGAGGGACACAGCAGGCTGCCTCTCTCTAGGCACAGGAGCTCCCTCCCTGGGAGCCCCCATGCAGACCAGTGCAGGGGAGGTGGGTAAAGGAGAAGCACCATCTTACCCACGAGCTGCTCCCTTCTCCTCATCGCTCTCATACTCGGCGAGGACCAGCTCCTCATCCCCACATTCCAGCTGCTCTAGGGGCTCGGTCCCTGTTCCTTCTGCTAGCATCTCCCTGCTGAGGTGGAGGAGACGCTCCATTTCTTCTTCTTCCCGTCTCTGTGTAAGAGCATTACAAGTGGGACAGAGGAATCTCAGTACGGGTGCCCCTGCCCCCTTGATGGAGTCAGCCTTGAAGTGGCTACCACCAAGGACAACACACATGCCATTTCCACAGGCCTCGCTGTCCTACTGGTATCTACACCCCAGGCATCAATACCTCAGCTCAAGCTGCCAGCTTCCGGGTGATGAGGGGGGGTCAGGGCAAGAATACTGAGGTCCTGACCACTCATCCAAAGGAGCAACTCCGTGAGGCCCCACGCAGTGGGACAGTGCCCGTACACCATCCCTGCCACTCCGAGAGGACACTCACCATGCGCTTGGCTGCATACTTGAGCTGTGCACTGTGACGGATCTGCTGCAGGCGCTCTTCTCGCTTCTTCCGCCTGACCTGCTCCTCCTACAGGGTAAAGGAGCCACACGGGAAACTCCCGCAGGAAGCCCAAACCAGGCCCTCCTTAAAGAGTTGGGGCTCGGCCTCGTGCCTCTTCACACAGGGCGGTTCTCCCTTCCATGGGCAACTCTCAAGGGTGCAGCAGCATCCCTGACCCTCACTGGGTCCCAGCCCTATTGCTCACTGCAGGTCTACACACTCCCTCCCGAAGCCACGGACTCTCAATCAAATTCATTCCCTGAATGGAGTTTGCAGCCACTGAACCATGTTGCCAATGGCAACAGTGAGGTTCTTTTTCCAGGTGGGTAATGAATGGAACTGCCAATCCCTGGTCTAGAGAAGGCCCACTGACATCAGCTTTAAAAAGACAGAAAGCGGGATGCCTGGGTGGCTCAGTTAGTTGAGTGTCCAACTCTTGGTTTCAGCGCAGATCATGATCTCATGGTTCAAGAGTTCAAGCCTTGTGTCGGGCTCCGTGCTGACAGCGCAGAGCCTGCTTGGGATTCTCTCCTCCTCCTTCTCTCTCTGCCCCTCCCCCATTCTCCCTCTCTCAAAAATAAACAAATAAGCTTTAAAAAGACAGCAAGCAAGAAAAAAAAATAAATAAAAATAAAAAATAAAAAGACAGCAAGGGCACAGTACCACTGGCTCAAGAAGGCACTGCAAAGGAGAAGGACACACTCATCAACCCCAAATTACCACCCAAACACTGTTTCCTGGATCATTCTCACCTCCCATCACCCTAGGGCTCACCTTCAGCCGGTCCACCAGGTCCCTTTCTTCTTTCTTCTGCACAAACTGAGTCACCCAGTCAGGCTCTCCGGCAGGCCTCAGGATGTCTGGGGTCTCTTTGAAGGAGGATGAAAGAAATGGGGGCTGATCCTTCCTATCACTTAAGGGGACAGTTCCAGTTTCAAGGAGACGTGCTTCTTCTTGATGTTTCTTCTGTTCAAAGTCACGGAGCCAGGAAAGGGCCCCACAAATCAGACTTAAAGATTTTCCCTACAGGAAGAAAAAGGTCTTCAGGAAAAGAGAACAAAAATTGAAGCTTTCCAGATGATGTTTCCCATTTTAATAAAGCCTTCAGGGAAGGTCTACCTTTAATTACTAGAAGGTAGTTTAAGACCGAGCTGGGAAAGGGCAGGAAGGGAATTAGCAAAAGGATAGCCAAGGAAAATATGAAAAAGGAAGAAATGAAAATGAAATTCATGGTTTAATTATACAGCTCACTGTTCCTAAAATAATTTAATGTGGCTTATCAGGTTACATATAAATATCGCAAGTTAACAAAATTAGAAGGTGAAGAATTTGGAGCACCTGAGTGGCTCAGTAGGTTAAGCGTCAGACTTCAGCTTGGGTCATGATCTCACGGTTCGTGAGTTCAAGCCCCACATGGGGCTCTGTGCTGACAGCTCGGAGCCTGCTTGGGATTCTCCCTTTCTCTCTGCCCCTCCCCCACTTGTACTCTCGCTCTGTCTCTCTCTCTCAAAAATAAACATTAAAAAATTAAAAAAAAAAAAAAAAAAAAAGGTGAAGAATTAGATAAATAGCCCCCAAAAAGAATTTAGGCCAAATAATATATAGCTTGAAATCGTATATCCTCACTAAGGGGGAGCCACCTTGGGCTCTCCACTTTAATACAGCCCCATGAGTCCTGGTCTTCAAAACACTTTAAAAGCAAACGAATTGCTCTGGAGAACACAATTCTTTACTTAAAGACCAGAATTTTCCCTGTGGGTTGAATTGGGACCCTCCGCCCAAACTCTTGTGTTAAGTCCTAACCCTGAGTATCTCAGAATGTGAACTTATTTGGAAATAGGGTCACTCCAGATGTATTTAGTTAAGATCAGGGCCCTGATCCAGTAAGACTGGTGTCCTTACAGAAAGGGGAAATTGGGACACCAAGGCATGCCCAGAGGGAAAGTGATGTGATAAAACACAGGGGGGCAGGCCAGAACAGTCTCTTCTTTCTCACCCTCAGAGAGACCCACCCCTGCCCACACTGTGATTCTGCATTTCTGGCCTCCAGAACTGTGAAGAGGAAGTTTCTATTACTGAAACCCCCAGCCTGTGAAACTCTGTTACGGCAGGGGGAGCACTAACACAGTCCTTCTGGGAGGCCATTGACATGGGTTTCTTAAGGCTGCTTCTTCTGGTGTCCAAAGGGCAGTTCAGTTCAGGCGAGTCTCTACAGGAACCTACACGTTCCAGCCAGGCAGTCAGCTCTCCGAGCCTGCTTAAACTAGGGGGTCCCAGAGTACCCAGAGGGGTTCTGAACCTAATGTGGGCTTAAACGAACTATAGGTAAAATGCACAGGTGTTCAGAGCTGGGGAAAGAGCAGAGCACAGTGGCTAAGGCTCCAGAGTCTAGGCTGCTGGCCAAACACTGGCTCCTCCACTCACCAGCTGTGACCTGAGGCTAACCTTTCTAGGCTTCTTTGCTCCACATGTACAAACATGGGAAGTTGGGGGAAGAAAAAAAAAAAAAAGGTGGGGAGGGGGATAGTAATAGTACCTTCCTCAGAGAACTGCTGCAAGCATTAAGTTCCTACCCATAAAGGTTAATACCTACATGGGCACCTGGGTGGCTCAGTGGCTTAAGCATCCGACTCCAGCTCAGGTCATGATCTCAAGGTTAAGCCCCGCACTGGGCTCTGTGCTGACACCTCAGAGCCTGAAGGCTGCTTCAGATTCTGTGTCTCCCTCTTTCTGCCTCTCCCCTGATTGTGCTCTGTCTCTCCCTCTCTCTCAAAGATAAATAACATGAAACATAACATCTCAAAGATAAATAAACATGAAAAAAATTTTTTTTGAAAAAAAAAAGGTTAATACCTACACTAGGATTAGAACAATACGTGGTACATAAGTAAGCAGCTGGAGATTTTTTTTTTTTGCTATTATTAAGTAATAATAATACAATTATTACTGTCCTAGATTAAGAACCTATTTCATCAATTCTTGAAAGGCCCTATGATAGAATGGCACTTCTAACATATCTATGGAAAAGCCCCATATATACCATTTCTCTCAGCTTTTGAGAAATACTGAGTGGCAGAGACTTCCAGACAGCACTCCCCAGCGGAACCTGGAGAGCAGCCATTCTGTACTGCCAGTAAAATGGGGAGCTACTGCCTTTAGCCATCACCTGGCTAGCAGCAGGTGAGACATCCCCCTGTAACAATGGCCCAGGGCCAGACACCTGGTTAGAGAGCCAGCACTCTCCACTTCAAAGTGAGCTGAGGAAGTTCCTAAGGGGAAGCTCAAAGTTATCCTCCAGAAACAACTGTGAATACACTCTAACACAAAGAGAAAGGAGAACTAAGGTCCTGCAATTCTATACCTTCTAATAAGACAGCAAAAGTATTAATCGGAAAATGTTAAAAGGATGTATGACCTTGCCTCAGTTATGAAATAAATCTAATAAAGTACCCACAATATACCTAGCTTTGAACAATGTTATTTCCTGGGGTACCATCCAAGATATCACAGTCATAAAATACATGCCAAGATAAGTAAATTCATTCATTCTAAACACCCACATTGTAGCAAGTGCTGGGCTTGATGCTGGGAAGCAGCTCCCTAAAAATCCCCACAGGCACAAACTTAACGCAGGACCTGCAGGGCATCACAGTTCTCTGCAAAGCATGGACTCCAGGTTTTAGAGTGCCCAAAATTGCAATGTTACACAAGGCACAGGGGGCACAAGGTCAGAAGGTCAGCACAACGTGGTGGAGTCATGAAAGGCTAAAAAGGTGACATGTCCAAGTTTAGTAGGCATCATGAGGACCCAAGTGGGGAGGTGGCCACCCAGGGCAGAGGCCCAGCAGGTGAGGCCTGGCATGTAACAACATGGCGACAGGAGAAAGAGCTTACCAAGTGAGATGCAGACAGGCTCAGAATGTGATGGTAGCTGAAGACACAACAAAGATATGAGGCCCTGGAATCAGAAACATCAACAACAAAGGGCTGAGAAGAGGAAGAGGATGTACGGAATGGGCAGAGGGCTGAGATGGGGACCTGAAGCCTTCAGATTAAACAGGGCAGAATAAATACATGCTCTTCTGTGTTCTTTTCTGAAACACACTAAATTTACACCAAAGGAAGAAGAGGCTTAAACCCCACAGAAAAGAAAGTGGAAGAAGGGAGGGTAACAAGTTTTAGGAGAGATGAAAAGCAGAGAACTGGACGTGACAGAGTAAAGGACTGTAAGCCTAAGTGCCTGCAGAGATCTTCTCTGCAAAAGATAGGATGTGCACCCTCTGGAGGAGCTAAGCCAGGAGGGCCCCAGAGACAGCAGGTCGAGTGAAGGGTGGAGAAGAGAGTTGAAATCAAACCAGGACACTAAGCAAAAACCAATGCACCTGAAGCCACTTCCCCAGGACACCCTCGAGAATACTAACCATCAGCCTAGGACTAGAAGGCAAGAGTTTAGAGGAGCCTTCTCTGGAAAAACTGGATGGCTCAAGAGAAATCACATAGACACTGATCACTGGAGGCCCCAACAGAGAGGCCAGTTCAGTGGTCCACAGCCAGCTTGCACCACAGGCCTGTCCATCAGCCCTGTGGTAGCTTTTTCTTGAACACCAATAGAAGACAACCAAAGATCACCAGACAGTTGAGGAAAGCCTCTCAACAAAACACAGAACCAAAACTGGGGGAGGGAGGAGGCTGCATGACAAGATGATACAGGGGGGGACAAAAATTCAAAATACTGCTATAATTGATATCCTCACAAAGATATTATTTCCATGAAACAAAAACAGGATGCTATTTTTAAAAATCAAAGAATAAGAAAAGTTCTTGAATATTAAGGCTACGATAATAAAAAACTGAATAGAAAGACTGGACAGCAAAGTCAAAGAAATCTTAAGCAGAATTTAAAGCAAAAAGAAAACAAAACAAAACCCAACCAGGATGCCCAAAGAGATGGGCAATTAGAAGAAAACATAATTACAGAATTAACCAGCAAGTCCAAAACTCAAAGAATGGGAGTACCAGGAAGATTATCAGATGTGAGAAAATGTCTCAGAATGGAAAGATAGAAGCCTCCAGGTGGAAAGAGCCCACCAAGTGGCCAACAGAAGGAACTGAACACACACATCTGACCCATCAACATGAGATTTCAGAATACAAAAGATAGAGGAGATCTTGAAAACTTTGGAGGATGAGGTGGGTCAGGTCACCACCAAGAACTGGGGTGCAGGTTGCAATGGACTTCTTAGTAGCCACAATGGAAACTAGAGAGGAAAGGGAGTAGTTGTGAGGGAAAAGTGTTCTGCAGCTAGAATTATATACCCAACCAAACTATCAGTATCAATCAAGAGAAAGGCAGATTAATACCCTTTCAGCAAGTCTCAAAATCTTACCTCCCATACAACCCTTCAGGAATGTTCTCTACCAAAACAAAGAAGATAACGAATCCAGGAAACAAGAGACTCAAACACAGAAAAAACTTAAGAATACGCACAACATGGATGAATCCCCAAAATATTATGCTGGCTGAGCATAAGAAGCTGGTCACAAGAGTACTTATGATATGATGCCATTTTCAAGAAATTTTAGAAAGTTAAAACTCATCTACAGAGATGGTAAATGATCACTGACTACCTGAGGCTGGGGCGGGATGGGAGGGGAGGAACAGCAGCCAGGGGTACAACAAACTTTCTGGGCTGGTGGAAATGTTTGGCATTTTCATTGTGGCAGTGGTTATATGGGGGTTTCCATCTGTCAACACTCACTGAACTTGTGGACTTACAAGGCGTGCATTTTATTGTATGTCAATTATACTTCATAATGTTGCTTTTTTTTTTTTTATTCTTAAGGAGAGATGGGAAATCTTAGTACAATAGTTGTGAAGCAGATCGTAAGAACAAATGGGAGAATTTCAAGAAGGAAGTCTGCAGGGTAAAATGGAATTGGTAATTACTATAGACTGAATTATATTGCCCCCAAATTCATGTTGAAGCCCTAATCTCCCATGTGACTGTATTGGAGAAAAGGCCTTCAAGGAGTCCTAAGGACAGAGCCCTGATCCTATAGAACTGGTCTACTTATAAAAGGGGAGAGACACCAAAGATCTCTCTACCACGTGAGGACACAACAAGAAGGAGGCCCTCACAAGCCAGGAAGAGTTTCCACCAGAAGCTAGAGGCTGCCCAAACCTTGATCTTGTACTTCCCAGCTTCCTGAACTGTGAAAAATAAATTTCTGTCATCTGAGCCACCCAATCTGTGGTATTTTGTTATGGCAGCTGAGGAGCCAGACTAAGCAGTAATTTTATGTATGGAATGTCTTACGGAGGCCACTGGATGGTGTGAGAGAAAGTGGTGTAGGCATATTAGCTAGACACACTTTAAAAGGCAATTATCAACCCTGGGAAAATAAAAATTATTCAAGACGAAAACCCATAATCAGAGCATACCGGCTTAGGAGAGGCTAACACTTTCCATCTAACTACAACGGGAGGATGGGGAGAGGGAAGGAAAAGAAATGGTAAGAAAGCTGCATCTTAGCTCTCACAAGAGGAAGGTACAATGATTAAATCCATAAATCAAGAAATAGCACAAAGCTTACAATTTCAAATGTGCTATGCAAGTATATTTCTTAGTAAACAGTTAAAAGAATTATAAGTACCTGCCCAAAGAACCAAGTTTAATACATTTAACTTTTTAAATGACATGCATTATTTTTGACTCATGTTTTGGGATCACTTTACACAAAAGGAGAGGGATATGTTCACCACCACCAACTGTTGCAGAATGGTCAAATAAGGACTCGAAACACCCAAGTCTATTTACCAGGAAGCCTCTGCTAATACTAAGAAACACCTCAGTGGACTGGTAGTGGACTGCTGCACTGTGTTAAGAACCTCCCGTGGGTCGAAAATGCCAAGCTCCACCGGATGACAGAGACATGGAGGACGGCCTCCAGGAGGTCGCGGCCTCACTGGGGGACCTTCACATCAATGCAGGCATCTCACCATCACACGGTGCTTTCTGAGCGGGAGGCAAGAGGCTGGGACTGCTTGCCATAGCCCTAATCCTCCTCAAGGCCACCCTCTGATAAATCCCTCTCTCATTCCAGTCCCAGAAGGAAAAACTCAGGGCCCTTTGATGGGAACCCTCAGCACTTAGTAACCTCGTTGCTAAAGACTAAACCGATAGGTTTAATCTGTGAAAAAGCCAAACTAATTTGTTTCTCAACATCAAAGCAGTTGTGTACCCAGAACAATCTGGAAAGTTTTAGTGCTACAGGTCTTGGTTTCTACTGGCATTCAAATTCTTTAGCCTAATTGTTCTCAGATTCTGGGGCTGTGTTTATTTATTTACTTTTTAAGTAGGCTTCACGCCCAGCACAGAGCCCAACACGGCTCAGCCAAACCCATGACCCTGAGACCAAGACCTGAGCTAAAATCAAGAGTCAGAGGCTCAACTGACTGAGCCACCCAGGTGCCCTTCTGTTTAACATTTTAATACAGGAAGTGACTATTACTCAGAAAGATAAACTGAGAGAACTACTTTGCCTGACGTCAAACCATGAAAATCTCTGCCTAGACTAACAAGCATGCTAGGTGGCCTCTGCAGTGTCGGAATCAGGGGTCTCTCAGGACACTTCTTAGCCCCTGATGATGCATACTTACAGTGCCAGTTGGACTCTCAAATATTCCAATCTTGCCAGCGTCCAACACCCGATAGAGCTCAGCCATGAAGTCTTTCTGGATGGAATAGGGTGTGAAGGGAAAAGGGAAATGGATGCCACCATCTTCCTGGGTTTTATTAGCCATGGTCCTAGGGGGAAAAAATAAACCTGGAAGTACTGGCTTGAAATCTAGAACAGTTCCTAAGAGCAGTCTCAATACTAGTTATAGAATTTCTCCTTAGGTTATACACTTTTTTGCCAGCAGAGACCACGTTCTCTCCATTCCAGGTATCGTCACGAAGCCATACCCAAACCATGTAATCCACTTGGTGACATTTATCAGAAATGGTTACACAGAAAGCAGCCTAGCAAAGCCCCTGAACAGAAACTGCCCTGCCATTTTACCTGGGATTATTTCGCTTTTTAGACACCCTTCTAATGCCTCCAGGAAAAGTGCACAGACTTCCTCTCAGAGACCTGTGCCCCTGATGTCAAGGATGTCGCTCCTGGCTACCTCTGCAGGATGGTTCTCTCACATCTCCACGGTGCAGCCTTCGCCTAGCACAGCTGCCTCACTGAAGCCTGCTGGGAAGATCTGGAAGATCATGACGCACAGGCAGAGAATTACTAGTACGTCCTTTCCGAGGCACAGGTTCACGTATACATACATATTTCACAGGTATCTTTAATGTGCTTCTTAGTTCGTCCTAGCCTCCACTTCCAGCATAAACCAGAGCCTCCTCCTAAAACTTCTCCAGCTTTAAGAAATAAAGAGTTTTCTGTCTGGTTGCGGGCTGGGAGAAGCTCTCTTCACAGGGACTAAGACCTGGTTGCCAGAGCTTCCAATACTGAGACCACAGCATTTCTTGTTCCTTGCCAGGCCAAGGTCTAAGAACTCTGCGCCTCCTTTTTCCCTCCTCTTCTGAACCAAATTTCTCTGAGATAGCTTCTCCATACCCTTTCTTCCTTCATTACCATTTGGAGGACTGACTCTTCCATCCTGGTTCCCACTCTCTTTTTGGAAGTCACTGCTCCAAACTATTGGGCAGGCCCATCTCTTCTAAATACAAATAATTATCAATCTGAAATCCACTTGCTATGTAACTGGCTTCAATAAGACTAACGACAGTGTCCATACATTTATGAAAGAAGGGTAGTTGCCATGATGTTCTTCCAGGTTAGGGACACCTAAAATGACTACAGAGGTGAAAGAACTACAAGAAGGGTGACTCTGGGGGCACCTGAGTGGCTCAGTTAAGCGTCTGACTCGGTTTCAGCTCAGGTTATTATCTCATGGTTTGTGAGACAGAACCCCACACGGGGCTCTGCACTGACGGTGTGGAGCCTGCTTGGGATTCTCTGTCTCCTCTCTCTCCCTGCCCCTCCCCCACTTATGCATGCTCTCTCTCTCAAAATAAGTAAATAAACTTAAAAAAAAAGGGGGTGACTTTTAAAAACTAGGACAAGTCAATACTGAGAGGGAGGCATGTAATCAAAAAACCATTCAGATCAGAATAAAAGAGGAAGGTATCTAACAAATTTTGATCAGTTCACAGGCCTTTTTACTACTATTATCTCAGTTAACCTGTACCACACTCTAAGGATACAGTTGCTGGATACTAATGCTTACAGAAATTAGTTTTCAAAGGCACAGCTAATAAGAGGAAAACCCGGGATCCAAACCAAGATCCATATGGCTCTTTTAGTAAGATTCGTCTGGCAAAAGATAACTAGCATAAGTAAAAGGGAGATCTACTGAAAATATACATATTGAGAAATTAAAAATTGAGACAACGTGCCAAAACCTAGAACCTAAGGCACTAGCAGAGTGCGATTTCTGCAGACCACAACTACAAAGTAGTCTGGATTCTAAGAGGGCTCCAAGAACTTCACCAGCAAGTAAACACCCATGGATTGTCCTTCTCCCACTCAGTCACATGCCACATGGAGCCACTCATTGACCTCCTCTGCTTATTCATAGCTTCTGCTTACCCAAAACCTCAGCTTGCACAGGGCCTCTTCGCACCCTCTACCTTTTAGCTCCAACTCTCAATGCCAAGGGAAAAATCTTTCCATGTTTCTTAGTTCTAAATCCCAAGAGAAAAATCTAGTCAGCACTGCCTCTCCATTTAAAATAGATCACTCACTGGTCAGCCTATAGACTGATGAGTTACCCTGCCTGATATAATCAGCTTGGGCCTCGTGCTTACTGTCCACCACTCCCTTCCACCCCTGCGTGGGAAACAATGGACATTTAGAGGACTCCCCTTACCTCCTTAAAAATGACTCCCTCCCTATTTGGCCACCCCATGTGGGTCAAATAACACTCCCATCCAAACACACACCACCCTACTTTAAATGACTCTTTTGTCTTATTACCCTGTATTTAATTTCCTCACAGCTCTTAGCACTAGCTGAACTTATTTACAATCCTCCCCTACCAGAATATACACAGCATAAAAGGAGGAAACTTGTCTGTCTTGTTCTTCCCTGCCCCTAGCACCAGAATAGGTACTTTGGCGCCTATTAGGTATTCAAATAAATCTTGATGAAATGAATGAATAGCCAGCTTGACATGGTGGCTGTAGGTAGAGGTTTCTGTTCTTCAGAGGTGTGGGTAGAATAGTCCCCATGACTAAAATATCTAGTCCAAGGGCCCGTTAATAATTTCAAACTGTTTTCACATAACCTCACAGCAACCCTGTGTGATATTTTTATTAGCTCTATTTTATAGATGAAAACGCTGAGACTCAGAAAGATTGAGACTTGCCCAGTCACTCAGCAAGTGCTTGAACTCAAGATGTGAACCCTCATCTGCCAGATCTCCAAGCCCTTGGGCTTTATATTTCCTCCCTCTTCCTCCCACCAGGGCAGACTGAAAAGGAAGACTTGGTTACTAAACTTCAGAATGACAACATGAAACAATACAGAAGAAAAGCAATTATTATTTCACTTCCCTGTGGGTAGTAATTATGGATCTCATTATTCCCAAAGCAGCACAAGCCAAATCACAAGTTAAAGGGTTTGCATAAATCCTTGAATCATGGATTCACTAAGCGCTATTAAGGTCATTTGGTGTAACTCTTTCTGACCTCTTCAGGTTGGTTTTGTGGAGGACAACCACGACCCACACGAGTTCTCCCTAGAAATCCCCACCAGTGGCAAGGCACATGCCATACACTTATAAAGGACATAAGATACATGAAAGCCCTCAGGGACATATTAATTCTTAGAGTTCATTTCCTCGGGTATCCAATTATCACTCATTATTTACCTGTGTATAAACTATTGCTATAGACTAAATTGTGTCCCCCCAAAATTTATGTATTAAAGGCCTAACCTCCCATATAGACTGTATTTGAAGATAGGGCTTTTGGGGAAAACTGAGGTTAAACAAAATCTAAGAGTGGGGTCCTAATCCTTACTAGGAATGGTGGCCTTATAAGAAGAGGAAAGAGGGAGAGGAGCTCTCTTTCCACACCATATGAGGATAAGGAAGGAGGCCATCTGCAAGTCAGGAATAGAGCTGTCACCATGAACCAAATATGCCAGCACCTTAGAATTCCCAGACTCTGCCACAGTGAGAAAATAAATTTCGGTTGTTTAAGCTCCCCAGCCTAAAGTATTTTATTACAGCAACCTGACACAAGTACGTTCCAGGTACTATTGTGCTGTTAGGCTCCGAAAATACTTGAACTTCACACACCTGGGAGACAACACAGCCCCAAAAGAAAAGCTTTCCTGCACCTGCTGCTAGTCCAAAGCCATAGCATGTTGCACAACGGCAATGCTCCAAGGCCGGGAGAGACAGCCTGGGCTGCAACCCCCACAGTGACACCTTGCTGGGGCCTTCTCTCTCTCTCTCTCTCTCTACTTGTATTTATTTCCACTTTCATGACACTTCCTCCAACAAGCTGGTCAATTCCATTCATCTCAGTCCTCTTGACTGGACTCTACTCCACCTTGATTCCTTGATGGGCAGTGGGGCGGAGCCATTAACAGTATGGGAACTGGGCTCGGGTGGCCAGGTCTGGGATCGCAGCTTATGTGAATATTCCTAAGCCTCAGTCTTCTCAGGTAACAGCACTTATTCACATGTGGTTGTAGTGACCACTGCATAAGGCAATTTATGAAAAGCGCTTAGCACAGCCGGGCTAATCTGAAGCCCCCAGACGCGTGCTAGCTAGTCTCACTCTAAAAGCGCTTGGGGGGTCAACTACAGGTCCCACCCTCCTTGGTAGGCCCTCACCCCTCCCATTGGTTTCTAGCCTGCCAATCATGCACTGGCCCCGCCCCCCCGGTTCCAGAACGCTTTCCCGCTCCCGACTCGCCCTGCCCCTTTGCACTACAGCCCGCCGTGTTTGCGTTTCCACCAGCGCCTGCCCTCTCTCCTCTCGCTTCGCCTTCTCACACGGCACCACGCTCACCGTCTTCGCCCGAGGGACTGCTCCGCGAAGTCCAGGCCAGGGAGGAGTTGAGGAGTCTGAGCATAACGCTACGGAATTTGAATTCGCGGCGCCTCTCCCTCAACGTCGGCCTCTGGGAGGAGCGTGCTGCGTTGCCACGCCCCCGCACCACTGCGCCTGCGCACCCCTGAATTCGAAGGGGTGGGTGGGAGTTGGTCTCCTTTTGCTCCACTGCGCTTGCGCGGCAGACTCAGGGCTGGGCTTTTTTTCTGGCGCTGGGAGTCCTGGTCATGACAGACCCCTAGAGGCTGTGGTCTGAAATGCTCGCTAGGTTTTGGCCCTATCGCTTCAAAGCTCCACCTCCCTCCTCCACCTCCCCCACCCCCCACTCCTGGTATGAAGCCTCTAATTTAAGAAGCACCATTGGAGAAATAGAAGATGATAAGACATGAAGGTAAGTCGGGTCTGGTGGTAGAAGACTTTAAACAGCAAAATAGTACACTTAGACTTCATACTTGTTAAAAACAAACAAAATTCAAGTACATTTGGAGATCTAATTGGCTTTTTTAAACAGTTCTTGAATCCATAGCATCCCATCTAGGAAGCATAGGGGAGCTCCACTAAGTTAAACAAAAGAAAGGATTTTAAAGACAAAGAAGACTTTAAAAAAAAAATGAATTTGTTAGCAAGGAATTTGTTTAGGCAAGGTTGCCCACCACCATCCCCTTCCAACTGGAGCAGGAGTATATCAGTAAATTTCCTAGTGGTTGACCAGGAAATTCCATGCTGACTAGTTAAAGGTTACAATTCCTGGAGGTTGAATCTGCAGTTAGGGCAGGTATTGAGTCTTGGTTTACTGACTTGGCCTAAGTGATGCATTTTGGGCCTGTGGTTTTCTTTTTAACATACTGTAGGCAATTTGCAAGTCACTAAAATGTTTTTAAACACAGAGGTTAAGTTGCAAAGGCAATGTCTTGGAAATATTAAACTGGAAGCAGTATGAAGGTGATGCCAGCAGGCCAGATCCAGGGACTCGGCAGTGCTGGCGGGGGGGGGGGGGGGCTTATTTGGAGGTTCTAGCAGGGGAACGCAGCTACTTGTATACCCTTGACCAAAGAACGGTCCTCCTCTATCGGGGAAGGTTGTCCTCTTCAACCAAGCACGCATGCAAACTGGTGGAGCCGCTCTGGAAAACAGTGTGGAGGTTCCTCAAAAAATTTAAAAATTTAAAATAGAACAATCCTATGACCCAGCAATGACACCACACGGAATTTATCCAAAGGATACAGGAGTGCTGATTCAAAGGGGCACATGTACCCCAATGTTTATAGCAGTACTATCAACAGTAGTCAAAGTATGGAAAGAGCCCAAATGTCCATGGATGAATGGATAAAGAAGATGTGGTTTATATATACAATGGAATACTACTTGGCAATGAAAAAGAATGAAATCTTGCCATTGGTGACAACATGGATGGAACTGGAGGGTATTATGCTAAATGAAATAAGTCAGCCAGAGAAAGACAGATATCATGTGTTTTCATTCATACGTGGAATTTTGAGAAACTTAACAGAAGACCATAGGGGAAGGGAAGGAAAAATAAGTTACAGAGAGGGAGGCAAACCATGAGACTTTTAAATACAGAAAACAAACTGAAGGTTGATGGGGGTGGGGAATTGGGACAGGGGGGAAAATGGGTGATGGGCATTGAGGAGGGCACTTGTTTGGATGAGCACTGGGTGTTGTATGTAAGTGATGAATCACGAGAATCTACCCCTGAAGCCAAGACTACACTGTATACACTGTATGTTAGCTAAGTTGACAATAAATTATTTTTTTAAAAAATCAAACCTGAGCCAGCAGGAAATGAAAGCAGAATTTATTGAAAGTATAGAAAGAGTACAATTACAGACAAAGTGTCTGGGAGACTCAGAAAGGAAAGGAGAGAGAGTCTGGTCTATGTTTGGGGTCTGGGTTTTTATCTAGGAGTGTGGTCTGTTGTACGTGTCCTCAGGCATCCAGGAACCGGTTAGAACAAAGAGGAGGGCCCAAGTGTTATTACGTGGAGCCAGAGGGTCTTGGTGTCATGATGTCTAGTGCCAGTGGAACACATAGGATGGCTTCCTCCCGTCATTCATACCTGGTCCTTCCTTAGATGTCTCTTACGAAGAAGACATACATTATTTGCACTATGAGGCATGTGTAAGGTGGGGGTGGGTGCAAGTCCTAGCAAGAATAGAAGCAGGAAAAGGAGAAAAAAGCAGATTTTTATGAAGTCCTTCAGTTTCCCTATCTCAAAGGGTGTTTGGGAGGGAGAGAGACCAGAAGCAAGCAAAGAAGCCAGGTTAGGTAGAAAAGCAGACAATGCAATAGGGACATGGACTTCAAGAGTGCCAGCGGTAGGAACGGAGGGGATGGAGGCAGTTACTGCTAGGCCATAAACCTGCATATGACCCTCTGTCTTCCCCTCATCCTCACTCTATGACTTATACAAGATTGACACTCCTAATGTTGGACCCTGGGCTTTGTCCCAAAGGTAAAATCAAGACTGTTAGCCCTATGTAGACCACCTCTGCATTTCTTATTAAATAGCTTTAGATGGTGCCATTCACTGAATTAACTCCAAGACCTTCTTAACAAACTCCTCTCAAAACTCAAATCCAGGGAGGAAAAATTGCCTATTCACGTACAAATACATTTTCTTTTTTTCTTTTTTTTTTTTTTTTAATTTTTTTTTCAACATTTTTTATTTATTTTTGGGACAGAGAGAGACAGAGCATGAACGGGGGAGGGGCAGAGAGAGAGGGAGACACAGAATCGGAAACAGGCTCCAGGCTCCGAGCCATCAGCCCAGAGCCTGACGCGGGGCTCGAACTCACGGACCGCGAGATCGTGACCTGGCTGAAGTCGGACGCTTAACCGACTGCGCCACCCAGGCGCCCCATACAAATACATTTTCTATAACTCAACAGTGAGAGCTGCTTAAGCCCATTATATATGCCTTTTTGCTTCTGCTGCTAATAACCTCAAAGCTACATGTGTGCTATTTTAGTTTTTCATTGACCAGCATTTTTTGATACTTTTCTTTTTCTGTTCTTATTACTTCTTGATCATTTTAAGTCCATGCTCTAGTAAGTCAGACCATCTGGATTCAGATCCCTGCTCCACTATTAACAACCTCAATGAACTTGCAAGCTGTTTAAGCACTCTGAGCCTTAGTGAGCCTCAGTTTTCTCAGCTCTAAAATGGAGATAGTGACAGAACCGACCTTACAGGATTCTTGTGAGATAAGGTGCTAAGGTACCTTGCATGCCACATTATAAAAGCTCAACAAAGGTTAGCTGTTACTAATATTAATTTAGCATTCCTGTGCTTTTTTTTTAATGTTTATTTTTTGAGAGAGAGAGACAGACAGAGCACAAGCAGGGGAGGGGCAGAAAGAGAGGGAGACACAGAATCCAAAGCAGGCTCCAGGCTCTGAGCTGTCAGCACAGAGCCCGACACCGGGCTCACAGGGCTCAAACTCACACAGACTGCGAGATCATGACCTGAGCCAAAGTCGGACACTTAACCCACTGAGCTACCCAGGCACCCCCTACCATTCCTATGCTTTTATTTTAAGTTTCCTTAGATCCCCTGTAGATACAGCTGTGCTCTAAATCTAACAGTAAACAAATAAAATCTAATAATAAGTAAACTTGGGTCCTAAGTGTAAATCAAATTTTGAGATTTAGGCTTTTGGCAATTGGAAGTAGAGCAAAAATGAGGAGGTCAGGAGTGATGATGCATTTTGAAGGGGGGTAGGAATATTCTGTCTTTGTTATGCAGTTTGATGGGGTACACATTAGTTACATGCCATGCTGCAGGCAGAACCAGGATTTCTCAAAGGCATCTTTTTTCCAAGGTATAGCCTGGCCTTAACATTCATCCATTCAATAAATACCAACTGAGCATCAGTCCAGAAGCTGAATTATCTTAGTAAACTCAGAAAGTGTCAGATAACTTGGACGCCTGGGTGGCTCAGTCAGTTGTGCCCAACTCTTGATGTTGGCTCAGGTCATGATCTCCCCGTTCATGGGTTTGAGCCCCGCATCAGGCTCTGCACTGACAGTGTGGAGCCTTCTTGGGATTCTCTCTCTGTCCCTCTCTCTCTGCCCCTCACCTCCTCATGCTCTCTCTCTCTCTCTCTCTCTCAAAATAAATATAAAAAAAAATGTCAGACTACAAATGCATGATCTAAATTTACATCCATACCAATGGATTCCTTTATAACGGAGCTGTTTCCAGTGAGTGGAAGCTAATTTATCTCTTTCTATTTAGGAAGCCAATGTGAATTGGAAGATTTCTTGGTAAGCATAGAATCAGAACAAGGAAAACATAGAAATTTGAGTGAAATGTATCACCTACTTACTGGGAAAATCCCATGAAATGTGCCTGTCATCTAAGAGAAAAACTCTAGAGACCAGATTTCTCCCATCCCCAAGAATCCATGTGCCTCTCCTGGAACAGTGGAAGATGCACCCTAATATTATTTCTCTGAGCCCTAGTTTATTTGATTACTATGTCCAGTGCATATCTAGGTGTATGACTTTTCCTCATTAAGCCACACTCTCGTGGACATGGGATACACTCTGTTTCTTCACATAATAGGTTGATCTAATAATTCATTGGACTGAATTTATAGGCTACCCCATCAATGTTTCCATGAGGTATTCAGCAGTGTTTGAAAATGGAGGACTAGAGTTCAGGAAACAGATAGAAGCTCGGTATATGGATTTGATCACCCCTGAGTAAAAGAACTAAAGCCTTGGTAAGTGATAAAATTTCTGAAGATGTGAACAGTTAAAATGCAGGGGGGAGGGGAGGCATTGACATGCCAAAAATGATGTCTGACCCTTACCTTATACCATATATAAAAACTAACACAAAATGGGGGCACCTGGGTGGCTCAATCAGTTGCACATCTGACTTTTGATTTCAGCTCAGGTCATGATGCCAGGTTCATGGGATCAACCCCTCCCACACTTGCTCACTCACTATCTCTCTTAAAAAAAAAAAGTTAAATTTTAACACAAAATGGATTTAAATGTAAAAGCTAAAAGTATAAAGCTCTTAGAAGAAAACAGAGGGGATTTGGATTTGGCAATGATTTCTTGGATAGGATACCAAAAGCATAGGCGCAACAGTAAAAATGGATAAATTGGACAACAATAAACATTAAAACTTCTGTGCATCAAAAGACACAATCAACAGAGTGAAAAGGCCACCTACAGAATGAGAGAAGATATTTGCAAACCATGTATCTAATAAGGGGCTAATATTTAGAATATGTAAAGAACTTCTGCAACTTAACAACAGCAAAGACGAAACAGCCCAGTTAAAAAGTGGGCAAAAGGAGGGGTGCCTGGGTTGCTCAGCTGGTTGAGCATCTGACTCTTGATTTTGGCTTAGGTCACAATTTCATGGTTTGTGAGATCGGGCCCCATGTTGGGCCCCTCAATAATAGCATGGAGCCTGCTTGGAATTCATTCTCTCTTCTCTTTTCTCTCTCTCTCTCTCTCTCTCTCTCTCTCTCTCTCTCTCTCAAAATAAACTTTATAAATAAGTAAAGAAATGAAGAAAGAAAGAAAGAAAAATGGGCAAAAGGATCTGAATAGACATTTTTCTGAAGAAAAGATATAGTTGGCCAACAAGCACATGAAAAAATCCTCAATATCACTCATCACAAGGGAAATGCAAACCAAAACCACAATGACATACCACCTCATACCCATTAGGATGGTTACTATAAAACACACAGGAAAATAACAAGAGTTAGTAAGGGCATGAAAAAATTGGAACCTTTGTGCACTGCTAGTGGGAATGTAAAATGGTGTAGCTACTATGGAACACAGTATGGTGGGTCCTCAAACAATTAAAAATAGAATTAGCATATGATATAGCAGTTCCACTTCTGGGTGTCTACCCAAAAGTGGTGAAAGTAGGGAGTTGAACAGGTATTTGTACACGTTTATAGCCACATTATTCACAATAGCCAAAAGGTTGAAGCAGCCTGTGTCCATCAAGAGATGAATGAACAAAATGTGGTATTTATATACAATGGAGTATTTTTCAGCCTTAAAATGAAAGGAAATTCTGACATCTGCTACAACATGGATGAACCTTGAGGACATTATAGTCAGGGTTATCCAGAGAGACAGATTCAATAGGATGCGTATAGCAAAAAATTTATTTTAAGGAATTGGCTCACAAAGTGGAGGCTTTGCAGGCCCAAAATCTGGTGAGGTAAGCCAGCAGGCAGACTGGAGACTCAGGGAAGAGTTGCAGTTCAAGTACAAAGGGTGTCTGCTGGCAGAATCTCTTGCTCTGGGAATCCATTGTTCTGTTAAGGCCTTCACCTGATTACATGCATTATGGAGAATAATCTGCTCTACTCAAAGTCCACTGATTTAAATGCTAATCTCATCTAAAAACCACCTTCACAGAAACATCCAGAATAATGTTTAATCAAATATTTGGGAACCATGGTCCATCCAAGTTAACACATAAAATTAACCATCATATCATGATAAGTGAAGTAAGCCAGTCACAAAAAGACAAATACTGTATGATTCCACTTAAAGGAGGTACCTAGAGTAGTCAAATTCATAGAGACAGAAAGTAGAATGGAAATTACCAGGGACTGAGTCGAGTGGGAAATTGGGAATTGTTGTTTACTGGGTATAGAGTTTCAGTTTTATGAGAGGAAGAGAGTTCTGGACATTGGTTGCCAACAAAGTCAACATACTTAACACTAAACCATACACTTAAAAATGGTTAATATGGTTAATCTTATGTTATATATATTTTACCACACATTTTTTAAAGAGAAGAAAACAGCAGGGAATGACCTTTAAGAAATGGCCACATTTGGGGGGAAGGAAGGTGAGAGATTGAGTAACTAGAGGAGTAGAATGCAAATTAGGGCCACCACGGAGCTAAAAGAGAAAATGATCAAAAATATTGGATACAGCAAGGTCAAGAAGGACAATAATTAGAAGGAAATTCCCTGGCAACTTAATAAGGGAGAGTCAGTACAGTAGTTTGAACAAAATCACTTTGCAAGGGTTAAGAAAAGTCTAAATGATGAGAAGGCTGGAGGAGCAGAAGTGCTCTGCCTGTTCAAGGAGTCTGGAGGGGAGGAGACAAGGGGGAGATGCATGCTGGAAGGCAGAAGAAGGGGAAACCATGCAAAGGAAGACGGGGTGCTGATGTAAGGACCAAGTGAAAGGGCAACTCTTCCCTCTGCCATTGACCAGCTTCCTCTGCCAGGTAGCCTGATTTGGGCAAGATCTCCCCAAATACAAGACTAAGGGCCCTACAGAATCCTGATACAGACAAGGCAGCTGTCTTAGTACAGAATGGGCAGCCAGGGAGTGGTTGCAAGAATTAGAGATCATGACAGGGTTGGGGGTATCCTGAGAAGTCCAAGTTTGAAGGAAATTGCAGTGAAAGTCAGAAAGCCAAAAACAGAACGAAAAGGTAGGCCAAAGGCCAGTGGGGCAAATGCCAATACACAAAGCAGGGAAAGTCTCAGTGCTTGGGTTCAGAAGCTAAGTCGGAGTAGTGTTTCTCCTTTAAAGTTTAGTTCTTCTGCCAACTCTCACCAACCACACCTATGTCATCCCAAATTGTTGATGCTGCTCTACTCATTCAGAGGAGACTGCCTAGTGTTAATTAGGGTTCTCCAGGGAAACAGAACCAATAGGGTGTGTGTGTGTGTGTGTGTGTGTGTGTGTGTGTGTGTGTAGAAAGAGAAAGATTGACTTAAGGAATTGCCAATTATGGAGGCCAGCAAGTCCAATATATATAGGGTGGCCCATTAGGCTGGAGACACAGGGAAGAGCTCATGTTCCAGTTCAAGTCCAAACGTCATCTGCTGGTAGAATTCCTTCTAGCTCTCAGGAGGTCAGTTTTGTTTTGTTTTAAGTTTATTTATTTATTTTGAGAGAGAGAGAGAGAGAGAGAGAATCCTAAACAGTCTCCATGCCATCAGCATGGAGCCCCTCATAGGGCTCAGTCTCACAAACCATGAGATCATGACCTGAGCCAAAATCAAGAGTCAGATACTTCACCAACTGAACCACCCAGGCGTCCCAGGAATTTATTCTGTTCAGGTCTTCAACTGATGGGATGAGGCCCACCCACATTATAGAGGGCAGTCTGATTAACTTATTTACAATTGCAATGTTAATCTCATCCAAAGGCATCCTCATAGAAACATCCAGAATAATGTTTAACCAAATATCTGGGAGCTATGGCTCAACCATGTTGACACATAAAATTAACCATCATACCCAGGTAATAATTATAGCCATTAGTAAACACTTATTTATATACAAAGTACACAGCCATCTCCTTTCAGTCCATAACACCCATAAGGTAAGTTTGATATTCTCATTTTTAAATAGGAGGAAAACAGTTTTAGAAAGATTTTATCTAAAAGTTCATAAAATTCAGAAGCAATCAAAACCATTCTCATCATGGTTAACTTCAAAGAAATTAATTTAATCAATTTGACCAGAGTGGGAACTAGTTCTTTGGTCTTTCCACATCTTTCAAACTTCAGAGAACCAAGTTCCAATACCTAACTGTCATGACCTTTGTCAAAAAAAACAAAAAAAAAATCATTGCCCTCTTACTTTGTGCCTGGCAAACCGCTAAGCACTTCATATTCATTACCCTCTTTAATCCCTACAGCAATGTTGAAAGTTTAAGTAAATCCATCAAGATTGGGTTTTGCCGGTGACAGAAAACTCAAATAGCATTGGGTAAGACAGATAAAATTTTACCTCTAACCCTCCAACCCCCCAGATAAAGTCTGAAGGTATCCAAACTGGTAAACAGCTCTACCATCATAACTGGCCTAGGTTTTTTCTATCCTTGTGTTCTGCCATCTTCAGTAGATCACTTCCTCCTGATGATCTGTGATAGCTATTTAGCTCCAACCATCATGCCTACGTTCCAGTCACCAGGGAGACATGACAAAGATGGATGGGCCCCTGCCCTTGAAGAACATGTCTTGGAAGTCAGATATGCTACTTTCTCTTCCACCCACCTGGGTGGGTCAGACCTAGCAGCAAGGCAGGTTAGGAAACATATTCCTTTTTCTAGGCAACCAAACACACAGTTAAAAAAAAGAAGGGGAGAAAAAATACTGGAGGATCCACAGGCAGTATTATCAAGGCCATTTCTAGATGAGACGTCAGACGCACAGCAGTGAAGTGCAGAGCTCTGAGGTAGGATAAAAGAACTAGTCACTAATAATGGTTATGTGGGAGAGGGAGCAAGGATTCAAGTCTGAGTTTTAGAGTGATTTTTAAGTGTTGTTTTCTAAGTTATTTTGAGAGAGAGAAAGAGCATGAGCAGGAGAGAGGTAGAGAGAGAGAAGGATAGAGAGAATCCCAAGCAGGATCTGCACTGTCAGCACATAGCCCGATGCAGGGCTCGAACGCATGAAACTGTGAGATCATGACCTGAGCCCAAATCAAGAGCCAGATGTTTAAGTGACTGAGCCACTCAGGCACCCCAAGTGTGTGTGTGTGTGTGTGTGTGTGTTTTAATTTAAGTAATCTCTTCACCCGACATGGGGCTTGAATTCACAACTCCAAGGTCAAGAGTCACATGCTCTTCCAACTGAGCCAGCCAGGCACCCCTAGAGTGATTTTTAAAAACAAATTAGAATGGACTCAAACTTATCCCCACAAGAATGTCACTTACTCTGTTGCAATCTGATGTGCTTTTTTAAGTGAGAGAGATGGGGCTGGTGTTACTGCCACTCCACTGTTTACACCCACAGCCTACCTTTTTCTGTTCCAACCTGAAATCTGAATGTGCCCATGTAAGTGTGTCAGGCCTGGGAATTTCATCCAAGGTGTGAGGCGGTGGGGGGAAAAAGATCAGAAACCAGAGGGTGTGCTGTTCCACCATCCTACTCCTCCTCACTCTCGTCATTTGGAATTTCACCTGAAGGTTGAAGGAGATACAAAGCTGTCCCTGTCACTCAGGTTTACCCCCAATCCCCCAAAACTAGGATGAAAGTCACCTTGTCTTAGGACGAGAAAATAAGTTTTATTGACAAATGTATATGCTGATAGCCAACAATCCCCTAGGGAGAGACACATACTGTGCCTTCTAGGATCAAAACCGCCTCCTTGGGTTTAATCCCAGGTAGCCCGTCCAGTTGGAAAAAGGTAGGAGAGCTACTGAGAATCAAAGTACTGCTTATCTGGACAACAAATGGAAAAGGCTTCAGTCCCAGAGCAATTAGGTGCAACTTATTTAGGGGCAGGTCCAGCTTCTGTAGGTGGACTTTCAGATGTTGGGACCTGTGACCATATTGATTATTTATCTGAATTGCCTATTATGAGTGGAGTAGTTTTCACCCTCCTATTGTGCCAGTTGCACAAGGAATTTAGAGGGCCTCGAAGCCAATTCCAGATATTCTTTTTCTGATTGTCATCATCATCTCTTTCCTGTTTGACAGTCTTAAACAGTCGCTTCTTTCTTTCTGAGGTTTTCATGCCAGTGACTTTGAAGATGTTATTGCTCAGCTGGCTCATCCTGGAAGCAGAGATAGACTCGGGATTAAGATATTCATCAAGGTTTTTCAGGGTAGTAGTGACCAAAGACTGGATAGATTCCACAGGATCATTCCTCAGGCTTCCAATAGCTGAAACCAGAAAGGAGGTCAACTCAGATTCTCAATCTCCAAGGATGCCATTCTTTTCCACCCCACATGCCAGGTTATTATTCTATAACTTCATTTAGAATAATTTTTGTCACCATAAAAGTAATACTTCTTTTACTGTAGAAAAAATGTTTAAATAGAAATCATTTTTTTAAAGGAAAGAAAGAAAAATCACTCACCCCTCGCCCAGAGATAAGACTGTTAATATTTTCGTTCCTATCTTTGCAGTATATATTTTTTAAGTAATCTCTGTGCCCAACATGGGGCTCACACTTATGACCAAGAGATCAAGAGTTGCACGCTGTGCTGACTAAGCCAGCCAGTCACGCCGGTAGTATTTTTTTAAATACCGAATAGGGACACTTCTTTTTACAAAAATAAGATTTACATTTTTTTCTTCCCACAAAATATTCTGCTATACACCATAATATCCAATCACATGATTCTATCATAATTTCTTTGATGAACTCTCTTATTAGTGAGTAATTAGGTCGTTTGCAATTTTTCACTGTTATAAACAATAACTATTAATTCTTTCAACAGCTGTTACTGAGCGCTTACTATCCGCTCAGGTGCTAGGGATACAGTGGTGAACAAGAAAGATTCCCCACCCTCAAGAACTTAACATTCTAGTGGAGGAAAGACAAAACAAACAAGCAAATGTAAATGAAGTATGAGGAAGGGAATTAACAGAGTAATGGCAGTGAATACCTGGGAAGGAGCTCTTTAGATAGGCCAGTCAGGGAATGCCACTCTGAGAAGGCAACATTTGAGCCGAGAAGAAGCTACATGAAGAGAAAGGGCAGAAGCATTCCCGAAGGTTGAAGGTTGGGATGGGGGCTTCTATTCACAATGTAGAAAGTAGCCAGTGTGGTTGCACCTTCTAGTGGGGGGGGGATGGTGCTATAGGCTAAGGGTGGAGAGACAGTCAGAAACCAGATCAGTCGGGGCCTCGTGGCCAAAGGTAAGGGACCAGACTTCAACCTGAAGAACAATGGAAAATCACTGAAGGGTTTTAAGCAAGGGGCGACATGATTCAATGTACATGTTTCAAAGAGAATCTGGCTTCTGTGTAGAGAAGAGACAGGGGTGGGGGTTGTTAAAATGGTCCAGTTAGGGAATGGCCTACAGGGGGGCTTAGATCCAGGTGGGAACAGAGGGATGGAGACTGGAAATTACTTAGCATGCAAAGAATAAAGAGAACAGGACAGGTGTTGGCTCAAAAGGGCCTTCAAGCCCATCAAAATCTGCTTCAGGTTCATCTCATTTGTACTTAGCACAGGCGGAAGAACTGGGCTCAAGCTACACAGTAAATACATAAATCCTGTGAAGAGCCATCTCGTGATCACAAGGTTTGTTAGGCACTAGATATGAGTGTAAATGTAACCGGAATTACTTTTGTTGGGGAAAAAAGTCCCTCCTGTCTCCATCATTTAGGCAGTCTTTCTGAGAGGCTCGCTGGGATGAGGAAGGCAGTTCTCTGGTATGCTGAGGAGTCTAGGGTATTCATTCTAGGTGTACCTTCCCTGACATGCTCCAGTCACTGGGAATAGGGCTCTACTACCCAGTAGAGACCTCAGTTGTAAAAAAAAAAATGAGGAGAAGGCAATAGCGGTACAAAACATTAGGGTCAGAAGCCAGGGTTAGAGCCCTAATGGGACAGATGCTGCTACGGTCACTGGGGGGCAGGAGAAGGCATGGCTACTCTTAACAACAGCTAACAAACTCATTCTTCCTTGACCAGAACTCCGAGCACCCTCTCTGCCAACTGCTTCCAGCACCCTGCCCCGCCTCAGTCCAGAAGACTAAGCCAACTCAACACAAAGGTTCTGTGGGACACGTCTGTGCCCAGCAAAGCACAGGTCTTTACATGCATCTGTATCTGATACTTAAACAACGTTTAAGATCAGCACTATTATCCTCATGATACTGATGAAGAAACTGAGGCACAGAGACAGTAACTCGCTCAAGTTCACACGGCTCATTATTGAGAGAGCCAGTATTCGAAACTGGGCTAGCCAACATTGGAGCCTGTGTTTTTCATTACACATTGACTTGGAAGAAAAGACCCTTAAAAGTCATTTACCTCACCACTTTTTACCCTAGATAAAGAGCAGTGAATAAGCCAGAAAGGAAACAAAAACTTGTCTTTCTGCAGTGCCTGCTAGGCATTTCCTCTGAAAGATGAGCCACCATCCCTTTATTTATTTTTTTTTTACATTTATTTATTTTTGAGAGACAGAAAGAGACAGAGTGCAAGCAGGGGAGGGGCAGAGAGAGAGGGAGACATAGAATCAGAAGCAGGCTCCGGGCTCTGAGCTGTCAGCACAGAGCCCGACACGGGGCTTGAACCCATGAACCCTGAGACCATGACCTGAGCTGAAGTCAGACGCTTAACCGACTGAGCCACCCCGGCACCCCATAGCCACCATCCCTTTAAAAGCAGCATATCCAGAGTATTAGCTCAAAGCAGGTCCCAGGAAGGTAAGTGGGCTCCAACCAGAAGGCAGGTCCCTGAGGACAAGCATGTGCAGCACTAGAACAGTGACAACAGCAAAGCTGTGGTACTCGTGTCAGGCCGTTCTGACACGCACACCCACTCTTATGTACACAAGGACCCGCACACAGGGGCAGGGCTGTAAAAGCCAACATTCTCTCCATCTTGTCTCTGCATCAAAGGAAGCAAACTGTGGCATGGAAGAATTCAAACATCATTTCCATTCGGCACTGGAATGAATCACACAGGCACCACTTAG
The DNA here is from genome assembly GCF_028018385.1 of Neofelis nebulosa. Classification (NCBI taxonomy): domain Eukaryota; kingdom Metazoa; phylum Chordata; class Mammalia; order Carnivora; family Felidae; genus Neofelis; species Neofelis nebulosa. The sequence goes on along the minus strand of NC_080789.1, from coordinate 105,175,340 downwards.
CACAAGCACCCTGAATCCTTCCCACCCCACCCCCCACCTTGGAGGAGTTGAGAACTGTGTTTCGTGAAGTATCCCTACCACCCACAGCAAAGTCCTAAATCCTTACCATGGCCGAAAAGGCTGGCAGGATTCTGGCCCCACTGCTGTTCTCTGAGCTCATCTCCTGTTCTTCCTTTTGCTCACTCCACATGAACACGCTGACTTCTTGTTCCTCCTTGAACATGCCAGGTACTCTTCCCTCAGCTACTCAGATGGTTCACTCCCTCACTTCCTCCAGGTCTCCGCTCCAATGCCTCTTATCGGTGGGGGCACCCCTGCCCCGCCCTCTGACCCTTGGATCCCTGGTCCTGCCTCACCTTCTCCATAGTGCCTATCTAACACATATGTACTTGGTTAGGGCTCCTCCCCTACCCCGCTGGAAGGGGTGCTGTAGCAGGGTGGGGACATCAGTTTTGTTCGCTGCAATTTCCCAGGGCTTAGAAGAATACCTGGTAGACAGCAGGTCTTTAATAATTAAGAAACTAATTTAATTGAGAGCAAGCGCAGAAGTACCTCCTATAGCAAACATAGGTATGGCTATTTTAGGGACCAAAGGATTTTGCAGGGGAGGTAAAATTTCTCTTCTGATATACGTTGGGAATCTCAGCTCTTCTTCCTCCACACCCCAACTCCTATTCCCTCTTTTTCAGGACTTTGATGAAATTAAAGGACAATGGAGTGAGCATTCATTGGTGCAAAGGTCCCTGAATTTGGAGGTACCTGGGTGGCTCAGTCAGTTAAGCGTCTGACTTTGGCTCAGGTCATGATCTCACAGCTCATGGGATTGAGCCCTGCATGGAGCTCCATGCTGACAGCGTGAAGCCTGCTTCAGATTCTCTCTCACTCTCCCTCTCTCTCTACCCCTCCATTTCTCTCTCTCAAAATAAATAAATAAACTTTAAAAAAAAAAAAAAAAAAGTTCCCTGAATTGGAATTCTAGCTCTGGCTCTCCCAGTAATTCACTTCTATGATCATGGACAAATACCTCTGAAATTAGGAGGGTTAGAGACTGGGACTAGGAAACACTTCTCTGAAGTACCCCTAACTTCAGAGGCAGAAGAGAATAAATGCGTAGCCTCAAGGGTCTGGATGAATTACCTCAAATCTCATATACTCCACAAATCTTTAGAACCTCTTTATCTTAAAAATTCATGTATAATTTATTTGCATTCTACTCCAAAACATGTCTATTATTAAAACAGTTGTTTAATGTTTTAATTTTTAAAAGAGTTTCATTTAGAAATATATACTAAAATATTTATAGATGAATAATATGAAGTCTGAGGTTTGGCTCAGAATAAGCTGGCAGGGAGGGGTGTATGTAGAGAAACAGAGGAAACAAGGTAACCATGAGTTGATACTTGTTGAAGCTGGGGGACAGGGTTGGAGGGTTTATTATACTATTTGCTAGATTTTTTTTTTTTAATGTTTAGCTATTTTTGAGAGAGCAGGTGGGGAAAGGGCAGAGAGAGAGAGGGGGACAGAGGATCAAAAGCCGGCTCCATGCAGGGTTCAAACTCACAAACTGTGAGATTATGACCTAAGCCAAAGTCAGATGCTTAACCAACAGAGCCACTCAGGTGCCCCTATTTGCTATGCTAAAAACTAAAAGAAAAATCTTAAATTAGGTGGAGAAAAGGGATAGATTAACCTGCAAAGGAACAAAAATTAATGACAGCAGGCTCCTTTTAGCAGCAAATAAAGCCAGAAGACAGTAGTATATCTTCAAAGTGCTGAGAAATAAACTGTTGGTCTTGAATTGTGTCACTATTAGGGGCACCTGGCTGGCTAAATCAGGGGAGTATGTGGCTCTTGATCTCCGGGTTGTGGGTTCGAATCGCACATTGGATATAGAGATTACTTTTAAAAAATAAAATTGTTAATTAAAAAAAAAGAATTGTGCCACTAGTAAAGCTACCTTGCAAGAATGGTGATAAGAAAAAGTCATTACAAACAAGCAAAATCCAAGAGAGCATAACATCAAGATACTAGCACTAAAGAAACTTCTAAAAAGTGTACTTCAGGATGAAAAAAAATGAAGGATGGTTAGAGATAGAGAAAGGAATGGAGAGCATATAACGCTGCAGTAAGCCCTCACTGTTTGTATAATGTAACAACAAGAATCATAGTATCTAAGTTCTGGGTTATAAAAAAAAAAAAAAAAGAACTAAAATATTCAGTAACAAAAGCCTGTAAATTGGGAGGGGTGGTAATTGGAACTCATGTCAACACAGGAAGGAAGGTTAAAATGTTTTACTCTAAACCCTGTTAAGCTCAATATGCATGATAAAAGCCTACTTTCTGGTATCCAGCCCAGAGAAACACTTACACCTGTATACAAGGAGACATATGTGTATACACACACACATACACACACAGACACACACACACACACATATATCTGTTGCAGAAAGTTATATATATATGTATATATGTATGTATACATATATATAACATTGTATATCCTATAATATATTACAGTATATATGTTACATAACATATATATTCTATGTGTACACAGCAAAAGCATACAAGACTACATAACAAACAGGGGAAGAGGGTAGAGGAGCCAGACTTGAGCGTGAATAGAAATTTACCCCCCAAAAAAGAACTTTACCCTTATCAATAATGTTCCCATTTTTTTTTTTTTGCAAACAGACTACATTCATGCATTTCTTCTGTAAATAAAAATTAACTTTAAAATATTTTTACTGCAATAAAAAAGAGCACAAAACTGCAAGTTCTTTAGGGGACAGGGGGTGTCTCCCTTGAACACCACTGTAGCATCAGCAACTGACAGCACATGATAAATTTTGAGGGACTAGAACATTTTGGTTAGCCTTGTTTTTCTCTAAGCAGCAACACAATGGATAACTTGTTTTCTTCCTCCTACTTCTCCCCATTTTCTCCTTGTCCATATAACATTTATAGTGGTAAAGACATACTTTATTTAAAGTAACAAAACATGTCCTTAAGGGATTCCCCCTCTTCCTTTCTGTCTTGCCCCATGCCTTGTGGTACCCAGAACCCAGGTACAAGGCCCGTACTCACCATTCTGTAACAGCTCCACATCATCCTCGTGAATTCGTTTCATGGTTAACCTCTTAATTGTTAATCCTAAGGATAGGACAGATGTAAAGTCCTTTCAGAATTCCAGACCTTTGGGCCACCCTTTCCCCCCCTCTAGCGAACAAGGAAGTGTGTAAACCAGTTCTAGCAAGAAATGTTTCTCCAAGATTCCCTGTGGCCCACGTGTCAGTATTCTAGTGAAAGAGCAATGCTCAGAGCAGCTGTGACCCAGGGAAATGTTGTTGGCAGATGACAAGTAGGGCATGAATCCAGGGTGTCAAACTCCATGGGGTTCCCACACCAATTGGAAAATGAACAAAGGGCATGAGGCAACTAACTAATCTGCAAAAATAAAATATGCATTGTCAGTAAACATAGGAAAAATGTTTAATCTCACTACTGGTAAAAAAATAATAATAATAATCAGAACAACAGCAAGCTACTCTTTTCACCTATCAAATTGGTAATGAACGTTAAAGTACTACCCAGGGTTAGCAAATATCTGTAACATGGATACATACATGCAGTACTGGTAACAATGGGAAATGATTGCAACTTTTTAGACGGCAGTTTAAGCACCAAAATCCTTAAAATTGTGCCTACCCTTTGGGCCCAGCAATTCTACTTATTAAGAAATTTATCTTGGGGCGCCTGGACAGCTCAGTCCATTGAGCATCCAACTTCAGCTCAGATCATGATCTCACACTTCTTGGGTTTGAGCCCCGTGTCCTGCTCTGTGCTGACAGCTCAGAGCCTGAAGCCTGCTTCAGATTCTGTGTCTCCCTCTCTTTCTTCCTGCCCCTCACCTGCTCATGCTTTCTCTCTCTCAAAAACAAACATTAAGAAAAAAATTTTTTTGAAGAAATTTATCTTAAAATAATCATGGTGGCATGTAGAGATTTAAGCACTGTCTCTCTGCTTATAAAAACAAAAGATGACACAGTCTCAATATTCAAAAATAAGAACTGGTTAAATAGTTTCATAAATCTACCTGTAAAATGGAATTAATATTATGCAGTGATTTAAAAAAAAATGTTGAAGGGTATGTAATGGCATGTATTTGTGATAGGCAAGGGAAAAAACAGTATACCAAACTTCATGGTTTTTAAAATGGCTGTGTGTGTGTGTGTGTGTGTGTGTGCGTAGTATATTCTTAGGGGAAAATTCTAGAATGTTAGCAGTGGTTAAATCCAAATGGTAGAATTTCTGGCATTATTTATCTTCTTCTTTTTTGCCAATCTGAATTTTTTTAAGTTTTCTAAGACAAACACACACTGTACTGCTATTATAATTTGAAACAAAAATATTTTTGAAAATCCATGGGGTTCCAATGGAAGCAATAGTTGTTTCCTTTTCAAACATGTATGGTTCTTTTCCCCACAAAGCAGAGTGCAGTCAGTGTGGGTGGACCCACACAGAGTGGGGCAAAGGCACAGAGCCTTCTCTTCTTCCTCCAGCCTTTCTAACATGGATTTCTTTTCATGCTTATTTATTTATTTTGAGAGAGAGAGAGAGCCGGTGAACTGTGGAGAGGAAGAGAGAGAGGGAGAGAGAGAATCCCAAGCAGGTTCTGTTCTGTCAGTACAGAGCCAACATGAGGCTCTATCTCACAAAGAGTGAGATCAGGGCCTGAGCTGAAATCAAGATTCAGATGCTCAACTGACTGAGCCACCCAGGTGCCCCTCTAACATGGACTTTGAGCCTGGGTCACAGGACAGCCTCTCTAATCAGGTCAGAGCTAGGAAAGGAAGTGACCTGTTTCACAGTACCATGGTTCTGGCTTAGCCCTTGTGGAAGGTCAAGGAGGGTCCCTTGCTGAAGACAAGAGGGAAGAGCTGCCAGGAGGAAGCATCTTACCTATGAAGTTGATGGCAGCTTCCCGTAGGAAGGACTGAGGGCTCGTCAGGAAGTCGAAGCTCTGGGACAGAAACTCCCCCACAAGCTGTATTTTTTTTGTGCCCACCTGCGGAGCCAAAGAGGGGTGGTGCTGACCAGGAGCTGGGGGGGGGGCGGTGCCTGGGAGCACAACTAGAGGTCCCCTCACCCCCCTCACCCTGTCCACAAGCAGCACTGTTCTGTCTTCAGTCAGCTGAGAGAGCTTCAATCTAGAACCTCAGAGATCCCTACCCCAGTGACAGGGCAGACTTTAGCAGGAAGTTCATAAAGAGGATTTTGCTGCTTCATACCAACATGATAAGGGGAAACACAACTGGTGTGGAGCCAGGAGACCCAGGGCTGAATACTGACTCTGACACTGGCTCCAGTTTTCTTTTCTTTTCTTTTTTTTTTAAATAGAACTTGTTGGCCAGTTGGCTAACGTACAGTGTGTAGTGTGCTCTCGGTTTTGGGGGTAGATTCCCATGATTCATCCCTTACATACAACACCCAGTGCTCATCCCAACAAGTGCCCTCCTCAATGCCCATCACCAACTTTCCCCTCTTCCCCACCCCCCCATCAACCCTCAGTTTGTCCTCTGTATTTAAGAGTCTCTTATGGTTTGCCTCCCTCCCTCTCTGTTTTAAACTATTTTTTTCCCCTTCCCTTCCCCCATGGTCTTCTGTTAAGTTTCTCAAGTTCCACATATGAATGAAAACATATGGTATCTGTCTTTCTCTGACTAACTTATTTCACTTAGCATAATACCCTCCAGTTCCATCCATGTTGTTGCAAATGGCCCGATTTCATTCTTTCTCATTGCCAAGTAGTATTCCATTGTATTATACCCCAACTTCTTTATCCATTCATCAGTTGATGGACATTTGGGCTCTTTCCATGATTTGGCTATTGTTGAAAGTGCTGCTATAAACATTGGGGTACATGTGCCCCTATGCATCACCACTCCTGTATCCCTTGGGTAAATTCCTAGCAGTGCTATTGCTGGGTCATAGGGTTCTATTTTTAACTTTTTGAGGAATCTCCACACTCTTTTCCAAAGTGGCTGCAACATCACTCATCATCAGGGAAATACAAATCAAAACCACATTGAGATACCACCTCACACCAGTCAGAGTGGCTAAAATTAACTCAGGAAACAACAGATGCTGGTGAGGATGTAGAGAAACGGGAACCCTCTTGGTGGGAATGCAAACTGGCTTCGGTTTTCTGATCTTTAAGAGTGGATATATAAGACCTGCCCATCCTTCACAGAATTGCAAGGCTCCAGTGGGATAATGGATATAAAAGTGCTTTGTAAACCTAAAGTGGTCTACCTATATAAGGCAATAAGCACCCAAGTCCATAATATTAAAATCACTAATGTTAATTCCTAATCTACTTGCTTAGCCCTTAAACATTTACTTTTCAACAAGGATTCCTGACCTCGTCCCTATTCTTGACTTCGTAGGAGCCACAGACCCTAACACCATGACCACTAAAGCCCTGATGACTCCTGCCTGCATCTCTTCCTGCCAAGTGTCACCAGAAAACCTCTGCCCCATTGCCATCTACTACCCTCACATGACCTCCCTAGCCTCTGAAAGCAGACACTGGGATGTTAAGAGAATCAAATATGAAGAACCAAGGACTGGCCTCCCAAATGTGTGTTCTCAGATTTTGCTGATGGTAAAGAATGAGAATTGAGGAAGAAAGAATGTATCTTCTGTCAGCCCTCCCCTCCTTAGCCTCTTAGCCTGCCTTTGGGTTCCTGACATGAGTATTGTGGCCTGGCTTCTCAGAGACTCTCACTCACCAGGTACTTGCACGTTTCTTCCAATACCTGGATGTGATCACTGAGGGTGGTGTGCTGGAATGTCTGTGTGAGTGATGACCAGCCAATCACCTTAGTCCACTCAGTCAGGGCCCCTCCACAGGCCTACGGGATGGAGAGAAGGGGATCCCCAAAGCCTCACTCCTATGGCTCTGCGGAGCCAGGGCAGGAGGCTAAGTGGAAGACCATGAAGGTAGCCCCCAGGGGGCTCAGTTGAGGGTTTGGAGCTGGAATCAGGTAAAACGTGGGACCTTGTTCAGGACATGGGACATAAATAGCTTCAGGGAACAGAACCATATCAGGATGAGATCAACAGCATCCAAAAGAGAGGGTAAAAGTGCTCAGAGCCAGCCCCGAGGATGACACCAAAGATGTGGACAGGAAATGTACAGCCAAGGCTGGGCTCATGAAATAGAGTCAAAGGGAAGGGGGCTCTGCTCTAGCAAAAAAAGGAGGGGTGGGAATCTGCCAGGACAAAGGTCGCCAGTACCTTGACTACCTCGGTGTTATTATCCTGAATGCTAAGCAGCAGCGGGACTAGAAAACTGTAGATCTCTCTTCGGGTGATGGCTCCCGGCTTGAATTTGTGAACTCGATGCAGCATGTGGCCCAGGGCAGAGGTGGCCGAGATCTTCACCAGGTCCCTCTCCTGCCACGAAGAGCAAAACGGAGATGGGCGGCTGTGCTTTCCCTCTGGCCCTGCCTGGCCTGGCTCCCTACTCCCACGTCTCATTTCCACGTCCATAGTACCCTGATGGCACTGTGTTTACCATGTAAAGGCAACACGGTTTGTGTATCTGAGTAATTCTCTTTAGAGTCCAGAGCTAGTAAGTCCCTCTGTTAAGGCACAGGCTTAGAGAAGCCAAGATCATAGTTTCAGTTCTTCCCTGGGTCACAATGACAGCTTAATTTCTCTTCTAAGGATTTAGCTAAGGATTTGGCTAAAATTTTAGCCAAATTTTTAAAAATACCTATAGCTATCCTAGTTATACTGTGAATAAAATTGTTTAAATCGATATTAGCCTGTACTAATTAACAACGGTCATAAACAGCTAAACTGTACACTTTCAAGAGTATATTCTATGTTAATTGAACAAATGCTTATTGGGTAGCTCTCAGGAGCTAGGCATAGCACCAAATAACAGAGATGTGGTGGGACAAGACAGATAGTCCCTGAACTTGTAGGATTTGGGAAGCAGACATTTTAACAAAATAGATATACATGTTGTTATTTTTTGCACAGTGAACATAATAACAAAACAGATGATTCAGTGTTAATACTTTAACTAAAAAGTATCACAGGCAGTTTGGCTCAAGATCAGTGATTGAGTACTGCTTCACTTATCCCTTCCTGCCCCAAATCCCTGAAAGAAATAGTAGAGACACATCTCTTTAAATCCATAATGGTTCTGAAATAGTAGATGGGATCCCCCCTGACAGAGGACTAGAATATCCCTGAAAGACACACAGCAGACAGGATTGGAATTAAATTTGAAACCACAGTCCAAAGTGTGGGCAAGAACAGACTGCTGGAGGAGGTGGGCATGTTCTGGGAATGCTCCAAGCTTAACAGCTCTGAATGTGAGGAGCAGAAGCAGATGCTGGGCAACTGACAGGTGGTCATTTGGAGAGGGGTAGTCCAGGGGCACAGCACAGTGTCTCCTTCCGTGCTGCCCTCCCAGTATCCTCCTTGCTAAATAGCAAGCAGGAGGGAGACATACCACCCCCACAGAGCAGGGAGTGTGCTATCTCGACCAGAGAGAGGGGATGGGGCCCTGCGAGTCTGGCAACACCCAGGAAGAACAGGGAATCCCACAAAGACTGCCCATTGGTGCATCCTACTGTCCACATATCCCTGGACATGTCCCACAGTTACTGAAGGCAGGCTGCAGTCATAGGTATTTCACAGAGGGCTGGCCAAGAGTCAGTAGTGTAAACTTTCCAGAACTCACCACCAAGACTCACCAAATGTTCAGGAAAATCAGGACCACAAGAGAAACAAACAAAAACCTGCACCGCCCGAGGATACAATTAATAATACAATGTAGGGGCGCCTGGGTGGCTCAGTCGGTTGGGTGTCCGACTTCGGCTCAGGTCACGATTTCACTGTCCGTGAGTTCGAGCCCTGCGTCGGGCTCTGTGCTGACTGCTCAGAGCCTGGAGCCTGTTTCAGATTCTGTGTCTCCCTCTCTCTCTGCTCCTCCCCCGTTCATGCTCTGTCTCTCTCTGTCTCAAAAATAAATAGATGTTAAAAAAAATAATACAATGTAAACAAAACCTTAGAGAAAGTATAGTTGAATCATCCAGAAGATTTTGTAATATCTATCTATATCTATAGATAGATATATGACATTTTTTAAAGTCCAAACTTTGAAATTATAAATAAATGAGTAAATAAATACAGGTAAAAGTAAAGTAGTGTCTCTATAGAATAATGTAATAGCTATTCAGATACCACACCATCAACTAGAAGAGAAAAATAAAGAGGAAGGACCTGCTTCATAAAAAAATATTAAATAAAAATTCAATAGGTGGGTTGGATAGCAGAATAACCACAGCTAAAGTGTGAGTTAGTAAGAGGAGAATCAGCCCAGAAATTCTTCCAAGGTGGACAAAGAGATGGGAAATATGAAAGAAAAATGAAGAAACACGGAGAATAAATCTAAAGAAATTGCAAACGACAGAACAGAAAGAAGAGAAAAAAAGAGGATATAGCAATAAAATAATATAAGAAAATTTTACAAATGGTAAAACAACAGAGATTTGCCTAAGTTCCTCTGGCTAGGTGAATCGTAAAAGCAGCACCAGGAACCCAGAACCTATGACCCGAGGGTCAGTGTTCTTTTCATTCTGCCAGGTTGTCATTGTGTACATGATAACCATTTACTATTTCTTGATTAGACCATAAATCTCAACTTTCCATTCTAGCAATATGGGAGAAAAGATAACCTGATAACCTTATCACTATAAATGCCTTTAAATGCTAGATAATAAATACCCCCAAAATTTTTTAAAAAATTTTTAATGTTTATTTTTCACAGAGAGAGAGAGAGAGAGAGAGAGAGAGCGAGCATGAGTCGGGGAGGGGCAGAGAGAGAGGGAGACCGAGAATTCAAAGCAGGCTCCAGGCTCTGAGCTGTCAGCACAGAGCCTAATGTGGGGCTCGAACTCAGGAACTGCGAGATCATGACCTGAGCTGAAGTCAGACGCTCAACTGACTGAGCCACCCAGGTGCCCCTACCCGCCTAAATTTTTTTAATGTATAGCTAAGCTTTAAGGAAGTAAGAGAGATTCCCAGAAGCCAAAGATGAAGAGGTTCCTGACGCTCCAGCTACTGTGGGGGTAGGAGGATGCCACCAGTCTCAATAGCTGAGGGGCACATCTGTTCATACCAGCTGGTCTCCCTGGCTGGCCCACAAGGAAACCAGAAACTGGGAAGCAAGCACCCTGGGCAGACAGCTCCAAGAGAAGCCCTCTACTTAATGCATGAAGTTTCTTTTTCTTCCCTTGATTCTCTCATGTCACAGTTCCAAAACAAGCCCCATGGGAGTCTATAGGAGCCAAAACTCTGAGAGAGGGGAAGCTTACTCTCCATCTGAAGGAGCTGAGACCCCAAGAGGATGGATAAGCCCCCATTGCTTTATTTCCTCTGCCATCATGCCACTTGGCCCCGTTGTGGGCACATAGAGGTGCCTGGCACTGCAGAGTAACTAAAGTACCAGCTTTCTTGTGAGACAACTGGAAAAAGGGAGCCCCAAAGAACTGTAAAACCAGGGAGGTCACAGAGAGGGAGGAGCTAGGGAGAGTGACCCTATAAAGTTGTTTATGAACTCCTGTGTTCACTCCATGCATAGATCTGACCCTAAACCACATACCATAGACTTTGAAAACTGAACTACAGGACAGACAACAGTCCAGGTCCCAGGCTGAGATGTGAAATGGATTGGTATTGGTGTAGGCAGTTCAGATTCCTGAGCCTTTGAGTCCTTTTGACAAGGTTCCTACCATTCTAGGGTTCCTGTGTTATCTGGGAGAAGGGTAGAGTTGTGACTTGTCTCCCCACACTTCACTCCAGAACCAATTTCATAGCAGGGTGCCATTTTTTTTTTCCTTCAGTGGCTCTTGGTGAGAGAATGGGTAGATAACTGTGTGCTAGGTCTGTCTGTAATGGAGAATGCACTGGGGACAACCCTATGCATGGCTTCAGGTAGCCAAGTATCCTTTTTGCTACCCTTTGGTGACTTCAGCCTTCTTCCACAGTCCCACAGCCCTGCCCCAGTACCCTCCGCTCAGTTTCCAGGGCTCATCCTCAGTCCCAGCCCATACTGTTTCCAACTGATCCTAGGAACTTTGGCCCGTACATCATTGATGAGTGGACGCAGCTGCTTGGAGATGCTGCAAAATACCACCTTGGTGTTCTGTTGCTTCCCAAAGCAGATGATGTTCCGTAGGCTCTTTACTGCCTGCATTGTCACTCGTGCCTCATTCTTCAGGAAGTCTCGCAAGAATGGAACCTGGCTCTTCAGAGATTCTGACTATTTGGAAGAAGGCAGAGATCACTCACCACCTGAGGATCCTGCAACACCCTAGGGACAGGATTTTTAGAAAACAGTGCCTAAGAGGAACAGACATGGGGAATCTGAGGGCCAGATGTGCCCAGGAAGTAGAAGGCTGGTGTTCACAGGGTTTAGGAGGTCTGATGGCCAGTCTATGTAAGTCTACAAACTGGATATTGTGCTGTCCTTGGATGAGAGGTTGGGGAATGTACTATGCCCTGGGTAACTAAGAGAACCAAGAGGTAAGTCCAATTCTTCAGGGAGAAGAAGAATTGGGCTGAAGAGGTAAGCCCAATTCTTCAGGGAGTAACACTCAATTCCCATTTGGTCCTCCCCACTCTTACTTGTCCTGGGTGCAACGCGAGGTTACTGATTCCACGGAGCCCAACTTCCTTCATAATGATGTTGGGCTCATTGGTCCACTTGATTAGATTGCCCAAAAAGTCTTGCCCCACAGTCTGAGCCACTGATCGGTGCCAGAGCAGCTGTGGGTATGAGGAGACACAGCTATGGATGGAGAAAAGGTTATAAGTACCCAGTACTCCCTCAGTCCTCCCTCAGATCCCATACTCAGGTAATGTGTGTGTCCAGTTGAGCACAGTGGTAGCTCTGTATACACGGGGTGGAGACTAAGTTTAGGAGGTAGAGGATAATGCTGAAAAGGTTTGAAGTTTGAGTCAGGTGCTAGGATCCATGGATCATTCTGGAGCACAAGCCGCTGGCCCCCTCCTCAGGCTTTCCTGCCTCCTTTAACCAGGCACCTGAAGTGCCAGAGAAGGGACCCCACTTTAAATGACTTAAGATTATCCTTTCTCTTTCTGTGGCTAGTTATTTAACATTTCTGTTAAATGTTCCTCAGCCCAGGATATGAATGGCTCAGGCTGTGGACCTTTCCCCACGCTTCACCTGTGCATAGAAAGTCCTGGCCAGAATCCTCCTGTGATAGTTGGAGCTATAGAGGATGTTCCTGATGAGGTTGAGGATTCGATGCAGGATGGCAGGTTCACAGTTCTTCACAATGCCACTGGGGTGGGACACAGGAAGCCAAGAGTTGCTGGCGGGGGTAGGGGGGGGCAGGTGGCAAGGGACCAGCATGCATGGAACAGGGAAGACACGAAGGCAGGAGACCAAAGGATTGGGAGGTGGGGAAGGGGCCACTAAAGGCTGGCACTAGAGTAGTACCAGGGTTACTGGGGAAATAGCCTCACCTTGTCAGGTCCATGATCCCTATGTAGTAAAACTTGGGGCTGGACAGAAGGTCCCAGCAGTGATGCTGATTTGCATAGACCACCACTCCTTCATATGCAGCTGCCACGAACACCAGCTTCACTACCTCCAAGGCACAACTGAAGGTCACCACCATTGGGTGTGTGAAAAGAAAGGGAGAGAAGGATGAACAAGGCATTATGCCCCAGTCTGCATCCTGTGCTTGCAAACCAGGAGACAGTTTCCTGCTTGGGTAGCTGGGTTCTCCTTTCCTGCTGACAAGAATCAATGGCTCTGTGAAAGCCATTTCCAAATGCCCATCCACTCCCTCAACTCTGGCCCTCATCTAACCACAGAATCCTATGAAAGAGACTATAGAGATATCTGAGTGCTATGGTTTTCCAATTCTGCTCTCTGGGGCACAGAATGGGGTTAGGATATCTCTTCAACTCCACACCCACCTAATCAGTATGTGGTTTTATTTGGTTTTGGTTTTATTTGTTCTCATTTTATATAAGATTCCATATGGATAGAATGTCCTGAGGTTTAAAAGAAAAAAAAAAAAAGCATGACAACCACATATTTAGGAGTCCAGCCCCCATTTTTGAGATGAGAAAACAGAACTCCCAGTTGTGACTTGTGCAAGACAGCAAAGCTAGTGACAAAGCCAAGTCAAAGCTCATCCAGATTCAAATGCCACAACAGCATGGAGAGAATGACAAAGATGCGGGCTTGCCCTACCACCTACCATCTAGTTGAATCTCTTCATGGGCAGTTATGAATATGGACATGAACTACTGAGTGAATCAGCTGAAGAATGCATACAAGAAGATGATAAATGAGAAGCTTGAAAATATGTGAGAATATTCTAGCACATGTGACCACAGTACACACACCCATGTTCTGTCTCCGCTCTTCTGTTCTCTTCCTTGGCATTCCTAGGGGGCCAGCATCCAGTTGTCCAGGGCCCTCTGGAATGGACTAGTCCCAGCTGTCCGTCACAAGGCTGTTGGGCTTACCTAGTAGGATCAAAGGGCTTGCTTTTGCGGCCTGGGCCCTCCTCCCTGTTGTAGACCACCATCTTCTGGGGTACGTTTTGTTCAATCACCCAGTAGAGATGATGCAGTATAGCCAGCAACAGCCGGGGGTAGAGCTCCTGGACAGCCTCCTGGCACAGGGACCCTGACAGCATCTCACACAAAGCACATGTCACCTGGCAGATGGATGGTGGATGAAGACATAAAATGGTCCCACAGCCCCACACACGGAGTCCCACACCCTGCCCTCCCTATCACTGCCCAAAGGGCACAGCTCACTCTGACTCAGGCTTATAAGAAGCATCTAAGAACTGAAAGCCCACCACTCTTCCCTAGGAAAATAAGGGGGCCACACACAGGCAATCTGCTTTCTCTTCACTCTCTTGACATCAGAAACAAAATTGGAAGCAACTCTAACATTTTTAGGAGAAAAGGATTTGGGGAATACTTTGTCCATCCCTGGCAACCAAACCTCTTCTGCCTCTAACCCCCATGCCACACCCCAGGCCCTGGGAAAAGGAGTACCAGCCCCAGAATCAGGAGACAGAGAAAGCTGCTTAGCTTTAAACATCAGTTTCCTTGTCCATAAAATGGGATCAATCCCTGCTCTCTCTGCAACATGCAGTTCTTAGATACACAGGTACCAAGAGGAGGTACAAGTATAAATTGAATGTACAGTATTAGTGATTGCTCCTCTAAGACCTGCTCCCACCCTGCAGCTCTTGACCTTCAGCTCTGCCCCCAAGTCCCAGAACAGGAAGTCCTCGGCTCCCCTGTTCCCATGCTGACCGCCACAGGCTGGAAGGCCATCTCCCTAGATTCCTCTCTGGAGTGGAGCTTTTCCAGGATGCCTATGAGCAGCTGCAGGACGCTGATTGTGGTCTCTCGCCGGGTGCCAAATGCCTTCCAAAGGGCCAGATTGGTTCTGCGGGACCCAGGGGCAGCTATGTCACAGGCCCTGGTGACCAAGCTCCTAGGATTAGTCTGGTCTTGGGCCTTTGAAGGGCCAGTTCTCAGGGTCTAGACTTGGCCAGAGAACGCAGACAGGAAGTGTGATTGGTGTCAAAGAGAAAGCATCCCAATGCATTGATTTTTGGGCTGGGCTTGGGCTGAGGCAGGGGAGGGTGTACTGGGCTGGAGACTGTGTTCCCGGGCCATGAGAGGGATACCTGTCCCAAGGCAGGGTCTTGTTGAGCAGCATGGGCACAACCCTGTGGGTGTTGTTGCCAGCCAGCAAGCACATGGCCCGCATTGTCTCCTCCTTCGTGTTGGGCTCCAGCTGTACGTTGAGCCGTCCCACAATCCCCTCCACAATTTCTTCAATCTATAGGGAAGAGCCAAAAGAGTCTCAGCAAGTGTTTCCTTGCTACCTTCCCCCTTCCTTCCTACCTACCAACTCCCTGACTCAAGGGGCTACTTGCAATCCTGCCAGTGACTCTTAAGGCAGAATTCTAGGGTGCCAGAGGCTGGACCAGCAGGGGTGACAAAAGGAACTCCAGAAGCTGGCACCGATGTGCACTAGGACAGATGTCTGCCCGCAGCCCAAAGTCCAGAGAGTTACTCCGAGGTTACTCAGGAGACACAAAAGGCTCTGGGAGGGAGACAAAAGCCCTATACACCCTTCAGGGCTTCTTCTCCCCACTGAGATCAATTTGAAATCCCTGAAACTGCAGGAACAGTTGGCATTGGATGTGGGGGTACCATAGACTCTCATCTGGCCTTAGATTCCTAGTTTATGGCCCGCTGCCAAGTCCATTTTATTATAATACCTCAAGGACACCCTCAGAAGTATCCTTCCATTTCTGGCACCTAGGCCAGGCAAGCCACATAAATGAGTGAAGGCAATAGGTGTCAGGAGATTCAGAGATAGGAAGGTCTAGAGAGCCCGTGCCATATATAAAAGGGACAGTGGCCACTCAAAGAATTGCCCTATGTGACCTCATTTAAAAGTTTTTCTCAGTGAGGCAGGAAATGTGGATTTTTAGGCAAAACCTTCCTGTTTGTACACATTATCCTGAAAGAAAATGTACTCAAAGGTCAGTCATTCCATGAGCTTGCTAGTTTGCAATCCACAACCTTACCTTCACAGAAATCTAAGCCCCCTGACCCCCCCTCCCTGGGAATCAGAGTGAATCCCCCCTTCAGTGCTTCCTTGTGCTTCAGCCACTAGGCCCTGCAGCTGCCCACACCACTGCTTGTGGTTGTCTTTCTCTGAAGAACCAGCCCTGAGCTCAGAATTACAGATGTCCGAGCTCAGTGGGACCACAGAGTAAATCCAGCCCAAGCCTACATGTTAGAGGTGAGTGAATTAAGGCCTACGAGGAAAGGGACTTCCCAAGGCCCTTCAGCTGGTTTGGAATAGAGCCAGCAGAGAGCCCAGGCTCCTGGCGTGCATGACAGAGCTCCCACCACAGCACCACACTACCTTTATCATATCTCTGCCCCGTTCTTTCATGACAGCACTCATCAGCTGGGCTGCTGCCAGAGACACCGTGGCCTTGCTGTCAGTCAGACCCTCCATGGCCGTCAGCACCAGGTGGGTGAGCTGCATCTCAGTGAAGTACTCTGCAAATGCCTGTAAGGGTGGCATCAGGCCGCCTGCACCCAGGGCCTCCTGTTTGAGGTAGCCTGTGCCATCCTTCCTGGTTGGGGTAGGAGGAGAGACCTTTTCTTGAGAATATGATGTGCTTTTGTCCTAGGCCTGTGCTGTCTGCCTAGCTCCTAGAAGACTCTTTCACTGGGAACAGAGTCTTTGGGAATGGGAGGGAGAAAACACTGACCTCAGATGCACCGAGGGGCTCACAGGTCAGGGGCAGAGTGCTGGGAAAGAAGGGCTGAGACCAAGATCCTTAATGACATGTGTTTGAGGCATGGGCTGAGTCTACAAAAAGCATCATTAGTGTGAAGCAAATGCTTCTGGGGTGACAGGTAAGAAAGAAGGATTAGGACCCATGATGCTTAAGAGGGAGCATACTGTAGCATGTTGAAAAATTTCCCCAAAGTAAAAGTTCACAATCAGCAATGGAATGGGAAAGGGGATGGGATAAAGGAGTCCCACCGCAGGAGTCTATAATATGATGTAGGTTAGAGGCCCAGGCTCTTCCCAGTTTGTCTCTGGCCCTGCCCTCTCACCTTGGCAATCTCAAAGGTGTTGTTATAGAACACGTTGGCGCTATAGACTTCACTCTTGCCCTCTTCTTCCCATAAGCCCTGTTTTTTCCTTTGCATCTCTGAAACAAAGACACCCGACCCCACCCCTCAGACACTCGAAAGGTGTCTTAGGTTCCCCTTAGGTTCCCATCTGCCCAACCCAAATCACCTACTGCACTAAATCAGCTTGGGGAGATGTATATCCCGTGGGGAAGGGGAATGGGCTGTAAGATAAGGAAAGGTGAGAGCTAATGTCAAAGGAACCCCCATGTTGCCTGCCTCAGAGCAGAGACAGAATAAGGTCAGAGTATGGTGCTCAGCCAGACGGGGAGAAACTAATTCAAAAGAACTGTTTCCTGAGTAGCTATTTTGTCCCAAGAGGGTATAGGTAGATGTCTAGGGGCAGGTTCCTCATTGGAAATGAGTTGCTCAGGTAACTTCCTAGCTCTCACTCTTCCAGGACAGTATGTGGGTGGATGGCCAAACCTAAATGGGAGGCCAGAGCAGAAGTGAAAAGAGGAGATTCTCCCTACGCTTTTGCAGCAGGAGGATACGGTAGAGGTTGTAGACTGCCTGTGAAGACAGGAAGCAGATGTTGTCCACTGGGTCCTGGCAGCGCATGGCCAGCAGCCTTACCAAGCACCCCAACCGAGAGAACTTGATCTCCACCTGGAGAGGAGAGCAGGAAGTCACAAGTTATCCCAGCCATTCCCTTAGGCTGAGTTAAAACGAGAGGAGGCAGGGATTCAGGAGAGATATGAAAGGAAAGACTAGGTGAGGTTAACGGGAATGAAATTAGACAGGTGGGTTGTAGCTATTAAAAACTTGTGGGATCATAGTTTTGGAATGACCTTACATGGTCCCTCTTCTTTGCCCCTTGATATTGTACTCATTGTTCAGGCCTAGCTCAAATGTCTCCTTCTCTATGAAGCTTTCCCTTCACTTACACTTCATTTGTGTTTTGATCTTTCATTCCTCCTAGATTTGGTTTGTACTTTCCTAATCACCTTCTATTTAAGTTTGTTCTATGCATGCTTCTCTCCCCAGTGGACTATAAGATCCATGAAAATAGAAAAACTGTCTTGGTCATCTATGTATCCACTGTAACGCTTAGCATGGTGCCTGGTGAGTATTCAGCAACTGTTTGTTGAGATAGCTGGAATCAAACTGAACCAAGTGAAATGGAATTGAATTGGTGGACAGGGAAAAAGACAAAGGGAGGAAAGAGAGAAGGTGGGGTGAGGGTGAGTAATTGAGGCTAGGTAATATGTGACCAAGTTTGACATAAGGGTAGAGATGAGGGCCCACGCTCCAGGGCAGGCTCCTGCTCACTCCAAAGTTGTTCCATTTTGCAGTGAAGCCAAGAATACGGGCAGCACACCACATGGCCCGTTCCCTCTCATTGTCGTTCTGGGAATTCAGCCATATGTTCAGATGCTAGAGGAAGAAGAGAATGAAGGGAGAGACCTGTTAAGCTGTACTCTGGAGGGTAGAAATGTAACCTGAACCTGGCTTCTGCACAGGATCAGGACAAGACTTCTGAGAACAGGACTTCTTTTGCTGTCAGGCAGGTTATATGTGGCTCTGGCACCAGAAGCCCTCATACCTCCAGCCCCCAATTTACCTTATCTAAGTGCTAGAAATACCCTCATTTAACACCTCCTTTTTTAAAAAAATTAAATCAGTGGCTCTCAAATTATATTGACTATTATTCATTTCAATGGGGGTCAGTGTCTCCCAGGGTCCCCCAATAATGTTTTCCCAGTCTTCAATAGAAAGAGAACTTGGTAGTAACAAAAAAGAGTCACTATATTCACAGATTCCTAGCTGAATTATGTATAAACCTGCTTGAGAAATATAATTATGGATGATTCCTATTTGAAACATAATATGTCAGTGTATCACTATTGGTAAATTATGGACCCAAAATACCACCAATCCAAAGACGCATTGTCAATCTACAATAATCAATCTGATATTAATGGAACTAAACAAACAGCAATTTATAACTGAAAAAAAGAAGGGTAACAGATGAAAAATCTACAAGCAATGGAAGAGAATACTGATGCTGCATTGATAAGAAAACAACATTCTTCTTGAAGATTGGAAGAATTCTAGTGGGAGATCTGCAAGTCTTCCTTGCAGCCAGACTCTGATGAAATAGCCTGTGCCAAGACTGTGGTCTCTAAATACCATTTTCACTAAGAGGAATCATTGGTCATTGGAGAAACAGTTTATCCCAGGAATGAGACAGGAAATATACAAGATAATATACTGGAGAGCAAGGAAGCCATGAAAAACTATTGGCGTTATATTAGAGGGATTCAGGAGCTAACCTGAAGAGGCTCCCATTGACCAAAGAAGGGACAATTTAAGCATCCATAAGAATAATAGTTGTAATTGATCAAAACATATGAAGCATTTAAAAATCCATTTTAGGGGCGCCTGGGTGGCTCAGTCGGTTGAGCGTCCGACTTCAGCTCAGGTTATGATTTCGCAGTCTGTGAGTTTGAGCCCGGTGTTGGGCTCTGTGCTGACAGCTCAGAGCCTGGAGCCTGCTTCGGATTCTGTGTCTCCCTCTCTCTCTGCCCCTCCCCTGCTCATGCTCTGTCTGTCTCTGTCAAAAATAAAATAAACATTAAAAAAAATTTTTTAATTCATTTTAAATTTATATGATACTAGAGAAATAACCCTCACTAGTTATCTTTGGATGACTAGGAAATACTTACATTACCTTGACAGCTAATGAAGGGAAACCAGCATTTATCTTGTCTTTCCTATATGAGCTATACCTCAAAGTAACCAAAGAGCTTATAAAGTCGATTTCTCTTTATAGAAGAATTCCAGGTAAAAATAAACAAGGAATGATAGAATTACAGTGTCATCATTTTGCAAAAATAATAGAAATATATTGACTCAGTGGACTACTACATAGCAATAAAAAATGATCTGATGTAACAACATGAGTGAATCTCACAGATAAAATGTTGAAGCAAAATGATATAGACACAAAAAAGTACATACTATAAAATTTGTGAAGTTTAAAGAACAAGCTAAACTAATCTATGGTGATAGAAGTCAGAATAGTGGCTATCAGTGGTTATTCACTGGGAGAGGAAACTTTTGGGGGTCTTGGACATGTTCTATATCCTGATCTGATATTTACACAGATACATACATATATATACAAACATATATACATATATACATGTATATATGTATATATGTAAGAATGTATCTAAGTGTACACTTAAGACTTGTACACTTTATCATAGCAAGTGATATCTCAATAACAAGGTCTTTTTTTTTTAAAGAATGTCACCAGTTTTCAGCCATTAGTGAATCTAAGCAGTGATCATCAAAAGCTCTAAACACCACAAGACATCATGTGGCTGTTGATAGGAGAAGACAACACTACTTGTGAAGTAATCTTGCCAAAAATTGATCAGGTTCATGATCTAGATCCAACAATTACAATTAGAATCTAACAGATTCTCAGTCTCGCAATTCACAGGATAGATTTAGAGGAGTTTATTAAGTGGCCCCCAAAAGATGTAATTAGGACAACCCAGAATGTGGAAAATTTAGAGAACAAATGGCTAGGTTTCTTCAACAAATAAATTTCAAGGAAAAAAATGATTGAAGGGCAATATATAGATTAAAAGAATTAAGAGACAGGGGCGCATGGTGGCTCAGTTGGTTAAGCGTCCAACTTCGGCTCAGGTCATGGTCTCATGCGGTTCATGGGTTCCAGCCCCATGTTGGGCTCTGTGCTGACAGTGTGGATCCTGGAGCCTAGAGCCTGCTTCAGATTCTGTGTCTCCCTCTCTCTCTCACCCTCCCCCACTCTCTCTCTCTCTCTCTCTCTCTCAAAAATAAATAAACATTAAAAAAATTAAAAGAGACAAACCAACTGATTGGGATGTGTGAATGTTTAATGACACCAAGAAATGAAATTACTTTCTTTCATCAGTGTTTTATAGTTTTCAGAGTACAGGCCTTTCACCTCCTTGGTTAAGTTTTTTCCTAAATATTTTATTATTTTTACTGCAATTGTAAGTGAGATTGTTTACTTAATTTCTCTTTCTGCTACTTTGTTATTAGTATATAGAAATGCAACTGATTTCTGTATATTAATTTTGCGTCCTGTAATTTTGCTGAATTCATTTATCAGTTCTAGTATTTTATTTTGGTGAGGTCTTTAAGGGTTTCCATATATAGTATCATTTCATCTGCAAATAGTGAAAATTTTACTTCTTCCTTCCCAAATTGGATGCTTTTTATTTCTTTTTCCTCTCTGCTGTGGCTAGGACTTCCAATACTATGTTGAATAAAAGTGGTGCGGGTGGATATCCTTGTCTCGTTCCTGATCTTAGAGGGAAAGCTTTCAGTTTGTTACCACGGAGTAATGTTAGCTGTGGATTTTCATGTATGGCCTTTATTATATTGAGGTATGTTCCCTGTAAATCTACTTTGTTGAGAGTTTTTATCATGAATGAGTTTGTGCTTTGTCATATGCTTTTTCTGCATCTATTAAGAGGATCATATGGTTTTATCCTTCCTTTTATAAATTAAATCTTGCCATTTGCAACAACACGGATAGAGCTAGAGAGTATTATGCTAAGTGAAATAAGTCAGAGAAAGACAAATACTATATGATTTCACTCATATGTGGAATTTTAAAAACAAAATAAACAAAAGGGAAAAAAAGAGAGAGGGAGGCAAACCAAGAAACACACTGATGGTTACCAGAGGGGAGGTGGATACAGAGATGGGTAAAACAGGTGATGAGGATTAAGGAGTGCATTTGCTGTGAAGAGCACTGGGTGTTGTATGGAAGTGTTGAATCACTATATTGTACACCTAAAACTAATACTATACTGTGTGTTAACTAATTGGAATTTGTTTTTTTTTATTTTAAAGTGTATTTATTTATTCTGAGAGAGAGAGAGGGAGAAAAGAGGAGGGTCAGAGAGAAAGAGAATCCCAAGAAGGCTTCTCACTGACAGCTCAGAGCCTGATATGGGGCTTAAACATACGAACTGTGAGATCATGACCTGAGCTGAAACCAAGAGTTGGACGCTTAACTGACTGAACCATCCAGGAGCCCCTAACTGGAACTTAAATAAAAACTTTTAAAAAATTGAAATAAGGGGCACCTGGGTGGCTCAGTTGATTGAATGTCCAACTTCAGCTCAGGTCATGATCTCACAGCTTGTGAGTTCGAGTACCGCATCAGGCTCTGTGCTGACAGTGTGGAGCCTGGAGCCTGCTTCAGATTCTGTGTCTCCCTCTCTCTCTGCCCCTCCCCCACTCACGCTCTGTCTCTCTCTCTCTCTCTCTCACTCAAAAACAAATAAACATTAAAAATAAATAAATAAAAATTTAAAAATTGAAATCAGTCTCCCAGAAATAATATATTCTAATCAGAAGAGCACCCTTTGGGGGCACCTGGGTGGCTCAGTTGGTTAAGCATCCAACTTCGGCCCAAGTCACGATCTCATGGTTTGTGGGTTCGAGCCCAGCATCAGGCTGTGTGCTGACAGCTCAGAGCCTGGAGCCTGCTTCAGATTCTGTGTCTCCCTCTCTCTCTGCCCCTCCCTTGCTCATGCTCTATCTCTCAAAAATAAATAAACATTAAAAAGAATAAGAAGAACAACAACAACAACACCCTTTGGAAATTTCAAAGGAGTCAGACCTTGTGGTATATAATAAAAAGGATACATTGCCTTTCAAACTTATCAAACAAATTGATATTTTTTTCATTTCTTTGAGTTGCTAAGTATCATAGTAACTTTGTAGCTATCCTGCTGGATTACAAACAAAAACTCTGTGTGGTGGAATGGAGAGATAAATTTACACTAAAATGAAGTAGACTCATTCTGATTTATATGTAATGCACTAACGACACCAAAATGGAAGAAGCTAAGTGAATGCCAGTTATTCTTAAGCAATTTTATGGCCACTAACAGATGTTTCCATAATGTACTTCTCCAAAGTTCCAACAGGGCACATTCTAAAGAATACATCTTGCATGAATTATCTTTTACATAAATGTGTAATTAGCAAGGTTTAACAATGCATATGATTGAACCCTGCGGCATGATCTGTACTTGGCAATATTGTCAACTCAAATTACTGTGATTCTTGTGATATTAATTAGGTGATAAATAAGCAAAGTGTTGCTAGGGAAAAGAAAGTTTTCTATCCGAAAAAAAAAAAAAAAGTAAAATCATGTAAAAAGTATGTCTTTGACCATAAAGGAATTAGACCAGAAATCAATAACCACAAGAGAATAGAAAATTCTCCAAACATTTGGAAATAACACACTTCTAAATAATCCACTGGCCAAAGAGGAAGTTTTGAGAGAGATTACAAAATATTTTGAACTGAAATGATATTGGAGGTATATATTAAAATGTACAGGATGCTGCGAAAGTAGTGCTTAGAGGGAAATTTAGAAAACTAAATGTTTATAGTAAAAAAGGAGAAAAGGGGCACCTGGGTGGCTCAGTCAGTTAAGCGGCCAACTTCGGCTCAGGTCATGATCTCGCGGTCCATGAGTTTGAGCCCCGCGTCGGGCTCTGTGCTGACAGCTCAGAGCCTGGAGCCTGTTTCAGATTCTGTGTTTCCCTCTCTCTGACCCTCCCCCATTCATGCTCTGTTTCTCTCTGTCTCAAAGATAAATAAACGTTAAAAAAAATTTTTTTAAATAAAAAAGGAGAAAGGGGTGACTGAAGTGGCTCATACACTGGATTTCTGTACCATCTCCACTGCAGGAGGAAGTGTAGGTGGCCTGATCCTTAGCCTCCAAGTGTCCCCTTCCTTCCCAGCAGTTGAAGTCCTGGGTTCCCTTCTTCCTGGAGGTATATTTTAGGGATTGCTGGGAAGATGACTCACCTCGTTTCACAAATACAACTAGATAACACTCACCTCAGTGTAAATAACCTAGAAAATGACCTGAAGGCTGGCAGAACAAACTCCACAACTAAATGTAGAGAAGAGGGTAGGAAGGGGAGAGAGGTGGTGAGGAGCTAAACAGAGCTGGGGGACTGTCTGCCAAGAGGCTCATAGGCACAGGCAGGGGAGAGAAATAGTCTATCGATCTGGGAAGCCCACACAGTGAAGACAAATCCCTTTAACATTTGGCTGTGAAAACCAGAGGGGCCAAATTTCATCGGTTCTTACTGATGAATCCAGCAGACTCAAAACCTGGAATTTTATACATCAGCAGGCTTGGCTCTGGGAGAGCTGAGAGGGTGAGAGGAAACTGAGTCCCTGCCCTTAAAGAGACAGCACAAAAAAACAGCCCTTCAGAGATACAGCATAGAAGGAGCAGTTTGAAAAACATCTGGGGCATATGGCAGGGAAAGTTGTTTACTAATCTCAAATTATGTCCTGGAGGGACAGAGATTGTTGGGAAGCTCCTCCAAGAATAAAAAGGAGCTGGCAGGTGCCCATGCCCAGCATAAACACACAACCATCTGTGGGGACCAAGGCAGCACCAAATCTCTACCTAACTTGCTAATACCATGAATCCTACACTTCCCCTCTCACATCTGCAGATCCATCCTCTCCAGCCAGGCCTGCCCTAGTCCCTGCACCGTGGGACCCCTCCCCCACAGGACCAGCACACAAACCTTGCTAACACTGCACTTCCTGTCCCAAAATACATTGCAGATCCACCTCCAATATGCTCTTGCCCTGAGCCTATCCAAAGCAGAGCCACAAGCCTAGCAGTGTGCAAGCAGCCCCAACAGGGACCACCACCACTCCAAAGTGACTCCTGCCCTAGGAAGAGGGAAAGATAACCAGACACACCAATCAAACTACTATCCCAGCAATGGGTTGGGGGCTAATGGTTAGCCCATCTAACTACAGGCCCTACTCACCAATAAAACGTTCTTAGGGACAACCCAGGGAAAGTGCCTTGCAGTTTGGTGCTATTGTATTTCTGGAAAATGCCTGCTCTGACTCAGCTGAAGCCCAAGTTGGCCCCAGACTGATACACTGACCACACAGGGACCAAACTCTGCCTTCAACAAGCAAAGAAAGCCACTGCAGATGATTGGATTGAAGGCAAGAGTGACTCAGCCACAATAGTCGGGTGCACACATCACACATAGGAGACACCCTTGAAGCACCAGGTTCTGGTGAACAGGAGATGTTGCATCTCAGGGCACTACAGGACCTCTTCTTCACAAGACTACTACTTTCTAAAATTTTTTTTTAACGTTTATTTATTTTTGAGACAGAGAGAGACAGAGCATGAACTGGGGAGGGTCAGAGAGAGGGAGACACAGAATCTGAAACAGGCTCCAGGCTCTGAGCTGTCAGCACAGAGCCCGACGCGGGGCTTGAACTCACGGACCGTGAGATCATGACCTGAGCCGAAGTCGGCTGCTTAACCGACTGAGCCACCCAGGCGCCCCACAAGACTACTACTTTCAAGAGCAGGAGATGTAGCTGACTTTCCTAACACAGAAACAGACACAGCGAGTTATATACAAATGAGGAGACAGAGAAATATGTCCCAAATTAAAGAACAGGGCATAATTACAGAAAGAGACCAAAGAAAAATGGAGATAGGTAATATGCCTGATAGAGAATTTAAAGTAATGCTCATAAAGATACTCACTAGACTTGAGAAAAGAGTGGAAGACATCAGTGAGACCTTTCATAAAGAAATAAAAAAGAAGTAATTAGAGATGAATAACACAATAGATGAAATTAAAAATACACTAGAGTGTATTTAATAGCAGACTAGGGGAAGCAGAATAAAATTGGTGACCTAGAGGACAGAATGATGAAAAATAATCAGTACAAATGGGTAAGAGGGGAAAAAAATTATACAAAATGAAAATAGAATAAAGGAACTCAGTGACAACATCAAGTGTAATAACATTTGTATTATAGTAATCTCAGAAAGAAAAGAGAGAGAAAGGGGGGAAGAAAATTCATTTGAATAAATTAATAGCTGAAAACTTACCAAATCCGGGGAAAGAAACAGAAATCCAGATCAAGGAGGCACAGAGATCCCTCAACAAAATCAACCCAAGGAGGTACACACCAAGAGACATAGTAATTAAAATGGCAAAAGTAGTGGTAAAGAGAGAATTTTTAAAACAGCAATAGACAAGAAAAGTAACATACAAGGGAAACCCTATAAAGCTATCAGAGTAGTTTTCAGCAGAAACTTTGCAGGCCAGAAGGAAGTGGCAGGATATATTAAAAATGCTGACAGGAAAAGATCTGCAGCCAAGAATGCTCTATCCAGCAAGGCTATCATTCAGAATAGAAGGAGAGATCATTTTCCAGACAAAAAAAAGTTAAAGGAATTCATGACCACTAAACCAGCCCCACAAGAAATGTTAAAGTAGACTCTTTGAGTGAAAAGGAAAGATCATAAGTAAGATCAAGAAAAGTAAGAAACACAAAAGCTGTAAAAATAAGTGTATTTGAAAAAAAGAGTATATCAGTCAAGGGACTCACAAAATAAAAGGATGCTAAATATGACACCATACACCTAAAGCATGGTGGGGAAAGCAGTAAAGAATAGGTTCAAACTTAAGCAACTAACAACTTAATATAGACTGCTATATGCAGATGTTATATACAAATCTAATGGTAACCACAAATCAAAAACCAGTAATAGATATGCAAAAATAAGGAGAAAAGAATCCAAGTATACCACTAAAGAAAGCCAACTTATTATGAGAGAAGAAAACAAAAGAAAGGAACAGAGAAGAACTACAAAACAACCATAAAACAAGTAACAAATGACAATAAGTACATAACTATCAATAATTACTTTGAATATAAATGAACTAAGTGCTCCAATCAAAGATATAAGGTGATAGAATGGTTAAAAAAAGAAGAGTAGGGGCGCCTGGGTGGCTCAGTCGGTTGGGCGCCCAACTTTAGCTCAGGTCATGATTTTGCGGTCTGTGAGTTCAATCCCCGCGTCGGGCTCTGTGCCGACAGCTCAGAGCCTGGAGCCTGCTTCGGATTCTGTGTCTCCCTCTCTCTCTGACTCTCCCCCGTTCATGCTGTGTCACTCTCTGTCTCAAAAATAAATAAACGTTAAAAATAAAATTAAAAAAAAAAAAAAAACAAGAGCAATCTGCATGCTGCCTATAGGAGGCTCGAGACTCATTTCAGACCTAAAGACACATGCAGATACAGACTGAAAGTGAAAAGATGGAGAAACATTTATTATGTAAATGGATGTGAAACAAAAGCCAGAGTAGCATACTCATATTGCACAAATTAGACTCTTTTATGTGTGTGTGTGTGCGCGCGCACGCACAAAATAGACTTTAAAACAAAGATTGTAACAAGAGGCAAAGAAGGACACTATATAATCACAAAGGGGACAATCCAACAAGAAGATATAACAATTGTAAATAGTCATGCACCCAACATGAAAACACCCAAATACATAAAACTGTTAATAACAAACATAAAGGAAGTAATCACTAGTAATACAATAATAGTAGGGAACCTTAACACCCCACATATATCAATGAACAGATCATCCAAACACAAAATCAACAAGGAAACAATGGCTTTGAATGACACACTGGACAAGATGGATTTAATAGATATATTCAGAACATTTCAGGGGCACTTGGGTGGCTCAGTCAGTTAAGCGTCTGACTTCAGCTCAGGTCATGATCTCACAGTTCATGAGTTTGAGCCCCACATCAGGCTCTGCACTGACAGTGAGGAGTCTGCTTGGATCCTCTGTCTCCCTTTTTCTCTGTCCCTCCCCTGCTTGTGCACACGCTCTCTCTCAAAAATAAATAAACATTTTTAAAAAGAACATTCCATCCTAAAACATAAGAATACACATTCTTTTCAAGTGCACATTGAACATTCCCCAGAATCGATAACATATTAGGCCACCAGATAAGCGTGAACAAATTCAAAAAGATTGAAGTCATACCATGCATCTTTTCTGACTGTAATGCAACCTCAAGAAAAAATCTGGAAAGAGCACAAATACATGGAATTTAAATAACATGCTACTAAACAATGAATGATTCAACCAAGAAATCACAGAGAAAATCAGCAAACACATGGAGACAAATGAAAATGAAAACACAGTGGCCCAAAATCTTTGGGATGCAGCAAAAACTATTCTAAGAGGGAAATTTATATCAATACAGACCTACCTCAAGAAGCAAGAAAAAAAATCTCAAATAAACAACCTAACCTTACACCTAAATAAGCTAGAAAAAGAACAAACCAAGCCCCAAAACCAGTAGAGGGAAGGAACTATAAAGATTAGAGTAGAAATAAATGAAATATATAAAAAAAACAAACAAACAGTAGAACAGATCAGTGAAACCAGGATCTAGCTCTTTGACAAGATCAACAAAATTGATCAACTTTTAACCAGATTCATCAAAAAATTTTTTTAATGTTTTTCAATTTAAGTTTTAGTTAGCATACAGTGCAATGTTGGTTTCAGGAGTAAAATTCAGTGATTCATCACTTACATACAACACACAGTGCTCATCACAACAAGTGCCCTCCTTAATACCCATCACCCATCCAGCCCATCTTCTACCCACCTCCCTCCATCAACCCTCAGTTTGTTCTCTATCATTAAGAGTCTCTTAGGAGTGCCTTGGTGGCTCAGTCGGTTGAGCATCTGACTTCGGCTCAGGTCATGATCTCACAGCTCGTGAGTTCAAGCCCCATGTTGGGCTCTGTGCTGACAGCTCAGAGCCTGGAGTCCGCTTCGGATTCTGTGTCTCCCTCTCTCTGCCCCTAACCCACTCGCATTCTGTCTATGTCTCTCTCAAAAAACACATTAAAAAAATCTTTTTTAAAAAAGAGTCTTTGTGGTTTGTTTCCCTCTTCTCTCTTCCCTCCTTTCCACGTGTTCATCTGTGTTGTTTCTGAAATTACACACGAGTGAAATCATATGCTATTTGTCTTTACCTGATTGACTTATTTCACTTAGCATAATACATTCAAGGTCCATCCATGTCTTTGCAAATGGCAAAATTTCATTCTTTTTGATGGTTGAGTAATATTCCATTGTGTGTGTGTGTGTGTGTGTGTGTGTGTACACCACATCTTCTTTATCCATTCATCAATTGATGGAAATTTGGGCTCTCTCCATAGTTTGGCTACTGTTGATAATGCTGCTATAAACATTGGGGTGCACGTACACCTTCGAATCTGTATATTTTTGTATGCTTTGGGTAAAAAACTAATAGTGCAATTGTTAGATCATAGGGCATTTCTATTTTTAGTTTTTTGAGGAAAAAAAAATTTTTTTTTTTAATTTTTTTAACGTTTATTTTTGAGACAGAGAGAGACAGAGCATGAACGGGGGAGGGTCAGAGAGAGAGGGAGACACAGAATCTGAAACAGGCTCCAGGCTCTGAGCTGTCAGCACAGAGCCCGACGTGGGGCTCGAACTCACGGACCGCGAGATCATGACCTGAGCCAAAGTCGGACGCTCAACCAATTGAGCCACCCAGGCGCCCCGAGGAAAAAATTTTTTAAGAGAGAGAACTCAAACAAAATCAGAGGAGAAATAACAACCAACACCACAGAAATACAAAGGACTGTAAAAGAATATTATGAAAAATTATATGCCAACAAATTGGACACCTTAGAAGAAATGGATAAATTCCTAGAAACATGTAACTCCCAAAACTGAATCAGGAAGAAACAGAAAATTTGAACAGACCAATTACCAGCAGTGATATTGAATCAGTAATCAAAAACCCCTAACAAATGAAAGTCCAGGCCAAATGGCCTCACAGGTGAATTCTACCAAACATTTAAAGAAAATATTCCAAAAAATAGAAGAGAAAGGAAAATTTCCAAATTTATTACATGAGGCCAGCATTACAGATACCAAAACTACTACAAAAAAAAAAAAAAAAAGAACTACAGGCCAGTATCTCTGAATATAGATGCAAAGATCCTCAACAAATATTAGCAAACTGAATCCAGCAATACATTGAAAAAAATCATTCACTATGATTAAGTGGGATTTAGTCCCATGATGCAAGGATGGTTCAATATTTGCAAAAACATGTTTTCAATAAGACACATTTATTCAGCATCATGATCAGACAATTACATTTAGCAATCAGCAGCATGAGTACAAAAAAAATCTACATTAAAACCCTTTGTTTTGAATCCTTTTACTTTCCACAGAACAGAAACTAAGATAACCTGTTATACAATTAGTCACAAATACAGTCCTTACATGTAACTCCCAATACACATTTTTGTCCATACACATGAATTTGTCTAAAGCATGTCTGCTTTATAGCAGCTAGGCCCTGCCATCACTATGTTTGGCTGAGTTCACAAATCTGTTGTAACCTGTAGCTTCCTTGTCACTTCTCTGGCTCTCCTCTCCTGCTAAGCTTTGTTTTCTGGAAGTAATTAAAACCTTCTGCCACTATCATAGCTACTGCTGCTGCTGGAACCACCATAGCCACCTTGGTTTTGTGGTTTGGCAAAGTATTGGCCTCCACCACCACAGGGGCCAGAGCTTCTGCCTCCAAAACTTCCTCCTTTCATGGGTCCAAAAGTTGAAGATTGATTGTTGCAATTGCCAAAATCATTATAGCTTCCACCACCTCCAAAGTTGCTTCTATCATTACCAAATCCATTATAGCCATCCCCACTGCCACCATATCCACCACCACCTCGACTGCCACCAAAGCCACCTCACCCATAACGTTGTCATTCCCACCAAAACCACCTCCACAACCACCACCAAAGTTTCCAGAACTACTCTGACCTCTTTGGCTGGATGAAGCACTAGCCACCTCTTGCTTAGATAGAGCTTCCCTTACTTCACAGTTGTGGCCATTCACAATATGGTATTTTTGAATGACAATCTTGTCTACAGGGTCATGGTCATCAAACGTTACAAAAGCAAAGCCTCTCTCTTTGCCACTGCTTCAGTCAGTCATGATTTCAATCACTTCAATTTTCTGATACTGTTCAAAATAATCTTAGATGATGTTCTTCAGTGTCTTCTTTAATGCCACCCACAAAAATCTTTTTCACAGTTAAGTGGGCACCAGGTCTTTGAGAATCTTCTCTTGAGACAGCCTTCTTTGGTTCTACAACTCTTCCATCCACCTTGTGTGGCCTCACATTCATGGCCGCATCCACCTCTTCCACAGTGGCATATGTGACAAACCCAAAGCTTCTGGAGCTCTTGGTGTTTGGGCCTCTCCTTACCACACAGTCCATAAGTGTTCCCAATGCTCAAAATGGCTCCTCAGACACTCATCAGCTGTTTCAAAGCTCAAACCTCTGGTGAAAATCTTCTGCAGCTGTTCAGGCTCTTTGGGAGACTGACTTAGATATGGTGGGGGGGGGGGGGGGAGACTTCAACAATGCTTACTCCCAATATTTGCAAATTAATCAGTGTGATACACACATCAACAAGAAAAAGGATAAAAACCATATGATCATTTCAATAGATGCAGACAAAGCATTTGACAAAGTATAACATCCATTCATGACAAAAACCTTCAACAAAGTAGGTTTAGAGGGAACATACGTCAACATAATAAAGACCATAATTGAAAAACCCACGGCTAACATCATATGCAATGGTAAAAAACTAGGAGTTTTCCCTTAACGTCAGAAACAAGACAAGGATGTCTGCTCTCACCACTTTCATTCAACATAACTACTAGATGTCATAGTGACAACAATCAGACAAAAAAAAAAAAGGAATAAAAGGCATCCAAACTGGTAAGGAAGAAATAAGTTTCACTATTTGCAGATGACATGATACCGTATATAGAAAACCCTTAAGACTCTATCAAAAAAAAAAAAAAAACCCTACTAGAACTGATAAATGAATCCAGTAAGACTGCAGAATACAAAATCAATGTACAGAAATCCATTGCATTTGTATACACTAACAATGAAGCATCAGAAGGAGAAATTAAGAAAAACTCACATTTACAATTGCACCAAAAATAATAAAATACCTAAGAATAAACTTATCCAAGGAGGTAAAAGACCTGTACTCTGAAAACTATAAAATACAGATGAAAGAAATTAAAAACAACACAAACATATGGAAAGATATTCTATGCTTATGTATTGGAAGAACCAACATTGTTAAAATGTCCGTACTACTCAAAGCAATCTATAGATTTAATGCAATCCCTATCAAACACTAACAGCATTTTTCACAGAACTAAAACAAAGAATCCTAAAATTTGTATCAAACCACAAAAGATGCCAAATAGCCAAAGCATGCTTGAAAAAGAAAAATAAAAATTGAAGTATCTTAATTTCAGATTTCAAGTTATACTACAAAGCTGTAGTTATCAAAACAGTATGGTACAGGCACAAAAATAGACACATAGATCAACAAAAGAGAATAGAAAGCCCAGAGATAAGCCCACAATTATACAGTTAATTAATCTTTGACAAAGGAGAAAAGAATGTGCAATAGGGAAAAGATAGTCTTTTCAACAAATGGTATTGGGAAAACTGGAGAGCAATGTGGAAAAGAATGAAACTGGACCACTTTCTTATACCATATATAAAAATAAACTCAAAATGGGTTAAGGACCTAAATGTGAGACCTGAATCATAAAAATCCTAGAAGAGAGTACTAGTAGTAATGTCTCTGACGTCAGCTATTACAATATTTTTCTAGATATGTCTCCTGAGGCAATGGAAACCAAAGCAAAATTAAACTATTGGGACTATACCAACAAAACAAAACAAAACAAAACAAAAACAAAAAACAAAACAAGCTTCTCCACAGCAAAGGAAACAACAAAACTAAAAGGCAACTTG
This sequence comes from Neofelis nebulosa, assembly GCF_028018385.1. Taxonomy (NCBI): domain Eukaryota; kingdom Metazoa; phylum Chordata; class Mammalia; order Carnivora; family Felidae; genus Neofelis; species Neofelis nebulosa. Next base: position 105,142,757 of record NC_080789.1, on the reverse strand, counting down.
TGGAATGGGAGAAGACATTTGCAAATTACATATCTGATAAAAGGTTAGTCTCCAAAATTTATAAAGAACTTATACAACTTGATACATACAAAAGACAAATAATCTAATGAAAACTGGGCAGAAGACATGAATAGACATTTCCCCAAAGAAAACATGCAGATGGCCAACAGACACATGAAAAGATGCTCAAATCACTCATCATTAGTGAAATGCAACTTAAAACTACGATGAGATATTACCTCACACCTGTCAAAATGACTCAAATCAAAAAGACAAGGGGTGCCTGGGTGGCTCAGTCAGTTAAGTGTCCAACTTGGGCTCAGGTCATGATCTCACGATTCCTGAGTTTGAGTCCCTCATCAGCTCTATGCTGACAGCTCGGGGCCTGGAGCCTGCTTCGGATTCTATGTCTCCCTCTCTCTGCCTCTCACCTGCTCATTCTCTCTCTCTCAAAAATAAATACATATTTTTAAAAATTAAAAAAAAAAGACTAGAGACAACAAGTGTTGGTGAGGAAAGGAACTCTCAAGTACTGTTGGTAGGAATGCAAATGCGGGTAGCCACTGTGGGAAACAATATGAAGATTCCTCAAAAAATTAAAACTAGAACTAACCTACAATCCAGTAATTACGACTGGGTATTTACCCCCAAATTACAAAAACACTAATGCAAAAGGATATATACACCCTTATACTTATTACAGTATTATTTACAATAGCCAAATTATGGACATAGCCCAAGTGTCCATCAATAGATGAGTGGATATAGAAAATGTACGTGTATATGTATATGTATATGTATATGTATATGTATATGTATGTGTGTATACACACACACACACACACACACAATGAAATATTATTCAGCTGTAAAAAAGAATGAAATCTTACTATTTGTAACAACATGGATGATCTAGAGTGTATAATACTAACCAAATTAAGTCAGTCAGAGAAAGGTAAATACCGTATGATTTCACTCATACATGGACTTTAAGAAACAAAATTAGCAAAGGAAAAAAGAGAGATAAACCAAATAACAGACTCTTAGCTATAGAGAACAAACAGATGCACACCAGAGGAGAGGTGAGTGGGGGGATGGGTGAAACAAGTGAAGGGAATTAAGAGTATACTTCTCTTGATGAGAACTGAGTAACATATAGAAGTGAATCACTATATTGTATACCTGAAACTATTATAACAATGTATGATAACTTGGGGCACCTGGGTGGCGCAGTCGGTTAAGCGTCCGACTTCAGCCAGGTCACGATCTCGCGTTCCGTGAGTTCGAGCCCCACGTCAGGCTCTGGGCTGATGGCTCAGAGCCTGGAGCCTGTTTCTGATTCTGTGTCTCCCTCTCTCTCTGCCCCTCCCCCGTTCATGCTCTGTCTCTCTCTGTCCCAAAAATAAATAAAAAACGTTGAAAAAAAAATTTTAAACAATGTATGATAACTATACTAAGTTAAAATAAAATAAAAAGGAGAAAGGTTTCAAATTAAAAATCTAAGTTTCTACTTTAAAAAAACCTAGATAAAGTGAAATAAATTCAAAGCTAACAGAAGGAAGAAAATACTACAGATAATAGCATCAAAGAATAAAATCATAAACAAAAACATAAAGATATGAAGAAAATTAATAGAGAAAAAATGAAACAAAAAGTGGTTCTTCAAGGAGGGCAATAAAACTGATAAACTTCTAGAAAAATGGACAGAAGTAAAAAGAGAAAAGGCACAATAATGAAAGAAAGTTCACATTAAGAGCATAATAAGAGAATATTACAAACAACTCTCACATAAATTCAATAATTTAGATGAAATGGAAATGGACCAATTTTTCAAAAACTAAAACTCCCAAAAATGAAACAGATAACCTGAATAGTCCAAAACTATTTTTTAAATTGAATGCATAGTTTAAATACTTCCCCAAAAAAGAAATCTCCAGGTCAAGATGTTTTCAATGGTGAATTCTACCAAATACTTAAAAAGGAAATAACATAGATTATACATAGTCTCTTCCATAAGATAGAAGAAGATGCACTACCTAGCTCATTTTATGAGGCCAATCTTAAATTGATAACAAAATCAGACAAAGACAACAAAAAAGGAAAACCATAAGTCTGTCCCTCAGGAACATAGATACAAAAATTCTCAACAAAATATTAGCAAATTAAATCCAACAAAATATAAAAAAAATAATACACCATGACAAAATGCAATTTATTCTGGGAACACAAGACTGCTTCAACATTTGAAAATCAATCTAATCTTCTATATTAATAGTCTAAAGAAGAAAATCAACATGATCATATCAATTGATACAGAAAGAGAATTTCACAGAATTCAGCATCTATTCATATTAAAATTTTTCAGCAAACTAGGAACAGAAGCAAACTTCCTAACCTCATAAATGGCACCTACAAAAAAATCTATAGCAAATATCATACTTAGTAGTGTATAACTGAATGCCTTCCCACCAAGACTAGGAATAAGGCAAGGATGTCTACTCTTAGCACTCCTATTCAATGTCATACTGGAAGTCTTAGCTAGTGCAATAAGGCATGAAAGTGAAATAAAAGGTATAAGATTTGAAATGAAGAAATAAAATTGTGCCTATTTGTAAACAAGATGATTTCTACATAGAGAACTCCAAGGAATCCATATACCAAAAAAGTTCTAGAATACAAGTCAGTATTCACAACTCAACTGAATTTCTATATGCTAACAATGAACAATTGAAAACTAAAAATTTTAAATAGTTGCAATTACAGTATCTCCTCAGAATGAAATACTTAGGTATATACAGGTTCTTCATGCTGAAAACTACAAAATGCTAGTGAATGAAAAAGAAGATCTAATAAATGAAGAGACATAACATGTTCATGGATTAGAAGACTCAACATAATAAAGCTTTCAATTTTTCCCAATGAATCTATAGATGTAATGCAACTCTATAAAAATCCAGCAGGATGTTTTATAGATATAGACAAGTTGATTCTAAATTAATATGCAAAGGTAAAAAGAAGAAAGAGAAATTAGATTATACAATTTTAAGACTTACTCTGAAGCTAGATTAATCAAGACAGTGTGGTATTGGTAAAGGAATAGACACAGAAGTTAATAGAACAGAATACAGAGTCCAGAAATAGATCTATGCAAATATGGCCAATTGATTGTGACAAACGTGTAAAGGCAATTCAATATATAAAGGATAGCATTAGAAGAACTGAACCTTCATGTGCAAAAAAAATTGAACTTCAACCTAAAGCTCATACATTATACAAAAATTAATTCAAAATGGGTCATAGATTTAAAGTAAAATGTAAAACTAAAAAGCTGTTAGAAGAAAACATGGAAGAAAATATTCATGACCTAGTTCTTAGACATGACACCAGTCATGATTCCACAGAGAAAAAAATATAAAATGGACTTCATCAAAATCTAGAATTTTTGGGGGCGCCTGGGTGGCTCAGTCGGTTAAGCGTCCGACTTGGCTCAGGTCACGATCTCATGGTCCATGAGTTTGAGCCCCGCGTCGGGCTCTGGGCTGATGGCTCAGAGCCTGGAGCCTGCTTCCGATTCTGTGTCTCCCTCTCTCTCTGCCCCTCCCCCGTTCATGCTCTGTCTCTCTCTGTCTCAAAAATAAATAAACGTTAAAAAAATTTTTTTTTTTAATTTAGAATTTTTGCTCTGTGAAAGACCCTGTCAAGAGAATGAAAAGACAAGCTACACATAGCAAACCATAGATATGACAAGGGACTTTTATCTAAAATATATAAACAACTCTCAAAACTCAACAGTAAGAAAACAATCCCATTAGAAAATGGGCAAAAGACATGAACTGACATTTCATCAAAGATGTATATAGCAAATATGCACATGAAAATATGTTCAACATCATTAGCCATAAGGGAAACATAAATTAAAACCACAGTGAGGTAAAATTTAAAAATTATACCAAGGATTTATTTTCCAGCAAGGATGGGAAGAAACTAGACATCTCATACATTGTTGGTAAAAACATAAAATGGTTCAGTCACTCTGAGAAATAGTTTGGTAATTTTCTGATAAGACTAAACATGTACTCACCATGACTCAGCAATTACACTCTGGAATATTTATCCCAAACAGTGAAAATGTATATTCACACAAAAGACTGTACATGAATATTTACAGGAGTTTTTTTCATAATTGTCAAAAACTGGAAACTACCCAAATGTCTTTCAAGGGTGAACGGCTAAACAAACCCTAGTATCCATACCATGGAATACTACTCAGCAATAAAAAGGAATAAACTAATGATGCAGACAACTTAAAGGATCTTAAGAGCATTAAGCTAAATGAAAGAAGCCAATCTCATAAAATTTTATATACTATTTGATTCCATGTGCTTAACATCCTCAAAATGACAAAATTACAGAGATGGAAAACAGATTAATGGTTTCCAGGGAACAGGGACAAAGCGGGAGAAGATGTGACTATAAAGGGGCAGTACAAGAGTTTCTTTTAGTGAGGGAACATCGTATATCATAATGGTGGTGGTGGTGGTTTCACAATTTATACGTGAGATTAAATCTCATAGAACACACAAATAAGTATGTGTAAAAACTGGCCAAAACTGAGTAAAGTCTGTAGCCAAGCAGTAATATACCGACAATTCCCTGGTTTTGATAGTTATTGCTGTAATATACGATGTCATCATTAGGGGAAGCAGGGTAAAGCATTCAAGGGACTATATGTACTATTTTTTTGCTACTTCCAATGAATCAACAATCATTGCAAAATAAAGTTAAGAAGAAAACTAGCAGTAGGGCGCCTGGGTGGCTCAGGCGTTTAAGCATCCCAGTTTGGCTCAGGTCAGGCTCAGGTCATGTTCTCAGTTCACAAGTTCCAGTCCCATGCTGGGCTTTGTGCTGACAGCTCAGAGCTTGGAGCCTGCTTCAGATTCTGTGTCTCCCTCTCTCTGCCTTTCCCCCTCTCGCATTGTGTGTGTGTGTGTGTGTGTGTGTGTGTGTGTGTGTGTGTGTCTCAAAAATAAATAATCATTTAAAATTTTTTAAAAAAGAAGAAAACTAACAGCAAAATGATTGGAAACAGCCCAATGTCTGTCCATAGGGAACTGGCTGAGTAAATTATGGTACATCCACACAATGTATAAAACCACAAAGAAAATAAGGACTGTATCTGTGAACTGATTGTGGATAAGAGAAAAAAGTAAGATCCAGAGCAGTAGATAAAATGCGCTACCTACAGCACAAGAAAGGCAGGAAAATAATAATAATATATCATAAACACAGGTTTGCTTATTTTCACAATAAGAAAGACAGGAAGGTCAAACCAGAAGCCATTAAAAATGGTTATCTACAGGGGATAAGTGGGAATGAGGTTAAGAGAATCAGAGTAGGAGCAAGAATTCTTTGCATGAAACATTATAAAGTTTTAAGTTTTATTCTCTTCAATTAAATAAAAGAAAGGAAGCCCTAAAATTTAACACAAACAAGTTTAAATTATCCCAATTTGATAATATAGTCATAAAGAAAATAATTATTTCAAGTAGCTTTTGAGCACAATAGTCTGAGTATATTCCTTAGTGATCTATATTTTGACAACAAAAGAAACTACAAAGAAATTTTGAACCTCATGTGGTAGCTGGGGAACAGGATATTAGGAGAAGGCCAAAATACGATGACAATAGTATAAAGTAAATCAAATCAATTAAAAGACAAAATTTATTTTTTATTTTTATTTTTAAATATAATTTATTGTCAAGTTAGCTAATATACAGTGTATACAGTGTGCTCTTGGCCCAGTGCTCATCCCAACAAATGCCCTCCTCAATGCCCATCACCCATTTGCCCCACTCCCCTATTCCCCCCATCAACCTTCAGTTTGTTCTCTGTATTTAAGAGTCTCTTCTGGTTTGCCTTCCTCTCTGTTTGAAACTATTTTTCCCCCATTCCTTCCCCCATGGTCCTCTGTTAAGTTTCTCAAATTCAACATGTGAGTGAAAACATGATATCAAAAGACAAACAAATTTTTAAATGAGCAGATGAGCCAAGCACTTTGTAAACATTATCTCATTCAGTTATCAAAATGACTATGTTAACTACTGTCATCCCATTTTCCAAGAGAAAACTGAGGCAGATGGAAGTTAAATAATTCCCCAAGGCTATACTGTTAAGAGCAGAATCAGAATCTGGAATTGCAGCGTATGGCAGTCAAGAGCCCATGCTTTTAACCTTTAGCTCCCATGAGGGAGCAGAGGGAGCTGAGAAAGATGACCACAGCAATGACTGAAGGGTAAGAAAGAAAAAGGAAAAGATGTCCTCCAAAGAGCAGACCAATGTTATCTGGATCCTAGCTCTGGTTATCCTTTCCCTAAAAGGTCTGAATCCAACCTTCATCCTCAGACCTCTTACTTTTCCCCACAACTGTTCTGCTGTTCTATTCCCAACTGTACTGCGTTGATAGAGTCCCCCCCAAATTCATGTGCACCCAGAACATCAGAATGTGACCTTGTTTGGAAAATAGTCACTGGCAGATGAACTCAAGTAAAGGTGAGTGCATATTGGATTTGGATTTGGATAGGCCCTAATCTTATGACTCCTGTCCTTATTAAGAAGAAAAGACAGAGAAACATACACACACACACACACACACACACACACACACACACATATCCTCCTGCACCCCACAGATGCCCTGTGAAAATGGAAGCAGAGATTGTAATGGTAGGTCTATAAACCGAGGGACACCATGGGCCACCAGGAATCACCAAAAGCTAGGAGGGATGCATGGAACAGGTTGTCCCTCAGAGCCTCCAGTGGAAACCAACCCTGCTGATACCTTGATTTTGGACTTCCAGCCTTTACAACTGTGAAAGAATATATTTCTGTTGTTTGAAGCTACTCAGTTGTGGTACTTTGTTATGGCAGCCCTAGAAAACCAATACACCAACTTCAGGGGCTCCTTCCCACTGACCTCCAAACAGTACTGGATCTGAGAAGGCATCTCAACAATAAGTGTCTCCATTAGCCTTAGGAGGGATTGAAGGGTCTCCATGAGCAAATCCTGAGGGAGAAAAGAGAGATCTCAAAGACTTGCTGAGATATCAGTCCCATCCCTCCTTCTAAACTTAGCTCAGTGCTCCAGCTCTCCCAGGAACCCTTCCTTGAGAAGTTCTGCTCCGCAAGGTTCCCCCTAACATTTCAAGTGCCACTTGCCCATTACTAACTTGAAGAAATTTTTCTGTTGTTTTCAGCAGAGCACAAATATCTGCTTGATACGTGGTTTGTCCTAGTGGATGGGGAGATCCCAGCTTGCCCCAAACATGGGGAAATCCTGTCAAAACCTTCCCTCTCTAACCAGAGCTACACTGAATAAGGCCTCATGGGGGTACAAGCGTAGGAAACTGACCTCAGCTTTCTCTGTATGTACCAGTCCTTCCTTCATAACATAAATAAATATGAACTGACAAAGAAGGACCACCAGACATCTGATGAAAAGGCCCAACTAAACAAATAGACCAAATGGTCCTAAAGAAAACCAAACTAATTCAGTAAGTAATAGAAACCTTTATTTTTAAAATTCTTATTAATATCCTCAAAAAAAAGAAGCAGGAGATTGTGGTATCAGTAAAACAAGAACAATCAGTCAAAATAAAGGAGTAATCAGAGAACATGAAAGAATTCCTAGGAACTAAACATATAAATGCAAATTGGAAAACTGAATCCCTCTTCCTTCCTTCCTTCAAGGAAACACTACAGACCCTGTGGGAAATGGACTCAGCTCTCTTGCTGACTCTCTGAACTTATTTACCCATGGGCCTTTAGTAAAATTACGTTTGAAACCTTCCCGTCTGGTTTCAATTGTACAACAGTAAAAGGTAAAGAATTGAGTGTCCGTGTCTGGGCCAGAATATTAAAGTTGTGACAGTGGCAATCAATGAGTGCTCTCAAGAAGGAAGTACTTTTCATGAGTAGTGTTCAGACTATATGACCTAGTAATCTCTGATGATTATCATGTTTTTATCAAAGAGGTCCTTACATATAACTGCTGAACTTATACTTCTCATCCTCTCAAAAGTAAAAAATAAAAACAAAGAGACAAACACCAAAGAGTTAATTACTTCAGTGGCCTGGGCTTCCTGGGAACTGGATGCCTCCTTCTGCAAATCCTCTGTGGATGGCAGGCATAGCACACTCTGAAAGCACGTTTGGAGTAGCTCTGTTCTTTCTTCCACCTCTGTGAGGGGATGGAGCTTCCTAAGATCCATGAGGAAGGAGCAAAAATGTAACCAGAGAGTAATGGCCAGGAATAACAGCTGAGGAAAATAAGAGAGAGATGGTGGAGACAGAGGGAGAGGTGGGAGAAAGAAGATACCAAAAGAAAAGGTAACCAAAAGAAGAAAAGGAGGAAACAGTAAGAAAAGTTTTAAAATGCCAGGAATATGGAAAGAAAGGGATAAAGGGAAAGAGGAACTATTACAGAAAAGGGTACTAATATTTGGGGATGATCTATTATTGTTTGGTTCCCCGGGTATTTTGAGGGAATGGGGGAGGCAGTCAATGATGGAGATGGAGGTGTTTAGTCAGGGACATCCCTGTGAGCAGAAGAAAGACTGGACCAGAAACAACAGCAAGTGCCTATGGAAGATGGGAGAGGTGGTCTCTGCCACATGCTCCAAAAATCCCATCCAAAAAATCTTGGTAAAAAGAGGTGGCATACATTGTCCAACAGATGTCTACAACTGCCTGGGGCCCCCATACTAAAAGCAGAGAAGAAAATAAGGTGGGGATAGATTAGGGAATAAAGAACTAAAATCCAGTCAGAGGAAGGAGGACAGAATGGCTGGAACATTGTTACCTGAAGTTAGTGATGAAGTTCATTGCCCTCTGCCTAATGGAACTGGAGATGGAATTCAATGGCTCCTCCCTGATTAACTCCTGTAACACACCCACCCCAATCCCCCACCCCAGAGAACAAGAGGATGTGAATATATCTTTCTTGCCTTCCTCCCCCTCCTCCCACCCAGGCTGTATTCACAGGAAACTGGGACCTAGAATTTTCAGAGACTTCCAAAGACTCTGAAGGATAGCACATCTCTCCTACTCCCAACCATACCTTCCCCACAGCACTCACCCCTACCTTGAGAATGGGAAAGGGAACAATAAGGTAGGAAAAAACAACCAGAAAATCTGGACTTTTATCCTCCAGGCCTAGTCTAGGAGCATTGCCAATGGTTTCCATGAATGAGGACCCATCCTCCCTCCTCTGTGCATTTCTACCTCCATCCTCCTGAGTTGTACTTACCATCATAAGGGTTACAATTTCTATTTTCTGAGGGAACTTGAATTGAAAGGCCATGGGCTGGCTGCTCAAGATGTTTATTAGCTTGGTCAGGGCATCCAGGTACTCCAACTTCAGGTTCTTATCCTGAACCAACCAGTATACTCAGAGATTTCCAAGGTAGGAATGATCCTGGGGCAAGGGAAAACTACCTACACAAAATCTGGGAGATGAGGTGCTAAGGCTTCCTTAGGCTAAAACCCTGCATCTTCCTTCTGAGGGCCGCTTAGGAAAGCAAAGCTCCCAAAGTTTCCATGTCTCTTAAGTTATTGTCTTTTTACCAAATAAGTTCTTCCGAAGGATGTCTAGTTGGATGGTAAATGAATAGGGAATGGGAAAGGCTTCTTTTCCTACCCTAGGGATATATGCTCTGAACAAATGGCAAAGGCAGAAAAATTATTTGGGGCTCCCTCTTACCTCCCCTGAAACTGTGATCGCCCCACCCCCGAGTTCCATTCAAGGCCACGCATCATTTTCTTGGAGCGGAAGGGCCAAAAATGGCAGGGATGGGACACTGGAGAAGTAGAGAAAGCAGGAAGTACCTTTTCTACAATACAGTTGCGGTAGTGTTGCAGGACCATGGCCAGGATGTCATCTAAATGCATGAAGATGGCTCCCTTGCTCTCTGAAATAATCTTGCTATAGCTTAAGTAGATGATGTTACAGACCAGCCCCCATTCCCTTTGCTGATGTTCCTGTAGGGGGAAGGGGGAAACTTGCCTTCTCTTCATCTTATCCTCCTTGGCTGATGGGGAAATGGAGGTTCAGAGAGGAATGGATTGCCTGCATGACACGGAAGGGAAGATGGGGCTGTGGAATGGTGAACAGCTGGGAGGAAGGTGGTGCAGCTGGTGATACCAGGGCCTGATTCACGGCATAAAGGAGCACGGGAAAGGGACTAGAGGATGAAACTTCCCCACAGTTGGCCAGAGGGAAATAGAAACATTTATAGGTGGGTCAGCACACCTCAGAGAAGTGGGGAGTCTGGGGTGACAGGGATGCCTTGGAAGGCTTTGTGTGGGAGGTTGGCAGAGCTCCCAGGAATGCCATCACCTTCATCAGTTTGAGGATGGATGATGAGTTCTTTTCAGTGAGTATAGCACTATATGCTTGCAGTTGGTCCAGGGTTACCTTCAGATGTTTCATGGACACGATACTGAGCGCCACAGCAATGCCCTGTAATAGGGATAGCCTCAACCTCATGCCACAGCTCAAAGTGAGCCAGAACTTTATGTTCTCCCAGAACTATAGATTTAGAGAGAGGAAGAGAGAGGAATGGGAAAGAAAATAAATGGAAGGAAAATTTGGTTCCTCTGATTCAAATTACTTAAAATCAAGGGGGAGAACCAAAGTCCATACAAGAAATAATTTAAGAAGCAAATTACAAGAAACAGACTCTTAACTATAGAGAACAAACTGATGGTTATCAGAGTGGAGGTGGGTGGGAGGATGCGGGAAATAAGGGATGGGGATTAGAGAGTACAGTTATCATGATGGGGGAAAAAAGAACTCTAAAAGATGATTGATAGATAGATAGATAGATAGATAGATAGATAGATAGATGATAGAGTGGCACAGAGTTTATCAAAATTCAGGAGTCCTCATTTTTGTATTTTTCATACTAATTGACAACATCCAGAAAAGCCCTTCCTGAATATCATGGAGCAGAGGAACACCCCCCACACACACACCCTGCCATAATATTTGTGAACTGTGGGCCCTCATATGTACATGAATTCATTTGTGGATTCAGTAGAGTTTTGGTGCCTAAGGCATGGGGGTGGGGAAGCAAATTAACTCAGATTATGAAAAATTAGAATCACAGATTTACAAAATCTTGGGATTATCAAATCCAACATTGCAGAACAGAGAATACTTACATGCACTAGTAATTCAGAGAAGGGTGGTGAGGAGGGAGCAAAGGGGAAGAACAAATCCAAGGCACATTATTGACAGGATTGGATGGATAATCAGAGAAGAAACAGAAGAGAGAGACAACTAACAGACAGTGCAAATATTTCTAACCCTGAATAACAGGAAACAGCAGTAACTGACCAATAATGGGAAGGTGGAAAAGGGGGGCCTGTCTAGAGTTGGGGAGAGAGGAATGAGGAACATCCTGCATGTGTTTTGTAGGACATAGTAGAAGGACAACTAAGTGAAAATGCTATCAGTGGTTAGTGGATCTGGGAACAGATGACTGAGTGGGAGACAAGAGCAAGGGAAACTTGGGGATTCTATAATTCCTGCCAGGAACAGCATTTAATTTAAATCCCTCTGCCTCATAACAGGCCCTTTGACTTAAATGTCAGCCAAGTGTCTTCCAGAGCTTATTCAACAAGGATATCTGGGCACAGAGCTAAAGGAACATCTAACACAGACAAGCAGGTGCCAGCTATTTGCCAACTGGCTTGTTTATGCAGGACAGGCCACCATTAAGATTCTGCAGTAGAGGAGGCAGAGTGACAGGGACCTGGGGACAGTTACCGTTGCTCCAGGACACAGATCTTCAAGAAAGGATGAAGTATTAGTGGGACTTACAGACTTTCGACCTCCAAGTAGATGAAGGGAAAATTTTGCCTAGTTGTGAAGCAGGGACTAGTTGAAAATCAGAAAGGGGGTTTATTCTGTCCCTCTTCTTATGCCATCCCTTATCCATGGCTTCCAGTCATCCTGGTCATTCTTCATCATCATCATCATCATCATCATCATCATCATCATCCATCATCATCTTCTTCATCACTGACATCATCAGGTATTTACTGCTTAGTTTTTACCAAACTTAACACATGCTATCTCTCTCACTGATCCTAACCCTAAAGATTTGAGGTAAATATTACCAATCCTATTTTACAGAAAGGGACAATATAATTGTTCCCTAACGTAGCCATCCAGCTCAGATCTGAGCTCCAGATCTACATGGCTACTGAACATCTCCACCTGGCTATACCAAGGGCACCCTTTTCTCTCCTGATCAAAAACTGAATGCATCATCTTCCTCCCCATTTTGCCCTCCATTCCTGGTTTCAGTGAAGGATACTATTATCCTCCCAGCTGACCATGCCAGAAACCCAGGAAACATCCTGAACATCCTCTTCCCTCTTATCTTTATCCTTTGTATCCAGTCTGTCCCCAGGTGGCAGCAGAGGGGTCATTTTCACTTCCCGTCAAAGAATTCTGCATTCCAGTCCCACCACACGACTAACAGTTCTATAGACATGCCCCCAAAAGTTCTTGCTCCTGAGTCTTGTCTTGGAATATTATGTCAAGTGAGAATACCCACTTCACTCCTTCTCCTAATCTAGACCCAACTAGCCCAAGTCCCCACCACCCCACACAGCCACTGTATGTCTCTGTGACCACTCATGTAAGGCTATTCTGTGTAGTCAGCTGTTTTCTTCCTATATGTGTCTGTCTCTTCAACGATACTGTTTGCATCTTGGGTTTGGTAAATACCTGATGATATAGTCATGATGATGGTGGATGCTCTGAGAATCTGGCAGGGAAGAGACATTGGAGAGGGGAGGCCTGAGAACATGGGTACCAACTCTACCAGTAACCAACACCTAGAGAGTGCTTGTGTGCCAGGCATTGTTCTAGGAGCTTTTATATATTTAATCCTTAAAACCATCCTTTGACACACATACTCTGTGGTATACCCACCAAAATACATAATCTAAACCTAATCATGAAGAAATATGAGACAAACCAAAAATGCCATATATTCTACAAAATAAATGGTCTATACATTTAAAATGTCACGACTGCCTTTTGCATCTTTCCCAGACCCACGCCCTGTGGAGAGATTCTCTTCCCCCTTTGCCCCCTGTCTGGGCTACATCTGGCAGGAGGCTTCTTGGAAATTGACACATCATCCCTAGGTACAAAGGAATCAGATTTCAGGAAGATCAATTCAAATATTTGTTTGTCATTTAAAGGAATTTCAAGAAAGTTGTTACAGCAAATACTTGGCACACAGGAAGAGACAAGCGACACGCACTCAGAGACTCAGAAAAAACTTTCTTTCACACCAGTGCCAGCCCAGCAGAGTCCTCTCCAAAGGTTGAGCCCCCCAGACCTGGTGCTAGCCTGCTTTTATGCCTGACCAGCTTTCAGGGCTGAATGAGTGCCCAATTTGCCCTTTAAAACCATCTCACCCAGAGGAGGGAGGAAGATGGCGACGTAGGAGGACACTGGGCTCACTGCGTCCTGCTGATCACTCAGATTCCACCCACACCTGCCTAAATAACCCAAAAAACCACCAGAAGACTAGCAGAACAGAGTCTCCAGAGCCAAGCATAGACGAGGCAACCACAGCTCGGATTGAAGAGGCCCACAGAATTGGGTAGGAAGGGCGGAGAGGTGATGCGCGCTACACGGACTGGAGGGAGGGAGCTGGGGCGGAGGGGCAGCCCGCCGGCCAAGCAGAGCCCCTGAGTCTGGCTTGCAAAAGTGGAGGGGCCAGACGGAGTGTGTTCTGACAGCAAGTGGGGCTTAACATCTGGAAGGTTATAAGTTAACAGCTCTGCTCAGAGAGCGGGAGGGCTGGAGGACAACAGGAGGGAGAGTTGTAGAGCCCCAGACGACAGAGCTTAGCTTGGTGGGGAACAAAGGCACTCGCCAGCGCCATCTCCCTCGCCCATCCCCCAGCCAAAATCCCAAAGGGAACCAGTTCCTGCCAGGGAACTTGCTTGCACCGTGCAAACACCCAATGCTGTGCTTCTGTGGATCCATCCCTCTTGCGGGTCTGACTCCCTCCCAGTGCCACAGGGCCCCTCCTGAAGTGGATCACTGAAGGAAAAGTGAGCTGAGCCTGCCCCTCCTACCCCTATGCACCTTGCTGATCTACCCCAGCTAATATGCCAGATCCCCAGCACCACAAGCCTGGCAGTGTGCAAGTAGCCCAGATGGGCCACGCCACCCCACCCCACAGTGAATCCTGCTCCTAGGAGAGGGGAAGAGAAGGTACACACCAGTCTGACTGTGGCCCCAGCGGTGGGCTGGGGGCAGACATTAGGTCTGACTGCAGCCCCGCCCACCAACACAAGTTTTTCAAGAGAGCACAGGGGAAGTGCCCTGCAGTTCCACACCACTCCAGGGACTGTTCAAAATAATGAAACGGAAGAATTCCCCTCAAAAGAATCTCCAGGAAATAGTGACAGCTAACGAACTGATCAAAAACAATTTAAACAATATAACAGAAAGTGAATTTAGAATAATAGTCATAAAATTAATTGCTGGGCTTGAAAACAGTATAGAAGACAGCAGAGAATCTATTGCTACAGAGATCAAGGGACTAAGGAACAGCCAGGAGGAGCTAAAAAAATGCTATTAATGAGCTGCAAAATAAAATGGAGGCAACCACAGCTCGGATTGAAGAAGCAGAGGAGAGAATAAATGAACTAGAAGATAAAATTATGGAAAAAGAAGAAGCTGAGAAAAAGAGAGATAAAAAAATCCACGACTATGAGGGGAAAATTAGAGAACTAAGTGATACACTAAAGAGAAATAATCTACACATAATTGGTATTCGAGAGGAGGAAGAGAGAGGGAAAGGTGCTGAAGGTGTACTTGAAGAAATAATAGCTGAGAACTTCCCTGATCTGGGGAAGGAAAAAGGCATTGAAATCCAAGAGGCACAGAGAACTCCCTTCAGATGTAACTTGAATCGATCTTCTGCACGACATATCATAGTGAAACTGGCAAAATACAAGGATAAAGAGAAAATTCTGAAAGCAGCTAGGGATAAATGTGCTCTAAGATATAAAGGGAGACCAATAAGACTCGTGATGGACCTCTCAACTGAAACTTGGCAGGCCAGAAAGGAATGTCAGGAAATCTTCAATGTGATGAACAGAAAAAAATATGCAGCCGAGAATCCTTTATCCAGCAAGTCTGTCATTTAGAATAGAAGGAGAGATAAAGGTCTTCCCAAACAAACAAAAAATGAAGGAATTCATCACCACTAAACCAGCCCTACAAGAGATCCTAAGGGGGATCCTTTGAGACAAAGTACCAGAGACATCGCTACAAGCATGAAACCTACAGACATCACAATGACTCTAAACCCATATCTTTCTATAATAACACTGAATGTAGGGGCGCCTGGGTGGCTCAGTCAGTTGAGTGTCCGACATCTCAGGTCATGATCTCGCGGACTGTGAGTTCAAGCCCCACATCGGGCTCTGTGCTGACAGCTCAGAGCCTGGAGCCTGCTTCAGATTCTGTGTCTCCCTCTCTCTCTGTCCCTCCCCTGCTCACATTCTGTCTCTCTCTCTCTCTCTCTCTCTCTCTCTCTCTCTCAAAAATAAATAAAGATTAAAAAAAATTAAAAAAAAAACACTGAATGTAAATGGACTAAATGCGCCAACCAAAAGACATAGGGTATCATAATGGATAAAAAAACAAGACCCATCTATTTCTGTCTACGAGAGACTCACATTAGACCTGAGGACACCTTCAGATTGAAAGTGAGGGGATGGAAAACTATTTATCATGCTACTGGAAGTCAAAAGAAAGCTGGAGTAGCCATACTTCTATCAGACAAACTACACTTTAAATTAAAGGCTGTAACAAGAGATGAAGAAGGGCATTATATAATAATTACAGGGTCTATCCATCAGGAAGAGCTAACAATTATAAATGTCTATGCGCTGAATATGGGAGCCCCCAAATATATAAAACAATTACTCACAAACATAAGCAACCTTATTGATAAGAATGTGGTCATTGCAGGGGACTTTAATACCCCACTTACAACAATGGATATATCATCTAGACACATGGTCAATAAAGAAACAAGGGCCCTGAATGATACATTGGATCACATGAACTTGACATATATATTTAGAACTCTGCATCCCAAAGCAACAGAATATACTTTCTTCTCGAGTGCACATGGAACATTCTCCAAGATAGATCACATACTGGGTCACAAAACAGCCCTTCATAAGTATACAAGAATTGAGATCATACCATGCATACTTTCAGACCACAATGCTATGAAGCTTGAAATCAACCACAGGAAAAAGTCTGGAAAACCTCCAAAAACGTGGAGGTTAAAGAACACCCTACTAAAGAATGAATGGGTCAACCAGGCAATTAGAGAAGAAATTAAAAAATATATGGAAACAAATGAAAGTGAAAATACAACAATCCAAATGCTTTGGGATGCAGCGAAGGCAGTCCTGAGAGGAAAATACATTGCAATCCAGGCCTATCTCAAGAAACAAGAAAAATCCCAAATACAAAATCTAACAGCACACCTAAAGGAAATAGAAGCAGAACAGCAAAGACACCCTAAACCCAGCAGAAGAGAAATAATAAAGATCAGAGCAGAAATAAACAATACAGAATCTAAAAAAAACCGTAGAGCAGATCAACGAAACCAAGAGTTGGTTTTTTGAAAAAATAAACAAAATTGATAAACCTCTAGCCAGACTTCTCAAAAAGAAAAGGGAGATGACCCAAGTAGATAAAATCATGAATGAAAATGGAATTATTACAACCAATCCCTCAGAAATACAAGGAATATCAGAGAATTCTATGAATTCAATATCAGGGAATACTATGAAAAATTATATGCCAACAAACTGGACAACCTGGAAGAAATGGACAAATTCCTAAACACCCACACACTTCCAAAAATCCATCAGGAGGAAATAGAAAGCTTGAACAGACCCATAACCAGCGAAGAAATTGAATCAGTTATCAAAAATCTCCCAACAAATAAGAGTCCAGGACCAGATGGCTTCCCAGGGGAGTTCTACCAGACGTTTAAAGTAGAGATAATACCTATCCTTCTCAAGCTATTCCAAAAAATAGAAAGGGAAGGAAAACTTCCAGACTCATTCTATGAAGCCAGTATTACTTTGATTCCTAAACCAGACAGAGACCCAGTAAAAAAAGAGAACTACAGGCCAATATCCCTGATGAATATGGATGCAAAATTCTCAATAAGATACTAGCAAATCGAATTCAACAGCGTATAAAAAGAATTATTCACCATGACCAAGTGGGATTCATTCCTGGGATGCAGGGCTGGTTCAACATTCGCAAATCAATCAACGTGATACATCACATGAATAAAAGAAAAGATAAGAACCATATGATCCTGTCAATCGATGCAGAAAAAGCATTTGACAAAATTCAGCATCCTTTCTTAATAAAAACACTCGAGAAAGTCGGGATAGAAGGAACATACTTAAACATCATAAAAGCCATTTATGAAAAGCCCACAGCTAACATCATCCTCAATGGGGAAAAACTGAGAGCTTTTTCCCTGAGATCAGGAACATGACAGGGATGTCCAGTCTCACCGCTGTTGTTTAACATAGTGTTGGAAGTTCTAGCATCAGCAATCAGACAACAAAAGGAAATCAAAGGCATCAAAATTGGCAAAGATGAAGTTAAGCTTTCACTTTTTGCAGATGACATGAAGCAACAGAATGCTTCAATGCTTCAATAATGAAGCAACAGAAAGACAAATAAACTGATCCCGTTCACAATTGCACCAAGAAGCATAAAATACCTAGGAATAAATCTAACCAAAGATGTAAAAGATCTGTATGCTAAAAACTATAGAAAGTTTATGAAGGAAATTGAAGAAGATATAAAGAAATGGAAAAACATTCCATGCTCATGGGTTGGAAGAATAAATATTGTCAAAATGTCAATACTACCCAAAGCTATCTACACATTCAATGCAATCCCAATCAAAATTGCACCAGCATTCTTCTCGAAGCTAGAACAAGCAATCCTAAAATTCATATGGAGCCACAAAAGGCCCCAAATAGCCAAAATAATTTTGAAGAAGAAGACCAAAGCAGGAGGCATCACAATCCCAGACTTTAGCCTCTACTACAAAGCTGTAATCATCAAGACAGCATGGTATTGGCACAAAAACAGACACATAGACCAATGGAATAGAATAGAAACCCCAGAAATAGATCCACAAACGTATGGCCAACTAATCTTTGACAAAGCAGGAAAGAACATCCAATGGAAAAAAGACAGTCTCTAACAAATGGTGCTGGAAGAACTGGACAGCAACATGCAGAAGGTTGAAACTAGACCACTTTCTCACACCATTCACAAAAATAAACTCAAAATGGATAAAGGACCTGAATGTGAGACAGGAAACCATCAAAACCCTAGAGGAGAAAGCAGGAAAAGACCTCTCTGACCTCAGTCGTAGCAATTTCTTACTTGACACATCCCCAAAGGCAAGGGAATTAAAAGCAAAAATGAACTATTGGGACCTCATGAAGATAAAAAGCTTCTGCACAGCAAAGGAAACAATCAACAAAACTAAAAGGCAACCAACGAAATAGGAAAAGATATTTGCAAATGACATATCAGACAAAGGGCTAGTATCCAAAATCTATAAAGAGCTCGCCAACCTCCACACCCGAAAAACAAATAATCCAGTGAAGAAATGGGCAGAAAACGTGAATAGACACTTCTCTAAAGAAGACATCCGGATGGCCAACAGGCACATGAAAAGATGCTCAATGTCGCTCCTCATCAGGGAAATACAAATCAAAACCACACTCAGATATCACCTCACGCCAGTCAGAGTGGCCAAAATGAACAAATCAGGAGACTATAGATGCTGGAGAGGATGTGGAGAAACGGGAACCCTCTTGCACTGTTGGTGGGAATGCAAACTGGTGCAGCCGCTCTGGAAGACAGTGTGGAGGTTCCTCAGAAAATTAAAAATAGACCTACCCTATGATCCAGCAGTAGCACTGCTGGGAATTTACCCAAGGGATACAGGAGCACTGATGCATAGGGGCACATGTACCCCAATGTTTATAGCAGCACTCTCAACAATAGCCAAATTATGGAAAGAGCCTGAATGTCCATCAACTGATGAATGGATAAAGAAATTGTGGTTTATATACACAATGGAGTACTACGTGGCAATGAGAAAGAATGAAATATGGCCCTTTGTAGCAATGTGGATGGAACTGGAGAGTGTTATGCTAAGTGAAATAAGCTATAGAGAGAAAGACAGATACCATATGTTTTCACTCTTATGTGGATCCTGAGAAACTTAACAGAAACCCATGGGGGAGGGGAAGAAAAAAAAAAAAAGAGGTTAGAGTAGGAGAGAGCCAAAGCAAAAGAGACCCTTAAAAACTGAGAACAAACTGAGGGTTGATGGGGGGTGGGAGGGAGGGGAGGGTGGGTGATGGGTATTGAAGAGGGCATTTTTGGGAATGAGCACTGGGTGTTGCATGGAAACCAATTTGACAATAAATGTCATATATTAAAAAAATAATAAATAAAATAAATAAAATAAAATGTCAAGATCATGAAAGATAAAGACTGAGGAACTGTTCCATATTAAAAATTGTTAAAGATAATTGATAAATAAATGCACTATTTGATTCTAAATTAGATCCCAGACCAAAGGGGGGAAAAATGTTTTTCTTCTGCTCTAAAAAAATGTTGGTGGGACAATTGGCCTTTTTCATAGATCAGCTGTATAAATTAGATAATTAGATAGATAATTTGCTAGTACTGTAGCAATGTTAACTTCCTAATTTTGATCACTGTGCTTTGATTATATAAGGGAATATTGTTTTTTTTAGGTAGTACATCCTGAGGTATTTAGGGGTAAATACGCATGCATCATGACTGCAACTTCCTGAAGTGATTCAGAAAATAAAATAATAATAGTAAGTAACTTGCCCAAGGGCACACAGCTATAAAGTGGTAGAGCTAGGATTCCAGCCCAGGTTGTCTAGTTTGCCAGGTCCCAGCTTTTAACCACTTTGTCA
The DNA here is from genome assembly GCF_028018385.1 of Neofelis nebulosa. Lineage (NCBI taxonomy): Eukaryota > Metazoa > Chordata > Mammalia > Carnivora > Felidae > Neofelis > Neofelis nebulosa. The sequence continues at coordinate 105,122,630 of NC_080789.1, read as the reverse complement.
TCCTGACTCTTAAAGTAAAAATGCTCCCCCCACCCACCCTGCTTTGCCAGTTCCTCCACCTCACCTCCCTCTCATGCAGCTCTTCATGGACAGTTTGTAGGATGGCAGAGAGCATCATCTGCACCATTTTTATATTCCTCGAGGTCCGCAGGGTGAAGCCCAAGAATTTATATAGAAAAGCCTAGGAGAGGTGAAAGGGTAGAGGTGAAAGGCTATGCATAGCTTGGAATAAGCTTAGGGTAGCCTGGGGAATAGACATTTCCCAAACTGGCTTTGTAACTGTCAGCCAGCACCTTCCCCCAATGCCCCATCCTCCACACAGGCCCTCTTGTTCTGGTGGGGGGGGGGGGGATGGGGGGGGAGGCATCTGGATAAGGTAGTAATCCTACAGAGCAGGGACTCAAGCTAGAGTTAAGAGAAAACTGTATTTCTAATTTCTCAAACTCTTAGGGCATGGATCATCCCTTTAGGGACTTTCCCTGATCCACATACTTCCCATTTCCAGCTAGGAAATGAAAAGTTCCTTACTTCAATGTTTTACAGTTTTCACCTCCTTGGTTAAGTTTATTCCTAGCTATTTTATTATTTTTGGTGCAATTGTAAATGAGACTGTTTTCTTAATTTCTCTTTCTGATGCTTCATTAAGTGTATAGAAATGCAACAGATTTTTGTATATTACTTTTGTATCCTTTACTGATTTCATTTATCAGTTCTAGCAGTTTTTTGGTGGAGTCTTTAGGATTTTCTGTGCATAGTATCGTTTATCTGCAAATAGTGAAAGTTTTACTACTTACTTGCCAATTTGGATGGCTTTTACTTCTTTTTCTTGTCTGGTTGCTGTGGCTAGAACTTCCAGTTCTAATGTTGAATAAAAGTGGTGAGAGTGGACATCCTTGTCTTATTCTTGATCTTAAGGTAAAAGCTCTCAGTTTTTCACCATTGAGTGTGATGTTAACTGTAGGTTTTTCATATATGCCTTTCATTATGTTGAGGTATATTCTCTCTAAACTTACTTCGTTGAGAGTTTTTGCCATGAATGGATATTGTACTTTGTCAAATGCTTTTTCTGCATGTATTGAGATGATCATATGGTTTTTATCTTTTCTTTTGTTAATGTGATGTATTGTTGATTGATTTGTGAATATTGAACCACTCTTGCATCCCTGCACTAAATCCTACTTGATCATGGTGAATGGTTTTTTAAAATGTATTGTTGGATTCTGCTTGCTGATATTTTGTTGAGCATTTTTGCATCTATGTTCATCAGAGATATTGTCCTGTGGTTTTCCTTTTTTGTAATGCCTTTATCTAACTTTGGTATCAGGGCCACAAACAAATGGAAAGATCTTCCATGTTCATGGATTGGAAGAACCAATATTGTTAAAATGTCTATACTACCCAAAGCAACCTACAAATTTAATGCAACTCCCATCAAAGTACCAACTGCATTTTTCATAGAAGTAGAACAATCCTAAAAATTGTGTGGAATTATAAAAAACAAACAAGCCAAACCAAATAAAACAAAACCCTGAATAGGCAGAGCAATCCTGAAGAAGAAGAACAAAAGGTATTACAATCCCAGGTTTCAAACTTCATTACAAATCTGTAGTAATCAAAACAGCATGGTACTGGCACAAAAAGAGACACATAAATCAATGGAACAGAATATAGTCCGGAAATAAACCCATGCTTTTATGGTCAATTAATCTATGACAAAGGAGACAGAAATATACAATGGGAAAAAGACAGTCTCTTCAACACATGAAATTGGGAAAACTGGATAGCTACATGTAAAAGAATGAAACTGAACCACTTTCTTACACCATACACAAAAATAAAATAGGTTAAAGACATAAATGTGAGAGTTGGAACCATAAAATTCCTAAAAGAAATAATAGGTAGCAATTTCTTTGACATCAGCCATAGAAACATTTTTGTAGATAGGTCTCCTCAGGCAAAGGAAACAAAAGCAAAATTAATCTATTGGAAATACACGAAAATAAAAAGTTTCTGCAGAGTGAAAGAAACCATCAACAAAACAAAAATTCAACCTATTGAATGGGAGAAGATATTTGCAAATGATGTATTTGGTAAAGGGTTAATATCCAGAATATATAAAGAACTTATACAACTCGACATCAAAAAAGCAAATAATTCAATTAAAAAATGGTCAGACGACCTGAATAGACATCTTTCCTAAGAAGACATATAGATGGCAAGTAGACATATGAAAAGATGTTCAACATCACTAATTATCAGGGAAGTGAAAATTCAAAACCACAAAAAAATATCATTTTACACCTGCCAGAATGGCTAAAATAAAAAACACCAGGAATAACAAGAGTTTGTGGGGATGGGGGGGGGGGGCAAGGAACCCTTGTGCACTGTTGGTGGGAATGCAAACTGGTGCAGCCACTGTGGAAAACAGTAAGGAAGCTCCTCAAAAATTAAAGATAGACTAACCATATGGTCCAGCAAGTCCACTCCTGGGTATTTAACGAAAGAAAATGAAAACACTAACTCAAAAAGATATATTCACTCCTATGTTTATTGCAGAATTATTTATAACAGCCAAGATATGGAAGCAACACTGTTCATTGATAGATGAATGGATAAAGATGTGGAATAGAATATTACTCAGTCATAAAAAGAATTAAATCTTGCCATTTGCAACAACATGGATGGACCTAGAGGGTATAATGTTAAATGAAATAGAGAAAGACAAATACCATATGATTTCACTCATATGTGGAATTTCAGAAACAGAACAAATGAACAAAGAAAAAGGAGACCAACAAAAAAAACCAGACTCTTAAACACAGAGAACAAACCGCTGGTTGCCAGAGTGGGGATCGGTGGGTGGACAAAGTACACTTATTGTGATGAGCGCTGAGAAATGTATAGAATTGTGAAATCACTGTATTGCACACCTGAAACTAATACAACACTGTATGTCTATTATACTTGAATGAAAAAATAAATTAAAAAACAACAAACAAAAAATAAAATAAATTTTGATAACAATGTCTCACTTGAAAAATTTTAAAAATAAAAACAGTTCCTTAAATTTGTGTAATTTTAAAATTAACATAGCATAATCAAAAAAGTATCTTTATGTAATGTTTATCTCTCCCTCCTCTGAATTTCAGTAGTCTTTATCCTTGCTTACTGTGCATTGCCTTTGTCTACCTTGTAATACTCATATTTACGTACTCACCCACTTTCCTGCCTCAGGGTTTCTATATTTCCTATTTCTCTGTCTGGAATCTTCCCTGGGCTCTTCAAAATGCTGTTTCATTCTCTTTCTGATCCTGGCTCAGTGAGCCTTCCCTGACCTCCTAAATTCCTCTCCAGCTCACCATCCTGCTTCTTTCGTTCAAAGCTTCATCACAACTGCTAATTATCTTGTTAATGTATTTGTTAGGTTAGTTCTTAACTTGCCCCATGCTCTCATCTCCAATGAGAATAAAGCTCAGGAGCAGTGCGTGTCTGGTTCATTGCTCAACTCCAGTGCTAACACAGTGCCTGACACAGTAGACAAATAGGGTATACCAGATGTTCAGTGAATGTTTCAACTCTCCCCCTAAAACCTCCTGTCTGTGGGCACCTTTTCTTCCCCTAGCAGATGCCTTTAGTGCTTTGGCCAGACTCAAGGATTCCTTCCCTTCCCTGACTGCAGGCACCATCATGAGCAGTTCCTACCTGCAGCCTTTTTGGACCTTTTTGCCTGGAGGTGCCTGAGAGTTACATTCTTCTCTCTCCCATCCCTGCCCCATACCAACTATGGAAGTGATAGAGAGGTGGAGGGGTGGGGAAGTACAAAAGCCCCTCTCACCTGTCTCTAACAGGATGGACTCTGCAGTATAGTTTCCATCCAGGGCTCCCCATATCCTTACTTAACCTCTCCCCTTCCTATCATGCTTCCTTTATTTTATCAACTTCTCCTGAGAGCACTTTCTTGCTAAATCACTTGACAAGGACCCCCACCTTAGGCTCTGCTTCTATGAAACCTGACCTAAGGTAAACTGCTTCTCTGCTCAGCTGACAAATGATTACTCTTCCCAGACCTATTTATTCTTCTCTAGAGTGATGATCTTCTCAGTTTTCCCAGGACTGAGGTATTTCCTAATATGCTGGACTTTCAGAGCTGAAACCAGAACGGTCATGAGTGAACTGAGATGGTGGACCGCCTTTGAGAAAGCTTCTCTGGCCAGTGCCCACAGGCCAAGTAAACAGCTGCCTTCTGTGTTCCCAAGCAAACAGTGCACATTTTGATCCTGATGCTTACCACACTTACTGTAATTATCCACTCTGTCCTCTGTTTGCTCAAGTAGACAATGATTTCCTGAAGGCAGAGTCTGTGTCTTTTATGTGAGTACTCTATGCCTGATTCATGCCTCCTGTGCTGTGAGCATTTAGTACATATTTTTAATAACTTTATTGATAAGATCAGAATTCCTGCTTGCTTCATTTTACCACCCACAAAGCTTTGCATATAGCAGGTGCTTCATAAATATTTATTAATAATTAGAGAGCTAATAATCAGTCTTGGAAATAGGGCCTCTTCCCTGGAGACCCCCCAAAGCCCAAGTAAAGTGTTGCTCAGTGATAGGAAAATAAGATTAAAAATCAAGAAACCTGGAATCAGGTGCCAATTTTACCTATACTTTGTGTAAAACTCTGAGTCCCTCTGGATTGAGCTGTCTGGTTATTTGGTCTGTTGAATTTACAGAGCAACTGCACAGATGTTGTTGTCTATATTCACCCACTCTCCTGTGCCGTAGGAGTTATTGCTACTTCCCAAGTGAGTCAACTGAAATTTCACGAAGGCTGAGACACCTGACCCAGATTACACCCAGAACACAGGAAAAGCCGGGACAGAAACAAAGCCTTCACCAGCATAGACCTTGAACTCTGTGAGCAAAGAGCCCTTCCTCCTTACTCAGCTCTGCAGCCCCAACATCATGCACAGTGCCTGATCCATGGTATGCCCTCAAATATTACTTGAATTAACTTGCTTAAATGTGACTGTTAGGTCAATAATCTTTCCACTGCACCCAAATACCAGATCTAATCTGTTACTTCTGAACTACTGGGAGGTTTAATTAAGGCAACAAATGGCAAAGTTCTTAATAAAACCCAAAACACTAAGCAAATATAAGACACTGATATTTCTGCTGTTCCTGTGTGACCACCAGCTCCATGTCCTCCCCAACCCTCCCTTCCCCAGGACCAAGAAACATGGGTTTGCTTTTCCCCCAAGACCTGTACTTCATGTACATTTCTGTATTCCCTCCCCCCAAGCTCCACCCCCCCATTTGTCTCTTTGCAACTACCACCCCCAGCCGTGTGGTGTGCCATGCACGCAGACACACACACACACACACACACACACACACACACACACACACCTACCTTCTCCTCCTCATCATCATCGTTGAAATAATTTATCCTCTCCAAGACAACCTTAATGAGTTGCTCCAGCCAGCTGTCATCATCGATAGCCAATAATGACTGACTTGAAAACTGAGTAAAAAAGGAGAAAAGGACCACACAGAGCAGTGGCCGGGATTTTCTGCCTCATGAAGTGGGTAAGAAAGAAGCAAGAGACAAGGGGACATGGTCTGTAAATATGAAAAAAGAGCTCAAGAAATGGGGAGGAGCTGAAATATACAGAGGGGGTTAGTCAGGACTGAGAATGACAATATAGCAACAATGATGGTAATGCCAATGATGTATGTGAAACTATAGTCTACAAGGCTCTCTCTCTCTCCTATATTATCCTATTCAATTATGAGAGATAGGAGTTATTTCTATTTTACAGATGAAGAAGCTGAGGCTGGCAAAGGCTAAATAACTTGCCCAAGATCACAAAGCTAGGGCCCCATTTCCTTACTCTCTCTTGACAGTCGGACTTTGAGGGTGTGGAAGGTAAATTAAGGTTTAGGATATAGTCAGAGACTCTGATGCAGAGGCCAGGAGCCAAGGATTCCCCAGAAATAAGTTTTCTTGAGTAGGGAGGTCTCTTGATCATGTCTCAGTCTCTGGGGGGTCTCCCTCAGGATCCTAAAGAGGAGAAAGAAGGCAAGTGTGGAGGGAGGAATGTCTCATAGGGTGCTCACCTGGAGCAGCCTGCCTTCCCACTCCTCCTGATTGAGGCTCTTCTCAGTGTGATCTAGGAAAGGAGAAAGCATGATCTGCCCGACCAGAAGGCCCCAGATAGGGAAAAAGAACCAACATCTGGACACTATTCCAGGGGCCTTATGCCCATCATCACATTTAATTTTCACCATGACCCCACAATATAACTATTCTCCCACTTTACAGAGGCTCCAGGAAATGTATGACTTTTCAAAGGTCAAACGTACCCAGCAGGCAAGTGTTAGAACAAGGATACCAACCTGGGTCTCTCTGGTTCCAAAGCCCACACTCTTCCCTGATCCTCTGCCCACAAGAAGGGGCATTCTGGGAACTCTGGAGCCACAGAATTCTGGACTGCATATCTACTCAGTGCAGAACATGGTCCAAGAAGCAGACCTACCCAAATGGCATCTCAGAAAGACAGAGAGACTGGTCCTGGTTCTCCTCACCCCAAGGAAGATCCATCCTGTACCTCAGACTCTTCTGGAGTCTGCCCCCCTGCCCCAGCTCCATTTCTCCCACCTTGCAGCCAACCCCTCACCATCCAGCATCTGCAACATCTGTGGGATCTCCGTCATCCACAGCTGGCCCACATTCGAGTTGATAACGGGGTGCAGGGAGGTGATAGGATGCAGGGCATATAGTAGCCTTAGAGAGCTTACACCAAACTCCCCTTCTCTATAGGGCTTCAGGGAAAACATCTGAGAAACAAGAGAAGTGAGCAGGAGGCAGAGAACGGATTTAAGGGAAAAGAAGGAAGAAAATAAGAACAAATCCATTGAATGGTAGAGCTGAAGCTTAGACCTTCCCATTCTTTTCCACCTGTGAACTACATGTTCTGCAAGATGCTCTCAAAACGTTGCCTCCTCTGTGATGCCTTCTTTGATTCCTGGAGACCAAATCAGCCCATCACTCTTCTAAGATCCCAATGCACCCCATGTATTCCTCTACTAACCTTTATCACACTGCATTCTGGGTAGTTATTCCCAGGCTTGTCTTTCCCACTAAGACTGTGAACACTTCAAGAGCAGTTCTACACCTTGTCTTTGCAAGTATACATAATGTCTATAACATAATGTCTGGGCAAATAGAGAAACTCAAAACACACTTGCTGAGAAAATGAGATCCAGAAAGCCATGTCTAAGATCAACAGAGAACAGCTCACAATAAGGCCACATAGAATACAGGCCAGGTCTTCTCTGACCCACATTCCTTCCCTCCTCCAAGCTGTTTGGCCTGGATCACCTCTCCCCAAAGTCTCTATGATCTTTGGCCCTACTCTTTATTCCTTGCCCAGCACAATGCCTGGAATAGAGTGGTACTCAACTATTTGTAGAATGGGGAGATGGACGGATAGATGGATGGATGGATGGATGGCAAGGTAGTATTCATCCCATTCATTCATCACTTACCACAAGATGGGTCAGGAGTTTCTGTGGGGAGATGAACTGGGTAGCTGAGTTAAAAGAGGATAAGAGAATAGGACAGAGTCAGTGCCAGCTCCAGGATGCCCAACCTCCAGCCCCCCATTCCCAGCAGCCCACCATCCATTCTTTAGTGGAGGACAAAAAGCAAAGTGGAGAGTGAGCATTGGTGCCATTGCCATGGGGATTTTGACATTCTGACTCAGCCTCAAAACAAACCATTTCCAGCATAAAACAGATGCGTGCGCACGCGCGCACACATACACACACACACAGGAATATTATTCAGCTATAAAAAAGAATGATTATCTCGCCATTTATGACAACATGGATGGACCTAGGGGGTATAATACTAAGTGAAATAAGCACAACAGAAAAAGACAAATACCATATGATTTCACTTTTATGTGGAATCTACAAAACAAATCAAATGAACAAAGAAAAATAGAAACAGAAACAGAATCATAAATACAGAGAACAGATGGTTGCCAGAGGTGAGAGATGGGCAAGATAGGTGAAGGGGATGAAGAGGTACAAACTTCCAGTTATAAAAGAAATAAGTCATGGGGATGAAAAGTACAAAGTAGGGAATATAGTCAACAATATTGTAATCATACTTATGGTGACAGATGATAACTATACTTATCATGGTGAACATAATGTATAGAATTGTCACATCACTACATGGTACACTTGAAATTAATACAACACTGTATGTCACCTATATCACAATTTTAAAAGCTTTTTTTTTTTTTTGATAGAGAGAGAGAGAGAAACTAGGGAAGAAAGGCTGCTATGTCAGCCTGGCATTGTCCAGCCAGAGCATGGTAAATGGTCATTACCCATGAGTGTATTCTATTAGTGGACACCTTGAAAACATCTCCCACTATTCTAAGTTGTAATCCAGGTATACATTTTATTGAGCATAGACTTTCATATTTGAAAATCCTAGGTCCATATTTTAAATATCTATTGTTCATATGGATTATAATCAGAACTCTCAACACTGGGAAAGTAATTTGTTACCTTTCCACCTTTTAAACCCTAATAAAGAATGCTTATTTTCCAAACACACAAGCACACATACATACCCCAAGTAATGTGCTGAACAGATATCCTCACCCCAACTCTGACTCCCACTGGGACTCGAGGTCAAGAAGGGGTGAACAAAGAGTAATGCTCAGAATCGGGGCAAAGGGTCAGGAATGTCTGTGTACACATTACTTTGTAATTAACAACAATATTCTTACATCTCTACTCCAGTGTTTCAAGATGAGGAATAAAGGCAAGAAGGATTTGTGTCTGGGGTTGCCTGTCTCCCAGAGAAATCCCCTTTTCATTCATGTGAAGGGCCAAATGGCATCAATCTGCTGTGCTAACCCTTTGCCTACCTCCTCCATCATGGCTCAGGCTCACAGCCATAGCCCTGCAGATCTGCACCCTGTCCCTACACCCACCACCCCTTCAGAATCTCACCCTGTCTCCTGCCCCCACTCTCCTGGCCTGTGGCAGCCTGTGCTTTCACAGTTAACCTCTCTCCACAGTCTTCCCCACCGTGTACTTACGCCTGAGGTGAAAGCTGCTGAGGTAGGGAACCTGGCCCAGGGAACGGGCCCTCAGAGCCATTTTCGTGGCCATCTTACTCAGGGGCACGAAGGCCAAGGTGTTGCTGGGCTGGCATACCAAGGTGATCAGTTTGGGCAAGGTTACCTAGTAAGATGTGGCAAGGGATTCAATGTCAAGCCCCAAATTAGCCCCAACTATAAGTTCTCCAACCCGATGGCTTTGTCTTCCTTTCCTGGAGGGGAATTTGAGACCTTATATACACAGTCTGCCCATTTCCTGCCCTTCCCTCTCACCCTCTTTCCCTTTCCACTCCATGTTGGTAAAACATAACCAAGGTCCTGATTAAAATTACAGTAGGAAGGACTTGATTAGATAGAGGGACTTCTTGAAATTTGGAATTGTGTGACTTGTAATCACCTTCACTGGGGAACATCCCAAGGGTAGAAGACATGCTAGTGATCAGGAGACAGCTTTGCTGGGAGAGGGGGACTCTGGGAGGGAGAGTAAATCACAGCTTTTCCTCCCATGGCCCCTGACTCAACTCTGACCCACACAGCAACCCGTAGGAGTCTTCAAGAATCCCTAGAGATTGCTAAGACCAGCAAGGGTGAATAGTCACCAACTTTTTTACAGAAAGAGAAACTGCAACCTAGAGAGCAATTTACTCAAGATTTTACAGCCAGAAACTGGCTGAACAGGACCCAGGCTCAGGCCTCCAGGTTTACCATCCAGTGACCCTCTTCTGCTCCACTGAGCCACTTCTTAGAGAAGTCCCAGGCACTTGAGTGGTTTCAGACAGAGGTGGGGAGGGTGGAAGAGACAGTACAAGGGGTTATATGGAGTTGGGAGGGGGTGGAAGGCAGGCAGAGAGTATGCAATCTGGGTGTCAGGGTAGTGATCTGGGGAGTCAGGGGAGGAGGAGATGAAGGGGCCTCTTTGACCCTAGTTGTTTGTACCATCTGTAGGATTTTGGAACACGTTAGTTGGATGTCCTCTTCATTCTGGAATAAGAAAAGGAAATATTTAAATCTGAAACCAGTGCTAGCTGAGTCTTCTGGCTCAAGGCCTCCCCTGGCTCACCTCTCAGAGTTTAAGATATCAAAGCCCATTCTCATTGTGCCAACCATACCCTCCTCTTCTTTCCCTTCTGCTCCCAAACCTGCCCTTCTCTTGCTCCCACCCTCTGTCTGCTCCCTGCCTGGACCCTGCTCACTGAGCAGTCAGACTCGCTGAGCTTGATGACATAGTTGATGATGATGCTCCCCTGGGGCAGGGCCAAGTAGTCATGCTGGATCAGCATCTCCATGAAGTTCAGGAGGGCCCTTCGCACCTGTGGGGGTTATAGACCATCATGTGGCAACATAGGAAGGCACATCAGTATGACCCTTCCTATTCCAGGTGAGGACACAGAGGACCAGAGCAGGTGAGGGGTATCTTCAAGCGACTCAGATCTCCTGACTTCAAACCCAATGTGACTCTTCAGTGGGCTCCAGGGGATGACAGCCACTGACCCTGACCACCTTACTCCACCCTCAAATTCTAGCCCATTTCAGCTGCTACCAGGATGCTACCATCCTCCTGGAGAACTATAAGCACTTAGCTTGCCCACACCTTATATAAGATAAGAAATTGGCAGAAGTATTGGGTAGGGAGATATCGGAGTCCAGGAAAAGTGCCATGTTCTGGCCTTCGTTGAGAAAGCCAGGAATGAATCCCTCAAGTCCTGAGGGCCCAGCCCTCATGATCCCAGTCTCTCCATTAACCTTCTGAATATTTAGGACTTTGTTTTTAGGGATAGTGTCATTGTTGTCCATTTAGCACCCTAAACCACTGCTCCTCTTCTCCCTGTCCTGCACGATTCAGAGCTGGGAGCAGTTTCTGCCTCTAAGCCTGGCAGAGCTTGTTAAAACCATGGCTTCTCAGACCCCATGCTAGATATAATGTTTGAGGTCTTATTCCCCTCTGAATTTTTAGTATCCTTTAGAGCTCTGTGTCCCCACTGACAAGGCTCAGAAAATAGCTGGAACCACCTGTCCGCTTCTCAAATCCTTCTCAGGTTTGAAGAGCCCAAATGTAACCCATAGGAATGTCTGAGGCCATGAAGAGGTTGGTAAGAGTGCCTTACCTCTCCCCTCATCCATGAACCTCCCCCTCTCCATTTTATACAATTTCAAGGTCTCATAAAACCAATTGCCCTCCCAGCCCAAACATTTAGCCTTTCTGCTCACTGGTTTGAGATCCTCCTGAATCATGATTATGACTGAATGCATCACCTCATTCTTCAGTTGCTCTGTCTGGGGCACTAGAGAAAAGACAGACATGCAGCTGGGGGTCAATTTCCACCCTTCTCTGTTGTTTTGGGACGCACAAGAAGATAGACAGCTGGGAGGAATTCTAGGTACTGTCCTGGTATTCAAGGGCCAGGTAGAATCCTTAGAGGTTATTTCCACCATACTTTTGCTTCAAAGCAGACTGAAGAGTGACCTAAAACAGTATTTTCATCAAGCTGGCATTTGAGTTCCAGCCCTTTCCAGTTTCCTATGACTGCCCACACAAATCCACCTCTCCAGCTGCTCCCCCTGCCCCATATATATCTCAACCTTTAGAACTATGACCACTGTTCTTCTTTTCTTCTTTATGTGAATTCCCTCTCCTAACTTGCTGTTACAATCTCCTTGCCTGCATCTCCTGCACAGAGCCCATCTCATCTCTGGATTGACAAGCTTCTCTGTTTTCCTATTGCACATCACCATGCTCACATTTAAACAACCTATCACATATTATCTTGCATTATTTCACTATCTGAACAGCTTTATATTCCCTGCTTGATAGTGAACTCTTTTGAGAGTAGAGACTATGTTTTATTTAAGTGTCTATTTTCAGTACCTTGCACCGTGCTAGGCACAAAGCAAAGGTTTGGCAAACACTTGATTGGAGTTGAAGCCTATTCCCCCAAGATAATAATCATAGACTACATCACTATGAAACTGACTGCATAGTGGGAACTGGTCTAAGCACCTCGCATATGTTTTTCTCATTTAATCTTCACTAAAAATCCTGAAAGGTAGGTATTAATATTACCTCCATTTTCAGATGAGGAAATAGAGGTACAGACTAAAAGCAACCTGTTACAGTTTGCACGCTAATAAGAAGTGAAGGCAAGATTTACACCTATTGAGTTTACTTTGAGTTTACATTGAGTTTAAAACCAAGTTTTTAACTACTACATGGGACTGTCTCCCAGAGAAAAGAGCTCTCATAGGAAAGAAGATCCATAGGACCAGGCCACTCACCTTTCTGGAGCACATCTGTGAAAATTTGAATGGTTGATACTATCTTGGCTGGATCCTTGGATTCCACGTTCTCTCGTATTAAGGTTACCACCCGATCATTATATAACTTGGCTATCAGAAGGGTGTGAAGACAAGGGAATCAAGTGTATGTTTAAGTAGGAAGTGGTAAGTAGAAGTAAATCATGTTTAGCAAACCACTGATGCCATGAACTAGATAAACTAGTGTCCTTTAGGTTGGAGAAAGGAAAAAGGGAAAAAGAGAGCCAGTGTTTACTCAGCATTTACCATGTGCCAAGCACAGGGCCAGATCGTTTTCCTGAGCTGGGCTCTGTCCCTCCACGGCCCCACCACACGCCCTCCCATAGGTCAGCACACTTTTCATGATGATTAGTGTTGTAATTACAGGATCACCTTTCTTTTTTTTTTATTTTTTTTATGTTTATTTATTTTTGAGAGAGAGAGAAACAGCATAAGTGGGGGAGGGGCAGAGAGAGAGGGAGACAGAATCCAAACAAAGCAGGCTCCAGGCTCTGAGCTGTCAGCACAGAGCCCAATGCGGGGCTCAAACCCACAAACTGCAAGATCACAACCTGAGCCAAAGTCGGACCCTTAACTGACTGAGCCACCCAGGAGCCCCTACAGGATCACCTTTCTGAGCTGGGAATCAGTGAAGGAGAAAGAGAAGTCAACTTCAGGTAAAGGGAATGGAGCTATGTCTATACCCTTCGAGATTCATTGAATTTCAGGCAAAGCTCACATGGATCACTTTGCATTTAATCTAGAAGAATGGAAGCCTCTTATGGGAACTTAGGCCCCTGCTCCAGTCCAAGGAGACAAAAAAATGATCCTGAGTGCCCACCCACACAAATACCTGGGGTTAGGGAACTGTGGTAACTTACTCAGGATATAGAAGGCCTTCAGGGCAAGGCTGTGGTTCTGTACAGAGTGATGATTTGAGTCCTCAACTGTTTCACTCAGCTGTGGGGAGACCAAGGCCATCAGACCCAGGAGGACTGAAACTAAGGGCCCTGAATGTGGATGAGGAAACCAAGGCATGTATCCATGGGAAGTGTGGTGCTTAGCCATAAGGAGAACAAGAAAACAGAACCCAGGAATCCACATTCCCAGTCCCAAAGGGAAGAAGACAGTGGGAAGCAAATTAAACATACAGAAGGTAACCCTTTTCTGCAAAATGTTCAGTTTTCCTCTTCCTACTCTAGGCTGCAAAACAGAGGGCCTGACATTTCGCACAGGTATTATGGAGTGGTTTGAACTTTCTGCCTTTTAACCAGAGATTAGGGGGAAGCAGCAAAGGTCTGTGACCTTCAAGAAACATGTAGAATGTACCCAATTTACCTTATGGAGAATATCCCACTCAGTTCCCGGAATCCAGGCATTTGCCTATTCCAGGGAAACCTGATGTGTATGGTTAAGGTCACCATGTGAAAGACACCTCCATTGTGTGGAGGTTGTGACCTGAGCTGGGGTAGCCATCACCTCCAAAGAAGAGAGAAAGCAAGCCCATAATCCTTCTAGCCCCATAACACTCACCTGTTTGAACAGCATGCCTATAATATTTCCCAGCTGGGATTCCAAGTTTATACCTCCACAGCCACTAAGAGCCAGAGCATCTATAAGTTGGAAGATACACTGTGTGCATAAGGACAGAATAAGTACAAGTCAGCTCAGACTTTCCACAGCCTCAAGAGAAATCCTCTGTCCTCACATCTACTCTTCAAGGATGGCCCAAGTCATCATTGTTTCACACTGCCCTCTTGGACATTTCCAAAAAAGGCTCAGGGTCTAGTTCTTTCATAGCCTAACACAGTCATGACCTGCCCTTCCACTTTGCCCAATAAGCTATACTTATTTTCATATAATCTCATTATTCCACAGAAACCTATAGGGAAATTCAACATTGCAAGTATTGGCTGTCTTCAAAGGAGCAGGATAAATTTAAAAAATCAACATTTCCTCTCCTTTGGTCTACCTGATGGATTCCCAGTTAGGGCCAGCTTGCTTAAATAGAGCTGGCTAGTGCTAGTTGATGTCCAAACAAAATTATACTGTGGGCTGATAACTATCTTGATTCTTGACCACCATTCCTTGGAGAGAGGGAGGAGGAGGAATGAGAAGAAGAAAGGGAGTAGTCAAAACATTTCCACTGTCAGCCAAGACATGAGGTGAAATTTCCACCTGAATAATCTTCAGACTAGTAGTTGGTATACAAATTTCAGCCTTCAACTGGCTAATTGGCTACATAGAGCAAACCTTTGTTCCAAATTCATAGACCATACACCAGGCAACATGGAGACATGTGCTAGAAGGGAGATTAAACAAGAGATTGTGTGGCTGGTCCACTAATGTGGAAAACTCAGAGCATATGTGTGAGAAAGGCCATCCCTTCATATACCAAGGAAAGTGTATTTGAGGTGGTAGCATAACAGTAGACTGAACACTGTAGTCACTGGAAACTTGATGTTAATGTGTGTTGCACTCAAAAAAAAATCCTCCTCTTTGAAATTCACAAATGCACATTAGCATATTTAGTAACCCTGAAAAATATGCCTCTCAGATGCCTATTGGTGCATAATTGACCAATATGTGCAGCTGCCATGCTCTAAAATCCATCACTGTGTTAAAACTGAAGTCAGATTCCCACAGGTTTGTCCCAGCCAATGACTGAATATGGCAGGTCCACTAAAACGGGCCTATTAGTCCTTCAAGATATAGGACTTTTCTGATGGGTAACTTTGGTTCAGTGACTCCCTGTTGGCTTTACTAAAACTTTCTTACAACTGCACTGTAATCTAAAACCTTCCTCTCTTTCCTCTCTCCTTCCCTTCCTTCCCTCCTTCTCCCTAGCCTTATCAAGGGTCAGACATACATCATAGTCTGATGGCTCTCCAAATCCTCTCTGGTTCTATCCCTATTTTCCCTCACAGATGTTTCTCCAATAAATCTCTTGCACCTCTAATCACATGTTAGTATTTGCTTCTTGGAGGACCAGATTAGCCTACATACTGAAAGCTCTGAGAAGTCCTGCATTTAAGATATTTATTTAATTTTAACTCAGTATTTCCCACCCATTTTGCTAACTAACACATCTTCTTTTTGCGGAATCCCCATTAAAATTTGAAGGGAGGGGCGCCTGGGTGGCTCAGTCAGTTGAGCGTCCAACTTCGGCTCAGGTCACGATCTCGTGGTCCGTGAGTTCGAGCCCCGCGTCAGGCTCTGGGCTGATGGCTCAGAGCCTGGAGCCTGCTTCCGATTCTGTGTCTCCCTCTCTCTCTGCCCCTCCCCCATTCATGCTCTGTCTCTCTCTGTTTCAAAAATAAATAAATGTTAAAAAAAAAAATTAAAAAAAAAATTTGAAGGGAAATTGGTTTGAGGAATGCCATTGAAATGGAAGAAGGACTGAAACAACAATCAGAAAATTTGGGTAGTGGTTCCGAGTCCTCTGCTCCTAAAGATATCTAATATTGGTGTAACAGTTCTAAGGTAGGCAGAATATAGCAATGGCCCCCCCAAATTCCAGGGCCTTTCTCCCAGTTATTCAATCAAGCAGTAATGTAGGTGTTTATATGAAGAAATTTTGCAGACATAATTTAAGTCCCATACCAGTTGACCTTAAAATAGGGACATTATCCAGGTGGGCTTGATCTACTCTGATGAGCCATTTAAATCTGAGTCTAGAGGTAAGAGGAAAGTCAGATTCAAAGTGTGAGATGAATTCAAAATGGGAGTGGCAGAATTCCAACAAAACCTCACTTTACAAAAACAAGTTTCAGGCTGGATTTGGCCTGTGGGCCGTGCTTTGCCAACCCCAGCATTAATTACTCAGTAAACATGGAAAGCATAAACCCATTAAGTTATCTTCTCACCCCATTCCAATCACCTGGGAAATGTAGAAAGGTGCCACTTTTGCAGACATCAAAGTCATTAACCATCGGGTTAAACGGTTCACTTGATTCTTGAGTTTGGATGGTGGAATGAGGAAGAAGAGATGGCCAATTATCACCAGAGTTTCCTCTGTCACCTGTGCCCAAGGAAACACAACAAACTTGCCTCAGCTCAGGGATGAAGGCAAGATAATCCCTTAGAGGCTTTGCCTTAGTCCTCTTTGTATCTGCAAGGTTTAGCACAGTGCCTAGCAAATGATGGTAATCAGTAAATGTAAGGTTGCTTAATTGCATACATATTATGTGAACAGACAGTGGAGTTTTCTGATAGTACCCTTTTAAGGAGAATGGGAGGAGGAACCTGAGGAAAATCACCCTGCTCTTTTGGAAGAGCCATTTAAGTTATCCTCCCACCAATAAGTGGCTAGACATGGCCTGGTCCCATCTTTGATTCAAGACTTACTCCTTCAGCCCATGCATCCAGCCCCTGCTATCTACAATCCCACCTTGTTGTTGCTCCTCAGGGACCAACGATTGAAGAGAACCCGAAGGGTGAGGTAAGCCTTGATGGACAGTGCCTCTTGTGTGATGTCCATTATTTCATCATTCTTAGTACCCAGATCCAGATGTTTCCGGGCACTGATGACCAATCCTTTGAGCACTATGAGGGTTACAGGGAGTTTGAGCTGCACATCACCTTTCCTTTCCCACAAAACGAAACATACATACATGTGGGCACAGTCTTCTCATCCCCAACTCTAAAAGGGTCTGTGGTGTCCTGTGCTGGGAAACACCAACCCATTCACCATCTCCCCAACTATCTTTCTTTTCTGACCACACTTTGTCCACACAGCAGGGAAAGGGAAAGTGGTTGAGGCTGTCTACATCCACAGCATCCCTAATCAAACTTGGTCCTTGCCCCAGATCAGGAGAAGAAAAGTCAGATGGAGAAGAGCAGCTGCTCTCAGACATTTCCTGCCCCTCCCCAGCCTTCTGGGATCCCTATTCAGAGGGAGCCAGTCTCATTCTTCCCTTCTTTCCTCTCTCCCTTATTCCAGTAGAGTCTTCCCCAGACCCTCCTAATCCTCACCATGACATACTGCCAACATGTCATCCTCCTTTTGGGCCATCCTCAGAAGGTGCAGTATATATTCCCATGTGACACCAATGTAGGGGTCTGCACCTAAGAGAGAGAGTACAAGAAAAACATCCCTATCCCAGGGAGGGGTGCATCCTAGCCTTAGTGTAGGAAACTCTATAGATTGGGAGGCAGGAGACCTGGGTTCTGATCCTAGCTCTGCCTCCAGAGTCTGGGCAACCTGGAGCAAGTTACTTAATTTATCTGAGTTTCAGCTTCTTCAACTGTTAAATAGGACTACAATTCCTGATGTGACTGCTGCACAGGGCTGCTGGAAAGATTAAGCTCAATAATGGATGTTAGCATAGCATACAGATACAAGATATTGGTACAGCCTAGGCATGAACACTCCCTTCCAAGGACCCTTAAGGAAATAAAGAGCGATGATGTCTGAAGTGGATGTGAAAACATTTGTCCTGATTATATCAGGATACACATTTCCAATTTCTGTTACTGTGTCCTCTGAGCTTGCTGTGCAGCCTAAGCCACATGCCTTGTCATTTTTATCTTAATGCCCAGAAGGTCAGCTGACTTCCCCCAGATTCTCTTTGGCCCCAGTTCCAAGTGGTAAAGGGAAGTCACTGTCATAGGCCGGTGACTTGATTATTTTTTCATACTTTGTGATTGGGAGAGGGTAGTGGAATGAGTAAGAGAGCCACTGCCATCACCAATAGCCACCAGGATAGAGATTGTATGGTGATTCTTGGTCTCATCCTGCTACACTATTACCTTCCAAGCCCCTAATCAAATTCAAAACTTAAGGTTCCCTCGGGGCGCCTGGGTGGCGCAGTCGGTTAAGCGTCCGACTTCAGCCAGGTCACAATCTCGCGGTCTGTGAGTTCGAGCCCCGCGTCAGGCTCTGGGCTGATGGCTCGGAGCCTGGAGCCTGTTTCCAATTCTGTGTGTCTCCCTCTCTCTCTGCCCCTCCCCCGTTCATGCTCTGTCTCTCTCTGTCCCAAAAATAAATAAAAAACGTCCTCCTTTGCCCCACCCCACCACTCTATTCTGCCTTCTCTCTCCACCTGGAGTCTTCTCTCCAGCTCCACAGTCTCTCATGCCCTAATATGTCCTACTCTGCCATTCTTGGTCTCCATAAACTCCCTCCTGAGTTCCCAGCAGCCCAATAGGGACCTAGTTTGTCCCCTTCCCATCTACACATACATCCCATGACTGAACTAAATGGAGATGTCCAATGAGAGGAATCAGGAGGATAAAGCTAGTCTATAAATACAAAGCCCCCACCCCCTGCTGGCCCTATCCTCTTCTCAGACTAACTCTTCCACAATAGGGATCTATACCCTGGCAGAAGATGAGTCTCCCCACTGCAACCAGGAGACCGTTTGGGGGCAAGTTGTTCAAATGCCATCTGTCCCACAGCTTGAAGATGACTATTCCTGGAGACTGGAACCAGGAATAGTCCAGAACCAGGAATGGAGATGTCTAATGAGAGGAATCAGGAGGATAAAGCTAGTCTAATAAATACAAAGCCCCCACCCCCTGCTGGCCCTATCCTCTTCTCAGACTAACTCTTCCACAATAGGGATCTATACCCTGGCAGAAGATGAGTCTCCCCACTGCAACCAGGAGACCGTTTGGGGGCAAGTTGTTCAAATGCCATCTGTCCCACAGCTTGAAGATGACTATTCCTGGAGACTGGAACCCCAGAGCCAATAGGACTTCAGTGCACAACTCCTCCAGTTCTCCCTCTGGCTTCTGAAAAGAGAAAGACTAACTGTTCCAAGGCTAATCCCCGAGATGAGTCCCACAGCTCTGAGAATCAGATTTGGTCAATAAGTGATTCTCCTCCATCGAATAGGCAGGAACTCACCTACCACCCATCCAATAGACACCTTCCCAGTGATGGAGGGCAAGAGCTTCCTAAAGTGTGCAAAGAACAGGAAGACAAGAAATCCGCACAATCTGTGTATTGGGGTGGGAGTGGGGATTAAAGTTTCCAAAGCACAGAGGTTTCACTGCAGCAGCAAGTGAATCATCAGGAAAGTGGGTAGATTACAGAAGCAACTTTGGAAGTCCCTGAAAGGTCAGTGGTCTTGATCAGAAGACAGGCCTGCCAAAGAAGGCAGGCAAACTGGAAGGAAGATACCCCATAGGTAGGTAGTTAACCAAGAAAATAAGGAACCAGATTAACCCAATGTCAGGGAAGTAAGTACAAAGTATGTGAATAGATGGATAAGTAGATATCATGAATGTTCACTCTAAAGGTGGGCTAGCATACAGATATGTGGGTTTAAATAAGTTAGTAAATAGATTGAGATGCTTAGTTGAGTTGTAATAACAAAGGTGACCACCTAAGGAATCCCAGGACACAGTCTGAAAACCAGGTCAGACTCTGAGATCAACAGCCCAAATCCTTCCCCCTTTCCATTTCACTCCTCCTGCCTCACCACTTCACTTCACTACTGTATCTTCCAGTTCTGTCTATGTCACAGTTCTTGAGATAGGCTCACAGTACAAGATATGGACTCCAGCAAACTGTTTAGAAATGAGATACTCATATCCAAGTTCTCACATAGTTTCCAAGTGTCATCATCCACCAGAAAGAACTCTTGGGCTCATACCTGGGGTGCTTTCTTTCCCCAAAGCTCCCAACCCAGAGGCACAGCTCCTCACCATGGTCTTCATGTAGTCAACGATGATATCTGTCACCTTCTGGCATCGTGGAGTTGCCATCTTGTTATTTAGGATTTTGACTTTCAGCAACTTGAGCGTTTGTAAGACATTGTCTGCTGACAACTATAGGAGAGAGGGGACTCAAGAAGAAAGGAAGGTTGAAGGGTAAAGATAATAAAGAGAATAATGATCCCTGGTCAAGAAAGGAAGAGGAGGAGTGAATCTAGGAAGAGGATTAAAGCTGGATCAGAGGTTGAGAAGTGAAGAATATGGGCCAGACTAGGAACACTGGAACTAGACCTGGAGCTATGAATGGACTGGACCAAGTAGTGCTCTGCTGACTGGAAATTTTCCCACTCTCCTGGCACAGTGGGTGTGTGCCCAACCAAATACCTTGATCGAGATGGTCCTATGCTGGCTGGAGCCAGGAAGATGTCTGAGATGTCCTCACCTGACCAGCAACTTGGAGTGCCTCCATAAAGTCCTTGATGTTCTTTTCTGAGACATCCAAGTTCCTGTCTGTGATCTCTGAAGAACCTACCATAACTATAAACATCTCTATAAGAAATAAAAATGGTGAGGAGGGGGAGCTGTTTCTCTCTTGCTATAGGTGGGTATTTCATTACAGGTGGGTATCATGGTATGATGAAAACATGCAAAGAATAATTAAGAATCAGAAGACACAAGTTTGGCTCCTGACTCAGAGTCTGTCCCTCACTAGCAATATATCCTTAGGCAATTTATTCAACTCCTGGAGACTCTATTTATTCATATGTAAAATAAGTATAATAAAAATTAACATGAGAGTCAAAAAAGATGAGATAGGTACTATTAGGTATCACTTTCAGCATTTCAGCCTGCCCTTTGGATCACATCTTTTCCCTTGACATTATAAAGTGCTTTCTATGGGTGAGAGTTGGATAGAGATTTGGAGTAGGAGAGTACTTGTCTATAGGACTACAAAAATTTCATAGAAATAAAATAATTTCATATTAATAAAATTGGCTATTATAAACTACAAACTTATATTCCAGTGACATATACCCATAGTTTTGGTTAATAATGATATGGAAAAAAAGCCAGAAAATTAATTTGGTCTGAGTTCAGTCTACCTGCTACCAGCAACAATGGATTATTTATTCATTCATTCATTCATTCATTCATTCAAATGTTCTGGTTTGTCTTCACTAAAGGCATTATTTAACATGCCTTAATTTACTCATTTGTAAAATGGTCATCATTGTGGTAGTGATAGTAGAAGTAATAGTCATAGTAGTCATAGCAATAGTAGTAGTAGCATCTAACTCATAGAACTGTTAGGAACATTATATGAAATAATATATGTAGGATAGTGCCTGGCATATAGTATTAACTCAGTAAATATTGATTATTATTCTCAATTAGAAACTGTTGGCACTCTACCTGAATCCACAACATCCCCATATCTCTACAGGAGAAGAGCCACTTACTGTCATTTTAAGACCAGGTTCTGGACATTAGATCAGGAGTAGGGGTGCAAATGAGACAGTCACAAAAAGCAACTAGAAAGGAAGTGTTTTACACAGAAGGAGAGAAAGAGGGAAAGGAAGAGAAATAGAGAGATGCTACTTAAAATAAACAAACTCAAGTTCCCAAAGACATGTAGAAATCTAATGCTACAAAAGATAGACAACATAACAAAATCAACAATTGGAACAGGAAATTACTTCAGAGGAGATTAATTTTGTAAAACAGTCTCTCAAAGACTTTAATAAAATAATAATAATGATAATCATTGTCACCATCCTCTTCTCCTCCACCTCCTCCTCCTCATTATCATCAAATGAATGTGCTTAGGATGCTAAAAAAGTGAAGAAATAATTTCCATCTTAAAAGAACAAATAAAGACAGAATGAAATAATTTATAGGTAGATATGAAAAGAACCAATTAGAAAACTTGGAAATGAAAAACATAGGCATCAAAATTTGAAATCTCAACAAATAATATATAATCAAGACTGAATACAGTTAAAGAATTAGTAAATCAGGGGCGCCTGGGTGGCTCAGTCAGTTAAGCGTCTGACTTCAGCTCAGGTCACGATCTCGCGGTCCGTGAGTTCGAGCCCTGCGTCGGTCTCTGGGCTGATGGCTCAGAGCCTGGAGCCTGCTTCCGATTCTGTGTCTCCCTCTCTCTCTGCCCCTCCCCCGTTCATGCTCTGTCTCTTTCTGTCCCAAAAATAAATAAACGTTAAAAAAAAGTTTAAAAAAAAGAATTAGTAAATTAGAAAATAGTGAGGAATTCACCCAGTGTGCAATGTAGGAAAATAAAGAAAATAATTTTTAATAAAAGAACAAGTAGCAGCTGTGTTGGATGGACTGAGAGGAGTTCCAAAAGAATGGCAGGATGGTAATATATAAAGATAACAGAGACTTTTCTAGAATTGAAAAAAAAAAGACAAGAATCCTCTGATGGGAAGTGTAACCCAAGTACTCACCAGGACAAATAAAGATAAACTGATGTTTCAGTGACACTGCAGAACATCAGGGATAAAAATTAAAATTCTAGAGCCACTAGAATAAAACACAAATTACCTACAAAGGAATAACAATCAGCTAGTTCCTTAACAGCAACAAGAGATGCTAAAAGATAGTAAAGAAATATCAAGATGGATGTTGTACTCTACCCTATAGAGTAAGAGTCTAAAATATTGACTGTAGGGGCACCTGGGTGGCACAGTTGGTTAAGCGTCCAACTTCAGCTCAGGTCATGATCTCTTGGTTCATGAGTTCAAGCCCCATGTCAGGCTCTGTGCTGACAGCTCACAGTGTGGAGCCTACTTAGGATTCTGTGTCTCCCTCTCTCTGCCCTTCCCCTGCTTGCACTCTGTCTCTCTCTCCCTCAAAATAAATAAACATTAAATAAAGTTTTAAATAACCACTGTAGTAAATATAAAAGAATGTGTAAATAATTAGGTAATCGAAGGGGAAAATAGAATGATTTTTTTAAAAAATTCAATCCAAATAAAGGCAAGAAGATAGAGAAATTAGAGACATATAACAGGTGGCATATTCAGAAAATGCTTTTAAAGAGGGTAGATTTAAGCCCAGATATACTAGTAATTACATTCAATGTAAATTTATTACATGTTCCAATTAAAAGAAAAAGATGTCTAAACTGAATTAACAATAAAACCAATCATATGCTATCTACAAGAGACACATCTCAAGCAAAGGATGCAGAAAGACTGAAAGAAAAGGAAAGGCAAAGATATATCAAGCAAACATGAATCCAAAAAAAAAGCTAGTATAGCTAGATTAGCAGCAGATCTTCAATAGATCTTAAGGCAAAGAGCAGTACTAAAGAACATCATTTCATATTAATAAAAGATTTAGTTCACCAAGAAGATACACTCTTACATTGGATGAGTTTAATAACATAACCTCAAAATGTATAAAGCAAAAATTGATAGAACAAAAAGGAGAAACTGATAAACCCAGGTTTAAAATGTCAGGTTTTTTAACACCTATCAGAACTGATAGAACAAAAAGATAATCAGTAGGAATATAGATTTGGAAACTATTATTAACAAATTTATATAAGGAACCTACAGAACACTGTCCCCAACAACTGCAGAATGTATATTCTCTTCAAGCATACATAAAACATATAATATCAATTGTGTGCTGGGCAATACGGCAAGAATCCACAGATTTCAAACAACTAAGTTCATATAGAACATGTTTTCTGTCCACATGTGATTAAGCTAGAAATAATAAAAATATAACCTCAAAATCTTCATATGTTTGAACATTAAGAAATATGCTTCTAAATAAACAATGGAACAAAGAAGCAACCTCAATGGAAATTAGGAAATATTTCAACTGAATGACAAAAATATGACATGTCAAAATTGCTATGAGGCAGCTAAAACTCTTTATAGGGGAGTTTACAGCATTAAATATAAACATTAATTTGAAATAAAGTAAATGTTTTGTATAAGTAAAAAGTACAAGTCAGAAATAGAGTAATCCTCAAAAATCGAAAACAAACTGAAACAAACAAAGCTCATTGCATACTGTTAGTGAAATCAGAGAGAAAAAAATCAGGAGAGAAATTATTTCGGGTGATTTTAAAATCCAGTATTTTGTTTGTACAATCATAATGGTGTATATTCTAAAGACAAAAAGAAATCTTGAACTGCGTTCAATAGTCTCATTGTCAGTAATAATATGGGTATAACATTCCGAAAATGTCATATGTATATTTTTAGCTTAATGTAAATAAGACATGTTAAAAACTAAAGGAAGTAAAACCCTGTGTTCTAGTTATCAATTTGTTGCCTCTTAGCTCCAAATCTACCCCTTCATGCTTCACTCTGTAATACTGAAACTGGACCCTGAAACATTTCTTCTTTGCTAGTTGACATGATGATGTTAAGCTTTATTAGTAGATGGAGCTAGAAAAATCTGCAAGATGAGCTTCTACTCTTCCATTCCTGTGGCATGGTATGTTTGTGGGACATGCAGTGGTGCTCACTATCCAGAAAGTTTTGTTGCCAGTCCCAGTCCCACCCCCTCATTCCTTAATCACCATCCTTGGCTTGCCAGCAACCCAGCGAAAGAAAGAAAGAAAGAAAGAAAGAAAGAAAGGAAAGAAAGAAAGAAAGGAAGGAAGGAAGGAAGGAAGGAAGGAAGGAAGGAAGGAAGGAAGGAAGAAAGAAAGAAAGAAAGAAAGAAAGAAAGAAAGAAAGAAAGAAAGAAAGAAAGAAAGAAAGAAAGAAAGAAAAAGTTCAAAAGAGCTTTATTAGTAACAGCCAAAATGTCCTCCAATACATGAATGGCTAAATAAACCATAGTACATCCATACCATAGAATACTACTCAGCAGCTAAAATACAAAACAAAACAAAACAAAAAAACTATTGGGGCATCTGGGTGTTTCAGTCGATTAAGAGTCTGATTCTTGATTTCGCATTAGGTCATGATCTCAGTTCGTGGGATCAAGGCCCACATCGGGCTCTGCGCTGACAGCACAGAGCATGCTTGGGATTCTCTCTCTCTTTGCCCCTCCCCCTGCCTCTCTCTGTCTTTCTCTCTCTCTCAAAATAAATAAACAGTAGAAAGAAAGAAAGAAAGAAAGAAAGAAAGAAAGAAAGAAAGAAAGAAACAAAGAAACAAAGAAACAAACAAAGAAACTATTGATACATGCAACAACCTGGGTAGATCTCAAGAGTATTATGTTAAATGAAAAAATCAATCTCAAAAGGTCACAATGTTATGACAAATTTAAAGGTTTTCAGTAAATTGGACAAATTCCTAGAAAAAAACGATGCTCTATTAAAACTGACATAAGTAGAAAAAACTGAATAGTCCCTGCTCCTAAAGAAATTTAACTTGGGGCGCCTGGGTGGCTCAGTCAATTGAGTGTCCAACTTTGGCTCAGGTCATGATTTTGCAGTCATGAGTTCAAGCCCTGCATCAGGGTCTGTGCTGACAGCTCAGAGCCTGGGGCCTGCTTCAGATTCTGTGTCTCCCTCCCTCTGTGCCCCTCCCCTGCTCATGCTCTGTCTCTGTCTCAAAAATAAATAAACATTAAAAAAAAATTTAAGTATACAAAAAATTTAAAAAGAAAAAGAAATTTAACTCATAATTAATAGCCTTGCACAAAGACACTCCAGGCTTAAACAGCTTCATCAATACATTCTACTAAACATTTAAAGAAAAAATAATTCCACTTATACACAAAATTTCCAGAAAATCAAAAAAAAAAAAAAAGGGAAGGGAACATTACTCAACCTGCATTATGGTGATACTAAAACTTTAAAAAGATTGTACAAAAACAGAACACTGAGGCCAATCTTTCTCATGACTATAGATGTGAAAAACTTTTTTTTTTTGAGTAAAAAACTAAATCAAGCAATAATATATAAAAATTCGGGGCACCTGGGTGGCTCAGTCGGTTAAATGTCTGGACTTCAGCTCAGGTCATGATCTCACTGTTTGTGGGTTCGAGCCCCACATCGGGCTCACTGCTGTCAGCACAGAGCATGCTTCAGATCCTCTGTCCCCCTCTCTCTGCCCCTCCCCTGCTTGCTTGTGTGCTCTCTCAAAAATAAATAAACATTTAAAAAATTAAATAATAATAATATATAAAAAATTATAACCCATAAAAATCCATAAAATACCTAGGAATAAATCTAACCAAAGAGGTGAAAAATCTATACACTGAAAACCATAGAAAGCTTATGAAAGAAATTGAAGAAGACACCAAAAAATGGAAAAAGATTCCATGCTCCTGGATAGGAAGAACAAATATTGTTAAAATGTTGATACTACCCAAAGGAATCTACATATTCAATACAATCCCTATCAAAATAACACCAGCATTCTTCACAGAGCCAGAACAAATAATCCTAAAATTTGTATGGAACCAGAAAAGACCCTGAATAGCCAAAGCAATCTTGAAAAAGAAAACCAAAGCAGGAGGCATCACAATCCCAGACTTCGAGCTATACTACAAAGCTGTAATCATCAAGACAGTATGGTACCGGCACAAGAACAGACACTCAGAACAATAGAATAGAATAGAGAACCCAGAAATGGACCCACAAACGTATGGCCAACTAATCTTTGACAAAGCAGGAAAGAATATCCAATGGAATAAAGACAGTCTCTTCAGCAAGTGGTGCTGGGAAAACTGGACAGCAACATGCAGAAGAGTGAACCTGGACCACTGGTCTTACACCACACACAAAAATAAACTTAAAAAATGGATGAAAGGCCTAAATGTAAGACAGGAAGCCATCAAAATCCTTGAGGAGAAAGCAGGCAAAAACCTCTCTGATCTTAGCCACAGCAGCTTGTTACTCAACACGTCTCCAGAGGGAAGGGAAACAAAAGCAAAAATGAACTACTGGGACCTCATAAAAATAAAAACTTCTGCACAGCAAAGGAAACAATCAGCAAAACTAAATGGCAACCGACAGAATGGGAGAAGATATTTGCAAATTACATATCAGATAAAGGGTTAGTATCCAAAATCTATAAAGAACTTATCAAACTCAACACTCAAAAAACAAATAATCCAGTGAAGAAATGGGCAAAAGACATGAATAGACATTTCTCCAAAGGAGACATCCAGATGGCCAACTGACACATGAAAAATGCTCAACATCATTCATCATCAGGGAAATACAAATCAAAACCACAATGAGATACCACCTTACACCTGTCAGAATGGCTAACATTAACAACTCAGGCAACAACAGATGTTGGCGAAGATGTGGAGAAAGAGGATCTCTTTTGCATTGTTGGTGGGAATGCAAGCTGGTGCAGCCACTCTGGAAAACAGTATGGAGGTTCCTCAAAAAACTAGAAATAGAACTACTCTACAACCCAACAATTGCACTACCAGGTATTTATCCAAGGGATACAGGTGTGCTGTTTCGAAGGGACATATGCACCCCAACGTTGATAGCAGCACTATCAACAATAGCCAAAGTATGGAAAGAGCCCAAATGTCCATCGAGGGATGAATGGATAAAGAAGATGCGGTACATATATACAATGGAGTATTACTCAGCAATCAAAAAGAATGAAATCTTGCCATTTGCAACTACGTGGATGGAACTAGAGGGTATTATGCTAAGTGAAATTAGTCAGAGAAAGACAAATATCATAGGACTTCACTCATATGAGGACTTTAAGATACAAAACAGATGAACATAAGGGAAGAGAAGCAAAAATAATAAAAAACAGGGAGGGGGACAAAACAGAAGAGACTCATAAATATGGAGAACAAATTGAGGGTTATGGGAGGGGTTGTGGGAGGGGGGATGGGCTAAATGGGTAAGGGGCACTAAGGAATCTACTCCTGAAATCATTGTTGCACTATATGCTAACTAATTTGGATGTAAATTTTAAAAAATAAAAAATAAAATTTAATAAAATGTTAACCCATTACAAGGTCTACACACACACACACACACACCAGCAACTTAAACCACACCAAGGGGGGCACCTGGGTGGCTCAGTTGTTTAAATGTCTGACTCTTGGTTTTGGCTCATGGTTTGTGGGTTCCAGCCCCACATCGAGCTCTGTGCTGGCAGCATGGAGACTGCTTGGGATTCTGTCTCCCTCTCTCTCTCTCTGCCCCTCCTTTGCTTGCTCTCTCTCTCTCTCTCAGAAATAAATAAATAAACATTAATTTTTTTTTTAAAAAACTACACCAAGATCAATTTCTCCCCTCATCAGATTGACAAAATTTTCAAAGCCAATAAAGCTTAGAAAAACAAACTCTGCCATACATTGCTGGTAGGTGTACAAAATGGCATGACCCCAATGGAGTGACGTATTGCAACATCTAATAAAATCACATACACATTAACTCTTTGCTCAGCAAATTCCATTTCTAAAATTTACCTGGAAGCTTCTCTTCTATAAATATGAAACAATATGTGGACAAAATCACTCATCGTAGTATTGCTTGTAACAGCAAAATACCGGAAACAAAATGCCTATCAATCGGAAACTGGATGAAGAAACTATGGTACCTTCCCCAGTGGGGGAATGTGCAGCTAAAATGTGAGGAAGATCTCCACAAAATGATATAAAATTTTGCTACCTTTTGTGTAATAAAATGATAATATATGTGTACATTTTTGTGTATGTATATATTCTTAAGTATGTGTATAGTTTTGCTTATTTTTTTAATGTTTATTTATTTGCTTTTGAGAGAGAGAGCGTGGGGGGGTGGGCAGAAAGAGAGGGAGACACAGAGTCCAAAGCAGGCTCCAGGCTCTGAGCTGTCAGCACAGAGCCTGACATGGGGCTCAAACCCACGAACAGTGAGATCATGACCTGAGCCAAAGTTGGACGCTTAACCAACTGAGCCACCCAGGTGCCCCTAAGTTTTGCTCCTTTTTGAAAAGAAAACGCAGAGAAAGGATAAAACCAGAAACTAATAGAAATGGTTACTTATTGGTGCGTGAGGGAAGAGAAAGAGAGAAATATCGGATCAAGACTCCTTCGGCTTGGAGCACATGGGTGGCTCAGTCGGAAGAGCCTGCAGCTCTTGATCTCAGGGTTGTGAGCTCAAGCTCCATGCTGGATGTAGAAATTACTAAAAATAAATTAATAAGCTTAAAAAAAGACCTCTTTGGCTTTACCTCTTTATAAAGTTTTGACTTTTCAACCATGTAAATGTTTCATGTATTCAAAAATAAGCTAAATCCAAATGGGACAAAAAAGACAGACCCTATAAATGAATAAAACAGAAAGAAGTGAACCTAACTGCATATGAAAGTGATTATATAACTACACAGAAAAGTATTCCAGTAACTTTTAAACACAATACCTTAAGCATATGCCCTTATTGGGATATATTCTAAAGATAAAAAGACCTGCAAAGAAGCCTTGAACTTTACTTACTGAGTTTGTTATTGGTAGTGTTATTGGGGTAGTGATTCTGAAACTATTCTGTATATTGTAGGAAAAAAACTGTTTTTCAGGAAACAGGACTGTTACCATGGAAAAAGGCAGATGCAAATATGGAATGGGAGCCCATGATGTTCAAATTTTAATTAATTTTAAATAATTTAATTAATAATTCCTGATTTAAAGTATCACTGTGTCCACTGAAGAGGCCTAGAAGCAATGACCACACCTACTACCTAAAATCTACTTTCTACATACCATTCATAGCCTGGTCTTAAAAAAAAAAAAAAAAAAAAAAGCTTCTTGGAGAAATGGTTGATTACTGATTGGGAGTAGGTAAAGTACAAGATAAGTCTCTACCTTTTTGTGCCAGAAACAGGGAAGTGCTCAAAAACTAATGGGTATGCATTAAAAGGACAAAAGATCCAGATTAAAGGTTTCTCTCACTATCCAAATGAGCAGCAATTTGAACATCAAAAAAGAATGATAATAGATTTAAAATCCATTTAAGAGGGGCGCCTGGGTGGCTCTGTCGGTTAAGCGTCCGACTTCGGGTCAGGTCATGATCTCACAGTTCCTGAGTTCGAGCCCCGCATCGGGCTCTGTGCTGACAGCTCAGAGCCTGGAGCCTGCTTCAGATTCTGTGTCTCCCTCTCTCTCTGCCCCTCCCCTGCTCATGCTCCATGTCTCTCTGTCTCAAAAATAAATAAACATTAAAAAAAATTTTTTTTAATAAATTAAATAAAATCCATTTAAGAAAAAAGAAAAAGGAAGGAATCCATGGACCCAAATTGGAGCTAAAAAATTCATGGTAGTTATAGTGGGGGAGAGAATGATAGAAATACAACTACAAATGAAATAATTGATGCAGTCAAGAAATATCAAGGAACAAAATATTGACAAGGCCTCAAAGCATCACCATACATGTCATGTATTAATTATAACAGGAAGAAAGTACTTTCACAATAGAGAGATCTGATGGATACCACTACACCAAATGATCAAACTTAAAATTATCAATAATACAACTGATGTTATGTGTTCCTGATGATGCCATGGGAAATGCATATCACCATGTAGTACTATAAACATAGTTATCACTATGTTTAACCTGAATCTAAAATGGGAAACAGTTAGTCAAATCCAGATTATGGCACATTCTACAAGACAAGTAAAGGCAAAAATGTTGAGTGGACTATTTTAAGTGAAAGGAGAATACGATGACCATCTCTTTTTTTTTAATGTTTATTCACTTTTTGAGAGACAAAGACACACACAGCGTGAGCAGCGGAGGGGCAGAGAGAGAGGGAGACACGGAATCTGAAGCAGGCTCCGTCCGACAGGAGGGCTCGAACTCACAAACAGTGAGATCATGACCTGAGCCAAAATTAGACACTTAACTGAATGAGCCACCCAGGCGTCCCTGCAATAATCATCTTTGATTGGATCTTAGCTGGGGAGAAAAACAGCTAGAAAGGAAATTCTAGCTATAAAGAAAATTTCAAGGATACTTGGGGAAATTTGACCATAGGCTATATGACAATAATAATACTGTATCAATATTAAGTTCCTTGAGATAATAAAGTTATTAGAATTTCCTTTTTTTTAATGTTTACTTATTATTTTGTGAGAGAGAGAGAAAGAGGGAGTCAGCATGAGTGGGGAAGGGGCAAGAACAGGAGACACAGAATCTGAAGCAGGCTTCAGGCTCTGAGCTGTTCAGAGCCCAATGCAGGGCTCAAACCCACGGACTGTGAGATTATGACTTGAGCCGAAGTTGGATGCTTAACTGACTGAGACACCCAGGCACGCCCTCCTTTTTTTTTAAGGGGATACATGCTGTAATACTTAAAGTCTATAATATAAGTGTGAAATTAATTTGGAATGATTCAGATCTTTATGTGTGTGTGTGTCTGTGTATGGATTGAGAGACAGAGACAGAGACAATATGAGATGAGCACAAATATGGCAAAATATTTTAGCAAATTGGTGAATGTAGGTTGAAGAATAATAAGTGTTCATTACATTATTCTTTCAACTTTTCTATAGGTTTGGTATTTTATTAAAATAAAATGTAAGAGAGAAATTAAAATTCACCAGTCATCAAAAGACACCATTAGGTGAGTAAAAATGGTAAAGCTCAGAGTGAAAAAAGATACATATCATCCATAAGATCAACATAGTAACCATATCCAAAATATATAACAATCTCCTGCAAATCAGAGAAAAACACAAATAAAAAAATAGGTAAGAGACTTAAGCGGAATTTATAAAAGAGGATATCCAAATGGTCCATAAACACATGTAAAGGTTCGGCTCAGCCTAACTAGGAATTGGGGAAGTAGAAGTTAAAACCACAAAAGTATATTGCAACACACCCACCAGAATGGCTTAAATTTAAAGGTTTACAATAACTAGTGTAGCAAGGATTGGAACAATGGGGATTTTCACATACTACTAGTGGGATGTAAAATAATACAGCCACTTTGGAAAACAATTTGTTATTACCTTCTAAAGCTTAAAATACGCATACTCCATGATCCTTTCCTGGGTACACAGCTAGTGGAATGCATGCTTACTAATAGCAACAGATAATGTGCATAGCAACATAGCGCCATTATCCATAATAGCCCCCAACTGCAACTCATATGTCCAATATCATCCTAATGGATAAAGTGTGATATATTCACACAAATTAATATAATAGAATGCTATATAACAATGCAAATAAACAAACCACAATCTCCTGCAACAATATGGGTAAATCTAACAAATACAAAATAAGTGAAAGATGCCAGAGACAAAATAATACATACTTCATTATTGTATTTATAAAAAACTCAAAAACAGACAAATATAAACTACTGTGTTTCAGGATGCAAATTTAGGTAGTAAAACTTTAAAGAAAAGCAAGAATGTGATTTTTATTAAAAAAAATAACCATTTCACTTCTACGTGGAATCTAAAAACCAAAACAAATGAACAAACAGAAACAGACTCATAAATACAGACAGCAAACTGGTGGTTGCCAGAGGGAAAGGGTGCAGGGGAAGGATGGGTGAAGTAGGTGAAGGGGATTAAGAGGTCCAAATTTCCAGTTATAAGATAAATAAGTCACAGAAATGAAAAGACAGCATAGGGATATAACCAATAATGTTGTAATAATGCTGTATGGTGACAGAAGGTAACTACACTTATTGTAATGAGCATTGCACAATATATTGAGTCGTCAAATCATTCTGTTGTACACCTGAGATTAATATAACATTGTGTGTCAACTATAATTCAATAATAAAATGTTTTAAATTAATGATTATCTTGGAAGGGAGTAATGACTAGGAAGGATCACAATAGAGAGATCTGGATGGTGGTGACACAGATATTTGATTTGTGGTAAATCATTGACGTCTACTTACTCATTTCATGCACCTTTCTGTGTGTTTATTTAACAAAATAGGGTTTTTTTTTAAATGTTTATTTATCTTTGAGAGAGAGACAGAGCATGAGCAGGGGAGCGGCAGAGAAAGAGGGAGACACAGAATCAGAAGTAAGTTCCAAGCTCTGAGCTGTCAGCACAGAGCCCCACACAGCTCGAACTCAGGAACCTGGAGATCTGAAGCTGGATCTCCTGAAGGAATCTGAGCTGAAGTTGGATGCTTAACCAACTGGGCCACCCAGGTGCCCCAACACAATAGTTTTTAAATTAAGAAACAGGAACTGTAAGGGATCCTGGGTGGCTCAGTCGGATAAGCATCTGACTTCAGCTCAGGTCATGATCTCTTGGTCATGGGTTCGAGCCCCATGTCGGGCTCTGTGCCGACAGCTCAGAGGCTGGAGCCTGCTTCAGATCCTGTGTCCCCCTCTCTCTCTCTCTCTCTCTCTCTCTCTCTGCCCCTCCCCCACTCACTCACGCGCTCTCTCTCTCTCTCCCTCCCTCAAAAAATAAACATAAAAAAATTTTTTTAATAAAAAAATAGGAACTGTAAGAAGAATACAGGGGGAGCCTGGGTGGCTCAGTCGGTTAAGCATCCAACTTCAGCTCAGGTCATGATCTCACGGTTCGTGGGTTCGAGCTCTGTGTCGGGCTCTGTGCTGACAGCTCAGAGCCTGGAGCCTGTTTCAGATTCTGTGTCCCTCTCTCTCTCTCCGGCCCACCCCTGCTTGTGCTCTCTCTCTGTCTTTAAAAAGTGTGTAAACATAAAAAAACCTTTATAAAAAGAATACAGGATTTTACATAAAAGAAACAAGAAGTTATATTTTTAAAAGATAATGCAGAAAGAAAAACATAGACATCAAACAACTCAGTAGATAGGCTTCATAGTAGACAAGATACTGCTAAAGAGTGAGTTAGTGAATTGGAAGAAAGAGTAGCAAAAGTGACCCAGAATATAGCACAGACATATAGAGAAGAAAATAAAAGAGAAGTTTAGAGAGATGGATGAAAAACTCCAATATACACTTAATGGGAATTCCAAAAGAATAAACAGGCAAGAGCTAATAGTTGAAGTGAAAATGTCTGGTCTTTCAGAATTAAAGGAAATATGAATCCTCAGATTGAAAAAGAACACCAAGTCTTTCACAGGATAAAGAAAATCGATCCATATCTAGATACACTGGAATAAAATAAAAGACCAGAGAAAGCAAAAGAATACTAAATGCTTCAGAGAAAAAAGATTAACTACAAAGGAAAGACTACCAGACAGACTTCTCATGAGCAACAACAGAGAAGACAGCGCAATAATAGCTTCCAAGTTTTGAAGGAAAATAACCATGGGGCACCTGGGTGGCTCAATCAGTTAAGCATCCAACTCTTGATTTCAACTCAGGTCATGATATCAGGGTCATGAGATTGAGCCCCGTGAGATTCTCTCTCTCTCTCTCTCTCTCTCTCTCTCTCTCTTTCTCTCTCTTCCTCTGCCCCACCCCTGCTCACTCACACACACACACTCTCTCTCTCTCTCTCAAATAAATAAATAAATGAATGAATGAATAAATAAGGTAAAATAACTATCAATCTAGAAATTTATACTCAGCTATATCATGCAAGAATGAAAGCTAAATGAAGACATTTCCAGATACGCTAAGAAATTTTTTATTTGTAAGCCCCCAATGAAAGAAATACTAGTATATTTCCTTATTTCAGCAAGGAATAAAATAAACCTGGAAAGGAGGAGGAAGATTCAAGAAATGTATTAGTTATGTACTAAGAATTAGTAAAACACTTTGTATCCTGAATATCTTCTGTTGGCTCTCCAGATCTTGCCTACACTCTTCTACACTCTGCTAAATGCTTTGGAGGCTACATCAAATAAACTCCCTTGTCCTCTGGCTTGGAACTGGGTTTTGCCAATGGGGAGCCCTAATAGTACACTGCAGAAAGTAAAGATGTCAGATCAGAGTATATATTTTTGTTTCCTCCTATCATGGTGGTCTTTGGCTGGGTGTATACCTTGAGGTCACTATTTCTCTCATGATAGCCCTATATGTATTACTCTCCTTTCAGCTTTTCATGATGGCTCCCTCCCCAGATCCCTTCAGGTCTAGGGGTGATAAAACTCTGGTTGCTATCAGCTCCAGCATATTATACTATCTCTTGTGGGTTTCTTTCTTTCTTTTCTTTTCTTTTTTTTTAAGAGAGGGAAGAGTACAAGCAGGGGGAAGGGGCAGAGAGAAAGAGAAAGAATTTTAAGCAGGCTCCACGCTCAGTGTGGAGCCCAACACAGGGCTCAATTCCACTACCTTGAGATCATGACCTGAGCCAAAATCAAGAGTCAGATGCTCCACTGACTGAGCCACACAGGTACCCTAATATCTTGTGGGTTTCTTAATCTCTATTCACACATACTCATTAGAAATAGTTGCTTTAATTTATTTGTTAAACTGTCCTTGAATTATCCTAATTTGAGTGTGTAATTTATTTTCTGTTAGGAGACTGAGAGGCTGGTAAGTTTAAATAAGTATTGACTATGAAATATAATAATAACCACTAATTTGAGGGAGTTAAAACCATGATGGAATGAAAACATTAGACAACACAGCACAAAAGATGAGAAGGGTGAGGTTGCAGGCTAATTAAGGAGTTTAAGATCCTTATCTTCTTTAGAAGAAAAATAGAGAATTGGTGAATTTTAAACTTCGTTAGAAAAATATAGAGTAATTTCAGAGTAACAAAATCTGTCTCCCTAGGCCTTAAGTTGCAAATAGTTATTTCTATATTTTAGACTTCTTCATTTCTTGTAGTATTTAAAACTCAGCACATCCAACATTGAACATATTATCTTCTCTCCATCCCAAAATTAATCCCTATCTCTGGGCAGAGCTTAAGTCTCAGTCATCTTTGACTTCTCTCCCACACCATCCACAGCCCTGCCAGGACAGAGAATTTTACTTATTAAATGTCCCCTGAATGGGGCACCTGGGTGGCTCAGTCGGTTAAGTGGCCAACTCTTGGTTTCAGCTCAGGTCATGATCTCATGGTTTATGGGTTCAAGCCCTGCACTGTCATCATGGAGTCTGCTTGGGATTCTCTCTCTTTCTCTCTCTCTCTGTCCTCCCCTGCTTATTCTCTCTCCTCAAAATAAATAAATAAACTTTAAAAAAAAGTCCCTTGAATCCATTCCTTTCCCACCCCTGTCTAGTTCATTTCTCATGTTCAGACTCACCTTCTCTCTAGGCCTGACCCTGCTCCAGTCCCTGTTTCTCTCCTTCTTGCCCACACCAGATGGACAACAGCACTATGAGGAAGCAGTTGAGATGGCATAGAAGTGTCTCCTGGGAATACTACCCAATTATTGAGAAACAATTACACCTTAGCAACCAAACCTGGAATGTGTACCCTGGAACTAACCCACCAGCTCCTATTCTAAAGAACCGAAGGTAGAATAGAGCTTCCCCTCCCCCAATTATGACTCCTGGAGAGAAATGGCTTTATTATAACTTCTTTACAATACCTGCTGCATAGTAACTATTCAATAAACTCGTTATGTTGAACCAAAGGTGTGCACAGGGTTTATATACAAAAATATTTACCATGGCATTATTCGTCTATAAGTAAAATTTCAAAATTTTCTTGACACTCAACAATACATAGATATTTACATCACAGTACATACATATATGTACAGTAATTAAAAATAATTTGGGGGGCACCTGGATGGCTCAGTAAGTTGAGCATCTGACATTGGCTCAGGTCGTGATTTCACAGTTCATGAGTTTGAGCCCTGCATTGGGCTCTGTGTGGACAGCTCAGAACCTAGAGCCTATTTCAGATTCTGTGTCACCCTCTCTCTCTGCCCTTCCCCTGCTCACACTCTGTTTTTCTCTCAAAAGTAAATAAATGTTAACAAAAAATTGTTTTAATAATTTTAAAAATATTTTCAAAAATTTTTGTAGGAGCCCCTGGCTGGCTTAATTGGTGGAGCATGCAACTCTTGATCTCAGAATTGTGAATTCAAGTCCCACATTGGGTGTAAAGATTACTTAAAATAAAATAAAATCTTTAAAAAGTAATAATAATTTTGTAAAATAATATTTAGTGACATGATAAAACATTAATATTACATTAAGTTAAAAAAGACAGGCTACAAAAAGTATGTATCATACTGTTTTATATATATACATATATATTCATATATATTACACATACACATATGTGTATACATATATACGCATATATTCATATATACTACACATATACATATATGTGTAGTATATATGAATATATACGTATTTGTGTACATTATATAAACACACATGTAGGGGCACCTGAGTGGCTTAGTTGGTTGGGCGTCTGATTTCAGCTCAGGTCATGATCTCATGGGTTTGTGAATTCAAGCCCCACATCGGCCTCTCTGCTGTCAGCACAGAGCCTGCTTTGGATCCTCTGTCCCCCTCTCTCTCTGCCCCTCCCCCGCTTGCACTCTCTCAAAATAAAAAATTAAAAACACACACATATATTATGCACACACACACACACACACACACATATATACACAAACACATATGAGTCCACAGAAAAAAGTGGAAGAGCTTACATCAAAATGGTAACATATCCAGATGGTAGATTTACAAAGAATTTTTATTTTCTTCTAAGGACTTTTCTATAAGTACCATTCAGTTTAAATAAACATATGTTACTTTTCTCATCTAAAAAAATGTTATTTTTAAGTATGTTCTTTTGAAAATGTAAACAGTTTGACAATTTAGAAAATGGTCTATTAAAAGCAAGGTTTATAGAAAAAGCCTAATTCAAGTGAGCTCAACAAAAAATTTTTGGCATTGTCTATATGATAGGTATTGTGAGGGTATTCAAGATAAATCTTTTTTTTCTTTTTTTTTTTTTAATTTTTTTAACGTTTATTTATTTTTGGGACAGAGAGAGACAGAGCATGAACAGGGGAGGGGCAGAGAGAGAGGGAGACACAGAATCAGAAGCAGGCTCCAGGCTCTGAGCCATCAGCCCAGAGCCCGACGTGGGGCTCGAACTCACGGACCGCAAGATCGTGACCTGAGCTGAAGTCAGATGCTTAACCGACTGAGCCACCCAGGCGCCCCTCAAGATAAATCTAACATGATTGCTGACCTCAAAGAACTTAGTAAAGAACACATGACAATTGTCGGACAATACGTGCAATATTATAGGCATGTACAATGTTCTGAAAAAAATAGAGATGAGCACATAGTTAATTCTGTAAGAGTTAGAGAAGCTTTCAGAAAGAATGGGCTGGTGAGTGTGGTTTCTCAGGATGAAACAGAGTAGAGGGGATAATATGGAGGGAGAAGGAACAAGATACACAAAAAGCCCTGAGGCATGAGACAACATGATAGGTAAAGGGAAGTACACACAGAACCCATCAAAAATGTATAATATCTCCAAATGATGTAAGTGTCATGTAGCTGTTAAAATTGATATCTTAAAGTGCATTAATGAGTTCAATATTTGGTGGAAGTGTACAAAATGAAACTGAGGAGGAAAAACTTTGTTTGCCATGCTATGGCAATGGGGAATCTTTGAAGGGTTCACATATCAGAGGATCTGTGATTTAGAGAAATCACCCTTTGGGTAATGTGGAAGGTGGATTTGAGGAGGAGTGAGAAATAATAGTCACTTGATCTAAGGTAGTAGCAGTGGAGATGAAGAGAAAAGAACACATTACAAAGATACTTTGGAGGTTAAAATAGGCAGAACTAGGCAGTTGATTAGAAAAGGCAACAGGAGTGGTGCCTGGGTGGCTCAGTCGGTTGGGCGGCTGACTTCGGCTCAGGTCATGATCTCACGGTCTGTGAGTTTGAGCCCCACATCGGGCTCTGTGCTGACAGCTCAGAGCCTGGAGCCTGTTTCAGATTCTGTGTCTCCCTCTCTCTGACCCTCCCCTGTTCATGCTCTGTCTCTCCTTATCTCAAAAATAAATAAAAACGTAAAAAAAAAAAATTAAAAAAAAAAAAAAGGCAACAGGAGGGGTGCCTGGCTGGTTCAGTTGGTTGAGTTTCTGAATTCGGCTCAAGTCATGATCTCACAGTCCGTGGGTTCAAGCCCCATGTTGGGCTCTGTGCTGACAACTCAGAGCCTGGAGCCTGCTTTGGATTCTGTGTCTCCCTCTCTCTCTGCCTCTCCCCCATTCACACTCTTTATCTCTCTCAAAAATAAATAAACATTTTTTTATTTTTAAAAAAAGAGACAGAAAGAAAAGGCAAGAGGAAGGAGCACCTGGGTGGCTCGGTTGGTTAAGTGTCCCCACTCTTAATTTTGGCTCAGATCATGATCTCAAGGTTCATGAGATCGAGCCTTGTGTCAGTCTCTGCATTGACAGCATGGAGCCTGCTTGGGATTCTCTCTCTCTCCCCCTCCCTCCCTCTCTCTCTCTCTCTCTCTGTGCCTCCCCTGCCTGTGCATGCACAGGCATGGAAAATAAATAAACTTATTTTGCACATGCATGCAAAATAAATAAGTAAACTTAAAAAAAAATAAAAAGGAAAGGTGAGAGGAGGGGCCAAGGAGAAGCACTCCAGGTTCAGACTTGAATAGGGTAAATGGAAAGGAAGAAGTAAAACAGTCTTACCCACAAATGACATGATCTTGTATATTGAAAATCCTAGGAAATTCACTAAAAAAAAAAAAAAAAAAAAAAAAGCTAGAATTAATAAGCCAGTTTGGCAAGTTCACAAAATCAATATACAAAAACCAACTGTATTTCTATACAGTAGCAATGGACAATCTGAAAATGAAATTAAGAAAATTAATCCATTCACAATAAGATAAAAAAGAATAAAATACTTAGGAATAAACTGAACAAAAGAAGTGTAAGACTTGTACAATGAAAATTATAAAACATTGCTGAAAGAAATTAAAAAAGACTTAAACAAATAGAAAGACATCCCATGTTCATGGATCAGAAGACTAAACATAACTGAGATGAATATTCTCCCCTAATTGTCTACAAATTCAACATAATCTCTATCAAAATCCCTGCTGTCTTTTTTGTGAAAACTGGCAAGCTAATCATAAAGTTCATATGGAAATGCAACGAATCCCAAAACAATCCTAAAAAGAAAGGTTGGGGCGCCTGGGTGGCTCAGTTGGTTAGTATCCAACTTTTGATTTTGGCTTAGGTCATGATCTCACAGTTCATGGTAACCCCACATTGGGCTCTGCACTAACAGCACAAAGCCTGTGTGGGATTCTCTCTGTCCTCTCTTTTTGCCCCTCCCCCTGCTCATGCTCACTCTCACAAAATAAATAAATAAACATTTAAATAAATAAATAAATAAATAAATAAATAAATAAGAAGGGTTGGAAGACTTACACTTCTTGATTTCAAAACTTACTACAAAGATAATCAAGACAGTGTAGTACTGGCATAAATATAGACATACAGGTTAATGGAAATGGACTGAAAGTCCAGAAATAAACTCTTACATTTATAGTCAAGTGATTTTCTACAAAAGTACCAAAATTCAATGGGAAAGAAATCATCTTTTCAACAAATGGTGCTGGGACAATTGGATAACCTCAGAGGAAAAATAATTTGGGCCCCTACCTCACACCATACACAAAAACTAGCTCAAATAGGTCACATCTAACCTAAATGTTAGAACAAAAACTTAGGAGAAAACATAGGAGTCAATTTCTGTGGTCTTGTATTAGGCAAAAAGCAAAAGCACAAGGAGAAAACAAAATGACAAATTAAAAACTTTGGCACTTCAAAAGACACGTTAAGAAAGTGAAAAGATGATCCATAGAATGGGAGAACACATTTACAAATCATATAGATATATGTGACTTGTATCCTGAAGAACTCTTACAACTCAATAATAAATACATATAACTCAATTTAAAAATGGGCAAAGGATCTGAATACACGTTTCTCCAAAGAAGATATATTAGTGACCAATAAGCACGTAAAAAAAAGCACTCAACATCATTAGTCACTAGAAATCAAGAAGAAAATAAAAATAACTCCTTCTGACCAAAGATGAGACATTTTGCATATTAACAAAGTTAATAATTGCAATGTATTAAAATACATCAAACGCATTTAAATTCCTGAGTTCATAATGATTCTTAAAGGGGGAAAAAAGTGGCCACCTTTGAAGGGCATAATAAAAAAAATTATTTTGAAAAATGGTAATAAAAATCAAGCAATTATTCAGGCTTTTCTATATAAATTGTAGCACTGGGTAGCAAAAACAGTTTATAAAGAGCAGTATCTCTTTCCAGAAGTATACCAACTAATAAAGGGAGAAGCAATGATATAATAATGCCAACATTTAAAAAAAACTTTGTTAATGTTTATTTATTTTTTGAGAGAGGGAGAGAGAGAGAGAGAGACAGAGTGTGAGTGGGGGAGGGGCAGAGAGAAAGGGAGACACAGAATACAAAGCAGGTTCCAGGCTCTGAGCTGTCAGCACAGAGCCTGACACGGGGCTGGAACTCACAATCATGACCTGAGCTGAAGTTGGATGTTTAACCGACTGAGCTGCCCAGGCACCCTATGCCAACATTTTTCAATTCATAATTGATCAATAGCTGCTAACATACTAAAAAAAAAAAAAAAAAAAAAAAAAAGACATCCAGATATGATTATCTCTGTTGCCCCCCACATCTCTAACCAGAGTCTGATCAAGCCACCAGAACAAACTAATTTATAGTAAATACAAAGAACAGAGGGACATGTAAAACAACATCATGAGGCTATAATTAGCAAAATCCAAAATATGGGAAAAACAGTCCTTTTTCTTCAACGAATAAATCACAAGGGAGAAAAAAAGAGATGAAAGGGGAAATCAAAGTTCAAAAAAGCTAAGAGACAAATCAAACAATCATGAAGTGGGACTTTATTTGGATCCAGGTTCAAACAAACACATTGTAAAAAAGATATATGAAACTGTAAATTTGGAGATAGCAGAATATTTGATGATATTGAAGAATAATTGTGTGGGATGATTGGTGTGACAAAGGTATTGTGCTTATGTTTTTTTAAAGAGACCTTATCTTTTACAGATACATACTGAATATTTATGGATGAAATTATATAATGTCTGGGATTTGCTTTAAAATAATAAGCGAGGGGAAGAAATGGGTGGGAGTATATGTGAAACAAGAATGGCTATGAGCTAATAAACAGTACATTTAGTGATGGGTACAGGAAGGCTGACTACACTATTTTCTTGACTTCTGTATGATTAGAATTTTCCACAATAGAAAGTTTTTCTAAAAATCTACTTCATGACTTTGTAGTAATAAGTAATTATCTAGAGGGCTTATCACCATGGCTGAAGATAACCTCTAAACATTGTTTTTCACTTTTATATTCCCTTTCAATTAATTAATCACACCTAAAAGTACATTACTTAGACAAAGACCCATGGTTCATATGACTTTATCCACCTAGTAGTAATTTACTGAAGTTTCAAATTTAGAATTAGGAAATGCCAACCTTCAGAGTCCCAAACCTACCCTACAACAGCAGAGGCAACAATCCCAAATGCCTCCCTATCACTACTAATAAATTATTGCTTTCCTCTCACCTTGCAGAAATACTTGCAATCATTCATTTAGTCATTATTTTCATTAATTTATTATGTGTCCAGTATTAGGTGTAAGGATACAAATAAATACTAATACAGTAGATACTAATAAATACTAATACAGTAGACCCTTAGGGCTCCTGGCTGGTTCAGTCAATAGAGCATGCGACTCTTGATCTAGGGGTGGTGAGTTTGAGCCCCATGTTTGGCAGAGAGATTACTTTAAAAAAACACAGTAGCCCTTTGGTTGAACACTAGATGAATACTTTTGAGTGCCAAATGCATTCAAGAAACAGTGCTAAGTAACTGTAACAAATACACAACCTAACTCTCTCCTAAAAGGCAGCTCTACTGGGCACATAAAAATGAACAGAGATGGGAGTGCAAGCTGGTGCAGCCACTCTGGAAAACAGTATGGAGGTTCCTCAAAAAACTAAAAATAGAACCACCCTGTGACCCAGCAATTGCACTACTAGGCATTTATCCAAGGGATACAGGTGTGCTGTTTCCAAGGGACACATACACCCCCATGTTTATAGCAGCACTATCAACAATAGCCAAAGTATGGAAAGAGCCCAAATGTTCATCGATGGATGAATGGATAAAGAAGATGTGGTATGTGCATACACACACACACACACACACACACACACACACACACACACACAATGGAGTATTACTCAGCAATCAAAAAGAATGAAATCTTGCCATTTGCAACTACCTGGATGGAACTAGAGGGTATTATGCTAAGTGAAATTAGTCAGTCAGAGAAAGACAAAAATCATATGACTTCACTCATATGAGGACTTTAAGACACAAAACAGATGACCATAAGGGAAGGGAAACAAAAATAATGTAAAAACAGGGAGGGGGACAAAACAGAAGAGACTCATGGAGAACAAACTGAGGGTTACGGGAGGGGTTGTGAGAGGGGGGATGGGCTAAATGGGTAAGGGGCACTAAGGAATCTACTCCTGAAATCATTGTTGCACCATATGCTAATTTGGATGTAAATTTTTTAAAAAATTAAAATAAAAAAATAGAAAAAAAAACTCTCAGTAAATTAGGAAAAGAAAAAGCTTTCTGATAAAGGGTATTTATGAAAAAATTATCACTGATGAGCACTGGAAAAATAAATAAACAAACAGAGATGTGGTACTCGCCCTCACATAGTTTAAAAACTGATAGAGCCCATGAGACAAGAACCCAAACAACCAAGAATAGAAAGCTGAATGTGATAAATGGTCCCAAAATGATTCAGTCACCAAAGTGGGAAGTGGTGAGTAGTCAAGATTGGCGGGAGGATTTAAGTGTCTAGGTAGAGTTGGAAACTAAGGCTGGAACGGTACAATAGAGCCATTATGTGGAGTTAGGTTAAGGGATCTGAATTTTATTAGGCAGCAACAGAGAATTGTTTAATGTTACTGAGCAGGGCATGACACGCACAGAACTGTGACTTGGAACAATGCGTCTTGCAGCAAGTGGCAGAGCCCACAGGCCACTCGTGGAAGACCAGTTCAAGCCTGAACTACATCTCCAGGCTCACAGCACACTCCTACATGCATGTGAACAAGCTTAATGACTAACAGATTTATAGCACCTAAGATGCACTTGAAGCTTTTGGAGACCGCGCTCCAGAGTACAGCACCCAGACCAGCACTGAACTGCCTCGGAGAAAACTTCCGGCCACAGCCTAGAGCAAAGCTTAGCAAACTTTTTTCCATAAAACGGTCAGATAGTAAGTGTCTCAGGTTTTGCAGGCCATGTGGTCTCTGTTGCAACTACTCAACTCACTAACACAACCAATGACAATGTGTAGATGAAGGAGCTGAGTTGTGCTCTAATAACATAGGACTTGGCCCTTGAACCATAGTTTGCCAACTCCTAGCCTAGAGTCTGGAGCCTCTTCCAGAACCCAAGTGACCAATCCAGATACAGACCAACTCCAACTCCTTCCAGAAAACTAGTGTCATT
Source organism: Neofelis nebulosa (assembly GCF_028018385.1). Classification (NCBI taxonomy): domain Eukaryota; kingdom Metazoa; phylum Chordata; class Mammalia; order Carnivora; family Felidae; genus Neofelis; species Neofelis nebulosa. Next base: position 105,078,121 of record NC_080789.1, on the reverse strand, counting down.
CATCAAAGATTAAGAAAGCTCCTTCAGAAGTACAATCCCTCTAGGCCTGAGGGTCCATCTGCCCACTGAAGAACCGGAGCAACTAATTCTCTGCCTAAGCTTGTGACGGCTAAACCCCATCAGGCCCACACCACTGTTATCCTTGCTTACCCCCCAAGGATACAAGCCCCTCCAAACGTCTTACTCTCCCACATCCTCTTTGCCTTTGCTCTTACTGTCTCCTCTCCCTAGAAGGGATGCTCACCTCCTACTCAGCTCACATGTCAATGCCACCTCCTCAGAGAGGTTTTCCCTGGTCCCTCAACCTATTAAAGCTCCCCTAGTCAGTCTCAATTACATTTCCATTTTCCATTCTTCATAGCACTTTGTACTATCTGAAATTATCTTATTTATTATATGTCTCCTCCCACAAAAATGTAAGTTCCATGAGATTGGGAAACTTGCTCATCTTGATCGCTACTGTATTTCTGGCCTAGTACCTGGTCCTCAGTACCAACTTATTAAATAAAATGAACAAATAAATGAGTTGCCCTATTTGCTCTGTGCTTCTTCCCTCCAACTACTCCTCTGCCTCCACCCCTTCCAACTTCTCTCCAACGCCTTTGGAAAAGCCTCTGTATTACAAAAACTTCCTTCTCTCCTCAACTCTTTTAAGTGTATTTTGAGAGAGAGAGAGAGAGAGAGAGAGAGATAGCGCGCCCCAAGCAGGGATTCCACACTGACAGCGTGGAGCCTGACAAGGGGTCATGAGATCATGACCTAAGCTGAAATCAAGAGTCGGTCGCTTAACTGACTGAGCCAGGATATGGACCACCCAGGTGTCCATATCCTCAAACGGAAACCTGAGAACATGATTTTTCCTGCATGCTCTCAAGTGGAGGCTGCTTGTTTTCTCCTGTGCTGCACACCTTAGGGTCAGGCACCACACATACCCCCCCTTTTTATTTCCAGTCTTGTTTAAACACTTTCTCTCCAGTCCCACCCCCACTGCCACCCGCTCCCTCATTGGGTAAGTCTCTACTGATCCAGTTGAGCCCTGATGTCATTGCTCTAAAAACTCTGCCTGGGTACCTGGCCCACACTGCTGTCATCCAGATAATGTGCACCCCCCAGCCCCTGGAATGTTCTCATTTATGAGAGCATTTTTCATACTGTATTGCAACTATCAGCTTAAGGTATCTATCTCTTCCTTCACCCTATCCCCCGGAACTAGGCCATAAGCTCTGTGGGGGAAGGAACTTATCATAGTGCCTGAATGTAATGGGCTACCCATAAACATTTATTAAGTGAAAGAAGTCGTGGGGCACCTGGGTGGCTCAGTCGGTTGGGTGTCTGATTCTTGATTTTGGCTCAGGTCATGATCCCAAGGTCATAGGACAGAGCCCCGCATCAGGCTCCATGATGAGCATAGAACCTACTTAAGATTCTCTCTCTTGGTTGGGGCACTTGAGTGGCTCAATCAGTTAAACGTCCAATTTTGGCTCAGGTCATGATCTCACGGTTATGTGGGTCCGAACCCTGCATTGGGCTCTGTGCTTACAGCTCAGAGTCTGGAGCCTGCTTCAGATTCTGTGTCTCCCTCTCTCTTTCTGTCCCTCCCCACTCACACTCTGTCTCTCTCTCTCTCTCTTTCAAAAATAAGTAAACATTTTTTAAAAATTAAAAAAAAAAGGGGCGCCTGGGTGGCGCAGTCGGTTAAGCGTCCGACTTCAGCCAGGTCACGATCTCGCGGTCCGTGAGTTCGAGCCCCGCGTCAGGCTCTGGGCTGATGTCTCGGAGCCTGGAGCCTGTTTCCGATTCTGTGTCTCCCTCTCTCTCTGCCCCTCCCCCGTTCATGCTCTGTCTCTCTCTGTCCCAAAAATAAATAAAAAACGTTGGAAAAAAAAATTTTAAAAAAAAAAAATTTAAAAAAAAAGATTCTCTCTCTTGGGGCACCTAGGTGGCTCAGTCTGTTAAGCTGCCTAGTCTTGATTTTGGCTCAGGTCATGATCTCATGGTTTGTGGGTTCAAGTCCCACATCTAGCTCTGTGGGATTCTCTGTCCCTCTCTCTCTTCCTTTCCCCCACTAATGCATTCTCTCTCTCTCTCTCTCTCTCTCTCTAAAATAATAAATAAGGAAGGAAGGATGGAAATAAATAAATAAATAAATAAATAAATAAATAAATAAATAAAAGAAGTCATAAGTTATTCCAACAGTGAGAGAAACTAAACATGGTGAGACCTAACAGGAAGCCTCTGCCAGTGAGAAATACTAAGGGTCTAGATTGGAGGAGTATGACAGGAATGAAATGTAGAGTAGGACATGATGCCCCATACTTGTCAACGACATGCCATCTTTCTCACCAGATCTCTCCTCCTCCCTTCTGTTCATCTCATCAGCTGCCACCAGCACTCACCCCTGCCACTGAAGCCAGAAACCTGGGAGACATCTGCCCCCAACCCACTCCATCTAATCAGAGACCAAACCTCATGTCCAACTCTCCTTCCCCACCCCACTGCTTCCATCTTTGTTCAGAGCACCATCATCTCGCACCCCTGCCTGTTCCAGGTAAATCAGTCTTCAGGTCTGCCCTTCCTACAACCCTACAGTATCCCTCCTCTGCAGACCTGGAAGAGTGAACTTTTTAATTATTTATTTTTTATTAATTTTTATTTATTTTAAGAGAAAGAGTATGCACATACACACATAAGCAGGGGAGGGACAGTAGAAAGCGGGAGAGCGAGAACCCCAAGCAGCCTCCACACTGTCAGCACAGCACCTGACAGGGGCTCAATCTCATGAACCACGAGATCATGACCTGAGCTGAAATCAAGAGTTGGTCACTTACCCAACTGAGCCACCCAGGCACCCCTAAAACAGTGAATTTTTTAAAGTGCAAATCTGAGTGTGTTATTCTCCTAATTAAACCCCTACAATGGCTTTCCATTTCCTTCATGGCTCTAGTTCAGGCTCCTTAGCATGGCAGCCAAGGATAGCACTACATGATCCATCAGCTTCCAGAGGCTCTTCTCCTGCTCCCTCCCCAGCACCTTTTGCCCATAGTCAGTGTTATGCTCACCCTGGCTTCCCTGCCTGGGATGCCCTTCTTGGCTGTGTATGGACACATACATATGACTTCGTTCTTTCATTTATTTGTTTATTTATTTATTTACTTATTTATTTATTATTTTAGAGAGAGAGAGTGTGCATTAGTGGGGGAGAGGCAGAGAGAGAGGGACAGAGAATCCCAGAGAGTTAGACATGGGGCTCGAACCCACAAACCATGAGATCATGACTGAGCCAAAATCAAGAGTAGGCTGCTTAACTGACTGAAACACCCAGGTGCCCATCATCTTTCAAGACCTAGTTCAAGCATCTCCTCTAAGGGGGTGCTTTGTAATGTCTCCCCATCCTTCCTTGAGACACTGCAGTCCTCCAAGCAGCCTTTTGCCTTAGCACCTCACGCCATATCTGGCACTTTATGTGTTTCCATTGGCTTCTCCAGAGCAGGGTCCCATATCTTAGTCAGCTTTGCATCCCCAGTGCCCAGCACATAGTGGGCAGTCAGTAACCATCTGAAAACTGAATGGAATCCAAGGAAGCTCTGGAGTGATCACCTGGGTGAAGGGGGAAATGATCTGCTGCCCTCTGCTGACAACATGAGGCATTGTCCTAACCACAGACACCATCCAACCTTGCAAAAAAAAAAAAAAAATTTTTTTTTGGAGGAGGAGTAAGCTGGAAAAGGGGAGGATGGAGAATAGAATTGGATTGAGGTGTTGGTGGGACACCTTCGTCCACTCCCACACTGTTCCCATGTCCATGCAAGCTAGGGTGCAAAAGCCAGGTCAGTGCTTCCAAAGGAGGGCATATCCTTAGAATGGGTCTGTCCCTCACACTGAACTGTAAACTCTAAATTATACTGTATTTGTTTTCCACTCTGTCCTGTTGTCATTGTTGTTGCTATTCCTGCTGTTTTCATTCATTTTAGTAGGCAATCAGTAATTTTTTCCTCCATTGTTTTAAAACATGTTTTTTGGGGCGCCTGGGTGGCTCAGTCAGTTAAGCGTCCAACTTCAGCTCAGGTCATGATCTCACAGTTTGTGAGTTCGAGCCCAGCGTCAGGCTCTGTGCTGACAGCTCAGAGCCTGTAGCTGCTTCAGATTCTGTGTCTCCCTCTCTCTCTCTGCCCCTCCCCTGCTCGTGCTCTCTCTCACTCTCAAAAATAAATAATAAAACATTTTTAAAAATTAATAAATAAAACATGTGTTTTGTTCTTGTACATAGAAAGACTGAATTTGACCATTAGTTTCTCTTGATTTTAATTCAACTTCCCACTGGTCTAGTGTCTAGTGTTGTGTCTAGTGCTCTGGGTGTCTCTGCTTTCTGCCAAACTACAAACACCAGTTAGGATCCCCCACCCTTCACCCCTTCCCACAGCTTCAACAAGCCACGTGAAGTCATGGCAGGGAAGGGTGGCTTTCGGCAAGGAGAATCATTACCTTGCTCCTCTTGGGGCCATAATCTTATTGCCTGCACTTTGACATGTGGAAAATTGTCTAACACCTAACATGAGAAATCGACTTGGTGAAGGAGCTTGAGACTGGAGACAGAAGTTGGTGAGTGATGTGTACCCAGATAGGTAAAGACTCAGAGCAGCTAAGATAGCCACCTGCAGAGAAACATCACCTCTTACTCATCTTTGAGTCCTTAATGTTTACCACACAAGGTACTCAGTAAATATCTAATGTTTGTTGAAATATTGAAAGGAGAGTACACACACACACACACACACACACACACGAAAGAAAAAAAGGGACAAGGATGAGAGGCCCAACTTTTTATAGTGTGAATGATTAGAGCTGCCTGATAGATTTGCCGTAAATTTAGGGATTCACCCCACTAGAAAGGAAATGCCTTTTTCAATGAACAAATGATCTCTTCTGGGCTTCCAAAGAAGGCCTCCTCATCTCTTACTTAGTTCCGGTCCAATCATCCTACCCTTGAAGAGTTTACTGAACAACTTTGGAATGGCATCATAAACATTGTCTCCACATAAAACTGTACCTGCCCTCAAGTGGTTTACAATATACTTGGTGAGACGTAGCACGAATGAAGAAAATTGTTCCCTGTCCTCAGGAAGGGAACAATTGAGTCACCAATTCCTAAGTCATCTCACTGGAACACAAGGCGTCCATCTGTACCTGCCTTTTCAGAATAATTAGATGACCCTATAATACAGGATGAAATAGTCAACCAACAATCACTGGGCGCTGAAAACATGCACTGTAGAAAATAAGTAGAATTCAGGTGGAGCTACCAGGGAAAGCTTCCTGAAGGAGGCTGGGTTTGAACTCTCCTAGACTAGGTAGAAGTAGTAAAGAGAATGGAAAATTCCTTGTCCAGGGGTCTGGAGGCATCCTGGGTCTGAGGGACAGAAGTCTCATCAAAGCTCCAGAGGTGGGGAGACAGTGTAAGCCCGCCCGCGTTCTCAGCATGGAGTGTGCCACCAGGGCCAGAGAGAGAGGTGGAGAGGACAAGTGCATACCTCTCAAGATCCCAAATAGTGTGCTTTGGTGCCCTTTGAATATGGGCCCCCTCCAACAAAACCCATGCCCGTGCAGAGTGTAGTGAAGCGCTGGCCAGGCTGACAGCGCCACCTCAGAATGTCATCAGGGAGGCCTGCATTAGTTCAGAGACGACTGACGGGGTGGGGCATGCTGGGCAATCTGGAGAGCCAGAGTGTCTCAGACAGATGAGGTGGCCGTGACTCCCAGATCCACCAACCTTCATGAACAGAATCCCTTTGATTCGCAGAACTGTGTGACGCTGTTCTGGAATAACAGTCAACAGCATGCCAGGTTCGCCCTCCCACCAGGTGGAGTGAGAGAGGCTGAGTCTTTTCTCCCCCTGCTCATTGCATCCCAGTCCAGTCAACACCCCCCTCCAAACTTCCAATGAACCGCCTAAACACTCCAATCCGAGTGGTCTCTTATCAGTGGAGGGCCAAATTCCTCTGCTTCCACCTAATAATCTCATCTCCCGCTCTCTGGCACACTCTACCCCATCCGAGGCCCATCTACTCTGTGCAGCAGGTGCTCATGTCCATTTTAGGGCAGCTCTCTCATACTGTTCTCACCTCCTGAACACCCTGCCCCCTCCACTCAGAACAGTATGGCAGAAACAAAATCAAGACTGGACACGGAAGCAAAGAAAAAGGCTCTGAATTGTTCCATAAACACTGAGTGCCGATATACCTCTGCTCTAGCAAATCACCGCAGATGTGGGACTTCAAACAACACAAAGTGGTTATCTTACAGTGCGAGGTCAGAGGTCCAAAATCAGTCTCACTGGGCTAAAATCAAGGTGTCAGCTGGGCCACATTCCTTCCGGAGGCTCCAGGGCACCTGGGTGGCTCAGTCGGTTAAGCATCAATTTCAGCTCAGGTGTGATCTCACCGTTTGTGAGTTCAAGACCCACATCAGGCTCTGGGCTAACAGTGTGGAGCCAGCTTGAGATTCTCTTTCTCCCTCTCTCTCTACCCTCCCCCACTTGCGTGCATGTGCTCTCTCTCTCTCAAAATGAATAAAGTTAAAAAAAATAAAAATAAAGCAGTGCCTGGGTGGCTCAATTGGTTAAGTCTCCAACTTCTGTTCAGGTCATGATCTCACAGTTCATAGGTTTGAGCCCCATGTTGGGGTCTGTGCTGATAGCTCAGAGCCTGGAGCCTGCTTTGGATTCTGTGTCTCCCTCTCTCTCTCTGCTCCTCCCCTACTCACACTCTGTCTCTCTGTCTCTGTCTCTGTCTCTCTCTCAAAAGTAAAAAAAAAACAACAAACAAAAAAACATTTAAAAGAATTAAAAATAAATCAAAATAAAAATAGCATTTATAATAGCACCAAAACAAACAAAAAATTCCTAGGAATAAATCTAATAAAAGATGTGTGAGGCCTCTATACTGAAAATAAAAACACAAAACATTACTGAAATAAAAGTAAAGAATATCCAAATAAATGGAGGAATATATCATGTTCATGGGTTGGAAAACTCAGTATTAGATGTCAAAACTCCCTAATTTGATTTATAAATTCAATGAACTCTCAATCAAAATCCCAGCATTTTCTGAAGACATTGACAAGGTGACTATAAAATGTATATGAAAAAAATCAAAGAATAGAAAAACCAAGGCAATCTTGAAACAGAAGAACAAAACTAGAAGACTAGTACCACAAGATATGAAAACTTATTTTAAAGCTAGAGCAACTAAGATAGTGAGATATTGGCACAAGGATAGATTAACAGACCAATGGAACAAAATAGAGTACACAAACAGATATAAATATATGGTCACATGTGACAGATGACAAAGGAGCTATAGAGCTACAGTAGTAATCAGGACAGCACGGTATTGACAAAGGAAAAGACAAACAGATCAATGGAACACAACAGAGTGTGCAGAAACAGATCCACATAAATACAGTCAACTGATTTTTCACAAAGGAGCAAAGGAGATACAACGGAACGAAGACCGTCTTTTCAGCAAACGGCACTGGAGCAATTGAACACCCCGGTGCAAAAAAAAGAATCCAGACCCAGACCGTAACCCCTTCACAGAATTAACTCAAACTGGATCACAGATCTAAATGTCTATGGGCAGAACTACAAAACGCCTAGAAGGTAACAGGAAAAAAAACCTAGATGACCTTGGTCATGGCAATGAGGTTTTAGATCAACACCAAAGTCACAATCCATGAAAGAAACAATGGATAAACTGGACTTCATTACAATTAAAAACTTCTGCTCTAAAAATCAATGTCAAGAGTATGGGAAGACAAGACACAGACAAGAAGGAAGTATTTGCAAAAGACACATCTGATAGTGGACTGCTGTCCAAAATATACAAAGAATTCTTAAGACTCAACAATAAGAAAACAAACAAATCTGATTTTTTTTAATGTTTATTTATTTTTGGCAGAGAGACAGAGTATGAATGGGGGAGGGGCAGAGGGAGAGAGGGAGACACAGAATCTGAAGCAGGCTCCAGGCTCTGAGCTGCCAGCACAGAGCCCGATGTGGGGCTCGAACTAACAGACCACGAGATCATGACCTGAGCTGAAGTTGGATGCCCAACCGACTGAGCCACCCAGGCACCCCAAACAAATGTGATTTAAAAATGGGCCCAAAACCTTGACAGATATCTCACTGAAGATACACAGATGGCAAATAAGCATACAAAAGGGTGTTCTACATCATACACCACAGGGAAAAGAAAATTAAAATGACAAGAAAACACTATACACCTACTAGAATGGCCAAAATCCATAACACTGACAAAACCAAATGCTGATTAGGATGTGAAGTATTAGGAAAGAGAGTTCCTAACTGTCACTGGTGGGAAGGCAAAACACCCAATTTGCAATATAGTTTAGCGGTTTCGTACAAAACCAGACATACTCTTATCATACAATGGTTTACCCAAAGACATCTAAAACTTATGTCCATACAAAAACCTGCACACAGGTGTTTGTAACAGTTTTATTCAGTTATTGGTATATGGTATGGTATATGGTACATACATGTCATTACAAATTTGTCCAAATCCATAGAATGTACTAGACCAAGAGGGAACCTGGGGTGCCTGGATGGCTCAGTCGGTTAACTGTCCAACTCTTGATTTCAACTCAAGTCCATCTCGTGAGTTTGAGCCCCACGTCAGGCTATTTGCTAACAGTGCAAAATCAGCTTGAGATTCTCTCCCTCTCTTTCTGCCCCTCCCATGCTCATGCACTCTCTCTCTCTCTCTCTCCTCTCCCCTTTCTCTCTCTCTCTCAAAATAAATAAACTTTAAAAAAAAAAAAAAAAAGACCAAGAGTGAACCCTTATGTAAACTATGGGCTTTGACTGGTGGTAATGTATTGATGCAGGTTCATTGATTTTAACAAATGTACTCCTCTGGTGGGGGGATGTTGATAATGGGGAGAGGCTATAATGGGTGTGAGGGTAGGGTTCTAGGCGAAATCTCTGCGCCTTCTGCTCAGTTTTGTTTTGCACCTAAAACTGCTCTAAAAACTAAAGTCTATTAGAGAAAATCACCAAGCATAAAAAATACATTAGTAAACTGAACTTCATTAAAATTAAAATGTTCATCAAAACATACCATTATGTGGAGTGCCTGAGTGGCTCAGTCCGTTAAGCATCTGACTTCGGCTGAGGTCATGATCTCACAGTCCATGGGTTCGAGCCCCACATCGGGCTCTGCGCTGGCAATGGAACTTGGGATTCTCTCTCCTCCTCTCTCTCTCTGCCCTTCCCCACTCATGCTTTCTCTCTCTCAAAATAAATAAACTAAAAAAAAAAAAAAAACACATATCATACCATTACGTGAGTGAAAAGTCACACTACAGACCAAAATATTGCAATATATCTGTCAAAGCAAATCATACCTATAATATATAAAGAAATTCCAAAATTAATAACAAAAACATAGACAATGTAATCTTTTAAAATGGGCCAAAGATACAAACAGGTACCTCACAAAGATTTGAACGACCCATACAGATGGCCAATAAGTATATGAAAAGGTGTTCAATTTCATTGGCTATCAAGGAAATACAAATTACATAGCACTACTTCCCCCAGATAAGCTAAATTTAAAAGGACTGACAATACCATGTTTTGGCAAGAATGAGCAAGAACTAGAACTCTCAGACACTCTTGGTGGGAGTGTAACTTGATACCATGCCTTCGGAAAATTGGCAGTATCCACCAAAGCTAAATATAAGGAAAACCCATGACCCAGCAATTGTGTTTATTAGGTATATACCAAACTGAAATGAGCACTTGTGTCTCCAAAAGTCATGTATAAGTATGTTCACACGGTGGCTGCGTGACTCAGTCGGTGAAGCGTCCGACTTTGACTTAGGTCATGATATTGCGGTTTGTGAGTTCAAGCCCCACATTGGGCTCTCTGCAGTCAGTGTAGAGCCTCCTTCAGATCCTCTGTCCCCCTTTCTCTCTGCTCCCCCTCCCTCTCGCTCTCTCTCAAAAATAAATAAACGTTTAAAAAAAAAGAATGTTCATAAAAGCTTTGTACATAATAGCTCAAACCTGGAAACAACCCCAATATCATCAACAATTGAATGGGTAATAAAATTGTGATACAGTCACAAGATCAAATATTATATAACAACAAAAGGTAATGAACTACTCCTGCATATAACAAAATGGATGAATTTCACACACAATGTGGAATGAAGGAAGCCAGTCAAAAAAGTACATACTATATGATTCCTTTTGAATGATGTCCAAACACAGAGAGAATTAATCTATGGTGATAGAGGTCAGAATAGTGGTTACTCCTACTCCTAGGGATGATTATTGCCCAAGCAGGGGACATGAGGGAGGCTGCTGGGGTGCTGAAATGCTCTATATCTTGATCTGGGTGGTAGTTAGGTATATATATATATGTGTGTGTGTGTGTGTGTGTGTGTGTGTGTGTGTGTGTGTGTATACACACACGTGTGTGTATACATTTATATATATGTATACATACACACACACGTGTGTATACATATATATGTATACATATATACCTATATATATATACATATATATGTGGGTTCATATATATACATATATATGTGTATATATATATATATATACACACATATACATGTAACAATTTATCGAGCTGTACATTTACATATTTTTTAAGTAAATAGATAATACTACCCATCTTTCCAGATCTTCCTTAAGTTCTAGCTCTTTCTGAGGCCTTCCCAGCATACTTTCCCCCTTACCAGATCTGGGCATTTTGCTCTCTGAAACAGTGCCACACTGATTCGCCCTTGGTTTTGCTCTAACTTCTCTGTGTGAGCATCTCAAGGGTAGGGTACTTCTGTTGTAGACTCTAGGCACCCTACAAACCCTAGTGATGACCTTGGAACTCAATATGTGTGCAGTAAATAACTTTATACCAACTGGCCATTTATAGGAAGTAGTAGCAGCAAGCATTAGTGGGCACCAGTCTTGAGGAAGGGATGAGGGATGTTCTCCATAACCCTATCTTTCCTTCCCATGGGAAAGAGAGGACAGTTGGGATGTCGAATAATTGATCAATGAAGGAGCAGACCAAGAACCCCTTTATAAAAGGATACCCTTCTCCCCCAAAGGTGTATGAGGCTTTGTCTGGTCTATCCCAGAATCTATGTGAGTATTTCCAACCTTGGTTAGGGTTCCCAGTATCATATGAAGTAATTAAACCTGAGGAAGTGAGCCCAAGGAAATACCAGAATAGTTTCCCTGGAGGTGGCTAGTTGTGGAGAGAACCCAGGTGAAAGGTTAAAGACAGAGATGTTCTGAATACACATTCTGAATAAATGCTAAAAGAATAAACAGTAAGCCAATATTTGACTAACTGGTAAAGCTATTACCGATATAGAACAAACTTCTGGGAAATAAGAATAAATCTGAACTTTCACATAAATTTTTTATTATTATTACAATTTAAACACTTTAATTTTTTTAAATGTTTGTTCAATTTTGAGAGGGAGAGGGTGAGTGTGAGTGGGGAGGGGCAGAGAGAGAAGCCCAAGCAGGCTCTGTGCTATCAGCTCAGGGCCCGATGTGGGGCTCGAACTCACCAAACACGAGATCATGACCTGAACCTAAGTCAGTGCTTAACTGACTAAGCCACTCAGGTTCCCCCAGAACTTACTTAATGTAAGCAGACCAACTATAGAAGTTTGACACTATACTGAAGGAAAAATAATTTCTTAATTTTTCAGTAATGACAGCTACTGGGTTGCTCCTGTGGTCATTACAGTGCACATTTATGATATTAAATATACATTTACTTTCAAATGAGGACAATAGAGGGCAAGATTGTATTTTTCCGAAATGAAAATCTCCGTTTTAATTATGTTAATTAGACATGATGACAACCACGACAAACACCTGATCTTCAATCACACTCAAGTTTGGGAAACTAGAAATAATACCAAAGTAAGTATTTGGCTATATGACCCTCTGAAAAACAAGGCCGAAGCCATATTTCAGTGCATTCATAGATACAGGGGATGAAGATTGGCTACTTTTTATGACCTTAGGAGCAAAACAAAAAAATATATATTTATCTGTGGTGGGAAATTTTAGTTTTAAAAGGAAGAAAAACTCTTTACTTAGCAGGATAACCACTAAATATCCTGTCCTCCTGTCCCCAGAGAGATCAGATAATGGTGGAGCCCAAGGAAATATTAGGACCAAATCTTTACCATCACAGGATTCCGGGTCTCTTTGGAATGACAAATTATCAGCACACAAAGATACTATGAGTTAGAATTAGGTAGATTCATAATTGAGTGTTAAAGAGCAAAAGGTACAGATATGATTTAACATCAGGAGAGAGCACTCCTCTGGAAATGACAGAGCAAACCCAGTGGCTCTCAACCTAAAGGCCAGAGCCAGGGTCCTCCAGGGCTTCTATTTCATGGTCCAGCAATCGACAGCCTGAATCAATAAAACGGGGCACTAGGGTTATTACGACTTACTTATTACCATGTGCCATGCACTGCTTTGAGTACTTCACACATAATAATTCATTTACTCCTCCCAGGAAAACCCCTATGAGGTAGGGACTATCACGATTCCCAATTTAGAGCTCAGGAAAACTTGCCCAAGGGCCCACAATGTGTTCAATGATGAAACCGAGATTTGAACCCAATCCAGAGCTCAAGAGCTTTACACTATGCAGATCTCTCTTATGTGCAAACTTCACACAGACGTCTACCAATTTTCAAGTGTATGAAAATGGACCAGTAAATAAATAAGTAAATATATGTATGCTTCATGAACTATGGAGCAGCTGTTTTGGTCAGTAGTATAGTTTGTATTTCCTCAGTCAAAAGACACCGAAAGTAGCAAGAAATGATATAAGTCCTTAACATTTTTCAACGTTTTTTTTTTTTTTTTTTTTTTTTTTTTTATTTATTTTTGGGACAGAGAGAGACAGAGCATGAACGGGGGAGGGGCAGAGAGAGAGAGGGAGACACAGAATCGGAAACAGGCTCCAGGCTCCGAGCCATCAGCCCAGAGCCTGACGCGAGGCTCGAACTCACGGACCGCGAGATCGTGACCTGGCTGAAGTCGGACGCTTAACCGACTGCGCCACCCAGGCGCCCCATAAGTCCTTAACATTTTTAGTATTACATTTTTTTAAAATTCCAATATAGTTAACATACAGTGTTATATTAGTTTCAGGTGTACAATATAATGATTCAACAATTTTTTTTAATGATTCAACAACTCTATACGTTACTCTAAGAGTACTCAGCGTACTCTTTTTTTTTTTTTTTAATTTTTTTTTTCAACGTTTTTTATTTATTTTTGGGACAGAGAGAGACAGAGCATGAACGGGGGAGGGGCAGAGAGAGAGGGAGACACAGAATCGGAAACAGGCTCCAGGCTCCGAGCCATCAGCCCAGAGCCTGACGCGGGGCTCGAACTCACGGACCGCGAGATCGTGACCTGGCTGAAGTCGGACGCTTAACCGACTGCGCCACCCAGGCGCCCCCTCAGCGTACTCTTAATCCCCTTCACCTATTTCACTCATTCTCCCAACCCACCTCCCCTCTGGTAACCATCAGTTTGTTCACTATAGGTAAGAGTCTCTTCTTTGTTTTTTTTCTGAAATCCCACATATGAGTGAAATCATATGGCGTTTGTCTTTCTCTGACTTATTTCACTTAGCCTTACACTCTCTAGATCCAGCCAGGTTGCTGATAATGGCAAGATTTCGTTTTTTATGACTGAGTAATATTCCATTGTGTGACTATACCACATCTCTACCCATTCATCTATCAATGGACACTTGGGTTGCTTCCATAATTTGACTATTGGAAATAATGCTACAATAAACATAGGGGTGCAAATATCCCTTCGAATTAGTGGTTTTGTATTCTTTGGGTAAATACCCAGTAGTGTTTGTTCTTCTATTTTTAGCACAAATCATATTGGTGATATTCTAATTCTTAGGCTAGGTGGTATACTCCCAAGGTTCGTTATGTTGGTATGTTATATAAAGTGTGCATGTGTACATATATATATATATATATATATATATTTTTTTTTTTTTTTTTTTTTTTAACATTTAAGAGCATTGGCAGTCTAAGGTCAAAATAGCAACTTTAAAAACCAAGGGGGATATTTGGGTACCTGGGTGGCTCAGTCAGTTTAGCATCCGACTTCAGCTCGGGTCATGATCTCATGGTCCTTGAGTTCAAGCCCCACGTCGGGCTCTGTGCTGACAGCTCAGAGCCTGGAGTCTGCTTCAGATTCTGTGTCTCCCTCTCTCTCTGCCCCTCCCCTGCTCACGTTCTGTCTCTGAAAAATGAATAAACCTTAAAAAAATTTTTTTTAAATAATGGGGTCTTTATGTCTGAAGGATGGGCCTAGCATTACAAAGATGAACCAGATGAACTCAGGAAGGCTGATTTTGGTAATAACACAGCTTCTGACCACAGCATGAGTCATGTACAGTATAAAGTGGATTATTTAAAAAAAAAAAAAAAAAAAGTATGTTCTCTTCTTCAACAAAAGGGGAAAATTTTGGAAGGGTTTTGAATGAGTGAATAATACCAGTGAAAATAATTACACTCTTAAACATCTTTAATGGGAGTACTAATTTAAATGGGCTGGGACAAAGGGGTAAGTCAGGGGAGGGAAAGAACAAAACGTCTGCACACTTTCTACATTAAGTATGTGTAAGTTTTACAATCAGAAGAATATAATGTAAAGGACTGGGGGAAAAAATCTAGAAACAATAAGGCTCTGGTCTGGGAATTCAAAAATCCAATGCCTATTGCTTCTCCCTTCTCCTTTCCATTCCCTAGCTCCTCTTATACTCAAAAGGGGTCAGAACTTTCTCACTGGAAACCTGTCCCTCCTATCCTTCCCCTTTCCCTTCCACCCCATTGTTCTCCTCTCTAATAGACCTCTGTATTCTTAGCACTCTGCCCCCATCTCTACCATTACACTTATCACATAATCACATTATCACATAATGACCATTGTTTAGTAACCACCCACTTGAAGGCAGGCACTGTGCTAGACACCTGCCATGTGTTTCCTCTTTCCTAACCATCACAACTACTTCCATTGACCAATGTTACTATCCCTATAACCTGCCCCAAATCAGATAGTATGCCAGTGACCCAACTCTCTGCTTACTCCAAAGCACATGCTCTTTCTGTTATTATGTGTTCAGGCAATGGCAGGTGCATCTTAAGCACTCAATATGTACTGACAAGAACTAAAAGACGCAGACTTATGCTGTTTGCTTCCAATTAGGAAACAGATGCAAAAAGCAGTCCTCTAAAGGTGAACTTTTCTTTTCCATCCCAACTGGTTCTTCCAGATAATACCCAATGAACCTAGCATCAAAAGAAACTATCACATGATGGGATAGCCCTGTGCATAAACCAACAGCAAGATAACTGCCAACCCAGCAAGCCAGCACCTTCCCCACCACCTCTGTCTCCTGGAGTTTTGGAGGACCTCCATTCACAGTTATTTCCTCATTTACTGAGGAAAAAAGAAAAAAAAAATTAACCCCCCATACCCTCCCGCTGAGGGTATCCCCAGTCATCTAATGAGAAATGTCTTAGTTGTGGCTAAAGTCATTTGCTGTAGGGGTGCCTGGGTGGCTCAGTTCGTTAAGCGTCCGACTTCGGCTCAGGTCATGATCTCACCATTCCGGAGTTGAAGCCCCATATCTGACTCTGTGCTGATAGCTCAGAGCCTGGAGCCTGCTTCAGAGTCTATGTCTCCCTCTCTCTCTGCCTCTCCCACACACACCCCCCTCTAAAATAAATACACATTAAAGTCATTTGCTGTAAACTGCTGGAGGAGACGGTTTTATTTCTTCTGTATCCCCTTCCCCTCAAGTTCCATCAGAAAAGACTACAGTAAATTATCAAATTATGTTATGGTATTGAAATTTCATCTATAATAGGGCAAATTAAATTGCGTACCTAAATGGGAGAGTTTGCACAGGACCAGGCACACAGCAAGGACCAGGCACAAGCAAATTAAATTGCGTACCTAAATGGGAGAGTTTGCACAGGACCAGGCACATAGCAAGGACTCCAAAAAATAAATAAATAATTATTATTGGAATACAAATTTATGCAGCCAATAACTGCTCACCAGGCACTATGTTAAACGGTTGAGTGCTGAGCAAAACCAACTCTCCCTAGATGTATCTTTTTGTCAAAGGCTATTTAGCTCTGACTTGCCACACAAATGCTCGGTACTCCACAGGCAGTCGCTAAATACTTCGGAACCAAGTATTAAGAAAAGATTCCTTCCCACGGGCCTTTGATAAGATGGAATGACTTTTTTCGTGACTTGAAACCATTCTTATTTTTAAATATTAACCTAAACGGTCGTTTTATTATTGCCGGGTTAGGTCCCTTTAATATGTGCCCCATTTAAAGAGCCCTCAGCTCAGCGGGTCATTTCTTGCAGATCTGCTGCTTGTAGCATTTTAAAGAGCTGAAGGCGGCACGTGTTGCCGGCTCTGGGGCAATCAAGGCTGCTTTCCCCAATTCTGTGCACTGGGGTTACATCTTTTCACTCACTTTCTTCCCAATGCGTTAAGTATATACACCGAGTAAAGATGGAGAGATCATGCTGTCCGCGCTTACGACCGGCTTTTATAAAAATGCGCGTCTCGGGTCCCGGGGAGACGGACGCGCTGCCACTCACATCCGGCTACAAGGCTCTAAGCAAACCACGCTGCAAGATGCAATGTATAGGGCGGATCTGGGGCGGCTGGCAGGCTCGGTATTGGAGTGATGTAGGGGGATGGAGAAGGATCTGGAAGAATCCGGTTAGACCGGGAAACGGACGGGGGAGGGCCGGGGAAGGGCGCTGGGCCGGAGGGGAGCAGGAGTAGTGATTGGGGGAAACCCCCAGGGTCCTAGAGTTTCAGGAGTGGGGGCAGGGGAGAGCCAAGCAGCTAGGAGAAGGAATAACCCCCCCACACGGAAAAAAAAAAAAAAAATTTAATATAAGCACCCTTAGTACTACAGCCCGAACAGGCTTAGACGCCGCCGTCTCTAGAAAGTTCTCCACCTCCTCCCCCTCCGTCCGTCGCTCCCGCCCCAGCTCCTCCCAGCCCCTCCCTCCGCGGCGGGGTGGGACCAATCGCTCCCCGCGGCCGCTCATTACCCACCTACTCCTGCTCCCGCGCCCGATCCGCCGCGGGCTGCGAGCGCGCCGGTAGCCAGAGGTGCTCGAGCCTTCGGCCGGTTCGCAGCTGGGTGGCCGCCGCGCTAGCGCCTTCCCGCCCGCACGCCCGTGCAGACAGGCCCGTACGAGAGGGCTTGGCTCGCGCCCAGTGCTCCCGGAGTAAACGGCGCACCGAGTGGCGATGACCGCCGAGGAGATGAAGGCGGCCGAGAGCGGGGCGCAGTCGGCGCCGCTGCCCCTCGAGGGGGTAGACATTAGCCCCAAGCAAGACGAAGGCGTGCTGAAGGTAGGGGGATGGGGGGCACGGCAGACGCCCATCGCAGCCGCCCGTCCCGCCGAGCCCGGGAGCCCCGGGCCGCCTCTGCAGCGTCGGGGCGGGTCGTTGAGCCGGGCCGGCGGCCGGTTGCATCGCCTTCCCGGATCTAGCTGCGTTGTTCGGGCTGGGAGGGCCACCGCACGCTCGCAGGGGGTGGCCGATGTGCGCGGGCCTCCCCACGGCCGTTCTCCGGCCCCCTAAGGGGGGCCCGCGATGCGGGTGAGGCCCCGGCCCCCCAGCCCTGCGGCGCCCGGGCCCGGGACTGCAGCGCCAACTCCGGCGTGCGCGGTGCAGCGCGGAGGGAGGGGCGGGGCCGCAACGCTGCACGCGAGCTGCAGCTAGGGGGCCCCGGGCGGCATGCACCCGGGCCCGCTCCGGCTCCTTTCCCTCACCTCAGCTCTCCGCGACCCTGCGTCCCCGGCCAGGCCGCCCGCCGCAGCGGGAAGTCCCTGGCCGCCTTCGCTGGCGGTGCTGCGAGAGCTCGCCCACCCCACCCCCCGGGCAGTTAAACATTAGCTAGGACCTGAAGCGGGTCACCAGAGTTATTTCCTGGCCCAGAGGCCTTTGTACGACTTGGCGTCCGGGGCCTCGCCGTGAAAGAGGTTCTGGTGCCCTCCGTCCCCTTGGTTACCCTCTTCCTAAAGGCTGGGACTCAGCTAGGTCACCCGCTCTGCCATGCTGCGCCCCCCCCCCCCCGGCCCCGGGAAAACCAGGGAGCAGTGCATGCCGGGACCTGTAGTTCCCCTCCCACCTCGCCCTCTGCCGTCTTGATTTGGGGCATGGGGTGTGGGGCCGGGAGGAGGTGCTTTGCTGGGAGCCTCGGAGGAGGGAAAGGGAGGGATCTGGCATTTGGGGAAGGGCATCTTGACCTGGGTCTGAACGACTAATGGTGCTTCAGATCAGAACAGGTTTTGCAGAGTACAGGATGGTGAAATCAGCCTGGATTTCATACCTCCTCCTCAACCAGTGTTTCTTTTCGTCCTGGCCTCCCACTGCTCAGTTCCACGTGTGTGTGTGTGTGAGAGAGAGAGAGAGAGAGAGACAGACAGACAGACAGACAGACAGACCTGAGCAAAGCTAGAGATCTTGGCGAGCCCTTATCTGGTCCAGAAACGCTCCTGGTTTTGCCCCACATGTTCGAATCTTAAGCTGTTCTCCCAGTGGGCATGTGGCTTCCCCTTCTTTCCAGCATTCTGGTGATTTCTACAAGGTTATTCATCTCAGAAGGGCCATTTCCCCTTTTTTTCCTCCAGTCCTTCCCCTTTGCCTTTCTATTCCTCAAGTCATTTGTCCTTTTCCTTAGAAGGTATACCTATCCAGGTGATCTATGGAGTCTCCTTGTCACCTCTTTTAAGTGTTAAAGAAGAGGAGCAGAACTTAAGTTCCTGAGAAATGCTCTTAGCCCAGAAATAAAAGATTTAATTAGCCTACCAGTCAGGAATGGTGGTGTCCCAAGTCAGTTTAAGGGCCCGAATGAGAGCCCCTGTGCTTATCAGTGACCTGGTATTTTAGGACTGCTACTATCCTGTTCATTATTCATATTCTCATCCTTGTCTTATCTGCAAACCAGATCTTGATCTGACGACCACTGGCATTTCTTTGCTGCTGATGATGATCATCTTTTAACTTTTTACCAATGTAATTCTCCAACCCTGATAGAGATTATTATTGCTAGTTTACAAATAAGGTCTAGAGAGTTGGACTTGTACAAGATCATACAGCAAAAACTTGAACCTCAGGTCTTTTGGCTCTAGTTTTCAAACCAAGTTTTATGTTCCACCTCAAGTAAAATGGGGGGAGGGGGTGGGAGGTCAGTTGACTTCTAGCCAAACTCCATATTAGAATCATTTGAGGCTTAGTCCCTTGGCTTACAAGGAAGCAGACGATTCCTTCTGGGTTTCCATCAGAAGTATGCAGGTAGCGTGGGTGCCTCTTTCTGCCCCCATGCCTGGGTACTCACCTTCTCCCCCTTCCTCCCAGGTCATCAAGCGAGAGGGCATGGGCACAGAGTTGCCCATGATTGGGGACCGAGTCTTTGTCCACTACACTGGCTGGCTGTTAGATGGCACTAAGTTTGACTCCAGTCTGGACCGCAAGGACAAATTCTCCTTTGACCTGGGCAAAGGTAGGCATGGTTAGTGGGTTGGTAGTGTAGGCTCTGTGGAGGGTATAAGCTGTCACAAACAGAAACTATACTCACAGAAGTTTAAGGAGGAATGGTTTGTTACACTCTGTTAATTTTTCTTCTGTTACTCTTTTTTTTTTTCTTCTATTCTTCTGTAACTATCAATCTCTGATCTCTATCTCACCTTCCCTGATCATCTCTGAACACCTCAGTTCCTGTTCAGGGATGGACTGCCTTATTCCTTAAACTCCTTTGTTCCAGAGTTGAGTGGGGGTTTTTTTGTTTTGTTTTTCCTTTACTTTTCTCTTTTTAAGAGGTCTGAGACCTGACAGCACTTATTGCAACTAAGTTTTCTACTTTTCTAAAGAGTGTCTAGCCTCCCCTTGGGCGTGGTATAATAAAAGTCTTTTGGAGCCAGTGTTTGAGCCCAGAGTCGGATCCCTGCCAAAGAGGACCTGTTTGCTTTCTATACCTACAGGGGAGGTCATTAAGGCTTGGGACATTGCTGTAGCAACCATGAAGGTGGGAGAAGTGTGCCACATCACGTGCAAACCCGAATATGCCTACGGTTCAGCAGGCAGCCCTCCAAAAATCCCCCCCAATGCTACACTTGTGTTTGAGGTGAGTGTCCAGGAGCAGAGAGCAAGGCGAAGAACCAGCCTTATCTCGCCTGGGTCCTGGCTGCCCTCCAGCCCTTCCTGCCGCTTGGAGACAATGTAGCCAAGGCTAAGGGCCTGGCCTTAGAGGAGGAAGAGACAGGGAGAGGGCAGCTTACTCTGCTGTACACATAGCATGCTGCTGCCAGAGAGCAGCAGCTGATGGAGGTCTCGGGTGGAGAGAGGTGGCCACAAACCCTTCTTCAGACCTGAAGCAGGGTGAGGGTTGAGGCATGTTTTATGTCAGGAGCAGCGCCCAGAGATTGGTTATAATTTTGACTGGAAGAGGTCAGGAGGTCTATACATTCTAAATGACAGTATGGAATACCAGTGCTTTAGGATCAGAGGAGGGGAGGGATGCGCCCCGTGGGTCAAGGGGATAAGGAAAGCTTTCACTGAGAGGTGGAACTTCATTCATTCCGAGGATGGCTTAGCCCTCATTACTGGATACTTGGAGAATGTTCAGAAGACTACTGAAAGATGTTGGGTCATTTCCAATGCCTACCAGATTGGCCTTCTCAAGTAGCTGGATTAGAATAGGCTGGAATGTGTCCTTCCTGTGTGGAGCCAGGTAGTAAATGGATGGATCTTCTGAGGTCAACAAAAGCCATGGGACTGGCCCACCCCTACCAGAGTTGAGACTAGAGCCCCTGGGACTTAGAACTTTTGCTAAGTGCCATTTTGTCCACTCCTGGTCTGGCAGTTACTAAGGACTGTTCTGAGTGAGGGAGAAGTTGCATCTCACTGCTGATGGAGTTAGTGCCCAAAGGAGTCGTGTTGCCTTATGTGTTGTCCCACAGGTAGAGCTCTTTGAGTTCAAGGGAGAGGACCTGACGGAAGAAGAAGATGGCGGAATCATCCGGAGAATACGGACTCGGGGTGAAGGCTATGCCAGGCCCAATGAGGGCGCTATCGTGGAGGGTGAGACAGTATAGTCTGGGATTTCCTTTCTGATTCTGGTACTTAGGCCCTGGGTGGTTCTGGGCAAGTCACTTCCTTTTTTCTTTTCTTTTTTTTTTTTTTTTTTTAATTTAATTTTATTTATTTATTTTTTTCAATGTTTATTTTTGAGGAAGAGAGAAGATCGTGAGTGGGGGAGGGGCAGAGAGAGACAGAGGAGACAGACACTGAATCCAGAGCAGACAGACACTGAATCCAGAGCAGGCTCCAGACTCTGAGCTATCAGCACAGAGCCTGACAGTGGGGCTCGAACCCACAAGCTGTGAGATAATAACCTAAGCCTAAGTCGGACGCTCAACCAACTGGGCCATCCACGCACCCCATGTCACTTCCTTTTCTGATCCTAATTTCTTGTCTGAGAGACGAGGGATTGGACCATTTCCTCTTAACGTCCCTCCAGCTCTGAGAACACGACAAAGACATCTTGGGGGCAGGAAGTGATGAGGTGATAGAGGGAAGCCGGGGTCATCCTTCCTCAATCCCCTGCCTGCTCACATCTCTGACACATTGCCTCTTTTTCATGCCAGTTACACTGGAAGGGTACTATAAGGACCAGATGTTCGACCGGCGGGAGCTCCGCTTTGAGGTTGGTGAGGGGGAGAGCCTGGACCTGCCTTGTGGGCTGGAGAAAGCCATTCAGCGCATGGAAAAAGGAGAACGTTCCATTGTGTACCTCAAGCCCAGGTGAGGAGTGGGTGCTTTGTATAACAGATGGGGTGATCAAAAGTCCAAGATCCACATGTCCACAGTTAGTTGTGTAACTGGACACTTGTATCTTTTCCTCTGTGTGTGTTCACTACTCCCACAGCTTCAGTAGAGGGTCCTGCAACTCTGTGCACAGCAAACGTGATCTCCATATTTAGGAGCACGGTCACAGTTGTCCACATCTCAAATCAAAGGCTAACCTTTTCAGTCAAGGCTGCTCAAGATTCCCTCCTTTACCAATGTAAAAATTTTTATTTTCCATTAATGTACTCCATCATTGTGATATTTATTAAAACATGCCTATTATGTGCCAGGTATAATGCTGAAAATTCCCAGGTATTCAAAGACCTTATTCCTGCCTTCTAGTGACTCGTTGCTCAGTGAGCTTTAGCAATTAGTAATTGAGTAATCATCCCAGTGTGTAGTGTGCGTGAGGAGGATGTGGAAGATGCTAAGAGACCAGCTAATTGTGTGAAGAGGTCAGGGAAGATTTTGCCAAACAGGAAACATTTGAACCAAGTCTCAAGGGATGGGAAATTACTTTGCAGGAAACAGACAGGAAGCCTTTTCAGTAGGGAGCGGGTTAGGCATGGCAGCGGTGACCTAGATTTTTTTTGCCCCCCTCCTTCCCCCCAGCTATGCTTTTGGCAGTGTTGGGAAGGAAAAATTCCAAATCCCACCAAATGCTGAGCTGAAATACGAAGTACACCTCAAGAGTTTCGAGAAGGTGAGCTTGCTCGAGGTCTTCTCTGTCCCGGAATCTGGTCCCGGTAGGTGGCCTTGAGGTAGTTCACAGCTTTGTTTCTGTCTTGGGATTAGGCCAAGGAGTCTTGGGAGATGAACTCCGAGGAGAAGCTGGAACAGAGCACCATAGTGAAAGAGCGAGGCACGGTGTACTTCAAGGTGAGCCAGCATCTGGGGCCTGGGGGAAGGCCCCTCTGGGCCCATCCTTCCTCCTGATGCCTGAAGTCCTTTTCTGCCAGGGAGAGGATGGCAGCGGCAGGAATGCCTATAGTCTTCACCTAGTAGATCTAAGCTAGCTGCTCTTGCTGGAGGAGGAGGGGAGGCAGGACTTCTCATGCCCATACATCACTGATGTCTACAGAGTCTGACAGCCTGGTGCCCCTGAACCTATGTCTATTGCCTAAGCCTCCCTCCCTCTCTAGGAAGGCAAGTACAAGCAAGCTTTACTGCAGTACAAGAAGATTGTATCCTGGCTGGAATACGAGTCGAGTTTCTCTAATGAGGACGCACAGAAGGCACAGGCCCTTCGCCTGGCCTCCCACCTCAACTTGGCCATGTGTCATCTGAAACTACAGGCCTTCTCAGCTGCTATCGAAAGCTGTAACAAGGTGAGGCCCTTTTAGAGAAGGCATGGGAGCAATGTTCACGGATTTGGCTGGTGAGCTGCCAGCAGGTCTGAAACTTGGTCTCAGTGACTAGGATAGGGGAGGATAGTAGGTGGGCTAATGGAAGCTCAGAGATGAAGGGCCCAGAGGCAAGGGCTCTTGGCTTTAGTGGTAGGAGAAGCAAGCACCTTGGCTTTAGTGGTAGGAGGCGGCTGACACAGGTAGAAGGTAACACTGGATGGGAAAAACCGCTATGGCATTTTCTCGGCCCTGGTTCCTAGTCTGTCCCTCTTCTTTTTTTTTTTTTTTTTTTTTTTTTTAAATTTTTTTTTTTTTTAACGTTTATTTATTTTTGAGACAGAGAGAGACAAAACATGAATGGGGGAGGGTCAGAGAGAGGGAGACACAGAATCCGAAACAGGCTCTGAGCTGTCAGCACAGAGCCTGACGCGGGGCTCGAACTCACGGACCGCGAGATCATGACCTGAGCTGAAGTCGGCCGCCCAACTGACTGAGCCACCCAGGCGCCCCGTGTCCCTCTTCTATACCTGCTTTATTCTAGAGAAAACGAAAATGTTGTCACGGGTCTTTCTCTTTCACCTAAAGCTCTGTTTTCCCTTTGCTTCTTGGACTAACTGGGATTCTTTCTTAAACCTTGGTTTGTTCATTTAGTGCCCCAAAACTCCTTTCTGGGGTGGAGCCAGCCATTTCCATTCTGCCTCATCCTGCGGAGTGAGGACTACCTTTGGAACCCAGTCTTGGCCACAGGTTGCAGGGACTGACGTCTCACTGTTGCTTCCTTAGGCCCTGGAACTGGACAGCAACAACGAGAAGGGCCTTTTCCGCCGGGGAGAGGCCCACCTGGCGGTGAATGACTTTGACTTGGCACGGGCTGACTTCCAGAAGGTTCTGCAGCTCTACCCCAGCAACAAAGCCGCCAAGGCCCAGCTGGCTATCTGCCAGCAGCGGATCCGCAAGCAGCTCGCTCGGGAGAAGAAGCTCTATGCCAACATGTTTGAGAGGCTAGCTGAGGAGGAGAGCAAGGTAAGGATTGGGACAGGGAACAGTTGGGATAGACAGAAGAGGAGGCTAGGCCTAACCCAAGTGCCGTGGCTGTTCATGCCTCTGGTTGTATGGGTCACTCCTGGAAACCAGAAGCTACCCTTGTCTCTGGAGGAAGAACATGTATGTTCCTTCAGCACAGAACCCTGTTGTGGGGGCCACACTTCCTCAGTGATCAGGGCTAAAAACCCACTCACAAGCCCCAGAGGTGGGGAGTTGGTTACTCTGTGTGTGCTTCCCAACCTGTACCTTTTTAAAGCCTAGGTTTTATCTGTCTGTTTGTCTATCCATCTGTCTGTCTGAAAGAGAGAACATGGAGGGGATGGGGGGAGAGCAGAGAAAAAGAGAATCTTAAGCAGGTTCCACACTCAGTGCATGACCCTGGGATCAAGACCCGAGCCGAAATCAACCAACTGAACCACCCAGGCACCTGCTAAACCTAGGTTTTAAAAGCCCTATTGGGGCGCCTGGGTGGCGCAGTCGGTTAAGCGTCCGACTTCGGCCAGGTCACGATCTCGCGGTCCGTGAGTTCGAGCCCCGCGTCAGGCTCTGGGCTGATGGCTCGGAGCCTGGAGCCTGTTTCCGGTTCTGTGTCTCCCTCTCTCTCTGCCCCTCCCCCGTTCATGCTCTGTCTCTCTCTTTCCCAAAAATAAATAAAAAACGTTGAAAAAAAATTTAAAAAAAAATAAATAAATAAAAGCCCTATGTTTAAATAGATAATACAGTTATGTAGTTTTATTTAAACAGCGCAGAGGCACCTGGTTGGCTGGTTAAACATCTGACTCTTGATTTCAGCTCAGGTCATGATTTCACAGTTGTGAGATCGAGCCGCACTTCAGGCTCTGCACAGGCATTGCCAAGCCTGCTTGGGATTCTCTCTGTCTCTCAAAATAAATAAACTTAAAAAAAAAAAACAAAAAAACTTTAAATAGCACAAAAGAACATGTAGTAAAAAGACTGCCACCCCCAGAAGCAATTGATATTACCAGTACTTAGATCATTCGTACATGCACAAGTAGACCATTTTCTCCCTTTTCCCGAAATAAAAGGCCACATGTTCCACCTCTTTTCTACATTATGCTGTCTTCAGATCATACATAGAAGATTGTTTTGTATCAACAGAAAAAATAGCTTTCACATTCTTCGCTGCACTTAACATGGTGTAGCATTGGACACATAACCTATATCCTCTTACCCAGTCTGATTAGTCTTCCAGTGTTCTAAACTAGCTCTGTCTGATGGGAATATAATGCAGTCTACACAGCAATTTTAAGTTTTCTGGTGGCCGTGTTAAAAAAGTGAACAGAGGGGCGCCTGGGTGGCTCAGTCGGTTAAGCATCCGACTTCAGCTCAGGTCACGATCTCACAGTCTGTGAGTTCGAGCCCCGCGTCGGGCTCTGTGCTGACAGCTCAGAGCCTGGAGCCTGCTTCCCATTCTGTGTCTCCCTCTCTCTCTGCCCCTCCCCTGCTCATGCTCTGTCTCTCTCTGTCTCAAAAATAAATTAAAAAAAAAAAAATTAAAAATAAATAAATAAGTGAACAGAAAAAATATAGCAGTGGGTAAATTTTTTTAATTGCATTTGTTTGGGTTTTTTTTTTTTTTTCTTTTCCAGACTAAGTAAATCTCTTAAATATCCACTGTTCTGTTCTACTTAAAACTCATCCATTTGAACTAGCTGTATTTGAAGCACTCAGTAGCCAATGTGGTAGTAACTGCCATGTTGGATGAGTACAGTTCTAAGTAGCACCATAGTGAACGATTTTGTAAATTTACAATTTCATGTGTGTGTGCCTTTAGGACATACCTGGAAAGGGAGTTGGCTGTGTTGGGGTAATTCTGTTGGAAGCTAGCATGTATTTTTTTTTTTTTTTTTTTCAACTTGGGATGAGTATTTGTGGTACAGACCCAACACAGTGTCAGCATGGTGGTAGGTGAATATAGTTGTGTCCCCAGATCAGTGCAATCAAGTGGGAGTGGGGACATGAAGTAAAAGTCCCCTTTCTCATCAGAGGGATTGGGCCAGATGAGAACTGGAACTCATCCCCTTCCTGTCTTCCTTTCCGCAGGCCAAGGCAGCAGTAGCTGCAGGAAACCATCATGCTGACATGGAGATGAAGGATGACCAGAAGAATGATGTGGCAGGGAGCCAGCCTCAGGTGGAGACGGAAGCATAGCCTCTACCCAGCCCTACTCCTGCGGCTGCCTGCCTCCCCTGCTCCCTCCCCTCCTCCACCCTGTTAGTTTTGTAAAAACTGAAGAATTTTGAGTGAATTAGACCTTTATTTTTCTATCTGGTTAGATGGTGGCTTTGGGGGAAGGGGGAAAGGAGTAGGCTGGGGGATCGGTTTAGGTGATGTCACCCCCTCTTCCCTTCCCCCTTCCCCCATTACATGTGAACGAATGTCTATCCACACGCACACTCATCAGAACGTTAATTTATTTTGCTGCTTCTGTTTGCTATGTCCATTTTTCAAATGGTAGAAGGGAGTGAGTGGTAGGGATACTTGCGGGGTCTGATGTGAAACCAGGGTGGAGAGGGAGACTCCTGGGCAGCCATTTTCCTTGTCCTTCCCTCCTCCGGGTCCGTTCCCAAACATGTGGCCTCCATGTGGGTGCTAGGGGCATGGGGAAAACCACTGCTGTGCCCGCTACTGCTCTCTGTTCCCGTCCTCGCCCCAGATGGTATGGCTGAGATGTCTTCTGGTGTCCTGATGACCTCCTCTGCCGCCGCCCCCCCCCCAATATTTCCCTTTGGATCTGTTTCCCTTCTCAACCAGGTTGTGTTCCCAACCCCCTCAGCCTTTTCTCTGCACGTTGCTGAAGGTCCAGGCTTGCCTCAAGTTCTATGCTTGAGCAATAAAGTGGAAACGAAACCTGAGTGTCAGGCAACCTTTTTCTGTTTGGCCTCAGAGGGTGGGCATGGTGGCTGTGCAAGTGCAACAACGATGGAGGAGCATTCTTTGAGCATGGAGTGGTGCCCGCATACGGGGCCTCCTGGGTGCTGCCCAGACCACTGCCACCACCGCCACCCCACTCCCCACTCCACCCCCCAACCCCGCAGCCTGGTGGGTTTTCATAGCTCTGCTTTTGTTCCCTAACACTTAGGAAAATATAAACATGTAAAATACTGGGACCAGTTGTGTGTGTTTTGGTTAGATTTGTCTACTTCTGCCTAAGTGATTAGCAGAAAGCACAGCTTTCTTGGTTTCTCATCAAGGTAAAACTGTTACCCATCCTTCCAGTTAGACACCTTTTACACAATTAAGGTGAAGAACAGTAAAGCCAGGGAACATGCGCTCAGGCCCGCTTTCCAGCTTCCTCTTTGACCTTAATAGAAAAAAGCTTATGCTTATGCTTCTAACTATGTGTTGACCTTTGGCTCCTATAGCATTATGGGGCCCTCAGAGAAGCCAGGGGGCACAAATCTGTCTTCTCCAGATGATCTTGCTTGTAGGCTAGAGCCTCTGTCTATAGCCTTACCCTCTTCTCTCCAATGTATGCTGGCCTGTACAGTGGTGGAGGTAGTCTGCCTACCTACATGCCTATATAGTTCCTCCCAGAAGAAATTTCTCCATGCTTTTCTATGTAAGATTCATTTCTGTGTGAAGATTTCACCCAAGTCCTACATCATGATTGGTGCCAGAGCCAGAACTAATATTTGTTTTAGTCTCCTGAGTGCTCTTGCTGAGTTCACACAGTCCTGTGCCTCTGGGTCTTTTTGACATTTCAAGATCTGTCATGCCCCTATAGCCAACAACAGTAGCTAACTCACTAAGCACCTAGAACATAAGCCTAGCATTAAACCAGGAACCTCGTGTGAATTAACCTTTTTTTCTTTTAATGTTTTTGAGAGCAAGCACACATGTGCTTGCATGAACAGGGGAGGGGGTGGGGGGGAATATAGGATCTGAAGTGGGCTCTGCACTGACAGAAAGCCCCATGTGGGGTTTAAACCCATAAACCAGGAGATCATGACCTGAGCTGCAGTCAGACACTTGACTGAGCCACCCAAGTGCCCCTCATGTGAATTAACCTTAATCCTTGGCAAAGGAGTTAATGCCCCATTTTACATAAGAGGAAACCAAGGCTCAAGTTAAATAGAAAGGGTCTGCCTGGAATAGGAGCTCTCTTGAACAAACCCAAACTCTTAAATATGAGGTTTACGTGACCTTGGGCAAGTAGAGATTTCCTTATCTGCAAAACTAGAGGAGTGGATGAAATGCACTCCTGAGGTTCCTAATACACCTGAATGGTTCTGTGGGATTCCGGGAATTTCAAACAATTGCACTTCTATGGAACTGGACAAGTCTTTTATGTAACATTAAAACTGTCTTGTGAAGATGTTTAAGTGGCCAGAAGTCTTCAGGATTAAAAACAGACCCAGCACGTACTTACACTCTGCTCTGACCCACGTTCAAAGTTCATAACCTAGTCCGTTGACCCTCACCAACCTTTAAAATCTTCCCATACGGAGACAATGTGCTTGAATAAAGGAAAACTAGTAGTGACCAGCACTGCTAGCTGTTCCTGCAGATTTGCAGTCTCTGGAAAATGTAAGGGTCCATCTTGTCCTATTGCTGATCCTAATGTCAAGTTCTATACAGTTTATCTCCTGAGTATTTCCCATCTCCATTCCAGCAGCCCCTCTCCAACGTCACCATGCACCTCCAGCCCACTCTCCTGTCCTGCAAAAGGTTCCTCCTGTCTTGCATCCTCTCTTGCCCCAGGTGCACTTAACTACACTGCATCCAAATCCTACCTCTCCAACTGCTTAAAATCTTTTCCTATCCCATTTAGTCTGAAGGTTAGAAACTTTACTGTAGTCCACAGCCACTGTGGGGCCCAGCACAACCTTGCCAACCTTACACCAGCATCAGAGCACTGGACTCCACTCTACACTGGCCACACCACCTGAAGAGTAGAAGGGGGAAATTATGCATGTCATTTCACTTACAAGAGTGGAATCTCACATCTTATTCCTGTCTTCCATGTTTCTTCCATTCCCTTTCCAAGCACAGATCATCTCAGAGCCTTGTAACCATTAAGCTGAAATGAAAGAGGCTAAGGGCAGTGCTGAATAAAGCCAAAGGAAAGATCTACGTAAGAGAACTTGTCCTCTTTCTGGAAATCATTATTGCTGACTTTATGGCTGTAGTTCCCCAGCTGCTTGCCAACCTCAGATAACTTGGATGCACCCACTATCCTCAACTATAAAATCTAAGGCTCATAATAAAACCTTGTTTAGCGTGTAATGACACAACACTAAATACACCAATTTGGGAGGCAAAGTAAGAATGAAAGATTCACAAAGTGGTTCTGAGGAGAGATGATCAAGAAAAAAAACAATGCCAGGGCACCTGGGTGGCTCAGTAAGTTAAGTCTCCGACTCCTGGTTTCTGTCAGGTCATGATCTCACAGTTTGTGGGATAGAGCCCCCACAGCAGAGTCGTGGTCTGCACTGACATCATGGAGCCTACTTAGGATTCTCTCTCTCCCTCTCTCTCTCTGTCTCTCCCCTGCTTGCTGTCCCTCTCTTTCAAAATAAACAAACATTAAAAATAATAATAGTAGGGGCGGGTGGCTACTGGGTGGCTCAGTCGGTTAAGTGTCCAACTTTGGCTCAGGTCATGATCTCACAGTTCACGAGTCTGAGCCCCACATCAGGCTCTGTGTTGACAGCTCAGAGCCTGGAGCCTGCTCTGGATTCTGTGTCTCCCTCTCTGCCCCTCCCCTGCTCATGCTCTGTCCCTCTCTCAAAAATAAATAAACATAAAATAATAATAATATTAATAATGCCTTCATGACCTTCCAGACTTCTTTGGCTAGAAGAGAGGACTGGCCATACCCCATCCCCCTCCCCCAAGACATGTGGGCTCCAGGATCACCAGTCTCCTGTGCCCCTGTTAGGAGTGCTTCACACATAAAATTGTTGTTTGTATATATATATATTTTTTTTTTTCTTAATTGAAGTGGAACTCACATAATATAAAATTAACCATTTTAATGTGAACAATTCAGTGGTATTTAGTCTAATTACAATGTTGTACAACTGCCACTTCTGTTTAGTTCTAAAACATTTTCATCATCCTTTGTGTTTGAAGCCCATGTCCTCATGTTTTGACTTCAGAGACCATGAAGGACCACTCTTCATCCTTAAGTAAATGGCCAGAAGTCTTTTAACAGGCAACAACCCTGGGGTGCCTGGCTGGCTCAGTTGGTAAAGCATGTGACTCTTGATCTCAGGGTTGTGACTGTGAGCCCCCTGTTGGGTGTTGAGATTACTTAAAACATCAAAAAACAAAACAAAACAAAACAAAAACCAGACAACAACGCAGACAGGCTCTAGGATCAAAGCTTCCCAGAGTGGGTGGTCCCTTCTAACGGGCCAAACTTGTGAGGGAGGGGGTGGGACTCAAAAGGAGAGCAGCAAATAACAGCATTTCACTCAGGGCAGGGCTGCCCACACTGTTAATTCTACCTAATTTCTGGGTCAAGTCAGTCTGAGAAACAGGTTTCTGTCTTTAAGGACTTCTCAGAACCTTTAGTATGCTAAGGTGCACTGTAGATCACGAAGGAGAATGAGGAAGTCTCAAACTGAGCCCATTAGGAAGCCCTAGGCCCTGCCCCCCCCCCCAGGATGGTGAGTGACTCTGGACCTCACGTATAGAAAGCTGTGTAGAAAGTTTTAAAGGTCCTATTTCTTACCTGGCCTTCCTAAGCAGACAGAACTTGGACCCCTCTACTGGGGTCTACTCCTGGAGGAAGAAGTGGACAAAGAATCTCCCTAGAAATCCTTCCCACCTAACACCTCCCCACCACTCCCCACTCCCATAGCAGGTTTCTACTGAAGCTACCATTTGGCTGGTTGGTAAAGACTATGCCACTACCCACACAATTGTACCATGTCATCTAACCAGGAAGATGGTCTGGTTAGGCAGTTCTGGGGAGTAAGCCAAAACTGATACTGGAAGAGTGCTTGACTTTAAAAAGGTGAGCTCTAGATGGTGCCGGTGGAGACCCACCAACCATCCCCCTCGAAAGAGTCAAGAACATGGGTGCTCCTTGTGGAACCAGGGCTCTGTCCACATGGCTGTGCAACCCCTGTGTTCCACTTACTGTGACTATAATGCAAGGCAGTTACAGTAATTGACACACAGTGGGGAGAGGGACTTGGTCCATGTCATATTTCCTGAAGACTTATCTTTCCTCCCTTTCTAAATTCATTTGGTTCTCTTGACAAAAGCTAAAAGGCATGGTATCCAAGTTGCCATGTAACATAATACCATAATGACATGACCTACAGGACAAACATTAGCAGGCGCCCCTTGGCACAGAAAGGTCAAGAACAAGAAACTCAAGTAATGGAGAAGATAAAACTGAGGCACTGCAAAGTGCTGGGTCAGGGTATAATTTCAGAGAACTGGGTCAGGCCAGGGCACTTGGTGGCAGAAGCAGGGTGATCCTCATCTATTTTGTCCTGGGTTATTTATGAATTTATTTATTTATTTTACAATTTCATTCAAAAGGCTGGAAGAAGAGAAAACAATGAAGAAATAACAGAAGAAACAGAACTCAAAACATTTTAACTTTACATTGAGAGGTAAACATTTTTAAATTGGCTTTTTATTTTCCTACCCCTTAAAACCAACAATGAAGCTTAGGGTTTCAGCTACAATGGGAGAAGGATAGAGATATGGTAGCCGGAGGTTGCATGCAGCCCCTCCGTAATTAGATAATATATTGAAAGCATTAGGTACACCTGTGTGACACAGTACCTTTGAATAGACCCGGCCAACCCCACAGTATATGTATCACCAAAAACAGAAACATGAATGTATCTGCAGTCCCCAGCGTTTGTCTAGACTGCCTCCTGTTTACCGTTTTGTTTGCTCTTCCTTGTTTTCATCTTACCTGGCTGTCAGATCCATTGGGACCTCTGGGACAAAATGTGTCATCCCCCTCTCACACTCCCAGACAAAAATGTCCTGCTTTTCAGTGCCTTCTCCCATCATGCTCAGATACAGAAAGCGGGACCAGCCCCTGGTCCAACATCCCCAGGTGAGGTAGATATTATTTTTACAACGTTGGCTCCTGAAAAACCAGTGCATAACTGGCCTAGAGCTGCAGATCTGAACTTTAAAGTGTATTGAACAACTACAGAATTTTGCAAATAATACTTCTGATGCCCTGATTGATGAGGCACCCCAAAGAAAGACTTACTTAATCTTGCTGAACCTGTTTTTCTCATCCAAAAATACTGAATAATAATACAAGCTCTCAGGGTTGTTGTGCTCATTACGTGAAACAATATACATGAAATGTGCTTTACAGCAAGTGTAACTAAGGACCTTTCTAACTAAGGACCACAAAAGCATACACACACCATTTAAAAAGTAATTTTCACGTGGTAAGCCAGTATATAAAATATACATATATAAATATTTACAATTGAAACAAAGGTTTCACAAAAAGAATACTTACTACTCTAGAGTCACTTGGTATTTTCTATTCTATTGTTTTTTTTAAATGCTGGTTCAATTCACTACATTGTTTGCAGGGCTCCTAACAGGTAACTTATAGTTGTTTCCAAAAAAAACACTGTTGGAAACCATACAGTTGTCAATTATTACGATTATTATGATTCCCTGGTTTAGTCTAATGGCCTGGAGACTTCAATGCTAGGGCAACAAAGGAAGAGGTCAAGGTTATTAGGTCTAACCCCGGACAGCCTGTTGCCTGGGGAACAGATCGCCCCCCCCCCCCATTAAGATTGGTCTACCCAGGCTAGGAGTGGCCCATGCCCCTGTCACTCACATCAGATAAGCCCGCCCCCAAGTTCAGAGGGCTAGGAAGACCCACCTCCTCTTTCAGGTTAAGCGAGAAAGGCCGCAATTGGAGGCTCGAGTGGTGACGTGACTTTCCGCTTTGGCTGGCCTTCCGCTTGGGCTGCTCTCAGGAGGGGCTCGGGGAACATTTGGCAGGCCTCCCCGGTCCCTCGGCCCGTGCAAGTGCGATGAGGTCGGTTAGCTACGTGCAACGCGTGGCCTTGGAATTTAGCGGGAGCCTCTTCCCGCACGCGATCTGCCTCGGAGATGTCGATAATGATACGGTCAGTGCATGCGCACTGCGAGAGACGCGGCCTAGCTCTGCGCCAGGGTAGGGCGGGGCCGGGGAAATGGAGAAGCCGCCCTAGGGGTGCGGGGGGAGCGGAGCGCGTGCGCGGTGGGGCTGCGCGGTGACCTAAGGAGAACTTGGCAGATAGCTTACGTGCCTGGAAGTCAGGTCCGAATTGCACTGCTTCCCTGCCCTGGTGTTCTTTTAGGGACATAGATAACTGATCCTTTGCCTAAGTCAGTAACTGGTTCACAGTAGGAGCCTGGTAAACCAGTGGCCCGATATCCCGGCTCACTGCTTCTCTCCTTATGCAGGGGCATCACCTCAAATCACTTTGCCTTTCGAAGCCTCCATAGAAGCTTAAAACGCGCCTTTGCTGCTCTTACACGTGGCTCCTTGCGCCGGAACACACTGCTGTACTTTTCTGCCTCTCCACCCCACCACCCCATTCCTAATGCCGAGTTTCTGTAATGCCTGGTTTCTGTAATGCCTGCTGCATAGTACACCAAGCGTATGGCAACTTGAAAGCGCTATACCTTGGTTGGACTACAAAAACAATTGACATCTACCATCTCCGCAGCTGTTCTTTTTCTCGTTGTTGAAATGCATTAATACAGATAAAGCAGGTAGAACTATGCCTGGCCCACAGTTAACACCAAGTGTTAGTGTTGTTAGTATTTGATTCTGTTTCTGCAAATGTTTATTCAAGTGCCCATTGTGTGCGCCAAGGACTCTGCTATATTCTGGGAATTCCAAAATGAACAAGACAGTCCCAGCCCTCAGCTAGCTCACAGTCAGGTAGGGTGATAGTCACCAGAACAACGAAATGTAAGGAGGTGCATTGATGAAAATATGTAGAGTTTTGAGGTGGAGCATCAGAGGGGATGGGGGCTGTTGCTGGTGTGAGACACTCTTAACAGACTCTTTTCATTCATTATTCCCTATTTTTAATGCAAAGCACCTTATTGCCATCCTCTCCTACCCTCTGCCCCACCTTCCTATTCTGCCGTCTTCTCATTCTCACGTCCCTAACTGTTCTGTGCTCTCTTCCCTGGGGGAAAAAAGGGCTAAAACATACCCCTGCCCCCAGCCTCCTTTGTGCTGTGATAGAGAAGATATTTTATGAAGCCTCTTTTGGCTCTACTCCCTGTAGGGAGGAAGGAGTTATTCTCATAAATTTGTATTGTTTTTTGGACTTTCACATTTCGTAATATGCCAAGCAGTACAATTTTATGAGAAAATCAAGAGAGGCATTTTCAAATAGTAAATTAACAGAGTGACTTTAGGCGTACATGATTTTCCGTGTTATCTGATGGTCTTCTTTGTTTAAAAGGGAAAAATACCTGCCTTTTTTCATAGCTTCATGGCATCAGCTTTTTTTGGAAATTGTACTTTTCTAAGTAGATTGCACCAATACACTCAGTTCTACAATATTAGATATATTGTACTACTTTTTTTTTTTAACCCTGAGTTGTAAGCTCCATAAGGCTGGGGATTTATCTGCTTTTTCACTGCTATATTCCCAACACTTAGAATTGTGCCTGGCACATAGTAGGTACTCAGATGTTTGTTGAATAAATGAGGATTGTTATGGAAAGCAAATGTGATTATTTGTCTCAAAGCAATTTGAAGGGCTTTGCATGTTATTGATAAATATAATTGAAAGAAGGGCAAGTAGTTGAGATCGTTGCCTAGTGGTACATGTATGTATGCACGTGGTACATTCAGCCTGCATGAGTGTGGATAGAAACGCTGTTATTAGTTCAGCATTTGGGGCAGGAAAAAGACTTATTTCATCCTCATAAATCATTAGCCTAAAGTTCTTTGAAACTAATTTGTTTCCTGGTAAGTTGTGGGGGAAGGGAAGCCAGGAATAGGATGCACACCCTGTAGGACTGCCCATGGAAGCCTGGCTACACCAGGGGAAAATCTCTAGAAGGCTATAGCAGATCAGAGATCTCTCCTCCTGCCTCCTTTAGTATTATATGGCGACTGTACCCTCTAGCTGGGGTTTCTTAGCGTCCGTGAGTGACCTCCAGAGGCCAGAGCCAGGATCAGCCACAGGGAAGCAGAACTGCTGGGAAGCATTATAGCTGCCAGGAAGCAGATGGGCTAGTTTGGAAATGTCCTCTTCCAGGAGACCAGCCATTGCCTCACTGTCATTGCTTGGTCTTGCTTATCATTGCCTGGCTGGGCCACATTTACTTGGTCACTGCTCT
Organism: Neofelis nebulosa; assembly: GCF_028018385.1. Taxonomy (NCBI): domain Eukaryota; kingdom Metazoa; phylum Chordata; class Mammalia; order Carnivora; family Felidae; genus Neofelis; species Neofelis nebulosa. Next base: position 105,042,384 of record NC_080789.1, on the reverse strand, counting down.
TACCATACCCATGTCTGTGCCCTTGTTAAAACTGTAAGGTCCCCCTCAGTAGGGAGTCTGTGGCATTTATCTTTGTACCCCTAACTCACTATCTACCTTTACCTGGAAACTCAAGGGCTGACTGAGCATTCCCTTTCATTCTGATTTTTCTCTGTTTCTTAAAATCTTTTTTGTTAATTGTCTAGTAATTAAACATTTATCAGGGCACCTGGGTGGCTCAGTCAGTTGAGTGTCCAACTCTTGATTTCGGCTCAGGTCATGATCCCAGGGTCATGGGGTCAAGCCCTGTGCTGGGCTCCTCACTGAGCATGGAGCCTGCTCGGGATTCTCTCACCCTCTGTCTCTCTGTCTCTGTCTCTCTGTGCCCCTCTCCCCCACTCGCACTCTCTCTCTCTCAGATTAAATTAAATTTGGGGCACCTGGGTGGCTCAGTCAGATAAGTGTCTGATTTTAGCCCAGGTCATGAACTCATGCTTCATGAGTTCGAGCCCCATATTGGGCTCTCTGTGCTCAGCACAGAGCCTACTTCAGGTCCTCCATCCTACTCTCTCTGCCCCTCCCCTACATATGCTCTCTCTCAAAAATGAAAAAACAATTTTTTTTAGATCAAATTTAATTTAAAAGAAAAGCAAACATTTACTGAGGTGCTGGTATGGACTATGGCATTTGCTGAATGGATGTATAAAAAAAGAATAGATTGTGTGAAAGATACCAGGGTCCCTAGCCATGGAGGCCTTTTAACTAGAAGCTGAAAACCACCTGTTAGTGCTTGCTGTATGCCAGTCACTGGTTTGTTTGTTTGTTTGTTTGTTTGTTTGTTTTTTATTGTTTCTTCACTTTTGAGAGAGAGTGGGAGTGGGGCAGGGGCAGAGAGAGAGGGAGACACCGAATCTGAAACAGGCTCCAGGCTCTAAGCTGTCAGCACAGCGCCCATGAACTGTGAGATCATGACCTGAACCAAAGTCGGACACTTAACTGACTGAGCCACCCAGGTGCCCCTGCCAGTCACTGTTTTAAAGGTCTTCCTCTGTTAGCTCAGTTCTTAGAACAACTTTATTCAGTAAATACCCTTATGATCTTTGTTTTATAGATGACAAAATTTAAGCATAGAGAGCTGGGTTCAAATCCAGGCAGCTGCACTCAGCCTCTGTGCTGTGCAGCCTGCCCCCGGTGTGTCTGCCAAAGTCCTCTGGAGCAGCCGAAATGGAAACATCAGGTGGAGAGAGTTTAATGTCAATAAACTTGTTTTATGCTTCTGTGATCTAATATTCCCACCAGATATAATATAATATAATATAATATAATATAATATAATATAATATTCCCATAACTATTAAAAAAGTAAATCGAAGATTCAAATCAAGTAAATCATTGATAAATCCCAATTTATTTTTAACTTTATTTGTGATCTGTTACGTCTTTGTTGCCTTTAGAATTAAATCTCTTGAGAATCTGATATTCACTCTATTTTGAGAATAGGAAGGGGGTGTTGGCTGCCCACCCCTCCACCCCTTCCCTCCCCACCACCCTCCCACTCCTCAACAGGGGAAATCAGAAAGCTACTTGTGGAAACAGGGTTTGGTGCTACCTTGTTATCACTGTTTACCCCTAGAAAGGCAGGCAGCCTTTGCGGAATGACTGGGAAATGGAGTACCCAAATACAAATAGGAAGAGACTCCCTTCAGGGAACCCCCCTCCTGAGAGCTGGGCCACCACTTGGGGGCGCCAGAAGCCCAGAGTACAGAGGAGGCTGACACCAGCAACCCCTTCGTGCTGTCCCCTCCAGCACCTCCATCCCCTGTATATATTCACTCATACACACCAAGTTCAAAAGGCCCCCTTTTCTTTGCAGCTGACTTGTGTTGGGGTTGGAGATGTTTGTAGAGGAAGGAGAGCCCCCAGAGCTGACCTTGTCTTTTATTTGGCCCTTGATTAAGTACGTGGTCTGAAGTTCAATTTTCCAAAAGTTCAATGTTCTAGGTTGTTTTCAAAACATGTCCCATTGGCAATGGACAGATTGGAAGAGCTGAAATCAGGCAAGCGGGTCATGGAGCTATTCACTTGTCAGACTTTTCTGGGAAGAGTCATAGATTCCGTGTTGCCCCATTCTGCTATCCTCCTCTGACACACACACACATACACACACACACACACACACACACACACACACACCCCTGACAGGGAAAAAAAGAAACTCTGGGAGGGGTGCCCAGGTGGCTCGCTCAGTTAATTTCAGCTCTTGATTTCAGCTCAGGCCATGATCTCATGGTTTGTGAGTTCAAGCCCACATCAGGCTTATCAGGCTCCACGCTGATAATGTGGAGCCTGATTGGGATTTTTCTCTCCCCCTCTCTCTACCCCTCTCCCGCTCCAGCTCACGCTTGCTGTCTCAAAATAAATAAACTTTAAAAAATTTTTTAAATATGAAATTTATTGTCAAATTGGTTTAAATACAACACCCAATGCTTATCCCTAAAATTAAAAAAAAAAAAAAAAGAAACTGGAAAACTGTGGCTTTGTTGGTTGCAAAAGATTTTTACTAAAGTTGGCGAAGATACAAATTAAGGTCTTATGATGTCCCCAGGATGGGCCTAGAGAAAAGCTTCAGGTGGTTCCATAGGATCCCATCCTAACACTGTCTTCTCTCTCCGTTTGAAGTTAAATGAATTGGTGGTGGGGGACACCAGCGGGAAGCTGTTTGTGTATAAGAATGATGACAGTCGGCCGTGGCTCACCTGTTCCTGCCAGGGCATGGTCAGTATTCAACTTCCTGGGGCGTAAGGGGCAGAAGGATCCTTTCTGTGCAGGGACTATCAAGGCTGAGCCATACAGAAACCGACCAGTGTGTCCCAGTTCACCAGCTACTCAGCCAGCCACCGTTTCAGGGTTCATTCCATTCAGGGAGGGAAGCCGCTGGACAGTGCGCCTCCAGCTGGTGGGTTGTTTTTTATCTTCTGTTTCCGCGTGGCTCTCAGTACTTTAAAAACTGCCAAGGTCATCTGATCTCATAAAGTATAGTACAAAATGGGGGTAATACTTTGCATAAGTCTAGAAATATGATAGACTGGTTGTATTAGGTGTATCTTTTGCTTTGTCTTGTTCAGCCCAGACAGACTTAACTACTTGAGGTCTCCCTACTGCTCTAGGTAAACCAGACTTAGAGCACAAGAACGCGATTAGCACGAACTATCTGTGTAGGTCATGGGGCACAACTTTTCAGCAAATGATGGTAGTTAGCAAACCCTCTCCTTGCTTCACTGAGATTAGAGAGTACTGGTCTCCTTCAGCATGTCTCCCCTTTTCTTTGCAGCTGACTTGTGTTGGGGTTGGAGATGTTTGTAATAAAGGAAAGGTAAGAACTCTAAGGGACATTGGGATTTCGGTAGAACTCCAAGGCTTTGCCTAGATTGCTCCCCCTCTCCTGGTGGAAATCAGTTGAGAGTTAAAGGCTTTAGCCCTCACTTCTGTCCTTTAACGACCAGGCTTGTGCCCAAACTTCCCTCCCCAGCCATCCCTCCTATGCCTCTGCCTCTCCCAGAACCTGGTGGTGGCGGTGAGTGCTGAGGGATGGTTTCACCTGTGTGACCTGACGCCTACCAAGGCCCTGGATGCTTCTGGGCACCACGAGACCCTAATGGGAGAGGAGCAGCATCCAGTCTTCAAGCAGCACATCCCTGCCAACACCAAGGTCATGCTGATCAGCGACATCGGTGGGCATGGCTCTCTCCGCAGGCAGCCAGGGGAATAGGAGTCAATGGGTAGTAGAGCAGATGTCACGGGATTCAGGGAGGTAGTTAGTATTCATGGGTGCAATTATTATGCATTTTATGTTGAGTTACTAAGCTCCCATTATAAACTAGGTATCATTCTAAGCACTGTGATTGCAGCAATGAATAAAATGGACAAAAATCACTGCCTTCTTGGACCTTTCCTAGGAAGGACAGAAAATAAACAGTGTAAAATATTTTAAGAAGATTAAATAGTATATTGGAATGTAGTAAGTGCCGTGGAGAAAATAAACCACAGAAAGAGGCTAGGGAGTGTCAGGGTAGAGAAGTAGAGCTACCAATTCTAAATGGAGTTATCTGGAAAGTCCTTTCTGGGAAGGTGACATTTGATCAGACACTGAAAGTGGCAAGGGAGTGAGTCGTACAGATATAGGGCTGATGTTTTGGCCAGAAGCTGTCACGAAGGTGATGGTATGTGGCATGAATCAGGACACTCGAGTTGTGTATCTGAGAGAAGAAGCACAGCAC